>NC_138111.1:13218958-14418958 GCF_964146895.1 Miniopterus schreibersii | reverse complement strand
AACAAAACAAAACAACGCAAGAAGAGCAAAGAAAAACAAATGTGGGGCATAAAGTTTAAGTGAGGGAAGGAAGGGGAATGATTTTTCTGACTGAAGCCTGAAGATCAAGGATGGCAATGAGCACATTAAATATTCCACAACGATTATCAACTTATTAAGGCCGAAAGATCGATTTACTCTATGTTCCCGAGAGAGAATTGTGAAAAGCAATAACCCATCTCGAGCACAATAAGCTCGCCTTAATCGGAACAGATAAGGCTTAGAGGTTGAGGGAGATTAAATGATGAAAGGGGGAGTCCCCTGGGTTTCTTGGGGAGACAGCGTAGTGAAGAAGAAAGAATGGGTGGGGGCATCCTACAGATGTGGGCCGAAGCCTGGCTTATTGCTCTGCAGCTGGGTGACCCTGCCCAAGTCCCCTTCCTTCTCCGAACCCCAATGTCCTTTTCTCTAGAACTGAGGCTGGTAGACCCCAGAAGGTTTTGGTGGCTGGTGTCCTGATCTCAACCTTTCTTCCTGAAAGGGGAGTGAGAAGTAAGTTTTACTTAACTTGACTCTGATCAGTAAGAGTAGAAGTCGTAACCAAACAGTAACCATTTATGAAGTGTTTTTTTTAAAGGTGCCAGACACTACACTATGCACTACCCATAAACTTTTCTATTTAATCCTCGCAACAAGCAGAGGAGTTAGGATTATTTTAGCATTCTCACTGTGCTGCTGATGAAACATCAGCACAGTTGGAGTTGTGAGGTAGCTTGTCTAAGGTCGCAGAGCTAGTAAGCGGCAAACGTGGGACTGAAACCCCTGTCTAGCCAGGCCCCAAGACCACATGCTTTCCCCATTGCACCATCTCACCCACCCGTGTCCCCACCATCAGCCCCTCCCGTGGGGCCCCTTTGCTGCATTCAACAGCCCTGCAGGCTTTCTGATTCCACGGGGGTGCCGTGTTCTGATTGTTTCTCGTTAGCAGTTTCTTCTCTCTCTCTGCGGGCACTTGGTTACATAATACCTGAAAATATTAAATTAGTTTTCCTTTATAGGAAATTATGTTCCATTAGGGCCACTGACATAGCTATTCTGAGACCTCCAAGAGAGTTGTGTGCTGTTTGGAAATGTCTGACAAATCCGATTGCTCTCTGGCAAGAATCTCTCTGAAGGCCTTGTGGCTGGTTGAGTAATTAGGCACTAAATGGCTTCAACAATAGAAATAGGAGGCCCAGGCAAGAGGGCTGCACCTGTGATCATCAGAACTACCTTGGGTCCTGCTTCTGGCAGAGAAAAGGAAGGGTGCAGAGGCACGTGGGGATCTGCAAAACCATCCTTTGATGCCACCTCCCATTACTCAGCTAGTCATTCAGCACAGGTGGGAGACCTGCTCCAGGGAAGACACAGCCCAGGGCTCTCCTCTCCTCCACCCCATTCCTCTAAGGGACACTGGGATAGAGTTCTGCTTGAGTCACGTTTCTCCCTGCTGAAATACCTCCTCAAAACGCAGGGCAAAGTCCACTTTGGTTTGACATCAAAACCTTGTCAAGACGTGGCTTCCACGTATTTTTCAGAATGCTTCTGTGCATGGAGCTAGTGGCCCTCATGATTTCCTGTTCCTCCCTGTGTTTACCTCATAATTTGTCAGCCCCTTGGCCTTGCCTATTATGCTTCATCAACCAGGAAGGCCCTCCCCCTATCTCTGCATCTCCAAATCCTAGAGTTCAACCTCAGCTTCAAGACCATCTCTTCCAGGAAACTTTCTCTTAATTCTCTTGCCAAGGAATCTTCTCTCCTTTGCATACCCACAACACTTTATAGTATGTGATCTAATGGTCTTATTTCCTCTCACCTTGTATTACAATTACCTTAGCCAAATCTCATCTCTCTTGCTAATGGTGAATTCTTAAAATGGAAGGAATATGTTTAACCCCTCTGTCTAGTTTCCCTGACTTCTCTTTTAAAAACCTTGCAACAGGAATAAACACGTGCTATACATATCTATCACTTTGACGACAGGTGACATAGCTAGAGACTGATGTCCATCCATTCATTCTCTCTCCAGTGGCTCTTACACTCTCCAGCCTTTCTCCATGCGTATCTTTAGTATCAGCGTGGTATTGATGCAGGTGTGGGTGTGGGGTATGCGACGTAAGAACCCAGGACACGGACACACTTTGGGTACAAGTCTCAACACACAGATTGATAGGCAGGCAGCTTAAGACTGGATCCCCATTTCCCTAAATGGTGGGTACATTTCGTACTTCAGATGCATTTGATCCTAGGTATGGGAGAAAGGACACTGAGATTGTGTGACAACTTGGAACTCACGTGTCCCGTTTCTTAATGTGTATAGTCACTTCCCAGCCTTACCTCCCACCGTCCACAACCTGGCCTGTGATCGAGGCACACGGAGCCACAAACTGATCCTGCGGCACATGACGGACGACCTACGGCTGCCCCTCCCTGGCTCCTATCGCCCTCCAGTTAGACTCAATTAAAGACCAACGCAGAGATTCAGGTAGGAAATGAAAACCAGCACCAGCTGCACTTGAAGCGTTTCCCTGAATCTGGACTGTGGAACCCACACCTTGCGGACAGATGGACAACCTGGCAGAGCCAACAGAAGCCTGCCTGAGCCTGTGGGAGCAAGTCCCTGAGCCCAGCACCCACACTCCCGGGCAGACGTGGGTGAAGGGAACTTGAGAGAGACGTCTCTCTGCGTGGCTGCAAGACGCTGTTCTTTCTTGCGCCTCCCTGTGGGAGCCCTTGGGTGGCGGAGGAGCTGTTCTTCAGCCTCACCGCGAAGCCCGTTGCTCCGGTCGTGCGGAGGCAGGAGGGCGGGAGTGGACAGAGGACGCGAGGCACCCCAGGTCTCCCTCCCGAAGGCGAGGAATCTGCTTCTCTACAGATCTATCACGGCAGAGCTTTGAGTGATTTCCCCCGACATGTATCGTTTATCCATTTTGGCCGTAAGGCAATTTCGCCATAAAAGATAAAAGAACGGTTAACCGTTCGGTCTACATACGGCAGACTTCATGTGTCTGAGCCAGTCGTCAGTGCGGTTTCATTTCTCCATTGCCCAAGTTCTTCCCATTTTCCTGCTTTACAAATCCTAGCTCTCACGGCGGTCCACACAGTGAGGGGTGGACGCGGGGAGCACCCCTCAGATAGTGCTGCCCAGTGTGCATGAAGCCAGAGGGCGCACGATTCTAGAAAGTGGTGACATCAGTTTGCCAAAGCTGGCGCGGGCGCTGTCATCCCTCTCACCCGCTGAAACCCGAAGTTCCCCAGGCGGTGGGGAATCTAAGCCTTCATGATCGATTCTTCAGGTGGAAGCTGTTGCTTTTCTTATTGAAAGGCCTGGAGAGTAGACCGATCAGCAAGAAAAAAAAAAGTAATGCTATGAACAAAAAGCTGTGGACGATGTATTGCATTTCTTGCACTAAAGCCTTTTTAATTTTGTTAGTATTTTTTCATGTTTCTTTATGCCTATTTAAATGTTCCTCTTTTATTTTTTGTTACTTGTCTCTTTAATGGTGAAATTGCCTTACGGCCAATGAGCTGTAGGACAGGCGTGCTTAAGGCGAAGAGGCTGGGCGGGGGGAGTCCCGCAGCCCCCGAGGCGCGGGCCACGTGGCCACGGGCAGCTCCTGCTCTGCAGCACACGTGAGCGCGTTTCACCGCCAGCTGCCCGGCGGCGCCCGGCTGCTCTCGGCTGCTCGGGGCCTGTGCGACCGCCAGCAGGATCCCCCGGACCTGCCCGCCGGCCAGCAGGTCAGTGAGTGTCCCCACTGCCTCCTATGAGCACCAGCGGGCTCCCTAGGAATGCAAGTGGAGGTCGCCGTCACTTATCCGGTGGGTGTTATGCAGCAGGGGGAGCGCAGTCGTGGGGTCCGACAGCCCCAGGCTCTTGTCAAGTTCTTGGTGCAAACAAGTGGTCCCCAAAGGCTGGTTTTCTTGTCTCTCCAGCCTGAAGAGGGGCATCATCTCAGCTGCTCCTCACAGGCACCCTGGAGAGAGTTGTGACTTTTGTCATTAGTAGTAGTCATCTTTTCATTGCCTGGTTTAATCTGGTGGAGGAGAAGAGAGAAATTTTTGCTCGAATACAAATCAAAAAGGGTGTTTAAACATCCAGTGGTTAGGAACACAAAGATTATATTAGATGAAGTGTGGAAAGTGTATATAACTCAGCTCATGGTAAGTAGATGTTCAATGAGCGATAGCCCCTGTTATTATCTTTATTATCAGAGACGGGGAGTGACTCACTCAAGGTCACACAGCTGGGTGATGACAGAGCCCGACCTGGAATTCGCACCTAGAATTTTAGGCTTTGGGTTCCCTGCTTTTCTCTTGCCTTCACCTGTTTCCCGTGGATGTGTGTGTACGACCTTCCAGATCCCTTTTAGGTCTTGGCCAGACTCATTCTGCAACTCAGCAAAAAAGAAAAAAAACTTCCACCACGATGCAGGGAAAAATTATCCTTAATTACTGGGGCTTCTCTACAATTATAGGACGAGCATTTGAACTCTGGAGGGTCCTCTCCTGAGGATAACCTTTATTTGCCTGATTGCGTCTGTTCAGTTAATTCTGGCTAATTACTATTTTCTTCCTATTAGATTCTAATTATATACAGTATTTTCATTATAAAGTGTAATGTTTCCCAGAGAACCATGTCAATTATACAGGCAATATTACCGGAGGTCTGGTTTACCTCATTAAGCCCAAGCGATGAAGCCATACATCTGATTAAACCCACAGTTTTCGGGGTAGACTTTAACTATATGTGGGTACCAACAACTCTCACCTAGAACTCACTGCGTGTGGGCAAGGGCTACAGAGTCTTGGAGAAGCCCCTCAAAGGAGGTGGGGGGTCTATTTGGAAGTCTTGGATTATCTCCAGGAAATACAAGCACTGATCTACAGTGTCCTTGGTGTTTGGATTTATGCTCACAGTTTTGTCGGTTTCTGAGCACCCTCTGATTTTAGTTTGGCTGAGGCATGGACTTAATGTGGTGGTAGAAGAGCGAGTCTTACCCTTAATTCAAAGGCTTCTGGTGGGTCACCTAGCATCGCTATACCTCCACCCCTCAGAATACTGACAACCTTACATCTTTCTGAACTCGCAAGTTACCCATGCAACAACTGTTTGGTACTTCTACTTGAATGTCTAGTAAACATCATACCCTTCACATGTTAACAGAATCCTTGATTTCTGCCCTCCCTGAACCCCATCTTCCTTGTATCACTCCCGTCTCACGCAGTGTCATAACCATCTACCTAGATGTTCAAGCAAAATGCCAAGAGGTCATACTGATTCCTTTCTTTCCTTCATCTCTGATAGCCAGCCCATGAGCTTTTCTGTGAACTCTAGGTCTCAACTATATCCTGGGTCCATCTCCTTCCCAACACCACTGCTACCTTCCTAGTCCAGGCCGTCAACATCTCTACTATGTAATAGCCTTCCAATCAGTGTCCTTGTTTCATTTCCATCCCCTCACTGTGTCCTTCTCCCAACAGTAAATCTAGGTGATTTTCAAGAAAACAAACCAAATCAGACCATGTTACTCTCCTGCTTCAAACTTTTAGATAGTTTTTTGAGTTAAAGCCAAACTTCACTCTGTGATTACTATCTTGCTCACATATTGAACAAGTATTTGTCGAGGGCCTACAATGTACCAGGTACTGTTCTGGAACAAATGGTTTCTGGTTCTGTGGGAATAAAGTAGACAAAGATCACCCTCATAAGCACTACTTTTTCACATCATGTTGATAGTACTAATTTTTCACAGTTTGTCTTGTCCTGCAGGGTTGTTTAAGAGGTCTGGGTCCATGTCTGTCCCCCATGCTCCTGACCCAGCCCCTGTATCTGGAAGCTTTTCAAAAAATGGGAGCTTCTTTGCTATGATTTGACACTTGGACAGGAGTTGGAAAACAACATTGATTAAAAACCACACTTTTTATTGGATTCTAAAGGAATTAATAAAATCCTCCCTTTAGGGATTAATAAAACAGGATTTTTTAATATTAGCTTCATTTTTTTCCTGCTTTATAAAAGTATTTTAATCACCGTTCTAGGCTTTAAAGGATGGACTCAAGCTATGTTCTCTACTTGGGGTAGGGGTGGGGATTTCATCAGCTCATTTGTAGATGAGTCACATTTTTATATTGGCTGCCCTGTCTGAAAAATCTCTTAAAAAAAGAAAGAAAAATGTCTTTATTGTTTCCCTAATAAAAATCCATGAAAACTGTGAAGTTCAAGCAAAAAGGGAAGTAACCTTTCTTGAGCATCTTATCATCTTGGAGTTAATTTTTTATATCAACTCTAGGCCATGGTAGTATTGCTTTTGTTTAGGGTCAGTGCATTGTCTAAAGTCCTTAGTGAATTGGTTGTAATAAGACTGACTGTGTGGGAGCCAGGGTGCCTGGGCTCAAATTCCAGATCTTCCATTTATTAGCTGTGTATGACCTTGAGGACATCTACTTAAACTTGTGCTTCACTTTACAAATGTGGATAATAATAGTCCCGACTTTCCAGGGTTGTTTTAAGAATTACTGTTAATGAGCGAATCCACTTAGAATCATGCCTGGCATATTCGTGCTCCATAAATGCTGGCTGTTATTATTTATGCCTAAACCTAGACTGGTCTTACCCCAAACTACCATTCTTGCCATTAATAAATACCACTGGCAGCATCTGTACCATTCATTAAGTGCTCTCTATACCTCGATCTCTGATCCTACCAAGACACTTAGAATGTGACATTATGAGGGGCCTAAGGTCATGTGTCCAATATCAAGCAGTAGGCAAGAGGCAAATCTGGAAGTCACACCTAGCTTTGCCTGTCCCTAAAGCTCATCATGTTCTTGAAAGTAGTTAAAATATTTTTTAAACTTCAAAATGTAATGTAACGTACTTTATACATGGAAGGTGCTATAGACTGAACTATGCCTGCCCCCCCCATTCATATGTTGAAAACCCCAACCTCCAATGTGACTGTATTTGGAGATAGGGCCTTTAAGGAGGTGATTAAGTTAAAATGAGACAATAGGGTATGCCCTGGTCCAGTCTCACTGGTGTCCTCATAAGAAGAGAGTGAGACAGAAGGGTGCTCATACACAGAGAAAGTCCACGTGAGAGCACAGCGAGAAGGCGGTTCTCTACAAGCCAAGGAGAGAGGCCTCAAGAGACACCAGACCAACCAACACGTTAATCTTGAACTTCCGGTCTCTGGAATCGTAAGAAAATGAGTTTCTGTTGTTTAAGCCACCCAGTTTCTGGCACTTTGTTATGGCAGCCTTAGCCTACTAATACAGAAGGGGCCATCGTTAGTGAAAAACAAAGGAAGGGCTATTGGGCAACCTGTGTCTCATTAGGGTGTTTCTAGTGCTTAGTTCCATGCTGGGCTCAAAGCAGGAGCTTAGTAAATGCAGGAGCTTAGTAAGTGCCTTCCTTTTGGAGATTGAGGAGGGTGGCCCCCTGTGGGCCCTGGGGTGTCCTAGCTCCTTGTTCTTCCTCTTAACACCCTGCAAAGCACGGACCGCCTTCCTGACGGCCTGGATGCCCCATGAAGCCTGGACCCAGGTGTGGGTTTGCTCGGCACAGACGTAGCGCGAGGTAGCTTGCTGATAGTTGCGCGCTGGCTGCAGGTCTGTAGAGCAGCGAGGTCCGCGGGCAGCTCAGCTCTGTAGGCCTCTTCCCGCAGGAGCTGCCCTTGATTGCGCAAGACGCTCAGGTGCGGGGACGCTGCCGGGGTGGCCCTGCTGGGCCCCTGCCAGAGTGCCCGGCGCCACTGGGTCTGGGACGCGCAGCTGATGTGAGCCCTGGGGAGCATTATCGGGAGGTACTGAAGGCTCGGGGCGGGCTGTCAGCGTTGTGCCTCTTTCTTCATTATCTCCGGGAGATCTCAGGGCGGAGGCAGGCCCGGGAGCCCCTGGCAAATAGAACTGGAGCCTGAGAGGGGACATGACCCCCCTGTGTGTGGCTTCCCTGCAGGGGCATGCCTTCCTGAGAAGACACACACACATACACACACACGCAGCAGAGACACTGAGCCAGGGTGCGGCCCGGCCCCACTCCACTTTGGGGCTCAAATTAGGGCGAGAGAGACAGAACTAGTTTCTTACAGGAAAAAAAATAAAAAGGAGAAGTTCGAAAGTGTTTTTTGTTCCCAGCATACGGTGAGTTCAGTGCTCCCGCCGCAATATCGCACCCACTGTGCCCACTTGCCGTCCTGAATGGGAACGATCCTCCTGGGCCGAGGCTGTCTCCAGCACTGGGCCCCACTCGGAGTGTGTTTGTTGCAAGTGAAGAGACCAAAGAGGGACTGAGAAGCATGAACTAATAGAAAAGCCACTTAGAATTCCTTAATGGGCTCTTTGGTGGTTACTTTGTCCCAAATAACTCCCTCTTGGAGGCCCGAATGTCTTCTCTTCGAGGTGTTCTGCTCTTTGAAATTTATCGTAACAAACATACGGACAGGTAAGTTCCGCTGTAGATGTAAAATAAGTAACTGTTGATCGAAGGAACAGATTATGTATCAGTGAACTTGGACTCTTCGAGCCTCGTTGTTGTCATGTGTAGACTGGGCAGGATAGTTGTATCCTGGGGTTTTGGTAAAGATGAATTGAGATCACGTATACCAAGCCCAACCTAGCAGTACTTGGCGTGTGACAGCCCCACAGTGTTGGTCCCGTTCTGCCTTGGTGGGTACGGAGTGTGTCAGGCTGCGACAAACTGGAGGAGCAGCACTGTGCAAGGGCACAGCGGTGCGTGTTGTTCGTGGAGGCTGGCCACGGAGGTGGGCACCACACATGCGCATTTGGCGCACAAGAAATAGAAATATGTCATAGCTGTGCCCTAAAGCCACCAGGAGTGATAAGATAATAGACATTCAGCAAATGGAAGACACATTCTCATGAATAAGAATTCATGCGATGAAGCCCTGGGGTGGCAGAGAAGGCCCATAGGGATGGGACATTTTCACTGAGGCTTCTAAATTTCATGTTGCTGCAGAGCAGGGGGAAAGTCATTCCGAGTGGGACTTCGAGTTGGGAGACAAGGGGAAACACCAGTTTGGCTGCAGTGGAGTGTGTGTTGGGGGTTAAAAGGAAATTAGGTGGGATGAACCAGATCATTGGGCATCTCAGATGCCAGGTTAAAATGCTTAGACTTCATCCAGTCACACTATGTGGAGGAGAGAGAGCTGTAGATAATTTTAAGTGCTCTGAATATCAGATGGTCATCTTTTTTTGCCTAAAGGTCTTTAGGAGGCAGGGGACTGGATCAGATGACTTCTGGAAATTTCTTCCCACCACGGGGCTCTGTGGTAGTCCTGAGACAGATAGAGGGGAAACAAAACCCAGGGACCTTGGCCTGGATTTCTCTCCCTCATAAATCTCCTCCACTGCCGGGCGTCATCTCTCGGGCCACAGATTAATCTTCCCCGGCTTCCTGCAGGAACAGAAGGCCCTGGCGACCTCATCCTGTTCTCCAGGCTGGGAGTGAGAAATGGAGCTCTCAGATGGGCAAAGGCCGGGCGGGGCGGGGCAGGGCACAGCGCAGGCGAGCCTGAGGGGAAAGCAAAGCAGGAAGGGAGACATCCAGCTCCAGAGGCCTCTCCACCAGGGCGGGCCCCCAGGCGCCAAACCAGATCAGGAAATATGCCTTGTCTTTCCCCATGAATATCTCTGACCTAAGATTGGCAAATGTTGAAGGAGATTGCAAACTCTTATCAGACAATTTTCCAATGCAAATAGTGACCTGGGCGAAGTGTAATTTTTATAGGATTTGTTTTTCTTGGTGTTTCTTTCTCGCCAATGGTGACTCAGATGTAAGGCCCTATGGTTGAGTAGGAAGCACAGGAGTTTCAAACAGGCAGTCCTGTTCTCTGGCCTCAGTTCTGTGCTCCCTGTGCCTCAGTTTCCTCATATGTAAAATGGAAATAAGGCTGATGACGACTCTACATGACTATAGTGAGTTTTAAAGCTCTTAGGATCCTATCAGACACAGTAAGTATGGAAGAAATGTTAACTCTTACTGATTTTATTATTTATTAGAACATGAGGATAAAAATACCCATCACCCAGTGTTGTTGTGAGCCACATTTATTCATTTATTTCTTCAACAAATATATGCTGATCACCCATTGGGTACCAGGCAGTGTACTAGGCACAGGGATGATGTGTTGAAATAAAAATGAAACAGTTCCCCACTTTCTGGAGCTAGCAGACTGGTGAGGGAGACAGACGCTAAATGTGCAAATGCCCCAGCATAAATGTGTGCACTTATGGTGATGCCAGGAAGGACGTGGGGGAGGGGGTTTTGGAGAGAATGATGGGGGGCTACCTGAGGTATGGTGGTCACGAAGGCTTCTCTGAGGAGGCCGCCTGCGCATTCACCTCTGAAGGATGGGTATCAGTAAGTGTTGCAGGTACTCCTGGAAGTAATACTCAAAGACTTGAAGGGGAAACGATGTGGCACATTTGAGGGCGTGAATGAGGTGGCAGGGTTGGCAGGGGTCAGATGGGACAGGCTGAGTATTATTCTGAGTACAGATTGCAAAAGCAGTGGAGGTAAATGCTTTGGTCAAACGTAAAATTGTAAAATCCATGCACCTATAACTTTCTATATTTTCCGCCATAAAATAGTAGGAGTTGGGATTGATAGGAGGGAGGCCAGTTCAGGAGTGACTTCTACACCCATTGCTTTCTCATGTTACACTCAGAATAAAACAATTGCCTAGCAACCACAAATACTATGGCACAGAATGTGTGCATGTGTGATTCTGATTCCCAACGAGCTGGTTGGAGACCTGCCAGCGATTCCCATCTTCTGGATGCATGTTAGCTCCACTGAACCCTCCAGCTCTCCCCTGTCAGAACGAGGCTGTTCCCTCCTCTTTGCTTTATGGGGTGGTTCTCTCAAAGGGTCGTTCTGAGCAAAGCCCCAGTAGATGTTGGTTCCCTTTTCCTCTCCTTTCCCCTGTGGCTTAAGCTTCACTGTCTGGTGCGCCGGTGGCAGCCTGCATCTGAGAGGAGGCATTAAACATTCAGAGCCCGCTTTTCATCAGGATGTGTTCTGCCCACCGTGCAATGTGGGAGAACCCACTGGGGTCTGGCCACTCCAGAAACAGCCCCTTTCTTAAAGGAGCTGCCTTGACCTCCCCCACCTAGTCCTAAAACCCATCACATTGATACACCTTGGCTGCAGAAGTCCCTCTTTCAATACTGATCAGGCGAGCAAAAGGGAACTGAGAAGGGGCCCATTGGAACAACTCGTGGAAAATATGTATGTTCTTTAAAGGGAGGCGGCATACAAATGGCATATATATTTTTTCCAAAAGGGAGAGAAA
This sequence comes from Miniopterus schreibersii, assembly GCF_964146895.1. Classification (NCBI taxonomy): domain Eukaryota; kingdom Metazoa; phylum Chordata; class Mammalia; order Chiroptera; family Miniopteridae; genus Miniopterus; species Miniopterus schreibersii. The sequence goes on along the minus strand of NC_138111.1, from coordinate 14,407,622 downwards.
GAAAATGCAGGCTTTTAAACAGCAAACTTTAAGCAGGGAGTCAGAGGGAAAATATGTCTCTTAAATGCATTCAGCGCCATTGCCACAAGGCTGCCGAGCTAGGATTGTTTATTAGAAGATAAGATAGTGAGAAATGTATTTTGCAGAAAGAAAATAGTAAAGTCAGGTCTGAGGCAGATAAGCCAAATTTCTATTTTATGCTCAATTGAGTGACTCAGTTACATTATCTGGGAAGCAGGGGTGAAATAACACCCTTCGTAAATGAGGCCTGGGTTGCTCGAGATCTCCCAGCTCTGGCCAACTTGAACCCAGCCCAGCTGGGACGCTGCCGCCTCAGAACAGTGCACCGGCAGGCTGGGGGCGAGGGGGAGAAAGGTTCTGCCCCCTGACCTGTTCTCTTCAGCTCCTTCTTTCTGCATCTTGTTCTGTGAGTGCTTCAGTTCAGCCTTATTACCCCCCCCCCCGCCCCCGCTGTTCTGCTGGGAAGGTGGGAAAATAAAAACACACGTGCAAAAAGATGAGGCTCTGCAAAGGCCAGCGGGTGTTAGAGCTGGAAGAAGCATCGCTAGAGATCAGTGGGTCTCAGAGGGTCTGGGGGACACAGACTCCTGGCCTGTGGTCAGTACTTTACTAGGCAGGTACAGACGCCCTTTGAATGCTTTTTAAATAAGGCACTGTGGCCCCAAAGCTCACCACTTTCTCTATCATCTTCACCTGGCTGCTTTATACACTTTTATTATGGGCCTGGTTTCTGGAGAAATATAAGATGGGTACTCCAGAGGTAGTCCAGAATCTTCAGTGCAAAGAAGGGAGAACTTCTCGCCGGAGATGTCAGGAGGCTCACCTACGTCACAGAGCTAGTGAGAGGCGTTGTTACAGAGCCTAGGATCTTTTCTCACTTTAGGAATTCTTAAATTGTTAGACAGTTGGAGGGTAGAGGGACTTGGAAAATGGAGGTTAATTTAATTGAACAAATATTTATTGGGCCAGTGAGGAGCTTAACTACTCACCCAGTTGTGTAGCAGGCACCATTATGGTCCCTGGAGATGTCTTCATCCCAGAAACTGAAAGTGATTTTTCAGAGATGATTGTATTAAGGACCTTTCTCTTTGCCTGGAGAGCTGCCAGGTGAAGTAGAAACAACCATCCGATGGGGTCACAGCCATGTGCCCTCTGGTCTGGCCTCTGCTAGGCCAGTTTCCTGGTTAACCGTGTAGAAGGCAGAAACAGAGACTCCCTCAAGTTACTTCAGGGGAGAGAGGTTTATTGTGCGGGTGAGCCGTGCAGTGAAGGAAATGGACACCCCACACCAGGGAATCCAAGAACAGAAAAAACTAGGACTCACAGAGGCCAAAACCGGATGGTGACTCAGGATCCAAAGAAGTTCCAGGGCCTTGGGCAGCAGAACTCACTGCTTTGATTGGGCACCAGACTCAGGGGTCGGGCTGCTGGGATTAGAAATGGGGCTCCTGGCTGTGTGAGCTTGGATGAGATATCCAATCTGTCCAAGACCTTAATTTCATCTTTTGAAAGATGAGAATAATAGTACTATCTCCTTTAGAATGTCGTTGTGTAGGGTAATTAATGCATATACAATATTCAGTATAGTGCTTGGCACATAGTAAGAATTATGCTTATTGTTTTCTTTTGTTAAATATAATTAAGGTGACCTACTTCTGCATCCCTTTGGTGATATTGTGATTTATAATACAAAATATATAGAGTAAGTGCTCATGTTGTCAATAGGTTCTGTGGTTTTAAGAGAAACAAGGTATAAGGAAACCAGTTTTAACATAGGCTCGCTCACTGATATAAATAAGAGTTATGTTCCCAGGCATCTCATCAACACTATAACTAATTAATGTGGAAATGAGATGATGTTATTGGAGGACCTGCTGTGTTTGGTCTTCCTCCCAGTTTCTGGCACTGAGCTTCTAAAACCCTTGGAATTTCTTAAGTGATGAGAGCATAAAGGTGACTTTTGTGATGTTAAAGAGGTGATATTTGGTGCCCACCCAGCGTGGCTCAGTGGTTGTGGGTCAGCCTATGAACCAGGAGGTCATGGATTGATTCCCGGTCAGGGCACATGCCTAGGTTGAAGGCTTGATCCCTAGTGGGGGGCATGCAGGAGGCAGCCGATCAATGACTCTCTCATCATGGATGTTTCTCTCTCTCTCTCCCTCTCCCTCTTCCTCTTCTCTCTGAAATCAATTTAAAAAAAAAAAAGGTGACTTTTGGAAAGCTCCTAAGGATAGGGGCTGGTTGCCAGGGGACCTAACCATATGATAATGGGTTAGAAGTTTTCGTCTTACTCCCAGAGAGGGGCTGTAGGTTAAACCAATGCCCAGTGATTTAATCACTCAAGGCTAGGTAATGAGGCCTCCATAATAATTCAAAAGGACAGGGTTCAGAGAGCTTCCAGGTAGGTGAGCACGTGGAGAGGAGGGGAGAATGGCATGCCTGGAGGGGGCATGAATTTCTATGCCCTTTCTCCACACCTTGTCCTGTTGAATCTCTTCCATCTGGCTGTTCCTCAGATGCTTTCATGAAAAACCAGTGATCTAGTAAGTAAAATGTTTCTCTGAGTTCTGTGAGCCACTCTAGCAAATTAAATGCAAAGAGGGGGTTGTGGGAAACTGATTTATAGCCAGTGGGTCAGAAGTACAGGTGATAACCTGGACTTGTGTTTGGCTTCCTGAATTGGAGGGTGTCCTTTCAACCTCCAATCTATAGCCAGTCAGTCAGAAGCATAGGTGAGGACCTTGAGCTTGCTTCCTGCCTCTGAAGTGCTGGGCGAGGGGCAGTCTTGTAGGACTGAGCCCTCAACCCATGGAATCTGATGCTATCTCCAGGCAAGTAATGTGAAAATTGAGCTGAACTGTAGGACAGCCAGCTGGTGTCTGGAGCATTGCTTATTTCTGGTGTGCAGAACCCTCCCCCACCCCCTAGCCACTGGAATTGGGTCCCGGGAACCATCTTTGCTGTCTTTTCTCTATGGGTGGTTTTGTGTGGTCCCTGGAGCAGCAAGTTCTGTATCATCTGGGAAAATGTAATCAATGCAGATTTTAGGACTTCATCTCTAATGGAGGTGGGCTCAGCAACATGTGTTTTATGAAGCCTTCCAGATGACTGCAACCACACTCACGTTTGAGATCCACTGACCTACACTGTGGCTACTGATTACTCTAGCCTGGTCCCTCATCGCTTCTGCTTTCTCATGGCACACGATGATCCTTTTGGTCCGACCGCTTAATCTTGTCATCCATTTTATCATAACTTACTTTAAAAAAAAATTCTACAGTGGCTTCCCATTGCCCTTAGAATAAAACTCAAACTTAAGCCACATGGCAAAGGCCCTGCGTGACCTGGACTTGGCCTTCTCTCCGATTTCCTCGGTGCCCTTACCCCACTCGGCCAGCGCCTGCCCCCCATGCACCCATTCATCTTCCTGTGTGATTTTCCCTCTCCTCAGACACACCACAGACTCACGATTGCTTCTGCCTGGAATGGAAGGGTCTCCCTCCAGATCCTTACATGTTTGGGGTCCCTCGTCATTTCGGCCGCAGCTTACATACGCCCTCTCGGGAGCCGCCCCTGCCCTCCCTCCTTCCGTCTGAAGGAGCCCCACTCCTTGCCACCATCAGACGGTCCTGTTTCACTGCTGTCCGGGGCCTTATTTCTAACCCCACACCTTCTTGTTTGTCTTCATAAGTTTCTGACTGTCTTGCCTACAAGGACATAAACTTCTGGACAGCAAGGGCCTTGCTCACCCTGTTTACAGTCTGTCCCAATGCTTAGAAAAGTGACTGTCACAGAGGAGGGGCTCAGTATGTATTTGTTGGGAGAATGACCAGATGAGTGGATGGGTCATGAATAATTTAAATATGTCCAGGTGTTCTAGCAGGAAAATGATGGAAAACTGTCCTTTATGTACCTTCTAATCTAATGGTTTCGCACTTCTGTAGTTTTTTTTTAGCTCAGTGGCTTGCAGGTTTCTCCAGAAAAACTTGGACACACGCGGGACTGGGGACACTAAAGGCATCAGGCATCAAGTGGCTGGGGCTGGGCGGGCCAAACTTCATGCACCGTGCAGAACAGGCTCACTAACGCGTGGAGCCCGCAGCCCCGCCGGCGGAGCAGTGGTGGGGCCTCTCCTCCTCATTTGTCGTTGTTGGGAGCTGGGGGTGTAGGTACCTGGAAGCTCCCTGCCCCGCGCTCCAGCAGGGCCTGTGCAGGGCTTAGAGCTTCCCCGAAGAGGACACTGGCTCAGCAAGAGTTAACCCGGCCGAGACAGCAGCTGTTTTGCCTGTGAGCTTCGGTTTCAGTGACTAATAGGTAAGAGGGACACGAGGGACACGGAGTTCTCCTGGTCCGTGGAGGATGTGGCATAAGCGATGTCTCTGAGGCCCAGCCCTGTGATTACGAGCTGAGTCTGAGCGATAGGATATTTTGAGGAGATAAAAACGTCTGACCAGCTAATGACTACCAGACGCCAGCACCACGATGGGCGGAGTGGGGGCAGAGGGAGGCGTGGGGGGCGTGACTCCCTTGGACACAAAGAGGCCTGGTGGGGAAGTCACCCCTGGCATGTGTACGTGTGCACACACACAATCCAGGCACTCAGAGATGAAACACACACTACACACAGACATAGAACAGCCTACAGCAGACACTGACCGCACCCAGACAGATCATGTCTTAACCCACAGGACACAGACTAACATAGAGGCTCACACACACACACACACACACACACACACACACTCACACTCACACTTACATGGAGCACATCCTTCCAGATGTAGCCTTCATTAGGTGCTAGGCACGAGATGAAACACTTAACATACATTATCCTACCTAATCCCCACCCACCGTTTCATCAGCTGCTGCTGCTGAAGTTAATAGCAGCTACTCTATAGCATGCCTTTAAGGTGTTCCAGGCCTGACACTAGGCCCCTCTCCTGCACCATCTCATCTGTTCCTCACAGCTGCCAGCCCTGTGGGACAGGAACCAGGATCCCTATTTTACTGGAGAGATAGTTAGGTTCAGAGAGGCAAAGCAACTTTTCCCAGGATGCTCAGCATGAGAGTCGAGAGAAAGAGGAGAGCAGGATACTCTCCTGACTCCTGCAGGGAGAACATAACTTCTCCTGCAAGCTGATGCCACTCTTGACAGCTTCACAGCCCATCCCCACCCACACAGACAATTGTCTTTCTTCTTGCATTGCTGGAGGTGCAGACAGCTACGGCACTCATCTGGGCACCTGGGGGAAGGAGTGGGAGAAGGGAAGGTAGGCCCTACACAGATCATCAATGTTGATCAGTGTTGGATTCAGGGAAAAACATGAGGATGGCCTCACTTGCAGGGTGTGAGGTCAGGATTGACCCCCATTAGAAGTTAGGGATGCCTTTAGGGACCTGGGTGTATTTGGAAATTTGTCATACGATTATAATTATATTTAGTTAAAGCATTTGCTAATCAAATATTCACTGACCATATAAAGAGATGAATTGGATGTAGATTCTATAGAGCAATGGAGAACAGTTAACCATCACTCCCTTTTTAGTTAAAAAAGTGAGTAAAAGAAAAAATAAACAATGCTCCCTGCAGTTTCTCCATGCCACAAGGACTGGTGAATGGCAGCTCTATGCTCTGAACCCCATTTTATGTAATGACCTTGACTCCTACCCCACATTCCACCTCTTCTCCCTTGGACCCCCAGTTGAAGTTTGAGCCTTTGCCTAACCCCCTCCCCCCAGGGAACCAGGCCTCCTTTCGAGGGAGAGAGAATTGCTGTAGGATTATTCTGTACCTTAAAGAAATGCCATCTAAAACCGTCAAAGTATGCAGAATGCGGAATTTAGGAGCCTTGTCAGTCCTGTATGAGCAAAGAGAATTATTGATCAGTGGCACCCTTCTCTTTAAAAACACTCCTCATCCTAAAAGATATCATCATTTACATGTGAACCGGCGCTTTGGAGCTTCTGAGCACTTGGTGCCCATTATCCCATTGAGCCGTCCAGCAGTAGTGAGATGGATTAGGAGAGAGCGGCTCCTGCCTCACCCAGCGCCTCGCGACCCTGGGAATTCATTGCTCCTTTGCCAGCCAAGCCGCTACTCTAATCAAATCACCCTTCGGATTTCTGTTTGCTTGGCTGAAAACCCACATTTCTCAGAGGCGTGTTCGCCACCGCCGTCAGTCATCTCTGATGTGGGGTAGAAAGGCAGCGTATTAAAGGCTGATTCCATCAAATTCCAGAGCGGGAGCCGAGCGAAAGATGGAGTGTTTCTGGTCGAGAGCCCGTCCTTCTTCCAAGTAGAAGAGGCTTCTTGTACCAGAGTCGAGGAGGAGAAATCTCCTCGAGAAGAGACCTCCAAGGTGACCAAGCTCCAGACTCTTCTGATAATTAGAGTAGCCAGGTAGAACCCTTGACTTCTCAGTAAGCAGCCCACTTTCAAGTCACACCCATGGGAGGGATGTTTGCAAATACGTCTTTCCAGGATTTTTCCTGCAACCAGATCCTGAGAGCCAAGCAGACAGTTAGTCATCTTGCCAGCTTAGCCTGTGCAATCAGCCAATCTGGGTGGCTCAGGGTGAGGACCCATGTCACGTCTGATAGACCAGTGGGCCAAGGAAAGCCTGGAAGATCCAGGGCACCGAGGATGACGAGGTTGGCTATGTCAGGACACTGCAGACCTGGGACAGTGTGAGGACAAAGCAGTGACTTCCTGCTCTGCTGTGGGCATTTCACCTTGTGCTCTGTTTCATTTGCCTGATGGGTGGGAGAGGACAGTGTGTTCCATGATCAGCTCATGACAGCACCATGGAGATGCCAGGGGCTACCATACAATGTCTCTTATTTATCATGGTTCTTCTGATTCCCCCAAAACAGGTACAGCCCAGCCTTCTCCCTGACCCACTGCATTCTGTTGACTAGGTCCTTCCATGGGGTCCCAGCAATCAGTGCATCTCCAATACCCGGACAGGACCAGTTCTCAACAATAGATTTTGTCATAAAGCATCACAGTAGGAAAGACTCTTCGAGATGACGGTGTGGTCTCGGCATTTGGTAGTAAGATATGCTTGTCTCAGGGTTCCCAGAACAAAGTTTGCATCTGTGGTTCTGGTGTAATTATTAATAGCATGCCCTCTCCCTCTCAAAACTATCCCAGTTAGAATAGTAAGTTATGGGTCCCAGTACTGATAGGGAAATGTGGATGCAAGGAGGGTTGAGTCACATAGCAGGCTGGAGATGGAATTGGGATGGGGACCAGTGCCCTCTCTACCAGGTCAGAGCTCCCCCAGCTTGCACCCTTCCTTAGGTATTTCTTTATTTACACCTTGCCTCATTCCAGAGGGGATTTGAGGCAGTCACTCCCCCACAAAGTTTAATACCTTGCCATTACCATTTACCACCTTTGAATCATAGAAGTTTAGAGCTTCCCCTCATAAAACCAGCTGGGAAATGTGGTATGCTTGTACATCAGGAACATACATTAATTCCCACCTCTCCAGGGACTTTAAAGTCTTTCCGGAGAAGTCATTGCTTATTCTGGAATTTTACAAAGACTTGGATCAGAAGCAATACTGCTCTGAGCAGGAGTCTAGTTGTTGGAAGGAGTTTCAGAGGCATCTGGAGCACCAATGAGGAGCGCAAGGTAGGGAATGGAATCCCCCCGGTTTAAATCGCAGACATACCATTTGTTAGATGTGTTACCTGGGGCAAGTTTTGTCCCCTCTCTGAGCTTAGACTATTCTGTCTGTAAATTAGGGTGTCTCACAGTACCTGACATTAATTAGTAGGTGCTTAGTTCTAGGTGTTAAACATTTTATAAAAAGTCTCTCTCTTAATTCTTGCAACCCAATGATATAGATGCCATGAGGTTCCCCAGTTTATAGACAAGGAATGGAGGCCCAGAGTGGCTAAGTAACTTGCTGAAAGCCTCACAGCAGGAAAGTGGCAGAGCTCAGGTTTCATCCAGGCAGTGTTTTTCTAGAGCCATTGCTGTTGACTGTCACCCGTAGGGTCACCCTGACAGTAAGCTGAAATGACACCAGCAATAGTCATGACTAGTGTTATCGAGCTTTACTGTGCACCAGACACTATGCTAGTCACTTTCTATGCAGTTACCTGAATCTGTGAGGTAACTTTCTCCTAGTACATGCCAGGTACTCAGTATATAGAAATTCCTTTGATCTTCCCTTACACTTTCAGTTTATGGAGGGGGAAACTGAGGCCCAAGCGGGCCAGTGACCTAATTTCCCCAAACCATGCAGCAGGGAATCATAGCTGGGATCAGAGGCCAGACCCTAACTTCATCTAGAGTGGCACTACTCTATCAGGACCGGCTGAGAGCTGGCCTCAGTGGAGATGGTGGCCTCTCCTTGCAGCCTTCATCGGCTCCTGTCACCCTCCCGGGCTGGCCTCTTCTCTATCCCTCCCACCCTCTTCTTTCTGGCCACTCTTGCTGCATACAGTTCCCCAGGCACACCACGCATTTCCACATCCCTGCCTCAGTTCCCTCTGCTCTCAGCCTGGAATGCCATTCCTGGTTGGTTCTTCCTTCTAGAATTAACACGCCTGGAAACCCTTTACTGACACATGCTGCTCCTGCCTTCACGGCCTAGGCAGGGCGAACACCCCCTCAGCACAGCTCTGTTGTACCAATATCACCCTGCAAAGTGTGGTTAAACTGGGTTTGAGTCTGGCTCTATCCCACTGGGCAAGTCATTGAACGCTCTATGCCTCAGTTTTCTCACCCATATCAACACCTTCCTCCTGTGGCTATTAAGGGGGTTAAAGGAAACACTATGCGAAGTACCTGGAGCATAGTAAGTGCACAGGAAGCTGGAGAGGGGGTTGCATTTATCTGTGTCCATCTCACTGACCAGACAGGGAACACATTTGAGGTAGAGAATGAACCAGCCTTTCCCTTTGTCCTCAGTGTTTAATGTTAGGCCAGCCTAGCACATGGTAGCCAGCTGTAAACGTTGAACATGAATTTGGTTTCCACCCAGAAATGTCTGAATCTCAGCTGCTAATGGGGAGGGGAGAGCAGACCGGGGGCTAGTGCAGAAAGTCTTTCCCAGGGGAAACCAAATAGATGCTACTCATTCATTCATTTATTCATTCACTTATTCAACACATACGCATTGAGTGTCTGCTATCTGCCTGGGGATGTAGTGTTGGTAAACAGGGCAGATAAGGTCCTAGTCCCCACTAATTTATGGTCTGTTGAGAGAAAACAGAAGTAAATGTTCATATATCAGTTAAGCCAAACCACCTCCAAAATTTAATGACTTAAAATGACAACCATTTATTTAGCTTACGATTCTCTGGGATGGCTGGGCAGTTCTGGTGTAGGCACGTTCAGCTGGCCTCTGCTGGGCTTGTTTACACATCTGTGATGAGCTGGTCTGTTGGCCAGCAGCTGAATGATCCAGGGTGGCATCACACGTGTCTGGCAATTTGTAGGGTGTTGGCTGGGGATTTGGGGCGACTGCTTCATATGTCTGTCATCCTCCAGCAGGCTAGGCTCGTGATCACATGGTCCCAAAAGCTGCAAGAAAGAGCAATTCCCAGTGTGCAGATGCTGTTCAACACGTTTCCATTGTGTTTGCTATTGTACCGTTGGCCAAAGAAAGTCTCTTGGCCAAGCGAGGCATCTCTGTGGCAGGGGTACAGGGAGGGAAAGAATTTGTGTCGCATTTTTGCAGTTGTACTGATGATGTCATCAAGGATATTCCCTAGAATCTGTCACTTCTCTCTTTTGTCACCACCACCTCCATTGGGGCCCAAGATATCATCTTCCTTTGTCTGGCTCCCTCTTTCCTCCCTGCTTTAATTCGGCCTATTCTCTACGCAGTGGCCAGAGTAGCTTTTGCAAACCATAAACCTTACATGTCACTCTTCCCCTTAAAAATCCTTCATTAGCTCCCTCTTGTTCCGAGGATGAAGACCCAGAGCCTTATGTTGGCTGCAAGACCCTGCGTGACCTCACCCAGCCTGCATCGCCAGGCTCGTCCCCCACCCCCCCCACGCCACCTTTCCCTGTCACACTCTGGGGATATAGAAACAATGGTGCTATATCCCCAAGCTCTGGCCCCAAGGCTTTGCTCGGTCTGTTCCTTCTTCGTAGAAGACTTCTCTCCCCTCCTCACCCAGCTGACTGCTATTCATCATCCTTCCCATCCCAGAGTTAGTGTCGCATCTTTGCCGAGTGTCCCCGGATCCCCCAAGTGGGCCAGGTCCTAATTAGATGCTTCCTAGGACCACCCACTTTCCCTCTGGAGCAGGTGCTTCAAGCTATAATTGTAAATGTGGGTAGTTATCGTTCATGTCTGTCTCCTTCACTAGTCTTGAAGCTCCAAGGGAGACACAGTATCCGTTTTGTTTGCCATGGTATCCCTGGCACCTAGCTCAGGATCCGGCACACAGTAGGTGCTCACTTAATGGCCTGTTAACGACAAACCCGTAGGCACCTCACACATCCCCGCTCTCATCTCCCTCTCGCCGCCTCTGTGCTGGTGTGGAATTTGTCAGCAAAAGAGCGAGAATTTGTCCTGAATTTTAAATAACATTTGATTCCAAAATGGGGAGATTTAGCAGACAAAGCTCTTTCCTTCATCTTTTTTTTCCTTCTTCTTTTTTTAAACCAAGGCTGAGATACAGCTCACCCTCTGGGGACATTTCCACCCCCTCTCTCCCCACGAAATGGGCGCTGTGAACTGCTCTCTTGGAAATCTCATGAAAAGGGCAGGGTATTGGAATTTGAGACAAAGGGAAGAAAAATGAGCTGGCTTGAAAAGTCTGCCGGCATCGTAATGAGCGAGATTATTCTGGGAAATGCGGGAGTCTGCTGCAGAGGCCCTGGTAAGAGGCAGTTTATAACCAGTGTTGGGTCAGTGCGCAGCCAGCTCACGCACACACACAGCCATGAGCCAGCCTCCCCGCGCGGGCCCGGTAGGTGGCCTCCTCCAGGCCGGGAGGGGGTCTCAGCGTGGCCGGGGGTCATCTGATGGGCGAAGGGGCAAGAGAGCCAGGTCTGGAGCTGAGGTTCCCTGAAGTCACCAGGTGCCGCCAAATTCAGGAATTGGGCTCTAGTTTTTCTGCTACTCAGTCACTTCCAGTCTCTGGGTTAAGTTGTGGGATACAGGGAGGAATAGCTCAGGGGCATAATCAGTCCACGGGACTCAGCCTGGGGACCCGGGTTCAGGTGTCACCTCTGCTGTGAATGTGCTGTGTGCTCCTGGCAAGCCTTTCTCTTGCCTCTGTTTCCTCACTTTTAATAACATTTATTAGTTTTATCTTTGTATTTATTGAATATACTTGCACATTAACTATATGTCAGTGTTACGGGCTGAAAGTTTGTGTCCCACCAAAATTCACATGTTGAAGCCCTGCCTCCTGGTGTGGTTGTATTTGGAGGTGAAGCCTCTAAGGAAATAATTAAGGTTAAGTGAGGTCATAGGAGGGGGGCCCTGATCACATAGCAGTACTCTCTCCCTGCCATGTGAGGATACAGGGAGAAGGCGACCACCTGCAAGCCAGGAAGAGAGTCCTCACCAGGGCGTGGCGATGACCATGACCATGCTGGCATCTGGATCTCAGACTTCCAGCATCCAAAACTGAGAGAAATTTTTGGTTTAAACCTCCCAGGCTGTGGTATCTTGTTATAGTTGCCCAAGCAGACACATGCAGTCAGGCACGTGTGCTTTGAATATGCTTCATTCTTGCAACAATTTTACACTGTAGACATTATTATTTTCATTTTTAAACACAGCCACCAAAGCTCAGGGAGGTGGAAATACTTGCCCACAGTGTCAAGTAAGTGGGAGTGCCAAGATGCAAACCCAGGGCTGCCTGTCTCCAAAGCCAGGGCACGCAGGTCGATAAGGAGGCTTTGGATCTTCTCAGGAAAAGTCCTGACTCGTCCTCACAGTTCACCTTATCCAGATCACAGCAGAGCAGCGAAGACCTGCAGACATGCTCAGTTCTTGTTTAGAGTCTGGATCGCTGCCTGGATTAGTTTCATGGTCTAGAAATCAAGATTGGCCCACAGTGGATTCTGGTGTTATCCCTGTCTCACAGATAAGAAAACAGGGGCTCAGAGAAGTGAAGCAACTTCCCTCAGGGTTTCATAGGAAAGCCAGGATCCAAACTTCTATAGGTCTGGGCCAAGACCTAAGCACTTTAACCAACACACTATACTTTAAAATTACATAGGGCTGAGCTAGGGGTTCTCTAAGGCCCTCCAAGTGACACACGTGAGCCTGTGAGTGTGGTGAACTTGAGCCCGGACCAAGGCTGGCTCCTTGGAGGGTGCAGCATTCTCTGGACTCTATGGTGAGGCAATGAGGCAGTCACCTCAGGAGCACACCTTGAGAGAGTACCCCAAAACTGAGTAATTAGGATAGTATTTAATTAGATGTTTTCTAAAAAAGTCAAAATTAATGACAAAAATACCAGGTTGTTGAAGAGAGAATCAGACCTGTATATCGTGTCTCACCTCCCCCTAGCCCCACCCTGTGCAGAAAGAGGCCTGAGCTCTGGGGTCTGGCTGCTGGTCCTCGTGGACTCCCGTGGTCTGTGGTGGTGTGGAGGGCCTTGTGGCTATGACCAGAGCCTGGCCACAGGGGGCTGGGCTACTGGGTGGGCATCACTCAGGCTGCCATGGGAGGGAAATGGTGAGGAATGAAAAAACGTGGAGCTTGGAGATCAAATCTCACTCAATGTATACCTTGCTTTTTTGGGAAAAATTGGTGGATGGACAAAGATGTCCAGCCTACAGACCTCCATGAACCACCTGGTAAATGCCTCAGGGCGTCCAGTACCCCTAGTGGTTTTCAACATCTTAACATTTAACAACTGAGAGAGTTGTGAGTATGCTAATTTTACTGCCTGGAATAAAAATACCCATACATAAACACATACAAAATTTGCATGCAAGTTCAAGCCCAAGGCTATCCTGAACCCCATTCATGGAACTCTAATAATCTCATTTATGGAGCTTGGGTGAAGTGGAACATGCATTGTATTTGCAAAGAGAAAAACAGAGCAGGCCATTTCCTTCCTTGAGCCTGTTTCCTCAGCTGGTAAATGGAGGTATTAGCAATACATCTACCTGGTAAAATATTGTCAGGCTCAACCAAGTTAATGAACGTGGAAGTACCTTGTAAATTGCAAAGGGTTTTCTTCCCAGTGGGCTGTCAGTTTGAATGTCATTGTTATCTTTTCTGGCCTTTACAGTCTTGGCTGAGCAGGGGATCCACTGTCCTGGAAGGCAGGAAGTGGCTGCTTCTTGGATTGGGCCTGGCTGACTCCCAGGCCCAGGCCTTGTTCCCCCTCTACCTGTCTCTGTACCCCTTCCCCAAGCACCTGGAACCCCTTGGAGAGCTCTTCCATGCGAACGTGCACCTCTCTCCCTGCAGATTAGTCACAGCGGCAGATAAAGAGGGTTGAGTGACTGAGGCCACCAGTGAGCTCCCACTAGAGAGGTCTGCATGTCTCTGGTGGAAGGGGCTGATAAACAGTTTGCATTTACCTCACTCCTCTGCATTTAGCTGATTTCCATAATGAGCTCCATTGAACTGCAAGGCCCCAGAGGTGTCCCTAGGCTTCTAAAATGCACTGTACTCTGTAAATCTGATTTATGGAGAGATGAAGACCATGTGTTAACAAGGGACAGCACATCAATGCCAGGCGGCAGCACCCGGAGCCACTGAGATACCCGGGGCCTTGACTAACTCTAGTGCTGGAGATGTGGGTTCAGAGTTCTGTCCTGGTTCCTCCTGGGTGCAAGGGAGCTGAATTGAGGAACCTGCAGAGGTTGGCTGGCTTGTGTAGGTCACAGACTCTGACCACAGCCTGGACTCTTATCACCTTCTCTGCATATTTTCAAGGGCAAATGACATAAAGTAGATAAAGTGTCCTGATTCCTCCTAGGTCATTAACTCATGTTATAGTCAACTTAACTGGAGAAGGGGCCAGCTTAAAAATGAAGGCCAAAGAGCATTTGTCCCAGGTATTTATGCTTCCTCCCTCCCTCCCTCCCTCCCTCCCTCCCTCCCTCCCTCCCTCCCTCCCTCCCTCCCTCCCTCCTTCATTTTCTTTCATTCAGTTATCCAACAAATATTTATTTAGGGCTTCCAATGGGCCAGGCACTGTGATATGTACTCAAGATAAGACGATGAGCCGTAACAGACCTGGACCCCGTTCCTGTAGAATTTACAGTCTGGTGGGAGAGATGAAAATTAATAAAATAAAAAAATAAAGGTAAAATTGCTACTTGGAGAAGAGCTGTAAAGAAGAGATACTTGATAATACGAGAGCCTCTGATAGGGGAGAGTGACATAATTAGGGAACACTTCCCTGAAGAAGAAATGCTTGAGTTTTGAGAACTGAATGAGTTATTGAAATGGAGAGGGAAGAGATTTCTAGGCAGAGGGGCCAGCTTGAATAAAGACCTGTGGCTGGAGAGAGGATGGTGCGTGTATTAGTCAGATTAGGGTAGCTTTTGCTGCAGTAACAAAGAGCTTCCAGATATTAGAAGCTGAACAAAATGAAGATTTATTTTTTACTTGTACTACACGTCCATCATTAGTTAGCATAAGTGTTCTGTTTCAAGTCACTCCCATTCAGAAATCTAGACTGACAGAGCTTCTGTCACTGGGAACTTTGTGAGCTGCTGTGAAGGAGGGGACCAGAAATGCTTGGCTAGCAGCACTAATAACTGTACAGCTAACATGATGGAAAACAGGTCAATGTGACAGGTAGGCTGCAGGAGCGAGGGGACGTGTGATACGAGCTGATGCTGCAGAGGCAGACAGGGCCTCGCAGCCCACTGTAAGGATCTGGATTATTATACTAGGAACAATGGGCGGCTGTTGAAATTTTGTGATGTTAATAAGAGGAAGCTACCAGTATTCTGATTTTATAGACAATGATGTTGATATTGATAGTAACTAATTATTGAGTACCTACTCTGTACTGGGGACTGATTTCTCCCCGTATCCCCTTCCATTAACTGAGATGGTTAGTAATTTTGTCCCTGTTGAACAAGGAAGAGACTGAGACCTAGAGAAGGGAAACAAGTTGCTCAGAGTCACAGCTCTTTCGTGGTCTGTGCCCTTCCCACTCTATCATTCTAATCTGAGACAAAGGCCTCATGAAGGCTACTGGAGCTGGAGGTCATTGGAGGCAGAGCAGGCCTCAGACAGAACACAGCTGACAGCAGGCAAGGGGGGCTGAGGGAGGGCTCACATAGGGCAGCCAAGTGCCCTGCCTGTCTTGGTAACTGCTGACCAGCCCTGGCACAGCGATGACACTTAGAAGGATGGAAGGATGGAGGGGGAAATAGTGGATGGTCAGTTGAATCACACAGGTAGTCGGCACCGGGGAAACTGATCAGCAGACAGCAGCTTCCCGGTCTCTGGATTAGGTCTCATGGGCAGCATCTAGGTTTTGCAGATGGGAGGTGGAAGCTGAAAAGCAAGAGTTGGTTTGCACGTTAGGGGCTGGGGAAACCAGTCTGAACAGCCCTCCAGTTCGGGGTACTCTGTGTGTGCTAAGTGTTTTTAAACTTATCTTATTCAACCTGTGAGTTAGATGGCCAGAGGGTAAAAACAGACTTATGATCACTAAGAAAACCATATCGGATTTTGTGTCCACGATAGTTGCTGAATTACCAAATTTTTGTACCATTAAAAAGCCAAACGCAGGGGAGAGGAAGCCTCAGCCCTGCTCTCTGAGGTCACGGTCAGCAGGATTCTTAATGCAAATGAGCCAACAAAGTGTTCATCAGAGGGCTGCTCACATGGTCGGGAGCCTGGTATCTCTCATGTCTTACTTTAGTTGCTATTGATGGGGTTATTGTTCCATAACACCCTTCTGGAACTCACACCGAGACAATCCTGCGTGATCTCTATCTCTGGCAGGAACATAACAACGAAATGTGTCATTGGCGTGTGGCCTCTTTGTTAATCAACACAGTGCTTTATAAGAGATGACCTTCATGCTCCTTGGCCCTGTCGTCATTGCCTGCCAGAGAGACCTGAACTTGTTCAGATTCCCTGGGCTGTGGGGGAAAAGCAAAAAAGGTGAAAGGAGGGAGGCCTTGCTATGCTCTTGTTTTCACCACCCGCTTTATCCGGTACACTAAGTCCTGCCAAGTCTTTCCCAGCCTCACTAAGCCCAGGTCTCACAGCTCCAAGTAGCCTGTGGTACCCTAGTTTCTATCACTTCCCTCATTCCTCTGTTTATTTGCCTATTTATTCATCCAGTTACACACTTATGAAGTGCCTACTATATATCAAGCCCATGGCAAGTGCTCGGGTTCCCCTCTACAAGTCCTTCTGCATTCTGTATATAGACTCATCTTTTCAAACATGTTTTTTATCGTGGCTTGGCTCAGCTCAGGAACCCGCAGTGTCGCCTTTCTGTCCACTGGCATTCAGGGCCCCCTGCAATCTTATCCCCCAGGAGTGCAGTCCCAGCTTCTAGGCTGCCTGCCACACTTGTGCGTGCCTGGATGTTCTGCCTCTGCTTTACCCATGCACTTCCCCCGGGCCCAGCTGGCCATTTCAGTGCCACCCGGCCTTTGAGACCTGAGTCAGTTCTCCATTTTCTTCACAAACTTCCCCACCCACCAGGCTCCCTTTCCTTCCTGTGACCCCCGGCAGCAGGCGTTTTTGTTTATCACTATAGACTTGATTACTTGTGAAGTGTTCCTCTGATTTGTTAACTAGAGGGAAGCACTTTGAGGTTGCAAACTAGACTCTACCCTTTTTAAAAAGTTTCATTCATTCTGGTGTACTGGAAAGCACTCTGCTTTCTGAGCCTGAGAGTGTGGGTAGTATTTGACTTTTTTATTTTATAGCTGGGGAAACCCTGGCAAGTTATTAAATCCCTCAGAGCCTGGTTTCTTCTTCTGGAAAACCAAAATAGTAATACTCGTCTCAAGGCCTAGGGGGCTGCCAGTGAGTTGTCTAAAAGTCCTGGGACATAGTAGGTGTTTACTGAATGTCAGCCGCTCTGGAATACAGTAAGTCCTTACTTAACATCATTGATCAGTTCTGGGACTTTAAGCGAACCGATGTATAATGAAACCAACTTCATCATAGGCTAATTGATATAAATAAGAGTTAAGTTCCCAAAGCATCTCATCAACATTATAAAGAAATGGCGCTGAGTGAAATGATGTTATTTAAGGACCTGCTGTGTATTGTTACAATGATGCTCACTACGTGCCGGGCTCTGTGCAGAGCCAGCCTCCAACCTTCAATCAGGAAACCCACAGTCCTCTGGGGGTGATGACACAGGCAAAAGGAAGATTAAATGAGATATTGAGTGGAAAGTGCTCCGCACGGTGCGTGCACCTATTAAGTGCTCAGTGAGTGTTATAATCTACCCATGTACATTTAGTCCTGCGTTTTGTTTAGCATAAAGCACGTGTGAGAAAGTATGGCTTGGTTATGAATCAGAAATGGTTGCTCTTTGATCGTACAATGGTACTGAGTTGGAACTGACTTCAGAATGTAAAGCCTGTGAATGCAGCATTCGCCTCTCTGTGCTATTAAGGCACAGGAATACTGCGAGTGAGAGAAAAGATTGCTAAGTAGATGAGATTGTGGATAAACTAGGTGCCATTATTTTTTCCAGCAGGATTTAGATGACAAAGGAACTGAGAGTGACTGACAGAAAGGTGTCTGTGGGAGTGAGGGAGCTGATACCTTATGCCCCACACTGTGCTTGTGAAGAGTTTTCTCTCTGGAGCGTCCTCCGAACAGAGCTTCTAGAAGCAAGGCTTTGAGTTCCCTCCAGTGGGCACCGGAGTCCTGGGTGAGGCTGTGTCCCGCAGCCTGGAACCCCCACTGGTCACCAGGAGAAAAAGGATGCAGTGGATTGAGAAGCACGTGAGGTCCCCAGGCTCTTCCCAGCTAAGTGATCTTGACTGAGTCACCTCACCTCTGTGAACCCTGATTTCTTAGCTGTGGACTTAGGGCAGGCTTACCACCCACATGGGCACAAAGCTCAAATGAGGCAGAGTAAATGAAATGGTCCTGTGGGTTGTAGATAAGATCGCGGATAAGCTAGGGGCCTTTATTCTTTATAAAAGGGAGGGGAGAAAATATTTGCAAATCATATACCTGATAAGTGTTTAATGTTCAGAAAATACAGAAGTGGGCAAAAGTAGGTTTACAGTTCTTATGGAAAAATAATACCGTAATTAATAAATAATGCAAGAATAAACTCTGTTTCACGTACTCACAACTGTAAACCTACTTTTGCCAACCCCTGTATAAAGAACTAAACTCACCAACAAAAAGACAAATTTTAAACGGCAAAGGGCTTCTTTTAACCTTCAAAGAAGATATGTAAGTGGCCAATAAGTACATGAAAAGATGTTCAGCGTTACTAGTCATTAGTAAAATGTGAATCAGAACCAGGACTAGATGCCGCTTCTCATCTACTAGGGTGACTGTAACAAACAAACCAACCTTAGAAAATCAGTAAAGGACATGCGATCCATCCATCCATCCATCCATTACTATTCAGTCATAAATAGGAATGAAGTTCTGACACATGCTACAACATGTGACCCTTGAAAACAGGCTACGTGAAAGAAGCCAGACACAGGAGGGCAAATGCTATGTGATTTCACTTATCTGAAATATTATCTATACAGTAAACACTAAATGGCAGTTATTGTGACCCTCACTTTTATATAATAGTTTGCAATAAGCATCTCGGAGTAGTAAGCATTGAAGTAGTCAGAGACAATATTAATGATTAATTAAATTGGCAATAATTAGATTTTAAACTTTAATCAGGACCTACTATGTACAAGACAAGAGTAGACACTGTAACAGTTAAAAACACAGTGGGTCTGCAGGGGGAGGAGACACAGAGAGTGACTACTGGCTGGGTATGGGTTTTGTTCTGGGGTAGAGAAAAGGTTCTAGAACTAGAGAGTGGCGATGGTTGCTCAACATTGTGAATGTAATTAATGCCATTGAATTGTACACTTTAAAATGGTTAAAATATTAAATTTTAAGTTATGTGTGTTTTCCCACAATTAAACACCACTACCAACAACGGATCGGCTAGGTTCCATGTTCTCAAGGAGCTTACAAAGTGAGAGGAAGCAGTGTGATTGTCATATGAACACTCCACACCAGGGTTGTGAGATTTTTGCCACGTGGCTAAAGGCAGGTGGCCCAGGGGCCCTGAATCACCTGCCAGGACTAACGGTCGGCGAGGGAAGGGCCAGCACCGCTTAGACTGAGACTGCTCCTCTTTCTGATGGCAGAGCTAGGAGCTTTTCTAAGAGGCCACGGAACCACGGAAAAGAGGGAGGGTGCCTGTTTTCCTGTTCTGCGTGGCCCCGGTCCGCAGGGCAGTGAATCCGCGGGGTGTGTGCTGGGGGGAGGCGGTGCTGGCTGCTTGGGCGGAATTGCGTTTTGGGAGTTTGTGGGAAGTCGAGCACGAGGTTTTCTTCCCACCCTCATTTGATATTCCACAAACACTCACCACATAAACAACATGTCTTTTCTCAACCCTTATTATCATTCCCAGAACCACTTGCGGGCTTTCAGAAACCCATTATTATAATTATAATCAAGAATCTTAGGACAGAGCCATTTGTGCCAAAAATACATTTACACTTGGACTTGTTTGCAGAGGAAGAAGAGAGCGATGTCGTTTACGGCTCTGGGATCTATCGGAAGGACCTCCACCACTCAATTCCTTCTCCTCTGTTTAATTTCTTAATTCAAATTTCTGTTGTCAAATTCCTAACTAATATTTGCTTTTGTCTCTTTGTTTTTTTACCCCCTTTGGGTCTTAATTTTCAGAGGCCTAAAAATTGCTCTTATTATCTTCACCCCCTTGGCTTTTCCATCAGGGACAGCCACGGGCAGGGGCAAGATGGGGCTGCTTTCAAAAGTATCAGCGGGGTGGCCCAGGGCCCCTCCCCTCCAAAAATAACTGCCTACACCCTCGATGCTTTTATATTAGAACAAAGGCTTTCATTCCATAATTAGAGATAAATCAATGTAGAATAGCTTTAATTCAGTTCACATTTATTTAGCTCTGGGTTTTTTTTCCCCCATCCGTAGGCACATAGAGATGAATCAAACACAGCTCTTATCCTCAGAAGGAACACGGTTCATTACAGGACACAGACCGTGAATAAATTTTCGTGATGGGAGGCAGGATGTAATGAGAGCCATAGAAAATGGAGAAAAACAAAGCAAAACAAAACAGAATTATGTGCTGTGGGAAGGAGAGGAGGGGGAGCATTATAAGGCTGCGTTTGGTGAAAAGAGAACACAGAAGTGGGCTCTTTTATTGTTACTGTTGATGGGCTGGTTAATGTGTGGTCACGTCTGACATCAAATCTTGGCCTCATGTTTACCACACGGTCACTGCAGGTGAATTAGAAAAACCATCAAAGTCTCAGTTTCCCCACCTGCAAAATGAGGGCGTAATGTCTACTTTGTAGTTAGAAACATTGAGAGGTTTCATTATAATTTGCCTAAAATCTCACCAATCTCAGCCAGTGGAAGTCCAGAGGTCTTCTGGGTGCCAGAGGCTGGTTTCTCCAGGAGGCAGGTCCTAAGACAGAGTTCAGCCTGCAGGGTGTTTATGAGGAAGCACCTTGGGATCAATACCTTGCGAGGCCGGTAGGGAAGCAGGATTGGCCAGAGAGAGAAGTGGAGCCATGGGACAGCCCCAGTGCCAGTCTCAGCTGACCCCACGGCAAGCTCTGCGGCTAAAAGAGCTCTCAGACATGGCCCACTAGGGCCCAAGTGGGATATCTTTCTATCAGTCAGTCCCTGGGTGGGGATGGCCCAGGCAGGACATAGTCATGGGCAAGGAGGCTCTGCAGAGGGACAGTCGCCGAAGGGGCTGACTGCTAAAGACTGTCCCAGTGGCTGGGCCAACACACCCTGCCCCGAGGGGAGATCCTGGCAGGGCATCTCCAAGCCCATCGCCCTGGTAGACTAGTATGCTTGCTTTCACACAGGGAGGCTTGCTTTTTGTCTTAGTTCCAAAAGTAGACTTAACTGCCCTCTAGTCTCTGATTCCTGGGCTCCTAGTGCCCTGTTGAGATTCCATGAGACACACGTGTGCGTTAAGCATGCTGTGAGGTTGGCATATGTCACTGATGGCTTGGAACAGAGCTGGGGCTTCCACCACCTGTTGGTCCTTCGCCTCACCTGCCCTTTCCTTTCCTTCCCCCCCGTCTGGTGCACACCAGCGCAGGGGACAACTCTGATTTCTGGTGTAGGCACTGCGTCTAAAGGGTTATCCCCAATGCAGAGTCTTCACATCTCCAGAATCTTGGAGACTAAAATCTCCTCTCCTGTTACACAGGTAAAACTGTAGGCAGACAATAAATATTATATTGTGATTTATTATAAAGAATCTCTGTTTATGGGGCCAGATTCACCCATCAGTGGGAAGTCTCAGCCCCTCTCTCCGTGCCTTTTGGTCTCCTTGCCTCTCCCCTTCTCCTGGCTTCCTGGTAGTCATCTGTGGAACCACAGTCTTCAGAATGTGGAAATTCCAGTTGGAGTGGTTTGATCTAGTGAGATGTGCACTGGAGTTAGATCCAGAACAACTGGGTTGGCTTTCCCCCGCCCTCCGTTATGCTGTTAGGGTCTCGGCAGCTTCAGTTTGTTTGCTTAGAAAGGGGGATGATACTGCCCAGTGTTGTTCTGAAGACTCAGTCATCAAAGTGTTCATCCATCCATTGACTCACTCAGTTATTCTTTCCTCATTCAGCAATCATCAAATTTTTGCTGGCGCCAGCACTGGGGATACGGCAGTGACCAGGACAGATACATTCCGGTCCCTGTGGAGTTTCCAGGCCATTGCAGCAGAAAGGCAATAAGCAAGGAAGTTAATGAGTGACTATAAGTTGCATACAGTGCTGTTAAAAACAAACAAACAAACAAACAAACAAGAATCTAAGCAGGGCACAATGATAGAGAAAAGCACACAAGCAGCGTAAATGGTGAGGTCAGAAAAGGGCTGTTGGAGGGATGTTTGTGCTCCTGGGAACATCATGTGCAAAGGCCCTGTGGCAAAAATTGCAGCAGCGCGTTTCTCCTCCTCCTGAGCAGTAGCACCACTTTGTAGGTGCCTCTGTTACAGCTTGTCACCTTCTGTTGTAATATCACATAGTAAATTTAATTATTGACTATGCACTTTTCTCCTCTAAGATTGGGAAATCTATTAAAAGCAGCATGTAATGGGAAAAAGCATCACTTTTTAAATGAAATAGATCTGGTTCAAATACATATCTGTCACGTCTAAGCCACATGGTATAAACTGGAGTTTAATGACATCTACGTAATGAATGGGACTTTTTATGAGGGTGAAATGACTTGAGCATATGAAAAAGCACATGGTAAGCACCTGAGATATGGAGACAGAATCTGTTACTTTTAACCCTTGGCTTGTATTCCAGGTTGTCCAAGTCTAAACCTACCTCAGCGTTTAGGTGAGAATTAAGCGAGATGATGTGTGCAGCAACCACAACGGCTGGTGCCTAGTAGGTGCTCAGCAAATGCCGTGGAGTGATCTGACTGGAGAGGGTGGTGGAGCTGAAGCCCCAGGGGGTATTGCAATGGTTGTTGGGAAGTTTGGGGTGCAAGAGACTTTGTGGGAAAACAAAATGCAGACTGTTCCTAGGTTTTATTAGTCTAACACCCACGTCTTTCCTCTTGAAACACTTTGCAATCAAAAGAGTCTGGAGTGGACTATTTTCAGCCCTCAGCCTTCACCCTGAGCTGCACTAAGAGGAAAAGCTGATTAGGGCAGCTCTGCGGTGTGCACATAAGTCAGAATCACCAATACCCATCCTCTGCAGGATTAGGTCGTTAATTTTCCCCCTAGAAACATTACAATCATGTTTTCAATACCATAGTGTCACTCTTTTTAGGATTCATTATGGCAGAGACCATAAAATCTATGACTCCTTTTAGCCAACTTACGACTTCTTTCAAGACTTGGTTCCAAAATTCTTCTTGGCTAAGATGCCTCCCTCCCTGGTACCTTCCTGCCACTCAGAGCCCCTGACTACACTAGTAGCTCATATCATGATAACTTGCATTTGACTAAATGTTCCCTTAGATCTTCTCTATAAATAAAAGAACCCTGGGTTTGGAATCAGACTGCCTGTTATTTCTACATCACATTTTTTCATGAGAAAAAATAATCACATTGTGATGATTGCATGTAATAGTGAACTGTTGAGCACCCCATAGGTTTTGTCAGCATTTATTTTTCATATGAATATGGCAGGTCTTCCTAAATTATATTGTTGGATTCATGAGGTCAGAGAGCAGTTGGTCTATCACCAACTTTGTGTGATCTTGTGAAAGTTCCTTCCTTTCCACGGGCCTCAGTTTCCCCATTGTACAATCCTAATTTTGAATTTGATAGGCAGTCAGTTTTCAAATTTTAGTGCACACAAGAAAGCACTGTGTGTGCGTGTGTGTGTGATTAAAAATGCATATTCCTAGACATCACTCCTAGCAATTCTTACTTAGTAGGACTGAAGTGCAGCCCTGAAACATGGATTTCTTTGCAAGAACCTTGAGAAATAGTGACATATCTTGTCTTCAGACACATCTTGAGTATCATTGTAGCAGATGATCCCGTAGCACTAGCCTTCTTATTTGAGAGGTAAGTGTGAACTTGTCCGAGATGGATCTCTGACAGGCTGGCCTCTCAGAAAAGGAGTTGGCTCAGTTCCTTGCAAACCAGTTATAGCTCAGTGCATAATCAATCAATTCAGGTCAACCACAAGGGACTCCCAGTTACAACACGGGAGGGACAGGCTCTCCCTCCAGCCAAAAATGCAGAACTGGTTAGCGTGTCCCAGCCCATTTACACCAGCAGCCTGGACTGTGCTTCCTTAATCAGAGAACTTCAAGACCCATCAGGGACGTGCAAATCAAAACGGCAGTGAGATGTCACCTCACACCTGAGAGGATGGCGACTATCAAAACAAACACACAAACAAGACAGTAAGCTTGGAGAAGATACGGAGAAACTGGAACCTTTGTGTACTGTTGGTGAGAATGCGAAGTGGTACAGCCCCTGCAGAAAACAGTGTGGAGGTTCCTCAAAAAAAATAAAAATAAATAAATAGAACTACCCTATGATCCTGCAATCCCACTTCTGGCTTTTTACCCCAAAGAACTGAGTCAAAGAGATCTCAGCATTCTGATGCTCACTGTGGCACTAATCACAAGAGCCAACATGTGGGAACAGTGTAAATGCCCACCGATGGGCGAACAGATGAAAAATGTGGCTTGCACATACAATGGAATATTATTCAGCCTTAAAAGAAGGCGCTTTCTCAATATGCAACCCCATGAGTGAATCCTGCAGACATGTTAAGCCAAATAAGCCACAGAAGGACAAACACTGCATGACTCCGTTTGTCTGAGGCGTCTAAGCTAGCCAAACTCACAGCAGCAGAAGGGAGAAGGGGGTGTCCCGGGGCTGGGGCCAGGATGGAGACGTTCTGGAGACTCGCTGTGCAACATTGTGCCTGTTGGTGTTGCGCACTAACAAATCCGTTAAGAGGGTAGATCCCATTTTAAGTGTTCTTAAAATTCAACACGGAACAGTTCGAGGTCCCTCCTGTGCGTGCGCTGTCTGGCCCGCCAGGCAGCTGTGTGCTGTCCGACAGTGTTTCAAGTGGGAGGCTGGCCGTCCGCTGCTGCCCTGAGCCGGTGACATCTCCCCCGATGGGCGGGTGGGGAGGTGAGCTGCGGGCCTGCTCCTCTCCGTATGCAGGGCAGGTATCTCTAAGCTGACATTCCCTGAGTAATGCATGTAAAAGGACACCCTGAAGTGTGAAGACTAACCTTGTGTGACTGTTAATATTTCTCTAGGTCTGGAACCTGGTTCTAAATCCTGCTGTTCCTACGATTCGCCCTGTCACCAAACTCAGAGTAGCCCTTAGTAATCCACTGCATTAAGTTCCTGTGGCTATTGTAACCAGTCATCACCAATGGTATGGCTACGAACAGTTTTATAGTTTACAATTCTGGAGGCCAGAGGTCTGTCTGAAACGGGTCTTTTGGGCTGAGATGGAGATGCTGGCAGAGCTGGGCTCCGTCTGGAGGCTCTGTGGGAGAATCTGCTTCCCAGTCTCTAGAGTTTCTAGAGGCCACCCGCATTCTTTAGCTCATGGCCCCTCCTCCGTCTTCAAAGTGCATCAAGCTAACCTCTGTTTCCATTGCTCCACCTCCTTCTCTGATTCTCATTCTCTCGCCTCCCTCTTGCAAGGGCCATGGCGATCACATTGGATTTATGTGAATAATCCTGAGTAATCTCACCATTGCAAGACCCTTAACTTAATCACATCTGCAAAGTCTCCCCCTCCTTTTTTTTATGTCGGGTAACATATTCACAGGTCCTGGGACTCGGATGTTCATATCTTTGGGGGAGGGCATCATTCAATCTTCCACATTAATCAAATGTCTAATGAGCAGTCACCATATGTCAGGCAACTGGGACATCGAGGCCAATACGATAGACATGGCCCTTGCCTTGAAGAGGCTTATTTAGCTGGGAAGACAGAAGAGCAGAGCTAATGAAAGTAAGTGGCAAAGAAGTTGAGAGGGAAGATAAAGAGAACTATTTTGGAACATAATAAGTAGCAAAGGGGCTCCTTGATGCTGACCACTTGCGGGACTGAGTTGTACCAGGGCGCATGTCCCAGGTCTGTGTTCTGCGTGCACAGAGAGCTATCCGCGATCACCTATGAAAAGCTGCAGGCTGATTTGGGTTACCATCTATTTGCCTGTCTGCTAGTGGGATGTCATGTCCACCTGCCAGACTGGACAGGCAATACTGGGTCCTCTATACCTACGTCACACCAGGGGATGAATCCTAGTTCATTTTAGGGTCTGCCCTCAGCCCACTCCAGTGTATTGGGTCATGTCCAGTCTACTCCTAAGCAACAGCAGAGCTAACATGAGATAACAAGTGCAGAACAGTTTGAAAATAGACACATACTTACAAGAGATCCTTGTCACCCCATCTAAATGGGATAGGTCTCATGTTCACTTCCCATCTCATCATGGCTTCGTATCAGCCACTGTAATCCTTAGTCTCTTCCCACAACATTCAAGGTCCTTCATGGCCTGATAGCCGCCTGCCTCTCCAGCTTCGTTCCCCACCCCACACACAGTCAAAGCGAATGCTCTAACAATGCATTCATGGCCTATTGCACCATAAAACCCATGCTCTTTCATGTCTAAATATCTTTGTCTGTGCTCTTTTCTCCTCTTGGAACAGCGCAATCCCCACCCCTAGCTCTCCCATTCAGATCTGCTATGCATATTGCAAAACTCAAATCGGACCTCACTACTTTCAAGAAGTCTTCCCTGTCCCTCCCAGAGACAGCCATGCATGCCTTCGGAATGCCTGGCTGCCCTGAATGAGCTGTTTTACTCCTGCTGCAGGACTGGTAATTTGTGTGCTTACAAGCATTACTCTCCCACCTGACTGTGAGCTTCTCAAGAGAAGGAGACTGTATCTTATTTATTTCTGCATGTGCAGCACTGTCCCCTGTAGGGCTGCCTTGTCTGGAGGGTCAGTCCGGGGTGGTGCTCAACCACCTCATAGACTAGGATGTCAGTAATGGCCCTGGGATTGTGTGACATGGTGGTTCTGGCCACACCGTAGACTTTCAGTACCTGTTTGTTGAATGAATGAACGAACAAATGGATCACAAGAAGCATTGCAGATAAGCATCCCACGCAGTCCCAAAATGAATCTGTGTGTTTGAAGATGATTGTGACGTATACTCCTACCTACACAGTCATAATGAAATGTTGATACCGTGTGGTGCCTCATGGTACCTTGTGTGTGTGCCTTGCCAAGGCCATTCTGTGCCAGCTCCCAAGCAGACACCCTTCAGAGAGGTGCGCCTGTCTCTGCTGACACCATTAGTGCAGACAGATAGGCACATAAAGCAGTCCTGCTGGCTTCTGCTTCATTAGAAGCTCAAGGAGAAGGGGAGAAGCCCATCAGTGTTTGCCACTCAGACATCGCATCAAGAGAGGAAGGAATTTTAATTTTTGGCATTAGTGAGAGGTTATTAGAGTAGTGCAAGGTAAATATGAATCTGGATGTCACTGTGATAATGTGTTTCTTCCGACTCAGAGTGACATCCATGGAACACTTCACCTGAGTCCTCCTGAACTGGGATAAGCCCCCAGCAGCAGAGGATGCTGGAAACTGACTTAGAAGGCTTCGAGCAGATTTATTCATTCATTTAGTCACCCATTAAATATTCATGAGCACCTATGGAACTAACACTGCATTAGGTGGGCAGGGAGTTCAAAGATGACTGAAATCAAATCCCAGTGCTCAAGAAACTTGCAATTCAGTGTGGAAGACAGGTAGACACTCTGTTATTAAATTACAGAATTTCAAGTGCTGGATGCTAACGCTTGCTGAGCTCTCAATCTGGGCCTTGCACTACATTCTGCACTTTGAACGCGTGAACTCTTTCTGTCTGAACAACAATCCTGTGAGACAGGTGGTATTTCAACTTTGCAGGTGAGGAAATGGAGGCACAGAGAGCCTGAGTTGCTTGCCCAAGATCACACAGGTGTTGAGTAGCAGAGAAGGGATGAGCACTCAGGCCATCTCTCTCCAGTATCTGTGCCCTTAACCTTCCTGCAGTAAACCTTCCTACTAAACCAGCCTTCCTGTTATCCTGGAATAATGATCGATGCATGCACTTCTGGGATTCATTCAATCTAGAGAGTTGGGACAGCTTCTCGGAGGTGGTGACTTGAGCCGGGTTCGAAGATTAAATTGGGGTCACCAGGTGGACATGGCGCGTAGGGAGCTATGAGTATAACTAAAGGCGCCAAAGCACAGGTAGATGGAGGATGTGTCAGTCGAGTAGCTGACAGCACCGCGACTAAAGCAGGAATTCTAACCCAAGCAGCCTCCTTGCCCCCGTGCCACACACCAGCACATCTAGGGCCGCCAGTGCCAGTCACCGCTCAACACTTTCTGAAGTAATGTGTGGGCGAAGAAGGAAAGATGCCCGTTACTCAAGATCTATTAGTAATGTGGGGATGGGTGGCAGTCAGCACCTCGGTGTCCTTTGCCCTGCCCACTCTAGGCTGTCGTATGCTTGAGAGGGCCTGGGAAAGGGTGAGGCTGGACGGCTTGGCCGGACAGACTTCTGCAGGTGCCAAGGGCCTCGTGAAGACCTGCGGGCTGGTCACGGGGGTGATGGGGATTCAGGGAAAGTTTGCAAAGGTTGAGAGGAGAATGGATGTGTGCATGGAGGGACTAATGCTTTCAGTCCTTGCCTCTCTGTTCCGTCTCACTCCGCCTTGAACTCTGGCAGGGGGCAATGTCAGTGATCAACGATTCCCGGTGGACAAGAGTCAGAGAAAGGGTGTCAGACCCTCCCTGATAAAGACTCGACATCATGAAAAGACCCTAGAGTTCCATAGTTGTGGGTAAATTTGTTTGGGGCGGGTTTGGGATCCGTAGAACAATATTCCAGCCTGGTGTAGGGAAGGAGACAAAAATTGGGAAAGAAGAATGAAGTGATAATAACATCCTAAAATTGACGAAGGATATTTGATTAAGGATCTTTGAGAGTTTACGGGAGTTTGCTTCTTTCTCATTGGGGTGGGAGTTGCCTTCTTCCTTCTTCCAACCCCCTGGCTCCTTGATCCTGCCAATGTGCCTTACCCTCTTTCATCAGGGTTCCTCCATCATGAACAGAACACAAGGCTCGGAGTCAGGGAAATACACCCCGGTCTTGGCTCTGTTGCTTATGCATTACATGACTTTATAAAAGTCTCTCCCCTTCTATGAGCCTCAGTTTCTACATCTGTGAAATGAAGGGGTTGGATTAAAGCATGGAGGCACAGTTGTGGCACGTATGCTTCCACTCCACCAACCAAGGGCCTGGCAGACAGTGCCAGTCAACTGTGGCATTCTTACTCAGTGAGCCTGGAACTGGCCTCAGAATCTTTCTTAACTCAGTGCTCCGAGATGCCAGTCAGAGTTGGCATGTGATTCCAGTTCTACTCGCCAGGGTGGAATAGACGGTCTCAAAGCTCTCTTTCACTTCTGATATTCTTGGATTCTCTGAAAGGTTATTCATAGAAGCAGAAGCAGATTATTCTGGAAAGATACATTGGTGCCAGATATTTTAGAAAGGTCTTGAATGGCAGTCAACAGCTTTGTCCTTTCAAACAGAGCCACTATTCAATATTCTCAAAGCAACCCAACACATGACAGCCAGTGGCTTCATTTAATTGGCCAGGGCATAAGAGGCCATGTTTCTATTACAAGGAGATCTATAAGGAATCACACCCATTAATGGCTCCCATTAAACTCAGGGCATGTGGGGAAAATTGTAGTTTGATTTAGTTTAGCAACATGAAGATATTGGCAAGATAATCACATAAAAGTGACACCTTTTATGGCTGGGCGATTTGATTTTATGTCAGCAGGTTTTAATTTCCCGCGTTTTTATGATGGCATATAGGTTCCCCCACCTCGTGTATGCATTAGCCAGAATAGAGGTTAAATAGATTGTTTTAACATTCAGGATTCAAACCTAATAGTAATGATAAAATAATAATGTCCCTTGTTATAGAATCCATCACCCCTCCTCAGTCATCCTCACGTTGAGAGCACTGGGGGCAGGGACAAGCCAGTGGGGTGGAGAAGGAAAGGGCGTGGGCTATACGTACAGACAGAGGCCTGAGTTCAAGGCGGAGTGACTGCAGTTAAGGTATTTTCCTCTCTGTGAAATGCCTCACCTGTAAAATGGAGACAGTGAGACCTATGTCTTAGGGCTCCTGCGAGGGGCAGGTGGGCTGATGTATAGATCGTGCATTGGACCGGCCAGGGTGCAGAATAAGTCCTGATGCGTTCCCACTCATGCCTACTCTGTAACATGGGGAGGGCAGCGAAAGTGAGAGACCAGCTTCTCAAATTAAATTTCTTATTTAGGAAGAAGCATGAAAGGGCCATTATCTATTCCTTGGAACATAGTTCTAAAGGCCCCGTTGGCTTCCTGCCGTGTAGCAGGAGATAACAGCTGGGCCAGGCCACCTGACCTCTCAGGCACCGATAGAAATTAGCTCCACGGCGACAGAGACCAAGGCGGTGGAGTTATTTAATGGGCATTGTTTTGGGGCCCAAAAGGAGGGAGGCCAGAGGGGAGGCCCACTGAACTATTCTCTTTTAATGTCCCTCCAGGTGCCAGGGACATTTAAGCCCTTAATTCATCTTCTTTATGCCTCTTCCTTTCCTTGAAACGCTTTTGAGGAGTCTTTGAAAGAAAGACGGATATTACCCAGGCCGGATGTAATTGGCAGCCCCTCCCTGAGCCGTTGTTGAAAAAAATCTCTCCCTCAGAAGCCTTGGTCTCCACTGGGGGCTGAATCTCCAGTGATTATTTGGTGGGCTTCTTGAAGAGAATTTGAGCTGTCCCTTTAAATCCCTTCCCCTGCCTTTTAGTTTGGTCCTATTTAAATATTCCAGACAATTTCAAGACTTAATAATGATGAATATGATTAAGATTAGGGTTTAATAAGAGTGTTGAGAAAAGATTTTTCATTCCGATGGAGGTGGGCTGCTGTGAAAATTGAATTGGCATCAGGCCTCCCAGACCGCGCTGACCAGGTTGGTCTCTCACCTCTGCCAGCATGTTAACTCTCTCGGACCAGAGACCTAGGAGGATCCAGCCCATCCATGTATTCACATTCTTTGTAGAGAAGACCCTCTACCCCACTCAGTTGGCCCGGGCCACTCTCTTATCCCTACCATGTCATGCTTAAGCTGGGCAAGAATGAGATCATCCTCAGGTCTCAGTCCTCATGTCCAAACCTCATCTGGCCACTCCCTCACTTGAAACCCTTTATTATGGTTTGTGGGGAGGCTTGGACCCAGAACATGGGAAACCTAGACATTTCAAATCTCCATCCCAAACCAGATACACTTCCCCCTGCAAGGGGTCTGTGTGAGATGTAGCTCAGTCAACAGTGGTGAATGTGAGAAAGTAAAAGTCTTAGCCCAGGATGTTTGCATGCCTGGGCCTGGCCATATGGGGGAGGGGGGAAACAAATGAAGAGGTGAGCCCTGAGCTCCAGAGAGAAAGGTGTAGGGGAAGGTGAGCAAGGTTTTCTCTAAAGGACCAGGGCACATATTTCAGGCTGGTGGGCCGCCTAGCTGAAGAGCCCACAGACCACAGCTAATCTAATGGGCATGGCTGTGATCCAGTAAGACTTTATTTACGGACTCTGAAATTTAAATTCCATGTGTCACAAAATGTTATTCTTTTGATTCCCCCCCCCCCGCCCCAACCATTCAAAAATGTAAAAACTATTCTTAGAGGGCTGGACTTGGACTCTTCACTGTAGTTTTCGGCCTGGACCTTTTTAGTGTAGAGTTACCCACACCCACTGGTGAATGTGGCCCCTTTATTGCCCTGAGATCTGAACAATCCAAGTAGACACTAGTCCTCCCTGAGGTTTGGGGGCTGGAGTGGGGACCTTGACACACTAGGACTCCTTGATCTGGTCTGTAGCTGCTTTTCAGTGAGTTTCCTGAGCCTCCTCCGTTCCTAACGTAAGTCCCACCCATTTCGACATGCTCTTGGTTCCCTTGACATTTCACCTAGATGACAACAGCCACTTCTTCTGGTCCTTCCCTTTCTTTTTCTCTGCATTCTCAACCTCCAGCCTACTGCCTCCTAAACACGCTGCTCCTCAGGATTCTTCCTTTCTCCAGAATCTGCAGACTCCCCAGTGTATTGTGGACCAACCACAAGTCCTCGTTCTGTCTTTCAGGAATCCTGTACCAAAGACCCACCTTGTCTACCCAGCTGCTGCCCCCCAGCTCCCGAGAATAAACCCTCCACCCCCGTCTGGCCAGTTTCCCTGACCCAGGTCCCCCCATCACCTTTCTTGCCCCTGCACCTTTGCTCATGTAATTCCCACCACCTGCAGTGCTCTCCCCTTCCTCCTGCCCATCCTTTTAACTCTTGTCTCCTCATGCAAGAATTTTTGACCACTGATTCCCTGCCTTATTCACCTCACTTCTCTCTCTTTTAAAAAATATGTGCTAGTGCCTTTGTCAGATGACCACACCTTTTGCTTTCATTCATCCACTGCTGACCGGGCTCTACTCTGTTGTAAGCAGTATGCCAGCTCTCCAAACAAAACAAGATATGGTCCCCCGCTGTCCAGGGTCCTGAACTTGTGCCATATTTTAAAGTCCAGCTTAAATAATATCTTTGTCCTGCCCACAGAGAAATCAATGGTTATGTTTTATGTTACATTTTTACTTTCCCCATATCCCTCATCCATGGTGCCTAGGGGAGGCTTGGACACATAGAAAGCATTAAATAAATTTGCATTAAATTGATGGCTATTATATGTATACAAACATGTGGCTTCTCACATAACTTAGGAACAAGCCCCCATTCTCTAAAATGATCAGCTATGAGACTGTTCATGATCTACGCCTTGCTTACTTCTCTGGCCTCATCTCTCTCTCACCTTCCATCTCCCTTTCTCCACTCCAGGGAGGCTGAACTTCCTCCAGTTCCTTCCCCTTGCCAGTCACTGTACTCCATGACTTTGCATGTGCTGTTCCCTCTGCCTTGCCCTCTTTCTCTGATATCCCTGCCTAATTCCTGCCCATCCCTATGATGTCAATTTAAGAGTCTACTTTGTGAAGTTTTTTCCTCATGACAGTCATAGTCTGAGTCTGTTTCCTCATCTGTAAACAAGTGATAATGCCCTTCTCTTCAAAATCACAGGGGGCGTCAGGTGCAATTGTGGATACGAGAGCATTGGTGTCAACTCTACTGTAACACACAGGTCTGTGGTAGCCCTTCCACTAGGATTCAAAGGAGAGGCTCATGATCGTGAAATTGCAATAGGTGCCATTTATTGAGCACTTAATGTTTCAGATGCAGTACTTGTGTATTATATAGGTTACATATTTTATTAATTCATCCAGTAGTCCCATGAGGATCTGTGTTTTCATTTCACAGGTAAGAAATAGAGACTTTGAGGGATTAAATAACTCATCCAAGCTGGAAAGTGAATGAAGGAAAGAAGAAAGGCTGGAAGGAGGAAGGAAGGAAGGAAGGAAGGAAGGAAGGAAGGAAGGAAGGAAGGAAGGAAGGAAGGGAGGAAGGAAGGAAGGAAGGAAGGAATAAGGGAGGGAGGTAGGGAAGGAAGGAAAGAAAGGAGAGAGAGAGGCCTTATAGTACTACCTTTAAGGTAGGGAAGAGAGAAAACATTTCTGTGCATGAAGATTCCATAGAAAGGACAAGGCAACCTACGATTTAAAAGGAAATTCTTTGCTAAGAGGAATATATGCTACAG
This sequence comes from Miniopterus schreibersii, assembly GCF_964146895.1. Taxonomy (NCBI): domain Eukaryota; kingdom Metazoa; phylum Chordata; class Mammalia; order Chiroptera; family Miniopteridae; genus Miniopterus; species Miniopterus schreibersii. Next base: position 14,374,197 of record NC_138111.1, on the reverse strand, counting down.
GAATCCACTGAAGGGCATTAGGTATCCAGAGTGTTGGTTAAAAATACAGGCTCCTAAGTCAGATGGTGTGGGTTTGGATTCTGCCTCGCTGACATTTAAGTGTGTGTAGAGCGGGGCAGAGATGGTAGGTTGTCTCCTGTGTTCTCTCCTTCCTCCATCATGGAAAATTTCAAGTGTTAGCTGGTGAATCATTTATCTATCGCTGGGTAATAAATCACCCCAAAACTTAGTAGCTTACAACATCAACAATTATTAATTAGTTTCCATGGTTTCTGCGCATCAGGAACTGGGAGCAGCTTGGCTGCGTGTTTCTAGCTCCGGGGCCACCATGTCCGTCAGAGCTGCAGCCTTCGGAAGGTCGGCCCTCTGCAGGCCTGACACTGCCAGGCCGGCTCGCTCGCATGGCGGGCACGTTGCAGTTTAGTTCCTCTACATGTGGACCTCTCCACAGGGCTGTTGGAGTGTCCTCATGGCATGACGGTTGGCTTTCCCTAAAGTAAGTGATCTAAGGGAACAGGGCAGAAGCTGCAAAGCTTTTTGTGCCCAAGGTTAGAAGCCACATAGTTACTTCTATTGTAGTCTACTGGTCGCTGCAACCAACCCTGATTCAGTGTAGGAGGGGACTGCACAAGGTCATATATATCAGGAGGTGAGGATCAGTGGAGGTCATGTTGGAAGTGAGCTGAGGCACTGTGGCAACCTTCTGAAACGTGTCCTCCAAGTGAGGGGGCCTACTCTCCTTCCTCCCTTTGCCTCATTCTGGAGTTTGGAGCGTGAACCTCATGGCTGAAGCTGCATCAGCCACCTCGGAGTGTGGAGTGGAAACTGTGTGTTGAAGGTGGTGGGGGACCAGCTAGAGAGAGCTAGACTCGGTGATGACAGAGCCATCGAGGACGCCCTGGACGGGCTAGACGTACAAAGGAGAATGAGCTGCTTTTGCCTTTAAGTGACTGTTACTTAGGTTTGGTATTACACTCAGGCAAACCTCATCTGAGCAGATACTGACAAGTTGCTCACTTCCCTAAGCTTCACTGTCCTGTCTATAAAAAGGAGACAATTACGCAGAGGTGTCGTGAGCAGGAAATAATACCCCGCATGTAAAGTGCACAAAACGGGGCTCCTAGGAAGCACTTGAGACATCTGTGAGTTGTGATCCCCATTTTACAGATGGTAAAACTGAGCTAGGTGACTAAGCCAAATGCTTGAACGTACGTGCCTTTCCTCATAACCTGTTCTCCTAACCACGATGCTGTAATGATTTGCTCTTTTGGCCAAGGGCGGGCGTAGCTGAGAGTAAGGCTGTGAAGTTAGGTGAGTCTGGTGGTATATTTTGAATGAGGGGCCTGAGTCTGGGACAATGGGGAGTCTTCAAAGTCTCTTGGAAGGAGAAAAAGCAGGATCACAGCCATAGAAATGAAGACTTCATGTTTTCCCTTATGGAGGTCCCTTTCCCACGCCCAGCCTCGCGATCCTGGCACGTTTTGGGGGACTTTTTTCTTGTCATTTCATTCTTGAATCTGCCTCCCAGATGCCCTCTTAGGGCAGGCTGTGGAGGAGGTACCGAAGCAGCAACTTGGCCGTGACATACTTTTGGCTTGACTCTTTGCCAGCACTCGTAAACAACCCTGAAATCAGTCTTTCACCCTCTTTTGGATGGTCAGGTGTAAATATACATTTTAATTATTTACATAATTAAGTCGGTGATTCGCTGCACATCCTATGTGTTTGACAATATTTTGGTGCCATCTGTTTCCTAATTGGACTTAATCTCCAAAAGATGTTACCAGAATAGCCACCAAATAATTACACAAGAAATCAAGCCACAAGAAAATGTCCACTCCCCTTCACTGCATTCATAGTTGTACATGGACACGTACAACACAATTTATCTTAACATGCAGGTCATGCATGTGACCTGATGGCTTACATCATAATGGAAGGCATCTAGGTGATAATAGGAAAAAGTTGGCCCTGGGAGGCTAATTCAAGAGCTTGCTCTCTGTGTGACCTTGGGCAGGTGGTTTTCCTTCTCTGTGCTTCCACTCTGATGTGCACATAAACCTTGTCCCCATCTGATGCTCAGATGTCTTCTTCATTGGATGATGTCCCCATCATGGATACTATTCCATTGTTGGGTAACTTTTATTACTAAAAAGTCCTTGAACTAGGATCTGGAGACAGAGCCAGGGCTGACCTTTGCTTTGTGACCCCTTTCCTTTCTGCGAGCCTGAGGTTTATTGTTCTACAAAATGGAAGTAATGATATGCAATATTGATTATATTGACCTTGCCTTGCTGGTTGGGGTCATGCAAGAGAGTATTTTGGTCAAGAGAGTAGGCTATGAACTAAAAATGCCTAGGTTGTAATTCCCACTTTCCACCTATTAGCCATAAGCTCTTGAGAAAGTTACTTAATCTCTCCCAGCCTCAGTTTCCCCATCTGGAAAATGGGGCTCATGATATAGTACCTTCCTCCTAGGAATATTGGAGGTTTAAATAGGAGTGTCTGAAAACACCTGGGCTTGCACCAAGCTCTCAATTAAGATTTTCATTATTACAAGGTGTTTGTAAAGGTTTCAGGTGGAAAATCTGCTTTGAAGGACTATGAAAAATATGGATTTTTAGAAGTTCCTCATAGTGTCTGATACTTGTACACCGGTTTAGAAACATTGTCCTATGGACTTAAAAAAATTCAATCCACACTTTAGAGGTGGATAACGCGAGAAGAAGGTTCGGATGATGTGTACAAGAGTGGTTTTAGAAACTGTGTTTTTTCTACAAACTGAGAGATAGCTCTGAAGAGTTTATTTCTTTTTGCCAGAAAATTATTGTCACAGAGCTGCCTTGTTATCAGCTTTTAGTGAGAGCTCTTTCTCTATACAATTTCAGCTGTTTTTGAGAGCAGTAAATTATGTTATTTTTTCTATGTACCTCCCCCCACTTTTCCGGAAAGAATTAATTAATAACTCAATATAATGGCCAGTGTTCAATTCCTGGTCAGGGCACATGCCCAGGTTGCGGGTTTGGTCCCCGGTTGGGGTGCATAGCGGAGGCAACCAATCGATGCTTCTCTGTCACATCAGTGTTTCTATCTCTCTCTCCCTCTCGCTTCCTCTCTCTCTAAAATCAAGTTAAAAACATTAAAAATAACTCAATACATTTTCTGTGCACCTACTATGTACCAAGTGTTCTCCTAGGCACTGAGGACACAGCAGTGGATAAGATGGCTGGAGCCTCCTTCCCCACTCCTGCTGTGCACATCCTAAGGAGGGTTGTACACACACGTGCACACACACGCCCTCCCTACCCCACACACGCGGTGTCAATAGTAAATCAGGGCACAGGAGAGCGTGATGGCGGGGTCCCATTTGCAGCTGCGCAGTAAGAAAGGCTCTGTGAAAGGGGGCTTTGTTTGTTTGTTTGTTTGGGAAACTTGATTGAATCAAAGGAATATCCATGTAGGTAGCAGGGAGAATGGTGATCCAAGCCGGGGCCACAGCACAGGAAGCCCCAAGTGTGTGCCTGTTTGTTCATCAGAGAACCTCAAGGCCAGTAGCTGGAGGTGAGCAAGGGGAAGAGTGGGGGGAAATGAGGTTTGAGTGACAGCCAAGGACTGGACGCGGGGCCATGCTGGGGGACTAAGGACTTTGTTCTACAGGGATGGGGCCCTTTGGAGGGTTCATAACATGGGAAAGACATGGTTAGATTTATGATTTAGTGTGATGACTGGTTCCTCTGTCAAGAGTGGGCTGTACTAGAAGCAGAATAGAAGCAGAGATACCAGGGGGGAGCTACCGTAGTCCATTCGAATAAGCAAGATGGTGGTGACGGCCTGGTGTGGGAGCCATGCAGCTGGCGAGCTGTGACGTTCATGCAGCTGGTGAAAGCGATGACGTTCCTGCAGGTGATAAAGAGGACGACATGCTGGATGTGCTGGAAAGGCAGATTCAGCAGCATTTGCCTGTGGTTGGTGGTGGTGCTGAGGAAATGAGAGGACTCAGGGGTGACTTTTAGGCTTTTGACCTGAGGAATTGGGGGGAGCAGATTGCTCATTTCTGAGCAGAAGGAGGCTAGGCGTTCATTTAGGATGGGATCAAGGGCTCCATTTGGGATATCATAAGTACATCTTAAATATACAATGTGGTTCATCAGCACATAGATGATATTCCAGCTAAGGTCCTGGGTCCAGTCATTGTATGGCAACTATGCTACAGGGGACTTTCAGGCCTTCCAGCTGGGGCACTCCGAGTTGAATGGTCAGGAAAGGAGACTGAGGAGCAACCAGTAGTGTAGGAGAAAAGTTTGGTAGCCAAGTAAGCGTCTTAGATTCCTAGGGCGGCTGTAACCAAGGTCCAACAACTAGGTGGCTTAAAACAACAGAAATTGATTCTCCCACAGCTCAGGGGACCAGAAGTCTGAAACCAAGTTATTGGCAGCGTCCCATGGTCCCTCCGAAGCCTCTACGGTAGGATTCCTCCCTGTCTCTTACAGCGCCTGGTGATGCCTGGCAATCCTTGGGGTCCTTGACTTGTGGCCGCATGACTCTAAACTCTGCTTCCATTGCCTTGTTCCATGTGTCTGTCCTGTGTGTCTCCAGAGTTCTCGCTCCTTATAAGGACCCCAGTCATCCTCCTTAATCTAGTTTGACCTCATCTTAACTTGACCCTATTTCCAAAGAAGGTCACACTCATAGGAACCGGAGGTTAGGACTTAAAGCTACCTTTTCAGGGGCATAACTCAACGCACAACAGCAGATAGTAGTCTCTGGTTAACTCTGTATTTTGTGTCTCCTCTCAGCACTGCCTGACAATCACAGTGAATAAATCTCCCTTCACTGGTCATTTTGGGGGGCAATTCAACACAATAGCATTGTTCAAATAGTAATTATGTGAAATGTTAAAAAGGTGTTAACCTGAAAAAAGTTATCCGTAAGATACATTGGAGCAATACTGTGTTAAACACATATTTTTTAAATTGAAGCACTTTTCAGTGCTTTGGTTAGGTGGATGAGCTTTGGAAATCTCCAAAAAATTGGGTGTGGAGTGCACAGCTTTCCCTTTAGTTCCCAGAACCTTCAAGTCACAGAGCATATTATGTCCCAGATGGAGGGTGACTGACTGTGGGATTCTGTGGGAGACATCAGGGGAGATGGCCTCACAGATGACACATAAATAACCTTCAGTCCTTTGTCATCTGGAGAATGCTCCTGCGCACATTGCACCGTCTATTTAAAACCACCAAATTCCATTATGCAGATGAAATCCGATGGAAACAAATCTGACACGAGAAGAGAGAGAAAGTTTAATCCACCTCAGACATTTGATTTCATTTTAACCGTCTCAGAAAAACGTTTCCTCTCTAATGTTTCTAGTGGATTTGAGTTGATTCTGTTACGCTTGATACTCACTCTTTCCCAACTAATATTTGAACGTTGATCGGAGCCCACTGGGGGCCAAGCACATTGTGAATATTATTCCATTTAACCCTCCCCATGTCCTAAAAGGCTTTCCTCCTTTTATAAAGAGGAAACTGAGACTCAGAGGGCTGCAGCAGCTTGCCAAGATCACGCAGTTAGTAACGGCAGTCGTGGTATTCGGTCCTGGGCTGTCCCTCTCGAGCTCATAATTTTCTACATGATTCGGAGCGGCTTTTGCTTATTTGTTTGTTTTCGGGAAGGAGGGAGGGGAGAACTTAACTTTACAGAGAACGTCAAATATGGGAAGCAAGTTATTAATGGTAGCTAATAGTGATTGTGTTTCCACTGTTGGGCCGACGTTTTCGGCGGAAGCCTGACAGCTCTCCTACGAAGAAGGCCTTTCAGTGACCACTCTAGAGATAAGAGGTGGACACTGAGACTTATTCTCGGGCTGGTAAGGGCTACCGTTGGAATCAGGACCCAAGTCTGACTCCAGAGTTCAGAATTTTACCCCCTTTGTTTTCGCTTTTTATATCTTTTAAAGGGGGTCTGACATTTGAAGGCAGTGGGGGGTGGTGAGCATGAAGGGTGTTGACTGGGTTGAGCACGGTGTTAAGAAGGACACTAGAGCCCACTCTGGGCCTAGCGAGACAGTGATGTGTTGGTTTGGTGGCGTCTGCCCTGGGGGGACCATGGCACGTGTGCTGCGCTGTCCTTGTTGTTCTGGCTCAGCGTCGCCACTCTTCCGAGGCACAGCCTGTCTCCCTCCTTTCCCCCTCTCCTCTTTTCTCTAAAGGCAAGTTCAGAAGTGGGTAGTGTGCGAGGGAGGCTGGGTTAGAATCAGAATGACTTTCGGGTGTGTCTGAGTGGGAGATAGGATCAAGATAGGTTTCTTCAGTGGCTGTGATGTTACCGGACATTTTGGGCCCTTTCATATCCATTCGAGTTAGTTCATCCCCACAGTGGGCTTGCAAGGCAGACAGGATAGAGTTAACCATCCCACGTTATAGATGAGGAGACTGAGGGTCAACGAGGCACAGTAACTTCCCAGCGTCCTCAGGTTCTAAGTAGCAGTAACAGGCCTGGACACAGGCCCTCCACCTTCAGATCCAGCAGCCTTGCTGCTACGCTAACACTTCTCTTGGTTTGGTCTGGTCATTACTGTAGGTACGATCAGAGTTGGGAGAGAGGTGAAGCTGGCTCTGGGGGATATAGTATGGATGGGAGAAATGGTGGGCATGGTCAGGAAGGGTAAAGTTTGGAGACGAAACCATTTCAGTACTTTTCCTTCTCTTCACAGCCAACAATTTCTTCCCATATTGAGTTATGATAAATAATCAACAGTTATGGGGTGCTTACCATGAACCGGGAGGTGTGCTAAATACCTTAACTTACTGATATAATTCAATCCGAAAAACAACCCTGCAGATTAGGCCCAATTTGTACACTCCCCCCATTTTACAGATGTCAAAACTGAGTCTCAGCGAGGTTTACTGTTTGCTGGGAAGTTTCTGAGCTGGGATTGGAAGGCACGGGCTTCCGGAGGCTGCTCCCTTCTGCAGCATGCTCCTCTTCTCTGTTAGCTCTGCTGTCAGACAAGCTGGGAACCATGGACACCCTTTTGGTATCTATTTTAAGATTTCAAAGCTGTTGTTTGCTTATAAACATCAGATCTGCAGCTGATGTCACGCACAGCACAGACTCGCAGCTCATCACAGAGCTGACTGCACCAGGCCAGGAGGGACCCAGCCAGGCATTCGCGCGCCTGCTGTAAATACATTCCTTTCTGCTGACGCTGGCCGAGACTCAGAGTCTCCCTTTCCTGAATTCTGACTGCAGATATATATATATATTTTTCCTCCAGGCTCTCTGTCTTTTCTCAAATACCCTCATAAATCCTCAAATTTGTTGTTACCCTTCCTTGGATCTATTTTTTTTCTTTCCTTGTATTATTTTAAATAGGAACAAAACTGCTTTTTTAACCCAATTTAATACCCCATTTAGGGTTGTCTTGCCAATCAGGAAATGAAATACAATCACATCTGCCAAGGCTTTAAATTCAGCCCTGTCTTCATATTTTGCCATTTGAGTCTTAAAATTTACACAGCCTCGTTCTCACTCTAATTGATTCTTCTGACCTGACCATGACTTTTACCATCCTGTGCTTAGAACACTCGACTGGCCTTATTTCTCTGCTGTCAGGCCATATATCACCTTTAAAGGGACCCACACTGTCAGGAAGTTTATGTCTTAAATTTAAGATTTCTTAAATGAAACAAGAACTGCTGGGCAGTTTAAAGAGTTTAATATGAATAATAAAACATTCAAACATGAGGGTTTTTCTTTTTTCCCCTGAAAACTTTATCAAAAAAGACATTAACGTTTTCCTGTATCACGGGCACACTAAATATAACCAATTTTCTTCAGCACATGAAATGACCAAACTAGGACTTTTACTGTATCAATAAAACCTGTAACTACAGAATCTACCCGAACTTGAATGATGATGTTATTAGAGTGGGGTTTGCAGAGGGTGATCCTTGCCCTACCTGTTAAACTAAGAAGAAATTGGCTAAGGCGATCGAAGCTCCAAGGGAATCTGGTTAGTGTATTTAATCTGCCTCGGGAATCACGCTGCTCAGGCTCAGAGCACTGTGCATTGCATTGTGCCAGGGTGTATGCCGATATGCCCGAAAGTTCCAAAGGGACTTGAGTGTCCTGCTGAAACATACATCAGGCTGGGAGATGAGTCCTGGACTCTGGGTTTAGTTGTATCACTGGGAGCCACCATCTGCTCCATGCTGAGAACTTAAACCTTCACAAAAATCCATGGTCAGTATTATTATTCCCATTGGCAGACAAGCAGACTGTACCCTTCAAGAGAGGAATGTAAGAAAGCCTCCTGAGGACAGGCGGCAAATAAATGGGAAAGTTGGGATTTGAGCACAAATCTGTCTGGGGCTCAAGTCTTTCCTTTTAGCCACTGTGTCCTTAACTAGTCACTTCCCCTCAGGGCCTCAGTTTCCTCATAGAGGAATAAAGAAGTTGAGCTGCATAGTCTTAATGTTTCTTACAAAACTTAAATGGACTTGAATTCAGAAGACCTGGTTTTGAGATCCAGAGTCCTTTATAGGTTTTGTAGCCTTAGGCAAGTCGTTCAATCCTTCTGAGCCTCAGTTTCTGTATCTATGAAATGGGGGTAAATTCCTTAACTAGAGCCCAAATTAAATAATGAAGATAAGAGCGTTGTGCATATGCATGGGATACTTTTTCTTTATTAAAGACGGATGCAAGAGGACCTAACCCGAAAAGATTATGATGATAATTATGTGGTAGCTAGCTTGAAAATATCTATCTTTCTACCTCTCTACCTACCTGCCTACCTGTCTTCTTCCATATATATCTAAGACACAGCCATTGGCAGAGGAGTATTGCAGAGCAATTAAAAGCAAAGGCTTTAAAATCAGACAGACCTATCTGTTCTGTCATGTACTAGTGACATCGTCTCAGGCAAGTGGCTAAACCTCTCTAAGGCTTGGTGTCCTCTGTGAATGGGAATCTTAGTGGGGCAGCCCCATGTGGTTGATGTGAGAATTATGTGTGATAATAATACCTGTAAGGCCTTCAGCCCAGTGCCTGGTACATAGTGTTGGCACTCAGAGAAAACATCCAGGTTGATGGCCTATGGAGCAGCCTGCCCTGCAACTCAGAAAACCTGGCAGCTCTGCTCATTCTTTCGATGATTTTCTTTATGAAATTAAATAATCCATTTAGCCTTCCAGGGCCCTTTGATCTTGTGGGCCTATCCTCCCTGTCCCCGCAGCTGGCAGCAGTTTTAAACCTGTATGAGTTGAATCTTTCTGCAGGGAGCAAGCAGGACGGGACAGCTGGATTGGACAGATAGCAGGAATGATTTAAATTTCAAACTCAGAGATAATTCGTCACTAATTAATCCTTAGCTTCATCCAGTCCTATGCTCTATACCATGTTCTTTCAGGTGCATAATTTTGTTTGTCTGTAGAGAACCCTGTGAGTCACAGGACTGGCAGTCTGGACACCGTTTGAGAGGCCAGAAGGTGAGACTCAGGGGAGGAAGAATGACTTACCCAAGAGAACAGATCATCAGTATTGGAACCAGGGTGAAAATCCAAGCATTCAACTGTGTGTATGTATGCACGTGCATGTATATTTACACACACGTACAGAGTTATGTATTTATATACATAATTATATATAGACATACAGTTATGTATGTATATACACCTATATATGTATATATAATCCAAGTATTCAACTGCACACATATACGTAAATATATGTGTATATAGGTAATATATGTGTATACGTGTATATATGATGTGCAAAAACATAATACATGTGTGTGTGAGTGTGTGTATATACAAAATTTCACTTTTCCCCTGTTTGCTTGCCATTGCATGATGTCCCCTCTCACTTTTAAAAGAGGGTTATTTGTCATTAGGGGACTACCATGTAAGAAATGCTTGGAACTTGTGAAAGAGACTCTCTGGAAAAGTACCTGGAATCTCTAGCAGGCAGAAGGTATACCACTAAAATACATACAGATGCTTTCCTTTCCATCTTTATTGTTTCCATTCTGTAGTGGGTAGAACAATCTCCCTCCCCCTCAAAGTTATCTGTGGAACGTGTGAATGTGTTGCCCTAGGTGGCCAAAGGATCTTTTCGGGTGTGATTAAGTTAAAGACCTTGAGATGGGAGATTACCCTGGATTCTCCATGTGGGCTCCGTGTATGACGAGTTCTTATAAGAGGGAGGTGGGTGGGCCAGAGTCTGAGAGAGACATAAAGATGCTGCACTACTGGCTTTGAGAATGGAGGAAGGGGCCATAAGCCAAGGACTGCAGGCGATCTCTAGAAACTGGAAAAGGGGAAGGAAATGGACTCTCTTCTAAAGCCTGCAGAAGGAATGCAGCCTGACTGATACCTTGATTTTAGCCAGTAAGACCCGTATTGGACTTCCGATAACCAGAGCTATAAGATGCAAATTTGTCTTGTTTTAAGCCACTAAGTTTGTGGTAATTTGTTGCAGCATCACTGGTAACTGACTAATACGCCATCACCATCTCTTGTCCGGATCAAGAGATGCCTGGAATCCCTGCTTCCACTCTATGCAGCCCCCACCCACACAGGCGGTTCTCCATGCAGCAGCCAGAGGGATCTTTCAAACCTGGACCTGCTGATGTGCCTTGTGTGCTTAGAATCCTCAACAGCTTCCTGTCACATTTGGAATAAAATCCAGACCCTTTATCGTGGCCTCATTTTTCCAGCTGAATCCTGAAGGATAATAGCCTTGGCCAGTCAATCCTGGGAAGTGAGGGGGGAGAGCTGAGTTTAGAACACCAAGATCTGGCCTAAGTTCTCCTAATCTGAGATACATAAGCACATTCTTTGGTCTGGAACCATCTCCCCAAGAGGAAGGAAGAGCTTTACCAAAGAAATGTCAGGGCAGTTGCCACATTGTCTGAGGTTTTTAGAAGGAAGACTGGAAGAAACTGGAAAACATCTTTTGGAACCTTCTCCTTCCTGCTCTCAGAATTTCCTGCACTCAGAGGTACACAAAGTGCTGCAAAATCAATGACCTTGGGGAATTCTCCAGGAAAAACAAGTACCATTTTAACAAACTGCTTGCTCCCTAATGCATAAATAGTAAATAAATAATAACAGTAAACTATATAGTTATTTATATAGGGTTATAAATGCAAATGCATGCAGGACCAGACTGGAAACATATGGGCGGGAACTCAGGCCAAGTGTTGCTAGATCTTCTGATTTCAAGAGAAAATAGAAATCTGGAATTTTATGTGAAAAATTCCCAGTTTTTTAAGTACATGAAGTGGATTACAACAGTTCTTTTAACCATGTGAAGACCAAACAGAACATTTCTGTGGGTTGGATAGGGCCCAGGGCTACCTGCCTGAGATGCCGGTGCATCTCTAAGCACCAGTTGCCTCTCCTAGACTGCAGTTGTGTGGTTGGATGTGGGCTCACTCCACTTCAGTGTCTTTCTGCCCTTTGTGCTTCAGTTGGAAAATGGGAATTGAGCAGAGCAGTCTAGAGTTGGGTGAGAGGGATGTGAGAGCACAGCCTGGAAGGGACATGTCCCTGAGTCGGTTCATGTCTGAGGAATGTGTCACACCCATACTGGGTACTGAGAGGACAATGATGGTAAGAGCCATGCTCTTTCCTCCATTTAGTTCACTTTCTAAATGATCCGATGGGCCTTCTAATACTCTAGGATCTAATAAGAGGCTCAGTTACCATGTTGAAAAGATAGGAGGTTTGCATGCAATGAATTCATGGTTGGGCTGCAGGGTGTTTGAGAGACCCACCGGTAACCTTTAGAATTTGGTCCTTGTTGACTCTAGATTTATAAAAATTAAATAAATCTAAAAGTACATAGCCCTATCTTAAAGGACTGGTAATCCAGGTAGACTTCTTAGAGTAGGTGACTTGAGATGAGTCTTTAAAAAATTTTTTAAATTGAGAGATAATTGACATACATTATATTACTTTCAGGTGCACAGCATAATGGTATGATATTTGCAGATATGTGATAGGAAATGGTAACTGCTATAAATCTAGTTAACATCCATGAGTCCTAAAAGATGATAGAGTGAGTTTTTTGCAAGGTAAAAGTGGATAAGTGTGTTCCACAAAGAGGGAGCCTCTTGAGCAAAGGCCTTTGCTCTAAGTACCATGGGTATGTAATCAAATTAGGAAGAGTGAATGTACATTTGAGGAAATGATAAGATAAGAGAATAAGATATGTTGAAATAGACAAGATAAGATATGATGCCATTGGAGTAGGGCAGAGAAAATATACAAAAGATACAAGGTGGTGTTGCAAAATAAGGGGCCGCAGGCTAATTGTCTTGGCTTTGCACTGATCTTGCTGAAAGTCTTTGAAAGTTCTCAAGAATTAGTAGGAAGCCAAATATGGGTTGATTGTAGGGGGTTATGTTGAGTAGATTAATTCACTTAACAAAAAGCTATTGAGAATCTTCCATGTACTATACATCATCCTATTTCTGGAGATTGGAGATGGATAAGACGTACTCATAGAGGATGTCTGACATTCAGAGGGCAGGTGGATTGTATGCTGCATGAAGGCAGACCTCAGACACACAAGGACTCAATCCATATGTTTAATTTTGTCAGTAATTTAATTATCAACAGCCTACTATGTGCAAACAGGAGCAAGTCACTTCATTTCTCTTACCGCTGCTTCCTTGTCTGATAAAAGGCATGGTAATGTCCACAGCTGAGAGTTGACAAGAACATGTGACAAGAGTCTGGAACATTTTTGGTGGATAATACCTATTAATGCCCGTCTCTCGGCTTTTAAAAATTCCCTGCTGGAGGATGATGTGTCCACTGAAACTAATGACCCCCCTGCCCCGCTTTCCTCTGGGATCCTGACCATTTTACTCCAAGCCCTTTTGAGTTTCATGCAGTCTTTCTGCAGAGGGGCAGCTGGATGGAAATACCTCCTCGCCTCCTGCGGGTGATTGGTTTACACCAAATCACAAAATCTGATTGTAAGTTTGTAAATGTCTTCGCTTTCAGAAAGAGACCCATATTATTAATGGTCTTAAAATTAAATAACCTGGTGCACTTCTATTCTGAGAGAAGAACACATCCACGTTCACCAGTCAGCCTGTAGAACCCAGACGTATAAACAGAAACGGGGGGAGAACCCCCACCATGTTATTTATTCAGTTCCAAAACATTTGCCACACACCATATGGCAGGATTTTTTTTTTCCCTTCTCAAGCCTTTTTCACAGATGTAATTATAATTCTTTTCACCTTCCCCAGAGAGATCATCTTGCGTATTGTAAAGAATGTGTGAAACCTGAGACCTTACAGGGAACTTTATCCCTGTGGCTCGCAGTCTCCCTCTCCTTTGCCAAGTTCAGTCCCTGGCTCAGGGACAGGTGCTCTGCAGAGCAGTGGCCCGAGGTTTTCCCGGGGCTGTCAGTGATGGGTGAAGGTTAACCGTGATCACCATTTTCGCCCGCACATCACCTTCTTGCGGGAGGGATGCAGTTCAGCTGGACCAGGGGGCTACAGTATCACCCTTCAGCCGGCCCAGTGCTCGCATCCCCTGGCTCTGTCATCACCTTGGAGGCGTCTCCCATTTCACTGGAATGCAGACCTTAGCGACATTCCCACACAGCATTCTTAGCATGAGGGACCTTGGTATCTATGTCTCGTTTATGTCACACGTAACCGAGCAAGGGATTGAATGTGAGCCAGGCATCTGCTAAACACTTAACTTTAATTTTCCTGGATAGAGGAGTATTAATAAGGCCAGGCCAGAAACTGTATGCAGGTATGGCCAGGCATTCCTGAGACACCAAGGACCGCCCCTCCCCTATTTATGAAACACTCACACCGTGTTAGCCTTTGGACTAAGTGCATTCTGCACATGCTCTCATTCATGTTTATAATAACCCCGTGAGGAAGAGATTCTCGTATTTTTGCAGAGATGAAAACTGAGGCTCTGCATCCTTAAGTGCCGAGGTCAAGGTCATATGTGTTTTCTCCACCACGTTATAAGAATAACAATAGCCACAGCGACCTAGTGTCACATTCTCTTTATGTACACATATCCCCTCACAATGACCTCCAACACTCCTACCAAAAAGTCATTCTTAGGGTCCCCCCCTTTTAAAATGAGGAGCTAGGGCTCAGGAAGCATAAGGAATTTATGCGTCAGTCCCCACCACTAGCAAATGTGCCCTCACCTAGTTCTTACCCCGTTCACGATGCAAAATACAGTGTGTCACACACCCTCTGAGTTTTAAAACATGAAAAACTAACCTCCATTTATATCCTTGTTTCTGTGGGGTGATGCATCGCAAACTCTGAACATCTGAGTTAGGAAGGAGCTTTTGGCAGTGGAGCCTGTTTATGTGTCGAAGGCTGTCTGTATCTCCCATATTGATAGGGTGCGTCTGGCAAGAACAAAAATCGTCTTGTGATTTACCAGATGGCAATTCCGTTTTCCAGCTGGATTGGGAATCCCAGAGGACCCAGCTCTTCCTGCAGGATTCCAGCAGCACCACCTCTGTGCTGTGGCTTCAACTGTGAGACACAGGTCATCCTGGATCCCTGCTGGGGTCGCATGGCTCCAACTGAACAAAGAGGGAACCCAGGTTTGTAAGGTACCGCACTGGACGTGCTCCCCAGGAATTGCCTACACGGGCATTCTCTGCATCAGAATATCAGGGCTGCCCGGTCAGGTGTGGCTCAGCGGTTAGCGTTGTCCTGGGATCCAGGCGATCGGGGTTCGATTCCCGGTCAGGGCACATGCCCAGGTTGTGGGCTCGATCAATGACTCTCTCATCATTGATGTTTCTATCTCTCTCTCTCTCCCCCTCCTTTCCTCTCTCTGAAATCAATAAAGATATATTTTTAAAAAATTAAAAAAATAAACACTTCATTAAAAAAAAAGAATATCAGGGCTACATGCATCTTCCCATAGGTGTAGGGTGGGCAACCAGGCCAGCTCTCCAGCCCCATCGTGCCTTGTGATTCCAGTGTTTTCCCATCTCCTTGCCTTTGCTCAGGTGGTTCTTCCCACCCAGCACACCATCACTTCTTTTTCCAATATTGAACTCCTTCCCATCCTAATGTCTTGCTGTGATGCCTACGAGGATCCCAGTAGCAGATACTTCATGGTACCTGGCATCTCTTGGGGGGGGGGGGCATTTGTCACTCTCTACCTGTGTCAGAGATTAGTATATAAAAATCATTCTCTCCTTCTAATATGTAAGCTCCTTAAGGGTCAGAAGCCGAGTCTGAGTTATCTTTGTGTCTTTCTGGGCATAGCAGAGTGTTCTGCTTGTGCGTATAAGGCACCAAAATGTGTGTCGAGTGAATAGATGAGTGAAAACATAGATGAGCGTGTGTGTGGGTGAATGTTATGAGACTGCTTAGTATCACCAGGATAAATCACTGAGGATGTATTTACAAGCATGAGTGTATGTGATTGGGTACTCATGATTATTTCCTGGGGAGTGTATGCCAACTACTGAGGTCCCACCACTAGAAATACTGTGTAAATTGGTCTGGGCTGGGACCTGAGGAATGCACACATGTACCATTGTCTCTCAGTGATTCTAGTGGCAGCCATGGTTCAGGGCCACTGCCGTTAGCTTCTCGATGAACAGGGAGACGGTACCTGAAAGTGCTTAGTAGAGTAGCTGGCCCTGGGTAGTGCTCTTAAATACATATAAACACTCTCTCCTCCTTCCTCTTGAGGGTTGGGACTTTATATTATGCCTCTTTCCATTGCACAGGGAGCTGGCTCCAGGGGACGAGTTAAAGGGAGGGCAGCAGGTGTTTCAGGGGGAGTTCGGTCTGGTCTCCAGGGAGCCAGTCCAGGGAGTGAGCACGCTGAGCGCTCGCAGAACCTGGGCAGGATCGGAGACTTGGACATTCGGGAGAAACTTCGTGAACAGGGTTAGCTTTGAGTCAGGCGTCAGTGAGTGGGAAATTTGGGCAAGCTGGCAGAAAGCAAGCTGAAGAACATTCTGGAAAAGGAACACAGTGCTATCAAAGACAGGAAGATGGGGAAGACTCTTATGTGCCGGGCACGGTGCCCTATACTTTATGTGCATGGCTTATTTAAGGCTCACAGGAACTATTACTGTCCCCACTTTACACATGAAGGAAGAAGATTGAGAGAGGGCAGGCAATGAGCCCGAGGTCACATAGATAGTAAGTGGTGGTGCTGAGATTTAAAAGGGGTTTGTCTGGGATATTGCAGGCTGAAAAGTGGTGGGGGAGCCCCTTGTGCAGGCAAGTCTACCTGAGTCGGTGGACTTGGAGAGGGAGGAAGAGGCAGCTAGGTGAGAAAGACATGTCTGGGCTAGAGTGTGGACCCCAGTGTACCTCCAGGGTTTGAACTTTACCTTGGGCGCTACGGGGAGATGTAGATTTTTGAGTGACACAATGAATATAAAAGTACAGAGAATCAAGAGTTAGCGGGGTTGACAGGAGCCTTGGGGTAAGTTATTTAATCCACACTGGCCTAATGAGAAAATTGATTTTACCTTCCCTAAATTATTCTTGCTGGGGGATCAAACGCAACAATTCAACCCTTCCTAGAAAAAGAGATTTGTAAGCATCAGCATGAGCCGGTTTAGCAATCTCATTTCAGTGTTTTTCTTTAGGGGGCATCCAGCACAGACTTTTTTACTGAACACCTACTACGTCCCAGACTCCGTGCTGTGAGCCGTAGACACAGAGCTAAAACAGACTCAGTCCCTTCCCCTTTCCCTCCCATTGGTGATGCCCTCGGGGACCAAGCTGAATTGACTCATCAGATGCTTTCCATTATCTCTCAGCCATCTTTTCACTGAGCTGAAAATGTACAAGAATTACCTTAACATTCCCAACTGAGCCTTATTTTCCAAGCCGCTTTCATCTGTTGTCTTGCTTTCCTTTGAACTACATCCAATTTATTACTTCTTTTTTTCTTTCTGGAAACATGATGCTCAGAATTGAACACAGCCGTCCAATTAAGTCTTAACCACAGACAACTAGGGCATAGTAATTGTCTAGCTTGTTTTACATGGTGAAATCTTATTAATAGGTAGCCGAGGAGGGGCCGCGGGCGTCCTGGGGCCCCTGGGGCGTGTTCAGCAGCGCAGGAGGAACTGGACGGTGGAAACTAAGACGCTGGCCGCTGCCTTACAACAAAACTCTTAATTTTTTCGGCGTGTTTTATTTGGGAGGGTTTTATATTCACGTATTCGATTACCTTGATATTTTTTATAACCCGGGTAACAATTTTTTTTTTTTTTTAATAAGTTAAGCTTTTACTTAGGTACAGTGGGAAGCTGTTCTCGAGACGAAAGCTGTTATCTGATTCAGAGCTTAATGTTGAAAAGTTCTCAAGCTGGTGAATCTAAAGACATTTCCTGCATAATTGTGTACTTAGAATTCAGTGGCAGCGCAACAGAGAGAGCGCTTCATGTTCTGTCTGGAATTACGAAAAAAGACAATTTATTTTTAAGTGAACTGGGGGTGCGGGGGGAAGGCTGGGGCGGAAGATGTTTAGCTGAGTTACCGCAATACCATCTGGAGGCTTGGCCGGGAAGAGAAGTGGCCGTGAAAAGGGACACCCAAGCAAGCCGAGGGGGACAACCGGGGATGTGAAATCGTACAGTGGGGTCGGGGACGGGGGGCCCATTTGCCCCTTGGATGCAACGGCAACAATTATTTAAATTAAAAAAAAATCATGGTATAGTATAAGTAACAAAAATTGCCATCTTAACCATCGTAAGGGTACAGTTCGGTGGCATTAAGTACATTTGCATCACGTAACCAGCACAACATCCACCTCCAGGGCTTCCTTCATCCTCCCGACTGAAGCTCTGCACCCATCAAACAGCAGCTCCTGTCATCCCTCTTGCTGGTCCCTGGCAGCCGCACGCTGCAGAAGGCGTGTAGGTTATCAAAGTATAGTTTACGTACAGTGGCATTGTTGTTGTTGGGTTTTTTTTAAGGAGAAGTAGGTTCTTTTGGGCCTCGATTAATCACACCAATTTTATGAAACATTCTCAGACGGCTCCAGCTTCACCACTTCTCTCCAGCCTCGGTCGCGTCCTGTCTCTACGGTGGCTGCACTTCACAGCCCTGTCCTGTGTGTCCACCCGACGGTGACTCCAGGAGGGCAGAAGCCCCAGGGGCACCGCCCTCTGCAGCGCTCAGGGCCGGGTGAGCCCAGGGCCGGGTGGTAACGGCTCAGTACGGTTTGCCGTCTGCCTGGCACCGTGACCGATACTTTCTGTCTTTGCCTCTCAGATCCTCACAGCAATTCTGCAGAGGAGATCATGCTAAACCCGTCTCGACAGGTGAAGAGACCGAGCCCATGGCAGTTTAAGTAATTTGTTTTCAAGGGCAAGTGGAAGAAACAGGGTTTCAGTATAAGTCAATCTCTTTACCGTTTTCCAATGCTTTTTCTTCCCCAAAGTGGTCTTCATCAGCATCTTCTACGGGAAGAGGGGACTTTCAGACACAGGTGCCACTGGGTAGTAGAAATCCATTTCCTTGTCTAACGTGGGCTGACCTGCTTCCCTCGCTCTCTCTGCGTCTTGTCCAGTGAGCTGGGTGTGGAGCGATGAGGCTTTGGGGGGATGTTTAACGCTCCTGTCAGTTGCATTTCTGCTTGGTCCAGGTCGAAGCAGTCTGACCTGAAAGCCCACCGCTGCGGCTGATGCTCAGGAAATTACCACAAAGGAATCCAAGCTATTTATTTGAAGGTATTCTAGAACACTGTCTTCCAGGACACTAGTTATATAGGATGGCATGGTAGTATTTCTTAACACTGAACAAAGTTGGGGAAGGGGTGGCGCTGTTTCTGTATGCTCTAAGTTCGATTCAAACAGTTTAACAGAACTTTCCTCATAGAATTTCTCTGAGGCCTTATTATTCATACAGTTTGCAAACTAAATTTTCCTCTTTTTATGACAACTTTGTGAATCTGGTGCTCTATCAGAAAACAATGGCAAATGCCAGGGGTGACATTCAAAATATGTAACACCTCTTACAGCGTGGACATTGGCCAATCGGACTGGATAGTGGCCCAAATAGAAAGAACAGGAGCCAGTGCCGATGTGCCCTGACGGGACGCGCTGTCTGCAGGCCATCAGGACTCACCCCAACCAGTCAAGGCCCTTGGAAGGTGGGCAGTTCTGGGAGTGAGCAACCAAGCAGGCCAACTGTCTGGGGAAAGAAGCAGGCCCGCTCCCTTGGGAATGCTTCTTGGAGGCGTCCAGGATGCTCGGATTGGGCTTCTGCCTGTCTGATGTACCCACTGCCTAAACCTGCAAGTGCGAAGTTGGGAGTCCTCGAGCCTCCCAGCGATGGCCGTCTGCTAGGCTCCATTTTATTTTGAGTGGAGGAGCACTGGGTAGGGGCCAGAGGCGCTGGGCTCTGCCTGATGCCTAGAGGCCAGTTTGCAGTCCCTGAGGGGCCTCAGCTGCCTGCCTTTGTAGTGCGGAGAGTGGGCCAGGTTATCAAATTCTCCTCCTGCTCTAACATCTTACAACTCCATCTTCTGGGCAGCTCTTAGATTTGCTGATTTTCATTTTTAGTAAGTAACTATATTCCCCCCCCCCCCCGCCCCCTGCATCGAGTAAAGACAATAGATGTTTTCTTGTTACCTGTCGGATGCTGCTACTATAAAGATTTGCCCCTGACTTCCAAATTCTATGTCTGTCTGATTCTCCCCCACGCTTGGTGCACTGCCAGGAGTGGAGAGGGCAACGCATCTTTAATATTTATTAAAGGGCTCCAGATCTCTGTAATCTTCCCTCTTTGATCCTGTTAAATATTCTACACTCCTTTTTTATTTAAACATGTTTGACTGGTCTAACCGTGGGCTGACCTGCTTCCCTCGCTCTCTCTGCGTCTTGTCTGGTGAGCTGGGTGTGGAGCGATGAGGCTTTGGGGGGATGTTTAACGCTCCTGTCAGTTGCATTTCTGCTTGGTCCAGGTCGAAGCAGTCTGACCTGAAAGCCCACCGCTGCGGCTGATGCTCAGGAAATTACCACAAAGGAACCCAAGCTATTTATTTGAAGGTATTCGTTGCCATGTTATTTATAAGGGTGCAACAGTAGAGATACACTTACTATGTAACACAAAGAACAGGTTTTAGTTATACTAGAATGATCATCTTATGCAAGTATTGAAATTTTAGTTCTGACCATGACATAGAATTTAAGGGAAACTCTACGGCTATATTTACATAAATCCACAGTTGCTTATGCACAGGATTGACGGGGAATTGTGGACAGACAAGCATGGTTGGTTTGTTAGGGTAGTGGGATTATGGGATTATGGACCACATTGGTTTTTTTATCTGTCAGTTTTGATTATTTAGTTGCAACATTGTTTATACAATATAGAAGGCATGGGAGATCGTGTTATATATGTAGTGGAATAAGCATTTATAATCGGACAAATCCATAGTCAGATCCAGAGTTTTGTTACTTCTCTATGTAGGATTTTTTTTGGCCAGATCTCTTCTTCTCACAAGGGCTGATGTGTGGAAAGCAAGTTCTTTCCTTCTTCTAAAGTCAAATCAAATCAAATTAAATGAAGCGACTATATTATTGTAAAAACATTTAGTGTTATAATAAGCCCCAGAATCTGACCTTTGCACTTTCCTGACGATCTATACAGGTTGAGGCAAAAGTAGGTTTACAATTGTGAGTATGTGAAACAGTCTTGTGTTAGTATTTATCGTATTCTTTTTCCTATGAACAACTGTAAGCCTACTTTTGCCTCCCCCTGCATTTTAAATTTATCATGTTCTAGAATAGTTAAAAAATACTAGAGCATCATAGTTGTAGGTTGGAACCCCGGCTCCTCCATGTCTGACCTCTGTGACCTTGGGCGAGGGACCTGCCTGAGCTCCAGTTTTCTCTCCTGTTTGGGTTTGACCTGATTAGTATGCAACATTCCTCTTTTTTTGCCTGAGTTCAGAACCGACTAAGAGACACCTGAGTCAGAAAGATTGGGATCAGAATACTGCCTTCATTTCTTTAAAGCCGTTTGGAGAATGTGACAAGGCTACAGAGCAACAATGGGCTCCCTAATCCAGATTTTCTCTGCTCAGCAGGATGCAGCCCTGCACAGCCTGGAGTTCCTGCCACGGGAGAGCAGAAGGCAGCCACCCTGCAACGGCTAACACAAAGAAATGGGGCCTGCAGGGCTAGTTCCCGCTTCCAAACACATCCTTGAAAATTCAGCGGGACTGTGCATGTTCTTTATTTATATTTTTAATCTAAGTGTAGTTGGTATACAATATTATATTAGTTGTATTAGTTTCAGGTATACAATATAGTGATATGACATTTTTATACCTTACACTGTGATCAGCACACCAAGATAGGGGGATGAGTGGAAAAGGTGAAAGGGAATATAGTCAATAATATTACGATAAGTGCACATTATTTTTTAAACAGTAGCCAGCATATAATTAGGGCTCAATAAACAGGGACTGCTAGTGTCCACAGCTTCCCCAGGTAAAAGGCTCCTAGATGTCTTTGTGAATGAATTGCCAGACCAGCGGGGCCACAGGTAAGGAGGAACGTGACATGGGTCAGGGGCATGGCTCTGGAACCAGGTGGTCTGGGTATGAGTCCGGCTTCACTGCTTCCTGGCTGCATGACCTTGGGCAATATACTTAACCTCTGTGTATCTTAGTTTCTCCATCTGTAAAATGGGAGTAGGAGCAGTAACTGCTCATAGATGTTCTGAGAATTAAACAAGCTAATACTTGTAAAGCACTTAGAGTAGTCCTGGTACATCATAAAAATGCTTGCTAAATATAAATAAGAAATGAAGACCTAGACTCTAGGGCCTCCCCACGTCACAGCATCAGGGGATTTAGGGCACAGTGATGACATGCTGGACCTTCTATTAATGAGCATATTAGAGGGATTTCTCATCCTTCCTAAATCTTCCATCCTTTTACATTTTGTTGAGGAAAAAGATAACTCTGTGGCTGGCAACGGAAATGATTCTGAGTTAAACGGCCTTCATTAGTATGTGCAGAGTTTTAGACTTCCGGCCCACAGCCGCCTTCCTCCCTCCCACCACCCTAAATTTCTTGGTTAAATTCCCAGCAAGATGAGGATTATTTATAATTTGGCCCTAACTGCAGCCCAGCAGGAGAACATGTTAATGAGTTCATTAATTAATTAGCTTGCATTTGCATAGTACTTAAGCATTTGCAAAGCCCTTTCAGATTTATTATTTCATTTTATGATCACAATACCCCAGTGCAGAACAAGGCAGGGCTTATCCAGGTTTTCAGCCAAGGAGACTGAAGTTCTGTGAGGTTAACTAGTTGGCCCTAGACAACTAGTTCAATGGCAGAGCTGGGATCAAACTCAGCTTTCTGTAAAACTGTGTAGTCTTTTTTTTTTTAAATCCTTACCATACGGTATTTTTTCCGTTGCTTTTCAGAGAGAGTGGAAGAGAGAGAGAGAAACATCAATGTGAGAGAGACATCGGTTGGTTGCCTCCCTCGAGTGCCCTGACCGGGGCCAGGGATGAAGCCTGCATCTGAGGTACGTGCCCTTGAACCTGGGACCCTTCAGTCCACGGGCCGACACTCTAACTACTGAACCAGACAGGCTAGGGCAAGACTGTGTAGCCTTATAGACCCTCATTTAAATCCTAGCTCCAATTTCTATTACCTGTGTGATCACAATCAAGTTACTCAGCCTCTGTGACCATCAGTTTCCTCACCTGTAAAACACAGTTAAAAATAGGATCAGCCTCAGTAGAACTAACATGAAGATTAACCAAGATAATACACAGAAAGCACACACCGTAACTGCTTGGTCAGTGGTAAGGCTGTTGTTATGAAAAATGACAATAAGAGCCCGCTAAATATAACAGGGTGTGCGCGGGCTAGGGAGGCCTCACGTGCAAAGTGCGTTGGGAGAAGAAAGCAGAAGAAAACTGCACCCAGTTTTTCTCAGTGAGGAATGGGGAAAGCCTTCTCTGAGGCATGGGAGCTAAACCTTGACAGGTGAGTATAAATTGTTCCAGGAGGAGAAAGGTAAAAAAATGCTATGTACTAAATCCCCACTTCTATTTCCCTCCCAACGCACATGCATGTGACACATTCACATTGGAATATTGACAGCTCTGCAAGAAAAGCAATAAAAACAGCAACAAAAACAGAAAGCACACACTGTAACTGCTTGATCAGTGGTAAGGCTTTTATTAAAAAAAAAAAAAGATAATAAATGTCCACTAAATATAATGTGATATGGGCTGTGGAAGCATCATATGCAAAGTGCTTTAAGAGAAGGAAGCAGGAGTAGATTGGATCCATAGAGTGTCTAAAACTTAACTGACTATAGAAAGAACATCAGGTTTTTTGTGTGTTTTTTTTAACAGCATACCTGTTGCATCCCACTTTGGGACATTTTAATCAATCCAGTCTTCTAATAATCAGATCCATCAGTTTGCTAGAGCTACAGAAGTAGTTGTTGCTAGGGCTCTGACTAGAACCCAAGTTCAATGCCTGGCTATTCTCATTTTTGTAAAAATATTCCAAGTTCTCAGTCTCCTGGCCTGAGTTCCATTGTAAAGATATATTTGGGAGAGTATCAGGACACACAAGAGTACAGCTATCTATCAGTTATGACTCTATGAGTCGCTGGAGAGGTTTTTTCTCTCCAAGTAGACGATCTGCACTGGGACTCATATTAGAAAATGCCTGGAGGAGGGTGGATTTCATTCTTGTCTCACCTGTGTATGCATTATAATCTCTGTTTTGTCTAAACAAATCATTCTTTCAGAGGATGGACTTGCTCTGATGGGTTTTTTTGGAGTTATATGCTATTTAATTGTGTTTTAATAAAGTCCAATGGGAGGAACTCAAAAAATAATTTACCGTTTATGAAAACTAAGGTATAATGGGAAAGTTAACACTTCTCTAATTTTGAGTATATTGCAATGGACACAACTTGGACATCAGTTGTTTGGCAGAGAGAGACTTG
Source organism: Miniopterus schreibersii (assembly GCF_964146895.1). Taxonomy (NCBI): domain Eukaryota; kingdom Metazoa; phylum Chordata; class Mammalia; order Chiroptera; family Miniopteridae; genus Miniopterus; species Miniopterus schreibersii. The sequence goes on along the minus strand of NC_138111.1, from coordinate 14,350,203 downwards.
ATGCTGACTAATCCCACTTCTTCTTGGACACAGGGAAGACATTTCCCAACCTCCCTTGAAGTTAATTTGGGACCATGTGATTTGGCTTTGGCCAATAGGACGTGTGGTTGAAGTGATTGTACTCAGCTTCCAGTTTAGATTCTAAAATCTCCTGTGCAATTTTCCTTTCTCTCTCTTCCTTCTGTTGTGTTGAAGATGGGAGTATTCCTGGGTGGAAATTTCTGAGCCATTACTGGAGGAGAGCCACTGAGGGCTGCTCGACCTGAACAAGAAATGGACATTTGCAGTGTGAATGCATTGAGATTCCAGGGTTTATTACTTATTTCAGCTTAGTCTAGCCTATTATGACTAATACTAATAGCATGTCACTGACTTTAATTTTCCCTGATATATTTGATACCCTAACAGTATTGCCCTTTGGAAAGATGTATGTATTCCTTGAACTATAAGCATGTGTATAACAACTCACAGAGAGTCTCACTCTCTTCTCTCCTTTGAGCCTCCCAAAGGAAAATCAAGACAGCGTTTATGATGCCCAGTTTATAGGTGCAGCAGGAATGTTGTTAAAGATGATTGTCCAAAATAAGGCAGTCAATGTCTCATCTGAATTTCAAACTCAGGCTTCCTGTCTTCAATTCCAGGACTCACCATACACCTTCTGCCAACTGGAATGGAGTTAGCATGATGGCAGAGCCAGTCTGGGACATCCAAAATGGCTTATTTCAAATTATATGTATTATGACACTAGGAGGAATTTAATTAGCAAAACTTTAGAGTCTACAGCATTTCCAAGCTAAGAAAAACAAAATTATTCTAACCATTTTCTTATATTATTTCACTTTTCTTTCTAGCTATACATTGTTTTCCTATATTTTTGGTGTTACTCTAGAGATTATAGTAAGTATTTTAGTCTTATTTGAACAGTGATATATAAGTTTTTACCTTTTCATTTCCTGGAAAATTCAAGGACTTTACAACACTTTACTTTCCTTTATGCACATCAGTCCTTTATGCTGTTTCACTGTGTGTTCTCATTATATAAATACTAAACCTAAAAAACTATTATTGTTGTTGTTATTGTTTTATGGAATCTGTATTTATATAGACTTACCCCATATATGCTTGCTTGCAAAGGTTCAATTGGTATACTTTTCTTTCAGCTTCGGGTATATCCTTTAGTATTTACTGTAGTGAAGATCTGCTGTTGATGAATTATTTAAGTTTTGTTTGTCTCTGCCTTTGTCTTTATTTTGCTTTCAATTTTTTCACTGGATATAGAATTTTAGAGTGATAATTATGTTCTTTTAGTTTGTGAAGATGTTCCATTTTCTTCTGGACTCAATTACTTCTGCTCAGAGGTCAGCTGTAATTCTTATTGATGTGCCTTTGAAGATATACGCATCTCCCCTCCCCGACTGCTTTTATCTTTTTTTCTTTTTTCTTTGGATTACTTGTCTATATGTGGTTTTCTTTGTGTTTATGCTGATGGGGTTGGCAAGGCTTTCTAGAATATGTGGCTTGATGTCGTTCATCAGTTTAGATAGTTCTTGGTCATTATTTCTTCAAATATTTTTGTTTACTCTCTCTTTCCTTTCCTTCTAGTACTCCAAATGTATGTAATTTTTCAGATCTTTTTAGGATGTCTCATTGTGCCTTACTCTCTTTTCTATTGTTTTGTCTCTTTGTGCTTTACGCTTGATATTTTCTTTTATCTTTCAGTTTAACAGTTCTCTGTTGTGCTCTAATATTCTGTTAACTCATCTATTGTGTTCTAATTGCAGTTATTGTGTTTTCCCATCCTGGAATTCTTATTTGATTCTATTTTATGGCTTTTGATTCTCTGCTGAACTTATTCATCCTGGCATCAAATTTGTTAAACATATTGATCCTCTAGAGAGGATTTACATTTGCTTCTGAAAGACAGATTAGGAGAAGAGCTAAAAATTAAATCAGAGATTGAGCTAATTTTAAGCTGGGTTTTAGTCTTTTTAAAGTGCTTTTTGTGTTTTTTAATGGTCAGTTTTAGAGCAATATTAGGTTCATAGTAAAATTGAGAGTAAAGTGCAGAGATTTCCTATATACCTTCTGCCCCCTCTTCACATGCGTAGATTCTTCCATTATCAATATCCCCCACCAGAGTGCTACATTTGCTACAATTGATGACTCTATATTGACATATCATTGTCCACCAAAGATCATAGACTACATCAGAGTTCATTCTTGGTACTGTATATTTTATAGGTTTGGACAAATGTATAAGGACATGTGTCCACTGTAGTTTCATACAGAGTAGTTTCATTGCCTTTAAGGGCTTCTTTAGATCATTTTTATCCTTATTTTGGGATAGAGCCTTTCAAAAATCCCAAGAGAAAGCTCCTCCTTGGCAGGCCCTGAACTCCAATTTTAATTACTCCTGCCCCATAAGAAAACTCTGTTCAGCTTCTTGGCCTCTAAAACTCCACTTTATGATGAGCTTTCAGGCCACTCAGAGACCCCTTTAGAATCATCAAATGCTCGTAGGAGTAAAGCAGCACCAAGTGTTAGACTCACCTCTCTGGGCTCTCCTTCTCTTTGGAATCTCAGCCTTTCAAGTCTTGGTAGTTCCCAGATATCTTTGCAGTGATCATTGTTATTATATTTGATCTAATTGATATAATTTTTTAGTCATTCTCCATAGGATTATTGGTCTAAAAAAAAACTAATCTAAACCAGAGGCCAGGAGCCAAATTCTCTTTCTAAGCACTTTCTGGTAAGTCTTTAGGTTTCTTTCACTTAGTCATTTTTGTTTGCAAAGTCTCTGGTTGCATTTAAATGCAAATGCATATCTTTACACAGAATTGGGCAGTTATGGCCCCAGAATAGAATTTCTGAGTATTGGTATAATTAAGGGAATATATCTGGCCCTTAAAACTACAAGAATGTAACATGGTTCAAAAAATGTTTCATATCTGGGAAAGTTAAAATGAATTTGGGAATAGGAGAGGGGGAATCATAAGCTCAGTATTGGAGTCTTGTTCTAGCCCACATCTGCCAGGTGTTCTTCCACTGGCCCTTACAAAGCATCCCCCTACTTAGTCAAGGGGGGTCAGATGTGCCTTTTATTTGGTAATGGAGTTGGGAACATTTGTTAAATACATCACGCTAGAATTTAAAGGCATGCGTTTGGAATGATGGGAGGAGAAGCTTTGCCTTGGTTGCTACCTCCCAGACCCAGAAATTAGAGTGCTAATGATCCATTTTAGCACAAACAAATGGTAAGACCACTTTCATAACAGTTGCAAACACTAAGGAAATAAAGCCTAGTCTGCAGGATCTGTGAGAACATCACCTTTGGCTACAGTTTTCTCAATTTATATCCAGTGCTAGCATAGTACCTAACACATGGTAGATGCTCATCAAGTATCTTTTGCAAGGAACAGTGGTTGAAACTTAGAGCCCCATAGTGTTTATCCTTTCTAAAGCTGGAACTGGAAACGATACGTTACCGGTTTAACTATCTTACTTTACAAATGAAGAAACTGTGATTTATATTGGATTATTGCTGAAAGCGGATTATAATAGCAAACAACAAAACCTAAAGAAAGCCTTATGGCAGACTTTGTTACAAAGTTATAATTGTAAAAATAGGTGCACAATACAGCAGGGCATATAGATACAGCAGGTTTTGGAATGATGTTTCATTCAACCTCATTTTGTTACAACTTTGATGAGATGCTATAGGAATTTAACTCTTGTTTATGCCATTAGCCTGTGGTACAGTTGGTTTTGTTATATATCATTTCACTTAAAGTTGCAGAACCTACCAATGGTGTCGGTGAGGACTTAGTGCACCCAGAAAGGGAAGTACACGGCCATGCAGCTGATGTTACCTAAGCACCTGGCTGAAGGACACTTGGGAGTTATTGAAGGAAACTCTGAGTGACTCATTCAGGCAACAGAGTGAGCTACACTCCATAATGTGCTCTCTGGTCCTGGGAAGGTTATAAGAGCCAACACTTCCACTTTTTTTTTTGCAATGGGTTTGAGTATGTTGGCTAAAGTGATTTAGAACGGGCAAACCCCGTTGTATGGTTGCCTTTGATTATTTTGATAAAACTATCTCTATCTCTGCCTTTCAAGGGACAACCATCTGCTATCTATGTTTGGCTACTGCCATTTAAGCGCATAGAAACTTGGGCATAAAAGAGGACATTATATTTAAGTCAATGTCAGGTCTAATATTTTGAAACGAAATCCCTATTGCTGTCCGAGGTAATTGTCAAAATGTGGATGGGAGCAAAGTAATTTTATTTTGGCCAGTGCCCTGTAAGTTCAGATCAGGAAGGGGGTTAAGACTGACTTTTTCTTTTTCTCTGTTAGATTCTCTATGGAGAAAAAAATCAAAGTCCTCATTTTTAATATGTAGTAAATGATTCTTTGCAGACATGTCATCTGCTGACATCGGTGCAGCACCCTGGCTAATTTGGATTAGAGTTGTTTTGCAACAGTTTAGGACACAGCTTGGGAATTAGCTATTCAGCAAGCCTACATTAAAATTAATTTGATAAAGTACGCATTAACATCCTAGATTCTTCTCTGAGCATAGACTTTAATAGATCAGTGCATGGGGGGGCTTGGCCAGTAAAATTAAAACTGCCCTCCATGAGACTGAGAGCGAAATTCGCCATCTCACCCTCCCACACTGCAGGACTAAACCCTTCAGCTATCTGCACAGTACATCAAATTTAAGAGTCTTTAAATATTAAATATCAGTGTGCACCATGGAATGTAATAAACCCACTTTTCAAATAATGTTTCATTCCCCGACATCAAAATGTGTGAGGAATTTTCTTTTAAATATACTGTAGGAGTTAATTAAGTTCACTGAAGTTTATTGCCGGGATTCACGGTGCCTACACTGGGATATTTACGACCCGCCCAGAATGCAACTCAGTGAAACTTTTGATATGTTGATAAGTGATAAGGATGTCATTTGCGGTTTATTTTTTAATAATAATTTAATTGTCATTGTAAAATGCCTCATAGTTAGGACAGATTAAATTGCCACTAAAACCATTTCTAAAATTCATAACCTCTATAAATGTAAAGTGTTTGCCTCTGTGTCATAAACAACAGCACTTGTTCCAGGAAAATTAGGTGCCTGAAATAAATTAAGAAAACCAAAACATACAAATGCATTAGATCACAACCCTTTCTGGTTGCTGATGGGAATTCAGTTGAGTGGGGAGGTGAATTCTTTTACTGAGCAAGGGTTACTTATGATGTCAATAAATCTAGGGTCCTGGAGGATTTCTACAGTGTTTTATTTTTATTTTTTAATTTTAATTTTTTAACCTTATTGGCACATTGAGAAGGGGCAGGAGGGGCAGGAGAATTTGGGAACTTTAGAAGAAATCGCATTACTAGCAAGGTGACCTTGACCCAGTTGCATGGTCTTCTTGAGTTTCATGTTTCTCATCTGCAAAATGGGGTCATGTTTCCTAATTGTTTTGTGGTCAGAGAGCCAAATTGGATTTTCTCATGGGGTCCTTTCTGTTCTAATATCCACTGGGCTTGTCTGAATAGTCGCCTTCCTCGGGAAGCATTTTCCGATTTCTCAAATAGGATTGGACCTTCTCTCTCTGTCATTCATCTAATGCCATTTAGTATGTGGCTGTTAGTCTATGCTCAGAGATTGGTTTTCCTCATCAGGAAGGACCCACTCAAGGTCAGAGTCTGTGCTGTTTGTCTTTGCATCCCCTGTACTCAGCATACTAGCAGACATATAAGAGATGCCTAATAGATCTTAATGGGATAACTATATCAATAGATTACTTGGTATTTTTGAAAAAGAATGTTTTCATATATTTAAGGGGAATACGCAGCTTATATATGAGAAACTCTCTTAAATTCTCAAATTTCACCTTTCGACACGTGGCTGCTCCGTGTCAGGGGCCCGGCTCGCTTGCTGTTGGAGTGGGTCGCTTGTAGGAATAGCTGGGTAGAAGTCAAGAAGAGGACAGGCTGGTTTTCCCAGAGAAGCGGCAGCTGTCTTAAACATATTGAGCTGGTGAGCAGTGCAGCTGCTGCGGAACTCACGCAGAGAAGTGCACACGGAGGCCGTCTGTAATCCATTGGCTGCGTTAATTACAAATGGAAAAAACCCTAGAAGAAACAGAAAAGGTTTCGGGAAACTGGTCACATGTGGGCATGGATCAGTAGGTCGGTTTGGTACTCACTCTGGCCAAGATGCATGACCTGCTCCGATGCTCCAGGGCTGTACGTCATGGGATAAAAGAGCCAACATTGGGTTGAGAGGGAGAAAAGTTGGGATTTCAGTCCTGACTCAGCCACTTTTTTCCTGTGTGATCTTGAATAAATTACTTTCTCTCTCTGGGCCTCAGTTTCCTCACATGTAAAATGTAGGGGACTGCGATGATCCCTGTGTTTCTGCCCATCTCCCGTAGACCATGACTCACCCCTGGATGGTCAGGGGTGGCGCGCAGACATGGGGCGGCTGTCAGGTCAGAGACGTTGAAAGCTGCAGTGACCATTTCTGGGAAATGGAATGTGAGGTCATCGAAGCTGGGAGGTGGGTATCACCCAGCATTTCTGCTTCCTGCAGCTGAGTTCTTATTGCTCTTTTGAAGTCAGAGCCACACTAGAGAATGATTAGAAACTTGCAAGACACTCAGGATAAAAGGAGACGGAGAAAGTTCAACTTCCTGGCCCTTACTGCCAATTACAGCATGTGCCCTCCCAGACCGGTGTCCCCACTGCGTTTAACAACCCAGCAGGAAACAGCCTTGAGGAGAATTCACAACTCCTCTGTCAGACATGAAATAAAACAAAAGATTCCTTATTAGCAGATTGAAAACCTAGGGACAGTTACCAGGAAAAAAAAAAAAAGTTATAAAAGTTCTTTCCTTTTTAATAGAATTTTGTTAGTATTGCAAATTAATGTAAATGTCATTTTAAAAGAGACTACAGAATAAAATACTAATAAAGTTGGATAGCACCGCAGGGGTGGTGAGTAAACTGAGAGAATATCTGATTAGGTTTCTAACGCTGCTTTTTAATTTGTGGGCCTTTTCTTCCAGTTTATTAGATGTGCTGGTTCAGAGTGAGTTTCCCAGGCTAAAAGGGGTTGCATCTCACTCCTAATTCCATATCAACTAGTAGATCACAGAGATTCTGTTTAACATTTGTGTAGGTTCTGGTTTTGCAAGTTTTGACTCATTAGTGAAATCCTTCGAGAAAGTCAAGTAGAAGCTCTGGCCAAGAACCCGAAGTCTGGAGAGTGTAAGTGGGATCACACAACACACCCAAAGCCGGTCCAGTTCCCGGTTGTGTCCGTCTGTGCTGGTCCAGCTTCTGGAAGGCGGAGCTTGACGCTCACATACCCGACCAGGCTTATGTACGTGATGGCCATGTAATAAAAGCTGATTGAATTGCAGGTCCTGCCAGCACTAGGTTATAGAAACATCTTTTACTGGGAGCTTTTTGATAGCAGAGAGGTCCACACATACCTTACCGCTGAGACTTTGCTAATCCCACACCCTTACATCTCATCAGGGCCTCCCAACAGCCAGGAGCCTTGGGGGGGAGCCTTCGCCATAATTAATGGGCAGTGCACCTGGCAGCCGAGCCGGGGCACTAAAGGCTGGTTCCGACTCAGCCCTGCACTAACTGGGTGGCCCTGGGCGAGCCCCTCCTTTGCTCTGACCCCCGCTTTCCTTTTATGGACGAGTGGGTTAGATTAGATCCAATGTATTCCCCCCAGCAGTGGTCTGTGAGATACTTCTTGATACAAGGGCTCTGTGGCTAAGTGTTTCAGACAGGAGTGAACCACTCACCTGTAAGAGATGCACAGCACACTCCCGTATGTTAAAGGCTCCGAAGAGGCCTGAAGTAAAGAAATCGGTTCAGCATCAAGCTGTTGCTACCAAAACGTGTAAGATTTCAGGACTCGGGTTCTGAGAAAAGCCCAGTCATATACTTTAGATGGTTTTTGGAGCATTTCTTTGGCAGATGTCAGATCAGGTGACCTCAAAAAACTCTTCCAATTCTAATATTATTGTTTGTAAGTGACAATTTGTCTCTTACAGATGAGAAAATCTGAGACTCAGAGAGAACAAATAACCAAGCCACACACGAACAGGTAGTGAAACATGAGTCCCTTTCTTTTATCTTACAAACGATGGGGAGATCACATGGCCTATCTATTCCTCGTGGCCACATTTATGTTGGAAACCGTATTCTGGTGTCTAATAGGTCCGAGGCTTCCTCCAAGAGCCTTCAGTGAGGAAGGGCATCTTGGCAATGGGTAGCTGAGGGGAAGAATGCAGAGAGCCCTGTGTGCCAGAGCAGACCCCGCAGGGTGCGTGAGGCAGAGCTGTTGTACACATCTCTCTATTGTGACTCTATTTTCTTTTCAAATTATGTCATTTACATGCATATATTCTCCATGAGCCCCTTTAGAACTCAGTGTTCCTAGCACATGGTTTGCAGTCAGGATCATTTTAACACTAAATGAGTGAAAGGAGAGAGAGAGAGAGAGAGGGAGGGAGAGAGGGAAGAGAGAGAACGCTCTTTGAAACTCTAGGCATTTTAAAGCCACGTCTGTCTCCCTTGTCCCTGCTTCATGGGACAGGATTGAAGCAACCTTGTCAGAGAATCTGAGCCCAAGTTAACTCCTTTATCTCATTTGTCGTCCTCTGGATCCCATGGTCTTCTGTGATTTTTCAGGTTTGTTTTTAACATTACCTGCAACCATATTCTACCTTGGAGATCTTCTCTATTAACACATCGGTCCTAAGGACAGACAAGCTCTTTCTTGGCTGTGTCTCCTTCCTTTTGAAGGAAAGATTTGTTTGTTTTTGTTTCTAAGTAATTGAAGCCACCCCCCTCCCCCCCAAAAAAATATATCTCTGGTGGGAGGACATAGTGTCAGAGAAAGATACTAGGTGCTGGGAATATGACGATCAGTGAAATAAGTCAAGGCAGGGGAAGCGCTGAAACTCAGTCTTGGATGGAGGTCAGGGAGGGATGGATGGAGGAAATGAGAGCTAAACTGAGATCTGAGGAATAAATAGAGTTAGCAGGAAAAAAGAGGGTAAGTGGAAGTGTTGCAGACAGAAGGAACAGCAGGTGAAAAAGCCTGGAAGTGAGAACAAACAAGCTACATTTAGGGAACGGAAAGGTGTTCTGCGCGGCTGGGGGAGAGCAGGTGAGGGAGGAGGTGGGAAGGGGGTGGCAGGAGCGGGGAGTGCGAGCGGGTCAGAGAGCCCATGGATGAGTGTGTTTGGGGGCCTGGGGTGGGGCGCTGAGAGTCTCAGGGGGCCTATGATGAGAGCCGATCGGCCAGGTCCGCATTCTGGCTGCACAGGGAGAATAGGTTGAGGCGAGACAAAACTCAAGGAGCCTAATTAGGAGCTGGCTGCACAGAGTGTGTCATGGGCTAGGACAGTGACAGTGGGAAGAAAAAAACGTTTGGCTTTGAGGTTTTTTTATTTTAGGAGGTTGAATCAATGTGATGATTAATTAAATGTGAGAGATGAATTAAATATGAGTCCCAATTATGTGGCCTGACATCCGGGTGAGAATTAATTGATACCATTTATTGATAAAGGACAAACAAGAAGTAGGTTTTGAATGTTGGCGATTTCATGAGCTGGGATCTAAATCATATATTCTCTTCGTCTTCAAAACCATTTGAAGGGACTGCTACCACTTATTGTTCAGTGAATTTGCCAGTCAGTATAGAAAGCACAATGTATAAAAATTTTCAGATTCCATATGTAGAAAAGAGTCTGTTTATCCAACTCTAAAGCTAGTTGTGGGGGGGTGAGGCCTGGACAATTCAAGTAAGAATCAGCAGTATTTTGATAGAACTAATGGTTCATCAGGTTCTATAAGTGAGGTCACTTGCCACTTCGGGCAGTGGAATAAAGAAAATAATAAAAATACTTTAGGAAGTGCTTGAGCTATTTGGGTTTTATGTATATTTGATGAGTTGGAAAAGCAGTGGAAAATTTACTGCTTCAGTATTTACCTCACAACTAAAGTACTGGTTTCAGGGAGGGACTCTTTTCCCAGGTGGGACTGGGTTATTTGAAATGCACCTGGACAAGTACGACCAGAAGGCTGAAGAAACTTAGGGGAGGTTGATCTAAGGCACCAGCGGAGAAATGTGCAATATTTTCCCCTGGAAAAGGGAAGCTGCCGAGAGGGTAGGAATAAGTGTTCCTAAACATACAAGTGACTCTTGTAGGGAAGGCACGGCTGAAGTTTGTAGATGGTAAAGGGGAAAGACCTGAGTTGTGGAGTTGGACATGGGTGGGCCCCTGGCTCAGACATTAAGTAATTGTGTGACCTTGGCAAGTCCCTCACCTACCCTGAGGCCAGTTTCTTCATCTATGAAGTGGAAATAATAATTACATCCATTGCGAAGCTGAATTGGGTCATAAGGAATATGTGATCACTTGTCACCTCTTCTAATTTTATACTTCTGCCTCATTAATCTCATTGATATCATCTCTCTTCCTCTTTTTGACCTCATTGCAAACATCCTTATGATATCTTATATTAGTGATTCAGTCCTACCCTAACTGAACTCTTGGCCTCTTGTCTTGCTCTCTCCAACCACCAACTATGTTGTTCACAGAATAGACTTTCTAAATTTCAAATATGATCATATTTTCCACTGGTTAAAACTCCTCCAGTAGCTCCCCTTTAGCTAGATAATAAAGTACAAACTCCTTAGTATATGTTCCAAGTCCCTGAATTATCCGGCCCCTCAACTCATCACTCAAACCACCAACTTGGGCTTCTGCCATATCAACTTAGTTTCTCTAAATTTGACTAATTTTTTTCAGACTACTTTGCTTTTGCTCCAGTTGCTCCCTTGACTTGGCATTTCTGTAGCCTCTCCCTTTTCTACCTTCACACCAGTATCAAATACTGTGATAGAGAAAATGGGATGGTTCACCATACCCTTTCCATTTCACTCCTGGGAGACTACATTTCCCAGCCTCCTCTGCATTTAGGTGGGTTCATGTGATTGGATTCTAGCCAATAGAATGTAAATACAAATAAATTTACTATAAACATGCCAGGACCCTGAAGTCTTCTGTGCAAACCTTCACCAAATTTCTTTCTTCCCTTGTCCGTGGACAGAATGCAGATAATTTGGGCAAAATCTAAGGCATTAGAAGATGCTAGAGTCATTTATTGGAAGTGTCTTGGGTTCTTGAATGATTGTATGGAGCCCAGACCCTGGTCATCCATCAGTGAACTATAAGAGGAGTAGTAAAGCTTTCTTATAGGAAGCCAATGAGATTTGAGAATAATTTGTACAGTTTTTAGCCAGCCTTAAATAATTATACCTATTCAGCTTTTAAGATTTTTTTAAGGGTCACTGGGCACAAATTCCTGATCTAACATTTTCCCCTTCTGTGGCAAGTCACTCAGCCCCTCTACATCTTGCTTTCCCCATTTGCCGACTGGTGATAACAGTGTCCTTTAGTTTATGGTGTTGATTGAGAGTTAAATGAGATAATCTATGCAACATATCTGGACCACAGTGAATTTAGAGTTAATGCCAGCTTTCATTATGATCTCCAACTTTTACTATGTAATTAATGATTTTCAACTCAGAGCCAACAATCCTAAGAAATGGCCTTCACTGTTTTTCCTACAGCTCTGATGAAAAGGTTTTAAAATGTAGGCTATAAGAAATCCATAGAATGTTAGAGAATACAAAAATCACCTGGAATGCCTTTCAGAAAATCAACATGATGAAAAGGTAATTTTGGTTGAATGACCATCAGGGTGTGATCTTGGAGGGGAGAAGCTAAAGCAGCAGTTAGGAGGAGGAGTTGGGGCCTGAAGAAGAAGACAAACATCATGGGACCAAGTTTTATTGTTATCCTCAGTCTCCTCAAAACTTTGTCAGTGAAATAACACAGACCACTAACCATCTGTTCCCTAAAAACCATGACTCATGCATTTTATGCTCTTCAAAGCCAGTGCTTAAAAAATCAAGTATGCAAAGTTGTTCCAAGAAATCCCCACCTACTAATTGTATTACTATGTGTTGGGTATTCTTTGAACACTTGTTGGGATGTTTTGCTAGCTGTCCAACCAAGGTTGTAATTAACTCACTTTCCCCGGTGTCACGAAAAGGGCATGGCCTTTGGCATAAGACAGACTTGCTTGGAATCCTGGATCTCTCCTTATTATCTATTTGAAACTGCGTCATTTACTTTACCTCACAGAGCCTCAGTGTTACTACCTACAAAATGGGGGTGATGACATATATCTTGCTATATGTTGGTAATAATTCAAGATAATTAATACAAAGTGACTGGCACATGACAGGCACCTAATCAATAGTGATATTATGATATATGTAGCTACCTACAGATGTATTTTTTATCTTCTACCATTTAGATTCTTTTGAGTGGAATGCTAAGATGGCTAAATATGATCAGGCTTATGTTATAAACAATTATGCAGAGTTTTGCCCACAACGTGTTCAAAATATTTCAGAGCAGTATTCTGTGTACTGAGTGCTTCAATATGGATATTAGGATATGCTCCCCTTTACATATCTCCACTTGCTTACTCCCCAAAGGAAACAGGTTGAGTTAGATAATGTATGAGTTAAGAATTGGGTTTAGCTATGAGTTGTAGAGATTCAAAAAGCAGTGATTTAAATTAAATTAATTATTTATTGTCTCATGTAAAAGAAGTCTGGGGATAGGTGGTTTTCACGGCTGGTACAATGGCTCCAAGGTGTGAGCAAAGATACAGGCTTCCATCCTTCCACTTTACCATCCTAGGGTATTAATTTCATCCTCAGGCAACTTCATGGTTCTATATGGTGTCTAGGTCTTCAAGAATTACATTTGTAATGCAAGTTGTAAAAACAAAAGTCAAACGGGTGGAAAGGGCAGCCTGCAAGATGAATCAGTTTTCCTTAAGCAGCTTCTCTGGAAGTTCCACATAGCACTCACATCTCATTGGGTAGAACTCGATGGTATGGCTACGACTAGCTACGAGGGAGTCTAAGAAACATAGATTTTCATTTCTGGGTGTCAGTGACCCAAACTAAAAAGTTGGTCTTCTATTACTAAAAAGAAATATTAGAAGGCACGTTGAGGGAAGATGGTGAACCAGACTGGAAGATACTAGAAGTATAACTCACCAGTTGTTGAGAGGTTTTAACCTAGAGGCTAACTTCAGTTGATTCATAAAGACTCCTCAGAGTGGAGGGTTGAGTGGGATGCTAGTCATGAATAAGGACCTGGGGAAAGATTGCTGTGACTGGATGGGTGCCCTTATTGGTGCAGGTTGGAAAAGGGTGTCAACAGTCCCACTGTGAGTTTGCTATCCTTGGCTTACTTAACCCAGAGGAGTTATGGGATTTCAGCTTGTGTACTATTGGAAGAGCAAGTATTTTCACAGAATGATGGTGAATATTTGTGTTTTTAGCTACAGTTTGAAAAAAATCCTTCTCAAATCATTTTCTTATTTCATTCCCGTCTTCCCAAAAATATGGAATAGGCAGAGATTATTATCATCTGTGTTTGGCAGCTGAGCATAAACTCAGTTGGATGCAGCAGTATTCATAAGGTCACACAGCTATCAAGTGGCAGAGCTGGGAATTAAACTTCAGCCTCCAGACTGTAAGGATGGAGCCATTTATATTGGACTTGACAAGCACTTAGAAGCCCTGTGGCTTTGGGGTCAGACAAAAGTGGGTTTGATTCCATGCGGATCTTTTTGTTTTAAAATGCAATGGTAATATTTTTTTTTTTTTTGTATACAGTCCTATGAGTGTTAAAGTGTGCATAGGTTCCTATAAACACTGCCACCAACACGATATAGTTCACATCAAAACATCTCAAATAACCCCCTTGTGTGGGCTGTTGGTAGGCTCTACTGTGAGACTAGTGGGCTGCTTCTCTGCCTGTGCTGCTGTTGATAGAGCTGAAAATAACAGTGAGGAACAAACTCACATGAGTCCATGATAGGTATGTTGGTTGGGAAGGTTTGGGTCTCAAGTGACAGAGTACAAATAAAGATGGCTTGAGGCCAAAGGATGCATCTTATCTCATATAACATGAAGTCCAAAGGTAGAATGGGTTGCAGGTGCTCCTGGACCACTTCTCTTTGATGTTCTTGGCCCCATGCATTGGCTTCATTCTCAGAAAGTTAACAAAATGCTATAGATGTTCCAGGTGTTACTTGCAGACACAACATATCCAGAGGCATAAAGGTGCCATCTTCTGCTCTTTCCTCCCTAGGAATAAGATGTCCTTGTCTAGAGGCCCCATGGCAGAGCGTCCCTCCCAAGTAATCATGACACGTTGAGTCACATGCCTATTGGTCAGCTAATCATGAATGATGGGAATAGGGTCCCCTGATTGGCTTATGCTAATATGAATACAGTGACTAGGGCTAAGATATTGCCAATTTCCCATGAAGCAGGTGATTGTATGGTGGGTTCTGTTAGGATGTGGGAGGTGGTTTTATGAATAAAGAGTTGCAACAAACAGGAAATCTACAGGTGGATTTCTGCTGACAGCTCATGTCCCCTTGCCCTAGACCAATCAAATACCAGCCTTTTGGAGACTTTCAGTCGTGTTAGTGTGTGTGTGTGTGTGTGTGTGTGTGTGTGTGTGTGTGTGAAAGAGAGAGAGAGAGAGAGAGAGATGAGGGGAAAGAGAGAGAACAAAACAACCAACTATTGGAAATACAAGGAGCTAACATAAGTTATCCCTACATTGACTGCAGTATCTTGTGTTCTTATTGTAAATAAAATAAGAATTCCACCAGAAACACATTAGTCACCAATCTCTGTACCTCTCCATTCTGTGTTTTCAGTAAGACAATGATTCCGAATCCAAGCAAGGTCAGAAAGAAGGAATTAGTTGATTTGGATAAAATAATGTAGTTTATTCAAGTATTTCCTGTTTACACCATGAGTTGCAGAAAAAAGTGGCTGTATAATTAGTGTACAAGTGACTCATCTGAGAGGTTGAATGTTGTTTTTCTTTCATTTTTTATTAGGACTTTCCAGAGGCTGGTTGGTAGGTGTGTTTCTAGTGGAATTCTTATTTTATTTACAATAAGAAAACAAGATACTGTTGTGAATGTCGGGCTAACTTATGTTAGCTCCTTGTATTTCCAGCAGTTGGTTGGTAGGAGGGAAACATTTTGAACAGGTTTTAAAATAATATTTTATCGGTTTTCATTTAGTGCTGACAAAGGATGGACACAAAGCAGTAGATGTCTTAACAGAGGTCAACTAGCAAATCAGTATCAGCTCTTGGACTGGGGCAGTTATCTTGATTTACAGCCCATTTAATCTAGTCCATTCTCTTGGTCACTTTTGAAGAGTGTCCATCAATATGTGGGCTCCTTGAGAGCAGAAGCCATGCCCTATTCATCTCGGTGTCCCCAAGCATTGCCACCATGGGCTCTGGTCCATAGTAAGTGCTCAGTGGACATCGGCTGAACTGAACTTGGAAATGTCAGTAGGTGTTTCTGGTACATAAGATTCTGTGTCTATCTTATCCTTAGTGTATCTTGGCATATATCAAAATACATTTATTTTCCACATCTGTTCTTTTCACTGGGCCTGCCTCAGGTAATATAGAAAGTTAAAGCAATGGGGGACCTTGCTATTTGATCTCAATGAATAGGGAAATAAATATATATATTTCATAGGGCAGGGTAACAAACAGGTTTTGAAAAGACCAACACTTACCAACCGTTTATACTGATAGGGTAACTGAATGATCTTGCACAAGACCACCAAGGACACGGCAGCCTCAGAATTTCAGTTAACTCAAGGAGGGTGTTCTGTGATCAGTGTTAGGTGGTGTGGTTTGAGATTCCAAGTCAAGTTCTCATCTGAAAGATACATCCTGCCTATTGAGGCTTGAAATTCCACCCTTAATATTTGGTCCCTTTGCACTGTTTCTAATGTGACATTATATTTGCATAATACTTTTTAGTTTACAAACTACTTTATACCTTATCTCATTTGATTCTCGAAGCAGCCAGGAGAAATAGGCAGAGCAGGCATAATTAACCCAGGCTTGGAGATTAGGAGACTAAAGCTCAGAAAGGTTAAATAACTTGGGAAGCCGAAGGGCATTGAAAACTATGAGTATGTTGGCTTCAAATTAATCAACCTTTTGTTCAGTGCCCCCAACAATCTACAAAGCTTTCCTATTTTCACTAGTTGAAATTAATTCTTCCATTATGTGTGTTTCAGTGCATCTGACAGATCCTGTTATTGCATTTGACTGGTTCTGCTTTGTTTTCATAGAATCCCAGTACTTCTAGGGAACTTGATGGTAGTCTGGTCCAAACAGACCTCTGATGTTTGGATTCCATCTGTATCATCCTTTACTAGGAGTCAGCTAGGCTCCTTGATTACTTCCACTGACAGGGATCTCACTGCCCATCAAGACAGCCTGCTTCCCTTAGAAACCCTTTTATAAAATTCTCCATTTTAGATAGGTTTTTGCCTTCCTAGGAGAATGTGATCTCTGTACAGACAAAGCTGGGTGTTTTTATCATTCCTGTGTCTCATCCCTACCCTCCTGTTGTAGCAGAAGTTCAATAAAAGTTTGTTGAATGAATAAATCAGTGAATGAATGGTTGGCTGAGTTTCTAATAAAAGCTTCAAACAGCCCTGTCTAGTATCTTTCAGAAGCTACTGACCTGACACCCAAGGTGTTTTAGTTGCTGATTCATTTCCCTGTGGTTGGGGTTCTGGAGTTCCTAATGCAAATATTTTTGAAATACAAAGCACAAGTCATTGGCCTGGCCTCTCATAAACTGGCTGCATATTGTAACTGAGTGCAAGGAGATACGAGATATGAAAGTATAATAATATATGGAGCAGCCAGCAGCAGGGAGACATAAACTGATAACTGGCTGCAGGGAGATACCAGCTAAGTCAGGGGGAAATCAGGGATGTTGTTTCATACTGGAAAGAGCGATTAGTTGGAGGCAGCAGAACATGGTAGGACATCTAGTGGTTAAGCTCCTGCTCACTGGCAGAGACTGCATGCACTTGAACCCTGGCTCTCTTACTAGCTACATGACCCTGGGAAAGCCACACGACCCATTTCCCATACAGAAAAGAGACTAAATGAGCTAATGCACGAATGGTGCATAGGTTATCTTTATGATGGAATGGTGGTCAGGGGCCTGGGTTTGTTGCTAACTAGCTGTGTGAGTTGATCTCCATGCATGTTTTTCTTGGGGCATCAGTAATATGGGGATGAAAATGTACTGCATAGAGTGGTTATGGCGGTTAAATTAGATAAATACATTGTCCTGTCCATTAACTAGTTGTCAGCTGTTCTGAGAGTCAGGGGAGGCCCGTTGGAACCCTGCTCATTCTATACCCTGTGGATATCCAAAGCCTTTCCCAAGATACCAGGGGATTCTTGGAGTGTCTGCATCCCTTACACCATCTGGGACTCAAGCCCTGGGCTTCTGAGAATCTTTGGCATCATGTCTACCCTGACACAAGACTGAGTCTCTTCTTCAGTTTTTATAATAATCACTTCTAGTTCTCACTTCAGGTACTTGTGAATTAGGTAGACAATAGCAGTGCCTTGAAGGGAGTGTGTGTGTGTGTGTGTGTGTGTGTGCATGCACGCATGTGCTGGGTTATGGGGAAGAGCCACATCCACGGCTCCCAGACTCCCATCATGAATACATGCCATAGGCCTTCCTACGGCCTTCTCTTCACCTCACACCCAGATTGTCAGCGAAATCCCAAATATTCTCTTTTATAAAGAGCAATTGATGTTTCCCTCAGGTGTTTTGGCACCAGCTGGTATTCAAGTCTGAGACCCCATCTTCCATTCTAAGCCTTTATTAAAAGGTATTCCCCAATAAAGACAGCCCCTTTCCCACTGTCCTCCAAGTTCACTGGTAAGTCTATAAAGTCCAACCAAGTTTTCAAAAACTGTACTCCCCCCACATTCACTTTCAGTGTACTGACTCTTCCTCGATCCCCTGCTTTCCCCGTCACCTCCTAGATGCCACCACACCCCTGAGTTCTCCCTGAGGATGGAGATACATCATCCTAAACACCGAAATCACAGTTCAGCGGGTTCCCACAGGAAGCCAGGGTGAAAGACCTCCAGATTTGTGGTAAATCCTGACTCGGGCCCAGCTGACACTGGTAACAAGGGGACTTGCTCTGAACTGAGGATCTAAAAATGTTCAGGAACAAAGGAACCAATCAGGCAATAAACACATCAAGAGGAGTTATCCAAGCGCAGAGGAAAAAGGGAAGAAAAACCTGGTCTGAACATTTCTCTCCCAACTTCGATACCACCCCTCTCATCACGCTCTGATAATTCCCTAAAGGCCAACCTTCCCATCCATGCTGGGAAGAAAACAGAAGGCCAGTGTTTTGTCTTTTTTCTAAGAATAAAGTAAGATTTCTCCTAATCTGTTCTCTAGAAATTCTAGAAATTGATGAACAGGTTAAAGAAATAATAAAAAAGAGGTTTTAGACAGACAGTGCCCCTGTATCCACTGCTGAGCTGCCACCATCACTCCCAGAAAGCAGTTCTCCAAAACAGGTGAACTTTGATGCATTTAGCCACATGCAAGACACCGAACTAGGCTCCATGAGTCCTAAGGACAGAAACAGCCCCTGCCACAATGGTGCTTATACCTTAAGCAACTAACTTTGTGAACTGTAGTTATTTTAGTGCACATCATGAAGGAGAACCACAGGCTACCATCAAAGTACTATAGGAAGCATGGACCTGGTTTGAGCAGCCAGGGAGGTGTGCTTAAGAGAGGAAAATCTGAGTTGACACCGTGATGGTTAAAGAGTCAACTTCCTTAGGCTCTGGTAACCAGTTACTTAACCAAACAATAATTGAGGTGCTGCCGTGAGGGTATTTTGTAGGCCTGTTTAACATCTTTCAGTTGAGTTTAGGGGATTACCCTTGAATAATGTGGGTGAGCCTCATCCAACCAGTTGAAGACCTTAAGTGCAAAAACTGAGATTTCCCAGAGAGGAAGAAATTCTGCTTTAAGATTACACCATCAAATCCTGCTTGAGTTTCCAGTTTGTCAGCCTGCCGTATGGATTTAAGGTTTGCCAGTCCCTCAACTGCATGAACCAATTCCGTGAAAGATGATAGATAGATAGATGATAGATGATAGATGATAGATAGATAGATAGATAGATAGATAGATAGATAGATAGATAGATAGATAGATGATAGATAGATGAAAGAAAGTACACACACACACACACACACACAATCTCCCATTGGTTCTGTTTCTTTGGAGACCCCAGCTGATACATCTAGGTGATTTTTTGTATTTAGGCAGGTGAAGAGTGAAGAGAAGACGCTGGGGGAGTGTTCCAGGCAGAGGGAACAGCCTGTGTGAAGGCTCTGTTCAAAATTCCTCATTCCCTGCCTTTAATGCCTCCAATGGCTCCTTTCTCTGCCTTTTGAATTCCTCAGAGGATTTCCTCTACTTACCTTCCTTGCAGTTACCTTGATGTAGCTCTAGGCCCTGCAGGTGTGTGTCCCATCAACAGCTGAACCAGTGGGGATCCAGGGAGACCCTGTGCAGGCAAAAGGCCCATGAGCTTGGAGCCTAGTGTCCTATGTTTGAACCCAGATCCCCGCTTCTACCCTGGGAATCCTTGGGCAGCTACCAAAGTCGCTCTGGGTCTCAGGGTTGTGTCTGCTGTTCTATAAAATTCGAGAGATAGTGAGTTAGTATTTATTGAGCTCTTAGTATATTCCATACACTGCTCTAAGTGAGTAAGTGTTAATCCAGCTAATACCGTCAACAATCTCATGAGGTGGGAACTATTATTGTCCACAGGTCACGGGTGAGGCGCTGAGTAGGTGAGGAGATGCTCGAGGCCACGGCTTGCAGGTCTCAGGTGCAGGTGTTGAGCCCGGGTGGCGTCCAGCTCCTCATCCTTCGCTCATAATTGTCACATGAACAGTGATCCCCGTGTTATTATACTATTTCCCTCTTCATCTTTGCAGAAGCCTCTGAGATGTTTTCCCAAATTGTTTTAAGTTTAGCCTTATTTTTATTGAGTGTTTACTTTCTGCAAGATCTCATTTAATCCTGGCATCAGTCCTTCCAAGAAGACCTTTAATCTTTGCTTTAGGGCGAGGGGCACTTGGCCAGGTAGGTAGAGTGAGGGGCCAGTTATGCGCCCAAGGTCACGCAGCTGCAGTGTGGACCCGGGTTCATCTGGGAGAAAAGTCCGAGCTGATAACTAATAACTATGTTTCCGACACCCCGCCGGCCTCTCCGCCATTCACCCTTTGATGGGTCAGGCGGTGCCGGTCCCAGCCCTAAATATCTTCCTCCCTGGACTTTCCGTTTTAAGGGAAGAACAGTTTCATCAGCTTTTAAAGAAATGGACATTAATCACTTTTGACCACGCGCTCTCCAAGTTATGATTTTGATTCATGAATCGGCGTGCCTTCTCTTCTCAGCAACCTCTGCAGCTCGCTCAGATTTGGCAGAAGCCCCGGCCCTCCTCCCCCTCCCACCCCCGGCACAACCTGGGGCCCCTTCCTTCACTTGTTTCCCCCTTTCCTGGGTCTGCCGCTTCCCCCTCTGCTCACACCCCTGCTTGCCTCTTCTTCATCTTACAGCTAAAGCCCCGCTGCGGTGGGCGCTGAAGCAGTTTTGATGGTCTCCTGGCTGTGGAAATAAACTCTCCCGCACACGCTCACGCACAGCTTGCATCCTGGTTCTGGTGCAAAAGGACCACGGGCTCCAGGAGAGACCCAGGCCGATGTTCCAATAGCAGAGGTGTTTTCCTGGAGAGGTCGTCCTGCAATTCATTTCAGTTTTGTTTTAACTCAGTACCAGTTGACTGCCTACTGTGTGCATAGATAACACTGATTTTTTTTTTAAGCATAAATATTGTGTGGCTTTCTCCATATGAGAATTTATAAGGATCCATGGGAAAGGGTGAAGCGATCAGGGACAAGGAGAAGAGAGGTAAAGGAGATGGATTTTGCAGTGCGTTGTGGAAAAAATAAAGGGAGCAGCGGCAGGGAACGCCCAGGCCGCGTCTGCAAGTGCCAGAGAGTGTGGGGTGGTCCCGGGGAAGTGCAAGGGTATGAAAGGGGGCTGCTGGAGAGGGAAGATCTGTTCAGGTTCATAAAACCCCACGTACTGGACAGGAGGATCGGAAATGAGAATAGGACACTTTGATGGGGCTATTTGGATATTATGGCCTGAAACAGAATCCTTTAAACCTTCAGTTTTTATTTCTATTCTACAGTAACGTGAGCAGAAATTGTCCTTCGCCCCTCCCTGATCCTGTCCCTAAGCCTCGATCCCTGAAAGAGCTTTAGTACCTTTTTCATGGTGTCTGCAGGTCTCCCCATGTCCCTATGTTGTGGTTCACCCCTAAGCCTGTGGCTGCCACAACTGCACTTGCCTGTGCCCAAAGCTCCTGCGTAAGGAGTAAACCTGTGTGAACACAGACAGTTCTTTTATAGCCGTACAGAGACGGGTAAGGTAAATAAAAATTTCCCAAAGCTTCTGTGTACCCGAAGCAATTGAGTTTATCTGTACCTCCTAGCATACCGTGACTTGCAAGAAAGGCACCAAGAGGAAGCCGGGACAGTTTTTGACTTAAAGTCTATTTTGTCTGATGCAAGTATAGCCACCCCTGCTCTTTTCTGTTTCCATTTGCATGAAATATCTTTTTCTTGTCCTTTTGCTTTCAGCCTGTGTGTACCCTTAAATCTCTTTTAAGCAGCACTTAAAAGTCTCTTATAAACAGCATTTAGTTGAATCTTGTGGGTTTTTAAAATCCATTCAGCCACTCTGTATTTTTCGATTGGGGAGTTTAACCCATTTACATTTAAAGTAATTATTGATAGGGAAGGACTTACTTTTGCCATTTTGTTCATTGTTTTCTGTCTGCCTTGCAGTTAGTTTTTCCTGTTCTCTCTCGCTGTGTGCATTTGTGTTTTATTGATTTTTTTGAATAGATACGTTTTGATTCTTTCCTCTATTTCTTTGGTGTAGATTCTACAGATATTTTCTTTGTGGTTACCGTGGCACTTGTGTAAGACATGCTATGGTTATAATAACCGATTTTAAGCTGATAACGACTTAAGTACACAGGAGGAAAAAAGGAACATTATGTAATGATAAAGGGTCAATTCACCAGGAATAGGTAGCAGTTATAAATATATACGCACCAACATCAGAGCACCAAGTATATAAAGCAAACATTGACAGAACGGAAAGGAGACATAGACAACATAATAGCACGAGGAGCCTTTAATAGCCCACTTTGAATAATGGATAGAACATCCAGAGAGAAAATTAATAGGGAAACAGTGGACTTGAATATGGGCTGAGTGGACCTAAGAGACACATACGTCACGTTACTCACAACAGCAACAGAATAGATATTCTCCTCAAGTTCACGCGGAACCTTCTCCAGGATAGGTGACAGGTGAGGTGACAAAACGGGTCTTAACAAATTTAAGAAGATTGAAATCGTATCAAGTATTTGACCCAATGGGATAAGATTAGAATCAATAGCAGGCGGGAAACTGGAAAATCCACAGATATGCGGAAATTCAACAACACTGGTGCACAACCAGTGGGTCAAAGAAGGTATCAAGTGGGAAATTAGGAAACATCCTGAGACAAACAGAATGAAATCACAACACACCAAAGGCAATGGGATGAAGCGCAGCAGGATCGGAGCGTGGGGGCCTTTAGAGCGATAAATGCCCACGTTACAAAAGGGCCCCAATGAACACCTTGACTTTAACCTCAGAGCACTAGAAAGAATACAGACTGACCCCAGGTTGCAGAAGGGAGGAAATAATAAAAAGCAGAGCGGAAACAAGTGAAATAAAGTATAAAAAGCTGTAGAAAAATCAACGAAACAGAGTCAGTTGAAAATTATACAAGGAAATGCTACCACATGTGACTGCGTGGATGAACCTTGGCGACGTTGTGCTGAGTGAAATAAGGCAGACACAGAAGGCCAAATGCTGCATGATTTCACTCCTGTGAGGTATCTAAATTCCCCAGCTCGCCCTAGCCGGTTTGGCTCAGTGGTTAGAGCGTGGGTCTGCAGAACGACGGGTCCCGGGTTTGATTCGGGCCCAGGGCATGTACCTCGGTTTCAGGCTCGATCCCCGGCCTCATGTCCAGGCACACATGGGAGGCAACCAATCGATGTGTCTCTCTCACATCGATGTTTCTCTCTCTCCCCCCTTCCACTCTCTCTGAAAAGCAATGGAAAAAATATCCTTGGGTGAAGATTAAAAAAATAAATAAAATAGTCCAACTCATGGAAGCAGAAAGTAGAATGGCGGCTGCCAAGGCTGGGGTGAGGGAAAATGGGGGTATAAAGTTTCAGTTATGCAAAGTGAGCGAGTTTTAGAGATCTGCCATGCGGTACTGTGCATGTGGTTAACAGGGCTGTAGTGTACACTTAAAATTTTGTTGCGAGTAAATCTCACATTAAATGTTCTTGTCACAATAAAAGAAAATAAAACAAGTCACAAAAACAAGAAAGTCACATTGCAGTTGATTTGTTTCTGTTGGAGAAAGGCTGCTTGTCACAGTGCAAAGATCTCCAAAAAGGACTCAGGAGGTGTGGTTCCAAGTCTCATTTCTGTTTCTTGTTAGTTCTGAATCAGTCACTAGAAAAGTAATTTTGTCTTTGTGACCTTGGATTTCTTCCATCTGTAAAATGAGACTAAGGTTATCTGCATGACAAGATTATGACTAATCTAGTTTACTTTGTACATTTCATTTCAGGGTCTTTCCAAAGATTCACCTTAGAATTTGGTTCAGAAATTATTTTCTCACCTTCCTCATGAATATCCCAGGGTTCAGTGAGGCACAGTGCCTTGCTTATAATCACACAGTGAGCAAATAATGGAGCCGAAATTGGAATCCAGGTCTTCTGGCTGCTATATGGCTTCCACATTATATAATTTAAGGAAGGACATTGACCTCTTCAAAGATGTTTTCCTATTATCCTGCCATTATTTCTGAAATTTCTAAAATGAGTATTAAATCTAGCTCTGTTTTCTGGAGACGCGCTTTCTTACTGGGTTAAGGCATCTGAGAGAGGTTGGAAGTTGGGCACTGGCTTAGTGAGGCCCCCATGTGTCTATGTGCACCCATGTGTGTAAAGATACTGTTCTTTTTAAAGGGGGGATACAAGAGAAGTGGGAGGGTCCCTCTCACCCCCAGTTTTCTTCAAGGAATGAACAAGATGATTGGGAAATAGTCCACATGTGATTGGCCACTTTTGCTTGGACATGGTCTTCTCAGTGGTTCTTACATCTGACACGTGAGCCAAAAACTAGCCTACAGGCAGAGAGCCCACATGAAATGAGGGGACAAATGACATCTTCAGTGCAAACAAAGAAGCCTTCCTCGTAGAGACCCTTGAAATGGTTACCTTGGCCAGAACCCATGGGTCTATCTTTTAGATTTGTTTGTTCTAAAGAGCTCTCAGAAGTAGGGTCTTCTGTGCCCTGTCTGGGGATTTCAGTTGGTTAGAACATTGTCCCGATATGCGAAGGTTGTGGGCTTGATCCCTGGTCAGGACACATATAAGAATCAACCAATGAATCCATAAATAAGTGGAACTACAAATTGATGTTTCTTTCTCTCTCTCCTTCCCTCTCTCCTTCCCTTCCTCTCTAAAAAAATCAATAAATAAAAATTAAAAAAAAAACTCATAAAAAAATGAGTAGGGTCTTCTTGGGCTAGGATCCAAAGCCTTGATGGTATAAAAAAGCACATCCCTACATAAAGATAACAAATCTTATCAGGGAAACAGTCCATTTATTCCATCCCTTCATCCTGGAAAATCACACAGAATTCATAACTTGGCATTTATAGTGATCTCAAAAATATTCTTAACAATTTTGCCATCCGCTAGTCCTGCTGCAAGAGTCTCTTTGTTCCTAAGTGTGAACGTTCAGCTCCTGGGTTCATCCATAGTGTCTGAAGCTAGAGGGTAGGTGAGAATGGATGAAGAATTCATAAATTGTCCTAGAAAACTTGGAGCTAGTGGGACATCAAAAAGCTCTTAGAGGAAAGTTGACAGATGACTTTAGAATAAAAGAATCCCTTAAAACATCCCGGGTGTAAAATATTAATGCAACCAGGACTTGGCCCCAACAGCACATTTGAGAATTTTTATTGACACCAAAACATTTTAAAAATAGTTATGCAATGTTTAATGATCTAGAAAAGCTGAGTTTTCACCCAGTCCTGTGTTATTTGTGCAGTGCTAGGAAGAGCCCCTCACAGAACACATCTGCAGGGACTCCATCCAGGCAGGCCCCTCGGAGGTTCTCTGAGAGGGGTGGAAACAAAAAGCCGAGGAAGAGTCTCAGCAAGGAAGGGAAAAGGTGGCAGGAGTGTTTCCATATTGAATTGAATTGCATCAGTCACTCTCCTGGAAAAGGCTCCTGTGTTATCAGCAGAACAAAGGAAAAAAGTGTCTAAAATATAAAGATTACGGCCTGCGCTATAGCGATGACCACATGGAGAGAATTGCCCATCTGCTCTGATACAGAAACAACAGGGTGCAGTTTGGAGGTACAGAGACCGGTAAAATCAAGGTCTACTGAATACCCCAGAATGATCAATGCAGCGACTGAGAAAGGGTGGGGCAAGGAAAGGGAGATGGGCTTCGAGAACCTTCTGTGGCCCAGGCACTGTGCTCATTGTTTTCATACCTTTTTCATCTTACTATTAATTACTGTAAAACATTATTAATCTATTTTACAGATTAGAAAATTGAACATAATGATATTGAATAATTTGCACAAGACTACACAGCTAATAAATGGCGATACCTTAATTTGAACCCAGATCTGTTTTATGCCAAAGCCCAAGCTTAAAAAATACAATTGCATGATGGATTCTTTTTTTTTTTTTTTTTTTTCTGAAAATCTACACATTTTTCTAAGTTCAGGTCTTCTTATGTTGTGCCTGGTTTGGGTCTAGTTCCAGAGGGCATTCTCTTTCATACCTTCTATAGATACCAGAATATATAGAGTAAAAATATCCTCATATCGGAAATCTGTAGCACAGTTTCATTTTATTTATTTATTGGTAATACAGTTTCTAGAGTTGCAGATCTCTTACCCTTTCCTTAACTATTGTCTCTTTTTCTTTTTCCCAAGATAAAATAGAAACAACCTCTAGGATGGGATCCATCTGCTTTTAATTCTGATATTGGCTCAGCCATTTCTTGTTTCACGAGTATGGGTAGTTCGCACAGCATTTCTTTGATAGAATTTTATAAACTAAAATAAAATAACATTTGCTGTGACTTCATTATATAATTGTCATGAGGATTAAATAAGATACTGCAGAGTGACCCACCAATGTATGAAACAACTGTTGTGATTCATTTGGAAAGGTCCTTCTATTGTCTTTCAAATAGGGAAATTTGGATATATGCCTAAATAAATGTCACATTGAAAATTAAGAGTGATTAAAATCTTCATGACCTTCTGGAAATCTTCGTATCTCTATAGATAGTGTTAATCTGGAACTTGTGGGGGATTCTTTAGGGGACTCATGAACCCTTTGCTATTATATTAGAAATTTTATGAAAATACTGCTTCTGGGAAGAGAGGCCATAATAGTCATCAGTTGGCCACCATAAAAATGTTTAAAAAGTAGTTAGGGTCCGGTGTCCAATCCTACAGCCTTGGGTATTGGGCTCATGGTTTGAGAGGACAGATAATCCCATATACTTTACAAGTCAAGATCCAGACAGGAAAGCGGAAACCACACTATATAGTCGAACAAGGGTGATGTAACATGGGGCATTAGTTATACTGGTTTTAGAGAGCTGGAAGAAGAAAGAAAGGAAACACGAAGAATATTCCAGGCACAATAGATGCCAAGAGAAGCTCCTCCTCCTCGGGGTGGGGAGCCAAGGGAGAGAGGTTAGAGTGATCGGAATCTCGGGATCTTCCGAGGGGCCCATAGAGCTGGCGGTCAGGCCTCTGCGAGTGGACATGAAGAGGTGTGATAAGGATGCCTGGGGGTGAAGAAAGAAGCTTGACGCTGGAGGAAGCCACCACTGAGATGACTTCGACCACAGCACCGATGGGAAAGGGGTCACTTCCTCCTCATTTCTTCTCATCTCCCTCCAGATCCTATCCAGAAGCCAGAAAGTTGACAAAGGAGTTTAGGAAATGTAGTTTGAAGAGGCCCTCACTGCGACATCAGAGTATATAAAGGTAGATTTTTGGTAAATAGTTTCCGTACTGTGCCTTTTAGTGCTGTCCATAGGAGCACACAGCAGGAATTCCTTTATGTGTCTGAAAGGACCTACTCAATGTACTTGAACTAGTATATCAGTAATCCTGCTGTTTGAGAGAGTGGAAATCACACGCATCCAAACTTACTTACATTAAAGTCCTATGTATATTCCAGACGTCTCCCTGATGTTTTTTGAAGGATTCATGTCAGGACAAGAGTTACTGGTTAGGTAACCTGGTGGGATTTAGGGGTGGGGAGGCACTGCCATTACCCTGGTTGGCTTAACCAAAGATGGGAGTGTTGAGATTCAAGGACAAGAAGTAGTTCAGGTATCCATGTGGTCAGGCCGAAGGTGGAAGAGTAAAATCTGAGTTTTAAAGAGGAATGGAGTAAAGAATATGGACATTCCTGACAAGACCAAAGAATAAGCAATTTTCAGTTTTCCTCTCAATCCGCATACCAAAGACTTCAAGGACAGCAGTTAGACTAGTGATATATATGGCTAAACATCCAAATACCTGGTCTAAATAAATCACCAGACTGACTCAACCAGATCCTCAAAGGTTCCAGCTGGGCTTCGTAAACTTTGTATTCTTTCAGATAGACTTGACCTTCCACATATGCCATGGTAGTCCTTGTTGGATAAATCTCAGTTCCTGTTAAGGCGAGAAGAGTTAACCGAGTAGGCTGGTATGGGCTCGCTTAAGACAGAAGTCAGGAGAGGGATTCAGATGACCTGGAGAGCTGCAGCACCAACAGGAGCTCTTCATGGTTCTGCCATGAGTAGCACACTGAGTCTGTGTGCCCATGGCTCTTACACGGCCTTGCTGATTTCCAGGTTCTACCTTAAACCGCCCTACTCTGGCAAGCTCGCTGCTGCTATCTTCTCTGCATGCTTAGGTTTTATGTTGAACTTTATTAATAATAAAAACAAAAATTATATGGTGCTTACACTTCTTAAAAGGCCATTAATTTCTATTAGCATATTTAATCATCCCATTAAGCCAGTGAAATTGGAACTGATGATTTCACTTTCCTTTGTAGGTAAGAAAATTGAGGCTTCAAGGTTAAGTGACAAGTTTAAGGGCATGTATTTTAAAGGACTCATCGGGGTCTTGAACCCAGGCCTTCTAAACAAAAGCCCAGGATGTTACCATTTTATGTGGTTAATTTAAAGCCTAAAATACTTCAGTCATTATTATGAGTCATTGTAGTAGATACATACTGAAAAGATAGTCTGTGGTTCAAATAGATTTGGGAAACATTAAATACTATATCCCCATCTATTATGATTCATAATGATATTAGAATATTAAAGACTCTTAAAAGACTTACAGGAAAAAAATTCTAATTTTTGTTTGAATTAGAATTTTCCCAATTTTTAGACCATAGATCATTTGTTAGTATGAAGCATCCATTTATATCAAGTGCGATACCATTATTTCATAAGACACTGGGGAAATATTGCCTCATTCCATATTCTGACCCTTGACCTTTCAGAATCAAAATTTATCTTCTCCACAGACTGTCACTCAGCCACTGGGAGTATTCCGACAAGGCCAGTGGCTAGCCGGAGGGGTTTTCCAGTATTGGATACACGTTGCCACACCATAGCTATCCCATCACCAGGCATAGTGACTGAAGAAAATCATTTTAATATTCGCAAGAACTAGTGTGTAGAAAGATATCCAGGGCTGATGATCCAAGGTGATTCCATCTATCTTCTGGCCCATATTTTGTTTTTAAATTACAAGCTTCTAAATGCCTTGTGGCCCTTCATTATTTATCAAACTTCAGTGCGCTCAGTGGCTCTCTCCTGTGAAATGACCAGCTTTGAATCAAGTTATTTGTGGTATGGCGGTTATTAGTAGCTGCTCAGATTGAGGAATGTTAATAAGTTAATTTGGCAACACAGCTGGAAAGAAAACAGAAAAGTAGTCCTGGGCAATAAGGAAACATGGCACACATTTCACCCTGCAAGAGTGGCAAAATCTCCTTTCTGTGTTCTAAGCAACCTGTACGTTGACATTTTATCTCACAAAGAAATGCAGCAGACATTTATTGAACAGTCCAGGGCATGGTGCAGGAGACAGTGGAGGAGGCAGAGACGGGTAAGATTAATTCCTCTCCTTAAGTTTCCTGTGCTCTAGTAACCTGGTGAGAGCCGTGTGCAGCTCGGCCCGTCCACTCTGCAAACAGTGGAAACTGAGGCATGAGCCAGAAGAGGGCGAGGGAATTCTCATGGGGTGGTAGCCTGGTAAAGCATCACCGAGGAAGTAACATTCAAATTGCGTTGATTTTTCTTGTTTTTAATATATCTTTATTGATTCAGAGAGAGGAAGGGAGAGGGAGAGAGAGATAGAAACATCAATGATGAGAGGGTCATCGATCGGCTGCCTCCTGCACGCCCCCGACTGGGGATCGAGCCTGCAACCCGGGCATGTGCCCTGACGGGGAATCAAACCCCGATCTCCTGGATCCTAGGCCAACACTCAATCGCTGAGCCACGCCCGCTGGGCCAAATTGCGTTTTGAAGGAGAACAGGAAATCCGCGCCCTGCCTGCGCCCCTCAGTGTGTTCCTCTGCCTCTCTGCCCTCTGCCCGCCACTTTCCAGCCTCAGTGGCCTTTTCACTGGCTCAGTCCTTGGGCCTTTGCACGTGCTGTTTCTTCTGCTTGAAATCCTTGCCGCCTTCTCCTTTCACTTGTCTAACTCCGCCTGCCTTTCAAGTCTCAGCTTGACTGTAACTGCCTAGAGAGGCTTTTCCTGATCACCCCACCCTGCATCCATGGCATCTCCCGTGTTTTCCTCACGACGTTCTGATCATTTCATTTATAGCCAATATCATACTTTTTACTTCTGTATTTTGCACATGTTTGTTTTCCTTTGTTCTAAACTGTTTTGTAACTCTATGAGATAACTGGTCTATGTTGTTTAGTGCCGAATCTCCACATCTCTTTCAGTGCCTTGCATCCAATAGTGTGTTCGGTAATCTCTGTCCAGTGAATAAATGCAATTTCTAGGATCAGATTTTGAATTTAATGCTGAGTTCCCTAGTAGCTAGGGGGAAAAGAGAAATATGGTATAAAATATACTCCACATTTCATGACTGAAAAATAATTTATCTCAAGCAAAGTTTTGTCATGGCAAGGAGTTCAATGAGGAATTTACATAAGACTGCTTGAAGTAAAATATGTTAATTCCTCCTCCGACTGCTTTCTCCTAAAACAAATTTGTTTGAGGAATTTTTGTTTTGTTTTTCTGTGCTTAAATTCTGTGGTCAGAGCAGGGGTACAGAATTATTGAGTTACGGTCGGAGGCCCAGCAGGCAGCAGCAGCATGGACTGATTGTTAACATAATCAGTTTCAGAAGGGAGGGGCTCGCTTTTTTACCAGAACAACAGAGATGATGATGATGATGATGGTGATGGTGATGGTGATGGTGATGGTGATGGTGATGTGTGATGCCACCTACCTCACAGGGCTATTGTGGGCATTACAGGAGATAATGAATAAAACTGTGCTCAGCACAGCAGCTTCCACACAACAAATGACCAGTAAGTGACAGCCCCAAGTTGGAGGAAGTCTGACCGCATGCTTATGACACGGGCCCCAGAATATTGTTCTCAAGAGCCCTTTTCCGTTTATCTCGCCTCCCTTCCCTTCTCTGTTTCCGTCCTATTAAATGTGAGTAGCCCTGCTGGCAATGAATGACTAGTCCTGGTCTGGTCCTTTGTTCTTTGTCCCGTTGTTTTCCTCTTGGGTCCCCTCTTCCAAGTGCAAAAAGACTGTGACTGTAGAAGTTCCACATGCCCATGAAGCTCAGACACATGTGCTTTCACCCACTTTCCATTGCGTGGCATTGTGCCTCCTTTAATTTGAGTACATCGTAGGACCTCATCGAGACTGCAGGTTTTCCAGGGAAACTCTACTGCCCAACTCAATTTATTCAGCGCCCATGTCCGGAGCAACCTGGTATGCTCCAGGCACTGAGACAGAGCTGGGAATAGACAGTCGGGTGTCTGCCCTCACAAAGCTTAACTTTCAGAGGGAGAGGCAGATGAAAAAAGTAACCGAATGCGTAAACACGATAGGTTCAGATAATAAATGTCACACAGCAAATGGAAAAGGGCCAGGTGACAGAAAATGACTGGACAGATTATTGACTTGGGCATCAGAGGAGGATGTTGAGGGAGGCAGTAATTACACCGGGCTCTAAATGGTGTGAAGGAGCCAGAATGCCATGATCTGGGGGAAGGTGTTCTTGACAGGGGGAGAAGAGCAAGTGCAAAGGCCCTGAGGTAGAGCGAGCTGGAAGTGGTCAGAGAGCAGGAAGAAGGCCATGTGTCTGGTGCATGGCTAGGGAGACGAGGAGTGAGATGGGCAGAGGCCAGAACCCAGAGCTGACTGTGAAAGGAACGCTACAGGCGTCAACAAAGGGATGAGTGGTTACAGGTTCTCGGGGCAGAGTAAAGTTTTAATCTGCATGGTGCCTCCTGCACTTTTTATATCCAGAGTTCCCTACATTCTGCTGCCATTAAAGTCTTGAAAGATACAACTCTCAATGCAGAGATTTCAGAATCATCTAACTTGGTCTTCAAATTAACCTCAGGAGGCAACTTATTGGCATTCTAGCTAAACGAGTGGTGGATCTTCAATTTAGAGAACTTAATAGAAGTCTTGTAACTTTTGGGATCTGAATATTCTAATTTCAGGTCTGTGTTGCTACCACTAAACTGAATCTGCCTTTCCATTATTCTGTGCCCCTTTTCCCATCATTTTTAAACTAATCGTATAAATGGGTCTACAGAGACATAGGGTTAGGTATCAATGCTTTGAATCAATTCAGTGAGTATACACTGTGATCACCACCATCATCATCATCATTACTATCAAAACAGCACTAAAAACAATTATAATTTATTTAGCACTTAGTATATCTCAGAGACATGCTATGCATTTAGCATACACCATTAGATTTCCTTTTCCCAATAATCCTAAGAGATAGTCGTAATTCTCTGCTTGGAAAGTTTAATTAACTTCCCCAAGGTCACACAACAGTAGAGCTGAAATTGAACTCAGGCTCAGGGTTGAATAGACTCAGAACAACTATAATGTTCACCTCCAACTGCATGAACCGGAGACTAAGTCAGCTGCTGGGGGCCACATGATAGAATATGATTTATTAGTTTGTGACCTTGGGAAGGTCAAGGTGTAAAAGGGGACTCCCTCTTAAGAGAGCGTAGGATTTTTTCACCCGCCCAGCCCTCCCAGGCAAAGTGCGAACAGAGCGGTTCTGTTGGACAACTCGGGGAGCTGGCGTCTGGCCGTGAAGGCGGGAGTGCGGGAGGAGCAGGGCAGAAGGAAGCCGGCCAGCTACAGCTCAGCACCAGCACCTTGCGAGGCAGGGGGTGAGAGTCCTGTGAGCAGTTAAGAGGGTTCTTCACCTTGGCATGGGAGATAAGTGGGAATTCTGATTTCCCTAGACCAGACTATTGAACCACAATCCAGGCTGTGGTTATTTATAGTCCCCTAACAGCCTTGTTTACACAACCTGCCTGGATGCAAATCAGGTATGGAAGCGGTGGAGGCAACGAGGTGTGCCGCCCGAAGGGCCTGGGGATTGGATTTACTCGTGTAGTGTTAGCACAGCTACACATGGCTGCCCACACTCCTGCAGCTGAGGGAGAGAAGGAGAACTGCAGTCCCCAGGACACTTGCCCAGTCTTTCTGCCTGAGTGAGAGGTGACAAAAGGAGTGGCGTGGACTTAGATTATTCCAATCCCTTCCTTCACCATCTGCCCCATCCTTTCTTCTCCAGCCCCATCACCCCCTATATCTCCCACCCTCCCTTGCAGGAACCCTCCCCTTCCAGTCTCTCTCGGCTCTAAATACAGCATGCTCTTTCATGCTTTTGTGCTCTAGCTCGGGCAGTTGCTTCTGCTCAGAATACCTCTCTCTCTCTCTTTACAAAGTGTGTTGCATGTATGACTGATGGGGCACCAGATGGCTTTAGGTGGTACACAGAGAATTCTTACTTTATGCAAATATTTATTATCTCAGACCTGAGTCAGTTGGAACAAAGAAACTGAATATGCAATAGAAGAGGTAGAAAATATATGTAGGATACATACCTTGATGATTGTGTAAGGACAACTGTCATTTGGGAAACACTGCCCTTATTTATCTGACATGGTCCACTTCTTGTAATGTGGGAGGCGGCCTTAGAATTCTCTTCCTCTCTAAGGCACCTTCTCCGGCCTATGAAGGTCACACCGTCTGGTCACATGACCTTCCTTCACTCTCCAGGATGCCGTCTGTTATCCTCTAGTCCGGCATGCCCCATGGTCCCTGAAGCTCAAACCCTGACATCACCAGTAGATCAAATTCTGACATCACCAGTAGATGAGATCCTGACATCACCGTGGATCAGATCCTGACATCACCAGTGGATCAGATCCTCACATCACCAGTGGATCATACCATCTCCAATGAAAACCCTTCAAAAGACCCACCCTGCCCCTTTGTCCGCCATCTCTCTCTGTTCTTGGTAAGCCTTCATCTAGTCTCCATTGCCATCGTTTTGTCAGTTAGTGTTGTATAAATAGAGTCATGCAGTATGTAATCTTGAAAGGTTGGCTTCTTTTCATGCCAGAATCCCCTGGAGATCTCTCCAAGCTGTTGTGTGCGCTAAGAGTTTGTTCCTTTTTATTGCCGAATAGTATTCCGTGGTTTGGCTAAACCAGTTTTCTTAATCATTCACCCATTGAAGGACATTTGGGTGGTTTCCAGGTTTGGACTCTTATGAATATAGAATATTATGAATAAAGCTGCTTACGCATTTATGGTTTTTGTGTCAACTTAAGTTTTCATTTCTCTGAGATAAATGTTCAGTTGGTGGGTTGTTTGGTGAGTGCCCGGTTAACTTTATAGAAAATGCCAGTGTCATTTGCAGAGCGGCCGCACAGTTGTCGTTCTCGCCGTCGCAGCACACAGCTGGCCTCGTTCTCCACATCCTTGCCGGCACTTGGGGTTCTCACTGATTTTTATTTCAGCCGCTCTGAGTGCGTAGGGGTGTCTCACCGTGGCTTTAGCTTACATTTCCCTAACGGTTAGTGATGCCGAACAGTGCTTCATGTGTTGATTTGTGCTCCTTGGTGAAAAGTCTGTGTCTTTTGCCTGTTTTCTAATTGAATTGTTTTGTATTGTTTCAACGGTTGTATTTTAAGGGTTCCTCATCTATTCTAGATACGAGTCCGTTGGCTATGAGGCTTGTGACTATTTTCTTCCATTCTGTACCTTTTGCTTCCATCTTCTTCATTTTCTTTGGAGCAGTTGTAAATAGTATTGTTTTTTATTTCTGTTTCCATGTGTTTATTATTAGTATATAGAAATTGGAATGATTTTTGTGTGTTGGTCTTTTCTCCTGTAATTTACTGAGTTCATTTCTTTTTTCTGGTATTTTGTAGATTTCCTTGAGATTTTCTATGTAGAGCGTCATGCCATTTGCAAATAGGGACAGTTTTATCGACCCCTTTCCAATCTGCACGCCTTCCCTTATGGCACTGGCTAGAACTTTCCGTGCTATTTTGCAAAAGGCTGGTGAAAGTGGACCACATCTCCTTGTTCCAGTCTTAGGGGGAAAGCATTCAGTGTTTCACTATTAAGTACAATGTTAGCTGCAAGTTTTTGCAGATGTTCTTTCTCAACTTGGGAGCATTCCCCTCTATTCTTAGTTCCCCTAGAGCTTTTATCATGTGCGGGTGCTGGATTTGTGTGTGTAATGTTTTTCTGCATCTGATCACATGCTATTTCTTCTTTAGCCTGTTGGTGTATGACTGTGTGTGTGTGTGTGTGTGTGTGTATGTGTATACCATAAATGCCTTTCTTGACCCTTTAGAATAGAGGCCAGATGATGAATTCAGGGACCCCCTGTCGGCATGGGGTTTTAGAACTGAAAGCAGGGTAATGAGGCATGTACCATTGCGTTCACTTCTCCCACCTGTTTCTCCATCCCCCGTTCCTTCTCTCCCCTCTTTCCCAAATAGAAGAACTGTGATTTTACGCTGGGCAGTCAGATGTGTGGCCAAGATCTATTCACAGTTCCTGAGTCCCATCATTGCCCACAGGCGTCGTGGTCCACAGGGAATGTCAGCCACTGACCCTGAGTTCTCTGACCCAGGTTCAGTCCCTCCACTGAACCAGAGCAGGGCCTTAGCATTGCCTCTGAGGCCCAACCTGGCATTCCCTCCACTGTTAAGAGCCACCATTGTTCCCGAATTCCAAATTCAATGCACTCCTTTCCCCTTCCCAGCCAACCTAGGTTTCCCAAAGAAAAATAACGCAGAGCGGTACAAATTTATAAGAGTGGCACAGCATAATGAATTGGGAATACGGTGACATACAAGCAGCGAGGTTTGCTATATAGTCTTCATTTTAGCCAGCAGGTTTTCTATACTGTGATTCACAGGCAGCTACTCTTGACATTCCCCACTGTTTACCCCGAGCCCTCTTTAGCATAAAGCATCTCACCGCTTACCTGTGATTCAATAAATAAGCATGAAAAGGGTCTGTCTTATTCAGCAAACCTATTCTCTGAGGTGTGTTTTTTCCCCCCATAGAAAATAAAATGTGCATTGTTGCATAGGAGTAAATTGGAGCAGAAACCTTTCAGCATGTTGCTGGTTTTGAGTGTGCCTTATGAACATTCATGTGTTTCTCTCTAAGCTAGCCTCATGCACGTTGTGCTGTGTTAGCTAAATGTTAAAGTCGACCCCCAGTCACCCCAACAGGAGTGGTGTTTTTGAGGCAGCGTGAACTTAGCATAAGCTTTATATATACAACCAATTCTAAGGAGGCAGAGGCAGAGGCAGATCCCTGCTTCTTGCCGAAGCGAGGAGAGGGGGTTTAGTAGAGCAGCTCGACTTGCGAGAAGCTGCCACTCCTACCCTGTGTCCACTCTCCCCCGGGACTGGCTTAACCCAGCAGGAGTTGATATGTGGTTCATAGGGGTAGTGGAGCTCTGAAAAAATAGTGGACTCAGAAAACCCATTTGTTTGTAGAAACTAGAAATTGAGGCCCAGAGAATGAAATGACTTCCCCAAAGGTCACACAGCTTCCCTCGAATGAGCCCCTAAAGGGAAGGGCCTGGCACGTGATCTCTGCCTTCCTCCAGGTGCGTGTGAAAGTCTGACTCAGTGTCCCCACTCACAAAGGGGCCAGAGACAATCCAGCATCCTAAACGAGCGGCGTTGATCGCAGATAAACGCGAAACTGGTATTAGATCTGAACTTGGGAAAACACCCATTTTCAATAAGATACTGTAAAAATCCTTGAGCGCACCCCTGTGCCTGCCGCGGCACTGCGGTGGATGTCGCTGGGTCACAGCAGGGTCCTCCATGTCAACGACAGCCAACTTGGAGGATCAGGAGCTCGAAGGTGCAGCGCTGAGTCCTGTTGCCACCAGAACAGAGAGTGCCCCGGGCTCCCGGGATGGTGAGGAGGAGGAGGGATGCCCATGCCTTTTGCCACTTGGCTCACTTGGAGAGGGACACTGCTGTTGCATGAATAAAAAGACATTCAAAGACAGAGGCTTTGCTGGGGAGCAGGTTGAAAGAGCAGGGAGCAGGAGAACACGCTTGGTGGAGAAGCTCTCTATTCCAGGTGTGTTTGTTGAGAAAATGTCACAGTACCGGGTCATGGAACTCATGAATAAAAACCCTCTCCTTAGTTTGACTCAAAAGGAATAAAGATTTATTACCGTCCTAATGAGGGAACCAGTATTGACCCGTTGGCTATTTGAGATTTTTTAGCATTGTGGGGAAGGATATTTATTGCTTTTAATTACCATAAATAAGCAAGGACCTTGTTTTTAACAGATCTTCTCCCATTCCCCTGATCTTGGTTTGCAATTCTAGGTGCAGGGAAAAAATGCTGTATCAATATTAAGTAAAAATTCTCCGACAAAGATGATAAATTAAAAATGACCAAGGCTTGTTTTCAATCTCTATTTTCTCCCCAATCCCTGAAAATTGAAATAAGATTGTTTATGTGGCGGTGAACTGGCCCTGGCTTGTTATATGGCCTTCAGCAACCATTACCTTCCCTGAATCCCAAGACTCGAGACTGAAATAAGGGCAAGAACAGAGGTTACAAGGGTCATCTCATCTCCCAACCTGAAGAGGAGGCTCCCTGATGGAGGCCTCTGGGGCAGGAAAGAAGAGCTGCAGGACAGGTCGCCCGAGGACCCACGGATTACCTGTCTGGCCTGAGGAGAGTTCCTTCGCCTCTATAAGCCTCAGTTTTATCACTTGTAAAATGGGGGCAGTAAGGCTTCCTTGACAGGGTCGTCATGATAAAGGGTGATTAGGGATTAAAAATTCCTATAATTCAGTAATTGATAGTTGTTTTTAAAATAGGACACCTGGATGCTTATACTCTGTGCATTCTCTCTCTCTGCGCGTGCGAGCTCACACGAGTGCACAAAAGTGAAAAGAAAACGATTAGGTCTCCAGGCCAACATTGCTGGGTTGTGTGCGATTTCCAAGAGCTCAATGGCCCAGTCGCCCAAGATCTGTATGTCTGAACCCACTGTGGGTGTTCTGTGGTGAAAGGAAGGAACTTGCAGCAGTTGCAGACCCTATGTTAACAGCTAACACTCCGTATTAGTGTGGGATAAGATAAGCTCTCTTTCCTCTATGTTCTCAGTGAAAAACCTGAATCCTGGAAAGACTAATTGGCGCCACGTAAGAGAAGAACACAGTTAAGTTGTATAGACCCAAGCTTGGGTTTAGGATTCACAGGGAGGGCATTAGATTCAGCTTAAACCCTGCTCCCGGTGAGCTCGGTCCCACCTGCAGGGGTGACCATCTTTTTGCTTTGTCAGCTCCCAGTTGTTTGACCCAGGGCAAGTCTCTAACCTCCTCAACTCTTAGCTTTCTCATCTGTAAAATGGGGATGAGAAGTGTATCTATCATGGGATAACTGGGAGGGTTATAAGATCATCGGTATGAGGCTTACCTATTGATGTCTAACCCAGAGAGAATCAGTGAGTAGGAGCTGTCATATAAGAGCTCCAGAGCATCACTTGCCTTTTCTGTTGGTGGATTCTGGAGAGAAAATGCCACCAAACTGATTTCCTGGAAAAAAAGTAGCAAATTCACCTATGCGTTTGCAGGCCATTGACCACAATTAAAGCAGTA
This sequence comes from Miniopterus schreibersii, assembly GCF_964146895.1. Taxonomy (NCBI): domain Eukaryota; kingdom Metazoa; phylum Chordata; class Mammalia; order Chiroptera; family Miniopteridae; genus Miniopterus; species Miniopterus schreibersii. The sequence goes on along the minus strand of NC_138111.1, from coordinate 14,311,688 downwards.
ATTGTAGATCAGGTTCATATTTCCTAGTTGGAAAAAGCCTGATCTTCCCCTCCTACCTTAGGAGTCCCATGTGGCCATATTTTGGGGTGCATCTGCATCCACAAAGTGTCTATGTACACAGGGAGAGGGAGAGGGAGAGGGAAGATGCTCGTGAGTTCTCATGGAATAGAAAGCCCTCCGGGGCTACAAAGGGTGCTGGTTAAAGCACCAGCAGTAAAGGAAGTACTTTCTATCAAAGTACCATATTGACTCACTGATTGAAGGCCCTGATAAGTCCTGGGTTCAGGTCACTGAAGAAATGCAGCAGTGCAACAGGTAGCAGTAGTCACATTTGAGGCATGGAGAGGGGACAAGACAGTGGCAGAGAGAATGAGGGGCTGAGGTGTGGGAAACAGAAGAGAAGAGGGGTGCAGATTCAGGGAGAGGAGGGGGGCCAGGGGGAAGGGGCAGAGGAGGCCACAGGGAGGCGGGGACAGAAGGGAGAGAGGGGAGCAGGAGGAGAGAAGACAGCAGAGAACCTGGCAAGAAGGCGGCAGGGCAGGGACTGACGGGGAAGCTGCTGGGGAGGGGCAGGGGAGGGGCAGGGGAGGGCAAGGGGAGGGCAAGGGGAGGGCAAGGGGAGGGCAAGGGGAGGGCAGGCCTGCACTTGCTCCAGACTGACTCCTGTCCGCAGTTTGTCTGCTCCGCCTGACTGATGACTTCAGTAACGATTTGTTTTTACTTTTTTATTGAATTTATTGGGGCGACATTGGTTGATAAAATTACATAGGTTTCAGGTGTACAGTTCCTTAATATATCATCTGTATATTGTATGTGGTCACCACCCTAAGTCAAGCCTCCTTCCACCCCCATGTACCCCCACCCCCTTTCCCTCTGCTAGGCACCATGCTGTCCTCTGAGTCTGTGAGGGTTTGTTTTGTTTTTGTTTGTCCTGCTTTTTGCTTTGTCCCTTCACCTTTCTCCCAGCCCCGCAACCCTCCTCCCGTCTGACAGCTGTCAGTCTGTCCTCTATTTATGCCGAGTGAAGGAAGCCAGGCCGGGAAAGACAAGTGCCATGTGACTTCACTCACATGTGGACTCCGATGAACAAAATAAACTAACAAACAAACTAGACACAGGCTCACAGATAGAATAACGATTTTTGGAAGCAAGGGGGCCCAGCTGTGCCCTGCCCGCCCGCCCGCCCGCGTCCCCTTGTACCTGCTGGGGAGACAGCAAAGCCTCTGCGGGCTGGAACAGGCGACGGGCACCTCTTTCGTCCTTGCCGAACAGCTGGCCCCTGGAGATGCTGCTCCTTGGTCTTGCCTTTCAATTCTTTGAGAAGAAAGAAAATAGTAAGGGGTAAGATGAATGGAGAGTCTTTTCTTTTTTTACCGAAAATGACCATGGACAGGAAACTTTTCCAAGTCAATGGCTCTCTGGGGGAGCTTCACAATCCCTGTGCACCAGCAATCTGCACAAGCGAACCCCCTTTCCTTTATCTCAGGGACCCCTTCGGAGCTAGGCGTGGTGCTTTTTTGCAGTGGCGACAAACAGGTATGTGTTCAATGAATGGGACCGCGAGCCTGCTACCTTTTCAGGCCAAGTAGAGACCAGCACAGTAAGCCAGTACGTTTTGTGGAACTTTGGCTTGCACAGACCTGAGCAAGCCTTTAACCCAATGAAAGATGAAAGGAGCAAGGTTCAGAGAAGCAAAGTGATTTGCCCCAGGTCACATTGTTGGTTGGGAAAAGTACCAAGGTGCCCTCTCGCCCAGGGGATCTTTCTCTGGCATAACCCTGTCCTGGGAACCCTGCTGGTCAGTCTGCATAACCAAGGAAAACAAAAATCCCTTTCCTTAATGTGGTTATATCTCACTTATAAATTGGATATTTTTCCTGAGTTAAATGTTTTTAAAATTTATTTCATAATACTTAAATGCAACTCCTCTTCCTCTAAAAGCCATTACTTATGTTACTTAATGACCATTATAAAAAGCCTTTTGAGATTTTTATCAATTATCCTCAAAATGTACACACAAGCATGATTTCTATGTCAATCTTTTTCTTAGTGAGAGGTGTCCACAAATATTGTAGAATGAGAACAATGATTATTGAAGGCCCTGGTTCTAGGTGCATTCATGGTCGCACCCTTATTTTTACAATAGCCACCTAAGAAATGACGAATCTGGGATGCAGGGCTTTTTAGGCTTAGCCAAGAATGGAAAGGTCTGTTAAAACTGGCCTTAGAGTTAAAAGACCAGAGGGTGCATGACTGTTGATTTGGAAGCTGTTCAGATTACTGGGGTTTTGGCCCTCGCTGATTTCGCTCAGTGGTTAGATTATTGGCCCGCGGACTGAAGGGTCTCGGGTTTGATTCCAGCCAAGGGCACGTACCTTGGTTGCGGGCTCAATCCCCAACCCCAGTCAGGGCGAGTGCAGGAGGCAGCCAATCCATGTGTCTCTCTCACATCGATGTTTCTCTCTCTCTCTCCCCCTTCCACTCTCTCTGAAAAATATCCTCCTCAGGCGAGGATTAAAAAAAAAAATACTGGGCTTTTGGAAATCTGACTGACCTGGTTGCAGATCCTCTCCTGGCATCCGTTAACTTTGTGACTGTGGTCAAATTTCTGAGCCTTAGTTTTCTCCCCTGCGAAATGGGGATAATAAGGACATGGACATCATAGAGTTATTGTGTTGCATGGATTAAAGATCCTGTAGACAGAGTTCGTAGCACACAGTAGGTGCTCAACATCTTAGCTGTTATTACTTGGTACAACCTCCCCGCCCCACTCAATTACTGCCAGATTCTCTGTGCTTCTCCATTTCATCTCAGATGCTCAGGCAAGATGCCATTTCTGCACTTGCAGGGGAAGTGTGTCCCTACATCTGACAACAGCTTACCTGCCATTTCGTTCCTCTTCTCAGTTCAAACACATTCACTGCTGATTCATGCCTTTGCCTCATCACTTGTTTAATCCCATTTCCTCTTCAAGGGAATGCGCTTTCTGCCAGATAGTCTTCTTTATAATAGCTGTTATATTTGTGGGTTTTTAATTTTTATGTTTCAGCAACTTGGGCTCTCTCTTTTAAAGAAACATAAAACATCAGCATCTCTACTTTATCCTGAGGGCAATTGGGGCACCAAAAATAGTCAAAGAATAAGCTGAAGTTCTGGCTTTCCTGGGGATGAAAGCAGACGGAGGCTTCTCTCGGGTTCTTGAGACCTCAGAGCATCAGGAAAGTTGTTTGGTCAGGAAGACTCCTGCCAGACTGGATTTCAAGAGACTGGATGTTCAGACTGGGCTGGGTCCCCAGTTTAGCATTCGACCTTGGAGGGAGGGAAAGGCCTTCCTGTAGGGCCACAGTTTGCTCACCTATAAAGTAAGGAAGTGAATCGAATGATCTCTGAGGTCCTTGCAGCTCTTGCATTTTATTGCTTCTATCACTGACATCCTGTCAAGGCCCAAAGGAATTAATTTTAATAATTAAATTCCAGGCACTGTACAGCTATGGGGGGGATAATTGGCGAACATGGCCAGTGTCTTTCAAATCTGTCCACATAGTGACCCCCCCTTTTCTTAATTTTCAAGAAAGGCCTTCCACCAATCTTTGAAAGACTGAGTCATAAATTAGACATGCCCATACCTAGAGGTGCATATTAAGCAGAGAAGTTTTACAGAACATAGTAATTGCAGGTGCATAATACAGTAAAAGCTAGTTCACCTGTACTCCATAACTGAAACCCTTTATTACCTAACAGGAATGTATTTTTTCCTGTCTACTTTCTGCTTTTATACCAGAATGGGGGAAAAAAAAAAAGGTTACAAAAGGTTACAAGTCAACAGACTGATAACTTGGATTTATCTTGAGAAAATAGATGCTGTGATTTGCCCTGGGGTCAGTGTGGGTGTAACTCAGTTCCACACACCTGTAGCCACGTCTACAGAGCAGCGGTGCTGTAGCAAGAGACCAAAGGAACCGCAAAATTCTGGAGTGCTTCGTTATTTGCTTAAAAAAAGTGAGGGAGCTCAACTCTAACATTTACCTTTAAAATAATAACAATACTAATAAGGATGGATCATACATAATTTCTTTAAAAATTATAAACACTTCACATGCATTCACTCTTGGGGCCTTTACAACTCCTTGAAGTAGGAAAAGTATTACTTTTCTCAGCATACAGTTACCTTCTGTTGTCTGTAGCTTTCATCATGACTGTAATTATTTTATTGTGTGTTTAGTTATTTAATTTCCATGTTCTCCACTAAACTTTAAGCTGTAGGAGAACAGGGGCCACAGCTGTCTTCCTCAGCTAAATATCCTTCACGTCGGGCACCGGGCTTAGTGTACACGAGCTGGTGGATGATACGCTATTTATCTGTTGGTGGATAAATAGCGTTCAGGGTCCTGCAGCTCTCCCTCCCCTTGGTCAGCTCCACCCCAGACCACGGATCTTTTGACCTTCTGCCATCACCCATCTTCCCCCACCATAATATACACGAACTTGGTTCTAAGGCCCTAGAGATTTGGTCCTAGTTTTAGCTATTCTAAAGGTTGCAATGCAAAAATAAAATCACATTTATTATTTCATCCACTTATTTCCCTTCCCTCTTCCCAGCCCACAATTTTTTTCTTTGCTCAGTCATTATTAACACAGTGTATCTCTGACACAGGATAAAAATATATAATTACAAAGAGCAGTCCTGCTAGTCAGTATTTGGACAGTCGGGTTAATTTATGCCCAGGCAGTGAGTAACCAGACGGGTCATGTCTGCAGAGAAGCACTGCATTTGGAGGCGGTGCAGGCATTTCCAGAAACCTCCAAAAGATGGACTATTCCCTGATTGAATAGCTGCTTTACTTTTTTTCTCTCTCTCTTTTTTCCCTTTGCAAAGAAAAATGTTTTCAAAACATTTTTACCTGCCTAACAGCCAAAAGGTTGTTAAGCGGCTTCACACAGTTTTCCCTCTGGGGTGTTTATATCCACCAAAGTTAATGGATGGAAAATTAATGTTTCTCTCCAAATGTTCCCACAATCACAAAGCAAATAGTTGATTCTGCCAATATGAGAGTGTAAATCTGCCCTCAGGAAAAGGCTTCCGTCACCATTACCCACATCATTTAGCCTAAGTCCAGAGACTGGCCTAATTATCATGATAATTAAGGAAACGTGGATTTAGGTACCTCTAAGGCCGAACCAAGTATCTAACTGACCGCACCCTCTGATCAATTGCCTACCCGTCTGCTCTTTTTATATCAATAGGCTTAGTTTTCTTGCCTTCAGCACAATTTGTTTTCTAAGTGATACTTTCCAAATATTGTGACACAAGTCAACACAAGGCAAAATATTTTCTAGGCAAGTAAAGTGGTTTAATTATGAAACACTTTCCAAGAAATAGATGGCAACGAACGCCCATATGTCCACAGAATGGATGGACTGTTACCAATTTATGCCCCAGGGTTCCGGTTTATGCATCTGTGCTCAAGGACCATCATTTAATTGGTGTGGATGACCAGAGAGAGAACTTCAGCATGTCTCTTGAGTAAAATGTGTGATATGCAGAGTCTAACATTTGTAAATAAGTTCTGACTTAATGAACCTGTGGAAAGTCATCCTCACACAGAGTTTAGTAAGGATAATGTAATAAGAATTTCTGCTGGAGGATTGTTTTGCACCCTGGTCCTGCTGAACTCCAACCAAGTGCTGTCAATAAGCAAGGCAAGAACTAATAAAAGCAAATATTTAATAGAACTCACTAAGGACCAGACACTGTTTCAAATGATTTACCTGAATTAGCTTATTTAATCCCCACAACAGCTCACAGAAGCAGGCTGCTGTTGTTATTTTCAGGTTACAGCTGAAGAAACTGAAGCACAGAGAGGTCCAATGACCTGACCAAGGCCACACAGCTGACTAGTGGCAGATTCAGGATTCAAACCATAGCAGGCTATCCTGTAACCATTAGGCTACCCTGTTAGGCCAGTTCCAGAGAAACGAAACATTTAATAGTCTTCGTTGGAGGATCTGCTTTGAATTCTTTCTTCCTGGGAGCAAGCCTGGGCCACATAGGAAGAGCCTAAAGGCATGCTCTCCCAATCTTTGGCCCCCAGTAAGCCCAGCATATAGGCCCCTGTCTCCTCTAACCATTGTCTCTGCCTACCCCTGAGTTAAATGCGCCTCCTAAAGAGACAGTACTTCTGGGGCCAAAATTAGGCAGCACAAAGAAAAAGAAAGGCCTGTCCAGGGATTTTTAGGGCCCATGGACTGTCTGCTGAAAATGTCTCAACAAGTGTCTCAGAACTTCTCATGTACTTCTGGGTGTATCATGCTTCAGGCACCTGCCAGCAGACCCTGCCTCTCGGTCTTTGTGGTCTGTACCAGAGTAGGGAAGAGAGAAGACTGGCTAAGTCTTCACCCAAGGGAGGGGTACCGCTCGCCTTCTCCTGTTCTCCTCTTCCTCCTTCTCAAACTGCAAATATTGTCTGGTACTTACTTGATGGTTATGTCTATCTATCCTGATACAGCAACTAGGGCCCTCTTCCCTATGGCTGTGGACCTTTGGAAATCGAGGGCTTACTTGCAAAATATGGACCAAATGTAATCCTACGGGATTATATTGGTTACAGAATATCCCTCACTGTAGAGGCAGAATGAGTCCCAGCTTAAGTTTGTCTCAAGAGACATTCTTTTTACCAAGATTTCATAAATCAAACTTACCTAGGCTCCTTGCACAATTCAGTCTCACAAAATACTATCACCATCCTTAATGACAGGATAGGAATGGAGAAGGGAAGATTATTAAGAGAGCTGGGGTGACGAGTTTAATAACTTGGTACTTTTTCTCTAGAGCTTTTGGCTTCTATTAGGTCCAAAGACATTTCAAAACTAAAGGCAATGATAAGACTCCCCATGCTAAGCGAAGCAATTCATTACTTATGTAAATTTCATTCCCCGGATGGGAAAGCAAACATGCCTCCCTTTACCACATTCTTAGTGTCCACTGGGTTTGTATCTGGCTTCAAGGTTGGGGAACATGTCTGCTTAACAGAAAAAGTCTAATTCCGTTCACTGGGAAGGGAAGGAGCAGGGGGATGGTCTTATGCACTTGTGCGACCAGTCCAAGCCAGAGCCATCTGGACTTGAGAAGGACAACAGCTGAGACTTTATTCCTCAGGCTATTAGACCTCCTCTAACTAACATGGGTCTTCATAGGGTTGCTAATGTTATGCCTCTGATGCTTCATTGTCTGGACCCTTTCTTGATTGCAAGGGTTTCTCATTAATGAGATGATACAAATAGATATAAAGATAACTGACAGTATTTATGTTAGACCAAATACTTATTGAGCACTTGTGATGCAAAAGGCATTATGTTCAGTACTGTGGGTAACGTGGAGATGGTTATCACATGCTTCCTGTATTTAAAGGACATACAGGCCTGTAGGTATATAAAATAACTATCATAAATATGAGGGCAATAAAGTAAAACAGAATCAATAGCATGGAAAAGCATATTTAAATCATTGCAGAAAGTTTGACTTAAAGGACATCTTATTTAGCTAAGGAATCCTGATATAATAATGAAGGGGGTAGATTTTGAGTTGGGACTTAAAACATGGATTTGGAGGTGTGAAGGGCATTTCTGGTTTTAAGCAAACAAACAAATGAAAACATCATGAACAGGCCTGATGTTAGGAAATGCGAGGTTTAGGGTAGTATTCTTTGTAGTTTCAATGAAGTAGAATGGAAAATTAAATTGGAAGTGTAGATTGGGGCCAGTTAACTGAAAGCTTTGAATGCTGGGTTAAGGACTTTGAATGTTATTTTGTAGTCAGTGGGACCATAATAGAACTATTGGAAGAGCGGTATGGAAAGATCCATTTGGCAGTACTGCTTGGTATGGATTAGAATGGAAACACTGGAAACAGAGATCCAGGTTAAGATGGGAAAGGAAAGGAAACTAATATTTGAAGAAGTCTTACTATGTGCTAGAGTCTTGGCTAATCACTTTGCTATGCCAACTCCTTTCTCATGACAAATCTGTGATGATTTTAGTCTCATTCCCATTTCTATACCTGGGACAACTTGGATGCCATCAGAATTCACACAGAGGTAGGTAGTGTGAGAGGCAATATTAAAACTCACGTTTTTATGTGAGGTTTTCTTGGCTTGACTTCCTTCAGCTACACTGACTTAGTGCAAGAGACAGGCAAGAGGAACTGAGCCCTAAAATAGGATAGAAGCATTGAAATGAAATGGGCAAATGGAACTTCTGTGAAATAGAGATGTTCCCTGACCTCAGAGCCAGGTGCACCCCCCAGTGAACAATACAATGTGGTAAAGAGGACCCCTGTTTGCTTTCCCCTATGGGGACTGAAATCTAGGTGAGTAATGGATTGTTTTGGTTAGTGTAGGCAGTCTTATCAACGAGTCACATGAAATAACTTGACACTTGTTTAGATGTGAGAGAAGGGAGTAAAGAATAGCTTTTAGGCACTAAAGCTGGTTTATTAAAGGAGGGAAACAAGGGGGCGGGGACCATAAATGGGAAACAGGGAAAGATATGCAGGTTTTTGAAGGGAAAATAAGTTTCATTTTAGAGATACTGAGGCATCAGCCATACCCAGGTGAAAAGATGCAGCATGGTGTTGGAACTGCGGCAACGCACTTGGGAGGGTGACCAGAGGAAGAAAAGGAGATGTCAGAGTCATCTGTGTAGAGGGAAGGGTGGAAATGTGGGACTGGAAGAGATTTCCAAAGAAAAGAGCACTTGAGTGAGGAAAATAATGAAAGTGACTTACTTTGGGGAAGACAAATGCGCCTAGGAGATGAAATAAGTAAAAAGAGGTTAAAGATGAGGCAGAGGATGCAGACTCACAGCGGTGTATTATGGCTGTGAGGGAAATAAGTTAAAGGGAAAAAAATTCCCCTATAAGGGACATAATCGTTAGTGCCAAAATTTCAGAGCTCACAAAATTTGAAGACTGGGAAAATGATTTTTGATGTTGCAATTGGATGACTCTTGAAGGAGCTATTCCAGTGTTCATAGGCGTCATGCAGCAATCCAGCTTCCTCGAGAATACACATAATAAAATACTTTAAAAGCTTCTTATTAAAAAATCACTAATTGCTGAGCACAGATATGAGGAATATGACATGCAGTGGACTTCAAACACTAGCCAAATTTCTATTGGAAAAGCATTGCATTGCGTTCATTTTAGACATTCCTGATGGAAGGCCAGCTGTTGTCCATGGTGCTAAAAGAGTCATCTGGCCTGATAATGTTGCAGCTATATGACCAGTATAGTTGGAGAGAATTAGGTATTTCATCACATGCCTCTATTTGGGGGATTTATTTTTCACTGAGAGATTTCTCATATATATTTCCCATCTGGAAGGTGTTTTTTTTTGTTTGTTTGTTTTTTTCAAACTCCTCAATGGTTAACGTGTAGAAAGCAATTTTTAAAAAAGAAATCCCTTGAAAAATGAGTATAAGAAATCGAGGTGAGGGAAAAACAGAAAGTGGAAGACATGTTGAAAAGATTATACAGTTTTTTTTCTTCTTTCAAAATATCTGAAACCATAAACTGTCTACTCAATTCTATCCCTCCCAGTTGCTCTCTCAAAGTAAAATAAAATAAAATAAAATAAAAATAAAGTATGTGGAATTTAGGCATTCTACTGAAGATCACAATTAAAAAGTGAAATAGAAAAATATTAATTTTTTATGGATAGTCATAAACTATTAAAGTTGTGAATGGGGCCATAGCCATATTTCCTGCATGTTCCTCCATAAAACATTTTTGAGTTCCTAAGAAAATGAGCCACACAGTAATAGCATTCCCATGGCATTCCTGATAAAGTCGGCATAGCTGCTAGTCAAGGCCCATCACATGGGCAGAGCGGCCAAGGAACTTGTGAGTCTGGGTTGAGTAAATTGCCAAAATATTTTTTTCAGATAAAAAAAAATCATCATTTTGACTGACTGGGAGACCAGGTTAAGTGGGAAATGAAAGATCCAACTCTCATCATGAAGTTGTTAACAAAAGGTAATCAGCAAGTCCGCAATGTGTCCGTGATGGAAAAAAGATAAGCAGAACCCCTGTGAACAGCTGAAGGATGTGTACTTGGTTTATCCGGGAAAGAAGACTGACAGGGAGTATTGCGTTAAGTGTAAAGCTCCTAATCGTTAACACGGGCTACAAGCCTGGGAGGCTGTGGTCTCTTCCTCACTGTCAGCCTCAGCTTGTGCCTCTCTGCACCCAGCACAGGCTTTTATTGCTGTGCAGACTTTTTGAATAGCAGAACCCTGGGATCTGCATCTTTGCAGATGAGTCACTTAACTCAAAGGGCAAGGTGATGACCCTTTTTGGTGCTGAAAGCATCATTCCATTTCACCATTTTCAGCTCTCTTTCTGTTGAAGCCAGAGCAGTTGTTCATTTGGATTTGCTAAACACAACCCCAAGTGTCTGCAGCATCAGAATCAGAATCAGCTGAGCACGTCCCTCGGCATTTCAAATCTTTCTCGAGTCGCCCAGGAATAGTTCATCATTTTCTTGCTCTCGGTTGAGCATTGCTTTGAAAGCATCTGCTCTGAGTCCAAATTCCTAGGGAAATAGGATTTAAGACAGCATTGTGTCTCTATCTCTGTGTTTACCTCATTTCCTCTCCGAAGACCTTTTCCCTTGCGTTCTCACGAAGCTAAGAACATTCTGCAAAGCCTTATCTGGGAGTTGGTTGCGGAACTTCACGGGAGAATTCTCCTGTCTGGGGCCTTGAAAGTTTGGCCCTATCCCAAATACTTATGCCTGCTCTGGAAGAAATAGGAGATGCATTCTGGATCTCTCTGGTCTAATCTGAAGAAAGAAAGTCAGGGAGTAAATTGAGCAATTAGTTGCTGAATAGAAATGTCTGTTCAGGTTTTTCAGTCTCTAATTCCTTTTTCAGCCAAATACAAATGTAATATGGACAAAGAGCAGGCACGGTGCTTTTGACTCTCCATGAGGGCACCGGGGAAGATTTGCCAAGGAAATGCCATTTGCAATAGACCTGGAAGGATAAGGAGTTTGTCAGATGATGAAGGGAAAAGGAATTCTCAAAGCCACATCTTTATGGTCAATTATTATTATTATTTAAATATATCTTTATTGGCCTCAGGGAGAAGAAGGGAGAGAGAGGTGGAAACATCAATGATGAGAGAGTCATTGATCGGCTGCCTCCTGCACACCTGCAACAGGGGATCGAGCCCACAATCCGGGCATGTGCCCTGACCGGGAATCTAGCTGCGATCTCCTGGATCGTAGGTCAATGCTCAACCACTGAGCCACATGGCCGGGCTATGGTCAATCATTTTTAACAAAGAAGGCAAGAACATACAATAGGGGAAAGATAGTCTATTCAATAAATTGTGTTGGGAAAACTGGACAGATATGTACCAAAAAAAAAAAACAACTAGAGCACCTCACACCACACACAAGAATAAACTCAAAATAGATTAAAAACTTAAATGTTAGACTCAAAAACCATAAAAACCCTAGAAAAAAACACAGGCCGTGAAATTTCGGACATCTCCGGGAAGCAGTATTTTTTTCTGACATATCTCCTCAGGTAAGGGAAACAAAAGACAAAAGTAAACAAATGGGGCCAAATCAAACTTAAAAGGTTTTGCACAGCAAAGGAAACCATCAAATGAAAAGACAACCCACTGAATGGGATTACATATTTGCCTATGATACATCTGATAAGGGGATAATATCCAAAATTTATAAAGAACTTGTAAAACTCAACACCAAGAAAACAAACAATCCAATTAAAAAATTGGCAAAGGACCTGAATAGACACTTCTCCAAAGAGGACATGCAGATGGCCAAGAGACATATGAGAAAATGCTCAGTGACTAATCATCAGAGAGATGCTAATTAAAACCACAATGAGATATCACCTCACCCCTGTCAGAGAGGCTCCCATCAACAAGTCAACAAAGGACATGTGCTGGCGAGGGTGTGGAGAAAGGGGAGCCCTCGTGCACTGCTGGTGGGAAGGTAGACTGGGGCAGCCACTGTGGAAAACAGTATGGAGGTTCCTCAAAAAATTAAAAATGGAGCTGTCTTATGACCCAGCGATTCCACTTCTGGGAATTTATCTGAAGAAACCCGAAACACTAATTTGAAAGAATATATGCCCCCGTGTGTTCACTGAAGCGTTATCTACAATAGCCAAGATTTGGAAGCAGCCCAAGTGCCCATCAGTAGATGAGTGGACAAAAAAGCTGTGGGACATTTACACGGTGGAATACTACTCAGTCGTAAAAAGGAAAGAAACCTCACCCTTTGCGATTACATGGATGGACCCGGACAGTATTACACTGAGTGAAATAAGCCAGTCAGAGAAAGACAAGCACCATATGATCTCACTCACATGTGGAATCTAATGAACAAGATAAACTAAAAAAAAAAAAAAAAAGAAACAGACTGAAGATACAGAGAATAGGCTGACAGCTGTCGGGGGTGGGAGAGGCTGGGTGAAAAAGGTGAAGGGATAAAGAAAAAAAGAAAGGAAATTTATAGACACAAACAACAGCATGGTGATTAGCAGAGGCAAGAGGGGTGGGGGAGGTAGAACAGGGTAAAGGGGGGGTACGTGGTGATGGAAGGAGGCTTGATGTGGGGTGGTGAACACACAATACAACGTACAGATGATGTGTTATAGGAAACAAATCACGGAAAACTGAAGGACATGGGGCGTGGCAAGGTGGATAGGGTAAGGTTCGGGGACAGGGAAAAGCAGTGACCTAAGACATGTGCATTTCCTGTTATGATCCCTGCCCTGGGGACGGTGAGGACAATTTCCAGTCACTGACATGCTCACTGGCCTTGTGAGTTTAGCCGGCCTATAAACAGCCTCAGAACCGAAACACAATCTGAGACAACCCGGACCTCCCTTTTCTCTCTCTCCTGTGTAAACATGGAGCACCCCACTTTGGAGCATAGTCTTTCCTGCGTCCTCACTTCCAAGTTTAACACATTCTCTGATTACTCCCAATCAGATTCTTCCAGCACCTTCCCAGCATGGACAGGTCGATGTCTCTTCTTTTGTTCTTTCTGTTATGTGATTGCATTGATTATTGCAAGTGTAAAGAAATACAACGGATCCTTTTACGTTGATGTTGCACCGAGAAATCTTGCTGGGCTCTCTTGTTATTAGTTCTAGAGAGCAGGCTGTTGAGTCTTTTGGATTTTTCATGTGAATTATGAATATTATCATATTGTCTGATTAATAGCAAGCACTTATGCAGAACTTGCATGTTTGAAGCATTTTATAGATGTTAACTCATTTCATGTGCACACTTAATTTTATGAGTGGGTCCTATTATTATCATCAAAATCTTAATTTCATAGGTGGAGCAATTAAGGCATAGAGGATAAGGAACTGCCCAGGGTTTTTCAGACAGTAAGTGGGTGAGCGGAGGTTTAAATCCAGGTGAGGCCTTGTCAGCCACTCTCTCTACCAATAGGCCACCTGGCCTCTCTGTTATTATTTTGTTTCCTCCTTTCCAACATTAGACGTATTTATTTTTCTCATATTATTGCATTGGTTAATATCTTTTAGGATAATGTTGAATATTAGGGGTGCACCTAACTTTGAGGATAATTCTTGTAAAGTTTCATCATTAAGTACGACATATGCTACCCAGTAGGACCTGAGTGCATACTAAGACTTTCAAAACAGGGTATTTTCAGTCTGGTCACTACAAGATCAGCCACACGGAAGAACTGCCATGGTTAAATCCACTCCCTACATGTCTTGTGTTTTTCTGTTCCTCTGTCTCTTTTACAGTTTTCTATTTACTAAGTGAATACTCTCTAGTGTAACATTTTGAATTTTAAAATATTTTTTGCTAAATTTTTTTTTTCCCCCTAATTTTCTTAGTGTTTGCTCTGGGCCATACCATATACATCTTGTAGATGACATCTTTTTAAAGCCCCTTCTTGGTTTAACATTCTCTTACTTTAAGACTAACTCAGTTCTGAAGCAGCATGTCTGCTGTGTTCAAAATCACAAGAGCTTAAGGTTAACTGAGGTTTGCTCTATGTGTGAAGTTCACCCTGATTTTCACTAAGAAAGTAGTCCCGGGCATTGATGAGGTATCAAGTTCCACCTTTTGGGTTGGACCTTTAGGTCTCACACACAATCCTGAACTTGGACAGGGCATCCAACACTAGTGTTGCAGCAAGCCTACAGTGGATATGACAAAAGGTCCTCATTTACACTTTGGTAGCTCAGGGTTTGTAATTTCTTTTCACTCTCTAGGGGTCAAAGGATTTGCTAAGCAAATGTGTAAAGTCAGCAGCAAGGGAGACAGTTTACCTACTTATATAAACCAATAGCTTTTAAGAAACTGATTATGTAATTAAAAAGTAAATTGATGCTCTTCTTTAAAAATGAGCCTTTTCTATTCAGTAAAGCAGTCTTTTGGGGGGGACTATCTTCTTGAGTAATCTTTCAAGGACCTTCTGCAAGGCCACTTCCTCTAAAATCCACCACCATTATTAGCATTATTAGGGTGGAGAAAAGAACATAGAATCTGGAGTCAGGGAGACCTGGGTTCAAATCTTGTCCACTCCTTGGTAGTTGGTGAGTTTGGGTAAGTCACTTAAGCCATTGCTGCTCAAAATGTGGTCCTCAGATCAGCAGCATCAGCGTGACCTGGGAGTTTATTAGAGATTTTGAGCCTCAGGTCCTGCCCAGACCTACTATATTTTAAGAAGATCTCCAAGTGATCCATTTGCACATTGAATTTTGAGAGGCACTGACTTAAGCTCTCCAATTCTTAGTTCTCATAGGGTTGTTGGGAAGATTATATGGTGCAACTATGTATAGCACCTATAACAGGCTGGTGCAGAGAGGGCTCTGTGAAAATGGTGATTACAGCTAGCGTTACTGTTAATGTTTCTGTTGTGGTCATTGCTCAGTCCTGGTCCTCCCCAGCTCATCACCTGGAGGCATGCTCAAGGAGATTGGAACCTTGCCCAAGCCATGGCCAGGGGACTTACAACTTTCTCTGAGCCTACTTTCTAGTCTGTAAAGTGGGATGATAGTCCCCACTGAGAGGGGTGCTGTGAGGATTAAATAAAGTGACGCACCACCTCATTGCTAGAGGCCAGGTGCTATGCTCAGCTTACATTCATTTTCTCACTGAATCATCCTTTCACTCCCGCGCAGTGGAAGATGTTCAGAGAGGTGATGGTATGTGCTCAAGGACACACAGCTAGTGCTCAAATCTGGAGCAAGTCTGAATCCAAAGCCTCTAACTGCTTCATTCTGGGCATCTCCTGAGCATGAAAATTGTGCTACTATCATCCAGAGGTCTTATCAGTCATCGGGTATCCCCTGCCATGAGGCATGATCAGCAATAACTGAATGGTGGGCTTTGACTCACTGTGCTGTTGTGCTGACCCCAGCTGGAGGCAGCGGCTTTGCTTCCCTGCCCACTTGGCCATACTCTAATCAACCCAATCCCCTCCATCATTCCTCCTGCCTTTTTAAATTTTTCTCCCCTCCAAGGCACTCTGATGGTCAGACTCAGAGTCTGTTGCCTCAGAGAGTCAGGTGGTGACCACTCTTGTTAGGGAGCCAGAGGCTGAGCTACTTATACTAATTAAAGCTTCCTATTTACATAACACGTCTCAGACAGAAGCAGCACAGAGCTCCTTTCCAGGGTCATGCAGAAGAAGCTGTCCAGTCCCCACACTGCTGTGCTGCTGCTTTCCTGGAGACCTGGAGCAAGGCCTGGGAGTAACATATGTCCCTGTCACACTGGGACATCTCAGATGCAGGGAGTGAGGAAGCATCAGCCTGGCCTCCAAAGAATCTAGAAGCTGGGTTCCTTCTATGGCCCAACAAATCCACAGCCTGAAGCTCCCCACTACCCTGCTGTTCAGCCGCCCTTGAATAATGCACGTTTAACACTACAACGACAACCAGTATCTAGTGTGCTAATATTGCCATGTATGTATCTTACATCCATAATCTTTAACTCTTAGGAGAGTCAGACTAGGTGATGCTATTGTGTCCATTTTACAGGAAAATGAGGCTCAGAAAAGTTAAATAATTAATCACACAGCTAGAGAGTGGTGTAGTTGACTTTCCACAAAAGTATGTAGAATTGCAAAACCCATGAGCAGTCCACCAAATCTCAGTGCCTCTCTCAAGAACTTTACCAGTTCCCTAGCACTTTTACTGTTACCTACTCTTTATAACCTTATGATGTGGGCGGACGTTGTCTCTATTTTTGCAGATTAACTATATATGAGTGTGCACCACCACCCCGCCCCAGATTCAGAGAGGTCTCGTATCCTTTCCCTGGCCATACCTGTAGAAAGTTTCAGACGCTGCTTCCCCATCTGGCTTGCTGCTTCCTTTGGTCTAACTTTTTATTCAATCGGTATGGTCTTTTTTTTTAAAAAAAAATCAATAAATGGTTAGTGATGCCTTTAATAGATATTGAATGAACACAGATTTGGTGTTATTTATCACAGAAGTGATGCTTTAATTATTTATTCCCTTCAGAGTAATACTGGCTTATATCCAGCATGCTTGAGTTTTGTAAGTGGAACCCCATTACTTGTTTCTGGGGGTAGAGGCCAGCCCACCGTAATTTCTAACTCACCGAGGAAGTAGTTTTCAGTCTGTCATCAGTGGATCTCTACAGCTTAAAATAAACCGATTTGTTCAGAATCACATAACTAGCGAATGGCAAAGCTGGCTCTCTGAATCCGTTATCTTCCCACCTATCTATATCTGAGATAATTATTAAACTTGATGCTGACCTTCACTCCGCCAGGCAGTGAAGAGTTAGGGGCCTGCTGTGCTCTGGGCACTGCGCAGAGCTTGGTGTTGGGTGCGAAAGGGAGTTGGCAGAGGCCTGAGCCTCCTGAGGAAGCGGGCAGTGAGCAAGTAGCCGAGCGCGAACAAATCCAAGCTGGGTGCGACTGAGAAGGAACGAAGGAGGCTCCAGTAACACGGGAGAACGGTGCGGGTGGGGGCTCCACACGCAAGGTGTTTCTGAGGAGGGAACATTTAAGTTGGCCCTGAAGGATAAGAGGAGCCAGCCAGGCCACCTGGAGGAAAAATGCCCCAGATTTAGGGAACTGTGTATGGGAAGTCCCAAAGAGAGAATTTGGAAAGTTCAAGGAGCTGAATCGGGTCCAGGGTGGCCAGAGCACAGCAGGAGAAGCACAGAGAGGGCAAGAGGAGGGGGTGGGGACATAGGCAAGGGAAACTGATGCAGGGCCCTGGAGCGCAAGGCAAGGACCCCGGCTCTCCTTCAAAGGAAATGAAAATTACACTTTGAAAAAGATCCCTGTGGCCCCTTTTCTCTGGAAGAACACTCATTTCTTTGCGGTTTACATTTCACAGCAGGGAAGGAACCAGACTTCAGAGTCAGAAGGATCTGGGTTTAATCCTCTATTGGCCACTTATATTTGCTGCATATTCTTAGTGAGTTACTCATTCCCTGCTGAGTCTCAGTTTGCTTATCAGCGAGGTCAGGCTATGTAATGCTGCAGTAACAACAACAAAAAATACTCAGAATCTCTGCGGCTTAATACAACACAAATTAATTTTTCTCATTGGGAGCCCACTGCAGACTTTGCACAACCCTCCGGAGTAGACCCTTCCTTGCAGGCTCAACATTCTAGACTGCCTCCATCTCAGCTGGCTGTAAGAACTGGTCACTATGATAAAAAGTTTCCTTCCAGGAATGATAGCTATCATATGTGTTCACATCTTATTAGATAAAGCAAGTCACATGGTCACTGTTGACCGAGGGGCAGGGCAAAGGCTCCTTGCTTACCAGAAGCCACGGGCATCCAGACCTCAGTGAGCAATGGTAGTAATATGCTTCTTACTCAGATGGTGGCAAAAGAGAGACATAATATGTGCAAAATGCCAATGCCATGTCTGGCACATAATAAACAAATGGTTATGATTATTGGCTCCTTGTCTTAAATACCTGGTGCTGCTTATCTGGGGGATTTTTTCCATCGAGCTATATATTAGATATTTAAACATGATAGAATAGCCAATTATGGTAGGAGGAGACTATGGTATCCTCACACTTCACTTTAGGTCAGGGGTCAGTGAACTGTATAGCCTGTGGACCAAATCTGACTGCCAGCTGTTTTAACTAAAGTTCTATTGCAGCACGGACGTGCCCATGCATTCATGCATCGTCTATGTTGCTTTCATATTGCAGTGTCAGAGCTGAGTCGATGTGACTGCGGCTGTTGGGCCTGCAAAGCCTCAGATATTTGCTATCTGGACCTTTACAGAGAAAGTCTGCTGACTGCTTGCTCTCGATGTCTAATTGCCTGTCCCTCCGTAATCTTCAAACCCTTTCTCTGGAGTCATCTCCATCTTCATTAAGCTAAGGACAGCATGACTTTTTACCTGTGATGCACACTCTGGCCCCATCCTTTCAGTCCTAACTGTATTTTTATGTTGATTCCCTGCCTAATTAAAAAAAATCAGCGAGGAACTTTGAATTTATCCTGGACTTCTAATTTCTCTTTTCTTCCCATTGGTGCTGACTGTGATTTAAGAAGATATGCGAGTAGTCAAAGCCAACTTTCCACAGAGACAGATCTCTGCTCCCTCCTGGGCATGGTTGTGACTGGTAATAGCTGCCTCTCTCTCTTTCTCTCTCTCTCTCTCTCTCTCTCGTTAATCCAAACTCAAGGATATTTTTTCTATTTATTTATTTTTTTTAGAGAGGCTATAAGGGAGGGAGGGAGAGAGAGAGAAAGGGAGAGAAACAACAATATGAGAGAGAGACACATCAATTGGTTGCCTCCTGCAAGCACCTTTACTGGGGTGGGGATCGAACCTGCAACCCAGATACATGCCCTTGACTGGGAATTGAACCCACGACCCTCAGGTGCACCGACCAGCACTCTAACCACTGAGCCATACCACCTGGCCTCCCTCACTTTTCTTTATCCACGACACCATTTTATATCCTTTTATCTCTTGACTGGAGTGCTGTCTGATGGGAAATGGGTCCTGCAAAGATCCAGGGAGTTTGTCAGCAACCATGGTTATTTTTTTTTAAACCATGTTAGGGGAGAAAACCATGTTGTAAGTCCTGTTCAAAAAATGCTTTATAGAGTCCACCTGTCCACAATGGATAAATCAATTGCTCTAAATTAAATTCTCTAAACCTGAAAGGCCCGGGCCTGGTCCTGGATTTATTCAGACTCTAGGAAAATAGTAATTTTCTAAGTCAACATTCTGACCCCACTTGAGTCAGCTACTGGTTGTAATAAAGGCTTTCCTCACCACCGCTGCTCCCTTTGAAGGAATTACACACACGTCCTGGGGAGAAAAGTACCCGCGTCCCAGGGACAGAAACTAATTAAGATGTGTCAGCCGAGGTAGGAGGCATGCTGGATCCCAGACGCCCACTGCCTGGGTCAGGCCCGCTGGACCCTGCCCGTGTGAGGATGTCACAGCCAGGAAGCTGCAGCTGCCCTGGCGGCCCCTCTGCTCGTAGTGCCAATGGCTCGGTCATTCATTACGCCTCCTTTCTTCTTTGTTCCCACAGAGCTTGAGGACAGGATTGTGAGTCCTGTAGATCCCTTGAGTCCTACTGTCTGTTCTCTCCCTTAAACTTGGCATGGCCTGGGATCTGGGACAGGTGTGACGGCAACCACCAATTCAGACCCTGAGCCGTGACTCCGGAGGTAAGCTTGGGCACAAGTAGCCAACAGCGTGAAATGATCTGAGCCTCCTAAAGGCCCCGACGTCCCATACAGATCCACTCTTCCAGCCCAGAATCTCAGCTTGGTTGGTAGATTTAATGTCTGATCGTATCTGTATTGGAAAAAAACTTTCATGATCATGTGGCCCGAGTCCTGTCTTGTACAGGGAAGAAGCAGAAGCTCCTCTAAGAGCCACAATCACATAGTCAGTGGCAAAACCACACAGTCTTGTCCTTGTCACTCCTCCGCACCCCAGTGAACGTAAGCGTAACTGTTCCCCCAGAACGGCCATTGTCTTAGCTCAGGGGTCTTGAAGAGTGAAAGACCTTCACAGTGATGGGGAAGCAAATCAGTGCAGGGACCTTTTAAGATTATTTGGGACTCTACTTCTCCAGCTGGGAGATGCGTTCCCAGCAGGAAGCCACACGCCCCAGGGCATGGCCAGAGCCTGGGCTCCTGGGACTTCCAGGAGACCAGGGAAGGTTTTGTATTTTTAGGGCCCTCCCCCACTTAAGGCCATTCTGGTCTCCCACCCTGTGAGTCAGGTAGTTCTAGGGATTGGTGGATTTCCTGAGGAGCTACTCTTGTTTGGCGGTCTCACCTTACTCCCTGCACTGGTTACCACTGCTTGGCAAAACACCTGAGGCTCCCTGTAACCTGAGTGCTGAGTGAAATGGTTCTGCTGGTGCCACTCCCTCCGCTCTCAGAGATCCTGGCCGGCATTTCCCGAAGCGCTCGTCTTACTTGGTGCTTTGGGAGGAAAAAAATAAGTAATTTAACTTATATGCAGGTTGACACATGTATATTCAAATAAAGATATAGTGTAGGGAAGACTGCAAGGTTCTCAAGGGATTTTAGTATAATTAACACACGAAACTTGGAAGAAGAATCTGTTTGTGGCAGGCCACTGTGTTCACTGACCCGCCCCAGGCCCCCAGGAGTAGCTTCTGCTTACTCTGTGCACTTTAGCAGTTGGCACTCTAGGAGAAAAGCGAAAGCCGTGAACTGATTCAGTCATTTCATTTACAAGTAAGAAAGCAAAGCCTTGTTCAGGTGGCTCTTCTAGGCGGCGACTTGGGATAGCGGGGGAAGCATGGCCTTTGGGATCTAGACGACCTGCTCTTGACTTGGGTCTTTTTCAGCTGTGTGACTTTGGGCAGAATGTTTAACTTCTTCTAGACAGTATCTCCAACTGTAAAATAACTTGAGACAAGAGCGCCTGGATACTGAGTGAGAAGTTGCCTGTAAAATATCTAAATCACTTAGAAGTTACTCAGTAAACTCCATTACCTTTCCGATGGGGCAGAGGCAGGAGTAAGCTAAGCTCTGTAACTTCCTTTCCCTTTCCCTCAGCTGAGTCTCTGATGCATATTTCTGTGTTTTTATATCTGACTGCTCGCAAGCTCACATTTAGTTCCTATTGGTTATTAGAAGTGGTGGAGTTTCCATTTATTAACCATGAGAACTGACTCCATCCCTCCACCTAAGAATTCCGCCACTGGTAGACTTCCACTCATTCATTGTTTAAAGCACCACTGGAATTCTAATTCCTTCATGAAATGTATCCCTCTTTCCCCCTGCTCCCAATCCCTTATTTTCCCCAATCTCTCCGAGCATTTTGTAAGTTTACCTGCTTTAATGCTTAGCATATTGTGCTGAAATTCTCTGCTTATGGGTCTGTTTTTCCACCTATGAGCAAGAACTGAACCAATTTCTCTTCTGAACCTCCAGCCTCTAACACAGTGGCAGGTGTGTGTAGGTGTGTGTAGGTGCTCAGTTAACAGATGGATGCATGAATGCATGACTTGATGGAATGTATCACTTTTCCCTCGCCCCTTACAAAGGAGAAATTAAAGTCTTAAATGGCCTCGATGTCCAAGAGAAAGTGGGCCCTTGACAGTGGGGAAAATCCTGGTGCCAAAAAGTGAGTGTGCCTATGACTGGCCTCCCTGCCGTCTTAGTAGAGAACAGCTCCATCACCACTATCCCTGAAACACATGGCTCCAAGTTCATTTCTGTCCCCACCACACGCTGACCTTCAGGTTGTGGCTCCCCGCCTTCTGCCCCCGTGTAGCCTGCCACCCGCCACCCGCCACCCGCCACCCACCACCCGCCAGCTCCCCTCCCCTGCAATTAGCAGCGCCAGCTCTGGCTCAGAATGCCGGGCCAGGACCCGGAGTAATCGCTGCTCCACATCCCTCCTGACACAAATGTTGACGTTCTGTTGGCATAACTTGCAATAATGTATGCAGATTGCATCCTTCCAGGGCCATAATTATTACTTCTCGGCAAGAAAGAGGCAGGTTATTCCCTGGCTTGATTTCTAGGAGCCAGTTGCACTGTTGGAGCCGGCTTGTTTAGGGAAATGAGACGGAAAAGGAGGGAAGAGACATTGGGATGTGCCCCCAGGAACAGAGCTGTCGGGCGGCCAGGTCTGGGCAGCAGGGTGTAGCTGGAAGAGCGGTGGACTGGGAACCGGGGTCCTGGGTGACAGTTACCAATTAGCCCTTTTAACTTCTAGAGCTGGGTCCCAGGAATATGTACTTTTTTAACTTTTTTATTGAATTTATTGGGGTGACATTGGTTGATAAAATTATATAGTTTCAGGTGTACAATTCTATAATACATCATCTGTATAGCATATTGTGTGTTCACCACCCCAAGTCAAGTCTCCTTCCGTCACCATTTACCCCCCCTTTTCCCTCTTCTACCTCCCCCTAGCCCCCTAGTAATTATGTATTTGATAAGATCCTCAGGTTATTCTTAAACACAGTAAAGGATTCCCTTTTGAGGATGTTCAAGGCCCCCAAGCCTCACTTTACTCCCATGAATAAGGGACTCTGATGTGGGTTAAGGCATAATGGAATCTGTAGGGACACAGGGTTAAAATCTCAGTGCCAGGTTGGAGATTTTTACAGGAGGAGTAAAAACATTGGAAGCTATTGGTTTTCATTGCTTACTCTGTATCTTGTAGCTTGAAAATATATTATCACATGTTGGAAAATGTTATCACCTATTGACCTTTCCTTGTTCTGGTTAAATCAGCAGCTCTTGGCATCTTTAGACTAAAGAAGTCTAGACTTGTGTCCTGTGTAATTAGAAATAGGCCCATGTTCTGTACTAAAATAAAAAGACAAACAGATCCCAATACTCTCACGAGGTCTATTAGCATGTAAAATTGTTTTCAGTCTATTTTATGACCTTTTCTGTGACTATATTGTAGAATTGGAATTTTATTGGAACAATTTGGACAGTTTATTCTATTTTAGCTCAGCTTGGAATTCACTGAGATCTTTTAAAAAATTTATTTTTTAAATTTCTTTTTGCTTGACCAAGCCTTCATTATATTTTTTTTCTCTGTGTGAAAAAGGCCTGTGATTCATCTTCCTGGGTCTCTGGCCACATGAATAGGTGGTCAAAATAAAGGCATTAGTTGAAATTGACTGGAGCATTAGCAGGATTGGATGATCATGGCCTTAAAGGATGGGACTACTTGGTAGTCCTGAATTTGCATCCCATCATGAGGCCTCAGAGAAACAATCTGTGTGTAGGCCGTGGTCACCAATCTGAACTATTCCCAGAGAAACTGATCATTTGTCACCTATTTGTGTCCGCGACCCCCATCCACGGGCCTTTGGACAAAGACGTGGAGTCAGAGAAGCAAGAATGATAAACAACACCTGGCCTGGCTCCCCATTCTGGAGAAAATTGTTCCCAGATGAATGCTTGGGCCACTCTAGTCCAATAAAGACTTCATGGTTCCACCCATAATGTGTGTGGCTGCTCCCAGATGGGGACTGAGGGATGCAGGTACATCAGTGTTCTTTTCCCCTTCCCTTCTCTTCTCATTTCACAGGAAACTCACCACATTGTAAACTCTGCAGGATATCTCCCCAGGGCCATTTCTTCTCTTGCCACCTCCAACTTCACTCTGGCCTGCTGGGCCTCTGGCTGCTCCAGATCTTTTGTCCAAATGTGGGAGGCAGCGGGGCCAGAAGCCCTCACTCAAGCTGCTCCTTAATTTGCTTGATGGGCTGACTCCAGATGCAGACAGACCCATTCGAAGAGGATGGCTGCAGCTCCTCTGAAATGAAGTGAGAATCCATGGGGTCCCAGGGCTGCCTGGATGAAGGACAGGGAGTGGATGGCACTCCCCGCCCCTCTAAGCCTTGGCTCGCTCCTTGAAACAGAATGAAACAGGTCCAAACACCTCCGTTCTCAGAATCATGGCCATCAGACTTCAGAGAGAAAGACAGGGCTGTTTTCACCACCCATCCTCTGGCCATGTCACTCTCATACACAGACCCACCAGACGGCTCCTCCCGCTATCCAGAGAACAGAATCTGAACCACCAGGCACGAGCTGCAAGAACCTTCACGTCTGAATGCAAGCTTCCCTTCCAACCTCGTTTGCCTTTAACTTCCGCTCCCACCTCCTGCCCTACAGTGGAAGCGCCCCTTCCCACACTAACGTGTGTCCTTTGAGTTCTCAGACACGTGTCTTTGCAAACCCACTTTGCTCAACCTAGGATGCCCTGCCTCGACCTCACCGTTTCAGCGTATCAAAATCCTCCATGAGAGACCCAGGAAAATGTCATGTCCTCACTGGAAAACAGTCTCATTTCCTCTAATAGGAAGTAATTTCCTGTTATTTTCGCTCTTACTCTATTCAACATGGACTTGCAGTTGCATAATTGTGTTTCATTAAAGTCCCCCGATACAGGATTGTGAACTCCTTGCATAGTGTAACTCCTGTCTTATTTATCTCTCTCCTCCATGTGCCTAATGTGGAACCTTGAATATTTGAGGAGTTCAGGAAATGTTGAAATTGAATGACATTTTTAACAGCACCTCTTCTATATGATTTGACATCCCAGGACCACTCCAAAAACTGATTCTAAGGGAATATGTGTTTCCCTTAGGGTTATCACCTCTGAGGTTTGGAATAGGTTCAAGACCTTCCTAATTTCCACTGAATAATTCATCACCAAATTGTCTTGAACTTTTGGTCAACCCAGACTGAACTGTCCTGCAGTGGATTTACATCTCACTTTCCACCAGCTTTGTGTGTTCTATACTTGATGTATTGTAGACTAATGATTGAACTGTAAGGCAACACATGAAGCCCTTTAATGTATCCTCTGGCCTCTACCCTAAGAGCAACTAAACCATCCCCAAAAGACAGCCCAGTCACATTCATCTTCCGGGGCTGAAGCTGCACTCTCATCCAACACTTTTCTTTCCATCCCAGCAAGTAGATAATAACATCACACATGTCTTGTTAGGGAAAAAAATATTCCCAGAATCTCATTTGTTCATGTATTTATTCTTACATTCAGTAAATAAGAATTGAACACATATCATGTGATTATTAAATATCCAGTCTACTCATGCATTCCCTTGCAAATATCTATTTGGTTTCTTTCAAGTGTCTACAGAATAAAATGATCATTTCTTGCCACCTGTCCAATCACAAATACATTGGCTTTTCTGTAATCCACCCTGGACTGCTCCCTGCTCCCATATTTTCTTGCCTGAGCCAATGCACCAGACATTCCCCATTCCTGAAATTTGTCCCCACCTGCCTTCCCCTAGTCTCACGATTCCTATGGCTAATTCCTATATGTACTTTTGTTTCATCTTACATGACAAATCCTTTAAAAGCCTCTTCTGAGTCTAAAGACTGGGGGGTTCATGGCTCCTCCTCTCTGCTCCTATGGTCCCAGGTACTTTGCTTTATCATAACACTTAACCACATGGTATCATCCTTTCTCTTTACTTTGCTTTTTCCTCCTATTAGATTGCAAGAGTCCTGAGGCTAATATCATACTTTGTTTTTTTCCTGGCATCCTTAGAACTATGCCTGTAAATAGCAGCTGCCTAAAATATTTATTTGCGAAATGGATGGTTGGTTTTATTGCTCTTCTGGCAAAACAAATATGGTTAAGTCATACCTGCTGCTTCAGGGAGTTCACATCTAATGAGAAAGACAGAATGTAAACAGAGCAATTATAATGCGTTGTTATAATTGCTAAAATGGAGCCTAAATGAGTGGAGGGCTACTATGTACCTGGCAACTTCTCAGGGATGGGGTGGAGAATGGAGAGTGAGTTCGTTGAGTTTAGCGGCTCATGAGGGTTCAGCACCACGGACAGCAACACCGTGTCCTTCCATGGACGTCTAGAGCAGAGCCCTGGTTCCTACAGAAGTTTATGCATTGATCCATAATTTTTGTATTCCTGTAATCCAGGTTTCCTTATGAGGTCATGTGTAGCTCTAATATAATCTTCCTCCGTCCAAGGAATGGAATTATTTTCCCTGAATTTTGCCCTTGCCCTCTCCTCATGGACCTTCCACTCCCATTTGCCTTCTTGCATTCTGAGTATCCTCACACAATGTCCAAACGTACAGAATGAATCCCTCCACTTCATCCTGGCTTCAGATATGGTTATGGCATTTGTGTGTGTGTGCCACACACCTGGTCGTACCTCCATCGTTGGCATCAGTTTTCCCAGTGCTTGAATGAACAAAGAAGATTTGGGGAAGTAGATCAATCTCTGAAGTAACAGCCTAGGTTTCTGAATCCTGGCCCTGAGGCTGCCCTTGACCCTGAGGCCTGAAGCAGCGAACAGCTCCTGGTCATGAAGTGGGGACCTCAGAGGCATCCCAGATCCAGGTGACTGTGACAAAGCTGATTCTAACTAACAGTATTCAAAAGAGCCAGGTTTTTTAAGTGTCGCTGAAACAATAAATTGGTATTTGGGAGGCTCATACACATTTGGCATCCCCAGAACAATTTCTGTCCTGGGACCGCACAGGACATCCGAAAGTCAAAATATCCAGTTTCTGCCATAGCTCCCCAGAATCAGTATAATCTCTCCTCCACCTAGTACCTCAACCCCCATGGTAGTCCCTCCTTCCGAAGCAGAGAGGCAAACAGCTGGTCACCATCCCACTTGAAAACTATTTTTGAGATGTTTCCCAAAATGTGCTCTGTGTCTCATTCAAATTGGATTTATTCTGGTTTCCACAATCAGTGCCCTAGTTAGCTGTTCGATCAGAGGTTCCTCGGTAGATGCAGCACAGTCTCAGGATGCAGCACAGTCTCATTATCCATGTGAGGCAGCTTCTCAGGGAAGGTGGGATAGAGATATTATACCCATTTAATAGATTAATAAAAGGAGGCATACAAGATCACTTGGGGTAGTAATAAAAAGACCTAATTGGGATACAGGGTACCTAACTAAATTATTTTCCTGGCTCAGTCATCAACTAGCTGTGAAATATTGGTAAAATGAGGGTATACATTTATTCTAAGTCTGCAAAATAAAAGAGCTGGGTTTTATTTCTTCATTAAACACCTATTTATTGAGTATCCACTTTGTTTCAGGAATTGTTCTAAACAGAAGTAAACCAAACAGAACTGTCCCCATAGAGCATGCATTTTAGCTAGGGAGTTAGACAAGAAATAGATAAACAAATGAAAATATATATCAGACATGTAAGTTCAAGGGAAACTGCAAAGCATGGTGATTGGGACGTTTGATAGATGGTGCTGTTTTATAGAGAGTGATAAGAGACTGGCTCCCTGAAAAGGTGACGTTTGAACGTTTGCATATTCCTGGTGAAAAGCTTTCCAGGCTGAGTCATCAGCAAGTACAAAGGTCCTGGGGAGGAAATGTCCTTGATGTGCTCTAAGAACAGCAAGGTCAATATGGGAGAGCCCAGATTATGCAGGTTTGAAGGCCAGGATGGGGACTTTGGATTTTGCTCTAGGGTGATGGCATGCCATTGGAAGGATTTGAGAAGGGAGTGACATGATCAGATTCAGCTCTTAAAAACAGCAGTCTGTTTGCTGTTGGAAAATGGGGCATTCACTGGAATGACTAGTTTATATGAACAGTGAGGGTTGTGGCCCCTTCAAGCCCTAAATTTCCCTGTCTTGCTGCAGGCTGCCGGCATATGGGCCAAGCTAGGATTGGAGTCCAGCTTTTCTGAACTGTGTCCTAATGCACTCTCCTTTCCAATTTACTAGATGCAGTTTCAATGAGCCACTTTTACTCTCCAACCTACCCTAAGCCATTCACAGGCTCCATTTACCAAACTATAACTTAGTATTTCAGAAAAAAAAATCTATGCATATATTATGGAACCCTCATGTGTGTTTTCTGAAAGTGGTGAAATAAATGAAGGGAGAACATCATGGTTCTCACCTCCACATCTTTGCTCAGACTGTTTCCTCTGCTCAGAATGCTTATTCTAACCCGGCCACCCCTTCACAGCCCAGATAAAACAAATTCTCCACCCCTAGGGAGGCCTTTTCCAATCATCAGATCGCACAGCCATTTCTCTACATCCTGTACCTGCTCTGTACCAGGTTCTAGCTGATGGAGATTCAGCAATGAAGGGGCCAGGTATGGTCCCCACCGTCACAGGATTTTCCTTTTTATAATAATACTGATAGTTAATATACAAACAAGTAAGCCAGATAATATCAGGCAGTGATATATCAGATATATCAGAAAGGAGGAATGTGTCATGAAAGTACCTGTAAGGATATTCTAGATGGAGTGGTCAGGAAAGTCTGTTTCTGCCCAGCTTTCTTATCTGTTTAATTAAAATTTTATTCAGAGCCCAGCCGTGGGTGTGGCTCAGTTGGTTGGGTGTTGACCGGTACGCCAAGAGGTCCCTGGTTTGATTCCTGGTCAGGGCACATGCCAGGTTGTGGGCTCCATCCCCAGTAGGGGGCGTGCGGGAGGCAACCAGTGGATGTTTCTCTTCATTGATGTTTCTATTTCTCCCTCTCTCTAAAAAATCAGTAAAAACATATTTAAAAAAAAGAAAATATTCACGAGGTTGCCTTGATTGAGTAGCCAGGCTACAGTTCCTGCCAAATCCCTGATACATAGCAGACAGCGGATCAGAGTTTTTAGGGTCCGGGTGAAAGAGGAAAGGAGAGCAGAGAGTAGCAGAGGGAAGGGGAATGGGAGGGTGAAAATAAGTACCTACCGTGGTGTCAGAGGTGACTGAGAGAGGGCACGTTGTCAAGGAAATGTACCCATTTCTGCCTCTACAAGACGTGTCTCTGCAGCAGTGACAGTGAGAAGCAGAGGGGCCCCTGCACTTGGGGCTGAGAACAGGTTTTCAGTCTGTCCCCACACGTGGGTGGGGTCCTTCTCTATACCATGGGGGACACACATCACCCTTTGGTGGGATGCTCGAGTCATGCCAGAGGAGATGGGAAGCGGTTAAGGTTGTCCTTTGTTCCTCTCAATTATCTGGGCACAGTAGTGGAGGTGGAGACTCTGTTTTCTCCAACAATGATCCCAGGTTCCAATTAATATGCTGGGAAGAGAGAACAGACACAGGCCTCTGGGGAAACCCACTGCTCAGTAGCATTTGTTAAAATTAGCTGAGGGGCAGCGTCTTTTTTCCCAGTAGAGACCATGGAAAGCTCACATCCACATCCAGCCCTCTGACCCCCGCCCCCATCGTGTTCCCGGGCTGAATAAAATGTGGCTTTTCTCCTGAGTAATTGATGTTCTGTCTCATTCCCTGGAGCAGTGTGGGCTCAACAAGGAGACCCTGTCTCACCTTCCTTGTTATCGGCGCTAATGAAATATTCCCTTGCTGGCAGCTTTCCAAAGGAGGGTGAGGAGGGTGGGCTCTGGTGTACCTTTTGCTTGCCCAGCCCTGAGCCTGGTACTGAGAACTCCTTAAAGAGGGCTATGAAGACAAGCGAGAATGGAAGGGTGAGGAGCCAGACTGTGGCCATTTCCACTCTCTCACCCTCCACCACCCACCCGTCAACCCATCTATCTATCTATCTATCTATCTATCTATCTATCTATCTATCTATCTATCTATCTATCATCTATCTATCATCTATCTATCTATCTATCTATCTATCTATCTATCTATCTATCTATCTATCTATCATCTATCTATCTATCATCTATCTATCTATCTATCATCTATCTATCATCTATCTATCTATCTATCTATCATCTATCATCTATCTATCATCTATCTATCATCTATCTATCTATCATCTATCTATCTAATTTATTTACAAGCTCACCTATTCACTCATTTTTTCACTCACTCACTCACTCACTCACTCACTCACTCACTCACTTTATCTGTCAAAGTTCTTTGGTTACAAGCAATCCAATTCTGAATATTTTAAGAAAACAAAAGAAGGCTATTTGAATACTACCAAAGTAACTTTGTCTCCAGTTGCTAAAAAGATTGTTATGGGTTTGAATTGTGTGTCCCACCCCAATTCATACTTTGAATTATTAACCCCAGAATGTAACCTTATTTAGAAATAGTATCTTTGCAGTTGGTATTAGTTAAGCTAAGATGAGGTCCTACTGTGTAGTCTGGTGGGCCCCTAACCCAATATGACTGATGTCCTTATCAAAAGGAGACATTTAGACACAGAGACAGACGCACAGAGAGAGAGGATACAAAGTGAGAATACACAGGGAGAGGATGGCCATCTACAAGCCATGGAGAGAGACCTGGGGCAGACCCTCCTGTCACAGCCCTTACGTAGAAGGAACCAACCTATTGACTCCTTGATTTTGGACATGTAGCCTCTTGCACTGTGAGACAATGCATTTCTGTTGTTTGAGTCACCCAATCTGTGGTTCTCTATTATGGCAGCCCTAGCAAACCAATATAATGATAGATGTAAGAACTGCCAAAAACAAAAACCCACAAAGAAAACAGGACAGTTCCAGGGACTTGGGCAATCAGATGTCTGTGGTCTTGCTTGGAGCCTGCCCTGAGAAGGCTCAGGTCCAGTTGTCCCCCAGTGCTCTGCTTCATTCTGATTCCCACAGTGGGGGTCACACCGGCTCATTTTATCAGCTGCCTCTGTCTTCGTATCGGTTAGCCTTGGCCAGCAAAGAATGGAGTGGCACACATGAAGCCACTGCAGAATCTCTGAGTATTTGGCAGAAACCTGAGCAATTTACTGCATTCACATCCAGCACCTGCTCTGGTCCCAGTTCTAAGATAAGTTCAGGGGAAACTGTCTTCCAGACAATTTTATTTTGTCTGGTGGGAGAGACAAAACATGTGCCCATCTAACTAGATAGAAAGGGAAGCATGAGCTCTAAGTGATGCAGGCGTAGGGATAGGTGTGCACAGGTGATTTCCACAAGAGCTCAGGTGCAAGTTTCATCAAGAAATGGTACCAAATTTGGACCTTGAGGTGTGGATAAAATTTGGACTTCAAGGTATTAAGAGAAGGGTTTTCATATATAAAGAGGAGCGCAAGCTGAGACATGGAAGCAACGAAGGATTATCCCTAATGGAGGGCAGGGGAGTCTATCTAGCAGGGACTGAGTGAGATAGAGCAGTGGTAAGTCCGTTCAGAAACACTGCGACCAGATCACAGGAGGTGAGGATGCTGGCCTGGGGGCTTGAAGTCATTGCGCTGATGGTGGGAAGTCAGCGTATGCTTCTGACGAGGGCAGCACCGTGGCTATAACTGCTTCGGGAAGGTAAGGCCGGCAATGGTGGGGGATAGATCAGCTCAGGGGAAACTGAAGGCAGGGGTCCAGTGAGGAGTCATCTTAGCCCAGGTCAGCAAGCTAGAGAAGAAGGGATGGGGCCATCAGAATGAGTCGGTGCCCTTGACCCTCACTTTCCTGCCTCTGTGACATTGGCCTTGGGGAAACTACCAGCAGGAATGTTCCCTCTTCTCCTTCCAAGGCTCCATGAGTCCACCTTCCTCATGAAGTGTTCTCTGTGTTTCTCATGTGGTGGACATATTCCCCCTCTTTGAACTTTAACAATAATGCTCTTCACAGGCCCAGAAAACTTTCATTCAAGGATTTAGTCATGAAACAATTTGTGAATGCCTACTGTGTTCCAGTCACTGCATTAGGCAGGGCAGCTTGAGATACGTGGCCAGACTCTGTGGGTGTATAGAAGTTCTTTCTGCATAATTTCAACCCTCCCCACTAGACTGGAAGATCTTTGAAGAGAGAGACCACACTCACCTCTACCCTCTGTGCCTCGTGATGCCCCACGATGCCCCACGCTGTGTCAACTCCCTATGCATTGGCCAAATCAATGGCTGATAGCAATGTCTTTTTGTTTCAATTGAGGGCTTTATTTCATATTAAACATATAAATCTACAAATATATACTCTATGACCTTGAATGCAGCCACTTGTCAAATGCTTGGGCTGAGATTATAAAAAAAGAAAGGGTAGGTTGATTGATTCTTTGTCTTAATTACAAATCTTTTTATGCTTTTCTATGCTCATAATATTATATTACATACCTGAAATGTCTGCGTGCAAGTACCTCTCGATGGTGATTGAACATTCAACACCGAGCTCGGAGGAGCGACAAATGGCCTCATTAGTCCTTATGGCATCTTAGTGAGGCAGCTAAGAGACAGGCCTCATTTTCCTTGCTTCCAAGGTGGAGAAGCAGGTAGGTCTAGTGCAGGGGCTGAGGGCATGGAATCACTTCCACATTAGAACCCAGAACCATTTCATGGTGACATAGAAAGGGCCTGGAAGACCACAAAGCTCAGCCCCCGTTTACAGATGGGGAAATGAAAGGCTAGGTGAGAACATAACTGAAGATCCAGAGCGAGTTCAGAAACCCTGGACTGAAGATGCTTCTCCTCTTCAAGAGTAATGAAATCCCACTCTTGCCATTCAACCGTCAGGAGATAGCAACTTCACTTCCTCCCAATAAAAAGAACTTGCCCCAAATTACATTGGCTTTAGCTACCTACACTACCTACTGCTCTCCATGAAGATTTTTATCTTTCAATATCCCTTTTAATATCCCCAACCTCTGGTCCCCAGGGGACTCATACTGCCCCCAGCTCCTAGTGCCAGGGGAAGACATGGAGTCAGGTAGTTGATAGTGAAGTGCTAATGACTTCAAATTCATAGACCTTTCAACGTTTAAAACTCTTTCATCCATCCGTTCATCCATCCATCCATCCATAGTGAAAGGATTTCTCCACATATCTGTAAGTGATGATCACCTTAGGTGAAAATCAAGGTCCTGTTTACACACCTCTAAGAAGGTGAACTCACTACCTTTTGAGTCAACCCATTCCATCGGTGGACAGCTCTTAGCTTTGAAAATGTTTTAAAGGGGAAACTTTCCTCTTAGTAGCATTTATCCACTGGATCTGCCTTCTGGGGACACCTAGAATGAGTTTTGTTTCCAAACCACATGGAAGCTTTTAAGTGATTTGAAGATTGAAGATAACTGTCAAGTTCTCCAGGCAGCTCTTGCCTTTCCAGGCTAAACATTCTCAATTCTTTCAAAAGATCTTCCTGTGAAATGGGTTTTATCCCCTCCTCATCCAGTTTGCTTGTCAGGAACTCATTCTGGCCTTTCAAGGCTGCTTTCGAAAAGTGGTTTCCAGAACAGAATCTGACTCCAGATGAAGTGTGCCTGTTGTTTCACCTCCTTTGTTCTAGTTCTTATGCCTATATCACTGTGGCCTACTACCCGCTTTGTCTGTGGACTCATATCGAATTCATTATTTGTGAAAACTACCGGTTCTTTTTCATAGGGCCTAGGCAAAGCCACATTTTCCATTCAATTATAAAGAACTTCTCCCAGGGATATTTACTTTCTGAGAGGCATCTGCATAGTTTGGATAACATTACAGTCCAACGAATGGCTTTCTAATGGCAGACATTTAGACACTGTGACCCTGAGGAGAGGTGACTATTTTGAGACAGGAGTTGCCCTTCATTACTCTTCTCCTATGTCTCTCTTCCCCCCGCAGCCCCCTTTTCACATCCCCCATGCACCCAAGGAATGAGGAGAGATCCCATAGAGACATCGCAGCCTTTATTCAAGCCTTCTTCTCAAACATGGAAATACTGACTCCAAAAATATATAATTAGTCATAAATCCATGTAACTGTCTCCCAGGTGGCCACAAATCCTGCATCGCCGGCGGTCATGGATTTTTACGGATATTTCATTAACACTGGAAGATGGCACTTCCTTGCTAATGATCGCCTCACATTTAATAAACACAGCCCAAGAGTTTTACAACCTGTTAACTTGCAAGTGGCAGTAATTAACCAAAAATGATAAATAATTAAGGCCTAATTACATGGGATCAGTCATTTCACTTTCCAGCCTGTGCGGTGAGTGGGTTTGGGCCACGGAATAGAGCTCTGAGCCTACCCCTCTGCTGCCATTGAGGAGCAGGGCTCGGGAGTGCCGGGGCCACACATGCCTTTATGGGGGAGATTAGATGAAAGCTGGCTCATTACATCAGTAATTGGACTGTTTCCCTCACCAGGGCACATTCCCACGAAATTGTTTGCGTGCTTTGGGTTTGGAAGAAGGACAAGCGATCCCTGGCCTCTCCGAGTGAGGCTAAGGGGGGGCGAAGGCTGCTTGGAGCATGCCTTGTGAGGCGGAGACAAAAAGCATGGCCCTGACAGGCAGGCGGGGTGAGCTCTCCTCCAGTCAGCCAGGGGCCGCAGGCAAGGTACCTCCCAAACCCTGGGCCTGTCCATCAGGGCGGACCCTCTGGGCCCTTGTCCCACCCCGAGAAGCAGCCGGAGAGGAATGTGTAGCACCTGAGGTTTCATCATGAGCTAAGCGGTAGGCAGGCAGGAGAGTGGATTCTGCACTTTTCCCTGGTGCTCGGCTGCAGGAGAGGAGGGCTGATTTGGGGGGATTCCTGGGCCGAGGGTGGGGGTCTTCCTTCAGGCATTAGCCTGCATCGTCACAGATGTGCTTTCCGAGTCTGTGTGGGGTGGTTACAGACAACAGGTCTGAGTCCTG
Organism: Miniopterus schreibersii; assembly: GCF_964146895.1. NCBI lineage: Eukaryota > Metazoa > Chordata > Mammalia > Chiroptera > Miniopteridae > Miniopterus > Miniopterus schreibersii. The sequence goes on along the minus strand of NC_138111.1, from coordinate 14,277,143 downwards.
GCTTTGTCACTTAAGAGTCTAGGACACTAAGGACATCATGGTGTCTCTTTGGGTTTCGTTTGCATTATGTTTCATTATTTTCTATAGCAGTTTCACTGACTGCATCTCTGCCACTCCTAGACTATGTCCCATGAGGGAGAGGGGGTCCTGGTTGTCCCAACACTCGGTGCAATGCTCAATAGGCACAGGTTGAGTATTCATGTAAAAGGAAGGTTGTGCCATGACACATGGGGTCTTTCTCATATTCTGCATCTTCAGGAGAGTGTTTGGACTTTGTCGAGTGTGGATAAGTCTGGGGAGTGTTGTCTTTGGACGAGCAGTTGGTGAGTGTCAGGCTGGGAGAAGCCAAACAACACCGAAGGGGAAACTTGGAGCTCCACGTCCTCACCAGGCGAAGGGAGAGGAAGGGACTCAGATGTAGCCTCCGATGGTGACCCCAGTGGTCTTCTGGGGGAGATCAGAGGGGATCGGGGTCCTGGTCCAGAGAGAAGCAAGTTCTGGGTGCCCCTGAGACTGATCCCCACCTCCTCTCCCCATGTTCCAGGTCAAGCTTGAGGCTGGGTGGGAGAAATTAGAAAGATGAGAACAGGCCTCCAGAGAGTGAGGCAGAGCATCCATCTGTCCGCCTGCCTCCCTGGGGTTCCGGGGCCCCAGAGATGAAAGGCACGGTTGCCTATTATGCACCAGGGGTTGGAAGGATTGTGCTGCTCCAAGGAAACAGCATCTGTTGCCTAGTTTATGTGAGGGCTGTGGCTCATTCCTGGGAGGGAGGTTAGGAAATACTTGGCTTAGCAGGAAGCTGGGAACACCCACCACAAAGACCTCCCCTAGTTCTCCTCTCCAAAGCGACCACCACCCATCCCCTTAAGAGAGGGGGCTCGGACACTTCAGAGTGGGATGGTTAGAACTGGTGCCGAGATTCCCAGCCTGCCCCAGGAAGCCGGCTCTGCCTCTGTGAAGAAGGGGCTGGAGAAACTTGGGTGACCCGCCAGACCTCTCTGGTGCGGTATTTGTCAAGTGAGAAGACTAGAGCTCATTGTTCCTCTACCTTCCGGGAAGCTAATTAATAACTCAGCCTGGCAGAAAAAAAGAAAATTCCCCACCCACATCCCTGTTCCCTCACTCTGCTGCTGTCAGCTTTAGCTTCTCCCCAGGGGAGTGGGGTTGACAGATGGTGGAAAGAAACAGGGAGCAAGGGGGGCTTAAGTCTATTTTTGGTTCCTGTTTGAAAGTTCTTTAAGGAACTTCAGGGAGAGGCATTCTCTGCTTTCTACCTGCCCTGTGCTTCGCACAACTGCGAGGACACACTTTTCCAAGGGCAAGAAACACTCACATATGCACACAACATTTCCTGTTAACACGTGTATGTTGGTTTTAATTATCATTTATTAATTCAAATACAAATTATCTACCTTGGCATTCAAGACCTTTTTTTAATTGTCACCCTGTGGATTCCTCTTTGATGTCCCCGAGTCTCTCTTTTCATGGGGTTTTTCATTGAATGGGAAGAGCCAGGCAAGTAAACAGGTGATCACAGTGTCAGCAAATCACTATGAGGGTGTGACCTGGAGCTGTTTCCTTCAGGGAGTCTTCCCTGATTTAACCTTGATTTATCCTGTGCTTCCATCGCAATTTCCTTGTCCTGGTGCTGATTACACTACATGGTAGTTTCTGAATTACAACTTCCACTGGGCAATGGTGAGCTCTCTAATTACAGGACCACGTCTATCTTTTTTTGTTCTGTTATCCTAGCACTCACATACTCTTGACCACATAATGGGTTCAAGATAAATAGAAACTGTTCTTAGAACTTCCCAAGAGCTGCACCATCTGCTCCTTCTCTTTCTGAATAAGCTTCACCTTCCCAAATCCACACATCTCTAAAAACAATTGTGACCTCCCAAGAGAATGCTCATTTCATCCCACCAGGATTTTTGTTTTGCTTGTACCAACTCCCTCAATGGTTACCATTGAATAGTCTAATGCTGTCTTTCAAATAAATATTGCAAGTGGTAATAAAAATACTATCTCCCATCATTTCCACAGCGGTTACATTTTGCAAAGCAGCTCATGTCTTCTCTTATTTCAGCAACCAACCTGGTTTCTGAGGGGACCCAGCTTCCCCTCAGAGAGACTGCTACTTTTTGGACCTGTCTCTACTCCATTGTCTTACTATCTAGAGCCTCCTTCCCTCAGCACACTCCCACCCTTGTGTACCTTGATGTTGTTCCATTAAATATTTATGCTGAGATTCATTATTTGTCCATTAAATATTTATCAGCTTGTGAGCCTGGATCAGACAATATGTATTTTCTTCTCCAGGCACAGTCTGGTAATTAAGTGTGCAATCCACGAGTTTCTAGGCAGCCTATGTTTCTCCTCTCTGTCCTGTCCCCAGAAGACTGACCTGTTTTCACAGAGCCATTTTACTACCTGCCCTAGCTACGCCTTTCTGCCAGGTGATTCCAGCCACCTCTGTGGAGTCTTCGCTGAAGACAGATTGTTTTCCTCTCCCAGGTGGAGTTTGGGAATAGGCAGACAGCTGGAGATGCAATCCCTGGAGGCTTCTGGGAAAGGCAGGGAGTGAGCTTCGTTTTTAAGTGAGGTTTGCGATTTCTGCTTTCTATGGCATTTTAGGACAGAGTCCAAAGGTGAGGGTGGGCTTTTCTTTAGGAAACGGATAGCCCATGAAAGTAAAACACTGATTTGCCTAATAATGGACTTTGTAGGGGAAACAGGATTTCTCTTGAAGGAAGTCCTTTGGGTCCCTGCAAAATCCAGGATGGGTTGGAAGTCATCAGTTATGGGACACAATTTTTCAATTGCCTCCTTTCTCAAATGTTGCTTTTTTTAAAATCAAACCTTTCTGGATTATGTGAGAAGAGATCCGGACAAAGTCTTCCATTGAATGTATAAGAAGAGTACTGTGTGATATGCATTGGGAAAGAGGGACGGGACAGTGTGGGCATTCAGGGCATGGATCCGGGGTCAAAGATGCTGAGTTTGAGACCTAGTTTTATCCTGTAGTGATTCCGTGACCTATATTATGCTATTGACATTTTCTGACCTGAGGACTTGGGGGTTACTGAAAGCTGGGCACTCTGGTAATATCTCCACCTATATTATCTCATGGAATCTTCACAGTGAGATAATCATTATCTCCATTTTACAGATGATAAATCAGGTGCTTGGAATTTCTATGACTCGTCCAAGTTCACGGGCTTGTCAGAGGCAGAGCTGGGATTTGGACTAAACACTCTGATTCCAGAGCACCTGTGTCAACCAGACTCTGAGCCTGAGTTTGAGGATCTGTAGATCGAGATAATCATACCCGCCTGGTGGTTGTCAGGATTAAATGAGATAACATATAGATCACAGTTTACACCATGACTGAGACAGAGTTCCCAAGAAACAGTAGCCTCTACTACTAATGTTAATAATCGCCAGTGTAATACTAATGTTTTAATTGAGTGGGTTGTCCCTTGATGAGTTGGATTCTTGGCCTTTGATTGTGTGCAAGAAGGGTCTAGTCAAGAGAATCACAGTAATTGATGGGAGTTTGGTAAAAGGTATTTAAGTATTAATCAGAGGAATTTAAGGTCCCTCAGGTCCATAGTTCTATGATTCTAAGAATGAAGCACCCAGGAAGTACAATAGTGTAGGTAATGTTACCTTGGATCCTGCCAGCAGAGTCTGTCCTCCAGGGAGGAAGTTTGGCTTCATAGCCCCCTTCTTTCCTCTTCTCTCACCCAGGCTGCTCTGAGCACTCAAGTTGTCCTTTCTGACCCAGGACTTTCTCCTTCCCTGCCTCAAACAGCTCTGCAGCCCCATCCCCTAGCATTCTCTACCCAGGGATCTGTTCCCTTTGCCTTCATTCCCGAGAAAGAAGAGCCCTCCTGGGCCAGAAGCCCATCTGATTTCGGATATAAAGATGTTAATAAAGTGACACAATTCCTTCTAAGTACTATGCTGGGTTTTTAACAGGTATCCTCAAACATAAAGGCAATTGTATGGGAAGGGGACCTGTAGGCTACTTTAAATCACTTGCGGATGTTTGTCCTATTTTGCCTATGTGATGGGTCATTTTATTTAACAAAATGCATTGAACACCTGCAGTATGCAAGGTACTGTGCTAAGTGTTGGAGATGCAGTTGAGTAGTGGGGAATGAAGATGGGTCCTGTTCTTCATGATGCTTCCAGCCTGAAGGGAAAGCAGACACTTGAACAGTTATGGAACCTTAGGTGTTAGTGGTCATGGCATTCACTCTGAGTAGGACTCTAGAGAAATTTCCAATCTATTAACTCGCATTCTTACTTAACAGAGTTGTAAGTGGTGATTTTTATTATTCTTTTAAGAGAGGAGAGTTACCTCTTCCCATTACTTAGAGTTGAATCTCAAGGAGCATTTAATATCTACCTGTGTTAAAAAACAAAACTCTCACGCAAATAATAGTGAGCCTATGATATTTAACTTTTTAGTGAGGAAAATAGTTCTTTTTGATTCCTTGGTTAATGAGTTGGTCCTTGCTTTGCCAGAAGAATGGTGGGATTAAATGTGACAATGACACTATTAATAAATTCTCAAGCTCCTGGCTCTCTTAGTGAGTTCTCAAAAATACCAGTTCTATTCAATCTAGCCAACTCCTTCACTCCCCCCAGCCTTCAATCGGTGCACTAAATATTTTCACTTACTAGTTGCCCTTCAGCTAAAACAACTTAAGTGACCGAGAACTTCCCCATCAGTAAAGAAGAGTGGTCTCTGGACCAGTAGCATCAGTAACACATGGGATCTTATTTAAAATGCAGATTTTGGGCTCCCACCCCAAACCTACTGAATCAGGAACTCTGCTGTGTTTTAACAAGCCCTCCAGGTTATTCTGATGCAGCCCAAGATAAACAACCTCTGGTCTACTGCTCAAAGAAAGAAGCCCTTTCCTTCTTAAAATAGACCGTCTTCTCCCCTCCCTTCTCCCCTCTCAATTACTTCAGTCCCTTAAAAAACCAAGTGACAATAGCATTATTGTGTCTTACTGAAGATGACAGAAGCCACCTAGGTCAGGAAGGCTGCTTCTCCATCATCATCATCACATTTAAGAGGTCTGTTCCTGTTGGTGGGACTCAGAACCACCAGTCAACCCTTTGTTCTTCTCTGTTCTGCAGCCTGTTAAGAAGACATTCATGACTCAGACCCATTGTGTTTTCATTAGGTCCTCTGGCTCCACAAAAATATGAGCTGTGGTTTTAATACAATATGCTTTGCTTGGGGGTGGGGTGGGGAGGGAGAGGAGAGAGAGGGCTCAGTGGGAACTTCTTTCTATTCTGCCAAATTTGTGTGACTCCTCAAGCTTCTGCATACTCTTCAGCCCTATTTCAGCAAAATTATCCATCTCATCACACACAGACCTCTAAGCATTGCTTTGGTTACCATTGTACCCTAAGCCTCTAGCGTGGTGTCAGATAATTAGTAGGTGTTTGTTCAATAAGTACTTGTGAATAAATGAATTGCATTGTACTTTGACTGTTATCTTCAAGAAAAGGCCCATAGCACATCAAGAAGCTGCTAAAATTTTTCTTGAGAAGAAAGGGATTTATCAATAGTAGCTGACCCCTTAAGACAAGTCAACTACTTTTAATAAATTCAGGAGATGTCTATCACCCAAATAAAATACCAACTCCTGAACAGAAATGTCAGCATGGAATATCATTTGCCAGATGTTGATTTATATATAACTTACTGCACCTTCATTCTGATAAAGTGGAGCTTTATCAAGACTAAGAATTTAGCAAAGAATTACAGATTGCATTATCACAAAAACATGTTTCCTTTGGTTCTCTAAGAGCACAATAATTTAGCAGGTATAATCTGTCATACTTTAGAAAAAGGAAACAAGCGGTAGGAATAAATAGGAACTTTTCTAGCTTGAGAAGTAAAAGAAAGCATTCACCAGAACACGTACACACACCCACACACAAATATACATGCATAATTTTTTAAAGAAGAGATGTTTGCTGGGATTGATCTTGTTCAACAGTCTGCAAATCATATACATTTGCAGTAGAATCTCTAGCTGGGATGCCACTAAGCCTGTCAAGCTAGTGAAATGCCAAGATTTTGCTATTGCACAATGAGATGGGAAAGTTGACACATGAAATCAGATGGGCTCTAGGGTAAGTAAATGTAAGAAAATGAAAATTAGAGCAAACACTGCAAGGGATGCTCTTGAGATGGTGGGCTCACTCCTCACCCCAGATGAGGCTGATCAGCATTGTCCCAGGCATATTTCTGAGAGCATCTCATTGTCCTTGTGATGATCCGCAGCAAAAGGTTTCCTGGTTGCTTGGACTTGGGAGACCCTTCCCCTGGTGGGTAGTCACAATGTGCATGTGCTTCGTAAAGGCTTCTGAGAAGCCCTGCAGTGGAGAGTCTTGTTTATCCAGTGACTTTCCAATGTAATCGATCGGGGAAACCTTTTGCTTATGTATCAATCTACTGACACTCTGCAGAACTGATGGTCCACCAAACATACTTTGGGAAACAAACTCTATCCCTGAGAGTTTGATGTAAGTTAATATCCTTGGTGATAGACCACTTGTTCCTGGAGAAGCAGTCACTCGTTTATATCTTTCATGTGCAGAGACCTCAGAGAGTCGGGGTGGGGCCTGGGTCCTCTTTGTGTTGGGATCTCACAGTACCTGACACACGGCAAGCACTCGGTACACCCACATATGAGCTTGGCAAGTGTTGGTCATGAGACAGAGACCATGGAGTTGGCCTTTGCCCAGGGGACTGGTGTGTTTCTGGAGCTCGGGCTTCTCCTTCCTGAAATGATAGTAAGATGGATATTTCAGAGACCAGTGATTAAAATGGGCAGAGGGAAGGAGGGCATCAATTATATCTTCTAGGGAGAATAACACTTTGTTCCAGAAAGATGGAGATTGATAGAAAATAACGATTCATGAATCTGGAGAGCACTGCCCTGTGGAGGCACTGCGAGGGATATCTAGAGGAACGATTGAGCTCCCCGGCCTCTATCACGTGGGCTGCCTAGTGTGTATAAGGCAAATTTGTGTTGTAGTACCAGCAGAAATTTGCCTGAAACCAAAGCTTTGATTTAATAAAAGAAACTTTCACTGTCATAATCTTTAATACGCACATTGATTTTATTTCTCCAATAAATGGAGTGAGAAGAAAGGAGGTTTCCTATGAAAAGTTCATAGCAGATAAAGAGAAGGAATTGGGGAAAGAGTGCTGATATTTTTTTGCAGTCATATCAGACAGAACTCACCTATTATCTTCTCTTCGTGGACCCATCAAAGAGAGAATCCTAGAGTAAAGAAAACATGGAACAAGGCTTACGCTCTTCCGGTTGTTTGTCTACCGACAGGAGAATTGTCACATTACACCCCCATTAAAACTTCCTTTTCCTACAACAGGGTGCATACAAGGCCTTTGACTTAATGCCCAGAATCGTCTCCTGGTACCATCCTCCCTTTTTGCAGCTCTTTATGATTATTTTGCATCCAAGACCCATTGAGCTAATTCTGTTCCATTACATGGGATTCTTTTCTTTGCCGTGACACGTGGTTTATGCTTTGCCTGTAAAGAACTACCCCCTCAGTCTTTTAGACTTGGCTCAAGTGCCCCTGCCTCTGTGAAGCCATACATATTTTGTAAGTCTCACACCTCTCCAGCCAGAGGGAATTTTCTCTCCTCTATCCTTCTATAGCTCTTTGCATCTACCTCCATTCTAGAGTTATCTTAAGCATTGACCAATCAGAATGGTCACCAAGTCTGGATCTGGAATAGGGTCCTGGGGGCCCCCTTCTGGTCCATGTAGTCTGAGGGGTAGAGAGGGCCCTGAGGCTGATAAGGGCAGTGAGAATGAAGCTAGTGGTAACTCAGGGTTTCAGGAAAGCTGGTATTTGCAGAAGAGTTCAGAGCATTTCAATATTTTATTAACCTGCATGGTCCTACCAGTGCCCACCAGCTCAATATCGGCTCTGCCTTTATTGTTTCTCATCAGATAGGTTGGGAATTATTTACTCGTCTGCCTTACCCATTAGATGGCGATTTCTTCCAGGACAGAGACCTTGGGTCTTGTTTATCTTTGTGTCTCCAGAGCCTTGCATGGCGCCTGGCATGGAGCAGGCCTATTGATTTCTAGGAAGAGCTTAAGGGCTTTCCCTAATGAATCAGAGTGAAAGCATTTTCCTCCATCCCCAAGGAGGAGCCCTGAACTTATTGGTCATATGTAAATTAACCCATTGAGCTGTTCCAGATTTTTTCGTTTTGTTTTGCTTTGTTTTGAGTGGGCTTTTTTTTTTCCACTGTGATTTTTTTTTTTTTAATGAGTAATTATGGTTGCAGTTTGTGGTTTCTTTCTCCCTTCCTAGGACACTACAGGCGATTTCCCTAGTCATGGCAAAAGCGGGTTGGATCAGCTTTTCTTTACCTCTTTGTGGTAAGATTCAGGGATTGGCTTTGGCTTTTGCAGGCAATGAAATAGACAGAGCAAGACCCATAGTCTGCTTTGGTCTAAAACTATTTTGAACTAACAATATTAGGAAAAAGAAATGATTGGCCCCAGCTTACTACAGTTTTCAACATCAGGGTTTTGGGCTAAAGCCAGAGCTAACAACAGTGTGACTTTGCTTCATATTTTGTCAGGCATTCTGTGATGAGGGATTTAGGGCAGTATTAAAGGTTCCCAAGTTCCCTGGTTGTAATACCAGTTTAACACTACTTTCACAGCACCCAAGCCTCACCCCAATCTAACACAGAATAATATATAGTGAGGGAATAAAGGAAGGAAAGAAAGAAAGAAGGGAGGGAGGGAAGGAGGAAGGGAGGTAGAAGGACAGAAGGAGGAGAAGAAGGCAATCTGTCAGTCATTGATGAGCCAATTAACAGACAAATGAGGGGGGGTGTCTGAGAGTGTCCTAACAGCTACTAAGTCAAGTCTGATTTTGGAAAACAATAAAATCTGCAGTAGGGGGAAAAATAATAATTATTTTTTCCCCTCTGAGTGACAGAGCATTGGTATTCCTCTCAGAATCTAGGAGTTTTAATTCCTCTTACAGAGTAATGTTTCTTTCCAAATAATATTTTCAACATCATAGCCCTCGGCTAACATTGACTGATCCACGTATCTCATTTTCAGGTTGGCAATATGTCCCCTCCCATGCAGAGCTAAATGCAGAGCTGTTGAAGGGACATTGCAAAGCAAAGGCAGCCCAGTGGAGCCTGGCTGATCTCTTTGCTTTGCAGGGTCAGCTATGGGGCATGGGAACGCCACACTTCCCTGGAGCTTCAAGTGGGCGGAATCATTGTTGAGTCAATAATGGAGCAAAGGGGAAGAAAAATCAGGGGATCTGACAGTGCACAGATGGGCAAGTTAGAGACTGGACTTGTACTGTAAAATTTAGCAGGCACACACATAAGTCAAGGTAGGAGGAGCTAAGAGTCATTTTATAAATCCATATAATGCACTAGGGTGATTCAGAGAAGGAGAGGAGGGGTCTCAGATTTTCTGAGCATGCGAAGTGAGATGAAGGAAGGACTTCAAAGAGGTGGAAGGATTTTGAATGGATTTGGAAGAGTAAAAGGGTTTCCAGTGAATGATGACTGGTGAAAAGGGCGTTCTAGGTGGAGGGGACAGCTTGAGCTCGTGCATGAAGTTTGGAAAGTGTAAAATGTGTTAAAAAATTCATAATGATGCCTTTGATTTGAGCATAGAATGCATGTTGAAGAGTGTAGGAGGTCTTCTGAATGCCTTTTCTCAGAAGATAGACAAGATTAGAATTTTGTGTTAGAAGATCTTTACGTCTATCCAGTGGTTAGATCTGGAAACCAAGCTGATTCTAAGGTAATTACCCATAGTAATGAGGTTAGAGGTCTATATATCTATATATTTATGTATCTATCTCTGTCTTCATCTCTCTCTCTCTCTTTCTCTCTATTGTCAACTGTAAACAAAAGTCCAGGTATTCCATCCACAAAAGCAATTTGTTCAGGGAAAAAGAAAGAATTGTCCTCAGGTATGGGCAGCAATGGAGAGCTGAGTCCAAGAAGGAACAGAAAGTTCTTTGCAGAGGAGAAGAGGAAGTTAAGGGGAGGGGCTGTTGCAGTCCTAGTGCCCTATTGTAACCAAGGACTTCTTTCTGTAAGGCTTCAGGACAGAGCTCCCACAGGCCCTCCCAAGTCTTGTCTTGGTTAAGGACTCTATCATAAATTTCAACACTATATATAGAGTCTATTAAAGCGTCAGGAGGTGGAATATAGAGAAAAATGGCTGGTTGCTGTGGTGTAGCGGAAATGAATGATTTTAGAAGATTCAGATTTAAATCTGAGCTCACTTTAACTTCTGAAGGTTTGGTTTTCTCATTAATAAAACAAAGATTAAAAATATTATCAATGATATTTTGGGAATTTTGGTGTATGTTAAAGGATGACTCCTGAACACAATAGATAATTAATACATTTTTTTTGCTTCAACTTAGCCTAAGCATCAGATGGTTGAATCTTATACGTGAAGGATATGAGTGTTGGTAAGTTACACAAAAATTATTCACCACACAATTCATTCCATCCATTCTTTGCAAGCTAATTGAAGACAAAGTGGTTGTTGAGTACAGTTCCTCAGAGACTCAGTACTCCATGAGAAGGCCACCATGAGGGAGATAGGGTTTTTGGAGACACATAGACTTATGGGAAGAAGGGGCCTGGACAATCTCCTGTTTTGGCCTGTTTCATCACAACTGAGATGCATTCCTTTAAGATATAGCCAAACTTAAGCAGACACTCAAGAGCCCACAGTTTCACACTTAACATGTCTGGGGCCCTTTAAGTATCATTCAAAATGTCTTTGACTGGATGACTACATATGATTCCTCTTTTGGGTCCCATGTGAGACCTTTTAGCTCTCAACCAACAAAGATCCAAATGTGCCTTTTCTTAATTAGTGTAATGAGGCTTTGGGCTCCTGCTTTATGATAAGTAAATGGATTTGCCCTTTTGGTGACAGGTCCTTCAGGGAATGATCTGAAGACTTGTGTAACAATACCTCTGATGTGCTAGGCCATTAAAAACAGTTGTCCAACTATGAAATTAGTTATTGATTAATATTACAACAGGAAGATCATTACGTGTTATGAAAAAAAGAGAAGTAACATTTATGCTCTTAACCATATCTTACTGAGAGCTTTAAATATGGAAGGTGTGAAAATATTGCTATTTGGCAAGAAAAATGAGAGTTCCAATACTCACTTAAATTTTAGAAGACTACATGGTCATCTCTAGGAATGACCATCTACAATCTCAGAAGGGTGTGTGTGTGCACTACCCTGGAGCTAGGTCTTGGCATTTATTTCAATACCAAATTATTTTAGAACCAGAGGTTTCCTATCATTCTCTTCATCACCATAAAGTAGTATATCTCTGTGTGGGCTGTTGTGAAATGGCTCTGTAGCAGTGTTCTAATTTCCAGCACTCAGATTTGTTGCAACAAACAGAGCTGTGCATGAATTTCCAGGAAAGCACTGAGAAGAAATGAGGGATGGCCTGGTGGAATCGGGAAGGCTTTTCCCAATGTGGTAACACTTGAGCTGGGCTTTGACAACAAGTAAAAAGTATCCTGAGGAAGGAGAACTCAGGGCATGTGAGTAAAAGAAATAGCATTAATCCACTCAACAGACAGTGGCAATGTTGTGGAAGTAGGAAGAGCACAAGAGCCATGAGGACACAGCCAGGGGACTTAATGTTGCCATGGTGATGAGGGAGGGCTCCCTCTGAGAAGCAAGCCAGGCAAGGGGTGGGGAGACAGTGAGGTTGCTGGCAGAGGGATCAGCATGTGGAGGCCCAGGGGTGGGAGAGAATTCCCCTAGTCGGGGAAAGTGAAATTCTGACAATAGGCCTAGAGCAAGGCATGCAAGGAAGCAGGTGATGCAGGAGAGCTGGAGCCATAGCTGCAGGATAGAGCACGCAAGGGCTTGTAAGCCCTATAGAAGAATTCGGATTTTGTTTAAAAACAGTAAAATAACGAATTGTAAGCAAGAGAGGCACAATTGGTTATATGATTATGAAAAATACCCTAGCAGCTGTAAGGACAACGGATTACAGTGAACAAAGCCTCGGGGCAGGCTGACCAATCAAGAAATCTGTGTAGTCCTATGAGGTGAGTAATGTTGATCTGGAAATAGATGGTAACAGTGGGATGGAGAGACGTGAGCTATGGAGGTGGGAGCAACAGAACTTGTGTACCCGTGAAACGGGAGAGCCTACTGTGTTTGGAGAATGTCAAATGGCTCATTAGGGATTGAGCACAGGGTACCCTGTGCTGTGTGAGGAGAGATGAGTTTGAAAAGACAAGTTGGAATCAGGCTGTAAAAGGCCTTGAAGGTTCTAAGGAGTCTGGCCTTATCATCTGCATCGACGAGCTATGCTCCCTAGCTTCCCATGCCTTGGTAACCTAAACTGTTCTAAACATCTATTACAGGAGTCCAATTTCATTAGCATTTTAACACATTACTGCGTTTTCACCCCTGAGCAGCCAAGCATGGTTATATCTTCATATTGGAGAGAAAGTCATAATCAGACAGTCTAGTACTTTCCACTCCATAAGGTTATTTCCTCGACATTTCCCATTGTGTAATCGCCAGCTCTCCGCTCCGTTCATGTCGAGGTTTCACTTACCCGCACTGGCAATTTCCATATAGTATCTGCACAACAGCGCCCGGCGGGGATTAGTGTCGGAGCTGGAGGTGATCACTGAGGACAATGTAGTTCAGTCTCTTCATTTTACGGTTGGGACTCAGGGTGTCGAAATGATTGGTCCAAGCAAATGCAACTATTTCGAGTCCAGGTATGACTCACTGGAGCCTTGCTTCCAGCCACTATTCCTGGGAAAGATAATATATCCTAGGTTCCACTTGGGACAGCTTTCCACTCCTTGTGTAATTACCTGGGATCATGGGATAGTTCTGGTTAAATTTTCCTTGGGAAGTTTTCTACCACCCTGCTTTGTCTTTCTGCCTTAAGCATTTAGCTTATAAACTATGCTGCAGTCTCTTGTGTTGGGGGCATGTTAAGTGAGCTCTTGGGCCTTTCTGGGAAAAGATGGGGAGAGCTGTTAAAGATGAACAGTGATCATTAAGATATGTTAGGGCACTAAATGTGCCAGCCATGGAACTAAGCGCTTTTAGCTGTTACTAACGTACGCAGTTCCTACAATAACCCTATGAGGTAGGTACTGTTATTTACCCACGTTGTAAATATGGAAACTGAGGCATTGTCAGCTGACCCCATGCCAAATATTGACTAAAGGTTGGTGCTAGGATTAGAACCTTGACCACTGGGCAGTGGAACCTCGACCACTCTTAACCACCACACCGTAGTGCTCTTAACTATTACGGTGCAAAGTATTCCAGTTGAACAAAGCATTAAAAACCGCCAATTTCATCTCCTTACATGTCTGTATTAACATTTGCAAATTTGTTGATTTTTGAAGCTTATTAGGATTGTATTTGTCATCTGCAGTATTTCTGTCCTTCGAATAGTTTACATCTGTGGGCCTCAACAAGTAGAAGATCTTGTTGAGTTGGGCCTGGTGTGGCTGTGCCTGGGCCCTTTACAAGCCATGAAGATAAAAGCAGTCCCTAAAGAAAGGAAAATGAAGCTAACCTGAGCTGTAACCTCGGGAGAGCAGCTGGCCTGATTTCCGATGGCTTTTCAGTCTGGGCCACTCCTTTGTGAAGCCCAGTTGAACTTCATCTTTGTAGCTTCCATGGGGTGTCTCAGCATAGAGCCTCTTTGTTCTAGAATGGTTTACCAGCTCATCTGAAACATTCCATTCCTGAACAGTGGAGTCACATGGGACAAAATTGGCATCTGGAGCCCTGTGCAGTGACTTAGGGAAGGGACCGATTCTCAAGAAGAAATTTGGATTGAGGTGTCCCATAGTGTCGGTCCCACCTTAAATGAGAGTGGAAATGGAAAAGAGCTGACATTTAGCTCACTGCCAACTGCTGCTGGAAACACAGATATGGATAATCTATCTACAAATGACCTTAACAAGGTAGGCCTCCCTTTTAAGGCAATACTCAAAATATGGGAGAGATGGATGATAACATTCATTAATTATTCTTTATTTTTTATGGATTTTTTAGACCTTGTTTCCTGTCTCTCATAATAATCTTGTGATATAGATAGGTAGTATCTTTATTTTACGCATGGAGAAATCAAGGCTCAGAGACATAAAGTAGCTACTCTAACGGCATGGAAATTATTGAGAATGATAAATACTATCCTAATAAGTTTCAAAAATCAACACGTTGGTAGACGATGCCAGTGTTAATACAAATGTGTAACAACATTGGTATTTCAGTATTGCATGCTTTGTTTCTGGAAATTAAAAGCATAGCAAATTTTGTCTGTGCTTTATGTGTGAAGATAATTATTCTTTTATATTATAATCTCAACTTCTTATCTGTTTTCACCTAGGGAAATGGAGTTAATAGATTCAAAGTAGATGCTTTATGGAGTCACATTACTCATGGTCTGACTATGACTGCCAGAATTCAAGACTGCCTGGTAATCTGTTACCTCCAAATCTCATGCTCATTAAAGAGGAACAATAGCTGACATGTACAGGATATTTATTATGTGCCAGGAACTCTTCATTAGTTCTGCTTAAGCTGATCTAATCCCCTCACCTCCAAAACCACTCCACCGAATTCCTCCCCTGGGCCATCCAGGACGCCTCACCTATGACTCACAATCTCCTCTACACCCATAATTTCTTTTTGGAACATTCCTTTCAACCCTCTTGCCTTACGTGAAATATGTCTGTGCCCTGAGGGTGATGTATCCTCTATAGCCTTATCAAGGGGGCAATTTTTCTCACATGTCACATATTTCCAGACGACTAGTTGGAGTAACTGGATTCCTTCCATCCATTGCTGCTCCCCTGCCTTTTGCAAAAGTTTACGTTCTTTGAAATACGCTCACCACTCCCTGCTTCCTAGCATGCTTATCTACCAACACTCATCACTCTCCAGTGTAGCTCCCGTGTCATAGTCTCTCTGTCTGTGCCATTGCCTATCCTCGTTTCTGGAAATGTCAAAATCCAGATGGTTGACTCATCCAGCATTCCGATCTCTCAGTTTCTTAACTTTAATGCTTCACACTGACTTTCCTTCCACTCCGTCTCAGCCACGTGTCCTCATAGTCACACCTTAGATCCACATCACTTGAAACCAAGTCATCTCCACGATCTTCAATGCAAACGGGCTCCCATGAATCTTCATGACTTTCGGCCCATTGACCCCACCATTTAGCACTGTCCATTCAACATGTCCACCAGCCTCCCACCTTCGCTTCATTCTTAGTCAACTTGTATTCTGTAGGCCATCATGACAATCACTGTATCATAAAGGCCCTCGGTGCCTTTGCTCCCACTCTCTCGTATAATCTGATACTAGATGAAATTGATCCTCGATCCCCCCTCAGGGCCTGCACACAGGCGCCTGAACAAACTTGGGAAAGACCCTGGTCTCAGACCTCGGAGGTGCTTCCAGCCCTGTGCCACATCCTGTGTTTCTCTAATCATCTCTCTTCTGCAGATGTGATAACTGCATTCATTCCTCCCTTTCTCTGGGAGTCACCCTCCAGTTCATTGAAGTTTCCCTAACACTTTAGCAATAAAGTAGAAAAAAAAAATCCCCCAAGTCTGTGAACCCATCTCTGCATGTGCTAGTCTCTCAATCCCTCCTGTTGCATTTGGGGAAGGCTTTTCTTTTCATCACATCAGAGGCTAGTTTTCCCCCAAGTTTGCTCTCTGATTTCATCTCCTCTCACTCCCTCAGTTCCTTCTGCCCCTCCAAGCACCGAGACCCTGTTTCCTCCGAGGAGGAGGCCTCTCTCATCGGGATCCATTCCCTCCTGTGCAAATGCGCTCTGCCCCCCTTTCTCAGTTGGCTTTCTTCTGGATTCCAAGCCTCTCGCAGGTCACCACCTCACTTCTTGTCTTACTCTCACTCCAGCTTCAGAAAGCAGTTGTCTGCTCTCACCGACTCTACTGCTTCAAGCCCCAAACATGGCTCGGTGTACCCCAACCTGGCGTTTCCCCAACAAGCCACCGAAACTGCTCTTTCAAGGGCAAGGAGGATTCGATTTTGTCAAGTCCAGTGACCACTTTCCCGCCCTCTTATTTAGCCTCTTAGTAGTTTTAACCAAAGTTTTTCACTCCTTCCCTCTCAGACCACTCTTAATAATTTCTTTTCTCTCTCGAGTTGCTTTTATTTGGTCTTCTTTGTATATTTTTCTTCCTTTACCTGATCCCTAAATGTTGGAGTGCTTCTTTCTCCGTATACTTTCCTTAGAAAAATCTATCCGTTTTCATTGCTTTAAGTGTCATATGTGTGCTGAGAACTCCTGAGTGTAAACCTCCAGCACACATTACTCCTTGAAGTCCGGATTTGTGTATCTGCCCACCTGACATCTCTTTTTAACATGTGCAAAACAGAAGAGATTCTTCTTTCTCTGTCCTTCCATCTCATCGAATGGTCATTCAGTTGCTCAGACCAAAGCCCTTAAATTATCCTTAAGCCTTTGCTCTCTCTTTGACATCCAAGTGCTTGTCAAGCTTTCTGTCCCTTCTGTTTATGAAAAGCGTTTCAGAGCCATTGAAGTCTGCCTTTTCCTCCGCTGCCCTCGAGGCGCCGCACAGCCTGCCCCCCGCGGGCCCATCCGGCGTCACCCTGCGCCCTTCCTCTCCTGCCCCAGGACCCCGATCAAAGGGTTGAGTTCCAAGATGAATTAGGGGGTTCACCTAGCAAAGGCGAACTCTGACATCCTGTCCCTTCATAAACCTTGTCCATTTTCACCCGGGGACCTATAAATTATGATTTCAAATTAAACACGGGTTTATGTCCTAATTGCCTTCCTCTGTCCCTAAATTGTAAGCTCCATGACTTCAAGGTTCCCGTCACTTTTCATCGATAATTCATACCGGCGGACGGACAGTTGCTGCTTTGTAAATAATCACTGAATGGATGAGTGTTGACGGACAATACTCACCAGATAGAGATGTAACTAAGTGAGATATTCGATGTTTGAAGAATCAGTGTTTAGACTGTACTTTGGGTAACTTCAAAATAAATATCCAGCGAATTCCAAGTTCCAGGTGCCCCACACAATCCAAAGCCATCTAATACATTCAGAACACAAACGCTGTGGCCAGCGGTGGGTTAGTATAATCATCTTTCCTGTCCTGTGTGGTCACCACCAGTTATCAGCAGTTCACTGGGTATATTTACTGAATCCCAAGAACTGTGCTAGGTAGAAAATTGAAAAAAGAAGGGTGACACATTCTTTGTCTGAATCCAATCTATGGAAGAGAGACATTAAAAGACAAACAAGTAAATGCAGAAGAGGCCCTGTGATTTGGACTTTTAATCAGGTTCCTTTGATGAAATAGAGCAAGGACCAGGGACAAGGGGTTGGGGGTACTCATACATGCAAACTTTATTTTGTACTCAAAGCAGCCCTTTAAAAGCAGAAAACAGAAAAAGAAGTCACAGCCTCTCATCTCAAAGAATTCATATCCTGGAGAAATTAATTCCAACATTCTTATTATATTAATCTACACTCCAAATAGAAGATATATTTCTGTTTTTATCCATAACGTTGCTACCAGATTAATAAGAATTTTGAAGATGCTAATGGATTGATTGCAGCATAATTGTAACTATATTAATTCAGTGCAATTACCTCTCAGTAAAATTTAAATGAAGCTAAATTGAAGAAATTAGAAATATTTGAAATCTCCAGCCGGAAGCCTGGAGGCATTGTAACCTTGTCTGTTCTCCTCTCACAGTATTCGTAGCCCAGCGCTGGGAAAGTGGCAAGTACCTTTCTCGCAAGATGAAGAGCTTTAAAACCTATCAGCGCTTTAGAACTCGGATTTAGCAAAACAGTCAGGAGAGGGAGAAACAAACAGACCCTGAGCTGCCCGCTGAGACGAACGCGCCCAACCCTTTAACACCCTTTTGAGTGCTGCGTCACAGGGACACCCACAAGGAGGTTCCCGGGCACAGGGACGCTGATGCAGGGAGCAGAGCTGGAGCTACAGGGGGATCACGAAGAACCTTTCAGGGTGCATCGTCTTAACGAAGATCCCGTACTTAGAGGGCTCGGCGTGGCGTGGTGGGAACGCCCTGGGCCCAGGCAGAGGGTGAGCTCCCCACGGATTAGCCGCTCGAGCCCGGACAGGCCGCCCTGTCTCCTTGCAGTTTCCTGTTCATTCCCGCTCTTCTGGCTTCGCAGGGCAGCTGTGAAGGTCCAGTGGAAGTGGAAGCGCGAGGCCACTATGGGAAGCTTTACAAATGCAACTCAAGGGGATGACTGCGCACCCTCTGCAGAGCTGGGATTAAACCAGTAGAAGGAATCCGGTAGCAGGAACTTTCTGAAGACCATGTCCAACTTGTGAAGATGGGCTCAAAGATATCCCCTGGCCTCTGGTCTTGTAAATATGCTTGTTCCACTTCTTTTTTCTGCTTAAACAAGAACGTTGACCCAACTCTTTTAGTGCACGCCCACCAGGTGCAAGGCTCAGTGACAGGGCCCGTGAGGGCTGGGAAGAAAAGGACAGTGACTCCCGGTTCTGTGCGCGTTCAGCATCATTGCAAAAGAAGGGAAGGTAAAGAAAATGTTCGCCTGTGGCAGATGCTCTTCCTACTGTATCTCATATAAACGTTGCGATAAGTTAGGGAGAGTTTTTTGTTTCAATTTTATGGATGCAAATGAAGTTCACAGATGCTAAGTGAATCTCGAGGATTAAAATTCTTGACGTTTAGATTAAAAAAAAGCAAAGTGATTTTTTTTAAAGTCATGTACTTTTCCCTTTTTCTCATTTCTTTTAAAAAAAATTTACCTCTATTGTTGAAAGTACTACTGATGTCCCCTTTTTTCCCGATTGACCTCTTCTACACTGCACCAGCCCTCATTTTTTTATTTTCAGTTACAGTTGCCATACATCATTCTATTAGTTTCAGGTATACATTCCGGTGACTAAATATTACATAACTTAATACGTGATTATCCCCATAAATCTGGCACCCACCTGACACCATACGTAGGTTTTAGAATATTACCATGCTCCCTAGGCTGTCCTTTGCAGTCCCATGACTGTTCTGATTATACTCAGTGTCCTTCTGTTAAGTAAAAATAAAGAGTTATAAACAAAAATATTTCAAAAATAGATATAAACTGTCATGTTGGTGGTATAAGCAATAAGCTCCCTGATCACTTGTACGCCCTCCAGTCCCTCGCAGGGCTGTTTTCCAGACTTACGCTCAGATATCACATTTTCAGACAGACCTTCCTTCCCACCGTATCCAATGACAGGCCCACAGCCACCCCCTCACTTATCGACATATTCTGTTATATCACTGTGTTATTAATACCACAGAGCTCATCATTCTCCTCAATTATCCTTTTTTTAAAATCTTTTTATTAAGGAGGTAACATAATATGGTGGTTAGAAGTACACAGCATAGACCCGCGCTATCCAACAGAAATGTAACCCAAGCCTCACGCAAATTTAACTTTCCCATTACCCGCGTCACAGCAACCGAAAAGAAATAGGTAAAATTAATTTTAATGATATATTTTATTTAACCCATTATATACAAAATATTTTTCAACACAGTCAGTATCTCTATATAGCAAGAGGCCATGTCACGTTTTTTAACTTTCTTTGAAATTCTGTGTGAGCTTTCCAGCTGCAGCGCCTGTCAGTTTGCACTCGCCACGTGTCAGCTGCTCGGCAGCCGTGTGCGGCCAGTAGCCTTTCCGCTGGCCGGTGCAGCTGAGCAAGGCTGCCTGGGTCCACACCAGCTCTGACCCCTTACCTGCTTAACCCAGAAGGCAGACTCCATTAGGAAAGGGAACTCACCCGCCCTGTACCTCTCTGAGACCCCAAGCCCTAGGACAGAGATGGCCGCCCACAGGGGCCATCGGTGACAGCAAGGGCTCCTGGTTAACCTGCTGCCTGGAGCCCGGCCTTGAGGCGTGAGCTGGACTCAAGACGTGCCTAGCAGACGGTGAAGGCAGACGGAGGAAGTTCGAGGGACTTGGGCAAGACCAGGGACAAATGGCCTGACTCTTGCTTAGAGAGCCACATACAGAATCCTCTCTTTTAGGAGGAGACGGAGAGGCAGGGTGCCCAAGGGAGTGACGGCTTACCGTTGACGTTGAAAATTCTGCCGAGCGATCGTGATACTGAACCGGGGGTGGGGAATCAGACAGACCTGAGCTGGAATCCCGGTTCTGCCTGGACAACTTATTCACCTCCCTGTGCCTGGGTTTTCTCATATGCAAAATGGAGAATGTTAATCCTTACGCGAAAGATTAAACCAGATACTATGTGCAAATCATTAGACCTACAGTGCACATTTAGAAATGTTCTCAGCGTCGTCGCTGTTGTTATTTTGTTCATATTTCTATGCCGATGGGGAGGGCCTTCGAAGCCTTGAACGCGAGGCAATGAAATCTGTGCTGCAGCCTTAATAGCCGTGTTGCGGTCACTGCTTATCTGCCCCAGTCCTTCCTCTGATTAAACTCTTCAAAACTCTGCATCGCCTGTGGGCTGAAGCCCCCACTCCTCGCCCGCGCGCCTGAGGCTTCCCACATCTTGGGCCTCACCAGCAGCATCACGTCCCCTTAACTCTACACATCGCGGCCCAGCCACGCTGAATCACTCAGAGTTTCCCAAGAGCCTAGGTCTATTTCATGCAACTTTGTTTTCAAATGTATCATTCCTCTGCTTTTGTCATCCCCTTGTCTGTTTGGAAAACTCCCTGCACTCCGAAACAATTCTGCATTTCTCATTCTGAGGGAAGGCGGGGATATTGGGCCACATCTTCCATAGAGGTTTTAGAAACGCAATTTCCCGTTTACACGTCCGTTTCCCTCGCTAGATCGCCACGTATGCGCGGGAAGGAGCTGAGCTCTCCCCTGTGTGCATCCCCAGCGTGCAACACAAAATAGACGTTCAGTAAGCACTTGTTAAACGGATGAATGTTTGTGCTCCAGGCCACGGGAAGCTCTTGAAGACTGCTGGGCGAGGAAGGTTTTTGTTAATGTCTGAGCTACTACATCTCAATTCGCATTTGCATAACTCCTGAGCGGATCATCTGGGAGCCCCGTTCTCTCGGCAACAACCACTGTCAATGCCTCACATATGAGAAAGAGATTAAAACCTGAACCTGCTTTCCCTGCATTCATCTTCCTCAGCAAAGCTTTAAGCGCTCCTGGCTTAGAAGGTGGGGTTTCCTAATTGCGTCTAAATCTCCCATCTACTGAGGGCCATAGACGTGCTAACAAATGGAAGTTTCTGGGTGGGGGAGAAAAAGAGAAAGTTTTGCCTGTTCTAGCAGGGAAATAGTTGGAGGCTATGTTTTAATTAAAATGAATATCTGCGCTATCTTAATGTTATTGCCAGTTAAGTGTAGCAGGGTGATTTAGAGTTCTATAACACAATTATGCTCCGGTAATGAAGCTCTGCAGAATTATCTTAGAATGCAGAAGGGAGCCGTAGCTCTCATTTGTAACCATGTTATGGCCTTTATTGTTACAGTATTTTCTGTTTTCTTCAAAGATTAACTCAATCGTATTTAAGTCTCTGGCAACATTACAGAGAGAGAGAAAACGGGCAATGGGAACTGTTTTACTGTCCCCACAGCCCATCTTAATGTTCTACCTGAGGACAAAATCGCAGGGAAATTTCACCATAGCGTCGCCGTTATTGTCGCCCGGGCTGGTCCGTGCAGTTCCTGGCTGATCCCAATTGGGATTGCAGGGTGGTGGGAACGGAGCTGAGAAAGTGAGCCAGGGACGGATGGCTGCCCAAGGGGAGGGGAAGCAAGCGCAGGAGGCCGCGTGGCTCTTGGCCCCAAAGCCCTCTAAGGCATTTGAGGTGAGGTGAGGGCTGCTGTGGCTCTGAAGGAGTGTTAATAGTGGTAAAAAGTCTGAATTCTGGGGCCAAATCCAGACTCCATCATATATTAGTTGTGGGCCATCAGACAAGCCATTCAGCCTCTCCAGGTCTCAGTTTATTAATCTGTGACATGGGGTCATCGTAGAAACAACCTCATTGAATTTTTGTGATAGTTCACATTTGAGAGATGTTATACACCTAACTTAGAACGACGACTGGTATATAGTGTATGCTTGACAAGTAATAGCTAACTTAGCTGCTAGGAAAATACTAACCTTGAGCAACTAGTCTGGAGCTCTGTTTCTCCCAAGTGACATCATCTGAAGATTGGCAGAACCCAAATCATACATGAGTACCTTCCCTACAACTCACACCTTTTTGAGAAGCTCAGAAATAAATCTGGTTCAGTTTAACCAACATTTAACACCCATGTGTGTAAGAGCCACACTAAGCGTTGGCCGTTACTCAGACATGAAGTGTAGGTTGGGTCCATCTTCAAGGATCTTACAAGTAGGAAAGAGCAGGCACGCTGAAGGTGACATTGTAAATCAAGGAACATGCTGAACAGTAATACAAGGCAAGACATCATTTACCTCTGTTAAGGAAGATTTTAATGATGGAGTGACATTTGAGCTGAACCTTGGGGGACAGCTAAGATTTTCATAGGCAGAAAATATTGGGAAGAGATTCCAGGTTGAGAGAGAATCTGACCCAAATCCAGATTTGGTGAAGCACAGGGGATGATGCGAGAATGGGAGAAATCTACTGTGATTGTAGCATAGTGTAAGTGTCGTTTGGGTCTAAGATGGGCGATTTTGCAGGTAAAATTCAAATAATTTTTCATTCCTGAAAGGCAGGTGAAGGAGCCTTATAATAACTTTGTGGGGAGCTGAGTGTCTCTGAGCAGGACCAGCCCGGGATCTGACCTCTTCTGGGTTGACTTCTGCTCAAGGACACAAGATGCTGCAATCCTTTGGTGCTAACTCTACGTCAACAGGCTCAACTCGGAGAGGTGTGGCAACCTCACCTGCCTGTCTTCCCCAGAAAAAAATTTGTTTGCCTAGACTTTCAAGTTATAAAAAGGACCTCCTTTTTCTTCCCCTGCAAACCAACACATCCTGTTTCTCTCCCTCCATCATAATAAGTAGTGTTTATTTAGCATTTACTGTATTCCAAGCACTGTCCTTAACTGTGTATACTTTAGCTCATGGCATCCTATTATTATTGTACCCATTTCTCAGATGATAAAACTGATGTTTATAGAGATTAAATCACTGGCTTATCGTTAGCTCAGCTCGTAAGAAGTAACACTTGAGACAATGTTTGCTTTCCAACCCCGTAAGCACAATTGTAAGCAGATAACGCATAGGGCGTTAGGGTCTTGAAGGTAGCATTTTGTTGGCTTTGACTTAAGAGCTAAGAAATTTGATTTATAGAAACAGATGACTCCAACTAGTTATGTGATATTTTCCAAGTCACTTGATGTGCCCAGGTCGTCTCTCTCTCCAGAAGTAAAATGAGACGCTGGATCTAAACGTTTCATGTTTATATAAAACTTACCTGTTTGTTCTTTCATACCTGCTTACCTATTAGCTTTGGTTCTCACAGCTCTCCATGACAAAGGTATCACCCCATTTCACACATGCTAAAAATCAAGTGTAGAGAAGTGACTTTCTCAAGTCTCTACAGCTAGGAAGTAGCAGAGTGGAGACTTGAACACAGGTCTTCTGCCAACCAGCTCAGTGCCTTCCCCACCACCTAACTCTCCCATGCAACCATTATTGAAAAACTCTGAATCTTAAATTATCTCTTAACTTATGTTTTAAACCTTTGCTGACCCTTTTAAAATCAGCATAGAGCATCAGTCCTTCAAGTCATCTTTGCATAAGCAAAAGAAAGGCCCTCTAATGAGTTTGTGCAGAATGCTTTCCTTGAATTGTAGGCTCTGGGAGGACAGTCCCAGCATGTATATTTTTGTGCCAATGAATGGATGGCATTAATAATAATGGCCCTGAATATTTATATCACAGATCTCTCTTCTGTCCACCCTTCAGTCAAATGCTGTTAAGCCAAGATTCCCTACTGGTTCACAGTGATGTCAGAGAGTATAGTCAAGACATAGTCAAACCCTGGGCTTCACAGAGTCTCCCCCAAACACCCAGGGCAGTGTCTGGGTGCAGCATCTCAGCCACAGAGCTGGTAGCAGCAGCACATGTAAATCCTGTTTCTTGGATGGAGGAACACAATACAATCATTTTTCTGGAAAAATCTCCCTGGGCTCTGAAATAGACATGCTGTAAATAATTGGAGCATTAATGAATTACAGTGAGAATCTCCCCAGCTTGTCAGCATTCCACCCCTTGTTTTTTGCCTGAAAATCATTTCCTTTATGGTGATTTGAAGAATTGAACCCAGTGTGTCTAGGTTGACACGTGGCAATGTATGTAGTTTATCCTTCGGGCACCTGAAACCAGCTTCTCTTTCAGAGGAGTTGTCCCTCTGCCTGGCTAGTGTTGACCTGACCGCCTCTGCCCGCAGCTGATTGGACAAGTTAGGGATTCCCCTGGGAACCAACCCAGAGGGGGGGCCGGGCCATTCTGATTCTTTCTACTGGAATTTGGAACTGGGCTACAGGCCGAGTCAATGAGCTAAGAAGTGGCAGGTCCTGTCGCTGAAGGGCTGACGGCCACCGTGTGATGAGGTCACGATGAGTGTGGCCCAGACGAAGGGCTGACCAAGGAAGGTGGGCTCAGGGAGGGGCAAGTGAAACAACCAGGCAGGAAGAGAAAGACATGAGCATCCGTGTGGCCTGGAGAAGAGAGGAAATACGTGTCCTAGTTTCTGGCTGTGATCTTTTGGGAACCAGACGTACTTCTTACTGCTGATAAAGGGAGGGGTCTTTCAAAGCTTTCCAACACTTCTCATTATTTTACTGACACTAGTTGGAAATGTTGGCTTTTGCCCCTTGAAATCTTAAAGATCCTTAAAAGACAAGTTGTTTTAAGGTCAAAATAATTAGACACTATTAATATGCATGGCATTTCATGACTTGCAAAGAAAGGGATGTCTGACTGGTTACCAAGACTCAATGCCTTGTTTCTACAGTCATCATTTGGGGCAAGTGGCTGCAACCAACTGGCTTTTGCTTTGGTTGTTATGCCTTGTGTGGTAGTCTCTGTTAATAGTAACAGAAAAATTTGTGTTACTGATGTCTAACATTTATTGAATATTTGTTATTTTGCAGTGATTAGCCAAGTGCTTATGTGAATTTGTTCACTTACTCCTCAAAATCCCCGAATGGGGTAGGTATTATTATTACTCCATTGTGCAGATTAGCAAAGTGAGACTTAAAGGTTAAGTAAATTGCCTAAAAACTCACATTTAATAAGGGCTGGGGTATGGGACAGTGAGGCAAACTCAGCCAGACCGCAGAATGTGTGTTCTTAATGCCCCTACGGAATTCCTTGAATATATGGAATGGCCTGATATCCTATGGTTAGGGTAAAAACGAATTAGACACAAGTGAAGTCTTTGTTTTGAGGTGACTGGCCCAAAGTATGTCCAATATGGATGCTTTATGTTTAGTACTGAAAAGTATTCTAACAAGATTTCTAGGGGAAGTACAAATAGAGGGTTTACCACAGAGAGAAGGACTTTTCAAGCAAGTTACTATTCCAGGGGATTTTCAGCCACTTTGCAATAGGCCTGTGCTGCGTACTGGCTGAGGGCATGTGTTTTTCTGCTGAGAGAGGGCTGTTTGACTATGGGAAGTAGCCCTCGTTAACTCTAAGACTTTGGGAGAGTTACTCGGTCCCCATTCCAGTTTCCTCATTGATAAAGTGGGGAGAATTATATACCTATATGAAAAGGTAATAGCAGAGATCAAAGAATAGTACAAAT
The DNA here is from genome assembly GCF_964146895.1 of Miniopterus schreibersii. NCBI lineage: Eukaryota > Metazoa > Chordata > Mammalia > Chiroptera > Miniopteridae > Miniopterus > Miniopterus schreibersii. Next base: position 14,251,248 of record NC_138111.1, on the reverse strand, counting down.
AAAATACTCGGTACATAGCAAAGTGCTTAATAATGAATATTCTAATTATTAGATACTTCATAAATGGTGATTATTGGGATGACTGGGTCCAGGTAACCATCCTGCTGATACTTTTTCTTTTTATTGAATATTCACATATGCTCTTATACTCCTTTCAATAAACCCTCAGTCTAGCCTGGCCAACATGGTTCAGTGGTTGAGCATCATTCTATTAAGCAGGAGTCACAGTTTGAATCCTGGTCAGGACACACGCCCAGGTTGTGGCAGGATCCTCATCATGGGCTGTACAGGAGGCCGCTGATCAATGACTCTCACCATTGATGTTTCTATTTTTCTCTCCCTTTCCCTTCCTCTCTCTGAAATCAATAAAAAACATATTTTTTTTAAAAAAACACCCAATTCTAATAAATAACCTAAGTATACTTCTAGCATATGTCCCTCACAAACCAGATCAAGAAAACATGGTCCAACACTCATAACTCCATTTGAATCTTGAGGACAAAAACCCTGTGAGTCAGAAACCAGGATCAGCATCTTCTGGGTGAGGAGTCCGAGGCTTAGAGAGGTCAAGTAAGTTCTCAAAGGTTATACAAGAAAGAACCCAAATGAAGACTTGAATCTGGCTCTTCAGGCCTTTACTGTCTTGACAGCTGAGAGATAAAACATGGAAGACTGATGAGATCTGGCCACGGAACGTGTGTTCAGAGGGAGAGGGCAGTGCACCAGCCAGGTGCTGAGTGTAACAATGACAGCGACACCCTTTGTTTCCTGCCCAGAGAGATTCGGAGATATTGTCATCAAGGGGATCGTTGTGAGCACTTGGGGCTGTCAGAAAAATTGTAAGAGATTTTGAAATAGGCAAAAAAGATGATGGGGGGTCCTGTCTGGCCCACCCTTCTTGGTTATATCTGTCTTTCATTGTCTGAGCTATTTTTACCACTCTATAATTTAAAGAAAACCGTTAATAATGCAAATGATTGGTATCCAAATAAATACACATCGTGTCCAGTGGAGATGAACTGATTATTGCCCTGTGGCTATTAACCGGTTGTGCGTCTGTCTGTAATCCATGTCAGCCTTCCTGGTTGCCTATGTGTGTTCTTCAAGTTCTCTGAATCGGTTGTAGCATCTTGCTGGTTCCCTCATTGATTCATGAGTTCAATAAAATATTTGGTGAGTGTTCATTTTATATTTATCTGATAGTCATGATTTTATATTTTGCTAAAATTGTCCATAAATAGGACAGAGCTGCTCACTACATTATACAAAGACCCACTCAGGTACAAGTAATTGTTTTAGAGGGAAGTCAGAAGCTAGCCTTTGCTTAGCAGGTACAGTTGGACCAGGGACTCCCCCCTCCCCCCATTCATTAGAGGGAAGGGAATGAGAGATGAGAGCTATTTAGCACAAGGGAGAAAGGCTTCCCTGCCTGTTTCCAGGGCTTGGTTACTGTGAGAAGCAAATGGTGCAGCTGCTTTGGCGATGGCTGAGCAGCCTGAGGAGGCGGCATGAGGGACTGGACAGACAAGGGGACCAGGAGTCTAGTGACCTGGGGACTAGGTCCAGCTCTGCCATTAACCAGCTGTGTGACCTTGGGCAAGTCGCTTAACACTCTGTCTCTCTATCTGCAAAATGAGAGGCCAGAACTAAATGATCTCCAAGGCCCCTTCTAACGCTAAGTGGCTATGGGCCATTGATTCTGAAGACACCAGGTGGTCATGGCCCAATGCTCCCTGAGCAATTCTTAGTCTGGAAATTAGCAGGCTGTGATAGAAGCCAAGGACCTGATGGCGTGTGCAATCTGGAATGAACTTCTCCCTTGTAATCGTCCCTTCCATCAAGAATAATGGCCTCTGTGTAAATGTGCCACAGCTTTTTTATCCAGTCATCTACTGATGGGCGCTTGGGCTGCTTCCGAAGCTCAACATTTACATTTACACAGTGGAATACTACTCAGCCATTAAAAGAAGGAAATCTTACCTTTTGCGACAGCATGGATGGACTGGGAGGGTATGATGCTAAGTGAAATAAGCCAGGCAGAGAAAGGAAAATACCATAGGATTTTCCTTATATGTGGAATGTAATGAAGAAAATAAAGTAGAAAGAAACAGACTCATAGCTATGAGGGGAGAGGGGTGAGGGGGGCTGGGTGAAAAAGATGAAGGTATTAATCCAAAAACCAAAACCAGAAAACAACCTCATAGACAGCCAACAGTACAGTGATTACCAAAGGGAAATGGGGGTGGGAGAGGCAGGGGAGGGTAGAGGGGGGATAAATAGTGATGGAGACATGACTTGGGGTGGTGAACACACAATAGAATATACAGATGATGTGTTATAGAATTGTGCACCTTAAATAGATATAATCTTATTAACCAATGTAACCCCAAATGCAAAATTATTAAAAAAAGTAATGGCCTCTGGTTAGGGGAAGAATATGGGCTGGGAGATGCTGAACCATCTGTAAAAGGACTTCAACTTCAGAACTAGGCTTATAGAAGAGACATCTTTGAATCGCCTCGGCCTACTGTTGTAAGGGGTGTATATGAATTGCTTCCAAAAGTGGAGTCGAAAGTCGCAGTTGAGAGAAAAACAATGCTCTTGAGGGTTTTGCTAGTCACTATTTACTCTGACCTAAAGCCACCTGTAATCCACCAGGCCTAGTGTTTTCCTAGAGTTGGGTAACTTCAGCTGAAAAGATGACAAAGGATGAAGCATCAGTTGGGGAGCCGGATTAGATGAGCTCTGATCTTTTTCTATACCACCCCTAGACCCAAGTATTATGATTGGAAATCATTACTCTGTTTCCTCTTTTATTTCCCCTTCAAGCCCCGTGGTTGTGCCATATCTGAAGTGTGCACTGAGTGTGGCATCGGGAGACTTCTATCTGGAATGTCGCTCATCTTGCTAAGCTTCATTCCTGCACCTATGGAACGAGACTGCTGTCTTCGATACCAGGCGGGCCCTTTCATTCATGAAGTGAGGCCTAGTTAGCACCTGCAGTGTGCCTCTGCTCTGACCAGGGGGCCGCAAACAGAATTTAATAACAAGGCTCTTGACCTCAAGGTGTTTACACTTGCATTTTCCAGAAATATTTCTGTCCATTGATTTCTGCCTATGAATGTAAAGGGCATGCAGGGTTTTATTTCAGCTCAGAGTGTATTCCAGATTTCTAGAGTGCTTTGAAATTCTCCCCTCCAATCCCAGGCAGGTTTTTTGTGTTTTTTGTTTTTTTGAGATCTGCAATTGATACATCTCTCCAAATGTTTCCTTCACGTGACAGTTGATTCTCAGAGTTTCAGAATTCTATCATCTTCCATTCTGGGAGGTTCAGTGGAGTGAAGCCTCGGACTTCACAGGGTATAGGTAGTGATGGAAGGATTTATAAGGTAACAGCAAATCTCTGGTTTCCTCTCCCTCAGAAGCAGCACCATCATGAATTCAGGGAAAGCATGGCCTTAGCATCCAGTGTTGCATGCTCGTTAGACCCAGGAGGCTTGGAGTCAGTCAGGATCAGATCACAGTCTCATCTCCTCCCCTCGTTAGCTGTGTGACCTTGGCCCATTCCTTAACGCCTCTGAGCTTCAGTTCTCTCATCTGAATTTTCTGTGAATTAAATGAGAAAATGCATGAAAAAAATGAGATGAATTAAAAATGCATGAATTAAATGAGGAAAAGAAAAATTTAATATAGTATCTGACCTATAATGAGCATTTAATAAATGGTAGATATTATGAAGGTTATGACCAATAGCATGATTCATAGGTGACCAGAATGACTCTATTTCCCATTAACTATACTTTGAAAATACGTTGATCATAGACAAACCACTTCACTCTTCTTGACCTCAGTTCCTAAATCTGTAAAAATGGGAATAGATGAGGTGCACCCCCCCCCCCAAAGTACCTTTCAGCAATGATGTTCCGTAATCAGAGAAAATAGGTTTGATCACTTTCATCTCTTTGACCAACTCCAACAGCTGATAAGTTTTCTGGAATGTACTCTTAGAAAAGCATAGTGATTAAGAGCACAGATTCTGTAGTTAAATTGTCTGGCTTCAAGTTTTTTAGTTTATTTACCATGTGGCCTTAAGCAACTTACTCAATCTTGCTGTGTTTAAGGTTTCTCATCTGCAAAATTAGGGTCATAAGAAGACTCACCTCATAAGACTGTTGGGAGGACTCACCGAGTTAATCTATAATAAGCCTTGGCTGTCTCACACAGAGAGAGTGCTACATAAGTGTTATCATTGTATAATTGTCCCTGTTGTAGCTGTTATGGGCTGGGGCCACTTCTGGATTCAGGAGACAGCAGCACTGTGACTGCCAGCTATGCCCACCAAAGGCCGGGGCATGGCAACATTCCTTTTCTGAGGGAACGAGGTCTGTCGTATGTGATGAAAACAGGAAAGCTGCTGGTGGGCCATTTAGCTCTGAAGGAGAGAGGAAGGGCCTGACCTGCTACACAAAAAACTGACTTCATTGAGAGAAAAATTGGAATTGGGGCTGTGAAGGCCAGGTAGGGGTTGGAGGGAGAGGCAGAGAGGGAGGAGAGAACTTTTCCTTTTTGGGGTCTGCGGACTTGAACACGTGTGGCAGGCAGGGCAAGGCGTGCAAAGCTGGGGTTTGAAGAGAGACGCGTTTTGCGGCAGAGAATGCGGTAGAAGTGGTTGTATTCTCAGGTCTCCGAAAAGTTCCAGGTAAAGATATGTTGGAGCCTGGTTCCAAGGTCTTATTTCTGGCAGAGCCTTTTTCTTTGCAGAGGATTGAAAGGATGCAGCCTCTCAAGTCACAAATGATCAAATTGGGTACAGCCTGAGGTGTAAAACTCTAATCCCAGTTCTGCAGTGAGAAGAGCTTCTTGCTTCATTTTGTCCCATCTTCTCTCAGGGGGATGGGGATTCTAACTCTCATCAGCCATCTTCCGATAATGCTAGCATTTACTTAAAATAGTAATTACTAGGCGCTAGGTGAAACCTTGAATTGACAGTGAAGCTTTTCTCCTTTGGTGTGGGTATGAGTGTGTGGTTGAGCATATGAAGGAGGGCATGCAGAAGGTGTGACAATAGGCTCATGGGTGCTTTGCGATCAACACAACTTCAGGAAGTCTTGCTAAGCTGAATTCCCTAAGTGAAGGCAGTCAGTCCTGGGACACTCACTGCAGTGCTGTGTGGTGCTTATATTAGTCCCATTTTGCACTGGAGGGAGCAAGGAATCAAAGCTCAGGAAGATCTTTCACTTGCTCAGGGTCCATATTGGTTAAATATTGCTCCATGAAAAAGCACCTCCCAGAGCTCAGTAACTTGAACAATAAGCATTTATTATTTCTCATACATTTTTAGGTCAGCTGGGTGGTTCTACTGACCCGAGCAAGGCTTGGTTGGCTCATCTCGCCTGAGCTCAGTCACACAGCTTGTGGGTTAGCTCAGGGCCGAGTGGTCATGGGTGGCCCCGCTCCGGTGCCTGGCATGGCCTGCCTGTCCGCTGGGGTGGTGAGGGGACAGGGCCACACATCGCTCGTCCAGCAGGACATCCCAGGGTTGCCCCTCCGGGCCCTGCATGAGTGAGCAAGAAGAGGAGGCGGCGGAGGAGGAACATTTCCCCCAGGGTCTCCTGAAGCCTACTCTTGGAAGTGGCAGTGTCACTCCCTCCACATCCTGTTGGTCAGTCCAGTCACAAGGACAGCCCAGGCCCGAGGAGTGTGGAAATAGCCTCTTCCTGTTTAGAGAGGCCTCAGAGTCACACTGCAGAGGGCAGAGGCGTAGGGAGAAATGACGAATCACAGCCATTTTTCTTTTGTTTTGCAATCAGCCAACTCTCTGGTCCTACAAAGAGGACAGGAGTTAATCCCCGGCTGAGAGTCCCCCGAAGCCCGTGCTCTTCCCTGCTCTGCGGTATTGAGGTAACAGGCTTGTCATTAGCACCGGGGTTGCTGGCAAGCTCCCTCCCTGCTGGGAAGGCTAAGTCTTAGGCTTCCGTTCAAACCAGGGCACAGAGGGTTAACTGCGAGCTCCAGTTCTTCCAGTATAAGCAACCTATTCGCACTGATAGGTTGCTTTATGTCTTTGTTTCTCTTTTATGTCTTTGTTGTTTCCAAAGTAAGAAAAAACAAAACAAAAATAATTGGCAAGCATCCCTGATGTCGGGCAGAGCTCTGGGTAGGAGGACATGCGACATATTAAACCAGGCCTCAGTCATCAGTGTGGGAAAGAGAGGCACGTGTGTCCTTTCAGTTGATCTTTGGATTGAGAGACCAATTTTCAATCAATCTTGAACTTCACCCAGTGAACCAGCCTGTCTTGAACCAAAGTATTTATGGGAAACAGAAGAAACTATTGCGGGGAAACCAGCACTCATTTTTACCTTCGTGGTGGGACTAGCCCATTGGGAAGCACAGCGAGGATGGCCCAGATGCCTCCGCTCCGCGAAACCAGGTTTCGGTGCCTTCAGACTGCAGGTGTTTTGTTCTTTTCAAGGTAATTTCACGTTCAGTATTTCATTTAAGTTTTACAAACCCTCTTTGAGGTACACAGAATAGAAATTAAGATTCCCACATGACAGCTGAGGAAACTGAGATATGGGAAAATGAAAGGATACGTTCAATCTTGTATGATTAGAGATGAGCTCAAAAAAAACCAAAAAAAAACTTGTGATCTTACATCCTAATTGGTGCGTTTCTTTTCTGCTCACATGACCTGGTATCGAGATGAGCAACCTGTTCTCACTTGTTCTGGTGCCTGCGGAGGCAGCCAGGTGACTAATGGGCAGACTAAAACATCAGCATAGAGATTTTGAACAGAGGTTGCAAAATAGCCATCTACAAGCCATATCTGCCCTGCAGGTATTGTATTTGTGCCATATGTTGTTTAAAAGTAAACATTTAAAAAATATTTCATAATTATGAGATTTCTTATAAAATCCTGGATTTTGTGTTCTCTTGAAAAATAAGATCTAGAAACGCTGGGCTCAAGTCCTGTACCTATGGTAACACTATGGGGGAGCGCAGAAGAGGCAGCCCCTGGGGATGGCCATCGCTTCTCCAGTTTCCCACAGTCTCCACCTGGCCAGGTTCACCATTACGGTGCCTGCCTGCCTCCCATAGGCATGTACATATACAGCCTCTTTAACAAGTGACACTTGTGTGTTTTGTTGTTTTTTTTCTTAACACAACCTCATCCTGAGGTTTCACTGTATCTTCCTGGGAATATATCATCTCATTCTATAGTTGAGAACATCTTCACCTTCGTGGGCCCTGAGAAAGAAGACACCTACTAAGAAGGGCTTCTGGTGGCTGGCTAGCTGGGCTCAAGTTAAAAAACAAAACAAAAAGAAAAACCCAACAGAGCCTAGCAGCCATTTCCACAGAGGGGCCTCTCGCACAAAGTGCGCTTGGCGGGGAAGCCTCTGCACCACCCGCCCGCCTGCGCTGCGATTCTGCCGGCTGAGCCAGCCCTTATAAAGGAGCTGCCAGGATCCTGTTTCAGCCAATAGGGCGGAGGCTTTCCCCACTGACCAACCAGAGTGGCTCTATTCCGACCAATCAGGACGGTGCCTTTGGACCAATCAAACTGTGAGGATTTGGAGTCTTCATTTGCAGGAAGATGGGCCAATTAGGGACAGGGGCAGGGACTTCTGTCCGTATAAGCCAGCTCCCCCCTGGCTTGGGGAGCACACTTTCTCCTGAAGACCGAAGGCATTTCCCTGGGAAGAGCTGGACCTTTCTGAGTGGAGCGGAGCAGAAGTGCCCAGAGGAAGAGGGACATGGCCCCGAGGCTGCCTGGCCCCAGGGCAGCCTCACAGCCGCGCTGTGTCACCACTGAGTTGTTTTGTACTGAAGAAAGTTTCCTTTTCCACTGCACCCCAAGGTGGGGATTCCTGTTGGCATCGAATTGGCACCAACAACCATTGGTTGACACCTTCTATCTTCATATGAAGGTATCAGGGAAAGTTGACTCATCTGTGAGTAACGGTCTCTGTGCTTTTTCATTCTGATCCTAACCTAAGGTACCTATCAGGTAGGCTTCCTCCAAGACAGCAGTTTTCAACCTTTTTCCTCCGGTGGCACACATAAACTACTTACTAACATTCTGTTGAACACCAAAAAATATATTTTATGCCACTCTGACAAAAAATAGGTATAGTTTTGATTCACATCGGACAGCTATTGTTGCGTTGGCTGTTGTCATTTTTTTATTTGACAATCTAAGGGGATTGTCAGCCAGTGCCCCTGAATAGTCAGGTGTTGCACATTTTAAAAATTCTTGAGCACACCGGTTGAAAATCGCTGCTCTAAGAGACAACCCCTGACTGGGTCTTGAGAGGCAGGTAAGTGGGCTGGGTGGAGAATAAAGGTAAAGAAATGCCAGCTAGACAATATGTTCTCAGCAGTACTTGTAATAAACTTGTATAAGAGGAAATCCAAGGCTCCTTTCAGAGGAAGAAAGGCTAGGCAGGAATCGAGACCTACAGGATAAGTGGGGTCGAGGTCACAGAGAGTGACAGTTTATAGACAAAGGGAAGAGTTAAGTGTATTAAGCTGAAAATGGATTTAACCACAGGATGGTGTGGTAATATTTGAATTTTAAATAGATTATCTGGAGGCCATGTAAAGGATGGATTTAATGGCAGGTGAAACTGGGAGTAAGGCAACCATATCAGAAGCTACTGCAAGAAGCCAAGTAAGAGATCATGAGGGACTCATTTGAGAAATCCTACGGGAAGTAAGACCAGGAAATCTAGAGATACATTATTTTGACATTTATTGAATGCTAATTGTGTGCAGAATGCTATGGGAGAAATTAACTATCTGGTTCAACTTTCTCTGTAATGCTTTAATCTGCTTTACAACCATCCCAGTAAGCGGTTCTCCAGTCTCTGATTGGACACTACTTAATGACAGGGAACGAACTCCCTCGGGCCACAGTCAATTCCCATTTTAATTATTAGAAACTACTTCCTTGCACTGGCTGGTGTGGCTCAGTTGGTTGGAGTGTTGTCCCTCACTCTGAAGGGTGGCAGGTTCGATTTTCCGCCAGGGTACATACTCTGGTTGTGGGTTCAGTCCCTGGTGGGGGCACATATAGGAGGCAACCGATTGATGTTTCTCTCTCTCTCTCTCCCCCTTTCTCTTCCTCTCTCTCTAAAATCAGTAAAAAAAAAAAAAAAAAAAAAAAAAAAAAAATACCCTGGGGTGAGGGTTAAAAAAAACAAAGAGTTCTACTTCCTTATATATTGCTTCCTTACATAGAGTCAAAATTGTCACCCCTCCCAGAACCTCTGGTTCTGGCCTTTGAACCTATAGTTGCAAAGCTTAATCCCTGCTCTGCATGACAGTCTCCCAGGTATTTAATGACAGGGATCATCATGTCTCTCAAAAATCCTCTACTTTTCAACTAAAAAAAAATTCCGTAGTCCACCCCCAGCACACAGCACATTCAAATTCTACCCATTGTTTAAGGTCCAGCCTCAGTGTCACCAGAATGCCTTCAGGTGGTGCAACTAGGTATGGACTCCAGCTTCTCCAGGAGCTTCTTAAAACGTCCCACTCAGAATTGCACTGTCTTTCTGAGCAGCCTAACCAGCACGGATTTGAACAAGGCTCCCTCTTCTTCCCTCTTTTCCATTTCAGGAGACAGTGTCTTTACGGATGCACTCACCTACAGGAAAGGTCAGAAGGTTCAGCTGGGACCACTGTAGAGTAGGAGGACTGGCAGTCTGGTCCGGGGACCAGCAGCACAGGCATTCTCTGAGCGCTTATTCAAAATGCAAATTCCCGGGTCCCACCAGACCAGATTCAGAACCTCTAGGGCATGGGCCCAGGTATCTGTGTTTTCAAGGTGATTCTTATGCAGGCCAAAGTCTGAGATATATTTTTATAGAGGGTCTTTGACTAGGCACCTAGGGAGCTTTAAAAAGCCCAGTCACTTAGCTTTAAACAGAATCCTGCTCCTTCTGTCACATGGGGGCTAAAGCAACCTTTCTGGGACCACAGGCAGTCCCGGCATAACATGCCCATCTTTAAATGCCTGGGGAGGGGTTCTCTATTAGGCTAATTAAGTTTTACAATCAAGCAGTTGTGAGAAAGATTAAAAAAAAAAATAGAGAGAAAGGGGGAACAAAAGAGAAAGGAAACAAAACAAAACAATACGCCTTCGGTCAATCCATTACAAGGAGGACTGTGCCGCTGACCTTTTCGTTCGGCCTGTGCTGTGCGCGCAGCAACTCTGTAACCTTTTCCAGCTGGAATAGAAAGTTCAATTAAGTTTGTTGGCTCAGAAATCTGCCCATGTCCCGGAGAGCAGATTAGGCACTTAGGGGCTGCAATTATCCATCTGCTGCTTCTGCAAAACTGAAAAGAATGCACACGTGCCGTACCTATCTGGGCCTCTGCAGAGGGATATGTGTGTATCTGTATGCATGTGCACACTCGGGAGTGACAGGCAGGCAATAGCTGCAGCTGAGAGATTCACTCGATTCCAAATTTGGGCTCCTTTTTATGCATTGCTGGGGATGGTTTTAAGTGAGACAAGAGCCTGAGAGTTGGGACCTGCCCAGGTCTCGGCCACCACATTAATCCTCTTATCGCTTCTCCCTAGCTGGGTCTTCTGACCAGCGTCTCTGTCCTAGCCCAGATTGGAGGGCGGAGCCTGTAAAGAAGCAGCGTTCAAGATTCAAGTGATTAAACGTCAAGTGTGCCTCGCCTGGGGGAGCCACAGAGGCAATGATTAAGAATACCAGCTATGGGGATTGTGTGTGAATCTAGAGCAGGGTTGTAAACTTGAACAGGCCCCTTTGACTCTCTGAGCTTCGGTTTCCTCATCTGTAAAATGGGAATAATAGTATTAAGCTCATAAAGTGGTTGTGAAGATTCAACAAGGCAGCATATTTCGTTGTCTGGTGCATAGTTTATATTTAACAAGGGGTAGCTGTGGTTTTAATGACAATGAGAGTAACTCTGATATTAGTCTGTGGTTTTGGTGCCTGGTTTTGGTTTTGGGTCTTTGCAGTTTCCCTCTCACACCTATGTCCCATGTGGGACACTAGGCCCTTTGCCTTGATAACATCCCCAGTGACTCAGTCACTCTAGGACTATACTCACCTTGTTCTTCTGTCAGGGTCTAGAGTCTTCTCTGAATTTCACACGCAGTCACCCCACCTTCCAGTCACTCTCTTTCCAGACCGTGCTTTGCTGTCTTCATAGTTTACTTGTTACATATGTGTTCATCTGTCTCCTTGCCTGAAGACTGTGGTCTTCGTGAAAGGAGGGACTTGGTTGTTTTGTTCAACACTATATCTCCAGCACCAGAACAGCCCTTGCTCTGTAAAAGGTGATCGATTAGCATTTGTTGGACTAATAAGTTCCTGGGTTCAAGTCTGGGGCCTGAAGCCCTTCTTTGATGGTGTTTACTTAGGCCTTAGATTTCTCTGCTTCTGGATCCTCTCGCTTGGCTCCAAAACCCATTGATAAAGGCTCGTGAGCACTTCTCTCTCAACCTCCCCCATCCCTTCCACTGCACTCATTCATTTTTGGTTATCGGTCATCTTTTTCTCGATGCCTTGTTTTATGTGTCAGCTTTAACTTCACCTATCTTGCATATATGTGTCTGTATGCCAAGCACCAGGTCAACTCCAACTGGCGCATCTGGAACAAAATTCTTAATGAAATCTAAATGCTCAAGGAGGTAAGAGTTGCTGCTGTTCTGCGCCTGCAGCCTCATCTTGTACCATGATGCCTGAGACACTGAACATGTGAGTGGACAGTGGCCAGACCAGGTATGACAATAGACCTGTAGGAGGCCAACGCAGCTCTGCAGCAACTGGCTCCAAATGATCAGCACTTTATCAGTCGCTGCCAGCTTCCTTAATTTTTGCCTGAAATCAAGTCAAGATCTACCAGAGAAATCCAAATACGATCCCCAAACCAACCCCATAGGATGCTCATCTCTGGTTTCCCACGCTAACAACCTCCAGTCGCAGCACACCTGAAGCCTCCTGGTTTTTCCACTGTCAACCTTTCCACTCCCCTGCCTGCCTCGCGTCTCTATCAAACACAAGTGATAGTGACTGATTCCCTTGCTAGAGCAAGTCCTGAATGAACAGCTCTGTTTTTCTCTTAGGGTGTCTCCATTTATTCCCACATGCATGTTCTGGTTATCTATTGCTTCCAAACCAGTCGTCCCCAAACTTAATGGTTTAAATACACAATTATTTTCCCCATAATGTTGGCATTAAGGATTTAGGAAGGGCTCAGCTGGGTAGTTCCTCTCTGGTCCACACGGCATTATCTGGGGAGCTGGGTCTGGAGGCTTCTCTTCCAACGTGTTTCTTCTTGGTCCTGGTGGGGGCACATCTGGCACTTCAGTTGGAAGTCTCACCCTGCGGGGCCCCCAGAGGGAGACAGAGGAAGAGAGAAGGAGAGAGGGAGAAACTAAATCAGACCTCTCCTTTCTTCCTTCACAGTGTTTGTTAAAATTTGGAATTTTGTTCTTATACTACTTTTGAATTGATTTCCATCCTGCCCCACTCCCCCGCCATGAGCGTAAGCAGGGGGCATTGTCTGGGTGTGGTCATCAATATTTTACCCCCAGTGCTAGTATAGTTGCTGACACACAGTAGGTGATTAATACATTTTTGCTAAAGAAATCAATGCATTTATTTAAACTTTCTCACCCTAGCGCACACTTCTAACAAGAGCCTAGTATTTGAACTTGGTGTTAGGGTCTTGAGCTCATTCAAGAAATCAATTCATGTGGAATTTATTCTTGCTTATGACATTAAAATGCAAAGATCTTTTACCAGGTGTTGTTATTTTCATTTGGTCCCTAGCGAATGTTTCTGACCATGCATACTAAAGGCCTCAGTTCAGCCTACGTTAGTGAAAATGACTTTGGTCTGAGACAGACCTGGTTTGAATTTCTATCCTTAAAACTAATTGCGTAAACTTAGGGATTTATTTAACATTTTTGATTCTCCTAATTTCCCCATCTGTAAAGTAGGTATAATAGTCTATGCCTTATAGAATCTTCTAAAAGACCATACTAGACAATAATCATAAAATAATTAGCCCAGTGTTTAACTTGATAATCACTCTAATAGCTTAAAGTTTATGTAATTAGAAATAAAAGCTTTAGCATAACACTTTACTTGATACCATCTATGTCACTGGATAATGTAATTTTTGCTTATTCCCTGGTATTCAAGTTTTATCTGATCTAAATGTAGTTTTTAAGGTAACTAGAAAAAGTTTCATTATTAGACTTTTTGAAAAATTCAAGTTGACTTCTATTAAAATCAGCATAATTGATTTATTGACTGTTTAAGAAGAAAAGAAGAGTACTTGTCCTCTCTGGTTACTCTTGTTGTTAATGTATTCATTGACTTGGGCTTTGGTCATTGGATGAAACAACAGAGATAAAAAAATCTTTTGAAGAGAGTTCCTTTACTTGAGGGAAGTAATATATATTTGCGGGAATAACTTCTGTTTGGGGAAACTAAGTTGTTTATGCCAGAGACCAAATTCTTTTAAAAGATCTTCTAGCACCAGTGATTTAGGCCACATCTGACTCCCTAGAGAGGAGCTGTGCATACAAGTCAGGAACTTTGCTTACATGACCCCTGAGTGTGTCCCCATTTTACAGATGAGGAGACTGAGGGTCAGAGAAAAAGTATGGCACTGCCAGGAAGCAGTGTAGCAAGAACTCAGGCCCGGTTTGTGTTAGCATTAGCAGGTGCTCTTTCTCCTCTGAATCCTCGCACTGCTTGTTCCAGCCACGAAGAGATAGGCAAAGCCTCAGCGAGCTATCACAGCAGGGAAATTAATTTCCAGTTGCCTTAGTCGCTGCTGTCAGACTCCACAGCCCTGCCATGGGTTAGCGGCCTGTCCACTTCCTTTTCTGAGAGGAACCACCAGTCATGCTCATGCGTGCCCAGGGTGGCACCCCCAGAGCCTCTGCCAGTTCTGCCATCAGACGTCTGGAAGAAGAATTTGCAGCCCACTGCTCTGCTGTTCAGGTCCCCATCTGTGTCAATTGAGTAATTTATGGATGCACTTTTTCCTGCACTAAAAAGGAGATGCACAGGGCCTTTGGAAATAATTCAATCTCTTTCAAGGGAACACATTTGGGGAAATTATTGTTAATGCATCTGAGTAAGAGGTGCTCAACCCCGACAAATATTTCACGCAATTATAGCCAAGATGAGACAGTGACAACCAGTGACCATCAATCATTCCCCAGATCAATAATAACCATGGAGCATGCAATCAAACCTAATCAACACCCGGTGATTAAGGAACAGGGCTTCTCTTCTTTGCTCTCAGGGTCATTGTCCCTTGAAAGGATTGGCTCAGTCTCCTCAAGACAGCACACAATACAGATACAAACATAAAAATATGGGCTTTGGAATCTGGCAGAGCTGGGTCAGATCCTATAAATACTTACTTGTCAATGTTGGACAAAATTATATAATAATTATTAACACTCACTGTACACTTTTTGGGTGCCATTCAGGATGCTAAGCATTTCATCGGTATTATCTCATTTAACCTTATATGTGTGAAGTCTGTACCATATACCCTCTCAGAGAGATGAGTTGGCTCAGAGAGAAGTCACATTCACAGCAAGTGACAGCCGTGACTGTTTGACCAAAGCTTCACTCATTCTCAAAGTGGCCCCACATTAAAATCACCTGAGGAGCTCTTTGAAATAATAACTGAGCCCTACCTTCCCCGTAGCACCCGAATCATAGTCTTTGAAGGTGGGGATCAAGCATGTTTTATTTCCAGTAAACATTTTAATAAATTAAGCGGACACACAGGAAAGTGAACAATGGAGTGTCACACAGGGTGCTTTCAAAGTAAACGTAACGTGCGTACCGAGCAAAGTCAGTGCCCTGGAGCTTCATGGTGTCCCTTTCTAGTCACTACCACCTCGCTCTGCCCAAGAATAATGCTCATTTTTACCTTAAAAAGCAGATTCATTCTTCCTGTGTTTGAACTTTACGTAAATGGATTCGTATAGTTGACATCCTTCTGTGCCTAGCGTCACGCTGCATTTGTGAGTCAGCGAAGTTGTGGAGGGTAGCGGTGTTTTGCCCATTCCTGTGGCTGTGGAGGGTCCCGTTGTGTGAGACCCCACAGTGCCTCAGCCAGCCTGCTGTCCACGTGCCCCTTTGCGTGCGAGGTGCATGCCTTTCTGTTGAGCATCTCCCTAAGGGTGGAACTGCGGGGGCAAAGGGTGTGCCCTGCTCAGCTCTAATACTCCAGGCCTGCATTTTAAAAGAAGTTCTCAGGTGATTGTGACATACAGTGTGTATGTGTGTGTGGGGGGCACACTTAAAGAGGTGGGTGTTTAGGGGAAGCCCATCCCCACTATGCTAGGAATGGAGGAGAGCAGATACCTGCTGGGGATGCACCAAGAGCCTTATTTCATACACGAAGGAATCTGTACACAGAGGCGACCTTCTCAGAAACTGTATACCTCAGTTGGGGTGGTTTTAGTCTTGAATTTGGCTCAAGAAGAAAAGGTTGGAAAACGTTTTGATTGGTTGAAAGGTTTTACATGTACAGGAACCTCGGCAGAGCTGAACCACTGGGCAGGGGAAGTGGGCAGCTCTAGTGATGGATGGGTGAGTCTGTTATGGTCTCTTTGATCTGTCTGCTTGCTTTTAGCTCTGACTATTTCTCTCTGTCTCTCTCACACTCTTTCTTCTATCTCTCCATCTCACAGGTCCTCTTTATCTCTGTGCCTCTGTTCTTTCCTCCTCTCTGCCTTCCAGACTCCTCTGCCTACTCATAGTGTCTGTTTCCCAGAAGCTCAGCTAGCATAGGCCTTTGACTTGCCATGGTTCTTAAATCTCTTAACTCAGCCTTAGGTTCTCTTGGTTTCTGTGGCCCTGTGTATTTATAATTTTATTTTCTGTCTCTTCATTCAAGCTCCCAGGAGCATCTGATTGGCTCAATTAATCTTTTGTGCTGGCCACTTGAACCGCAGGTTGATCTCCATTGTATAGAATAGTGTCTCCTGAGTCAGGGGCCCAACTCTGATATAATCAACTGTACTTAGGAAAATAGGACTACCTGATCTAATGCTTAAACTATTCAGCTACAATATGGGCAAATCTCTTAAGAAAATGTGTTGAGTGCACTGGACAATCAAACATGATAAGAAACCTCTTAAGCTTCAGAGTCCTGACATCTGAAATTTGCTTGGTGGTTGACCAGAAGCTCCTGGGGACCAGCAGTTCTGTCTTAGGCCTCTTTGAGTACTCAGAAACGGATTCATGAGGCTCAATAGTATTTTTTTTGGAATGAATGAATTCACTTGTCTGTACTCTATAATAAATCTGGTTTTCATTCATGTCCCAAGTCATGGGGTTTCGGTCCTTCACTTACTTAATCATTCAACAAATATTTACAGAATCTGCTTTGTGCCAGACACTGTTTTATACACTTGAGACTTGACAATGAATAAACTAGGCAAAACCCCTGCCTTTGTGGAACATAATAGTAAGTGTTAGGAAAAAGAATAAAGTGAGAGATAGGGTGGTGATGGGGGAGTATTTTAGATAAGGTGGTCATGGAAGTCTGGTTTGAAGAGGTAACACTGAGCAGTTAATTGAATAAAATGAGGGGCAAAGCTTTCCACAAATCTAAGGAGATATTTTTCTAGAGGAAAGATTTATTTTCATTCAGAAGGAGCAAGCAACAAGTGCAAAGCCCTAAGGTGGCCATTAACTCTTTTGGTTTATAGGAGAGCAAGATGGTGGGATAGCGGGCCTCCAAGATGGTCCCCAGTGATCTTTGCCTCAGGTTGTTTCTTCTCTTGTGTAGTCTCTTCCCACATTGATTTAGAACTGGTCTGTGGAACCAATAGAGTATGTCAGAGGTGATGCTGTGATGTCTAACTAGGTTATAAACGACATTGGCAGTTCTGTGTTGGCCTCTTGGATCACCCTCTCTGGGGGTAGTCATCTGCTCTGTCATGGGGACACACGAGGGCACTGTAGAGTGGGTCATATAGAGAAGAACTGAGGTCTTCTGCCACCTTGCCAAACGTGTGGGTTAGCCACCTTGCCAGTGGATTTCTAGCCCCAGTCAAGTCTTCAGATGACATCAGCCTCAGCACACACCTTGATTGCAATCTTATAACACCCTAAACTAGAACAGTCCAGCTCGTTTGCCCCCAAGCTTCTTACCGACAGAAACAGTGAGATATTATGTCTTTACTGTTGCTTTAAGTCTCTAATTTGGGGGGTAATTTTTTATGCAGCAACAGATGATTACTACAGGTGGCCAGCGAGTCTAGAGCACACTGAGTCTAGAGCAGACTGAGCTATGGAGGAATGCTGTAGATTAGGTCAGAGAGGGAACACAAGGTGAGATCATATAAGACTTTATAGTTTATGATAGGAATTAGAATTTATTCTGAATCTGATGGAAATCCACTGGAGTGTTTTAATCATAATGGGGGGGGGGGCGGTTTTGAAGGTGAGTGAATACAACATTTAGAGGTTAGTAACGGGAAGAAGAGCCAGCCATGAAGACTGAGCAGGAATGGCCAGGGAGGTAGGAGGAAAACCAGGGGAGTCCTAGACATCAGGGGCAGAAAATGCTTAAAGAAGCAATGAGGGGACAAGTGGACCCAATTCTGCTGAATGTTTTCGAGAGATTAGCTCTGAGAGCTGACCACTGAATATGGCCTGATGGAGATGATTGCTAACCTTGGGGATGAAAAACACAGCCTTGCAGATGTGCTTATGAATTTATCAGCCTCAAAGTGTATTTTGCTGGTATTCCTCTTTGTTGTGCTATGATAACATCAATGCAGCCAGTAGCACCTTTGTCCCACATCTGTCAGGTTTACACAGTGGTCTTCACTTTGCGATTCTCCTGCACACTAACTTGTCAACAGTGAATGGTCCCGCTTGGAGACTGATAGAATCCAGCCTGCACTGGAAGTTGAGAGTCTGAAGTATATATCGGATATAAGACGAGCTGGAGATGAGGGGCCAAGTGGGGCTGGGGAGAGAGAGTCAGCCCTTACTTGATTCTGGCCACCGGGAGCCACTGAAAGTTGTCCTGCAGCTGTTTGCTGTCCACTTTGTACTCGTGAGATTTTCTTCCATCTGGACTAGAAAATTAGAAGAAGACCCGGCCTGTTGTAAATTCTTTGCCTCAGTTTCCCCACCTGGAAGCAAGCGTTGCCCTAACACCTGGTGTTTGATCGCAGGCTTCTCGGAACGAGGCCGGGAGAGCTGCTGCCTCCTGCATCTGCGGATAGCCTTCGGCTCCCAGAGGGGGCAGCTGTCTACGCAGGTGAAGAAAGCAGACCTGGGCGGGGGGCGAAGGGCGCCGCCTCCTCTCTGACTCCACAGCTGGTGACCGCTCCTCCGGGGCTTTGAAACGAGATCCTATATGTAAGGTGCCAGCCAGTGGCACATCCCATTATGGTATTGTTTGCCTTGTGTTCTAGGTGCCAGTGCACACAATTTATTTCTCTACCAGGCCAGTAGCACCTTGAGGGGGGGGAGGACTGCTTTTTAATCACCTTTCATCCCCATTGCCCAGTGCCGTCTCTGTTACAAAATTAGTGCACAGAATAATGCTGAGTTTACATTTTAACTTAATGATTCCTTCTGTCTGTACAGTTTTCACACTGTTCCCCAAAGCCCGCTGCCCTTCATTAATTTCTGACTTCCCAGAGAATGCTGAGGCCTTGTGCTCATTCATTCACTCATGCATGTATGTGCTCACCTAATAGATATGTATTAGTTGGTCATGCCAGACATTGCACCCCGGTGAGCAAGACAGAGGCCCCTGCCCTGGCAGAGCATAAGTTTAATGTCATAGTTTCCCCCATCAGATTCCCTTTGGGAACTTCTAAAAAAATCTGACTGCCAGGAGCACATTTCCATCCTTCCAATGAGTAAGTATTCAGAATAGGTTCTGGGGATTGGCTTTTTCCAACCCATCCTATGTGACCCTGTCGGTGGGACACAAGGGTTATGTCGGAAGGCGTGATATGTGTATTATTCCTGGTGCGACAACTTAGTTTGGGGCCTTGGGAAAATCCCTTAACTCATCTAACCCCCAGTCTCTCCACTCGCAAAAAGGGCAAAATGTCTCTCCTGCCTACGTCTAGGGCGAGTGTGGGGAGACTATGAGACAATCAATAGCAGTGTGTTCAGTATATTTTACATTTCTATTAAAAAACCATCCATTGTTGTTATTGGGCACTAGCTAGTGTTTGGGACTTATATGTACCTGGTTCCTGCTTATTAATTTACAAATACTTTATCGGGGTGCCTACCACGTACAAGTTAGGGTCTTATATCTTCCTTGGACTCTTGATAGAGATTCACTAAACTGGCTGTTAAATTAATGGCTGATGGCATTTTAATGTACTGCCTCTCCAAGTATGTTGCACTTAATATCTTGAAGAAAATCATAAAATAATTGATAATGATAATTGCAATTGTTTTATTAAAATCTTACAATATACCAAGTGCTGTGACAAAGCACTTTACTTGGAGCTGAAAAGGACATTTGGAACTGTCTCCTAGAGGCCCCAAATCAATGTAAATTTGATAGTTTTCTTTAACCTTAATAGTGGTTTAAACAGCAGGGTAACTAAGCACAAGGCACATTCGATAGAAACATAAAAGTCGTTCATTCCTATTGTCTCACAGCAGACTCAGGACACACACCTGCCTGAGCCTCAGGCTACAGCTCAGTCCTCCCATTTCACAGATTAAGGATCTGATGTTCAGAGATGTTGTCCTGCGCCCACAGCATCATTTGTGTCCATCTAAGTGCTCTGGCTTTTTTACGAAATTGCTTCTTTAGTGTAGCAGTCGGCAGATTCTCCGGCTCAGTCAGTTGATCTGGTGCCTCGGCCTTCAGCTCAGTGACCCACCGCAGGCCGAGCACAGCCTCTCCCTGGCCATGACCTGCCACGCTCTCCGGGCCTCGCTGTCCCTCTGGAGGCTCCTGCTAGCCCCCTGTCTTTCCCATGCTCGCTCCCCTGCTCCGTGCACATCAGGCGTGAGCTCCGGTGCTCGCTCTCATGATCCCCTCCTCACCTCCTTAGCCACTTACTGCCCTGTCTGGAAGATGGCTTTCTGGCATGGCAATTTGAGCAGTCAACTTAATTGGAAGATTGGAGAAGACCTGGTGTCTGGGCCATCATGGGTGAACAGACTGAAGCAATAATCCATTTTAAAGCATATTTCCTGCTCTCAATTCTTGTATATTTCCAGGAGTTCCCATACTCTAGAAATTCCCAAGTATTTTGGGACCACTGGCTTCTTCATTTTTTCACATATTTGCCCAAATCTCACTTCCATCGGGCGGCCTTCTTGTCCACCCTATCTACCGTGGCTCTCCATTGCCTCCTGCCTCTCTATAATATGATGGCGCATTGCTTGTTAGCCTCAGATCTCACTCTGAAGGGGCTGTGGCAGGCAGGCTGCAAGGTGGCCCCCAAGACCCCACCTCCTAGTCTTCACACTTTGGGGTAATTCCCTCCTGTTAGGAGTGGGCAGTACCTGTGGCAGGTTTCTAAGCAATAGAATATGGCAATGGTGAGGAATGTGACTGTGTGATTATATTACATTCTGTAGACCCCGTGTGGCCAGCAGACTTCCCTCTCCGCATTGCTGGCACTGAAGAAGCAAGCTGCCGTGAAGGACGCGTGTATCCTGGCGGAGAAGTTCATTTGGCAGGGGACTGTGGGCAGCATCTAGGAGCTGAGCAAGACCCTGAAGTTCTTGCATTTACAGCCACTAATAAATAGATTTGCTCAACAAACTAAGTGAGCTTGGAAGTTAATGCATTGCCATTTGAGCCTCCAAATGAGAGCTGAGCCTTGGCCAACACCTTAATCACAGCCTTTCAGAGAATGCAGCTAAGCCTTGCCCAGACCCTTGAACCACGGAGACTATGAGATAATATGTGCTCTTTTAAATTGCAGTTTATGGCAATTTATTGCAAAGCATAGGAAACTAGAGTGGCCTATTTCCCTACTTCTTCACCTTGGGTTTGGCTGTGTGACTTGCTTTGGCCCATAACCGTGGCGGAAGCGTCAGTGTGCCGGTTCTGTGCGTGAGCATTAAGAGGTCTCGTGTGCTCCTGCTTGCTCTCTTGAATTTGTCATCATCATCAGAAGCTTATGCCTAGGCTAGCCCACTGGTCCCAGAAAGAGAATGAGAGCCCTGGGCAATAGATGTCCCTTGGTGAAGTTCAGCCTAGAATGACCGTTGCCCAGCTGACCTGCAGATGGTCAAGAAACAATGCTCCTGTTGATGTAAGTGACTGCGTTTGGGTCAGTCCAGTTCAGTGGGTAACTGGACGGAACCGAAACTGGAGCCCAGATTCTCTGACTCTTAGCGTGGTGGATTTATAGTAAAAAGCAATGTAAACTAAATACTAATATTTATATTGGCATGATACTTTGGGACCTGGGTTGGGCGGGGGTTCTTTAGAACACTTGAAATTATATACTAAATTTTATATTTTGTGCATTTTGTGGGAGAGACAGTCTAGTAACCCCTCATATTTTAAAAGAGATTCACAAGACCTCACCTATTTAAGAAACACTGATGCTAAAAGAAATCATTTTCTCCCTTGTTAAGTCTAGGGGATGGTGTTTTTCACTTAAGAAATACAATTTCCAGTCTCAATTCATTTCTCTTAATTGTCTTAAAATTTTATGGATTGATTCTTGGTGGCTTTCAGACAAGGCACCATTTCTTTATGCCTATGCATTTTCTTTATCAGTTAAAAATATCAATATTTCCCTAAGGAGAATGCTAATAGAGACGTTTGTAAAATTCCCAACACCAAGACATAAGAATGCTAATCCCCTTAAGTTATGTCAGTTCTGTGTCTCTGAAAGATATTACTTTTGTCTGTGTGAGTATGACATATTGAGGGGAAGCAGTGTTTTCAGTGGCCAGGAATAAATATCAGGGAACCCAAGGGAGCACGGGGTTCAGCTCCCTCCTCTGTTCCTGTTTCCTAGCTGTGCAGCCTCGCAAAAGTCACCCCACCTCTGCACCATAGTTTTCTTAGCATCTAGGTTGGGACAATCACGTCTATACTCATAGAGTTGCTATGAGAATTAAATGAGCTCACAAAGTGTGCTTGGTACATACTAAGTTCTCAGTAATGTTGAAAATAATATTACATATAATACCACACTTCCTGCAGTTTCTGCTCAACTTGCAACTCTTCAGAGTGGGGCAAGAACTTCTTTGTCTCAAAGTGATCAAGCAGAAAATAGAAATGGGTTGTGTGTTGATTGTTAGCCATGTTCCTCCTTTCTGGAGATGGGGACTGTGTAAATACCAGTATTTTATATTATTCATTTGGCACTGTGAGTTTGGAGTATAATTAGCTATTGTGGCAAGTACATGGAAGAAAGGATCCAGGATGGTTTAACAGTTACGGTAGCAATGAGCATTTTTCTTTCTTGTTTTGTTAAGGACAGAGAATTTATGGGGCACTCAAAGAATTCCCCCAAAAGTAAAGAGACTTGAAGATAACCAATTCGCTTTTTCCACTCCCATTGCCATCACCCCTCTCTCAGCTGTCAGTCCATCTCTGTCAAGATTATTTCAACAGTTCCTAACTGGTCTCCCTCCCTCTAGTCTTGCTCCCTTTTAATTCGTTCTGTACTCTGGAGCCAGAATGATTTATCTAAAATACAAATCAAACTAGGTTCTCTTCAAGGCCCTTCGGTGGCTTTTCAGTGACTCTAAGATAAAGGTCAGACTTTGTCATGGTGTGGCCCAAGCTTTCTGTGCTGGCCCTTGCCTCATCTCTCACCACGCTTCTGATTCTCAGCACCTCCGAGATTAAATTCCATCTCATTCTCCCAGCCATTCACAGCTCTGACTAATGCCGGTGGTGGAGGGAGTTGGGCGTTTGCGTCTCTGCTCCACGTCTGGCTCCGGAGCCAGATGAAGCTGACACAGTCCATCGTGATCTTACCACTGCCTGACAATGCTGCAGGAGAGCCCGGCTTTAGGTCCAATAGCCCGGGGGCTTCTACTCCTTCATCCCTGAATTATACAGGCTCGCCTCCCCCACCCTGCAGAGCTGAACCACTGCAGGAACTGCCCCTGTGCAAATTAGGGCATGGAGATGTGGAGCAGAACAGCTTTGGTGCTCTGAACATTTCTTAGGAGGACACAGGATGCACACGTCATAAAAGAAAATAAACCCTGAGTTGGACTTTATGGAAACTATTGCTCTTCAAAAATCACCATTAAAACAAATGAAAAGACAAGCTACAGACAGGGGACAAAGAAATAGCTGATAAAGAACTTGTACCTAGAGTATATAGAGAACTCACAGAAGTCACTAATGAGAAATAAGCTAATTAAAAGATTGACAAAAAATTCAAACAGACGTTTCACCAAAGAAGAGATAGGTAAAAAGAGAGAGAAAGAGTGAGCTCAATGTCATGAGTCATTAAAGCATTAAAGGGATACAAATTAAAACCACAATTAGGTATCACTCTATAACTATTAAAATGGGGAGAAAAAACTAATACCAGTAGGGTTGGAGGTGGGGAAACAGAGTTTTACATTATGAGAATGTAGAATGATTCAGCTGCTTTGGAAACATTTTGGCAGTTTTTTATGAAGTTAAATACACACTTATCATATGCATTTGTTTTCTAGGGCAGCCATAACAAATACCACAGACTGGGTGGCTTAAACAATAGAAATTTATTTTCTCGCAGTTCTGGAAACTTGAAGTCCAAGAGCAAGGTGTCAGCAGTTTGGCTTTCCCCCGAGGCCTCTCTCCTAGACTTGCAAATTAGTCAGCTTCTTGCTGTGTCCTCACATGGCCTTTCTTCTGTGTGTGCACATACCTGATGTCTCTTTGTGAGTCCAGACTTTCTTTTCTTGTAAGGACACCAACCCAATTAGATTAGCATTTGCTTTAACAGCCTCATTTTAATTAATCACCTCTTTAAAGGCCTTATCTCCAAAAACAGTTGTGTTGTGAGGTACTGGCCATCAAGGCCTCAACGTATGAGTTATGGGGAGACACAGTTCAGTTCATAACACAGTACAACTCTGCAATTTCCCCTGGAGAAATTTACCCAAGAGAAAGAAAAACATATGTCCACACAAAGACATGTATGGGGATGATAATAGTA
The DNA here is from genome assembly GCF_964146895.1 of Miniopterus schreibersii. Lineage (NCBI taxonomy): Eukaryota > Metazoa > Chordata > Mammalia > Chiroptera > Miniopteridae > Miniopterus > Miniopterus schreibersii. Next base: position 14,227,079 of record NC_138111.1, on the reverse strand, counting down.
GCTTTATTCATAATCACCAAAAGCTGGAAAACCTGAAATGCCCATCACAGTGATGGATAAACAAATTATGATACAGCAATACAATGGAATGTTACTCGGCCATGAAAAAGAGTGAATTCCTAATACAGGCGACAACATGAATGAATCTCGAAAGCATGATACTATGTGAAAGAAGTCAGAAGCAAAAAGCGACATAGTGTGTGATCCCGTTTATATGACATTCTGGGGGAGACAACACTATGGGAACAGAAATCAGATCAGTGGTTGCCTGGCACTGGGGTCAGGGGAGGGAATTGAATACAGAGCGGGGGGGGTGAAGGTTTTGACTTTATACGTTTGTCAAAACTCATAAAAATTTACACCTAAAAATGAATCTTATTGAATATAAATGTTATTTAAACTATATACTTAAAAAGAAAAAGAAAGAAACTGGTTAAGGCTCAGAAGCCCATGAGCTTGCTCAAAAGCTGCCAGGAAGTTACTTATGCAGGTTCAACTTGCACCCAGCATCCTGTCCTAAGTAAAATCATTGTTTATTGAGCAACTAAGGAGAAAATAATTGTTCCCCCCTCCCCTATAAATAAAGCAAACTCATTAGTCACTCTCTCTTAGAAGGAATGATGGTCATGAGAATCCCCTGATGAAGTCACTGACCATGAGGGTCTCCACCTGCACTGGTGACAATCTTGCACTGCTATGTGATCTCAAGTAGGGCAGGGCCTTTGCAAGGAGAAGGGCAGGTTGAACTAAGGACTTCTGTGACCTTGGGTCCTACTCTTGGGAAAGTCACACACGTTCCACTGCTAAGTTGTTTCATTTCTCCAAAGAAGTTTATGCCTCAGGATCCCACCATTTATTGGCTGCCTTCCTTTCCCCCATCTCACTTCCCTATTCTTCTACTGGGGTTTACAGCCCCATACAAATGAAATACTTATACCTCGATCCTTACCTCCTGGTTTGCACGCAGGGAAACCCAAACTAAGAGTCGTAATGGCACCTTGGAGTTACTGCTGCAGTAAACATGAGAACTTATTCTTAAATGAAGCTCAGAGACCACATGTATAATTAAACTAAATTTTATAAAAGAGAATATTCTAGAATGTCAGAAGGAAGAGCATTCATGGAGAGTTGTTATGCTGAGGAAAGGCTTTCTGGAAGCAGTGAGAATTTAGTTCAGCATTTAACCATGAGTGAGAGTTTCAGGTCTCCTTAGTTGCAGAGAACAAACGTGTGGTTTCGTCACAGTTGAGAGAGGAACACAGCACAGTAATGACACTAGGGCCCAAAGTGGACACATCGAATCTACCTGGATGTTTAGTGTCCTCCCACAATGCCACACATCCAAAAGCCAGTCCTCTTCCTTCCATGAAGTGGAAAGAAGGCCAATGAGTTGTGTGTCCCACTCCTGTGCTGATGTCTGACAGATGGTTCCAGATCCTTGAATGTCCCTGAGCTCCTGGCCCACAAACCAGGGCTGGGCGAGCAGCAGTATCTGGGAAAGGTAGTGGCCCGGACTCTACATCTTCATCCTGATTCCAAAGAGACAGCTGGAGGGATCACACAGCTCCTGTGACTACCATGGTGATCATGTTGCACATGGGGGCAATAATACCTATGTTCTGAGATTGTCATGAGTAGTAAATGACACAGTGTCTATAAACCTCATCGCAGTTCCTGGCACAGGACAAATGGCCAATTAATGTGACTCCAGTGAACAAAATGTCTTAGCAGTAGAAAAGTGACCTTGTCCTCAGTCTCTAAATAACGCTAGGCTCGGTTCTTGGAGAAGTGACTTGCCTCTAACATCTCCATAAAGTGGAAACCAGGATCTCCACTCCCAGGTGAAGATCTTTATGAGCTGATGCATGTAAAAAGTATTATTAAATCTCAGTCTACAGACACAGGATGGGATGCCAGTCTTGGAGGGAAATGGACAATAGTTTTCCCTGAATGGTCTCCCCCACTTCTTCCACCCAAGGTATAAATCCAGGGTGGAGTCGGATTTGCCCTGAAGCCAAGGAGCTTGTACCTCAGAGTTCCTCACCTGCACAGCCCTCCCAAGGTCTTATTTTCATCAAACAGGGCTTCTTCCCTCAAAAGAACAAGCTTCAGTGCCCACTACTAGGATTCCCTACCTGCCGGCGGCCAAGGTTCTTGAGAACATTCTCTGCGATCTTGGTGGGAATCCAGGTAGAGCTAAAGGAGTGGTCCAACCAGTACTGTTCCTCATCGGCTCACTGCAGGTTCTCCCAGGTCTCCACTTCCATCACCCATCCCCTCTCTCCTCCCTGCCTCCCTCCCATAACAGAGTCAAAGGACGTCCAAACAGAGAGCATCGAGTTTTACCTCCGCACCTCTGAAAGGAAGGGAGGAATCGGCTCAGTGGCTGAGATAGCTTAAAACTCACGTTTCCTGTCTTCTGCCTTTTCTCATAGTGTTCCCTCCCTCCCTCCCTCCCCCTCCCTCCCTCCCTCCCTCCCCCTCCCTCCCTCCCTCCCCCTCCCTCCCTCCCTCCCCCTCCTCCGTCCCCGTCCTCCCTCCCTCCCTCCCTCCCTCCCTCCCTCCCTCCCTCCCTCCCTCCCTCCCTCCCTCCCTCCCTTCCTTCCTTCCTTCCTTCCTTCCTTCCTTCCTTCCTTCCTTCCTTCCATTTACTTCTTAGGAAAAAAGGAGTTTTATCTTTTCTCTAAAACAAAGTCACTTCATGAGTGGCCAACAAGGGACAAAGAGCTGTCTCATTTTTTTGGCGCCCTGCTCTGGGATTCAATTGTTTTCACTGGCCTTTTGTACTCTTAGTTTATGAAAAATCAATAGTTTAATATAGAAAAAAAGTCCCTGGATATCTATTTAGAGTTGTATTACCTTCATTGCAGGGCTCTGCCTGCCTGCCTGCCAAGAATTTCTAAGTCAGATTGTCTTGTGCAGTGTCGGCCCCGCTGTCTGGAGCCGTCCACCAGACACAGGGTGATAGCAATAATAATACCAGTAGCAGAACTCAGGCACGCGTCCTGTCTGAACGCTTCTCAGAGCCATTTCATGAGGGACGGCACTCATGTACATGGTCAATATTCAATAAATGTTTGACTAAATTACTTAAAATTCATAATTATGGTACCCAAATAGATAGGCTACATGTAGTAGTCAGAGAAATAGTAAGCACCCACTGTATTCTCCTTTCCAGCATACTCACTTCACAAAACAATTTTTATCCTATTTCATAGATGAAGAAACTAAAGCTTAGGGAGTTTACGTGACTTGCTAAAGTGACTGAGGGAAAACACAGCTGGGCCATAACACCCCTTCATCTTGATAAAGCCCGTATTTTTTATGCTTAACCTTCAGGCCTCTCGGCCTATGGGAAATCCAGCCCGGGGAGAATGAGTGATGATCTCCTAAACATCCGTGTCTGGGACTTCACCTTTTCCTCTGTTCTTTCCCCTCCTCCAGACAACAGGTGATTGGATTAAGCACCGTGGACTCCTGGATGGAAGGCGACACGTCCTGTGTTCCGCAGAGACCCGTGATTCACGCTGACGCAGGAGGAGGTAGGCCAGCTGGGTTCTCTCCCTAGGGCTGTAGTCATGAGGAGCTCGGGGAGTGAACCAGTTGGTGGTGACTCCTGGTGCTGGGAAGTCCTGCAGACATGGTGCTGGGGCAGCCCTCGTGGGCTGTGCTCAGGGGACAGCAGAGGAAGCTTGGGGGCTGGGAGAGGGGGGAGAGGGAGCGAAAGAGTTCGGTTGTTCTGCGTGTATGGAGGAGAAAGGGGCAGCCAGTCCCCCAGGGGCCCACTTCTTGCGCCTTCGGAAACCTGGTGGTTTGCAGTCTCCCAATATCTGAAGGAGCTCCCCTCTTTCAAAATGAACTCCTCCCCTTGTTTCCTGATGAGAAAACCAAGTCCAAAGAAGCGACTTGCCTACGTTCACGGAATATGTTAGTTGTGGAACCAGGAGAGCTCTGGCTCAGAGTCCTGACACCAGCGCAGTTTCCCGCCACTAAGCCAGGGGTCGGCAGGCTACACCCTGCAGGCCGAGCCTGACTGCTGCTTCTCTTGGTGAAATTTCAGTGAACCACAGTCATACCGTTTCACTGACCCGTTGTCTAGGGCTGCTTTCAGCTGGAATGGCAGAGTTGAATAGTTGCATTAAAGACCAGATAGCACAGGAAGCCTAAAATATTTACAGCCTGAACTTTTACAGGAACGTTTGCTGACCTCTGCACTATGCTCAAGAAATCCATGGCACCCTTGGATAGGCCTGTGTTTATAACTAGGGCCATGTTAAGGTTTTGTAGGCCTTGGGCATTCTTACTTTGGGAAACTGTGAAATACTTTCATACTCCACATTAAATATCTTTAGTTAAAATCGTCACAATGGAGCTGTAGTTGGCATAGTTGATATAGTGTTACATTTTAGAGACATTTAATTAAATGAGTGGTTTTGAATACAGGCTGCATTTGTGTGAACTTGGAACCTAATATTTCCTCCCCCACTCCCCTGCCAAGGGCTCAGGGACCCTTGCAGATCTCACAGGCTTCGGGCTTTTCCCCGTAGGCTCTCGTGGGTCAAATGGCCCAGCTCACGGCAACTTCTCCCCTTAGTCTCTCCATCCGATTGTTGTCGACGCTTTGCTGAGATATAATTTCCATGCCGTAAAATTCACTCATTTTAAGTGTACCATTTAATGATTTTTAGTAAATTTACAGAGTTGTGCAGCTATCACTGTGATCAAATCTCCATCTAATTTTAAGGAAGCTGTCTGTTATATCACGTAGGAAACTTTCCGTCCCAAGGAGCTTATCCCCTGTAAAGATGTGCTCCACGAGGGAGCCTGTGCTTTGGCAGCCTCGGCAGCCAGCGCTTGCTGTTTGTCTGGTCGCGAGGTTGGCACATCTGCATTTCATGGCGCTCTCAGAAGCCTTAACCGCGCAGCACGCTCACCCACGGCTCACAGGCGAGAAATGCTTTGTGTTCAGTATTCACCTGGTATTGATGGTCCAGCTGACAAGTAAGCGTTAAGCACATTTCTCGGCACTGTGAGAGCGTCACCACTGTGGCCACCTCTTAGGAGGCTTAGGGAGGAATAAGTGACAGGCAGAGGTAACAAGTGAATAAGAGGAACACTCGATGCCCTTTGGGAGTGTAGCGTCGTCATTAAATCTGGGTTAGAATCCTGGCTTTGCCTCCCATTTGCTGTGTAGTGTTGGGCGAGGTGTTCAGTTTCTTCAGCTGTAAAAATGGGCAATAACAGATATATGCTCACTGCGAAGACTGAACCAGTTAATCCATGTAAAACACTTGCCATGGTGCTCAGAGCACAGTACCTTGCGATGAACTAGGAAATAAGTCTTAGCGACGGATAGATTTCCTCTTAGCACACAACTGAAATTATTTGGAGGAATATTTGATGACTCTGCTCGATGTAAAGACTGAGTGTTCAGAGCTGGCGGGAAGGCTTCGGGGAGAGGTGATGGGAGAGCGGAGGACGCTGAGGAGGGAATGCTGGGCAGTGTGTGATAACTCACGGTTTGGAGGGGGGCAGACCCTGAACAAAGCCCCGGGAAAAACAGTGACAAGTCTACACTGACAAAGAGAGAGAAATGGGGATAGCATACGTGGATGCAGGGGCTTGTTAGGTTCCCTAGGTTTGAGATGCGGGACTCCTGCATGTTGGGAAATTGAGGGTCTCAAGAAATTTTAGTTAAAAATAAAGAAAAGACAGTCCCCCATCTGTCATCCAAAATTAAGTAAATAACACAGACAAGAAGTGCAGGTGCCATTTAAGGGAGGGGTCTGTATGTGGCCCTGCCTTGTCAGAGGAGGGAGAGGCCATTTCTAGCTGAGAGATCTAGGAAGGCTCCCTGGAAGAGGAGGCTTTTGAACGTGGCCTTGGATCATATGTATGGTTGTCCTATGCAGAGATGAGGGGCAAAGGCACTTTAGAAAATAAAACTGTAGGTGTCAAGGGGAAAAAATGGGACTCACAAAGGCAACATGAGAAAGAACGAACTCGTTTTTGGTTGAATAATCATATAACTGATAGTAGCTGCTATATATTGTGTTATGTGCCATAAAATTCCTGTTATCACATTAATTGTTACAGTAACTGTGTAAGAAAGAGACTGTTATCCCTGTTTCGTAGATGAGGGAACTGAGGTCTAGAGAGATGACCTTGTTCAAGGTCACATTGCTGGGATGCCAAGACCTTTGGGACTCGAGCCTCAAACCTGTGACCTCTGCTAGTCCCCGAGGAGCTGAGGTGAGGGTGCATTTGGCAGGGCGGGCTAGGGCAGGGCAGGGGGCCACTCTGAGCTGCCGGTTGAAGGGTTCGTTCAGTGCAAACACGGTTCTCACTGTTGGGTGAAGAAAACTCAGCCACCTGTGAGCCTCAGGCAAGTCGACTCACATCGCTGAGTGGGTTGTTCCCTCAGCCACAAAAGGCGGTCTGGAAAACACCTTTCAGATTTAACGTGAGGACATAATAAGACAATCCATGTGACATTCTCATCGGTGCTGTCCGTAGAAAGTGCTCAAGAAAGGAAAACCAAGTCACCGCATTCATTTCCTAGGGCTGCCGCCGTAACAAGTTAATACAACAGAATGGATTCTCTCAAGGTCCCGGGGGCTAGACGTTCAAAAGCAAGCTGTCAGCAGGGCCGTGCTCCCTTTGAAGGTGTCAGAGAAGGATCCTTCGTGCTTCCTTCTAGCTGCAGGTGGTCACTGACCATCCGTGGTGTCCCTTGGCATGTAGATGCAGCTCTTCAGTCTCGGCCTCGGTCCTCAGCCTCCCTCTGTGCCTCTGTCTTCACGTGGCATTCTCCTTTCTGTGTGCGTGTCCACATTTCCCTCGCCTTAGAAGGCATACCAGTCACTGGGTTTGGTCTCACCCTAATCCATTATAGCCTCGTCTTGACTTGGTTACATCTGCAAAGACCCCATTTCCAAACTGAATCACATCTGAGGTTCTGGCTGGGCATGAACTTTGCTGCAGGGGGTGGGCACTGTTGAACCCTGTGCAATCCTTATCCTTATATAAGAAGTGCAAAGTGCCTGGTAAGATTCTGGATCCGCATAAATGCTCAATAAAAGGTAGCCTTTAATAGCAACAACAGCAACAAATGATAATAAGATAATATATGTGAGCTACCTAGTATCGTGCTTAGCAGGTAATAGGGCTGTTCGCTCTCCTGTTCCCCAGGCCCCAGCCCATACAGATACACACAGCAGGGAGCTCAACAAATATTGGTTGAACAAACAGCAGATCTTAGTTCCTAGAAAAAGCCCCACCATTTGTCTCCGGGAAATTGGCATCAGACGCGGGATGGAGCTGCCGGTGGGGCTGTCACCTGTGAGCGGGAGGTGTGAGTGGATGACAGGCAGGCTCCCTGCTGCAGGCGCTGATGGCCACTCCTAATGAGACAGAGTGAGAAATGAGCTCAGTCCTCGGAGCTGTAGTTTATTCTGTCCCGAGCCCACAGGGTCCCAGCACGGTGACACCAGCTGTTTTCAGATGCCTTTCTGGAAAAAGCACGAGCTGGTCTTGGTTTCATGGTGCAGGAGGCACCCTCGGCACAGTTTCCAACTCAGCAAGGCGAAGAGGGAGACTGGGCTCCACGCCTGACCCGCACTGGGATCCGAGGGGCCCGGGGCTAGTTCTTTTATGTCTGTGACCCTCAGTCTTCTTACCTGTGAAGTGGGCACGATATACATGCCACACGGGGCTGTCCTCAGGACTGATGAGAGAACGGGTCTGAAGAGACCCGCATAACAGGGAGAGCACAGGAAACACGGCATCCGTGTGGCCGTCCCCCACTGCCAGGTCTAGGCTCCCTCCCGCCCAGCAGCTCCCCGGGCGCAGGCGCTGCTTGCTCTCTGCTCATCAGATCCCCTGCGCAGCAAAGCATTTGAAACGGATCTCACGTTTACTTCCCCATGGGGACCCAAACCCTGAGAGATGCATTTATCTATTAATTCCTTTACCTATGTATTCACTCATCTGTGCTTATTCAGATCCACCTTAGGTCTGTCATCCATTTAGCAATTACTTTTTGAGCTCTTGCTCGGTGCCGGTCATCTCCTAGGTATGGAGATGAATCCAGCAGGGACCCTGTGTTCACGGCACTCACAGGCTCCCGAGGGATGCATGTGAACAGAAACCACCAAGGCAGGGCCGTGTGCCATGATTTGGGGCAGGCCTTTCCTTCTCTCTGGACCTGCGTTTCCCATCTGTAGAATGAGACAGTTGAACCCATTGTTCTTAATTCCTTCCCTAGCCATCTAAGAAACAACTGTAACGTTGGAAAGAACACTGAACAGGGAGTCAGCAGATTCTAGCTGTGGTCCCAACACTGCCGCTAACTCAGGAGGGTCCTCAACCCTTTCCAGCCCGCGTGCCTCGGCCTCCAGTGTGTATATGACGGGGCAGAGTGGAATAATCCCCAAGATCCCTAAAGCTTGAGAGACTCTTACTTCTTGAGATCACTCAGCTCCTTGTCTGGGGACCGGTGACACAGGAGTAGCAGCTGAGCAAAGGTTCGGAGGAAGACACCGAAGGGCAGGCACAGGAATGGGGCTCCCAGAAGCCTCTATGGATTGCCGGTTGGCATTTTCCTGGGGCGGCTGGCATCCTCCTGGGGCCGGTGGTCTGTCTCCTGCTCTGACAGGCTGGGGATGGAAATGTTAGAGGCGGAGAACAGATACCCTCTTCCTCACGGAGCCATCCTACCGTGCCTGCGTCCTAACCCAGGCGGTAGACTATGTGGGACGTGTGCTGGGACCTCCACAGCCTGGGGCAGGGGACTGGGCAGTGGATGGGGAAGGTCTGGCTGAATCAAACTTTTGGGAGAGGAGGGTTTGTGGTGGTCACTCCACCACTGATTCGTGTTTCGTTCTGGCAGCTTTTGGTAGCCCAAAGGAGCTGATGCTTAGAAAGCATTTAGTGAATGGAGCCTGGGGCATAATAAGCAACAAAAATGTGGGCTCCCTGCTGCCCACAACATGAAGTCTAAATTCCCTCGGGTGGGCAGCAGAGACGGCCTATGATCTGCCCTCTCGCTGCCTCCTCTCTCAGTTATCCCATGACACCGGCCTCTGGCCACATTCATACCTCACAGTTTCCTGAACATTTTGCACCCTTCAGTGCTTCTGAGGTTCTAACAGTCCTATCTCCACGTGGCTGCTATTGTGGTTGGAATGTGGACCTCAAAAAGTTATGTTGACGCCCTAAGCCCCGGTACTTATGATTGTGGCCTTGTTTAGACATAGGGTCTTTGCAGATATAATCAAGTTTAGATAAGGTCGTTCCAGACTAGGGTGGGTCCTTGCTGTAAAGGGACAGTGTCCTTATAGGGAGAGAGAGGAGAGCACACACACTCACAGGGAAGAAAGCCATGTGAGGATGGAGGCAGGAGGGTGACTGGAGTGACATAGCTACATGCTAAGGACACCAAGAATCGCTGGCAACCGCTAGGAGCTGGGAGGGTCAAAGAAGGAGCCTTCCCTAGAGCCTTTGGAGGGAGCATGGCCCTGCTGACAGCTTGATTGCAAGCTTCTAGCCTCCAGAACCGAGAGAGAATAAATTTCTTCTGTTGTTTTAAGCCACCTGGCTTGTGGCACTTAGTGTCAGCAGCCCTAGGAAACGAATGTAGTTGCTTTTCTGTATTTCTTTTTTTTTTTTCCTTTAGTGAACAGCTGTCATTTTTGCCTGCTCAGCATCTCCGCTCCTCCTGGGAAAGTGAGGGCACTGGTGTTCCCTTTATGAACCTGCCCCTGCCCCATTGTGTGTGCCCTCTTTTGGCCAGAGGCTGGACTCCTGACCCCCTGGGCCGCTGAGACACTCGCTGACAATCTGAATCTTACGCAGAGTGGCACTCGCTGGCTAAATGGCCTGAGCTGCGTTCTCTCTGTGGCGCTGTTCTGAGGAGCCCGTCTATTTGTCCCCCCCCCCCATTCCCGCTTCTCAAGACTGGGGATCAGTCCTGCATCCTCCTGTAATTTTCCTTTGTTTGGTTTTTGTTGCTGCTGCTCTCTTCTTCAGTGAGCTAAAGCTGATTCTGACGTTTGCGATCACAGAACCCCTAACACAGTGCAGGGCCCAGCTCAGGCTGTTCCTCCGCCTCCCCTCCCCCTCCCCCCACTCAGGGACTCAGGGACATCGCTGGGCTCTTCCCCGCCCTCCAGGCCCCTGCACCCCGCCCCCCTCTCTACAGAGCTCATGTGGTGGTCCGTGTGTGAGTCTGTAGAGGACTTCTCTACCTTTCACCTTCCGAGGAAGGACCGAGTTTCTTTTTATATCCATAGTGCTGGGGAAATTACAGACAATTAATAAATGTTGACTGTCCAAAGGAAAGCTTCCTCCCCAGATTTCCCCCATAGTGGTGTGCATGCTTTTGGTGCTACGATATGATAAATCGACATATTTACTGATGCTCCCCCTCACAGCCCCCACAGGACATCTTCCGTAACTCTCATGAGACCAAACACTAATACTCCCCAAAGTCAGGGTGACCCTTTACCCCTGGGGGTGAAGTTCCTGGATGTCAAAAATTTTTTTTTTTAAGTTGTTTTTTTTTTTTTTTAATATATCTTTATTGATTTCAGAGAGAGGAAAGGAGAGGGAGAGAGAGATAGAAACATCAATGATGAGAGAGTCATTGATAGGCTACCTCCTGCACGTCCCCGATTGGGGATCAAACCCACAATCCAGGCATGTGCCCTGACCAGGAATCGAACCCCGATCTCCTGGATCCTAGGTCGATGCTCAACTGCTGAGCCATGCCCAGCATGACGAGAGGAGGTGCTTCCTTTTGTCATCAGGGTCATGCAAGCGCTGTCCCTAAAAGTGAATGCTTCCTTAAGTTTTGCACTTCAGTCCTGCCCCAAATATGCTGTCTTCTTAATTAAGGGGTTCAGTATCCCAGTGCTTCAATGTCAAGTCCTCCAGGCCCTCAGCCTAGTAACCCAGATGCATTATTCCATTTCTGTAAGGGAAGGACAGACCTGTGATAAGATGTGGTGGGTGCAGCGGAAAACAGTCTAGAGTAGGAGATGGGAGGAGTGGGTCTTGTTTCTGAGCTTCCACTTAATAGTCACGTGATTTTAGTGACATCCATCTTCTGTGTCAATTTCACCATCTCTACAGTGGGGATAATGATAGGTCTTACTATTATTATTATGTTATAGTGGGAAAATTGAGTAATGTGTTTAAAGTAGTTAGACAATTCCTAGCTCATAGTGAGAACGATATAAACATTAGCTGTTATTGCCGTCATTTGGTGGGCTGGATGGTTCTGAGTTCATTTCTTTTGGTCTTTATAAAGTAGGGGTAATATATGTTCATGCACATAACTTATAGGATTGTTTTGTGTCTCCAAATTTTTTTTAAAGGGTGGGAAAGTGAAAAGTATGGAGCCTTATGTCTCTGCCAACGAAGATGGTTAGTCTGTGATATGTGTTTGGGTTCAAACACTAGAGAAATTCCAGCCTCAACACATATTTGCCTTATGATCTCGAGCAATTCAGACTAACTTGCCAAGACTCCATTCAGTCATCTTTAAATTAGAAACACTAATAGTGTACCTCATAGGGTTTGGTGGGAGTTAAATGGGAAAACAGATGCAGGCATTTCGCATAGATTCTGACACAGCCTGTAGTGATCATTGAAACGTGGCAGGTATTGTTGTGGCCGAAGTGTCTGTCTAAGCCAGGGTTAAAACAGCAGTCGCTGCGGCTCGGGAAGGTGATTTATGGAAGCCACTGGCTCTCGTCAGCACACAAGAGAAGGATATCAATCCGTGAAAGTAGCTGCAAGTGAAAATTGAAGCTGTCAGATGGTATGGACTCCCTGCTCTGTCTCTGGCAGTTTTCTCTCTCTTCTTTTAATTAAAAGTTTTGTCTTTTGATGTAGGAGTGGAATAAATCACTCTTAACCTTAGCATGCACATTGCCTACCTGGAGCTGAAACCTGCCTTTGTGGGCACAAATTTCTTCCTTCTGGGGAAACCAGTGCTGGGACCTGCTCTCGAAATTCACTCAGCAGATCACCCAGGGCAATGATCACCATGGCTTGGGACCCTGACCTGAGTTCAAAACCCAGCTCTATGACATCCTGGATGTTGGACTTTGGCAGGTTATTCTGAATCATGGGTGTTTTTTCCCCCCTTGTCTTTTATTTATTTGTTTGCATATTTAAATTAAATGGGGTAATAAGAAAAACTATTTCTAGCACAATGACTATACAAGCAACTCCTTGCTCAGTGTTGGGCCTCTTGCCCTCCTCCCTTCCTCACTCTGGGCATTTGACTTTCCCGACTCCACTAACCAACACTTTGCACTAAGGAAACAATATGGCCTGTGGCTGAGAGTGCAGACTCTGGGGTCAGACCACCTGGATCTGAGACTCGGTTCCGATATCTACTGCATGACTTTGACCAAGCGAGTTAACTTCTCTGCTCAGGTTATCTGTTTTGGCATTTTTTAAAATCTCAAAACTTAGTGGTTTGCAATAGCATTTTATTCTGAGCACAGTCCAGCAGTTGAAGAATTCGGGGCTTAGCTGGGTTGTTCACCTTGGATCCCTGTCCGTCGGCTGGAGGACCCATTTCTAAGGTGGCTCCTTCACTCACATGCCTGACAGCTCAGTGCTCCTTGGCCTGCATCTGTCCTCACAAGGTGTCCCATGTTCCAGGACCTCTACCCATGGTTTGGGCTTCTCGTAGAGTAGACTTAAGGGTTGTTGGACTTTTTACACAGTTTCTCAAGGCTTTTAGAGAGAGGATGGTCTAAGAAAGGCCTCTATGATCCAGCCTCTGAAGTCCCAGAACACCACTTCTGCTGCAGTCTCCTGGTTGAACAAGTTTTTGAGGCAGCCTAGGGGAAGGAGAGGGGAATTGGATTCTATTTCTCAGTCGGAAGAACAGCAAAAAATGTGTAGCTATCTTTCATTTACCACATCCTCTAAGCCTCACCTTCCTGTGTCATGGGACTTGTGGAGAAACTAAATGAGATACTAAGGAACAGAGTGCATTTTGTACAGCACCTAATACATAATAATCACTCAGTAAAAAGTTGCCTGTTATTATTATTTCCCTCTTCTCTAGCCAGGCCTTGTTTCTCATGACCACAATCTTCCTTCCCAACACTTTTCCCCAGTGCGCACACACACACACATCAGAGTTTCCCCCACTCTGGAATGAGTAGGAAGGATGGATTTAGGGGGAGAAATGGGAGAGGCCCAGGATCCAAGTGGTGCTCAGGCTATAATTTCAGCCTGGCCTGTGGTAGTAGTGGAGAGAATGGGAACAGTGGCTATGTTCAGGAGCTTTTTAGGAGTTACATTGGTACGGGCTCAGTGAGTGATTATTTGATGGAATGGGTGTGTTAGAAGAAGGAAAGAGACGGATCAGGGATGCCCAGGTTGCTGACCATGGTGGCTGTGGGACAGCGGTCAGTTTTTCAACGACACAGGAAATGCAACGTGTCGATGCGGTTGGCGTCTGCCTCATTTTACCATACACGTGTCTTTCCCACATCCGGGCAGCATGCAGACATCCTAGGAACTCAGACATTGCTCTTTCAGCGACAGGGAACCCTTGAAGCGTGTTGATCAGAGGAGTGACATGAAAAAGAGTGTTCCTTGGGGAGATTACATGGGTTATAGCAACGCAAGACGGATGACTCTACCTTGCATCCGAATTGGTCTGTTTATATTTGAGACCCTTCATGGTATTAACATGGCCTCATATTTTGCATAGATAAATTGCAGTCCTCTAGTGGAAAGTTGTAACTGTGAAAGAAAGTGGGTAAGGAAAACACACAAACCCTGCTTTGTTTGCTTTCCAACTTAATGAGAACATAGGCTACCCGAATTCCCAGAAGGAGGGCTATCTGTCACCGGGATGATGATTATTCAGAGGTCCCGTCTCCTTACATCTCCAGCAGCCGGAGGTGCCATCCCAAATGAAGTCTGTCTATCATGATGCCTGCATGCTCCCTCCAGTGCCATCCTTCTTTATGATCTTTGACTCAAGTGATTGCTCATCGCTCTGTGCACAGCTCTGGGCTTCTCCAAATGACCAGGGAGGGCTCTTCTGCGATATTGGATCTGCCTTGTGACTCCACCTGGTGCCAAACGGGTCTAGTGCTTCTGCAAAGCAAATGCACTGCAGAGAAACCCTATAAAACACACACATCATGATGACATGAATTCAGATATAACATGATGGGCAATTTTACCCTCCTGCATAGTAGCTTTATTCTAGTTTTTTCTCAAATTTTACAATAATGTGATCCTACATTTTATGCAATTGAATTTTTGGACCCTATTTGGAGCATTATCACGGAGTGTTCTGCTATAATAATAACAGCAACAATAAAAACAGCCATGAAACTGCAACAGTAACAATTATAGTAACAGCAACAGCCAACTTTAAATGTAAAGTGTGCTTATTACAGGCCAAACATTGTGCGAGGCCCTTTGTATATGTTTATGTCATTTAGTCACTATGAGAATCCTGTGCGACAGCCTATTTTTTAAATTAAATGTATTGGGGTGACGTTGGTTAACAACATTATATAGGTTTCAAGTGTACAATTCTATAATAAAACGTCTGTATATTGCGTTGTGTGTTTACCTCCCCAAGTCAAATCTTCAGTCACCACATATTTGAACCCCTTTACCCGCCACCTCCCCCCACAGACTATTTTTATGTCCATTCTACAAATAAGATTTAGAAGGGTCAGTTCATTTGCCCGAACAGCTAATAAGTTCTGAAGCTGAAATTCAGATCCAGGTCTTTCTGCCTTGGTTTCCGTGGGGCGAGGGGATATTCCCATGGACTTGGGTAGTCCCTGTACCGCCCTGGAAGTTTTCGTGGATGCGTTGGGTTTGGCCTGAGCGTTGTCTTGGTGGGAGGGGAGCCTAGGCCGGTTTACTTTCCTGAGTGCTGTTCAGGACCCTGACATCTTTCTGGGTGGATAATGGTAGAAACATACAGGCAATCAAAATGTAAGCATTTCCACTTAAAGAGCGAATTGTGGAACGCGTAAGGGGCTTGAGATCCATCACATTGGAATTCAGCAAGGGTAAGGGATCCAGGGTATGGTAATAAGTTGCAGACCAAGGGGATGTCTGGAGAGTGGTGATTTAATTAAAGATAGTGGGAGAGGTTTCATCCACTACCGATACTGACACAGGCAAGTGGCCAGGGCTCTGGAGGACAGGTGACAGACAGTCAGGGCCGTTTAGCCGGGCTCCAGGGGAGATCTGCAGAAACTTCTCTTCTGAACTTTCTTCTTAGACCCTACTCATGCATTCATTACATGAAAGATGCCAGGCAGGGAATGCAGAGAATGGAGACGGCCAGGTCTGGGAAAAGGGCAGCCTGGGAACCCGTGCCGCTGCCGAAGGAGCAGCCTGGTCCATCAAACTCTAGCTCACGGCGGCACGTGGCTCCTTTCATCTGAGAAGGGAAGCTGAACATCAGAGGATCTATATGAAATATACAGGCTTGTAAATACTAGAAAAACTGAAGGAACAAGTCCTTCTCATCCATAGCTGTTGGGCAACTAAATCTCGAGTTTCTGGCTGGAAAAACAGAATGTATTCCAACATCACTTCTTGAATTAGGAAGCCTCTGTCTTAGTTTGCCAGGATGCCATAGCAAGGGACCACCAGCTAGGTGGCTAGAAACAGCAGACATTTTCCCTCTTGCAGTTTTGGAGGCTCGAAGTTCCAAATCAAGGTTATCAGTAGGACCATGCTCCTTCTGAAAGCTCTTCCCAGCTTCTGGTAGTTTTCTGGCAACCTTGAGATAGGACTGAAAGTTCCAATCCTCTAGGCACTTGGTTCGCTCCACTGGAAACCCGCCCCTGTCCTTAGGTGCTTTTCAAAAGTAACTTTATTAACATAAGGAAAGACACCTTTATTGCTCTCAGCACTTAGAAAATTCCAAGGTTTCCAGGAGCTTTGTGCGAAATATATATGTGTTGTCCTAGGTCACAGTATCACAAATACCCTGGGAGAAGGGCTTCTGGGGGGCTTCATGGAAGAGTCGTTTATGCTGGAGGAGTGTGGCCCATGGATAAACAGCATTTAATAGGTGGGGAAGGAAGCTGGGGAATAGAGAGCATTGCTGGCCAAAGCAGAGCCTCAGGGAAGAGTCTGAAGGGGTTGGTAAGAAGTTGGGGAGACATTTGAGAGAACAAAGCAGAGGCCAAACCATGGGAAGGTCCGAGAGCAGAGGAGCCTGAGAAGCAGGCCTGGGAGCGATGGGGGTAGGTGGGGAGAGATAAGATTCAGAAATCGGGTGGGGACATAGGCCGAAGGGCTTTGAGTCCCAGGGTAAGGAGTTTGCCTTAATTCGCTGGCCATGGAATGGAGAGAGAGAGTTAGGCTGGGGAGATTTTCTTAGGTGGAATAAATTAGATGCAACCTTAACCCAGGAACTTAGTGTGCGAGATAGAGGACTTCTTTCCCCTCCTGCAGCCGAAAGCCGTTTCTCTTGTAAGCCACCCTTGCGCTCTCTGGCAGAGGCTTACTCACCGGTGATGTGGGTGAACTCCCCCTCCGGGCAGTGGTGCCCGAGGAAGGACGCACCGTGGGTATGGGCGTGCTGGGCGCGGAGCCTGTCCTGACCCACCTGTGTGTCTCTTGGCCCCGGCACGAAGTCGCCGGGTAGCTGTTGACTCCCATGTCCTCCACCACGGGCCTCTTGGAGTCGGCCGCCCAGGAAACCTTGTCTTGACTTTTGGGTAACCCTAGGAGACTGTCCCAGTCCTGTCATTCAGACTCTGGGGTCTTGTGACCTTCTAAACGTTGACCCGAGAAACAGGAGCGTGTTTCCTCTCTGTTCTCAGATTCTCTGCGTCTCTCTCGTTTCTTGATGGCTCTGGGGGCAGTACAGCCAGGGGCCCCTTCTTCAGGTGCAGCAACAATGTCTAACTTGTTTAATTATTACTTCTCATGCTCCCTCCTTCTCCAATTGGAATCACCATTTTTTATCTCAACATTAGAAGTAAGGGGTATTTTTTTTTAAATCTCATTCAGAGATTTTTAATATAGTATCAGATGGAATCTAAAAGGCCTATGAACTTAGTGGGGGAGTAAATGCATCTTTATTTTTACTAACTTCCGACTGAAATATATCATTTCCTTCCCTTATGAATGTAACTAACAAATCACATTGGTTTTAACAATACGCGTGGTGTTGTCCCATAAGAAATAATAGATACTTTATATTACTCTATACTCATTGCAAATATCGTGAAATATTGTCAATGCCCATGATTCCTTTAAAATTATAGTAGTCACAGCAGCATGTTAATCAGTGTCAATGAAGAGACACATGCATTACTGTATTGCAGAATTTAAAACTGCTTTAATGGCTACATTTCCATGTAGCTGGCTTCCTCTGTATTTGGATCTATTTTCTTTGTCAGGAAAAGTTATTTTTAAAAACTTTGAAACGGCAAAAAATGACAGCTGGTTTCCTATGGAATGCGAGACAACCTCCAGCGTAGCCTCTGGTATCTGGTTCCGTGGTTTTCCCCTTTCGTTGCCTTTCAGCTGTTTCAAAACTCTGAACGCCGAGGAAAACTGAGAGTAACAGAAATAACTCTTGTCCACAGAGGTGAAATTTGTCCCGAGGTGAAATTGGTCCCACAGAGGTACAATTAAGTCTTGCTGCCTCCCCGACTCTCTCCTTTCAGACCTTCCCAGGTACAGGAGAGTGTTGCAATGTTAACACATTCATTTCAGCACTTCTAACTGCCTTCCTATGTTTCTGCTCTTTAAATTTCCCTTTGAACAGGTTTGTAACTCATTCCTGATTTCTTCATTCACTGAGTTAAATAAAAGCTTTAAAAGGTATTCATCTTATATTTACAAGAGTCACAATTTTACCTCGTAATATTATTTTGCAACGTGGCTTATGCACGTAGCAACATTATTCTGAGTAGGTGTCTGCAGCCATCAGCAGGCTGTCAAAGGGACCCATGGCCCCCCAGAAGGGCTGAGAAGCCCAGCATGGACCCCCCCTACATGCAACCCCCATCCATCCCAGACTTTTGACACTCAGAAAGCCTTCCCTTCTGCATCGCTATCCCTTCCTTGAACCAATGCAGCCGCGTGGTCTCACTGCTGCTTAAAAGTGGGAAAGGCCAAGAAAGAGTGGGGGGGGGGCGGAGGAGGCAGGAGCGTCCACTAAGATCTCCAAATCATCCAGCCACCCCAAATACTGTAAAGCATTATTATTTTCACGTGACACAGAAGGAAGGATCTAGAGTAATGTGAGGAGCTTCATCTAAAGTCACTGTAGAATCCCAGTCACCATTTTCCATAGACTACATTTCCAGGGCGTTTTCAGGGGGGTCACCGTCAGCTCTCTTCGGTGAAGGAAGAGCTCGGGAAAGGCTGGGAACAGTCAGCGCGTCTCTGAGCACACGGTTGTGTAGGCTGAGCAGGCGTTTGACTTTTATTGTAGCTGTTGTTTTCCTCGGCGGGGAAGTGTCAAGCTGGTTCCCCATTGTACACATCAATGTAGTTGTGTTGTTGCTGGTGTAGTTTTTTTTATCACAAGTCTGGGCCTCCTGGTAATAGACTAAACACGAGCTGCTGCTTGCCTCCTTCCCTTGGTGGATGTCATCAGTGCAGTCACCGAACAGGTGGGTGCAGGCGATTAATAAGGAGGGAGGGGATCTACTCAAGGGGGGGGGATGAGTTCATTTGACCCTGAAGCTCAGCTGCACAGTCGCCTCCGGCAAGGCTGCCACAGCAGTTATCAGTGGGAACAGCCTATCCCCGGCGCCACAGTCTCATTTCCAGTCGGAGCATGCTTGAGAAGCCATTACCATATTTATAGAGCTACCTGGCCCCACAGCACACGCGTGAGAGGGTTAGAAAGACCTATCTATTTTTCCAGCTGTGCTGCTCTCCTCTAAGCAAGGCTGGCGGGGGAGAAAGGAGCGTCTGATCCCCGCGTTAGAAGGACAGAAGATTAGGCTGCAGAGGCTGGCCAGAGAGAAAGCACGTGCTGGCCTCTTGCTCGTCTCCTCCGACCGGTTGGGCTAAGCCTGTGGCTAGCCCCGGATCTGTGGGCCCTGAGAAAGAAGCGTGGTGTCAGGTGCAGATTGGCTGGGGAGCCGTTGTCAGTGTCTGTTCCCTGTTCACCCTGGACCCGGTTCCCTTATTGAAATGCAAAGCTGCCAGGGGATGGGAAGGGAGGGGGGCTCTGGAAGCAGTGCCGGGAAGTGGATAGAGCATGAACTCAAGAGTCAAAGTGACCTTATGTGTGGCACACCTTTAGGCAGGTTGTCCGAGTGCCCTGAGCCTCATTCCATACATCTGCTCGGAGGGGCTGATGGTGGACTATTGGGAGGCTTCCATCACAGACATAGTCGAATGCGCCTTAATCAGCGTGCCTCTTCCTTGATCAGGCTGTTTGCTTTGTAGTGGTCAGAAAGGCATGAATTTATCCGCGCCTCACTGCCCGGCCCCCTAGCACCTGCGCTCTCGCTCTCTCACACACACGCACACATTTTTGTTCGATCATGAACTGTGGCACATCCAGCCTGTTCTTTATATGAGGCGGTGGGCCTCGCAACCAGGAAAGTGGCTCTGAATCTCAGGGTGGTAGTCCCAAATGAGGTACTGTGACGGTTCTGATTTGTTGTTTCTCCTGGCACCCCACATTCCCACGGCCCTTCTGGTGACAACAATAGCAGCAGCTGACTGTCTTCAGTCCAGCTAAAAGCCAGCTGTACTGGTAGCAATTGGTGAACATGTTTTACCACATGTTCTGACTGGCTAATGGGGAGGGGACAGCAAATATCTTGAAGCAAACTCTTAGTTCTACAAGAACTTGAAAACTGAGCCACAGAGGAAACCGTGGACTCGCCAGGTTGGGACCATCTTTCAGCGATAGTTACAACCCACCCTTCCTCTTTGCCTTTTATGAGGAGAACAGATCCCAGATGAGAGCCCCTAATTTGCTGATTAGAAATGTTGGGTGAGGAAGCAAAATGGGGGAGGCAGGCTGAGGGAGGGCTAAATACCTTCTCAAAAGGAAAGGAATGATGAAACCTGGAGGGAAAACACACAGGGGAGGGGAAGGCAACCAGCAAAGGTCCTGGGAGAGGCTGAGCGGAAAGGCAGGGGTGCGCGGAGATGAACACATACTACTGGGAAAATAACTGGGAAGAGGGAGCTGCTTAGAGGGATGTTCAGCATGCGGTGTGACGTCTCATCTGCCTCCCCATAATCAAAGTGTGTGCGTGTGACCTGCGGAGACTGGACTGGGGGAGGCTGGGTTGCAGCTGGGTTATAGGCACGTGTTGCTAGGTCAGCAGAGCCCCAGCCTTTGCTGATCTGGATGGACCCTGGAAGTGGGAAGTCACACCCAGCATTCACAGGAAAAGAAGCTAGAGAAATATTAGAAGGCAACAGAGAGACCTCTTCCCGCAGCTCCCAGGAGCCATCTCTCTGCTGCATTATAGCATTTTGTCTAACGGGATGTTTAGGCTGGTGAACAGGAGGTGTGGGAAAGGCTGCTTTGGCTTCTGGAGCTCCAGCTCAGATGCGACTCCCGCTCTCAGCTGCCGGCAGGAGGTGACACAGGAGACTTGTGTTGTGAGAACCCCCTGCCGTGAATCCAGCTCCATCCACTGCCATAATATACGAATGCAGCTGTAATGCCCTGTCGATCCAAGTATATTGTTTTCTCAGGCTCTTCAGATTCTCCCTCCTCCCCGAGGGATGTCTTGGATACCCAGTTCTCATTAAGCTTTCACTTCTCTGAGAATCCACAGAACTGATTGATGGTTGTCAGTACAACCCATTTGAGTCTCGGGTGGACTGATGCTCTTTTGTGTCCCTCTAGCTTCATTTCGACTTCCCAGCCTCTTGTCCAATGACTACACTGCTCCCAGGTGATACTGGTACTTCCCCAAAGGGGAGGTCTACGCATCCCTTTGTCTTTCCACAGATTCTTTTCTTAGTTTATTTTGAATAATGAATTAGTGTTTGAATAAGACACATTTGTCTACAATAACCTCAAATAGCATTGGTTGTGCATATTTATAGAGGTGTATAGGGGCCATGTGACAGAACCGGTAACAAATGAGGCGAAGACCTTTAACACAGATTCCGTGATTATTCACGGGGATGTGTCAGTTGCACATGTTGGATGTCATCGTAATGAGTCTTTTAAAGATCACTGCAAAAGGCAACACAGCAAATCTGGGAGATGACATTGATGATCCAGTTTATGCATTCTCCTAAATCTCCCATAAAAACAGAGCTGGGATATCAAAACCGAAAACCCACGGATGCCTATTTAAAAACAAACAAATGACAACAACAAGAAAAACAACAAAAAACAAAATGCTGAGTTATCAGGCTTCCTTCAAACCTCAACTCCTGAGCAGATGTGGGTGACACACCATCTCTTTGAGATCTACATGGTATCGGAGCGTGCGAAGGAGGAGACAAAAGGGGGCAACAGATTTTCTGATGACCCTAAAAGCAGGACAGGAGCCAAACCTCCATCTGAAATCCAAGAGAAAGCAGGTAGGAGAATTTGGGAGCAGCGACTTTGCTGGGGTTTTATGCACCCCATGCGCAGCAGGGTGCAGAAGGCCCCCCCAAGGCCTGAGCTAAAGGAACACTTGAAAGGATGGTTCAGCTCCATCCTAGGCCAGAGTCCCACCTGGACAAAAAGGTGCCAGAAACCGCATGCGGCTCAAGCTGGGCAGAGATGATAGGACAAAGGAAGGAGAAGCTCACACAAGAGCGGCTGAGAAGCAAAATCTTGGAAAATACAGGTTACATTATGAAGCAACAAGAGTGCTCTAGAACCGGGAAGCTACAAAATCTGTCTGGACCCACTTATTCCCCCCAAAAGTTCAGGAAAACTGATTTCACAAAAGAATAGGTAACACACAAGGATCGAGTCTGAGCCCCCTACAGATTTATTCATAAAGAAAATGGAAAGTAAGGACAATGGTATCTCTACTGGCAATAAAAACACACCATAAAAACATCTACCAAACAGGTGAAAACTGTACCTGACATTTCCAAATGTAAAAAAGAAATTAAGATAATGATGGGGAAATAAAAGCAAAATGTAACCTGTAAGAGAAAAGTTTAGTACTGAAGTTACAGACCTCAAGAAAGAATTATAAATAAATAGAAACCTCATTTCAGAAATGCAGACTAAAGGATACAAAGAATACAAGAGTGAATGAAAACAGCAAAAACAGAAAATGTCTTAAATGGTAAAAGTGAAAAAATAAATAAAAATGTAAACATCAAAACAAATGATGAGGGGGGGAAGTGGGGGACATCTGTAATAGTGTCAACAGTAAAGGAAAACAGTGGCCCAGCTGGGTGGCTCAGTTGGTTGGAGCGTTGTCCAAGGCACCAAAAGGTTGCAAGTTCGATTTCCAGTCAGGGCTTATGCCTAGGTTTCCAGTGCGACCCAGAATGCCCAATACCAAAACAATCTAAAAAATACTGTGGGCTCCCAGGCAGGACTAAGTCACTTAAAAGGGGAAAGGAAACCCGATGGTCCTGAGACTTTGACAGCAACACTTTGTATCGGGAGACAATGAGGTGACATATTTAAGATACTCAAGGAAAGAAAAATATGAGCCATATATTATAAACCCAGCCAAACTTACTTTCAAGTGTAAAGACTGCAGAGAGACTGCTATCAGCAAGCAAGAACAAAGGAAATATGGTCCCCAGGAGCCTTTCGTGAGTAAACTTCCAGAGAATTAAAATGACTGGAAAGACATTGACAGAAGGCCGGGCGTGAGCATTAAATCTCTGGCCACCTGAAGAACTAAGCATTAGTGATGGTTATAAGGGAGAAGGTATAGGCTGAAACAACTACATGCTCTGAAATTCTAGGAACAGTGCATCTACTTTTATTTATTTATTTTTTAATTTTTTTTAATTTTTAAAAAATATATCTTTATTGATTTCAGAGAGAGGAAAGGAGATGGAGAGATATAGAAACATCAATGATGAGAGTCATTGATCGGCTGCAGCCCGCAACCCGGGCATGTGCCCTGACCGGGAATTGAACCCCGATCGCCTGGATCCTAGGTCGACGCTCAACCGCTGAACCACGCCCGGCCGGGCAGTGCGTCTACTTTTAGAAAGGGGGGGAGCATATGAACAACTGGGCGGCCGGGCCGGGGCGCAGTAGGGCAGGAGCAAACCCCGCACAGCTCTGTCACTGAGTTGGCCCCGCTCCAGAAGCCTGGTGCTCCAGGTCACCAGGAACTCTTGAAAAGTCATGACAAGCCATGGGGGCACCTCAGTGGGGACCTACTGGGGGGCTCGGGAGATCTGGGGAGTCTCTTCCAAGGAAGTTATGTCTCAGACATATTTGGAAGGGTGAAATGGGGTTTGACCAGGTAAAGAAGAACTGGAAGGGTGTCTGCAGCAGGTACTCTGCCAGGTAAGCAGGACAATGCTGCCATTGCGGTTTTGTAAATTAGAAAACAGGCTCAAAGAGAAGTGACCTGCTCAAGATCACATTGGAAAAGTGGCACAGTTTTAAGAGAAAACTCAGAGAATTGTTGCTATGCGAGAGCCTTCCAAGCAAACAGTTCTTCAAAATGAAATAGCATCTAATTACACTTGCATTAGACTCAAAAACACCTCCTGGCTAATTCAGCTGGGGGCCTGATTATGATATCAGCAGCAGGACACCTGGGTACAGCTCACCATCTGGGGCTAAATCTGGTGGGTGAGTCTACCAAGTTTTTCACTGAAATCCCTTTTCCTTACACTCGCTTCCCCTGTCTCTAGCTACCGGAAATTCAAGCCTTTAGTAAGACCCAATTTAATCTTCAGAAACTGAAATATTCCCACATTGACCTCCAGGAGGCCACAGCTTCCCAGAAAATATCCTGCCCACGATCTGCCATGTCAGCACATTTACTTCCCCTTAATGGCCGTCCGTGGGAGAAGGGCCTCATTTTCGGAGAGCTAGCTCCAGGGTGAGGGAAGCTGATGTGAGTGTCCACAAAGAACAGGAAAGGCTCATGGTTCAAATGTAATGGTGCAGGAGTCATGCTCAAATGTCCTTTTTAGAAAAATTATAGCAGCGTGCAAGAAAGAGTGGGCTCATTCAGCGGATCTCAGGGGCGGAATGAGACCAGCGGTTGGAGCTGCGGGCGCGTCGCATTTGGCTCAGGGTGTCCGGGGACCCACTGCAGCTGCTCGGGGCTGTCGCGTGGGCGCGGGCACCGTGAGCTCTCCATCCACGGGAGCTGAGGCAGAGAGCTGGTGATCAGCTTTCAAATCTGTGGGAAGGGAGGCTTTATACTGGAGAGAAAGTGAAACTGGGAACCTTTTAAGAAAGTTTCGAACCTGGGATTTGTCTTGCCTGTGGAGTGAATGTCCTCCATCCATTTGTTCCCCCTCAAACAAGCTCCCTGTAACCTTAACAGAGCGTTTCCTGGGCCCTTCCTAGGGCTTTACAAATGCCCATGTTTCGGGAAATGGCTAAGTCGCCAGACATTTCTCTCCCATGTATTAAAATGTGCATATATGTCCTATGTCACATCATCCAGAAATCTATAAAAGCACCAATATATGACAAAGAATGATCTCAGAACCATATGACTTCACTCATATGTGGGATACAGACAGAAAGCAACCAACAAACAAGACAAACAAAAACCTCATAGACACAGACACAGTATTAGTGGTTACCAGAGGGGAAGGTGAGTGGAGGGAGACGAAAGAGTGTAGAAGGGGTCAAATATACGAGGTGATGGAAGGAGACTTTGAGTGGTGAACATAATGCAACATACAGATGATGTGTCATAGAACTAATGTCACCCCAATAAATTTAATAAAATTAAAAAAAGAAGGATCTCACAGGTTAAACAAATAATATCTGTCCTCCCAGGTCATTTCATATGTTCACAGAGATTAAAAAAAATATTTTTTCAATCCTCACCCAAGGGTATGTTTTTACTGATTTGAGAGAGAGAGGAAGGGGGGGAGAGAGAGAGAGAGAGAGAAACATTGGTTGCCACCCATACCTGCCCCAACCAGGGACTGAACCTGCAACCTGGGTATATACCCTGACTGGGAATCGAACCCTTAACCCTTCAGCGCATGGGACAACACTCCAATCAACTGAGCCACAGTGGCCAGGGCAACAGAGATCTTTAATGCTTTCACCCTCAAAGAGAAAAGCACAGGGTTTTAAAAATCAAACAACTCAATGCTGTCAGTAAGCAGATGGGAAAAAATATTAAGTGAATAATTATAGGTAGTAGGTAGTGGGAATCAGGATACCGGGGTTTCAGCTCTAGATCTCCCCCTCAGAAACTGCAATCATGGGAAGAAATCAGCTCAGCCGGAGAAAGAGGTAAAGACAGAAAGAGCAGCAAGCAAAATGCACATGAGGAATGAGAGCTTCCTTCAGCATGGACAGGGGAGGGGAAGTATCTTCGAGACTTGCTGGGAATTAGTCCTGAGAGGTGGGTTGGGGTCAGACTGTGAAAAATAATGAATGTCTTACAAAGGACTTTGACCCTGGTGTGGTATAAAATGTGTTTTCACTGAAGATTTTCTAGCAAAGGAGTAGCATGATCAAGGTAGCATTTGACAAAAAATAAGAGAAGGGACACTTACAAAGTGAAGGGTGGATTTTCTTTGACAAACACTGGGATCTGTGAGACCAGTCAGGTGGCCCCAGCCCAGCTGCGGAGTGGTGAGGCCCCGACACAGGACAGGGACATCAAGGAGACGATCAGTGTATTTGGGAGCGAGAGCCCATGCAACTCGGAGTGACTGCTGGGGCAGGCAAGAGCCAGATGGTAGTTGAATACAACTGGGGCATGATCGGTCTAGATTTTCAGGAGCATTTTAGGGAGAAAGTACATTATACTTGCTAAGGACACATTGTCGGCATCAAACTCATCCTTACTTAACTTTTGGCTCAGCCATTTAATAAATACATGAAATCAGCTGTGTCTCTCCTCTCAGAGTTAATTATCTCATCTGTAAAATGGGAGTGATGATAATAGCAAGTTCATAGGATTACTATGAGAAAATTCATAGGAATGAGAGAGAAACATTGACTGGCTGCCCCCTGCATGGCCCTACTGGGGATCGAGCCCAGAACCCGGGCATGTGCCCTGACCAGAATCGAACCTGTGTACTCCTGGTTCATAGGTCAGTGCTCAGCCACTGAGCCACACCTGCTGGGCTAAAGCAGTGTTTTGGTGGCTCCTATGGGATGACAGAACCAAGGTTTTGAACGCCACAGGCATTTCCATCTTTCTTTGTGCTTTTCTCTTTGTGATGCTCCAACCAACTGAGCCACACAGGTCAGGGTTCAAACCATCATCCTTACTACATGGTTGGAGTGGGGGAGAGATTATAAAAATACTGAGTCTATTTGGAGAGCTGTTGATTTTGCTGAGCTGGCTTTTAGTTTGGGGTAAGGGCTTTTTATGCCATGGTGGGCACACGTCCTTTGTCTGTGCTTTCTTTGCTGGGCATAGGAACCAGAGAAGATGGAATCCTAGCTCTCCTGCCTCCACTTTGCCTCCTCACAGTGCTCCCGTTGTAGGCTCTGTCAGCCAGATAACACCCTAGAAACCTGGGCATGGAGGGGCTGTGCTGGTTGGGGCACGCCGGCCGTCTTCGCCTGGGTCAGTCCCTCTGCCACCACTTGAGATTCAAGGCAGAGCTATGAATGAACACATTTCAAATGCTATCAATATTTTATGAATTTCCATCCACTTACTTTAATGGGGAACTGTAAAAGCATTTAACCATATTACACCCATCTCTCAGGCACTGCATTATTCCACCAGAGCTGTTTTATTAGAGTCAACCACCGAGGTAGTCGGGGTAGATCTCATCACCACCCCCTCCATCTGTCCACCCGCATATATGTAAGTCGGTTTGTCCACCAATCTATCTCTAATCTATGTATGGTTATCACATAAAATCAACCAGTAGCAAAGGGGACCCAGCCTTGGTAACAACGCATGTGTACACACACCCAAGCACGCACACATTCATTCACACACACACTAGTGCACTAAGGAAGGCTTCATCTTGTGGCCTTGCTTGACTGTACTTGGGCTTTAAAAGGACTTTGGGTTTTTGGGACGCCCCTGGGCTCTCTTGTAAAGTGTTCACTCCCTTGTCTTCTGGGAAGATGATCTTGGGGAAGCTACTTACCTGAAGTTTGAACATCTGAAGTGAACGGTTAAGCATGCAGGCATTGAAATCAGAGGGCATCGGTGTCATAGCTCAACTCACTTTATAATTGTGGGCGAGTCGCTGGACCTCGCAGATCCTCCTCTGTAGAGGGGGTGTCAGTGGCCACCTTGGGGATGGTGAGCATCGAGTGAGGGAGCGTGTGAAAGTGCGTGGCACACCTGCTCAGCAGGCCACCGTGGCAAACATGTGGTTCTTAAAATTGAGGGGCTCAGAGCTTTCCTCTTTCCACTGCCTGGGTACCTGGAACTTCTGGGCTAGACCGAGCATTTGTCCTGGGGACAGCATCTGTCTGCACCATTGGCCTGAGAGCGCCTTCCCTCCCATCACAGGTTATCACCCCACCAAAAAACCCTGCTCCCCACCCCAGGGCCTGGCTCTGTCAGGATTTCACCCACCCTCACTGTTCTGAGGAGCCTTCCTCATTCCTTCCAGACTGGGTTGGGGACCTTTCTCTGAGCTTCCCCATCACCACCCACTCTCCATATTGCAGCACTTATCTCGCTCAGTTATAATTGCCTTTCCCCTCTGGGTTACAAGCTCTTTGTGGTCAGAGTTCAGGCATTATTTCTTAGCACAACTAACAAAAGCCCTCAGGATCTGAGCTGTGCCAGTTTCCTCTCTCAGCAGGCTTCTAACCAGCCCCCTCTTTTCTGTCCGTTGAGTCCAGCTACTGTTTTGGTCAGAACCCACCCTGTGCTGGAAGGCTTCTAAACACAGTATCCACAAAAATTCATTTAGTCCTTATATCTGCCTTATGAGATAGGGGCTATTAGGATCCCCATTGTGCAAATGAGGACCCTGAGGCTCAGAGAAGATAGGGAGCTTGTGCAGGGTCCCCAGCCAGTAAGCAGCAGAGCCAAGGTTGGCAGTCTGGTGGTCTCCTTCTGGGAACTGCTTTCATCACTATGCCCCAGTCCTTATTTGTACTTCATTCTAGCTCATTGTTTAAACAAAACTGGCCTCTGCACAGTTGCTCTTACCCATGCCACATGCAGTGTCCGCCCACTGCCTTTGCACAGGCTACCCCTTCTCCCTGGAATGCCCGTCTGCCTCCCTGACTTACCTCCTCTCGTCCTTTAGGGGCCCGGCCACCTTCGATGCCCTGTCTACGCCCTGACATGGCATTGACAGTGTATCAGAGTCTGTTGACTTGCCCTTTTGCCCATTAGACTGGAGGATTCCTGGGGCAGGGGCTGTGCCATGTTCATGTTCAATTCTGGCACTTCATACAGTTTCTGGCTCCAAATAAAAAATTAGTACCAATTTGTTGAATAAACTCTTTTGACATTTCTGGACTCTGAAAGGCTTTCCCACTATTATTACCTTTTTTAACCCTGACTTTTACATAAATTGTATATGTAGATCTCTGTCTTTGATAACATGGTTATCTGCACACATAACTAAGTTGCCAGTTCCCATGAAAACCCTGCAAGAGAAAGGTGCAAATAATGTGTGTCTGTCTGAATTGCTTCAGGACCAGTCAAATGAGTCCTAGGGCACCAAAGCTCAGTTGGTGCATCTGCAGCATGTTTGGGGTAAGGGTTTGGTGTCTCATTACTAATCAATCTGGGACTCTTTGAAGAGGAAACTGAGCTCATGAGGAAAATGGAGAAATGGGGGGACAGCATACAGACTTGATGCCTAAACATCTGGGCCCAGGTGGCTTTCTGCAAATGCCAAGCTTCTTTGAGAAGTGGTGCTGGTAGACCAGGTTTGTGGTCATAAACCTGAGTACACCATGAGTCTAAATGGTAGGGCCTACATAACGGACTTCAAGTCCACTTACCCCAAAAGGCTCTTGGGCAAAGAGGGCTGTGTGCTGATTCACCCGGGAGGGTGGAGATTCATAGCAGAGAGTGAGCATAAGCTCAGCTATTCATCTTTGAGCATCTTTTCAGAAGGATGTGTCTGGGGGTGTATCCCTTCCAGGCTAAAGTACTGGGCATAGGCCAGAGAAGTTCTACTTAAAGCATCCAACTTATAGGGTCTAGGCATGGAAAGTGCCAGAGCAGTGGATCTCAGACAAAGTTCTTAGATGGGCAGTGTCAGGTGTCACTGTTAGAGAAATCAAGCTAAGACATTAAGCGACAGAAGACTCATAGATTTGGAATAAAGTAGTGGCAGATGAGTAATGAAAAGAGGAAGGTTCTAGGTGTTTACTGTCATCAGAGGTAGAACTTGCTTTGTCAGCTTTCTGGCCAGTGGGTCAGGGTCATTGACAAGTGTAGAGCTCTCAAGGGCACACCATGAAAGTCATGATCATCTGAGCTAATGGTCAAGGTCAAGACCTTGGCTGGAGCAAGTCTGCTTCTCATTAACTCCTGTTTTCATCTGTCAGTGGGTGTGGTGGTGCCACCTGAGTAGCTTCCTTCCCTTCCCCTGCTCACTAACCTCCTCCATCCTTAGCACAGAAGGAAAGATCATTTCTGACAAAGAAATGAAATCAGCTGCCAAGCCCCATCAGGCGCCTGTGTTCCTCCCCTCCCTACTTCCAGCAAAACCTTTCTCCCGAGCAGACAGAAAACATTTCAGCCTCGTGACAGCCCCCTGTCACTCTGACACCCCGTGTCTTGCTACTGACATGATAACCGAGCGCGTTAGTGTTTGTGTGGTGCCGGCTCCTTTGAAGTGGAATCCCAAGGCTGGGAGGAGGGAGGCGGGTTAGTGCTGGGAGACCCATGCTGGGTCTTTTCCTCTTCTGTCCATCAGGTCGATGCAGCAGCCAAGAGCCTTATCAGTCTAGAAAAGTCCCAGGCCACTGTTCAAAGTCTCGAGCTACAAAACCCCACCAACGCATCTGATGGTTTTCAGTAAAAACTAGCTCAGCTCAATTTAACACACATTTACTGAGCTCCCACTTCGTGCCATGTAAAGGTGTGAGATGCTGAGGGACTACAAAAATGGAGAAGAAAAAGACAATGGATAACAAAATATTATAATGGCAGCTCCCATTGGGCTCACACAATGTGCCCGGTTCTGTGCTTCCTGGTGTAGATACAATTACATTTAATCATCTCAGTTACACTGTTAGCAAGGTGTGAATAGCCCCCATATCAGAGATGAGGAAACTTGAGCTCAGAGAGCGGGAATGACTTGCTAAGCTCACACCAGTCATAAGTCATGGATCTAGAACTCTGATTAAGGTGTCTTTGGGTCCAAATCTTCTGTTCTAATGTTCACTTTATGTTCTGTTTTCCCCAATGAGTCCTGTGTAAAAGGCCGGAAAGTTACATGTGTACCTGCAGCTCACTGTGATATAATGCTTATACTAAAGCAGTCTCACTGCAACCAAAATGTGGGGGCACGCCCCACAGCTTTCATAGGTTCTAGACTAAGACAGAATTGAGGGTGACCCCCTCCTCCATTCTTTAACAGCTGTGTGACCCGTTCACCTCTCTGGGCCTCGGCATCCTCATGTGTGACATGGAATAATAACACCTGTGTTGTGGGGTTATGGTGAGGGTCGACCAAGAAGATGTATGTAAAGTCTACATAGTTAATGTTCTGAATCTCAGTTTACACAAAGCCTTTTGATGCAACCCTGTTTGATCCTCGTGACAATTTTGAGCCACATACTGTTATTATTATTTTCTTTTTATAAGTGAGAAGATTGAGGCTTAGGTCATTTATCTCATGAAGTTCAACAGCAGTGTAGGACTTGAATTCTGCCCTTCTGACTTCATAAACCACTTGTAGGCAGCGAGCCAGGCTCCAGGGGTAGACCGGGTACCTTAAGATCTGTCTGCAGGTCATTGAAGACCACCGAATATCCTCTTTGCCACACCAGGCTGCCTTCTCTGACAGCAGGGACTAATGGGGAACCTATAGCATCCTGTAGACTCTATAAGAAAATTTTACTATTCATAGGATGTTGTTGGAAATTTACCCAATATTCTCTTTTGGATGAGATGGATGGACGGATAGAGATAGACAGATAGATAGATAGATAGATAGATAGATAGATAGATAGATAGATAGATAGATAGATGATAGATAGACGATAGAGTCAATTGCATGTATATTGAATGGAAACAGAGCTTTCTTTTTGGTATCCATGGATGTTTCCATAGCTCATGCCTCAGAGTAGAGCGGGTTCAATTACCAAAGATGTTTTTCTAAAAGAAGTAGATTAATACCAATTAACAGGTCGAGATAGGAGTTGAGACCTTCCTCTGTTCACAAAATGAGTTGTGATTTCATGTCATCTGACACATGCATAATTACACACACCAGGAAGCATCCAGCAATGCTCACATCACAGAGAACGTGTGCTTAATTACAAGTCACCATGCATATATGCTTAATTACACGTCCTGCTACCTGCATGATTAATTACATGCCGCGTTACATGCAACAATCAGAAGAGGTGACATTTGATGACATTAAAAGAGCTAAGAGAACATAAAAGAGCAATTTTTAAACAGTTGCATAATGTGTGTGCTTCCCCCCCCCCACAGAAGGCACCTGACATTAATTTCTACTCAATCAATCAAGAAGCACTTATTGAACAAGTCCTGTCAGTTTCACTTTTATAGTGTCTCTTGCGTTTCGCCTCTCCTTTCCCAATCACTAATGGCATCACCTCTCACCTGACAGTCTAAGGTACTGGGAAGGACACTGCATTTAAATCTCCTCTCTCCCTAACCCTCGGCCAGCACCTGGTCCAGGTCACCATGGTCTCTTACCTGCACTGCTGCAGAGGTCCCTAGCAGGGCTCCTGCTTCCTCCTGGGCCTTGAACTCTCTGCCAATAGGCTGGGAACCCTTTAAAACCCGAGTGACTCTGCGTTTATCTAGAACAAAGCCAGACATTCTGAGCTTGCACTAGGGCCCCTGCCCTCTTCTCCAGCCTCTCGTCACTCTTGGCCTTTCTCTCTAAAGTCCAGCAACACTTTCTCTCCATTCCTCCTGCAGACCATAATCTCTCCTTCCTCATGGTCATTTTGCACATATTGATGCTTCTGCCAAAAAAGTTCTCCTTCCTTTTTATTTACCTGATTAAACCCTACCTAACCCTCAGGTCTCAGCTTTCACTAGTGCCCTAGACCAGGTCAGGTCCCAGTATGCGACTCTGTGCTTTTCCTGCATAAGAAAAGATCACAATGCACTCCTTAGAGGCACCTGTGCAGTATTTCTAGTCATGCCTGTCTCAGTTATTGTAAGTCCCACACAGGCCGGAATTGGCTATATTTTATTTTCCATTATGTGCTCAGCTCCTAGTACAGCATGTGGCATATAGTAACCTTTTTAAGAGGTCATCAGAGTTAATAAATAAAAATACAGAACACAGAACGCTCAGTTAAATTTGAATTTCAGATAAACAACATTTTTTTTTTTTTAGTTTACGTATGTTCCATGCAATATTTAGGACATACTTGTACTAAAAATTATTTGCACTTATCTGAAATTCAGATTGAACTGGACATCCGATGTGCTGCGTGGCAACCCTGCTTCTGTGCACTTACTATTTGGTGGTTGAATGAATAACTGAATTAATAATTAAATGAAGGTGTAGAAGGCCTTGGCTCTACTTCAACTCCGGCTTCTGTGTCCCCGCACCAGTCGCTTCCCTTTTCCTCAGCCGCAGGGGGGGTCAGTGATATATAAGTCAGACTCTTTCACGGGCATGGAAGGAAGGGAAACGAAGGCAAGGCCAAACCGTGGTCTCTCGCTGCCGCCTCCCTCTCACGGCCAGGCCTCTGTTTCTAAAAATACCTCACTGGTTGAATTGTGCCCCCTCCTCCACATTGTAACTCTTTCTCCCGATCCCCCAAATTCAAAATATCCCCCTTTGGCCTGCTCTTCTAGGTCTTTTATAATCTGATACTGTCACAGGTTAGATCTAACAGGCAGGGCTAGCGCTGATGTTTAATATTAGTGTTTCAGAAAATAAAAATCAATGCCAAAAAATCCATGACGAACAAAATATCAAAAGTTTAAATAAAAACAGAATCAGTATTACTGATTATTCCTTTTTGCCTCGGGCTCCAATGTGCCTTGGCACGGCACTTTTAATTTAAACTTTTGATATTTTGCTCATCGGGGACTAATTGTAATTTTTTTTTTTTTTAAATATTGAATTAGAGTATGGCTTACCTTGATTACCAAGTATTTGGGCACCCCCTTTCATTTGGGTTTTAGGGAGCGGTTCTGGCTGCTGGTCTGGCTAGAGAACTGTTTGGAGGGGTTGTGACAAGGCCGGGGGCGGGGAAGGGAGGCAGCGCAGGGAGTGACCTGTGAGATGAGGGGCGGGGGGACTCGTGGGGAGACAGGGAAACAGCCGGTGCAAGGAAGATGGACTAACTGGGTTTGCTTGGAAGGAACGCCCTCGCCTTTACTTTCATTTCTTGGCTGGTCTCCACGGTCTGTTCTCTGTTCTTAGCCTGTCTCGTTGGCAAAGAGCAGGGAGGAAGGAGCACGGAGGGCGGGACTGTTAGCTTTAGTCAGGAGGACTCTGACTACCTGGATGCTCCTGATTTATTTGCAGACCTCCTGGGCATTTTCCCAGCCCTTACATAAATTAGTTCCCCAGAGATCCATACATTGAATGTCATAGTCATTGTTCCCTGCATCTCTGTTCCCGGAGGTAGGGCAACAAACTCACTTTCTGAAATGGCCTGGAAAGGGACTGTGTTATTGACACTCTCTCCCATGGTGTTTGTATTTCAAAAAGCAACGTGCTCAGGAATTCATCATTTCAATTAAAACTCATCTAGGCCTCCTATGAAAAAGAAATGTCAATACTGCAGTGTCCCCAGCCCAGGAGGATTCAAATCTGGCTTTCAGCCTGAAGCCACCATGGGCTTGCTGTGTGGTCTGGAATATACTGCATGGTGTTTCTGGGCGTCAGCCTTTCCTTCGGGAGGCTCCTTGCAGTAGACAAATGAGCCTGAACCGGGGGATTTAACTCCTGATGTTGCTACTCCCAGCTGTATGCCCTTGGTCAAGTCAGGGAGCCTTTCTGAACCTCACTTGCCTTCTCTTCCTGTCGAAGAGGGAAAATGGTGCTCTTTTCTGTAGGTTGTGATAAGGGTGGAAGGTGTCAATACCTGGCATGTGCTTTAAAACTTAGCAGGTATTGAATAAATGTTAGCCGTCCCCTCCCTGCAATGGTTAATGGAGACCATTACTAATGGAGACCATTAGTAACAGAAAAGTATGTGCCAAAAAAGGTTGGAATGCCATTTTTTCAGCTGGCAAAAACTAAGTGTAATTACGTGCCAAGATATGCTGATACAGTGAATAATTTGGAGTAATTTTACAGTTGTGTATACAGCATGCCAAAATGCAATATGAGGGTGACTTTTGGGGAGGTGGAGTCATTCAAGCTAATTGTAGTGCCATAGAGAGAAATGTTTTTGTTTGTGTCTTAGAAATATTTCTTAACCATGTACTTAAAAAATAATAATTTTCCATCAATGATCTCTTTTGATAATTTTAGAGATGAGAAAATGAAGGCACAGATATACTAGCTCCAGACTGCTGGGTGTTATAATCCAAAATTTAGATCATAAGAATAGGCAGATATTTTAAGCCTTTGTTATATTTGGACATTCAACTTGGTTATTCCTTTAATATATTTTTAAGTTGGTTTTTAATTCAGAATAAGTTTGGTTTCTTACCATAGTACGACGCAACATTTAAAGTTTGAGGACTTTTTCCCCCCACGTGTAAGATGGAGCCCACAGCTGCTTCCCAGGTGTGGCCTAAAGACTAAGTGAGACAATGCATGGAGTTTACAGTGAGGCAGCACCTCCACCTCCTAGAATGGCTGCCGTCATAAATCAACAAATAACAGGACTGGTCAGGGTGCAAAGGAAAGACAACCCTGGTGCACCGTTGGTGGGGATGCAAAATGGTGCAACACTGTGGAAAACAGTATAGAGTTCCTCAAAAAATTAAAAATGGAACTGCCTTTTGATCCAGCGATCCCACTTCTGGGAATATATCCTGGGAACCCTAAAACTCCAATCATATGTTCATAATAGTGTTATTTACAATAGCCAAGATCTGGAAACAGCCCAAGTGCCCATCAGTAGATGAGTGGATAAAAAAGCTGAGGGACATTTACACAGTGGAATATTACCCAGCTGTAAAAAAGAAGGATCTCTTACTCTTTGAGATAGCATACAGACCTGGAGAGGACAGTGTTAGACTAAACAAAATAATCCAGTTGGAGAAAGACACGCACCATAGGATCTCACTTACATGTGGAATCTAATGAACAAAATCACCTGACGAACAAAATAGAACAGAGGCGTGGGTCCATGGCACAGACTGACAGGTCAGAGGGGAGCGGGGGGGGGGACTGGATGAAAGAAGGTGAAGAGAGTAGCCAAAGGACATATATGCACAGCCCACGGACACAGACCACAGTGTGGTGAAGGCAGGGGAGGGGGGGTGGGGGCTGGGTAGAGGTGGGGGGGGAGATGGGGGACATCCATAATAGTAGCAACAATAAAAAGAAGTTTAGCTTAGCGTCTGATACCGAGCAAGAATTCAGTGACTACTTATTGTGACTATCATTCATTATTGCAATAGTGATGAACAGATAAAATGTCTTTCTTGGTTTTTGCAAATAGTTTCTGATTTTATATTGAAACATTTCTTTCAACAATGTAAGTAGACTTTAGTTTTAGCACTGTGGCCTTGTAATGTGATTTCTGCTTTATTTGTTTTCAATATGCCATAGAATAATTACTATAATGTTTATATCTAGATCAAAGAGTTGAATAAAATCATCTTTTATCTTATTAGAAATGCACTTTTCCACGGCAAAGTGAGGTTCATAAGACTCCCACAACCTGGATTCCTGTAAAAAGTTTATCAATTTATCTAGTCACCAAGCAAGATCTTCGATCCAGAATACTTTCCACTATTCTCGCAGTTTCTGAAATTAACGTGATCTCTGTGGATTTTCTTCCAGAATATTGCAATTTGAATTTGAGTTTCTATAATTTGGAAACTGGACGAGATCTTCCCATTCTTTTCCCTCCCTCTCCTTCTGCCATTAGTGGGCTTGTTCTCAGTGAATGCAAATTCATTTTTACATCAGCAAAAGCAAAATTGAATAAGGGAGGCCATCTGATATGTAGTAAATCAAACAAAACCACAATGAATTTCAAAGCCAAGTACAAATTTAAGGTGCAGCATGGTGTTTTGGACAGAGAAATGACCTCTAATCGGGCGATTTAGAGTCTAGTTTAGACTTTGCCGCTGACTCATATGTGGCCTTGGGAAAGCCACTTCACTTCAGGTTCCTGTTGTTCCCTTGATAAAAGTAGGTGCAGTGCTAGGTAATCATGATTTAATCACTGATTTCAATGAAACATACTTCCCATTGGTGGATCTAAAATATTAAGCCTGAAGCCCAGCAAGTATGAGAAAATAATTTGAATTTTTACCGAAATTAAGTTATATATTAAAGGAGCCTGATTTTCTCTTATTATGGGTCTATTAGATTTAAGAATCCCGAGTATAATGTGTCTCCATTACAGCAAAGGACTTGGTTTCTCCTTCTGGACAAGTCAGAAAAAACATAGACTAGACCGATGGTAAATAAACCTGAGAGATGACTATAATCTCCAGGGGGTACTACCCACATGCATATTTCTGAGTCCCATCCTCAGATTTTGATAGAGGTGCTTCTGAGTGGGATCTGGTGATCACAGTGATCTCCAGTTGATGCTGAAGATCATCTTGGTTTGGAAACCATGGGGCGAGATGATAACCAGGTAGAGTGGTTAGTGGTTGAATTACCAGGGTGACTCACCAGGGTAAGCTACAGGTTTCTTTCTTGGCCTGGTGCTTGTGAATTCATGTGTGAAGGATGGAGATGAAGATATAGAAGGAATGCTGGTCAGGTGTTTAGGTGTTGCAGACACAGTGGATGACAAGGGAAAGACTCAAAATGATCTCACTAAAAACAACCAAAGTGAAATTTAAGGGATGCATAAAACCCGCACTTTATTTACATTTTGTAGAATTGAAAATGTAGTGTTGGATGGGTGACTGACCTGTGAACGTTTCATGCGGCGTAGACATGGAGGTTCAGAGGGCTAGAAATCTAGCATCTTTCTGGGAATAAAATGGTTTTCATATGAAAGCCCTTTGTAAGTGGTAGTTATATTTGTAGGGATGTGAGGACCCTCTGTACGGTTTCCCAGGTAGCTGCACCATTTTGCATTCCCACCGACAGTGTATGAGTTCCCTTTTTTCACATCCTTGCTAACACTTGTCTTTTATTTATGTTTTTGATAATAGCATCCTGACAGGTGTGAGGCGATATCTCATTTTGGTCTGGATTTTCATTTCCTTGATAATTACCTACCTTACAATCTAACAATTCCACTTCTGGATATTTACCCAAAATAATTGAAATCAAGATCTTGAAGAGATATTAGCACTCCTGTGTTCATTGCAGCACTGTTTACGAAACCAAATTGTGGAAGCAGCCTAGGTGGCCATCGGCAGATGCCTGGGTAAAGGAAATGTGGCATACGCGTACACTGAGAGATTATTCAGCCTCTAAAAAGAATGAGATCTTGCAACAAGATGGATGAAACTTGAGGGCATTATACTAAGTGAAATAAGCCAGTAATAGAAAGACAAACAGTACATGATTCCACTTATATAAGGCATCTAAAATAGTCAAATTCATGGAATCAGAGAGTGGAATCAGAGAGTGGTGGTTTCCAGGGCTTGGGGAGAGAGGGATATGAGGACCTTCTAATCACTGGGCATGAAGTTTCCGTTAAGCAAGATAACTAGAGATCTGCTAGACAACATTGTACTTATAGTCAGCAATACTGTATTGGATACCTCAAAATTTGTTAAAAGGGTAGATCTTGTGCTGTGTTCTTGCCACAAATAAAAAAACACTTGGTATAAAGTATAAAACAGATATAAACATAAAACGATGACTGATCTTAGGCAGCGGCCGAATAAAATGGTGGTTAAAAGTCAGAGTCCTGCGTTCAAGTCCTGACTTTACCTATAGACAGTCATGTCGTCTTGGGAAATTATGTAACTATTCCATGTCCTGGCTTTCTCATCTATAATGTGAGAATAATACCTTCCTCACAGGGTTATATTAAGGATTAAATCATTTAACACATAGCCTGACACACAGTAACACTCAGTAAATGGTATCTACTATTTGAGGTGTCATCTATGTAGTGTCCAGAATGGAGGAACTAGGCTGGTTGTACACTGTAACTGCCAGGTGACACCTGAAGAACGCTGTCCTATTTGGACTTTTAGACCAAAAGGAATGTGTTCAAAGGCGAGTGGTGGGACATAAGGCCAGGAGGGTGTGTCTGGAAAGCACAAGCAGGTGCATTTGAAGGTGTTCAGAGTGTTTTCACTGGAGAAGAGAAGCGGGAAGATGACATCAACCCATTTACAGAGCAAATACAGAAAGCTTTTTTGCTTTTTGACTCCATGAGGCAGGAAAGGGTCCCTACCCCTCACCATGCTTAAGCCCCATGGTCAGGGTCTATGTGGAGAGGACTCCTTTTCAAGGTGAGAGGTTGCTTGCTTCGACTAAGACCTCGAAGTCCCTCTCAGACAGCAGGATTACCTGGTGGGAGGGATGGCAGCGTTCCCAATGACTCCCTGAAGGCCCTCATGTGCTGGGGGAAGTGTGCTAGTAATGGGTGGGGTTGCCAACGACTTGCTGCTCCAAAGACGGAAGGTGATTTGTGTTCCCATCTAGTGTAATGCATCTATCTTTTCTCCCAGGGCATCAGCAAAGTGCTTACATACTGGGCCCATCCGTCTTTCCTGATCTACTGAATTGGGGGTGCATTTGGCTAATGAACCTTCTCAGAAAAACATACTTCCCCAAATTAGGTTCTAATTGCATTGGGAAGCAGCAGTTGCCTGAGACCTGTTACTATTTCAGGAACTCTCATCCACCTGAGTGATTTGAGAGCCAACAGCTCTGTGGAGAGCTGGACTGATAGACTCTGGACTGACCACCACCCACTGACCACCACTCCACCAACCTGCCCCTCTTTCCCCCTTCAATCTCCCAACAAGGATCTGAGACTGTGCCTCAAGCAGCTCTGGCTCATCAAAACTGGAACTGATGGGATATTAATATAAAATCTTACAGTCAAGAGATCTCGAGGATGGATCTCAAGACTTAGATTCTCAGGATTAGAACAGAGTTTGGAAAATGGTGTTGTCCTCCGTCTCATTTAGTCAGTTTATCCACTTGGCAATATTTCTGTGCAGTGGCCTTGAACTCCTTCTTAACCATCCCCCAGATTGGGCAACTCGCACTGTCAGATATCCCATTCTACTTTTGTACAGCTCTGGAAGCTGGAAAGGTCTTATTGAGGATGAACCAACATGAATTGCTTAGTTCTTTGGGGAATAATACTAAAGAGGCTGCTCATAATAGTCTACATGTACTGAACACTTACTACTAATTAAACACTCTAGTAGGTACATTTTCTGGTATAATCCTAATGATCATGCTTTAGGATACATGTCATGCATCCTATTTTATAGACTAAGAAACTGAGGCCCAGGAGATTCCTGTGACTTGCCCAAGGATCAGAGGTGAGTTTCAAACTTAGATTTACATTATTGGAATAAAATCATTCTCTTAACCCCTTCCCTATATGCCAAATGCAGATCTGTGGGTTCTCTCCAGAGTGGGACCTTTTTAGATTGCCCCACCCCCAGAAAGAGACCACATCTTAGATCTGTGCTTCATCTCAAACCTGTCCCCAGGGTTGGCTCCAGTCTGTATGGTTATCACTGCCCCAGAGCAGAGATTTGCAAACTATGCTCAGGACAGCTTCGCACTTTAGATAAAGGGGCTCTAGCAGCTCCGGTGGGGGCTAAAAGGAGTAGGGCTGGTAGGGCCTTAAGACCACCATCTTCAGCCCAAATACCTTTGCTCCTATCCTTTTAATGTATTTGAAATGTGGATAAGATCTCAATTGGAGCAAAGGTTCCATGGCTCATATTGAAAACATAAAATCTCAATATGAATGGGCTGTCTTAGGCCAGTCTCATATAATAGCAGCCCCTCCTCAACGCCAATGCCAAAAGCATTAATGAGCAATGTTCATGTAATAAAGGAAGGGTTTACATGTCCATCGGGCAGCAAAGCTTCCTAAGAATCTTCTTTACCTATCCTGGTTCTTTCTCCAGTGTTCTATTTCTTGTGCCACCTCCCTGTCTCTGTGTTTCTCTTCATCTCTCTCTTTCCTTGAAACATAAATACCTCCATCACCTCCTTTTCTGGGTTCTTGCACTCAAGACCACTGTTTTCCTGCCCTAATCACCCCAGATGGCTAGGGACAGCCCCTATGCCTTAGGGCCCACTAAAATTATTTTAACTAGCCAACCCTAAAATTATTTTAACTAGCCCTCTTGTTCTCTGCTTCTCAGATCTGCATTTTCAACATTTGTTACACTCAACAAAACCAGATCTTCTTCCCAGGATCTTTCCTTGTAGGAGAGCTAGCGAAGGGCATGTACCTGTGGACTCTGAATAGCTAAATACCTTTTTCCCCCAACTGAAAAAAGACACAAACACACACACACATATACATACAAGGAGGCATTCTATCCCTGACTCGTGCTCACTGTCCCAACTCTGAGCTCTTATCCCTGCCTGGCCCTTAATGTCCCTCCCACATCTAGTGGCCAGCAGGGTCTCTTGACCATTACCCTCCCCTTTTCTCCTTAGACACAGCTTTACATACACCCTCTTTGGCCTGAGCTGCTTCAATTATTCTGACCCCAAGGCCACTGCTTCTGCTGTGTTCCTTCATTGCTACTCCTTATATGACCCCTCCCACAAGACGGATCTCGCTCACTTACAGTGTCCTGGTAGCTGTCCACTTCTGTGCCAGGTTGGTTACTCCATGAAGCCCGTGCCAGCTCAGCACCTGGCTTGCAGTGAGCTCACAACAAATATTTCTTGAATGAATGAATGAATGAATTTGACTTGTGCTCTCTGCCCTTTCTTTGTGCCTTTCTCCCCAGGGGACATCACACACACACACACACACACGCACACGCACACGCACACGCACACGCACACGCACACACACTCACACACTGCTTTACCTTAAAATGATGCCTCTGTTCACCTAGGAACAAATACACACTGAACAGCCCAAAGGAAACCTTTTCATTTCCTTTATAATAATTTGTAGGCACAAATGGAAAAGGCAGAACTTATTTTTTTTTAACACAAGAAAAATATCTGAAGAAATGGATTTGGGTTCAGGAAAAGGGAAGAGAAAGAAGAGGAAGGAGTGAGTGAGTGAAAGTAGAAGGAGAAAGGAGTGGAGAGAAGGGGGAAGAGAGGGGATAGGGAGAGAAAAGTCAGCTGGCTGATTGCCCCCCTCAGGACCCATCCCTGTCGGGTGTGCTCTGGTAGGGTCAGCTATGGGACCTCATGCCCTAGACTCACCCGATTTCCTATCAACACCACCTCTGCATAGTCAAGTTATTCCTGGGCACTGTCAGCATGCAGGGACAAGGCTTGCCAATAGGCCCCTCCTTTTGTATTTGGATGAAAATTACTAGAAAAACCCACAAAGGTAGAAGGTGATGATCTGTCACCTTAGGGAACCATCCAGATGGGAACCCTTTTCTGTTCTGTGCCCCTGCCTCATGCCTTATTTCCCAGACTCAAGGACAGGGGCAGGTCTGGGCACCCCTACTGCCTTCCATTTCTTTCTCCCCATAAAGAAACATGACAGATAGGTACAAGCTCTGAATGAAAATGATTAGTGTGACCTATGTAAGCTCCATGAAGCCGATGGCATTTGAACAATAGGTAAGCTTTGGGCATGCCAAATTTGGGGGGTGGGAGAGCTATCATTCCTGAGAACCATCAGCCATCCCAGGCTCCTCTCTCTACCCCTGCTGCTCATGCATCCGGAGACCCCTCCACCAGGGCCTGTCCCTGGCTCCCGGCTGAGCCACTGCTAATTGCTGCCTCCATAGGATGCTGCAGGCTCCAGCTCAGAGGGGTAAGGAGATCTGGCCTCTCAGCCCGTCTGCCTGCTTGGAGGGAGGCGTCACTCCCTCAGTCCCGTCTCCTTCTGAGCCTTGTTTATCTCTTCCTGCCCTTGGTCCCTGCTCCATTTTGTTGTAATTCCAGCCACGGGGGAGGGAAAAAAGTCAGATATGGAGATATCACTGGAGGTAATGACATTTACTGTTAATGTGGCGACAAATGGCCTCCTCCCTGACTGGTGATGTCTTAAGTCTCTTAAGGAAGGAAGTGACCCTGCACTGCCCTCCAAGCCCAAAGGCCAGGGAAGGTTTCCCATCTGGCTCATTGATCCGAAGGCTTGATCCCAGCCACCACCCCCTTCTGCAGAGCACATGCCCTGTGGGAAAATTGCGCCTCAGCGGCTTTGCCAGGCAGGGCCCAGGGCTGAGGGTCAGGACCTCGGCTCCTGTCCATGCCCGCGGCTCATGTGCCCTGTGCCCTGAGGTCACTTTCCTGAGCCTTCATTTCCTCATCTGTAAAATCACGATGGTAGCTTGTGCCTTGGTTGCTCTGAACAGTGATGGTGAGGATACTATGAGGTAACGTGAAAGCCAGTGGAAGCTAAACTCATTCATAATTAAGGCTATTTTTTAGTTGGCATGTCTGCAGGTTGCCCATTCTCCACACTTTTTTTTCTTCCTTTGTAATGCCAACTGCCCAACACTCTTCCATCTCCCAGAATCTAACCCTCCTCTCAGAAAGTTTCTGCCATCAGTCATCTCCACGTGGCATCCTTCCATCTCCTTGCCCCCGGTGTCTCCAGTTCCAAACCATTCTCCGCCATGCCAGCAGAATTATTTTTCTGGAACACACACCGGGTCCTGCCCAGCTCACCCGCCCCTGCATGGTTCCGACTGCCCATGAGTTTCCTCGCTTTAATCCAGTCAGGCAACGCTTAGCCCTTACCTGCTGTGCGTGCCAGGCGCTGTGCCAGGCGAGGGCACTGTAGAGGGAGAGGAGACAAACGAGGCCTCTGTCCTGAAGTTGGCAGCCAAGAAGGGGAGCGAGAAGACGGGAAGATAAGCAGAAAAGATCATCTTAGATAGTGATAAGCTTCATGCAGGTAACGAAATCAGGGGATGTGACAGGAGTGATAGGGGCCCGGGCAACACTGGACAATTGGGCCCCACCTGAGGAAGGAAGGAGGCAGTTGTGCTGGGTGAGAGGTTAGCAGGGTAGGAAAACAGCAGCCACAGAGGCCTGATGACCGGATGGGCTCGGCCTTGACGACGGGATGGGTTGGTGTGGTGAGCAGGGGAGCATGGCGGGAGGCGGGGTCAGCGAGGAGGGTAGGGCCCGGTGGACGGGCTCACATGGTTCTCAACGTATCCTAGTGCAAGAGGGAGCCTTTGCAGGGCAAGTGAAACGATCAGATTTACCTTTGAAAAGAC
This sequence comes from Miniopterus schreibersii, assembly GCF_964146895.1. Taxonomy (NCBI): domain Eukaryota; kingdom Metazoa; phylum Chordata; class Mammalia; order Chiroptera; family Miniopteridae; genus Miniopterus; species Miniopterus schreibersii. Next base: position 14,183,400 of record NC_138111.1, on the reverse strand, counting down.
CGCTCTGGCTGCACTATGGAGAATGGGATTTTTGTAGATGAAATCCCAAAATTGACATGCGGAGCCCTTCACCAGTTGGGTCCAACTCGCACTTCCATGCACCTTCCCTGTCACAGCCACGCACGCTCTGCTCTTGGCGCCGGGCTGTCGTTTCCCACGTGCGGGTGCCGTGTCCCTTACAGGTTTAATGGCCCTCGCTGCCCTTTCTGCTGCTGCTGTCCAGGCGCCCGCTTTCTCACCGTCCGCCCCGCACCCGGCCACGGCCAGAGCCGCAGCACTGTCGGGCTGGAGCAGGCCAGGAGGCCGATCGGGCGGCGGAGAGTCGGGGCCCGTTCCCTGTGGGCCCGGCACTGTGCTGGGCTCCTGGGATTGGGGGGGGGCAGAGCCCCTGCCTGCCTGGAGCTCAGAGTCCGCAGGGCGGGCACGGATAAAGGGGAAATGAGGAAGGATGTTAGGGAGCCTGAGATGCGGAGCTAACCCAGTTCCGGAGCGCTCGCCTTGAAAGCGCGGAATCACTGATCTGTGGTTTTATGGAATCTTAAGCTTATAGAATCAGATCATACCAAGGGAAAAAAATCAGGCAATAGAAATGAATATTTATCAAGTCTCTGGAGGATGGGGTGGCCCTATAAACTTCGAAGTGACAGAGGAAACCACAAAGGAAAAGACAAAGCAAACTGGAAAAATGCCCCCAGCAAAAATACTATCTTTATTATGTAAAGAGCGCATTCGGATCAATTACGTTCACTAAGACCCCAGCAGATAAGGGAGCAGAGGACACAGAGAGACAATTCTCAAAAGAGGAAATGCAGACAACTGGTTCACAAACAGCAGAATAATATATTCATTCCCTCTACTAATCAAAGAAATGCCTATGAAAACCACGAGATAACGTTTTTCGCCTATTGAATTAACGCCGTTTAAACGGATCAACCCGAAGAGGATGGCCGTTGCTTTCGAGAATGAGCCGATGTAGGGGCCCGGGCACGGCTGGTCAACAAGTAAACTAGGGCAACCGTTTTGGAAAACAATTTGGCCATGTGCATACAGTCTTAAAATATGATTTAATTTTAGTAATCTAATTTCTGAGATTTCTTTTTTCTAAAGAAAGATTCCAAAAATAGAGAAAAGATCCATGCATGACAGGTTTTTTTTCTCCAGGGGTATTATTTATAGTATCAGAAACTAACGGTCTCGAGGGGTCCAGACAGCCATATAAGGGAACATTCTGTGGCCGTTTGGAAAGATGCTATGACGCACTTATGCTCCGCGCTGAAGTTAAGTGGAAAAGGGGGACAGAAAAAGAAATCGCGTGTTCAGTATGACTGTGCTGATAGGGAGAAAACCAGACATGTCGACTTAGAGGTCCCCATGTCCTTAGATAGGTAAGAGCAATCTGGGGACATTGGTTTGGGGATGGGGCATGGATGGGGCCACCTAGCTCATACTTCTTCTAAGGTTGCAGACTTGCTAAAGGAAATGGGGAGCAGTCCTAGGCTTCCTTGGGGAAACTTGATTTGGTTCCCCAACTTGTGAGTGAGCACCTGTCTGATTTTAAGAAACCAGGCGAGACCATTTCGTAAATGAGGAAACTGGGTACAGGATGGTTTGCTAACTTGCTCAAGGTTGTGCAGGTTTGTGGCGGGGCTGGTATGTGCTGGAATTGAGGCCTTCTGAATTCAAACCAGTGCCGCCCCTTACCTCCATATGCATCTGCATTAGTGGATATTTGCATTTGTGTGTGTGTGTGTACATGCACCTGAGCTTCATCCACGTGTATGTTTGTGGGTGTGTAAGTGACCAACCAGCCTGGTCTGCCTGGAATATCGAGGTTTTAACACCAGAAGCCAGGCAGCCACTGTGGGTCACCTCAAGTATTTGTGTGTTCAACCTTGTTTTGTGAGCACTCACTTTGTGGGCGTCCTATGCATCTCTTGGGATGTGTGGATTGATTTTTCTGCTGCAAACAGGCTGCCGCTAGCCCGTTAGCTCCAGCCACCCCTCTGTGGGCTTCACAGCATCTATAGCCCTGGGCCAGACTCTTCCAGTTCTGTTTGCCTGGCTCAGGGAGGAGGGACTCGCAGGACGCCCCTGGGTCTGGTTCCCACAGGCCAATGTTCCCTTGCAGGCAGCCACCATGGCACCATCCAGCTGGCTTCTTGGAAGCCGATAAATGTCCCCACTCTCTGATCCTCCTGCTTGCTCAGCCCAGGAGTAGATCTGTTTACTTTCATTGCGCAGAAATGCACTTGCCTCTTGCCTCGCGGCTTAATTAGCTCTAATGGGGGGAGGCCGTCCTTGGATGGCTTCCCGCAGCTGCCCTCTGCTGGCTGGTAGCTGCATTGGCGGCTGGAGCTGGGGACACCGAAGCTGTTTTCTGCCTCCAAGCCTGTGGGGCCAAGAGGCCTGTTTCCCAGGGTGACCCTGAGATGGACAGGCAGTTATGACAAAAGACCTTACTACCAGTCCTGGCACACTGAGCAGCCCAGCCTCTCCCTCCTAGAATAAATATGTACAAAATGCTTTCCTGTGTCCACTGGGAAGATGGGTTATTAAAATTAGGCTGTTGAAAGCACAGTGCTAACCTTTATGTCTGAGCAAGTAGCTGTGCCTCTCTGAGCCTTGACTTTCTCATCTGTAAAATGGGCACCACAATGACATCTGTCATTAGGTTCTTGAAAGCTTTAATTGAGAAGGTCTGCAAAGAGCCCTGACCAGTGCCTGCCACACAGGAATGCTGATAAATGGCGACTATTATTATTAATAGTGAGACTATTATCATTGCAATGGGAGCAATGGGAACAGTGGGATGGGGGAGGCTTCTCTGCAGTGATGGGAAGTAGCTCTGCGGCTCAAACACTTTCCGAGCTGGCTCTTGATGCATTGCTAGGACTTGACAATTTTTTTTTATATACGACAATGTGTCAAGCATTGTCCAAGAGATGAGAGAGGTATAGAAATGAATAATTCACTGGACCCAAGTCAGAGTAACTGCACTAAATTGAAAATAAAATAGAAAATCCTTACATTCCATGGAAGCATCTTTTAAAAAGAATAATGATAATAATAACACAATCCCACGTTTGTCTAGCATTTTTCAGACTTCAGAGTCCTTTTCCAGATCCCTCAGGGAGATAACAGATGTGAGCACTTTAGAAATAGACAGCTTCCTGCAAAACCAAGGTGATTTGTATTGAGGGGTAAAGCTTGTCTATATCCTTCATTGACTAAACAAATCGTTGGCTCCTGCTAGATTGATAAAGACAATCACAGAACCAGAGGATCATGGACCCTCAGAGCTAGGGGACACTTTATCTGTTCCTATCTCCGTCCGTCGCTGTCTACAGAACGCCTGTCAGGCAGGAATCTATACTCTGCTTGAATGCTTCTGGGGATGGGGCACTCACTTCCACTCTAAGGAGAGGCCCATCTGTCAGTGGATAAGCAGATACGTTGAGTGATCTTCCTCTCCTTCCCTCTCACTGCCTAGATCTAGACAACCAATTATGTTCATTTTGCCCCTAAATATCTTTCAGCATCTTCACTGCTGCCCCTGCACAAATATCACTTTCACTGCAATTACAGTAATTTTCTCATTGGACTGTCAACTTAAATCTCCCCCTCCCTCCTGACCCTCAAGCCATGCTCCTCATTGCTTTGTCACATGCAGATTTGATACTGAATTTTGCCCTGTAAACCCTTGGCCTCTGCCCTGCCTGGAGGAGCCCAGCCTCCGCGACAGGGCCTATGGCGCCCTTTCCAGCACAGCTCCTCGCCTCCTGGAACAGGGGCGGGCAAACGACTGCCAGAGCCAAATGCAGCACAGGCCCGTGTGCGCCGTGAGGACAGAACGCTTTTACATTTTTAAATGTAAAACGTGAAGTAGACTGTTGGCTTTTTGGTGAGAATGGTGGCTTACAGAGTGGAGGACATTGTCCCTTGGCCTGCAAAGCCTAACATTTTACCATCTGACCCTTCACTGAAAACGTTTGGTGGCCCCTACTCTGGAGGGTCAGCTCCTGACACCCCCACACACTTGACTTTCCAGCCACCTGGGCTAAGTTAGCTGACTCCAAGCTTCACATGCTTGGACACACCCCTGTGTCATTCCCTCTGTCTATGAAGTCCTGCCCTGCCTGTCTGTCTGGTGTACTCATATTAACCTTTCCATGGTGCTGCAGAAGCCTCCCCTATCCTCATTCTACCAAGTCCTCAGTTTTCTCATCCGTAAAGTGATCATACCTTTTGCCTCCTTCCAGCTCTCAAATGCTAAGACTCCATTGTCTATGCCCATGCAAATGCATGCCCAACCCTAGCCTCCCCCCTCCCCCCTTACCTTAACCCCCAGCCCCCGGGGGTCCTGTCCCTACACAGCCACCTGAGCCAGCTCCCTGCCCCTCCCCTCCTGTCTCCCCCCAGCGTCCCAGTGACTCACTCACCCCCAGCACCCCTAGTGAGAACTCACAGCAGCAGGCTCTCTCCTTGGGCTCTTAAGGTGGCCACACACTGGGCTAAATAAGCTGCTTACCAGCATGGGAGGGATGGCATTTAGAGTATCACATCTTTTTTTAGCTTTGCTTTAAAAAGAAGCTGATTTAGGAATGTGTTGGGAAGATGTCCCTCTAATTTGGTGCTTGGGGCTGTGAAAGTGGGGACACAGGGAGAGTTTTGTGACTTGTTTTGTGCTTCCTAAGGGCTAAAAAGATCAGTTTTCCTCACTTCCCAGGTCCCTCCCTCAGAAATTATTTGACCAGAAATTATTTGGCCTCAGCTGGAGCTGGCCATGTCCACGGTGATAAGGCTCTGAAGCTCTGGATGGGGAAATAGGAAGTCTGATTGGTTGTGTGACCTCAGGGAAGTCATTTTACTTGTCAGAGCTTTGGTTTCCTCATCTAAAGTATTAACATAATAACTGCATTTACTAAGACTTCGATGATGATACTCAAAGCTCATACTTACTGAGTGCTTACTATATACAAGGTACTAAGAAGATTTTTCATGCGTCTTGCTTAATCCGAACAATAGTCCTTGGATTGAAATACTATCAATATTGCTATTTTACAGATAAAGAAAGTAAAGCTCAAAGAAGTGAAATAACTTGACTCGTCCTGAAAATGGCATAACCTAGAATTCAAACTCAGTTCTATGTGACTCCAGAGCCTACACTCCTAACTATTAGCTACACTACTGGGCTGGACCATGGAGATGGGTTCCAGTTATCTGTTGCTAGGTAACATGTCACCCAAAACTTGGTAACATAAAGCAACAACCATTACATTGTGCTGCGGATTCCATGGAGAAGGGAGTTGGGCAGGGCACGGTGGGGACAGGGCATGGTGGGGACAGGGCACAGTGCCTCATCTCCGCTTCACAATGTCTGGAACCTCTGCTAGGAAGATTCAGAAAGTCCGGAGGCTTTTGCCTGGCCCCTGGGCTGGACTGACTCAAAGGCTGGGCTCATTGTGAGACCATTGACTACATTTAACCCTCAGCGTAGATGGGCTTCCTCACAGCATGGTGGCCTCCGGGTATCTGAACATTTTACATGTTCGCCCAGGGGCTCCAAGAATGAATGTTCCAGTAAAAGAGTAGAAGCCGTTGGTCTTTTATGATCTAGTCTCACAAGTCACACAGCAGCGCTTCGTCCTACTCTTTTGGTCCAAGAAGTCATACGCCTACTCAGATTCAAGGGGTAGGGACATAGGCTGACCTCTCCCTGGATGGGGTTTTAAAGACGTTTGCAGCCATGTTATGAAACTACCAGGAGTCACTCAGCTGTGAGCTGTGCTGGGCCATCAGGCTAGGTTGATGAGTTGACCGAAGAAGCTGATGCGATCAGGGCTGAAGGGAGCTCATTAGCTCTATGGTTGGCCTAAAAATGAGCTTTCCAGGAGTTCAAAGTGTAGTGGCCAAGTGGTGGAGAGGGCTGAGTCTCCATCTGGGTCAGGGCTGTTATCCCGGACAGCCTCGCCTGGTGTGTCCTGTGATGCTGCGAAGGTTTCCAGGCAGAGGTGATGGGCGACGCTCGCTCGTCAGGGAGCAGGCTGTGATCATGTAATTGTGTTTCTTGATGATGGATCTGGTTGAGAACTTGGGCTCTGGAATCAGACAGACGCAGTTCAAATGCAAGCTTGATTGTTTCCTGGCTTTGTGAACCTGAGCAAATCACTTGACCTTTCTAAGTTTTCATTCCCTCTTATGTAAAACAGGGTAATAAAAATAGTACCTCTCTCCTAGGGCTCTTGTGGGAGTTAAATGGAAAAGGTTCAGAACTGGACCCTGCTTCCTGGGCTGATGTGGCTCTGGTTCGGCAGGGAACAGAGATGGCAGGCTGACCAGCATGTGAAGGCCATGGAGATAGATGGAGGGTTGAGATCTCACAGGGTGCACCAGAGATGAGGGAAACGGGCAAGGGAGGTGGCATGCATGGCATGCCTGCTTCCCTGCTCTTCATGTATCATCCCTTCTGGATTTGAAGGTTCCGGCAGTTACTGGCTGTGCGACTTTGGGTCAGTGACTGCCCTCTCTGAGCCGTGGTTGTGTCATCCATAAACTGGGGATGGTAATAACACTGTCTCATAGGGGTCATTGTGAGAATTTAATGAAGATCGAAGAACTCCACTGGGCATAGAGTAAGCACTAGATATTTTTTTATTAACTTCTTAAATTCCAAGTCGTTTAAGGGAAAACAAAGAACATCAGACGGAGGAGCGCGGCTGTTGCTGGAAGCTGAACATGCAGCTCTGGGGACAAGGGCCGAGGGGAGGGATGCGCACACAGGGGAAATTCTGGAACCACTCAATTTAAGAAGCTGGAGCTAATCAATCCCTCTCAGCTCTTCACGGCCTTGCAATCAGGGCTCCCCCTGCTCACCTGCTGCTCTGCCCTTGAGGAAGCTGGGAGAGCCAATCATGGGACGTTGTTTTCCCAGCTCTGCTCCTTGGAGGAGTACTCTGGGCTAGGCCAAGAGAGAGCCAGCCTCACAGGAACCCAGGCATGGGGTTTAGACCTGGACTGCCTAGGACAGCACCTTCAGTTCTCTCATGAGAATAACAGGAGGTGAAATGACTTGGCCAAGGTCACAGAGAAAGCCAGCTTTGGAGAAAGGATGGGAGGCTCTTTATATCCATTTCCATTTCCATGCATTCACTCAAGAAGTATTTATTCACTGCCTATATGGGTAAAGGGGCTCACAGGCCACACAGACCATTCCTAATCCTACATTCTTTCCAATGCTTCATACTTTCGTCTCTGACGACCCAAGGATTCCAGTGGTAGCTTTATTCAGACCAGGATGGGGGCCACGAAGGACTTCCAGTCTGCTCTTCATTCACCCCAGCTCAGTCCTAGATTCTCAAGCCCTAGAAATTGCTTGGGACACCAGGAAATCATGGATCCAATTGGAGTCAGTGGAATTTAGTTTATTTGAATTGACTTGAACTGAATGAAATAGAATTACTAAACTAAATGGAAATAATTGAATTGAAATATAGCAAATTGGATTGAATCAAGATTAATTGAAATGAAATCAATCAGGAATGTATTGAATCATGGTGCTGGAAGAGATTTGGATATCACCTCCTGGACCCGGCTCCTTGTACAGTGAGAGGACGGTCAGCGGAGGGGGCGGGGTTGAGTGGAGGGTCAGTGACTTTGACAAGGTCAGGGAAGGAGCAGAGCCAGGCTTCAAAGCCGGGTCATCCAACTCCCAGACTAGCATCTGTCCCACCCCGCCGTATTTCCAGAATTGGTGGGGTCTGAGGCTGACTTTCTGAAAAAAAAGGCCAGGAGTCAATAGAAATGAGCAAGTGAAGAAGATTTAGGGAAATAATTAAGTATCAATTTGAATAACCTCTATATTTTCTAATAAGTAACCAAGCTTGTCGTCTCTCCTCTGAGGCTGGCTCCTGGGGTACTTCCTGCCTGGGCCGCGGTGGGTGCCTGAAGAAAGACAAGCCTGCAGACTCCGAGCCGAGGGGCAGGAAGAATGGCAGGAAAGTTCTTGGGGGTGATTCTCTGTGAAGCTGCAGTTACTTTGAGGAACAAAGATAGGACACTTGGGGCAGACTACCCTCCCCGAATTCCCAATCATAAGATCACTGTGCCTGAAAGTCTACCATTAAAATAGCATTATTCCTTGGGTAATGTTTAAGAAAATCTACTAAAATACACATGTGGTAACTGGGAGAGGTAGCAGATTTAATAGGCATGTATTGGCATGATAACCTTACCCTAGCAACGCTCTAACACCAGAACGAAGGCTTGTGTGAAGGGCGCGAAGAAACACGGTTTGAAGGAGGGAAGCTGTATCAGTGGCCAATGTTATTTTTTAAAAGTTGATATAAGTTGCTCTACTCACAAATTTAAAACTGAAGGTCTTTATAATGAGGAGGCATTAGTCTTATAAGAAAACACGATGTAATAATATTAGTCTAGATTCATAAGGAAAAGGCAAATGGTAGCCCATTGACCTCTCATACTCTTCTCTCCCTGCCAAGGGTCACAAGTGATAATCAGTGTTCCCCAGAATATACAAAGTTTCCCAAATACCCTTCACAACAACTCAAGGAGGTAAGGCAGGCACCCTTGGCCTCGTGTTACAGAGGAGAAACTGAGCCCGGAGCTCTTTAATAGTCATCTTAGGTTATACAGTAAATCAAAGGCAGAGAGGAAGGACTGGATCCCCTAAACCTGCTCCCCCAAACCAGAGCTCTTTCAGACGTATCACAGGCTGGTGACTTTGCAGCTGAAATCAATTCTCACATTGTCATTCCTTGGTTGCGTGAGATGGGGTGGGGCCCCAGAAAGTCAAGGATGGCTCCAGTCCCTCTCTTAGACTTGGAGACACCAATGGGACAGCCTCTGGAGTGTGTAATCTTCCTAATGAGCTGTGGCGCTTGTCAAGATATGTGGTCAGGACGCTCGTCGCTGTGATATGGAGATAATTGGCCCTGCCACAGGAACGCACACTGGCCGACAGGCACTTAGCAAACCGCAGGCAGGGCAAAATGACACACTGAGGGATACTGCCAGCTACCCTGGCTCCGAGTTTCTCTAACGTTTATGATCACAGTCATCTCTTCCCACCAGGCTCCAGATCGGAAGCAGAAGTGAGGGGTGTTTAGGAATAGATGGATGGGGCATTGGAGGTAGATTTCGGAACCAGGGTGAGTCCTCACTCCATCCCCCAAAGGTTTCACATGAAACTGAATTGGACTGAAGAAGATCCTCAAAGGAGAATTACAGTCACCTACCTTGGACACGCACATCTCCAATCCGGGGGGCAGTGGGGTCCACCTCAGGACTTGGCCCTACCCTGAGCTTTGTGTAAAATGCATGGGAGTAGCCCCGGGCCAGCCACTAAGTGGCATTCCCTTACTTTGGCTTAATTCCAGTTTTCATCTTTGCCCCAGTTCCAGGAACTGGGTAGTTTTTTATTAATTCCAGCTTTCATATTTGCCCCAGTTCCAGGAACTGGGTAGTTTTTATGTTCCCTTGTGACCAAGTCCCTGCTTTGTACATGTTTCCGCCACTTGAGTCTAATCGTCCTTCATTCCATGAATATTTAATGAGCACTGTTGGTGTGATCCTGTTCTAAATTCTGGGGACATAGAGGTGGAAAAGGTAGACAGTGTCTTTATGGAGATTATATTCTATGGGGAGGCAAATCAGAAACAAATGGAAATGCACTGTACTATCAGGCAGCCGTGACTGTTAGGAAGACAAAGCGAAAGCATGGAAGGGATTAATGTAGCTGTGCCTTCAGGTGGGCCTCTCTGAGAGCAGATTTTAGCAGGGCCCTGTAGGGGAAGAAGGAGAGTTGTGGTGTCTGGGAGAAAGTGTTCCAGGCAGTCAGGGGCAAAGGCATTGAGATGGGGACGTGAGGTGTGTCAGGGAGGGGGTCACTAGAAGGCTGGCAAGTCTGCAGTGCAATAAGGGTGGAGGAGAGTGGTGGGAAATGAAGTCAGATAGGGAGCTGGACCCAATTTCCTTTAGAACCTTGAAGGCCGAGGTAAGCTTGTTGGAGTTCTCAGTCCTGCCTGTGTCCTGCCAAATTCCTCTGCTGTGGGTAACATCTGCCTGAAGTCAAAGATGCTCCCTCCATGCTCTTGCCCAGTGACCCAGAAGTAGGCCAATTCCAACCACGAACTGCTTTCTCCCAGCCCCACCATGCAAGCCAGGAGCAGCAGATAATGCAGAGGGACTATTTGTTTTATGTAGGTCTCAGCCTATCGATAACATGTTGCCACTGGATAAGCCCTTGTGGTTCTTATGATCGAAAGATGCCCACAGCAATAGCCATCAGAAAACACTGAAAAACAAACAAAAATGGTTTATTATTTACTTACAGGTTCTGGAAATTCCATGGTGGCACACCTGATGTGACACCGTGAGTTCGCAGGGGGAGAGAGAGAGAGAGCCCTGTGTATGGGCCTGGTGGTCTGCTTTTATTGGGGTCGAGGGGGAGGGAGTAAGGTTTCATGGAATCACTCTTTATTGGTGAATTTATAACATAAAAGTGGGAATTTAAAGTGCATGAAGAGAAAAAAGTAGTGGCCCCAATGGTCAGTTATTAAATTCAAAGAAAATCTATAAAACAAAGGAGGGGCATTGTGGGGGGAGGCAAGGTGGGAGTGCCTCTTTATCTGGTCCTGGGCTGGCTGTGTGTTCACTGAGATGTCCATCTTGAGGTGGATCCCCAGGCAAGCCAAGCTTGAATCAGGCACTCGCTTTACAAATAGAAAAGCCAGCTGCCAGGGTTTACACTACAGGAGGCACAGTGGGCTCACAGACCCCATGCTTCACTGGTGGGTTCTCCCCACACCCTTCCCCCATGGCCGGGCTGCTGGCTTCTCTCTGCCCCAGTGGGCCTATGCTACTGTTGCTGTTCCCTCTGATAATCTCCAGGAATTCTTGGGATACTGGCTTTGCTCTAGTAAAATGAGAATACTTTGTGATGGAGATTATAATCAGAAAGAAGTGTGAATAATTGATGAGCTTTCTTCACTATTGTTGGTGGGCAGAACTGGCCCCAACCAGCCTTTCAGGCTCATCCCCTGCCAGTCCCTCTCTGCAGCCGCATTTCAAGTCTCTGCCAGGAACACGTATCCTCCACTCCCTCTCCACTTAACAAACATGCGCTCACAAGAGAACCTTGTTTGGGGGAAGTCTCTTGACAACCCCAGGAAGTTATGCGGTCCTCTGGTGGGCTCTTGGATGCTTGTACACACCTCCCCCCCATTCATGTGATACTCTAATCACAGTCCCAAGCCTGCTGTCTTCCACTAGAGAGGGTCTTTTTCAAGGGCCGGGATGGGCTGTAACTCAGCGGTTAAAGGCTTCACTGCACAGTCACACTGCCTGGTTTCTAATTCTGGTCCTGCTACTTACTAGCTGTGTGGTTTGGGGTAAATTACTTAACTCCTCTGTGACTCCATCTCTAAATCTGGGATGGCAAGAATGCTTACCTATTCAGTTGCTTTAAGGTGATGATCACTGTCGATTGGATCTCCTTTCTTCTCCTGTTATCCCTTCTACATAGCAACCAGAGTGAGTTTTTTAAAAAAGTACTCCCCCCCACTTTTCACATGCTTTTGACCTATTTCTCATCATTCAAGTCTCAGCTGCAATGACTGCTCAGAAAGGCTTTCCGTGGGCCTGACATTTAAAGTAGACCCTCCCCCATCCAAGCCACTCTGCCCCATTGCCCTTCAGCATAGTGAGCAGCTCTATTTAGCAAATGTTTTCAGTTCTACCTCCTTCTTGTCCTCCTATCCAGACCATAGAAATGGTCTGGATAGGAGGATACTTGGTTCCTTGTTATTAGATGGGACCATGCACCTACTCTGGCCAATGAGTGTTGAGCAAAGGTAACATCAGTTATTGTGAGCATTTAATTGCCAATTCAAGACCACCCAGGGCTCTCTTTTCCCTTTTGCATGGTAACTGGCAGTGCTCACGATGAGTCCCTACCTGATGATAGGAAGAGATCCTTTATCCTCCAGACCCACGATGCAGCATCAGCAACAGTAAATCTTAAGCCACTAAGATTGGGGGTGGGGGTGTTTGTTACTGCAGCATAACCTAGACTAATCTGACTGATACACCCTTGGTATTATTTATCACTATCTATGAAAATGATTGTTAGTTATTCCTCCATGTCTACTCCCCCTTTCTTCTCCAGTAATAGAGCTCCTAATTCTTAATGAGAATATGCTCCCACAGAATAGGGACTGCATTTTCCAAGCTTCCTGGAAGGTGCTATTGTCTTGTGACAGCCCTGGCCAATGAGATCAGAGCAGAAGAGAGCTTTGCCACTTGAGTCTTACTCTTAAAGAGAAAGTTGTGCCCTTTCCTTCCTACTGGCTAGAAGATTGGGGTGATGATTCCATCTTTAACTAAGCAGACAGGGGACATGCCCTAGAGAGGAGAGAGCAACGAGAAGGAAGGAACCAGTTCTTCTGACCCTGCAGAATCATCAGACCAGTCCTAGTTTCCTAATGCCTGGGCTGTTATGTGATTAAAAATAAACGTTGTCTCTTATATAACCTAATGTTATTTGGCTTTGCTATTATAGCGATCGAGTCTATTTGCTCACCCATGTCTTGTTTCAAGTTATTTAGCTTGTTTATTCAATTGATTAGTATCTATTCCCAACACACACACACATGCACATGCACACGCACACACGTTCTATGAGAACAGCAATTACTCTGTCTTAGTCATTGCTATATCCACAGAACTAGCACAGTGTCTGTCATGGAGTAAGTGCTTCAAAATACTTGTTGAATAATGGAGTATAAATGATACATGGTAATCACTGAATAAATCATCATTAGTGGTTATTAGATATTGCTCTTCATTATATCTCACAACAGGCTTTTCTACCGTCCATCATGAAGATTTGATGATGTGACAATTCCTGAGGCTTTCGGTATTTCTTTTGCTTGTAAAAGCATTTCTCTTCTTTCTTACCCAATTCCTTCCTGTTGCTTGTAAAAGCATTTCTCTTCTTTCTTACCCAGTTCCTTCAAGAATAAGTTCTAGATACATGTCAGGAGCATCTAGAATGTTGCAGCTGAAAGGGACATTAGTGGTCACAGGGCATGATGCTTGTTTAAGTGTGTAAACAAGCTCAGAGAGGGGAGATCACTTATATCTTTAGTTAGTTTGGGCTGTTATAATAGGACACCACCAATTAGGTGGCTTATCAACAACAGAAATTTGATTCTCACAGTTCTGGAGGCTGGTAGTCCGAGATTCAGTGTCTGGTGAGAACCACCTCCTGGTGGCAGACTTCTGACTTCTTGCACCCTCACATGATGGAAAGAGGGCAAGAGAGCTCTCTGGGGTCTCTTCTAAGGACGCTAATCTCATGTCCACCCTCATGACCAAATTATCTTCCAAAGGCCCCATCCCAGTATCTTTACATTGGGGGTTAGGATTTCAACATATGGATTTTGGGAGGACACAAGCATCAGTCCATAACAATCTGCTACAAGTCACAGAGTTAATTGGTGAGAGAAGGGCCTAGAATACAGGATTCTGGCCCTTCTTTCAGTGTCCTTGCCACAAGACATTCCAGTTTCTCTCAGGAGACTTAGTCCTTGATCAGGCTTAAGGGACCTAGGTAGACTATCTTCTTAATATTTCCTACATTGGGACTTTACATAGGACTGGCCCACATTTGGAACCCAGGAATGCTAAGGCCAGAAGGGCACTTAGAGATGAATTAGGGAGCTGCTTAGCCTTTCACGTGAGGACACCGAGGTCCAGGAAGATGAATGAACTTCCCTGCTCTGGTCCATTTAGAAACATTGGGAGGAACTTCTGGCATTCTTTAAGGCAGTGTTGCCCAAAGTGGGAGTGGATGGTTTTGGAAGATAAAGAGCCCCATGCCCCTGGAGGTAGTTCAGCAGAGGCTGGGTACCAGGTAACAGGGATGTGGGTAAGAGGCTTGGGGCTCATGTGAGATTTAGTAAGATCTGCTGTCAACGCTGAGAACAAACACAATAAATACAACATACAATAAAGTTTAATTCAATAAAATCAATTAGGCAGTTTGATTTTCCTTTCTTTTCCAATTTTTTCTTCTTTAAGTTCAAGAGAAGTGAAAAAGAAACTAAAAACTAATGCCTGGCATAGAGCAGCTGCCCCCAAAATGTCCTTGAAAAATCAGTGATCTGATCCCATCCAGCTCTTCCTCTTTCTCTAATTTCCACTGGTTCCTTATAGCTATTGGCAGTTATGGGTTTGGAGGGATCGCCAGCATCATCTGGTCTGGCAGTTCTCAGAAGATTTGGTAAACAAATCCTCTGTTTTAAAAAATGCCTGTTTGATCATATACTCACAATGCAAGTTAACATATTAATGGTTCTGAGCTGTCCCGTGATAAAAACAAAGAAACCTTGTTAAACTTCTCAATCCTGTATTTCTCTAATATTTCTCCAGTTATTCTCACATATATACAATTTTTATCATGGAATCCTTTTAAAATTTGTTTTGCAAGCCATGAATATGTCAGCAAACACTTTGGAAAGAGCAGTCTAACCCAAACACCTCATTCATGCATGGAAACTAGATGCTCAGAGAAGGAGAACTTGTCAGAGTCAGGACATGAACCCCAGTATCTAATCCTGAGTTCCCTGCATGCGCAGTGCCCTCTGTGAGTGAGACAGCACATTCCTGAAACAGTTCCGAATGGTCTATGTTTCATTTTAACAGCTCATCTGCCAATGGATCGTGTCACGGAAATATGTGACCAAGACAATGTGTTGTGAAATGAATGGATTTACAAACCAGGGGACCAGCCCTGTGCCCTGCTCATTAGGAACAATTTGCATGCGGAACATCAGTGTGACAGGCCCAGTGAGGGATTTGTTCAGCTCATTTAGAGTAATGGAGACAAGGAATTAATCACTTGAACAGAGACATGTCTTGCTTCTGTGGCCCTGGCGTGCATGCCCACCTAGCTGAACCTGATCTGGTGCTATCTTGCCTCTGATCCGGATGCCCTGCCCCTGCTCTCACCTGGTGGCTCTGGGGCCTGGCCTGCGGCTTCCATCCACAGAGCATGGACCAACCACATGAGCTGCAGGAGCAGCTCAGAAGTCAGTCACATTTATCTTCAGTTCTCCCACAGTTCCCTTCCTGGTTTTTCATACACACTGGATGTAGGATCAGAGGTGCCCTCCAGGCCAGATTGCCACATCTCACATGGGAACCCGACCTGTATCTGCTCCCACTCTTAACTTCCCTCCACTGCAGCAGGAGCAGTCCCACTCCCTGCCAATGACCGCTCACCCGTCTGTGCTCTGTACGCCCATGTCCGCCCACCACCACTTTGTGCTTCAGACTGGCTTTTGTAGAGAGGATAGTGGGCTGCTTCTGTGATACAAAAACACTAGTTTGGGTTTCTAGTACTGACGTATTTGCATGGCCTTGGGACCTCAATCCTTCCAGATATACAATGGAGCAATTGGGGCAGACGTGTCTCTAAGGCCTGTTCCTTCTGCGTTATTCCATGATCAACTCCTATATACCAAGGTATAGAGATGGCTTCATCAAATGCTTTCACAGACAACTTGTCATTTTATGGAACATCACTAGGAAAGGGCAAAGTTTATCTCCAAACGACGGCCCCATTGCGATACAACTTAGGCACTATGACACCATTTGGCTAGTCCTCATGAGCAAGCCCCTTGACTTGGTTTCAGGAGCCCAGATTTCAAATCCAGGTCTGCTGGTTGTCAGTTGCAGAACCTGGAGCCACTGCCTTATCCTCTAGAACCTCAGTTTCCTCCTTGGAAACACAGGGGTGATAAAACTGACTGCACTGAGCTGAAGGTAGGAGAAAATGAGGCCATGGTTGGAAGAGTCAGCCATGAACTTCCAGCTGCTCTGCAGGCGGGCGGTGCTTCTCCCTGGTCATTTGAATTAGGCAGGCATGAGAACATCTAAAAAGTGGGTGTGGGTCCTATTTTCTCTCCAGGCAGAAGCCTGCAGTAGGACTTTGGGAACAAAGGGTGACACAAGAAGCCTGAGCACTTTAAAGTAGCAAATTGTTCAGCCTGCAGTGCAGAGCACAATTTTTTATCCAGAGATGGCAAAATTGGCCCTGGAGTAACTTGATACCGCCGGCTGTTGTCTCACAAATGATTTATTAGCCGAGGCTGCTCAGAGCTCAGAAGTTTGCATACTGCCCAGGGCCCCTCTCTCCAGAAAAGAATCTTGGCTTCCCAGGGGAACAACTCTCTGGAGATGGATTTAAAAACTCAGTTTGTCCTATGACATTTTCCTGGCAGCTCCACTTTTGACTACATCCTAAGATTGTTCTCGTGTCCACCCACGTGGATTGGTTAAAGAGGAACAGGACCTTCTGGTAAGAGGTATGAATTAGACTGTGCCTGCTAAAGAAAGAGCATTTTTTGTGTGTGGGGAAGGACATCAAATATACATGGTTTAAAATCCAAACTCTGCCATTTACTATTTATATAAACTTGGGAAGATTGTTTACTTGTTTGAGCCTCTATTTTCTCTCTTATAAAAGAGATATATTAATGCCTCTTTGATAGGATCAAAAGATGAAATGCAGGTCGAGCCTTTAGTGCTATGTGTGACCCTTTATAGGGGTTTACCAGATGTCAGTGAGTTTTCTTCCTTTCAGAGAAGGCAAGAGGTTGCCCATGCCACACAATTTCAAAGGTAGCGACTGCATCAGATATTTCTCATTTTTGTTGCTGCATCAGTCACCAGTTGCTGCATAACAAGCAACCCCAAATCTCAGAGGCCCTGTGGTGAGCACTTATTTATCATGGAGCTCTGCTGATCTTAGCTAGGCCCAGATGGGTGGCTCTGAGCTGCAAATTGGATGAGGTCTGCCTCACGTGATTCTTGTTCTCCTTGTACCAACAGGCGAGCAGAGATGCTCTTCTCGTGGAGACGGTGAGGTACAAGAGGGCAAATAGGAACAGGAGATGACTTTTGAAGCCTTGATTCAGAACTGATCCCTGGCATTTCCACCCCTGTTTCATGGCCCAAAGCAATTCGTGTGGTTCATGAATTGGGACCAGACACTTGAAGCAGATAATTCCAGTGCCAGGAGCTTAGCCATGCTCTCTCTCTCTCTCTTTTGGGTCCTACCTGAACGTGGCTCTACAGCCTTCCCAATAGTGCTGTGAGCCACCCATATCCTCCCAGTACATCTCTTCTCTGCCTGTGGACAGTGAGGAGGGAGGGATGTGACACAGCCAAAGGTTTTCAGTGTGCATGTGCGACTGGGTTTCTTCTCTTGAGCTCCTGTGAACCACCATGAGAAGAACAGGCCCAAGTAGCTGCTAATTTAGGGAGAATGTAAGCACATGAGGCAGGACCAAACAACTTCTGGAGTATGAGTACAAAAAATATAAAATCTTGTTATAAGTTTTGAGTTTGGAGTAGTTTGTTAGGCAGCATTTTTGTAGCAGTCACTAACTAATGCCATAATCAACTGAATAATTCACTGCTACCTTTATAGGTCTAATATATGGTATAAAGGTCTCATATAGGTCTTATAAATGGAATTTTTGCTCATAGTGTCCCATCCACCTGAGAGAGCCTCTTTCCCCCATCCATCATATCTGCATGGCCAAAGCATATGGCTAAGAAGATGTGAACTGTAGACAACAAAACCTGAGCTTTATTTTATTTTTTTAAAAATGTATCTTTATTGATTTCAGAGAGAGGAAAGGAGAGGGATAGAAACATCAATGATGAGAGAGTCATTGATCAAGCCCGCAACCCGGGCATGTGCCCTGACCAGGAATCAAACCCCGATCGCCTGGATCCTAGGTCGATGCTCAACCTCTGAGCCACTCCTGGCTGGGCGAAACCTGAGCTTTAAATCCCTTTGGCCCCTTACTAGCCTTGGGGAATCATTAGCTTTCCTATATTTCAGTTTGCTCAGATGTAAAATGAGATTAATGGTATTTATTTTTGTAGGCTGTTGCAAGGATTCAAAATATCATATATGTAAAGCTTGGCACTTACTATGTGCTCAGTAAATGTTTTTGATTTTTATTACATGTTTTCTTAGATAACTTTCCAGCAAACTTTTGAGACAAGTTCTATTACTATCGTCACTTCCCAGATAAGGAACTGAGTTCTGAAGCAGTTAATTTACTTTTCTTACAGTTATTAAGTGGCAAGAAGGGGATTCGTGCCAGGCTGCTGGATCCAGAATCCACACCTTTGCCACTGTATTATGTTGCTTGGATGCTCACTAAGATTTCTTTCAGTTTCCCTGGTTGGAAATATAAGTGTCAGAGACCTAAATAACTGAGAGGTTTCATTCTAGCCCAGCATTTTCCAAAGTGTGAGACCTGCACTGTTGATGGTCCAAGAGGTGATTTAAACGGAACAGGACACAGAAAACACTGAATCATATTGTGAGAAAGTCATTTCCTGTTCAATTATCTTTAAATGTCAAGGGGAGAAAAATCTTAGTTGGGTGCTAATGTCTTTAACACTTCTAACACTTGCTAATCTCCCACTTGCATTCTTTATTTATAACAAAGTAAGAGCAGGCTCCAGGCATAGAACCTCTGATTAGTAACAATATCCTGTTAGAATTTAATTAACAGTGATATGTTTTCATTATTATTAATTATTATTGTTGTTTTTGCTGTGATTTTTTCCACTGTCTTCTATTTAAAACAAGTACTTCTGACTTTCCATTTTCTGGTAATTTAAAGTCCCTCCTATAACATGCATTTATTTAACTAAAAATGTTGATTTAAGAAAAACAAGTTAAGTAAAATAATCATATAAATAGCCTGTGAATAGTAAAGATCATGGTAGCTGAATGACCAGAGTTCAGGAAATTCCTTTTATGAAGTGTTTTACAGTTTACTTTTGTCTATATGTTTGGAAGGCTTTCTCTCCTTCCCAACCTTGACCCTGTATTTTAGTCTCCATAGAAGTTCAAATGACTTAAAGGATTAATTGATGCATTTCTAAACATTTGAAATACAAACATTGAGCCTGTTAGTTTGAGATAATGTAGCCCTGTAAGAAATACACTAAAACGGCCCTAGCCAGTTTGGCTCAGTGGTTAAAGCTTCAGCCCTCGGAATGAAGGGCCCTGGGTTCGATTCTTGCCAAGGGCACGTACCTCAGTTGCAGGCTTGATCCCCGGCCCTGGTCAGGACACATGCGGGAGGCAGCCAATCAATTTGTCTCTCTCATATCGATGTTTCTCTCTTTCCCTTCCATTCTCCTGAAAAGCAATGGGTAAGGATTAAAAAAAATAAAATAAAAATACACTAAACTGGACAGTGGGAGTCCTGGGTTATCTTCTGCTGAGCTGTGTGACCTCGAACAAACGCTCCAGCTTTCTGAGCCCTGGGAACCACCTTTGTAAAATAAGGCATGTTACCTAGATGATCTCTAAGGTCCTTTCCAATTCAAAACTGGGTGAATATCTTCAATATTATTTTTATTAAGAGAATCACTTTACCATTGAGAATTTCAAATGTTTTTATAATAAACCCCCCGAATCAAGGGCAACACATATTTGCAATAAAAAGTTCATTAGCATATTTTGATAGTTTTTGATCATTTTTGCATGTATTAAAATGAAACATTTGCTAAAAATTAAACATTATATGCAAATGAGTGCAACAAGCCTACTTCTGGAATAATAATACATTATCTCCTTCATAATATATGTGAGCGGCTTCTTTATTTCCCCCAGCACACCGGAGCCATTAAGTCAGCATGTTGGAAGTTTACCAAGAAAGTATAACAGAGGAGCCAATCTTTCATTTGCATAAAGCCCAGAATTCCACCTGTCGAAAATTGTACACTATTAATAGGTGACAAGACTGTCACTGGATCTTCATTTATAATGTTGTCACTGGGACCTAATGAACATTTAGGACATATTTCAGGAAGTGTTGTAAATTTATTTTTTTGCTGGAAAGAGCAAAAGTGTGTTTGTGCTACGGCGGAGAGGTTTTACATGGGAAAGTTACCGCTAGCCAAGGGGTTGGAATTTTCTCTCGTGCATTTTCCCTTCTTTGATTTTTTAAAATTCAGAATTATATAATTAAGATATTTAGCTAGAAGGAAATTTGAGAGTCTTCTGCTTCAGTGCCTTCAGGTGATAGGTGAAGAAACCTTGACCCAGAGATTGTAGAACTTGCTCGTGGCTCCACAGTTAGTGATGGTGCTGGGACTAGGACTCAGCCCGACTTCTTGTTCAGTGTGATTATGTATCTCTACGTGCGTCGGTATGTAAGCTACAAATGCAGAGACTATACGTATATAGAAAAATATAACAGCAATCGTGCATGTTGATTGATCTCCAAGGTCAGTTCTGGAGAATCATGAAATTGGTCAAGTTTCTCATCAGTTTCATGGTTCTACTTCTTCCCTGACCTCTTTCTGAGCCACCCACCCCAGCCAAATGATCACCTTTTCTCCACGCTGCCAGCACTGACTGCCCAAGACACTTTTTTTGGAGATTAATTTGTGCTTTCTGTGACACTGTTTGCTTGAACTTTTAGTTTGGATAGAGTTTGTCTATTGCAGTAGATGGTCCATTGCTTGAGGAGTAAGACTGTTCTCTCCTCACGTTTCTGTGCTTCATGGCACCTAGTCCGGGACCAGAAGGTAGAATAACTAAAATGCAAAGCAACTTAAAAATAAAACGGCCCAACCTACTGCTTTTACTGAAATTGGTGGTTTGCCTAAGAATGCACAGCTAGTTGAAGACGGGGTCCTGATAAAATAGATGCAGTCTTCTGATGTTAATTGTATGAAACAATGAGTTGATAACAGAGTTGGGTGTGTTGTACATTTGTGACTTTAAGATCATTTTGAAAGTATGCCAACTCTATTTCATTAAAATAAACCTTAACATCAGGTTAATAGATTATGTATATATCTGACTGTGACCATGTAAATAATGACATATTAGCAAATAAGCTGGGAAATTCCTCGCCACAATTCCCTAAGCCATGTAAATGAGGAGTGACCCGGACAGCTCACAAAGGTTGAGTCCCTAGATGGTCTGGAGTATGGGCTTCAGGAGTAGTGAAGAACTTCTAGACCTGAGACCGCATGAAGACACGTAAACAACCCACCACCTCTCCTAACTTCCCCCGTCCACACACAGAAACACTATACTCCTTGAAGGTGTGCGACAGAATGGGACAGGTCATATGCTTCGGAATCAGAGCCACCCAGGTTTGGCTCCTTGCTCCTCTCTTACTAGCTGTACAACTTTGGGCAAATGAATTAGTTTTTATAAACTTCATCTAATTTGTAAAATGTATCTACTTAGTCTACCTACTTCGCAGGGTTGTTGCTAACATTAAATTAAAGGTGAAAACTTAGTGATGTATTATAGACAAGTAGCTTTCATATGGTAAGTGATCAATAAAGAGCAGCTATTAATAATAGCATTCACAATTATAGTATTTAACCAATGTGCTAGGAAAGCAAGACCCATATGGCGCCTTATAGCACTAATTATGAGCTGCCTCACACTATAACCATATTAATAGTCTTATCCTCTCTGGACTCTAAGTTCCTTGAGGGGAAGTGCATCTTAATCACATTACAGACATAAAACCTGAGGCTCAGAGGGAGTAGTGAGTCAGACTCCAACTATCATTCCCAAGAAATCCTAAAATTTGAATAGTATAAACTGATACGGATATTTTTTCAGATTTTTGAAGTCAAAACAGTTTATTACTCCTTTACTTACCAAATCATTCTGACCAGTCTCTTCTTATTTAGTATGATATTCAAGGCCCTTTGTACATGAGCCCGATCTACCCCTCCAGTCTCACCCCAGTCTACCCCTCAACGTAAAGAATATGGTTCAGACCCTCTGGTTTCCTCACCGTTTCCTGAAAACGCTCTATTGTTTTGTTCTTCCCCGCCGCCCGCTTCACTCCCCCTTCTCCTGGACAAATAGAACTTGATAGTCAAGCATCCGTGGTGAGGCTTTCTCCAGCCACATCAGGAAGATGGGAAAGATAACGATGGTCACGTTTGGAGCCCTAATCCAGGCCAGGCACCTGTTCCAAGAAGCCACGCCACGTCCTGTGATTCCATTGTCACAGCTGACTTGGTGATTGTGCGCCTGTAAATCTCCACCTCCCTGCCATCCTCCCAACTCGACATAACCATCCGAGGGCAGAGACCATGAGCCACCCGTGTGTGCAGCCCTAGCCCTGATCCCAGTGTGGGTCCCCGGTCACTATCTGCTGAATTGATGAGTGGTAAAGTTCGGGTAGTAATTAATGAGTATTTGCTGAATGAAAATACTGCAGAGGAAATTCAGGTATCAGATGGGATATTGGGGTCATGACTCTAAATTTCCTCCCAACTTTAAGATTTGATGATCTAGCCACCGCCATGTTCAAATAAACCCCCTCATGTTGGGAATTAGGAATAAAAATGAAAGGCAGAGACGCTGAGGTCGCGTGCACACCTGCGCTCCCAGACATCCTTACCAGCAAAGGCCCAGACACGGGTTCACATGCAGCCGCACAGCCGGAGCGGTTCCTTCCCCCAGCCCCCAGCCCCCAGCCCCCAGCCCCCAGCCCCCATCCCCCATCCCCCATCCCCCAGCCCCCAGCCCCCAGCCCCCAGCCCCCAGCCCCCAGCCCCCAGCCTTGGCGAAACCCCCGTGGCTTTTCAGCAGACCGTGCTCGAGGGGATCTATAAATAACCATGCAAGTGCAATGCCACCCAGCCACCGGGTTAAATATAGACATTGGATTAGCTCCAGGGAGGAGGGGACCAGTGATTCCACCTCGAAGAAATTGGTATGAATTCCATTTGCTATGTGAATCCGTACAGTGGATGTTTCCTTCCAGAAGGACACCAAAATAGCAATTAACTCAAGGCTAATGCTATCGCTGCTACTGTCTTGCCTGCTTCATTCCTCCCCATCTGGATCCCAACACAGATGCCGATGTGTCTAAACATGTATGTCAAACGGCAGCTCTCCCCACACCTGTTCTAAGCGTGCCTGCTCGGCCCCTGCTTCCCCCTCGGCTTGCCTTTGCCGGGAGGGTGTCGCGTGAGCTACAGCACTCCGCGTTTCAGTTTTATAGCTCGGATTTCAGCAGGACGGAGGACAGGACTGACCTTTGGCTTCAGTCAGAACTCCGCTGAGTCCTGCTTCACAAATTACGAGCCATGGGGTCTTGGTCCAGTTACTTAACCTTTCTGAGCCTCATCAGCTTCTATATTTATAAAATGGAGATAACCTTGCTTACCTGACAGTGCACTGCGAAGACTTCACAGGATGTTCTGTGTAAATTGTGTGGCTCACCAGTAGACTCTGGGTAAAACAGCTCATCTCCTTCTCACCTCATAATCTCATTTTATAGACCCTGGAGTTGTCCCGGTCATTAGTGATGATCTGGTCCCCTGCTTGCATTAGGAAATTGAATAGATGAGGAAATTGAGGGTTAGAGAGGTAAATAATGTGTTTCAGAGGTGCCAGATGGAGTTAGAGATTGGGCTTAGACCAGGATTCATGCGTACTGCCTTCAGAAGCAGGGTTCTTCCCAACATCATTCATTTATTCATGCATGCATTCATTCATTCATTCATGCTGTGTATGCATGTTTTAATGTTTGTTGAGCACCTATCAAGGTAGTGAAGATATGAAAATCAGCAAGCAAATGCAGCCCTAACCACCAGCAAAGGTGCTCCCAAGCTGACACAGGAAAGAGCTAATATTAGCTAACATTTTTGAGCTCTTTTTATATTTCACTAAGCACTGGGAATTGTTTTAAGCCCTTTACATACTTAACTCTTTTCACCTTCCCCAAACCGTGTGACACACAGATACTCTGATCTTCCCAACTTTACCTATGAGACAAAACTGAGGCACAGGGAGGTTAGATGGTTTGTACAAGCTTATACAGGTGGTAGGTGGTTGTTACAGGATTCGACCCCAGGCAGTGTCATTCCCAGACTCATGCTCTTAACCAATAAATTATACCATTTCTTGATGCAGACCAGTGATTTGAACATGACAATCCAGGAAAGCACAGGGACTATAGAAGTTCAATACTCGCCACTCCAGCCATCCAGTGGGAGTCAGAGAAGCCTTCCCGGAGGGGCTGACTTGGGGAGTGATGTTGTCCATCTGATAAATCTGATAATGACATATGATATCATTAACTCCACAGGTGACGATTTGATTGAATTATATGTGACCAGGCATAAGACTCCAAGTGAGTCACAGAAACACAAAACAGAGGAGGCCAAACTTTGATAGAAATTTACAACTTTCTGAATTTACAATTGGGAAAGCACTTTCACATATTCTTTGCTTGAGCTACACAGGGCCACCTTTGTGATGAGGGTAGGGTGTGGGTTATAAATCCAGTTTTATAAGTAAAAAACCTAGACTCAGGGTTGGTAGCTTTGATCAAAGGTGCTGGTAAGTAAAATTACAGAAGAGCTGGGAATAAGGTGTTTCTCCTAGTGATTAGGACACTTCTTTACCCTTCTCTCCCCACCCCCCTTTTGCTGATTATTTAGCTTAAAAATGAAGAAAACCCCAATAATTTAGAGAAATGGATAATTAGTTTGCCCATCACACTGTCTCTCCAAATATCAGATATTGTAATAAGGTTATATATGGTTCTTAATCTCATACAGATCTCAATGAAACCCTCAAACAAGAACCTCGCAAGGTAGATATTCTGCACTGCTGACTAACGGGAGGGGCCTTTGCTGCCAGAAGAGTCAGGCTGTAAGGAATGAAGGACCTGTGTTCTTGCCCTACGAGAAAGATGTACCAACCCTGTAGTGGGTGTGAGCAAGAGGGAGACGTAGAAAAGCCCATCGTTTTTTAAAGAAAATGTGCCTTGGATCATACGGAGGTTCTGTTCTGTATGACAAGGCGGTGATAACATTATCTGTTGGAAGCTTTTTAAAGAGATAGCCATAGCACTCTGAGCGCCCAGCACATCAACCCCAGTGGCCTCTGGCAGCATATCATCCTGAAGGCACCTTTCTGATTGGATGAGTCAGCAGTGACATAGATCTCTCGATAGGGTAGACGGCCAAGGGGGTGTTGGGCTCTGTGAACAGGTTTGGATGGTGTTATCATCAAATGGTTCTCAGCAGCTGCTGGGTCACTTATCCCTTTGAGAATATGACATAAAACCAAGGGCCTTCTCTTTTAAAAATGTCCAGAAGCACATACATGTGAAATTTTAATACATTTTCAAGGAGCCCACAGACCACCCTGAGGCCTAAACATAGACGCTCTAGTGATCCCTAGACAAAGGGTTAAAAATCTCTGTTTTTCAACTGCTTGGTTATACTTAAGAGGCATTGGACTATAAGTTTCCTTGAACAGAAACTGAATCTTACTCATTTTATGCCTTCAGTGGCTAGGAACATAGTAGGTGTTCAAAAACCTTTGGTTGAATTAAACTGATCTATAATATAGTTAAGTATTATTTGACTGGCTGCATAACAAACTACCCCAAAAAATAATGGCTTCAAACAATAGCCATTTATCTAGCTCATGATTTGCAGGTTCTCAGTTTGTACTGCACTCAGCTGGGTAGTTCCTTTGGTCTCAGCTACACTCTGCCCTGTGTCTGGTCATTTATGAGCCACCTACATGTTGCTTTTGCTGACATATTGGTTGGACTTTATAACATATTTGGGACTTTGACTGGGACGACTGGGTTGACTCATCTGTGGTCTGCATGGCCAGTGACAGGAGCTAGTTCACATGATGGAGACAAGAAGAAACATTCCTTCAAGCTCAGGGTAACTTGGCTAGTGCCTGATGCCAAGGACACTCTATCTCCCCCAGATGCATTTCGCACTGTCCCTTCAGGAACAACAATGGTAGTTGACCCCTATTAAGTCCCCATGTTTCATATTGTCTTCCCTTTGCCCCCAGCTAGAACAGAGCAGAATCATTAATTCCCAAAAATGTATTAATGACTCAGACTTTAAAGCTGCACCTTGCTATCAGGGGGTCATGTCACGAATGGATGCCATGGGGGTTAGCACTCCAGAGGAGATTGGCGGTGGCATGCTCAACGGGACAAAAAGGAAGCTATGGATTGCAGAGGGGTAAAGGGTGGAAGATCAGGGAACATCAAGCGAGCCAACTGCAGTCCTTTAGGCTGTAGCTCCAAATATACGCGAGGGCAATGTTCTCACCTTTCCGCAAATTTCTGGGGAAGAAAACAGCCTGGAATTTCTGAAAACCAGGAGGGTGAAGTGTGAAAGCATTGGCACTCGGGGTAATAGTATTAAAGTGGTGCACGTGTGCTGAAGAGAGACAGAATGCACAGGAAGTCTTGTCCCCACGCCTCCTCCTGACCACAGAGGAGCTCCCTCCTAGAGCTCCACGGCCTCTGCCCAGGTCGCTCCCCTGTAACGTGATTGCCTATTTAATTGCCCGTGTTTTCACAGAATGTAAGTTCTATGAGGGCAGAGGCCTCATCTGTACTGCTATCGTTCTCACACGCCTGGCATATGGTAGGGGCCCAGGATGTAATGGTTAACCCAGCTCACTTACAACGCTCCATCATGGGTAATGCTGTAGAAGAATTTGAGGAGATGCAGTATTTAGACCTGTTTCCCCACCATTCCTCAGTCATCCATAGACTCACCCCAGCTCTAAAATCTGTGCATTTCCCGATTTAGCTTCGAGGCCAGGTGTTTGCAGGAGGGGTCAGGTTGCTATGACAGTTCTACCCCATCCGAATGCAAACAATTTTAATGTAGGTGGGGAAACAATGATAATAATCGTAATAATCATTATAAAAGCGACGTGTTGTTCTTTTCCACTCTTATTAACCTGGATTTTGTTTAAGAGGTTTCCAATTAGCTTTTGTATCTGCACAGTTAACCTTTTCTGAGCTTTTCTCTCCAGGCTCTCTCTCCCCAAGCCCTCAGCCCTCATTTCTGCCCTGAGAGTCTTGCAGGAATAGCTGGAATCCAGCCTCCTGCACAGCTCCTGAGCATGGGATAATTGCAATATAATTAATGAATTAAAAAGAATGAAATGTTTTAAGTGCTTTCAATATTCCCTTTTCTATAATTATCTACAGGAAACATGTTCATTAACAATCCTGGGCTGACAGCCCCCAGGCTCTGGATAAGCTAGCTCAGCTCCCAATAACAAAGTGAATTGATGGCCTCTCTATCTCATGCCTCCAGATTCAATGGGGAGAAGAGAGGCCAAAGCAGGGCCGTTATCTGGAACATTGTTGACCAGGTCAGGCTCCCTCACTCACCTTCCGTCTCAGGGCACCTTGACTAGTCTCATATGCCAAGCATATTCTCTGCCTTTCCCCCCCCAGATCTGTCTGACACTGTCCCTCAAGAAAACACAATTCTAGTTGGCCCCTGTTAAGTCTCCCATGTCTCATATTGTCTTCCCTTTGCCCTCAGCTAGGAAAGAGCGGACTCGTTAATTCACAGAAATATACTAATGACTCAGATCTTTCAGTGCAGTCAGGAGCAACATCACCTGTGATGGGGAGCAGAGGGGAGCCTCAGGGTGTACCTGGCATAGATGCCTGGGGCTTAATTTTATTTGGCCATTTGAGGATATAGTTGTATTAAGTGAAAAATCGGCATCTTATGGATTAGAATTCAAATGCACATGGATTTTAAAAGATAAAGCATTTTTAAAAAAAAAATTGTGCTTATGGCGGGGGGGGGCTTCGTCTAACTGGGTCCCTAATTGCTCCAGGGTGACCTGATCACTGACCACATTACTGGAGGTATTTGTTTTTAAGTATGGTCTAATGAGATAGCCCTACTATGGACTCTTAGTGACAGCCCAGGGCAACTAATCTTAGACCTTGGGATTTTCATCAATATGACAGACTGTGAGAGGGACATTTTGGGGTAGGGTCCCATCCCAGAGCCACACAGGTTTATTTATGTGTTAGTTTCCAATATGTGCAAGGTACTAAGCCAGGTCTAGTGCGGAATATGTTGATGAATGACACAGGGACTGTGCATTCAAAGATTTATAGACTAGTGGGGGAGATGAGACCTGCCTATAAATAAATGTGATAGAGACAGGGCTACAGACTGTGAGAGGGGAGCAATAAAAGTGCTGTGGGTATCCTGAGGAGGTGCACGTTCTCTCCAGGTGAGGGGATCTGAGGACACGACCTGAAGGAGGGAGATTTTCAGCTGGTACTTGAAGGATGGGTAATGTTTGGATGAGCAAAGATGCAGGACAGTGGTTGTCACCGTGTCAGGAAACAATTCTTAGCAGAGGTGTAGGGACTGAGAGGGAACAGGGGTCCAGCGAGGATGGGCCACGGCTGGGGCGGTGGAGACTAAATGTTTAGTCTGGGTGTAGCTGCAGGGGAATAGTCTGTGCGGACTTTCACACGGCGCTTGAATCAGGAGCAGGATTTTAGCTTATGAGTGAGAGAAATCTTTGTGTTTCAGATCGAGAGCAGTGCAGCCAGCAGGCGCATAGTCTAGGTGTGTGGAGTAAGAATGGAGGTAGGAATTCAGGTTTGGAAGCTGGCGAAAGAATTTATGCAGGCAATAAAGGAGGACTGATCAGACCACGCTGTGTCAAATCCCAGCACCTCCATTGTATACTCAAGGGGACACCAGGCTGCTGTTGTGCCTTGAGACAAATACAAATGAAAGGAAATTGGAGAGTGTAACAGTTGAGGTGATGTGCGAAGGAGCCACAGAACACACTGAAATGACCTGAAAGATATGAAAATTAAAAAAAAAAATTGATCTGTTTATATAATGAAACCATCTGAGTATATATTTTTAAGACAGAAAAATTAGCAATCAATAAAATATTTATTGGGGGTATCCTTGGAGTACCAGCAACATTCTGATTTGGAAGCAGCTTCTTCGGGGCAGGCTTGGGGGGGATACTGATTAGATAAATTGGGCAGTTGTCAATGTAACAAAATGAGTTGGGACGAGTGGACAGTTTAAGAGTTTGTTGATGTGAGGGCAGGAAAGGACCTGGCATGCTGCCATCGGGGGCCTTTGTCTGGGGGCCCTGAAGCAGGCGCTGCACAGAGTTCCAGGCCGGCAGCGATGGTCAGCTGATCACAGACACAGAAGCAGTTACTTCCAGACCCTCAGACAACTCCAGCAGGATCGCCTCACTCTGCCAGTTTGAAGTCAACTGGAGCTTCTCAGTCCTCTGAGCCCAGGCCAAATTGGCTCTGAAATATTCTTATTTCTCAAAAGGGCCCATCCCTTTTATGTTTATCCCTTTGTTTGAACCAAGGACCATCCTCATATCCTCAAGACAATGTGGTCTCTGAATTGAAGTGGAAGGCCAAGGCTTCCGATCTCACAAAGATGACAGAGTGTGGCTTCCTATGTCAGGCCAATTGGGTTGAATTTTTTCTTCTTTCCATTTTTTCTTTTCCAGTGCCTTTTACTGGGTAAACAACCTTGGGCAAGTTTCTTTAAATCTCTGAGGTTCAATTTCTTCGTCCATGAGCTGATATTATTTGTCTGCAAGAGCCATTGTGTGGATTAAGTTAGATAATGCACATTAGTCACTAAGCAGAGAGCCTGGTATTCATTAACTACTCAACAAAGGTTCCTCCTTCTAAATATCATGATGGTTTTGGTGTGTTATTCTCAGATTGATTGAAGGCTAACCCCCAACGATGTCACCATTTCATAATTTTCCCCTCTAGTCATTGTCTCACAGTTACAACTTCTTGAAATTTATTTTTTGTTTGTTTTTAAAGGACTAAATTCACACTCTGTTCTTGGGAAGTGATATGTATGTATTGCTCAGGATTATTTGGTTGCAAGTAACAGAGCCCCAAATGACTCAAGCAAAAAGAGAATGGATGTGTAGTCTCTTGTAGCATGCTTCAAGGATGACTGGAGAAGATCAAGTTGAGTTTTAAGAATTTCTGTTTTGCATGTCTAAGTTCTGATTTTCTTTCTTAGTATAATCATCAGGAGATACAAGATTGCGCTCTCTCCCCCTCCCCTGGTGGCTTCAGGCTTACATTCTACTAGGTGAGCAACCCTTGAAGGAGAGATGTCCACTGGCTTGAGATGGTCCTCCTGCCCATCCCAAGTTATCCTCTATGGCTAGGTGGTTGGAATTAACTAACTAGTCAGGCCTTACTTGTGTTCCCATCTTTTGAGCCAACTGCTGTAAACTAACCTCTGAACCTCAGGAACTGAGAATAAGAGAGGGGTGTTTTTTTTTTTTAGTGTAGTGGTTCTCAAAGTGTGTCCCTGGACCAGTAACATCAGCATCCCCTGGCACATACCTAGAAATACAAATTCTCAAGCACTATCACAGACCTATAAAATCGTGAACTCCAGAAAGAGGGTTTAGGAATCTGTTTTCACAAGCCCTCTATGTGAGTTTGATGTATGCTCAAATTTGAGAATCATCATTCTAGAAGAAGTGGTATGAACAGTTTCCAGAAAAAGATAGAAATATGTGGAACAAGCAGCAACAAGAGATATCTACCACAGTCTGCATCCTAACAAATCATTATACCCATTTTATTGAAGCGGGATCTGAAGGTCAAGGAAATAATGGGACTAGACCAAGACCTCACGTCTAATAAGCCCAGAGCCTGGTCTAGGACTCAGATATTCTGGTTCCTAATCCAGCCCTCCTTCCACCAAAGTGCTATAAAAGAACATGGGAAGGAAGCCTCCTTGCTGCAAGGCATTGCACCTGATTGTGTAGACTGTTCTCTTTTTAAGGAGCTTTTTTCATTTAAGTAACCACTACCTAATAGTGGATTGCCCAGATGCATTTTCAAGACATGAGCTTCTCTACTGCCCTAGAGGGAATAGACCACTGAGAAGGGATGGGAATGTCAGGTAGCAGTTTCCATGCCATATCTGCTCTCATTCCAGAAACCGTCCCCATGCCCAGAGGTTCTGCATGGCCAGATGACATAATTATCTGCAGATGTTACTCACTCCAGGGCCAAGTTATTCATATTTTACATTTGAAAACCATTTTCCAGCTAAGGCCAAATGAAATGACCTTTGCAGAATGAACTAAACTGAAGTCAACAAGAATTTATTGAGCAGGGAGTATGTGGCCAGCACCGTCAGTCGAAGCTGAGCTTATGAGGAAGAAAGCATTGCACTTCCCCAAAGGAGATCCCAATACAGTTTTGCAGATGAGATGAGCACAACTAAAACAATTTGAGAATTTTATAGACATACTCGTCCTCCGTTTGTGCTATTGCGTGCCCAACACCTGAACCTTCTTTCTATGTTTGGGGAGTTTTCCACCTTCTAAATCTTGATGAGAAGTGGTCTATATCCTGCTATAGAAGCTGAAAGAGCCAGATGTAAACCTTCCCAGCTACACAGGGAGTGAGAGCATGGTCAGCCAATCAGGGGTGTCTGGATGTGGTGATATGGTGGGGGGGGGGTGAGAGGGAGAGAACTGGGGGAAAAATTCTCCATGGTGACAGCCGTGACATGTGCCTGTTTCCAGGGCATGGTTGATGAAAGTGTCAGAGGCAGTGCCAGAAGCCCTGTGCTGGGAGTGTGAATGATCCTGACTATAGAGCCCAATGTTAAAACAATGGAGCTATCGGTATCCCTACCAGATTGCTTATGTGCCATGCTTTGGTTGTGTGGACTTGTTTTGCTTCCTAGACCTTCCTGGTGAAGCTGTGAACTTCTCAATATCTTCTTGATGGTTTTTCCATTGGGCTTAAATTTCACCAGAGTGAGTTTCTGTTGCTTGCTTCCTTGGGTCCTGGCTGATGACCACTGTCTCCTTTCTGTCCCTCA
The DNA here is from genome assembly GCF_964146895.1 of Miniopterus schreibersii. Lineage (NCBI taxonomy): Eukaryota > Metazoa > Chordata > Mammalia > Chiroptera > Miniopteridae > Miniopterus > Miniopterus schreibersii. The sequence continues at coordinate 14,151,603 of NC_138111.1, read as the reverse complement.
ATACATCATGTCTCTCTCAGCATGGGCTTGTGCAGAGCGTTCCTGCAGCCCAGGCCACGGTTAGCGCCTTGTCTTCCATAACCTTTCCCTGGGTAACACCTACGCACCGTCTAGTCCTTGAGATTCCAGTTTGAACTCATTTCCTCATCACAGCCTTCCCTGAGCTACTGGAGGGCTTCTCTTCTCATCCATTCTCCCCACACTCCCTCTTCCTTCAAAACACTAAGTGTGTAAGTCCATGGCTGGTTATTGCTCTCTGCCTCCTTAAACTAGATTTAAGCTACATGAGGGTAAAGACTGTTTGTGCTCACCATTGTATTCTCACTGCCTAGCGTGGCATAAGAAGGCACATGGAAGCTGTGTACCATCTTTGGGAGTTAAATGGCAGGAGTAAATGAAAACTGTTAGTATAGGGTACACACCATAGATACTGTGGCCCTTCTGAAAGGCCGAGGAAAGCTGCCCAGAGTAGGTGGAACTTGAGTTGAATCTTGAAGTATTTCTGGGGTTTGAACTGGAAGGACAGGGTAGCACACCCCAGACTGACAGAACAGCATGGAGCAAGAGTAGGAAAGGGAGTTGTCACTGTGTGCTCAGAGGACAGGTAGGTGACGCATATGCTGGGACAAAACTTCTGTGCAGGGGAGGAAGAATAGGCTAAATTATACAGGTAGGAGAGGGTAGAGTTTGAGAGACATTTATTAAAAGTCTATTTTTGGATCTGCCATTTTTTCTCATTATTTTATTTAAGTATACTTGGTATACAATATTATATTGGTTATATTAGTTTCAGGTGTACAATATAGTGATTTGACATTTCTACACCTTACAATGTGATCACCCCACTAATTCTAGTCACTGTGCAAACTTACCACAGTATTATTAACTATATGCCTCTCCCCCTTTCCATCCATCTCCTCACCCCCTCCCTTCTGATAACCATTCTTTTGGTCTCTGTTTCTATATGTCTGTTTTTTTGTTTTGCTTTTTCGTTTATTTTGTTGTTTTAGATTTCTCATGTAAGTGAAACCATATGGTATTTGGTATTTATTTTTCTCTGCCTGGCTTATTTAGCTTAGCATAATACCCTCTAGATCCATACATGTTGTCACAAATAGCAAGATTTCATTTTTTATTGCTGCATAATATTCCATTTTACATATGATCTTCTGCTCTTTTAGAGCTGTTTGGTTCTGGACAGCTACCTTATCCTGTCTAAATCTCAATTTCTCCATTTGTGAAACAAGAATAACATCCAGTCCATGCAGTCCATGCTGTCCTTGGAGTAGAGTTTATGTTGAAGTAGTCATATGACCATCTCTTACTAGAAACCCCTCGATGACAGAGTAGCCTACAAAGCCTGGGATCCATAGCCAGGCTTTGAGGTTCTTAATCATGTGATTCATGCTTACTCCTTCAGCCTGGCTTCCTGCTGATTCGTTCTCACACTTCATTTACATTTCCCCAAGCTCTTGCTCCTTTGGGTCTTCGTACTTGCTCTTCCCTCTGACTGTAATGCCTTTCCCTTTCCTATCATTTCCCTTCTTAGTCTGTCTGGTGAGTTCCTATTAATAAACTATCTAAACCCAGCTTCTGTCATCTCCTCCAAGAAGCCTCTACTGACTCAAAAGTAATCATTTTGGATCCTGTCACAGCATACATACATGTCAGTGATGATCTTTTCCACAAATGTTGATGCCCCAGCACCATCTTTGTGCCTAGAACATAATAGGCACTCACCAAATGTGTATTAAACCAAACCTAGTATGCAAACTACTGAAGAATAGACACATTCATCTACTAAACACATGGTGAGTATCCAGTATGTTCCTGGTTACACATTAAGCAGCAATAGCGATGGTGGTGATGGTGGGGGTGGTGATGGTGGGGTTAGTGATTGTAGTGGTGGTGATGGTGAGGGTGGTGATGATGGTTGGGTGGTGGTGGTGATGGTGGTGGTGGTGGTGGTGATGGTGGGGGTGGTAATGGAGGGTGTAGCAGAACCATACAGACCGGTGAAATCTCACTGATGGAAGGGGCTTGGGGAGCACCTAATCCAATCACCTCCGTTGTCAGATAAGGCAACCAAGGCCCAGAGAAGTTAGGAGTTCAAGGCCACACAGTAATTCATAACAGAGCAAGAGAAGAACACACTTCTGTGACCCTTAGCTTGGGAATATATCTGTATCACCACCTGTTTCCATGCATATTATGGGATAGTTACCCTGCCTCTTAGCCACAGTGGCTAACTCCTGTTTTTATAATCCTAGTTAACATTATAGATGACTAATATTCTTTTCTCCTCCTCTTATTATTACATGATGTGGCTGCAACTAAGTCATAGCCTGTTTTCCCCATTTAAAAAAATATATATATCTTTATTGATTTCAGAGAGAGGAAAGGAGAGGGAGAGAGGGAGACAGAAACATCAATGATGAGAGATGCATTGATCGAGCCCGCAACCTGGGCATGTGCCCTGACCGGGAATCGAACCCCGATCGCCTGGATCCTAGGTCAATGCTCAACTGCTGAGCCACGCCCGGCAGGGATTCCCCCCCTTTTTTTTTAAGACAAACATACAAAGAGTGACTTCCTAATATTTGAAGAATTCATAAATTATAAATTCAGAAAATTTCCATTTCTGCCCAGCACCTTTCCTGCCGTAGCAATTCCGGAGCCATTTGGCGGTGATTTGTAAATCCCCGAACCTGCAACAGGAGAGTGGATAATTCCAAGAGCGCATCTAAAGGAAATAGTTTGCATCTTTGGGAACAATGAACCATTCGGTAATTGAATATAAGACCTGAGACAGCATGAATGAGATCATGTCTGTAACGGCCTGAGCCCCTCGCAGGCAGCCATGCCATAAATACAAGGTATTGTTGCAGCGTTTGGAACACCACACAATAGGAGCACTCCTCATTGCGAGAGGAAAATGGCCTATATGGTGTTTCATAAATAAAAGTGTGTGTTTGCTCAGTCTTCCCTCATTGTCCCCAGCTCTGTTCTGGCCTCTGGACCAGCATTTTACTCTGTGTTTTCCATCTTGCTACTTAAAATAGGCATGGGCGTGTTGGAAGGAGCTCAGCAAAACATGCGGTTCACTCAGAAATCCATCCAGTGCTTCCTGAGAGCCTTCTATGGGCCAGTCCTATGCTAGGTCCTTGGGAGCTTGATGAGGTCACTGTCCTCAAAGTTTTATTCCCAATTCTCCATTTAGCCCCAGGAATCTCTGCCTTCCAGTTGTTGTTTCCACCACACTGAAACTCTTTGCTTGTGCCATGAGCTCTCAGAGTTCATATGCGTGCAAACATTTGACACACATTTTGTAAGATCTTCAATGACAAGAACCGTTTCCTTTTTTTATTGTCCCCTCACAAAATGCCTTTGTTGGTGAGAAACTACTGTGAGTTAGAGACGAAGAAAGACTGTCCATTCAACAAATATTTACCATGTGCCTCTAATGTGATGGGCACGCCCTAAGGCTGTAGGCAAGAGGGAGAAAGGAGGTCCCTGCCCTTAAGGAAACCAACCATCAGGGTATAAACAAGGAAGGATTTGCCAGAATGACAGGTAGTGTAAGTTTTGTGAGTAAAAATCAACCAGGATGAGGGGATTAAAAAACGGCGGGGGGCCATTTTAGAGAGGTTTGGTGACATCTGGAAAGGAACCAAGCCATGTGAATGTTTGGGGGATGATTATTGCAGGCAGAGAGGAAAGCCAGTATAAAGACCCTGAGATACAGCGATGCCTGTGATCTCCCAGGATCAGGTGGAGGTCAGTCCATTGGGAGGGCAGTGATTAAGGGCCAGAGGGAAAGGAAGGGAGGCGAGAAGAGTAGGCAGGGGCCGGCTTATGCCGGCCATTTGGCTGTGACAAGGGATGGCGGGTGTCCCCTGGGATGCAGAGGCTATTACTTCTTGTCTAAACTGCCACAGTGCCTTCTAACCACTCTTCCTGATGCCAGCTTCTCCTCTTTCCATCATTCCTGTGCATGTGACTTGGAAATCTCTATCTAGCCTTGGGTCAGACCATGCCACCTTCATCCTCAGAACTTTGCAACGGCTCCCTGACATTCAAAAAAACTAAGTTCAAATTACTCTTCATGTTTTTGAAACATCCTGCAAGTGGATGAGTGGAGGTCTTCCGGCTCTACTCCCCTTTATATTCATCTACTCTCCCTACACTCCGACTGCACCAGAGCACATGAGATTTCTTAAAATTGGCCAGCCCTTTGATCATGCGGTTTCCTAGACCTTCCCCCCTTTCTTCATTGTTCATTCATCAAGACTGGGCTCAAATGCTACCCCCTCTTCAAACCCCAGTTACAGTTAAGCTCTCTTCACCGTGTGGGTGTTCCATTTGTGCTATGTTTGAAAACTCTGCCTCAATGAACACAACTTCTGTACATGTCAGGCTCTGGAGAGGTTTGCTGCATGGCTGATGATCTTTACTGAAAGCAAACAATGACAGGAGCTAACATTTATTGAGGACTCGCCATGTACTTAGACTTGGGGTAGGAACCTTACATAGATGATCTCATTCAATCTTTATACCAGTCCAGGAGTTGGGACTATCATTGATTGATATCAATTTACAGAGGATGGAACAGAAATTCAGAAAGTTCAGGGCCATGTTTGCTTTGACACCAAAGCATGTAGTCTCAACCATGACATTGGACAAAAGCTCTAAGGTCGCTAAACACCATTTACACGGAGGTCAGAACTGATTCACGGAAGGATGGAGAGATTCCAGGTGAATGTGAACAGGGACTTTCTGGAAATGAAGGCTCTTTAGCTCTGAATGGGTTTCCAAGGGTCTTGATGGATGAAGGTAAGACTGCATGGACCTAGCATGGAGCTGGCTAGGTGGTGACCCTTGGAGAGCTTTTATTCCTAAATTTACCCAAACAGCTTATATATTACCCAGATCCATATTCAGAAATCCTTGACTTTAATCCTGGTTCTAAGTATGACCTACCTAGAAACATACAGTTTCCTAATCTTGAAATAGTGGCAATATTATATCTTTAATTATGAAGCTTCAGAGAGTTTTTATTACTAGTTACTGTCCTTTCCTCCCTCTTATAGCATGTACTAAGTAACTATTTTACCTCTGGTAAGCTTCATGTCTACCGTACATGGACAGGTAACATATAGTCCCTATCATTGTCAATAAGTCTGTATCATATTTGAGAAGATAAGACATACATCCTGAAAACCGTAAAACTCATTAGTATATGATAAACACCAATATAGGAACTTATACATGGGAAATGTTAAATAAGTGTTTGTGGATGACTGACTGAGCTAATTAAATAATTCAAGAAACATTTGTTAGGCATTACTGAGTTCCTGGCTTTGTATGCTGTAAAAATTATGGGAAGATGGACCATCACATCTGTCTGGGGTGACCTGAGAAGGCTTCACTGAGGAGGTGACATTTGAGAAGAGTCTCTAATTTCAAGCTCCATGAGAGCATGGACTTTGTTTAATTTGCTACTGTTTCTCCGCACCCAGGACAGTGCTTGGCACACGTGGGCTCCCTCTATGTATTTGTTCAATGAATGAATGAATATAATTACAACGGCCAGGTGGCAAGTGCATGTGATGTGTAGGGGCCCAGCCAGCTTTCTCCTGACAGCCGCCCATGTGAGAGTCCAGGGAGCTTCACTCAGCTCTGGGACCACAAGTGCAGTCCTTCGCCTCCCTGACCTCAGCATCATCTTCTGTAAATATTGCGCCTGCAGTAGAGGCTCTCCTGAGATGCCTTCCAGGTCTCATGCTCTGTATTCTTTAAAGTCCAAAGGATGGGGCAGGAATGGGGGACTCATAATTCGATCATGCCGCCCAGCCCAGAATCTGACAGCATTTTTCCAGGATACTAATGGAACCAATCTCCGAAACATGTCTATACCTCTTCAATGGCTTTGGCCACCTCTACTCTTAGGGTTCCTTAGGCCCTGCTCAGAGCGAGCAAATGCTGTAACTCCTGTTATCATGACTCACTGGGTGGCCTTGGGCCTCAGTTTCCTTGTGAGGAAACTAGTGAGGCTTGCCTGGACCATCCCTGGGGGCCTCCTCCCTTGGTCGTGCACTACCTCCTGCGCTCTTCGAGTTAGCAGTAGTCATCACCATGACTAATATGCTCTTGGAGCAGAACATTCCTGCCTTATAGGGTTGCAGGATGGAGTGGGCTCCTCTGTGGGCTCTTATCAGAGTGAAATGCACCCTTCAGCTCTCAGAAATGGGCCTCAGGGTGGACACCTGCCCACACCAGATGTGACCGTCTGACCCCATGAAACAGACTCAGGAATTTCATGGCAGCTCCTGGAACCTAGAGCCTGGGCCTGATCCAGGTTCTGGGTGGGAGGATGTTGTCACTCAGAAGTCAGTTTCTCTCAGTAAATGGAAAATTCTACTCCACCAGAGAAGCGATGCTACAAGGATCCAGAACAAAGCTTTTGTTTCTGAAAATCTTGAAGCAGAGCTCATGTTGGGAGATTCTTCAAAGTCCTACAGATGCAGGACTGAGAAGTAGTTTACTGCACAGCATTAGGAAAATTGCATGCCTTCCCTGCTTCTTTCTGCATTTCTCTCAGAAAAGACACGAGGGAGCTGTAGAGGATGTGAGATCCTCCCACGCACCCTGGAGTGAGCTTCGTGATCCCCCAAGTCTGCGCCTTTTAGATTCAGAGCTCTGCCCTGGAAACTATTGTGTGACAACGGGTAATCACTGTTGTCTCTCTAAAGCTCTGTACCCCATCTAAAATGGGCACAATGGCCCCTGCTTTCCAAGACTGGCATAATCATGAATGAATCAATGCTTGAGAAATAAAATATGAAAAGAACAACAGAGTAGCCTGGAGGAAATATAAGGCTTCAGATTCTCCTGGGCCTGTGCTATAATACTTTCTTTGCTCCTTGTAAGATACATAGCCTTGGACAAATTGCTTTACTTCTTGGGCTTCAGTTTTGCAGTCTGACAAATGGAAATATTGTGCAAGATTATTGCAGGGATTAAATGAGATGCTATATGAAAAGTGACTTACCCAGACACAGAAGGGGAAATTATTTGAGTCTGTGGAAGCTCATGGGGCCTGTCAGGATTATGGGAGCAGAAAGAGCAGTACTTCTCTAGGTCTAAGAAGAAAATTTACTTTCTATCATTTAAAAAAAAGTCAGCTTTTGGTCCTGGGCAGAGAGCAGCAGTCTTCCAGGCCCCCTTCACCCAATCTATTTGTTTGATTATCAAGATCAGGCCGAAAGGTAAAGCTTTAGATGGTTCCCTTTGGGGATTTCACCAGGTAGTCCTAGCTGCTGCTTGTTGACGGCAACATTTTGCACAGTTAGTCCCTGCCAAGTAGCATCCTCAGCTAGAGAAAGGTGCCCCTGCAATGCTGGCCACAAGGATATCACTCATACCACGTGTTTTTCCCCAACAACCATCAACGAGCATCAAGATAAAGACCCCTAGACGTGTAAATCCCAAGCAATGACTTAAACTTAATTTACTAGTGCTTACTCTCTTGCCAAATAATTAGCATAGACTATCTTTTCCAGTCCTCAAAGCAGTACTTTGCAGTAGGTCATTAAGTATCCCCATTTAATGTGTGAGAGCTTGCGCTCAAAGAAGTCAAGTACCCAAGTTCAACACACTAGTAAAGGACATGTTTGGGATCTGAAGCTGTGCTGTTTGGATACAGAGTCTGTGCCTTTGACCCCTACCCAGTCCTGCCTCTCAAAGACACAAGCCTCTGTCCTGGGGGTGGCCACAGGGTAACACGAGAGCCATTTGAGCTAGTGCTTAGGTTGGCTTCATTCCATTTGGGTGCCAGCATAAAAATCCCATGGAGGAAGTCCTTCAGCGTCCAAGGAGGGGGCCTGCTGTCCTGGCACAGAGCATTTTATCATTGACATTACCTAGAGTTGCTTAGTAAAAAGCCAACCAAATTTTAGCCAATCTATTGTTTTATGTTTATTGTTTGATTGTATTATTGTTTTTAAATTCTCTACAGACAAGGCACCCCCTTATTGCCTACACCCAGGGTAGACTGCTCACTTCTCTACCCTAGGAACCCTGCTGTGGAGAGAAATCTAGGAATCTCTTCCCCTGTGTCCCCCAGCTCCCCACTTTAGTTAGAGACTTTGCTTTCCTGTGGTTTATGTATTGGGGTTTGGAGAAAGCTTTGGCCAGGAAACAATGTCCACTACTAAAAGAGGATTTGCAACCTCTGGCTGAGATGTTCTTTCTAAAGTTCTGTCCAGACTTGACATTTTTATGGTTCTAAAACTGCTCTCCCCTGGGGGGAGTGATGCAAAGCAGTGATTTACGTAATTGCGCACGTCCCTGAGGGCACTTGGGAAGGCGCTGTGGCCATTTCACACTTCGTGACGGTTATTCCTAGTGTGGGTCTCACGCACATTCCTTTTTTTAAAACAAAGAAAGAACTTTTGACTGTGCTCTCACAATTTGCCAGGCACTGTGCTAGGGGCTGGCATTTCAAGATGGAAAAGGGTACACATGGTTCTTGGACTCAGGGGGCTTGGGGATACTGGAAGGGACAGAGAGCAACAGAGATGCCAAACCAACACATAGCTTCGAGCTGAGGTGAGTGCTGAGAGGAAAAAGGTGGTGCTATTGTGAGCAAGAATATCAGAAGGGATCGTAATTTAGATAAGGGGTGGGAAAGAAGAACCTTTCTGCCTAGTTAATATTTAATCAGAGGCCTAAGAAGGATTAGGGATGGATGGTAGAGTGGGGTGAACAGCATTCCTGAGGCAGGAACGGCGCCTGCAAAAGCAGTGAGGAGGGAATGAGCTGGGGTCAGCTGGGAAAGCGGAGGGCGTGGGGATGGAGTGCGCAGCGGCGGAGGGGGTGAGAGCTGGCAGGAGGCCGAGAGGCAGCGAAGCCGCGTCTCACCACTCCAGAGGCTATAGCAAGGATGGTGGGAGTCCCTAAAAGGTTTTAAGCAAGAAAATGCCTTGACCCAATTTTTATTTTAGAAAGACCCCTCTGGCTGTGCCATAAAGAACTGAGTCACTAAAACTGGCTGCATAATCTTGAAATATCTTTGTCACAAAAATAGTGGCCTCCTTGAATCTCAGTGAGAAAGTCGTGAATTCAAGCTTTTGCGTTTGCCTGAGTCAGCTCCAGGCCTTTGTGCATGTGGGTCTAGGGCTTAAAAGACCGCTGGCGCATCCCTCCTTTCCTTCTGCCACTGGGTGAGTCATAGCTTTTGTTCAAAGTGGGTGGGTTCTCCTGCCAGCTCCCACCCTCCCCATCATCATCACAGGGGGAAGCTCTGCCAAGCCCCCCCACCCTGCCAGCGTCAGGGCCACCACCTGTCATGTGGTGTCCTCCTCCCACTCGGACATCTGACAGCCTCCATGACTCGTGAGCTGGAGAAGCACAGATCATCAAAGCTAAAGGGATCTTAGAAACCTATCAGATCAGCCACACAATTTACAAATTCAGGGAGGGGAAAGGTGCTCCCAAGGGCCACAGTTAGCTAGGGGCAGAGTCAGGATCGAGATGAGCTGCACAGGAGCTGGTGATAAATACCTCTGTCACAGGCTAGTGCTGGAATTTGAGTTGAGACATTGTAGGCCTTGAAAGCTGTTCTGGAATGGGAGTCCAGTGACGTGAGTATCAGTCCCAACTCCGGAGCAGACCTGCTCTGTGACCTTGGAAAAGCTTTCTTCCTCTCTGAGCTGCATTGCTCCCCTCTGTACTATGAAGGTTTGGTGTTGCTAGATGTCTGGAGTCTATTTGAGCTCTCACATTGCAAGACTGGAGGACTCTGGCAGGGACCAAAAAGGGGCAGTGCTGGTGACAATGGATGTTTGACTGGTCTCTGCAGTAGCCCTCCTCCCATCAAGCTTGAAGGGGCTAAAGGAGCTTCTGCTATCACAGGCCATCCATTCCCACATCCACACATACGTGAGGGTGCACCCCCACATCACCATCAGCTCAGGACCCTACGCAGTTCTGCCTTTCTTCACAAAACCTCCTCTTCCCTGACAGTTGTCATTCACTCTCCCACATCAAAACATGTCCCTGCTATTGCTCATGTTTCATAATATTCAGTTACAGAGCTGGCCAAGCTGAAACCATATCCTGCCTAGGATATGAATGGCTGGTGATGATGATGATGGTGGTGGTGGTAGTGTGGTGATGGTGATGGTGGTGGTGGTGGTAGTGGTAGTGGTGATGAGATGTGATGAAGATGATGGTGGTGATGGTGGTGATGGTGATGATGGTGGTGGTGGTGGTGGTGGTGGTGGTAGTGGTGATGAGGTGATGAAGATGATGGTGGTGATGGTGGTGATGGTGATGATGGTGGTGGTGGTGGTGGTAGTGGTGATTAGATGTGATGAAGATGATGGTGGTGATGGTGGTGATGGTGATGATGGTGGTGGTGGTGGTGGTGGTGGTGGTAGTGGTGATTAGATGTGATGAAGATGATGGTGGTGATGGTGGTGATGGTGATGGTGGTGGTGGTGGTGATGATGATGGAGGTGATGACAGTGATGATGAGGTTAACAGTGACTGAACCATTCGCTTCACTTGCATCTCTTCATTTAATCTCCCCCCATACTGTAGTTAAACCATAACTACCACAAAACATTACCACCACCACCACCAACAAAATAACATTCGATATATGAGAAAATAGTAGCAAAAATAGAGGTACAAGATGTTGCCAAAAATCACCAGATAGTGATGCAAATTTAATTCAATCTCATCTCTAGGCCGTGGTTGTAAGTAATTCAGTATACAGAGTTCATATGTAAATGTCTCTCACATCCCTGCTTAAAAATGAGGACTTTGCCAAGACCCGAAGAGTGACATATGGGAGGAGATCCAGTGTGCTGAAGGATTACTGAGGGGAGACTTTGGGATGGACGGGAGATTTCAACCGTGCCAGGCAGGCAGCTGCCCGATCTGCCTGCGCTCTGAGCCTGGCCTTGCTATTTCCTGTGGTGAAAGACATGCTGGCCCCTAGTCAGGGAGGCTTTGCTTGCTGGCTGTCGCCCTCTCTCCCTCTCTCCTTCATTTTCTGCCACTCAATAATGTTAATTTGAGATTTTAAGAAGTTCATTACTTTCATGTGCAGCTCTAAGAGAATCATTCAGATGGCCCCCCAGAGCTCCTGCCTCTGCACGAGTGCCCACACAGAGACGCACACATGCACACACACAGCATGTGCACACACATAGGCACATGGAGGCCCTCCAAAAAATCAGTTCATGCAAAAAAGTCAATGATAGGAGCACTGTGTATAATGCTGAGTTTATATGTACATAAGGGGATGGACCTATTTTGTGGGTTAGTGAGCAGTGTCTTTGGAAATGGTTATGGAATATGCAAGCTTCCCTCCAGTAAGGCCTCCCTGTGCCCCGAGGGTAGAGTAAGTCTTGGAAATCAGGAGAGGGAACAGGTGCTCAGTTTGTTGCGGTAGGTGCATTATCCCCTACATGGTGTGTCCTTGGGCCACAGGTGTGGATCCTGGTCTCCCCTTCCCAAGGCCCAGCTCCTGCACAAGGCTCAGAGGTCTTCTGCACTGAGCCCAGATGCGGCAGCCCACTCTCCTTTCCCCACCCGGTGTGTCTGCCAGGCGGGGCCTGCCACCCAGCTGCATCTCCTCTCTAGGTAGGAGCAGCTCAGGCTCGGTCTCTTTCTCTCCCGTGAAACTCTCTCCACCCCCATGCCCCCCAAATAGACCACTTCCCCTCTTCCTGCGGTCTCCTGGGATGATGCAGCATGATCCCCCTCAAAGGCCTACATCACAGATGTCAGCTCCCTTCCTGGGGTCCTGGTGGAGAAAAAGAAACTGATGCAACATAGAATCTTTCTAAGTAACTTGTCTTTTTTCATAAATTTGCTTAAAAATAAGAAAAGCATCTAGAAAATCAAATGGAGGGTGAAGGTGGGGGCTCTATCTTTTTGGTCTATTGATAAGGAATATTTAATAATTAAGAAATAATCATAAGGGGTAATTATAGGAATGAAATGAAATAAGATCATGCAGACAAACACTAAATGTCATGCTTGGCACATAATTAGTGCTTCATAAAACATGTATATGAGTGTATGTGTGAGTGTGAGTATATGTGTGTGTGAGTGTGTATGTCTGTGTGAATGTGTGTGTGTGCATGAATGTGTGTGAATGTGCGTTAATGTGTGTGTGTTCGTGAATGTGTGTGAGTGTGTGTGAATGTGTGTGTGTGAATGTATGTGCATGGGAGAGCATGGGCGCATGTGTGAGTGTGTATGCCTGTGCGTGTGTGTGGATACCTGTGAGATGGGACAGAATGGTGACAGCACTCTCCTTTTCTCTGAGACAAGTGATTTTCTGAAGGAGCACTTCTCACCACTCTTAGGCCTGAGCTCAGATTATAATTAATAGCTCATCCTCACTCAACCCAGATTTCTTTCTCTCATGCTCCGAAACGCTGGCAGCCTGTGCACTTCATTTATGTTTGGCCCGAGGGGCCATTTCCATCGGCGGAGGTGCCAAGTGCCCCTCTGCCGTGGCGGCTCATTAAATGCACAGCCTGTCCCGGCAGGTGCTTCCAGAGGCCCGAGTGCTGCGCGCTTACGAGTGGCCTGGCCGCGGCCCCTCGGGCGGCGGGGCGGGCTCTGCGGCCTGCCAGGCGGGGCTGGGCTCGTTCCCGCAGAGCCGCACAGCTCAGCCTCCAGCAGGAGAGTAGAGATGTCTCGTGTGTTGTCAGAAAGTTGACCAAAACTCCATGGCAACTGCTTGCATTGCGTTCACGAAGGGCGCGTGGGCTTCGGATCAAGGCGCACTCCCAGGAGTGAGGGTGGCCCGCCGCACAGGCGGTGAGAGCGGGGAAGAGGCCTGGCCGCCACACCGAGGGTGGGCACCTTGCCCTTGCTCTTCCAGCCACGGGGCTTGCCCAGGGCACAGAACTTTCTCCGCTGAACTATAATCCCAAGTAACTCGTCTGTATCTCCATTAGACCATGAGTTCCTTGAGAGTAGGGATGACGTCTTGCTCACCAACATATTCCCAGGGCCTAGTTAGGCACCTCCATTGTAGATGCTCTGTAATATATTTGGTGAGTGAATAAATAAGTTAATGGATGGATGGATGGATGGATGGATGGATGGATGGATGGATGGTTTTTCTAAAGTACATAGTCCCTCATCCATCAAATGGCAGAAGTACCATCTATTTCACAACAATTTTATGGAGATTAAGTGAAGTGAGAATTGCTAAACTCTTGTTACAATACCTGGTATATAAAAGATACTAAGCAAAAACTGGCTCCTTTCCTGTACCCATCCACACTTGCTCTCAGGGTGACGTGTTAACTTCAGCAGATCTTCCTAGAAACCAATGACCATTGGTGAGTTTTCAGCATTCTAGTTTTTCACCTATGGCCAGAGTAATCTTCAACAACTGAAAATCTGGCCATCTCCCTTGTCCACTCAGATGCAATCAATGGTGCCCAACTATCAGTGAGCAAAACAGGTTCTCCATCAATGAATCATCAAAATTCTCGGTGTGGCCCCTAACATTCTGCTGAGGTTGATTCTCCCCCCCCCCTTCATTCCTGGTCAAGCCACTCTGTCCCCCAGCCACACTGGCCTTATCTTAGAGCACTGGGCTTAGAGCACGCTGGACTGCTTTCCTCTCGGGACCGTCATGTGTTTAGCCTCTCCTCCCTGCGATGGCTCCCACCCCATAGACCAGGTTGGGGCTCCTTTTATAAATGTTTATAACTCCATGGACTATTTTTTTTCATTAAACAGTTTGTAATAGATTCATTGTGTGATCACATGATTAATGCCAGCCTCTGACATGGATTCCATCTGCTGTGCTTCATCCACCAACTAGTCCACTATCTGGCACACAAAAAGGAGTTAATGAATGGATATTGAGGAATGAAAACCCTGATCTTTCCCCCAACCCTGCTTATGCCTCTTCCCTATCACATACATTCACCAGCAAAGGTGTTCAGATCTTCCCTTCCAGCCTACACTTAGGGATCACCCACTGTATCCCCCCTACCCCGGCTGGTGTGTTCATTGGGCAACTGAAATGGACACACTCATCAGAATGGAAGCTCAGCCTTCAGAAGTCCTGGGGAGCTTTATGCTCTGCTTTCTTGTTCAGATTCCGTCTCCTGCCAGTGCCCTTGCCATCTGCCCCAGCCCATCTCTCTGCATCTCTCCATCAGGTCATAGCACTTACATCTCAAGAATCTTTAGAAGTGGAAATTGGCAGCTAAAGTGGGAATTATGGCGACACCAAAGATGGCTTTGCTGCAACTCAGAATATCACCAGGTCTGTGGCCTTTCAAGTGCTGCAGGTCAATAGGTGATACCTTTGGAGGGTGTAAGACAAAGTCCCCTAAGTCCAGCCATGAGCTGAGTCTGCACATGAAATCCCATGAGATCAGTCAAGGTGAGGGTCAGAACGTGTATCACTGAGAGAAGTGACTAAAGGTGACTGAGGAACAGGCACTCATGAGGCCTGCAAGACAAAGTGCACCTTCTTAACAAAAGCGCTTTGGGGAACAAAAGCTCTTTTTTAGACTTTATCTTGAATGGAGTCACACTAGAGAGAGGAGTCTTGTCTCTGCAGGGAACTTTCTGGTCTTATGATTTTTCCCCCCATTTTTTAAAAAAAGGTATAAAGACTGGTTTGGACCTGGGCACTTGGAAAGAGAGAGTTATTTACAACCTGTCATTTTGAATCAAAGAATAAAAACATCCTTGGGTTTGGAAGCATAGTCTCTGCATAGCACAGACTCAGAAGAGTGGGTTTAGAGAGCCCCAGTGTCCAAGGCTCTCCTTCTTCCTGCTATTGTTTCTTTGTCTTTCAGTGGGAGGAGTTGTGTGCAATATCAACAGGGTTGATGTGAGGTTTAAATGTATAGAAAACACCTAGGGAGGCCCTCAGGGAAGGTCAGTCCCTTCTCACACGATTCAGATTTGGTGGAGTCCTTGAGAAATTTTGAGAAGATAGAGTCTCCCAAATTGGGTGAGAAGCATCCTAAATGACTTTGTGATGGGTTTTGTTGGTGTCCCTGCCATTGGCTGGAGTGAAAGTTTGCATTAGAAAGTCTTTTAATCCTTGCTGCCTGAATTAGAGCAGAAGTGAAATCTAACTTCAGAGTGGAATTGCATATTATTTTCCCTGAGAAAATCATACAGGGAGCCATTTAAGGTAGGCATGTATATCTAGAGAGCTCTTTCTTCAAATTGTTCACCTGTGTATCCAATTTGTCATTGAGACTTGACATGGATTCATTTGAATTGTCTCTTGAGTTGACATTTCATCCCCAGTCCTGCCACCATTTCCCCCAATCTAGGCTTCAGTTTATGACTATTTTTGAGCATCTAACCATATGTTGTAGGTCTTCAATACCTCTGGCTGGAGTTCTGCAGCAGTCTCCAAGCCAGCCCCTCAATGCCAATTCCTCTTTCATGAGCTATAAGAATTACCTTCTTCAAATCCTGCACTTACATTGCCACTCCTCTGTTCCCTGTTGCCTATCGATAAGCCTTAATGTTGGCTTGTGACCTAAGTCTAAACTTCACTGATTCAAAGGCCCTCTAAATTGTGACTCCCTCCCACCCATCCAAACATCTCCCAATGTTCCCTGCTCACCAGTCAAATCAAAACTATCTTTCTTATCCCCAAGCATGCCGTGTTCAATCCCATTTCTGCTCCTTTGCTTGCATTCTTACCTTTCCTGAAATATATTCTCTGGTTATTTATCTGTTGTTGAACCTATATACCCATTCACATCTTAGCCCCTACTTTTCCAAAGCTTATTACTATCTTATCTATTATCTCCTCCCATTCTTTGAGGTCAGTTGAAATGCAGCCTCATTCAGGAGGTTTGCCTAATCTCTTCAGGCCATATTTACCTTTCTTCTCTGAACTCCAAATACATTTATAATTTGTCAGAATTATTATTCTGAAGTGATTCATATAGTGCTTTGTTTTGATGGTGGTGGTTCTGTGCTTTCAAGAAGATGACTGCTGAGTTTAGCCCTGATATGCCAGGTTCTTAGGCAGTTACTGGCTGGATCTCATGAGTCGGGGGAGAAACTTTAAAACTAATTGGTGAGGAGGGAACTATCTCCTTTTTCTCTGCCTCTGCCCATCTGCTCACTCCTTCCTAGCTAGCCCTTCCCAGAGCATTCCTTGCAGCATTTTTTGCTAGTGGGCAGGGTACTGTGTGGAACAGTCCCTGCTCACGCATGGCCCTCTCTTTTTCCCTTCCTTTGTATTATGCTCAGTTACTTGCTTATTGCAGATGGCTGAATCGGGAGCTACCTCCTGAGTAGATCCAGCCATCTCTCTTTCTGTTCACACAGTCAAGAACTTAACTTTGTTTGACTCCCACATCTGAATCTCACCAGTCTCTGATGGAAAAAAAAAAAAAAAAAGACAAATTAAATTTATAAATACCACTTTATTTCCAAGTCATTGTGTCTTTGTGAAAAAGAGAATGCAATGTTTCACGGAAGGCAAATGACACTTGATGCTATGACAATGGGTATATTGTGAGCTAGTGGAAATCCTTCTGTTCATAGAACCTGAACTTGGATCTGAGTCCCTTGAAGTGCTCACGGATGGGTTGGGAATGGGACTGTGCATAGCATGAGCTGAAGGGCCATGAAATATTGCCTTAAAGGAAGTCGGGGAGGAATCTGGAGATCACACTTGACATTGGTTTCTGGAACTCTAATAAGACCAGCCATCAAACTCACAAAGTCCAAAATGAAATGCTGGGTTTGAAAAGAAAAAAAAGTGACACAAAATTAAATGGCCAAAAGCCATTTGCAGTTGTAACTTTGACTTGGACTCACAAATGTTTAAATTCCATTTAAAGCAGAGTCAGATTTCCCCTCCTCTTCAAGCCTTTCTCAATCCTTGTTGTTAAGATAAATTGCCCTCCCACAAATGTTGTCATAGAACTTGTTGATATTTCACTGTTGGCTTGGGTGTTTTGTGATTTAGCAAACATGTATTTGTCTATCTTTCCAATAAATTGAGAGACTCTTTGGGACAGGGGCTCCCTTAATACATATTTACATCCCTACAGCCGTCTCTCAGGTATGCCTTTCCCTCATTCCTTGCTCCAGGCAGACATTAATAATCACTCACAACATTCCTTACCTTACTGCTTGAAAAAGGCCTCAGAATCCTTCATAACAACGCTCCCTAACTGCCTCTATTGATTAATCAGAGTTTTCATGGACAAAACACCTATTTTCTGTACCTATTTATTACAAGTAGCATAATGGCTTACACATTGTTGGTGTTCAGTTTATACCTGTTGATTTTATCTTACTCCTAACAGGCATATCTCAAGAAGGAGGAGGTTAGTAGGTGGGGTAAGGGTGGAATGAACTAGGACAGAGAGGGATCACAATGATTAGGACCTGAAGGAGGAAAGTGGCCCAGGACACAGTTTTCTGATGGTGCAGCAACCTCAAGATAAAGGATCATTGCATTGGGCTATGCATAATGGAATCAGGACCTAGGCAAAGGCCTTCAAATCATTCATAGAGAAAAAATTGGGCTGTTCTGGCAGGACCACAGCTTTACTCATGCTGGCAAAAGCAACAGACACTCTAGGCATTTGTTGTTGACCTGCAAATGAAACTTGAGAGCTCTGCATGCACCGGTTAAACGAATGAATAATCCAAGGTGGCCCCAGAGACCTTCTCCCCAAGCCTCACAGGATCTCTTTATCATGTTGGCTTTCCTAAACCTAATGCTTCATTCTTTTCTCCTTATGGATTTACCAATCCCTTCCATTTTCTTTTCTGGAGATTTGCTTAGCTAATTAAGAGTATTCCTATTGGGCAGAAACTTGACTTCATAATAAATCAGGCATCATTGGCCTTATGAAGGAGTTGCCTTTGGGTGTTTACTATACAGATGCAGAGAGCACCTGATCACCACTTCCCTTGGTGGCTTGATGTGGGGAGATTAGTGTGAGGTAGATAGAAATATAGGCATTGGCAGCTCCCAAGCTGGACTTCTTCAGTACAGTGAGGGTGCCGTGAGAGTTTGAGAGCCACTAGAGTAGGGATTAAAGTCAGGAGGTTCATCCATGAGAGTGAGCAGAGGGAAAACAGACGTTGGTACAAGGGGAAATTAGAGCACCCAGTGCTCATCTTCAGATTGGTTATGATTATCATCAACCCGGTCAAGTTTCAGAGATATTCTTGAATTTATGATTTGATATCTTTCATTGATTTTGGAAAATGTTTGTCCATTAGTTTTCCAATATTTTTTTCTGTTCTATTTTTTCCTTCTGGGACTCCAATTACATCATTTGTTATTGTCTTACATGCACCTTTTTTAAAAATATGTTTTTATTGATTTCAGAGAGAGGAAGGGAGAGGGAGAGAGATATAGAAACATCAATAATGAGAGAGAGTCATTGATCGGCTGCCTCTTGTGTGCCCCCTACTGGAGATCGAGCCTGGGCATGTGCTCTGATCCGGAATTGAATTGTGACCTCTTGGTTCATAGGTCGATGCTCAACCACTGAGTCATGACGACTGGGCATCATACATGTACCTTTTTACTATCTTTTCTCCATGTGCTTCAGGTTGTATAATTTCTATTGATTTGTTTTTGAGTTCACTGTTATTTTATTCAGCTGTGTCAGGTCTGATGTTAGGCCTAGCCAATTAATTCTTTCTTTCAGATAATGTGATTTTCAGTTTTAGAGTGTTTATTTTTAACTGTTTTAAAGATTCTCTTTCTCCATTTCCTTGTTTTTATCAACCTTTTAATTCTTGTAAGTTATTTTATGGCATGATTATAATTTTTAAAAGTCATCATTTGTTAATTCCAGTACCTATGGGTCATCTGTGAGCCACCTGTGGGTCTGTATTTATTAACTGTTTACTTCTTGTTTATGGGTAGCAGTTGCCTGTTTCTTGGCAGACTTTGAGAGTTTATTGTATATCAGATATTGTGTTTTAAACAACCATAGAAACTGGAGTAAATGTTCTTCTACCCTAGAGAGACAAATTCCTCAGTGAGGAAACTAGAATAGGGGCTGATGACTTCAATTAGATTCAGTCATGAGTTGGGTTAGGTCACATCTGAGTTGCAGCTTTTTTCAGTTTCAGTTCACCTCTGGTTTCAAATATCCAAGATCAAGATCCTGTGTGCAGGTCAGGCTGCTGTGGCCCAGTTGGTTGAGCATTGTCCCATACACCAGAAGGTTGCCGATTTGATTCCTAGTCAAGGGCACATAGCCAGGTTGTGGGTTGGCACATACAGGAGGTAACTGATTGATGATTTTCTCTCACATGTATGTCTCTCTCTCTTTCCTTCTCCCTCCCTTCCTCTCTCTCTCTCTCTCTCTCTCTCTCTCTCTCTCTCTCTCTCTCTCTCTCTCTCTATATATATATATATATATATATATATATATATATATATATATATATATATTTATTTTTTAAAAAATGTATCCTGTGTGTATTACTGGAACTAATAGAACTCTAATAGAACTTTCTCTAATAGAACTTAGAGCTTTGAGGACCATTAAGTGAAGGAAAATTGTTCTCTTTCAGGTCCAGCCCCCAGCCTCTTGCAGTGACACCATGCACTCAGCTGAAGTCCTGTGGGAAAGAATTAGTGGAGAACAAGTGCTGTTTTAGGGTGTAGAGTCCCACAAATTTCATCATGTGAGGTCATATGACAATGGAAGTCTATTGCCTTATCATTACCGCTTGCAAGACCCTATGCTAATGGCTGGCTTAACCTTCCACCCTCTCTTGCCTAAGGCATCTCTCATGTTCTTAAAAGGAATCCCTGACATCTTTTGCATTAACCTTTTTATATGGAGGACCCATATGACAACTCTTGCCCAAAAGAGGAGAATAGATTTGAGGCAGTTAAACCAAGATGCCAACCTTGCTTCAGCTGGAGTCTTCCTGATTCAGTTGCTAATGGACAAGTGAATCTATTAAGAAAAAGGAAAGCCAGGGGCCACATGAAACAAACAACTCAACCACACACAGTAGCCCAGAAAACTCAGAATTGCCATGGGGGTAACATACATCTCTATCTGCGCCTTAGAATTTGCCCTAGTACAGTCATTCTCAAACTTTAACAAGCAGCATAATTTCCTAGACGGTTCATTAACCAGAATCCTGGACCCCATCACCAGAGTTCCTAATTTAGTTGGTCTTGGGTGTATAATTTTCATTTCAAACCAATAATTTTCATTTAAAATCCAATAATTTTCATTTCAAACAAGATTTATTTTAGAAGATGCTGATGCTGCTGGTCTGGGAACCCCAGAGTGAAGACTACTTCCACCCACAGGTTATAAATGCTCTAAAGAAGAGACCTTTCATGGATTCTCCTGAGAATTGTGGGAAGGCTTCTCCACCCTTGAGTTGCCTTGATGTTCTGCCAGTGCTTCTGATGGACCAAGGATATTCATCAGGCAAAAATGTGTGAAGCTGCACTTGGCATGTGGAGATAGACCTATGTTAGGATTCTTGGGCTCTACCTAACTCATTTGTTCCATTGACCTATTTTGTAACAAGTCATTGTAATGTGTCTGGACCTAGATCCCTCATATGCTAAAGAAAGTTCAAGCATTGGGTAACTGGTTGAGTCAGTTTGCCTTTAAGAAATGCTTTATTCAGAAATTATATAATTTTTTATGGTATAATTAGAGGTAGCTTTGTGACCTTGGGTGATTTACTTAAACTTTACAAGTCTCAGTTTTTTTTAATATGTAAAATAGATAAAAGAGTTGCATGTATATCAGAGGGCTGCTGTGTGTGAGGATACAATGAGATGACACATGGACAGAGTTCAGGACAGTGCCTGGCGTGGCAAATGATTAAGAATAGTGTGGGTTATTATTGTTATTTTTAATTATTCATCATATAGAATTTCACAAAATGTTATGAATTTGAGGAGAGGGAGGGAGACCACTCCAGAAGAAAGACAAGGGAAGCTGATGCCATTTGAATCCCATAACACAAAGGACAATTTTGGTATCTCACGACCCACATCTTGTCTCCAGATCTGTGATCCCACAAGTCTGGCAGAAATGTGAAAGAACAAGATAAACCTCTGTGCACACTGACTGCTGGGGTCTCACCAGGGAGTTAGATGCCCTGGGTCTTGGGACTGACCCAGACAGCTGGTGAAGTGACCCTTTTCCCCGTTTTCCTTGGAAAATCCTGCCCTTTGTAGGCTAAAGGCAGCATGTGGGGAGACGAAGTTGTATTCGTAGCGTCCTCTCCTCCAAGTGGGTGACTGGGAGTAATTATGGGCCTCGGTGCAGGGAGCTCCAAGCCCCCCACCCCCGGCAAGTGCAGCGTCTGCGCCTGCCCACATTTGCCCTTGTCTGTCAGATGCTGTGGGCGCAAGAAGCTGAGTGCAGGCGAATTATTTCCATGACTTCCTGCTAATTTCAGTGCTGCATTCATCCAAGGCTCTCAGAACTCTTCATCAACAGGAATATGCTAACCTGAGACTGGGTCACGGAGGGACAGCCTGGGGATCTGGGTGGATTGGTGACAGCTGCTGCCCTCTCTCCGAAGAGGATTGGTGTAGATATCACTGTGCTCAGTGACAGGAGGAGGGATGAGACGGTCTTTTAAGGCCTCTTCCAATCTGGGAGGCTATGAATATCGCCGCCAGCTGGGAGTGACTCTCCATCTTTATTCATCATGAGCATGACGCGATCGAGAGGCAGCTCTCTGGGAGCTGGGTGGCCACCAAGCCAGGCAGCCAGACGCTTAGCACTCTCAGCACACATGCTGAGGAAAGTCCTTTAGTTTAAAAAAAGGGGGGTCACTTCAGGTATAGATGGAAAAAAACCATAGTGTACTTGGTAATACATGGGACTAGACGAACGGGTTTTAAGTTCCACAGCAGGGAGCTATAGCTGCCTGGAAAAGCTATTGTCATTCTGGGTTGTACTAATAGAAGTAAAATGTTTTGGATGAGGAAGGAGGGCTCCTCTCTATTCCATGCTGATCAGACCTTACCTGAGCCACGCTGTTTCATTCTTGTTATACCTGGGACGTTAGGAGAAACTCGGGATTTTCAGAGGGAGGTGCTGCAGATCAGGAAGGGTCTCAGAAACATGCAGATGGAGACGCTGGGCATGTAAACGCTGAAGACCTGTGGACTCACGGACCTGTGACTGATGGTAACAGGATGGAATGAAATGTGAGAGAAATTTCAAAACGCTAAGAACAGGTTCTAGTAAGACAGGTACTTTTCTTTTGGTAGCATATAAAGAAGATCTTTCTAGCATCTAGAGCTGTGCAATGATAGAATGGTGGATCCTATCACACATCATTCGAGGTGGCCTGAGATCGTATACATCAAGGATGCTGAAAAGGGATTTAAACAGCAGGTGATCTATTCTAACTGGAAAGATTCACTAGTGTTCCAATACCAGTTTTGTCCATATTAATCTCCGTGGGCTAAAATCAAGACATTGACAGGGCTGTACTCCTTCCTGGAGGCTCTAAGGGAGAACCCACATCCTTGTTCGTTCCTTAGCTCATGGTCCCTTCCTGCCATCTTCAAAGCCAGCAGTGTTGACTCTCCCTGAGCATCCTTCTGTGTATATGGCCTCTCTGAGCACAGCTGGGAGGATTTGTGTGATTAGATGGAACCCACCTGGATGATGCAGGATGATCCCCCATCTCGAGTCCTTAACTGTAATCACATCTGCTATTCCCTTTTGTCCTGTAAGGTAACACATCTACGGGTTCTGGGAATTAGGACATGGCCCTCTTGGGGGGACCATCATTCTGCCAATTGCTAGGGAGCTTCTTGCTGACTCAGTGGGACTTTTAATACCTTTAAATGGTGTCATCTGCTGAATGCTTCTTTGTGCAGGCTTTCAGGCTGACAGAACTTGCCCCTTCGGTGAGAACACTGCACGTCTCCTTGCTGCTTTGAAGCCAGTCATATCAGGCCTCATGCAGTGAAGTTTGTGTTCTTTGCTAACATTAACGGCACTCATTTCCTTTGCCTGTACCTATTGGCATCGCTCATCGTAATAGTCCTGTGACAACCATGCAACTCATTAAAATAGCAAGAAAAAAGAATCTTAAAAATTAATGACATTCTCTGTTGGTAAAGATTCAAAGAAATGGTATTTCTATATAACGTTGGTGCATTTGTAAATTGGATCTGGCTTTATTTGGAGGGCACTGTGGGGGTAATCTATCAAAATTTCAAAAATGTGACTGTTTCTTAGGTGTCTATCCTACAGAAAATATCCTCACACTGTGCAAAGGCAGGTACAAAGATGTTCTCTTAGACATTTGATGTGCTAAGGCATCCGGTAGTTTCCCCATATCTGCAGTCTTGCTTTCCACCGTTTCAGTGGCCCATGGCCAACTGCAGCCCGAAAATATTAAATGCTAAACTCCAGAAATAAACAATTTGTAACTTTTAAATTGCATGCTCTTCTGCATAGTATGACGAAACATTGTCCTTCCCACTCCACGCAGCTCCATCCTGCTTTGTCCCACTAGGGATGGAATTATACCTTTGTCCAGCGTCTCCATGCTGTGTGAGCTCCTGACCCGTTAGTCGCTTAGTAATCTCCTAGGTTATCAGATCAGCTTTCCTGGTATCACAGTGTTTATGTTCAAGTGATCCTTATTTTACTGAAAAGTGCCCCCCAAGGGCAAGGGTGGTAATGCTACAATTCAGATATGCCACAGAGAAGCTGTAAAGTGCGTGCTATGTGCGGTCAGAAGGTCTCCATCGTGGTCTGACACTTCAGCACAGTGCTTATGTCATTCGCCGCACTTCATCTCATCAAGTAGGCATTTTACCATCTCATGTCACCCCAGGAAGGACAAGATATTTTAAGAGAGAGAGAGAGACCACATTTACAAAACTTTTATTACAGTACATTGTTATAATTGTTCTATTTTATTATTAGTTATTGTTGTAAATTGATAAGTTAAACTTTATCATAGGTCAGTACCTATAGAAAGAACATAGTACATATGCGGTTCAGTACATTCCTGGTTTCAGGGGGCCTTGGAGCATATGCCCCGTGGATGGGGGGGTGCACTGTATTTGGAAGAATTACAGCAATTATTAAAGGAGCAAATGTTAAATATATTCTGGTAGGTTCACACTTAGGATACAAAAGATTCTAAAGGCTGAAATAGATCTATGTAGACCAAAGTGAACAGACCAAGATATAGCAAAGGAAAAGAGCAAGCTACAATATGCAAGGATACAGCAGCGTGTGCGTAATACATATACATAAAGTCATGGAAAGATGTGGCAAGATATAGGCAGCATTGCAACAATGATTTCCATTGTGAAGAGAACTGAATATGGAATTAGGTGTGAAGACTTTAAAGGCAGTCTTTCATTTTTACTTATAATTTTAAAATTATATTATAAAATACTTTAAAATTAGGGAATTTAAAAATGACTGAATACAATAGAGAAACAAACCCATGTTAGAATCACAGAAGCGTTACAAGATCAAATTCAACTGCTCTTACTCTAGGGATCAGGATTATTATCTGCATTTTCCAAACAAAGCGTTATGAACTGACTTTCCCAGTGCCCACAGCTCGCTGAGAGCGGAGCCGGAGCTGGAAGAGGGGGCTCTCGGGTGACACATCCACACCCGCTTACAGCGTGGCTGGGGAGCAGCAGGGGCGGGTTTCCGGACACTTTCCTGAGTCGCTGTGGTTTAAGTGGGCCTCAGCCCCTCACTCTGCAGCGACACCAAGTACTTTTTGTTCCTCCCACAAAAAGTGAGCGCACAGCCCTGCCTCTTAAGTTGGAGCTTGGCCATGCAATTTGCTTTGGCCGATGGGATGCTAGTGGACATGATACGATCCGGGTTTGAAATGTGCTCGTTCAGTGGGAATTGTCCTGTTGAGCTGCTGTCATCTCCGAGAGCAAGGCTTCCCTCAGGCGGCGCTGTCCCTTCACGCCGGGCTCTAGAATAAACACAAGTGGAGGAAAGTTGCCCCAGGTGACCAGTGACAGGCTGCATGAAAAAGAATCGCCCCAGCTGACCCGCAGATCCATAAGTTAAATAAAGAGTCACTCTTCTCTGCCCCTGAGATTTTGCCATAAGTTAAATAAATAGTTATTCTTCTATGCCTCTGAGATTTTGTGACTTCATATGTCCTTTATATCAATCAGGGTTCCACCAGAGAAGCAGACCCCAGGGTACACACACACACACACACACACACACACACCCCACATACAAATACATACAAACCTCTGTTATAGGTATCTGACCTTGTGCAATGATAAGAGCCGGTTAAGCATCTCTGTAAGGTGTTTTCCTCACATTTGTCACTGGAGTCCAAAGCCCAGAGGGCTGGAAGTCAGGAGAAGATGGATATAAATTTGGGGATGTCAAGTGCAGGTTCAACTTACACACATAAACCGGAACCCCATGAAGATGACTGAAGCCCATGTTACTTCTTAACTGCCTTTGGCCTTGGTGATACAGGTATCTGCAGACGGCATTGGCATCCTTCGTCACAGAAATCAACACATACACCTGGCCCAGGAGTGGGAGCTGAAGGAGGACCCAGGGGACGGTCAGCTGCTGCTTCAGGCCAGTGAGCTTGTGAAATGGTGGCTGCCCCCTTTCCACTCTCCAGGACTGCCCAAGGGCCTCCCTCGTGGCATATCCGAACCAAAAACGTACAAGAAAGGGAATTCTGGGAAAAGTTGTTCAGGCTAGCCAAGTTGACACATTTTATTTTATTTTACTTTACTATTTTATTTTATTTTATTTTATTTTTAAAGATATATTTATTGATTTCAGAGAGAGGAAAGGAGAGGGAGAGAGAGAGAAAGAAACATCAATGATGAGAGAGTCATTGATAAAGCCCGCAACCCGGGCATGTGCCCTGACCGGAAATCGAATCCCGGTCGCCTGGATCCCAGGTCAACACTCAGCTGCTGAGCCACACCCGGCCGGGCAAGTTGACACATTTTAAAGCCATCAGTCTCTGAGATTCCTGTTTAATAGACAAGGAAAGAGCATCCTCAGAGAGAGTGTGGGACATGCCTCGTAACTCAGAGCTGGTAGCGGTAGAGTTGAAGCTTGAGTGGAGCCTCCTAATCTAGCCCCACGTGGTTCCCATTCTGCATGTTATGAATGAACCCTTCAGATCATTTTCTATCTGCGATAGGGTCTCATGAGTGAGAGGAGGAAAGGGTCACTGAGGGTGTGGGGCGTTTAGAGGAAGGCCAACCTGGACGGGATACAGGAAAGCGGGTGTCAGGGAGCAGCCAGAGGCCAGCGGGCTTTTAGGGAGTGAGGCACATCAATGGGGAGCGCACCTCTTGGTCTCGTCCCTGTGTCTCACCATTGCGTGCAAGTGCTTGGAAGGCTGATACATTTGTGAGGCGGTGCGCTTGAGAAGGTGACACGAAGCAGGATGGGACAAGCAGGCCAGGCAGAGGTTGGCACTGGACCCGAAGGCCTCTCCAGGACCAAGGAAGTACAAGAGAGGAAGGGGGAGGGGACAACCCAGAGCAGCAGGACAGACGCACTGTGCAGAACAGCCAGCAATGAGATCGCCCGTGTCAGGCCTGTGCAACAAGCCTTAGCAGGGGCTCCCTGTGGGCGTGGTTGGTGGCATCTAGGCATTTTCTTGACAGCCAGAGGACGGCCAGAGCAAGAGTTAGAAGGTGGCAAGGGTCCCAGGATAGGACTCCCACCACCAAGTTGTGGGAGGGAGGAGGAGCTTGCACTGGTGCCTCTAATATCCTAGAGGCGTGGGGTGCCACTGCAGGGTAGACTCTGTGCTCCAGGAGGGGTGGGAATCCTCACTGTTTGGTTACTGCTCTAACACTAGCACGGTCCGCTGCATGACACACAGTAGTCACTCAAGCACCTAGGAACGAATGAGTGTGTATCACAGGCTTTGGTACAAAATAGCTTCCGATTCAAAATTCCAGCTTCATTACTAATGGGTTATGAAGCTTTGAGCAATTTAGCTCAAAGCCATCTTGGCCTCCGTCTCTTTGTCTGTAATATAGGAATACAGTGTCATTCAACACCTAGGTATACGGAGAGAATACAAGTGGCAGGGGGCACAGCCAACATCTGGCTCATAATGGATCAGGTCCCAGAAGTGTGTCATTTTCCTGCCTTTCTGGTTAGAATCTCAAGTCAGGGACTTGAATATAGTCAAAAGACACAGCCATTGACGCTGAGGCACTAAGCAAGGGCTCGGCTGCATGAAAAACGCCAGGTGGAGGCGAAGGGAGAAGCAGGGTGAGAGCTAAGTTGCCTGTGGAGCTCCTGAGGGTAAATGAAGGACTCAGGTGCATCCCCCCCCCCCCCCAGGTCAGGCTGGCCCCAGACTGGAGCAGGTTTGGGAGCAAGCAGGTCAGTGTGGGTTCCACGCTCCAGGGCTGTCTGCTCCAAGCCGGGGGCCGAGGGGAGGTGGCGCTGGCTGCAGTGGGCTGAGTGTGGGATGATGCAGTGGGGCTCGGAGCAGAGAGCAGCTAAGAGACTGCCCGGTGATTTACAGCCTTTAAATGGCTCTCCCCTTCTGCAAAACTCTTAATTTAATAGACAAACATCTTGGGATAAGGGCTCACTAGAGACAGAACTGATGGGATAAATGCTGGAAGATTAAAGACCTGCAGAGGGGAGTACATAATTCTATTATGAAAATGAGAAAGAACTTTTTCCGCCAGGTAGCCTCCCCATCCCCTCCCCCAAATGGCAAACCTGAGACCAGCCACCGAGGGAGCCAGCCTCCATAGTGACTGTTGCAGGGGAACCAATCTGTCATCATGCTTGAAAGGGACCTTAGTTGCTGGGTTGCTCAGCATCTCTTCTCCTGAACATTTCACAGGTGAGGAAATTGAATCGCAAGGAGGTGAGGTGTGTGTCCAAGGTGAATTATTAGCAAAGTTAGTACTAAGATTTCGGTGTCTGGGCTCTCATCCCACCATTTGTTCCACATAGACAGTGAACTCGTTCCATCCTGCACACTGCTGTACCCTTAGTAGCTAGCAGAGTCCACACACATCGTAGGCTCTTCATAAATAATTGAAGAAATAAAGTATCTGTGGGGCTCTCAGGAACATCCCCTGGAAACCAATCGCTTTCCCCTCAGCCAGGGGCCTGAGGTTAGTGTGCGGGAGTTGAGCGTTTCGGTCCCATCTCCACAGTGCTTGCGTTCCCACCTGAGTATCGGCCACTTCCAACCCGCCCATTGTTTGCCTCGCTGCTCTCTCCCAGTCCCGGTATCCTTTCTGTAATGCAGACTTCAGGCCTGGGCCTGCACATTGAAGCTGGGGAGTCACAGGAGAGGTGGGCTGGCTCAGGAAAGACAGTGAGATGGGAGGTCATAAATGGATCACCTAAGTTGACTATAAGTAGGATGGATGTGGAGTTGGAGGGTGATCCAAGGCCATGAACTTGATGTTGCCAACTTAATTTTTCAATCTAAACATTAATAAGTGTGTAGACTACAGATAAAATATATCAGAATTGGCAGGTATGATAGAACAAACAAGATTAGGGGAACTGGAAACATTAAATAAATAGAAAACCCAGACCAGGCTCTTTGGAGAGGAATCTGACCTCACTCAAAACCCACAGGGGTTCCCTTATTTGTGTTTAAGGAATGATACTTTGAGTCTTGATCTGACAATACATTCCCTTTGTATTTAACTGTGGATTGATTATTGCCAGCATTTATAATGTATAAGAGAGTAGGATGGGACCTCTCTAAGTTCACAGACAGACATTTGTGGACACTGGTAGCAGTGATCTATCAAGGTTCAAGTTCTATGTCTACTTTGACTGCGTGCATGAACTAGAGCCATTTATAACCTATCTAAGTTCACTTTTCTGTTTTATACAGTGAGCACGACCATAGTATCAACTCAGTGGGTTGTCAGGGGACTAACGAGATAGCAGAATGCCTGGCCCACCACGAGTGCTCAGGGGGAGTCAGCTAATGTTACTGTGTGCATGTGTTGAGGGGCTGCTTTACTTTTGTCTGCTCTCCCTAATGCTCATCAAAGCGTTCTCAGAAGACCGTCACTGTGGGCTATCAGCCCAGAGCTATTTCAGGGAAAGAGCTTTCTGTGCCCTCCCAGTTTTAGGACAGTTAGTCTCATTTCAAATACTCCTATATCTTTCGGTTTTTGACTTCCACTGAGAATTTAATTTGTCTTTACAACTTCATGTTCCCTATCATCAGCCTTTGTCTGGAAGATTCTCTTACTTTTCCTGTGTATTTTCTTTAATTAAAAAAAAAAAATCAGGTTTTTTTTTTTGTTCATTGATAGGTGATAGGTATTTACTGAGCACTTATTATGTGCTAGATGTGGTATCTCTTATATATTTTACAATGTCTTATCTTTATACACTATAGTGATTTTTGAAGATTAAAAAAGGCAATAAAAAATAATCCAGGTTATAATTATATATAAACTTCATTCTTAGTCTCAGTTTGCAACAGGTTAACTAAACACAGGAGTCCAAGGAAGATTTACTGATTAAAATCTTCCATGGTGTGAAGCTTGGAGGAAGAGCCGATGCACCGAATAATAATTAGTATTAACTAACTGCTTGGCGAGGGAGAACACTGGATCAAGTCTAAATAGATAAAATTGAATACGGCCCATATCCAAATGCTCGTTTGTTCAAAACCCCAACTCTACAAATGTAGGGTGAAGAAGATATAGTTTAGAAGATAGGTTAAAATCTGAGGTTGCGTTTTTATTTCACTGTGGCTGAGTTAACAATGAACTTTAACTAGAACAAAAAAACCTCAGAGCTACCACAGGCTAAACTAAGAGTAATTTCATGCTCACTGGAGTAAGTGATAACTGTCTCCTGCTTAACCTTGGTCCAGCCCTATCTACAGTCCTGAGTTTAATCTCAGTCTGTGTTCAGCGATGATGACCCAGAGTGTGGCCATAAGAAGGAGAGAAAGAGAAAACCAAACACCCAGAGCAACTGAGGGAACTTCAGATTGTTACCTGGAGAGGGAAATTTGGGGAGAAGAAACTCGGTAGCGAACATCTGAGCACTTGTGCAGGAAAGATACTAAATGTTAGAATCGTACAACAGATAGAAATTGCAGAGACAGATTAGCTCTGTACGAAGGATGATTTCCTAAATATTAAAGCTTCCTGCCCCAGCAGTTCCTGCCTTATCAGTTCACCAGCCTTGATCAGTCATGCTCATGGTAACATCTGATGTTATAGAGGGCGCTGGGTGTTATAGAAGGTGTGGGAACAAAACTGTATAAGGTCAAAGACCATATCTTAGACATTTACATGCATGATACATATATTTGTTGAAGGGAGAATTAACAGCTAGCAAAATTGCTTCTTTGAATAACAGATATGCTTAATTTTAAGAAAGGCAAATTTTCACTACCTTGGGGAGATGGATTTTGATTAAAATGTTTCCATTGGAACGGAGGCTAGATAAAGAATGGTAGTTGCTCAGCAAAGGTGATGATGTGAGACATACCATAAAGGGTGAAAGAAATAATACTAATCATATACTAACAAAGACCATTTCAGGATTTATAAAAAACACTCAGCTCCATGAGTTGGGGTCTAAACATCACCAACGAAAGTAATATAGGAAGGTGCTGTTACTGTCTCCATTTAACAGATGAAGTAACTAAGGCCCAGGCGGGTTCATGAATTGGATATGATGGTGAAGAATTGTATTTCAAAGACTAGATTTTTAAATTCTAAATCCTCAATTGTTGTGTTGTGTGTTTTTTTTAAACTATCACACCAATTTGGGACTGAAAAAAGGAATAGACATAGGGAAGTAGAGAAGTTATTACTTTTAATGTAGCATAGGCTGGAAATATAAGTAATTTCAAGGCCTGTATTTGTAAAAAATAAAATAAACATCATTCCAAGCAAGAAAAGCTGGGAAGCCATGAGGAGAAAGAATATCATTCCAAGCAAGAAAAGCTGAGAAGCCATGAGGAGAAAAAATGAAGAAGCTTTGTAAAAATAAAGACATTCAGATGGCAGCTGTGCAGGGTGCGAGCAGAGCCTCGAGGCGGCTGACTTCTGGCACATTTGCTGTTTGGACTCCATGTGGCCGAGCACACAAGGAGGCTGGCAGGAAGGGGAATGAATGATGCTGCCTTTGGGAGCCAGGCATGGTTACTTTGCTGTGGTGAACAGTTAGTTTTGAAAATTACACACTACGGAGGCAGGTAATTTATTTTTTATAAATTGTGAGCACTGAATTGAAATGGAAAGAGGGGAAACGGCATCTGAAATGATTAGAAAGGAGTAACCAGGGAGCGCCTGCATGTGGCCATGTGCCTGGTGCCTGCTGTTACCTGGAGGGAGCAATGTCCATCCTGCTCTGAGGAGTCAAATGTGACAGCCAAGAGCTTTAAGGATGGTTTCCGTCTGAATCTCCAGATGCGGCTGGTCCCCGACCCTGCTCCCTAGCACCTTCTAATCCCATTATTGTAACACACATCACAATTTATTATAATTATACCCCTTTGCTTGCCTGCTCTGTGTCGGTGGAGGAACCAGCACTCAGGCTCTGCAGGCTCTGGAATCTAACAATGGCAAAGACCAACCCTACACTAGATTGTTGGTGCCTGAAGAAATGAATTGTGAAAAATGAATTTCTAACATTATAGGTGCAGACACTGCAGCCCAGAGAAGAGAACTGAAGGCCTGAAGGAAATCGGGGGAAGCGTGCTCTGTGCGCTGTTTCTCTGTGCAGCAGGGAGCCACGTAGGCCTTACTGTCCTGGAGCTTACCATCCAGTGGAGAAGACAGACGTGAAATCAGCAGTGCAGCTTCCAATCCCAGATGTATGAAGTGCTGCAGGGAAAATTCAGGGTGGGCCGGGAAGGTTTCATATGAGCCTGGAGCTTCAGGTCATTATTCCTGATGTCCCACAGTCTGTTGGTGGCAAAGCCAGGGCTAGTTCCTAAATCTACTTATGGGCACGTAGTCATTTCTTATAAGGGGTGTGGCAAATGTAGGTTTACAGTTCTGAGTATGGAAGCATGGAGCTTATCCTTATATTATTACTTACTGATGATTGTATTGTTTTCCATACGAACAACTATAAACCTACTTTTGATCCACCCTGTATTTTTTGCAATAATTTTTAAAATTCTCTTTGCCCTAAACTAGGGATGTTTTAAGAATTCTGTGGCCCATAGATCCCTCTGAGAACCTGATGAAAGCTATGAATCCTCGCAAATATACATATATACCCAACATGTAAATTTGGACATAACTTTGGGGGCCATACATGGATGCCTAGGTTTTGGATTTCTGTCGTGAGCTCTTTCTGGGTGACATCATTAACTACAGTTAGGATGTAGCTGAAGCCACACTTGTCAAACAATTATGTGTGCTGGGGTTGGAGGTGACAGTGGCATTGAGGGCCTAGGAGAGGAGACTTATGTTGATAAAAATCTCAGTGCACAAGTGGAGATGGCCAATAGGCAGTCATAAAACACGTGCCTGGTGCTCAAAAAAGGCTAAGAAGACAATGTCCAGCTGAGAATAGTTAGACTATCAGCGGTAGGTTAAGCCCTGAGTTCGAGTGCTATTGTCACAGGAAGAGTACAGAGTGGGAAGAGAAGTGCAGGGGAAGAAAAATAGAGGGAGAGGAGGGAAAGGAAGGAAAAGGGAAAAAAGGAGGGAAAAGAGGGAAGGTGAATTGAAGGGCAAGAGAGAGCGTCAAAGGGTCCCCGGGGGACTCAGTGCTGACAAAGGAGGAAGAACCTTTGTAGGAACCGGGAAATCCTAGGAAGAAATTGTTCCAGGGAAGGAGTAATCAGCACCAATGGCATAGACATCAAATAAGAAGCTAAAAATGTCCATTGGGTTTTGCAATTAAGAAATTATTAGCGCCTTTGGAAGGAGAAGCATGAAGAAGCCTGGGGGAGAGGGGAGCTGGTTTTACTGGGTTGGGGAATTAATGGAAGGGAGGAATGTAGGACCGGTGAATGTAGAGCACCCCTTCAAAGTACTGACCTTGGAAGGATCGAGAAAGATGAGGTGAAGGGAGCCCGCGGCGCCCGCGTGGACTGCTGCGGGGAGAGGCGATTCCCGAGAGAAAGGCGGGCGTCTCGGAGGTGGAGGGTCCAGCAGATGGAACAAAGCCTTAGAGGGCGTGTGGAGAGGCAAGTTCAAAGGCATGCAGCAGGGGGGAAATCTTGGGCAATACAAGGCAGATCCTGGCCTAGGAGCCGGAGTAGCACAGACGGGTCAGGCCTGCAGGGCGGGCGGGAGGCAGTGAGTTGAAGACTCTGGGACTGAGGTGCCCCTGCTGTCGGGGTGCCCTTTCCCCACTTTCTCTTACTGCAGCCACTTTCCTCGGGGCCCACCACTGCCTTTTGTGGTGACGGCACTAAAGTCACAGGGCCGGTTTTAAATAGCCCCGCAGTCTGGCTTGGAGTCCCTGACTCACCATGAACTCAACCTTTTTAGAATACAACCTTTAAAGAAAGTTTAAACTTTAGACATCGAAAACAAAGGGTAAAAAATGTTTTCCCTGCTGCTACTTGCAAATGTCATTGTAGGGCCGAGGAGTCTGCTCGGAAAACCGTGAACCCTGTTTTACTTCCTGTGGCCCACTCTTAACGTTTGAAGAATACTTCTGGAACTTTCCTTCAGTCCTAGGTGGGTCTGAAAGGGCCATGATTTCTGATCCTGTAATTGCTGTCACTTCCTCTCTCTGGGTCTCAGTGTCCTCATTTGAGCAACTTGAGACTGGGTGTCACCATCTCCAAGGTTTCTTTCAACCTAGAGAAAGATTCTAAGACTTGAATTCATAAAATTTACTTGCTACTCAAAGTTTCCATGTCATGGCATAGTTAGCTATGAATCATATTTCACAAGATGAAGAAAGGAAAGAAAATGAAGGGATAGAACCCTGAGCAAGGGAAAAAAAAAAAAAGTAAAAGCAGATGTTCTATCCTGATCTCATCTTTTCTAGGAATGTTTAGCCCGTTTTCAAAGCCCTCAACACAGAGATATCCTGCCATGTGCTGCTGACTCACAGAGGCAGATCAAAGCTAGTCTTATATCTGTTTCTTCTACTTCACCTGAGAAATAAAGAAAGCTGAAGGCCACAGGGATAAGTACACAAAGGATCAGGCCGAGGTATTAGGACAAAATGCTACTGAGAAAGCCCAAGGAAACCTACAGTTAATTTCTACATTTGCCATCATTCCAGGGGGCTTGAGGTGGGGACCCGGGAACTTACTGCCCCTTCACAGAGCTGTCAGCCATGCCCTTTCTTTCTCTGCAGGAGGAGTTGTGAATAGGTCCGCGGGGCTGTGAATTAGTTGTCTGAGGTTTAGTTTGAAATCTGATTTTGCAGCATGGCAAACTGAGTAGTCTTGGGCCACATAAACTCTTCAAATTTCCATTTTGTTCATTCAAATGGGAATAAAATATAGTTACCTTCCTGAATAATTTTAAAACCATATGGTATATGAAAAGTTTGCTGACATCGGGACCCAGTGGACCTGGATTTGAATTGTACCACATCTCCCTAATCCATGCCTCATGATGATTTCGTCTTTGTTTTCCTCCCACCTCCAGCACCTCCCCCCGCTTCTCGCTCTGCTTAGACTTCGCTACCAATTTCACTAGGAAATCATGAGAATGTCTATATGCCCCACTTCCGTCCCAGCCTACTGGAATTTGTGCCCGCACACTTTGCTTTCCCTCTTGTTACTACAGATTAATTGTTCATGTTTTTATCTAAGGGCAACCTGCCCACTTCTTCCTTCAGATGCCACCCCTGCTTCTCTCCCACCACCTCGCCCAACCTTTGCCCAAGCTCACAGCTCTTACAATCTAGAAACCACTCTGGCTTCTCTGAACCATTTCCCCTCTCTGGATAGTCTTACCAATTAACAAAAACATGAAGCAATGTCTCTCATGGTTAAAAAAAATGTTACCCAGACTCCAGAGCCACCTTGATGTCTCCATTTATAGTAAATGACAGCTCTGTTGTCCTAGTTCTTCAGACCAGAACTCTGGGCCCATTCTTGACCCTTTCCTTCCTCCCATTCTACCTCCAATCCATCAATAAATCCTGCTGAGTCTCCTTAAAATATATTCAAAATATAAACCCTTCTCACAGCTTCTGCTGCTAACTTCCATCTCTCTAGGAAAATAGCAAGAGCCCCTCATCGGTCTCCCTGTTGCCACCCCTGGTCACCTCAGTCTATTTCTTTCTACAGCACCCAAGTAATTCTTTTAGAATATGAACATTTGATATTTCTCTACTTAAAACCTTCCTCTGATTAATACCATCCCATCTTATTCAGAATAACAAGTCCTTACCATCACCTACACTGCCCTGCCAACCCGGACCCCTCTGGACCCCATCAGGCTAAGACATTCTCCCCTCCTCCCAGCTGCCCCAGCCAGATTCGCCTTCCTGCTGTTCCTTGACCCCACTGAGCTCATTCTGTCCTTAGAACTCTGGCTTGTGATGGTCCCTCCACCTAGAATGCTCTTATCCCAGATGGCTTCATTTACTGGCCTCTCACTCAATGCTTTTGCTCAAGGAAGACTTTGCTAGCCACCCCATATAAAAATAGCACATTCTACACACACTCCCAGCACACTCTATTTTTAAATTCCGCTATATTTCTTCCATGGCACTCATTACCTTCCACATGATTGATTTTTTTATTGATTGATATGATCGCTATCTATCTTTTCCTACGAGAATGAAAGCACATCACTTTGTTGTATCCCTGGAACAGTGCCTGACATATAGTGGGAGCTGAAGAATTAAGTGAATAGATAGCAAAGTGGCGTCAGGTAATCTATTTACCTTTCCTCTATCTTGGTTTCTTCAACTTTAAGAATGGATCTAACATTGCCTACTCTGTAAGAGTGCTGTAAGGCACAGAGGGAACGTGTATGAAATGCATGGTTAGTGTTGAAACGTGTGTATTGTTGTTAGTGTTGTGTGGATTAACTGGGTAACACAGCAGAGGCCCTGACATGCTTCCTGCTGTGTCACAGGAGGTCAGGGGGTTATATTTCTCACTGCTCAGAGGAAGAGATTTTCTGATTATTTAGACAGACTCACTGGTGGCAGGAAGTTGGATGACAACAGCTCAAGTTTTGTATTGCACAGCTTAGTTCAAATTCTGATTCTATACAAGGAACTGGACAGGTTTTCTAACCTCTTCTTAGTTTCAGATATTTCATCTATAAAGTGGAAATAACTGAGCCCTATGATTACTAATACGATTAACAAGTTACTTTACCTGGCAAAAGGGAATTAAGTTTGCAGATCCGCTGACCTCAAATAAAGACATTATCCTGGATTATCTGGGTGGGTCCAGTGTATTGGCGAGAGCCTGGGAGAGGGAGAGATACAGAGTAGAACTGGAGAGATGGTAACAGGAGAGGACTCATCTAATATCGTTGGCTTTGAAGATGGTGGAAAGCACCACCCACCAAGAAACATGCTTGATGTAGTGCGACGTTGTGATTTTATATGAACTATCTATTTGGTTATTCCGATGGCCAAAATAGATTTCTCATGAATATTTGGTCTTCTTTCATAGTTCTTGGCTCACAGTTCTCACAACCCTTGGAATATCCTGAGCCATAAGAGCAGTGGGAACATCTTTTGCTATAACATTTGGGCTCTTGTCCTCAGTTCCAGAAATCCATTCAGAGACATAAAGGGGAAACAGTGTCTCATTATGCAGAACCAGCCCCTTTCCACTAAGTGGGGCTTATGATAATGAGGTGCGTTTTGGAAAGCACCTGAGAATGGGGGCATGTTCTCAGGGGAACCAACCATGAAGAGAGGGTTGGAACTTCCAGTCTCGAGCCCTGATTTCTAGGGAGGGGAGAGGGGTTGGAGGTTGACTCAGTTACCAATGGCCAGTGGCATGGCCTCAACTGGGATAACTCACCTTTGCTGCATGTGGGCGCTCATTGTCCAGAAGGCCAGATTGTTCACTTAGTGGTTGCAGGTTACCGAGAAGAATGACTGGAAGTGCCCAAGGATGCCTGAGGCTCAACCTAATATACTAAGGAACTTCCAAATCACACTGGAAGGTGCTATACAGTGGCTTCAAGAATTGTGTGTATGTTATGTAATCTACCCCATCCACCTCTTGTTGAGGCTTTTCTAGTCCTTCCCATAATCCCAGGTTCAGTTGGGCATCCCATGGTTGTACCCATCTGCCAAACACTGAATTTTTAAATATTTGTCCTCTCACTTAATCTTTACCAAACTTTGTAAATTAGGTCCTTTTATGATTATGATCCCTAATTTAGAGATGTGGAAGCTAAGGCCCAGAAACTTTCCAAGTTCATATAACAACATTTGGCAGAACTGGGAGCCAGGCCTAGTGCTGTCTGCCTATCAACCAGGGTTTCTCAATGTTGGCACTGCTGACATTTTGGACTGGATGGTTCTCTGTGTGGAGAGCTGTCCTATGTTTTGTAAGATATTTAGCAGCATCCCTGGACTTGACCCATAGATGCTAGTTATATAACCTCCACTCAAGACAACCAAAAATATCTCCAGACATTGCAAATATCCCCTGGAGGGGAGGGGTGGGCAAAACCACTGCTCTAAATCATGCTTCTAACCCACCTCATGAGTCTCTCCTTGAGGGAGGGACTTGAATTCTACCCGGAGCCAACACTCAGTGAATGCTTCCTGCCTGAAGAGGGGAGTAGGATTGAGGCAGAGCTGGGGCAGAGCTGGGGGCTGGAACTGCCATTCCAGCAGGCTCCTCTCAGGACTCACTCTTAGGCATTTAGCTTTTCCTCCTTCCAGATGCTGCACCCTCTCATTATGAACTCATCCTCCTTACAGTCAGAGAGAACCAGCCAGCTCTCCCAGGACATGGAAAGATGGCCCCAGAGCAGGCTAAAGAGAAAGCTCCAAGTTGGCATGGCTTTGCTGTTGGTGGAGGGGAGCTAAATATTTCATTTTCATAAAATAAACATGGATTGTCTTATCATGAAATATACATAAAAATGTTTAAACATGTTAATTATTAAACCAATATTGATTCATATTGGATGAGGCATTAAGGGGAAATTAGCTAATGTATTAATATCTCCTCCTCAGTTGACTAGTATCAGAATTCATCATATCTAATCACCAATAATCATAAAAGTGGCAGGCGATATTTATGATCAAGGGTGAGTGAGTACCGGGCAGCAAGTGACAGGGATGGGGGAAATATGAGAATCTGAAAGACAGAGCCTGTCAGGTGTCACAGCCCATCCTCGGAATCTCAGACATAAATTACTGGGTGCAGTCACATCATTAAAGTTAACCTTTTATATTGGGACAGTTAATGAATATCGTTTGGATCTGGCTTCCCGCTCAAAAATGAAATGGATGCAGATGCAGTGGAGAGGCAGAAAGAATGGGAACAGGCCTTAAAAGTTCAGGGTTGGAATTCTTTCTCACTGATATTTTACAGCTTTCGGCTCTGTTTATCCACCTGCAAAATGGGGTAATAATATCCACCGGGTGGCATTTTTCTCTGATCACTTATGTGTTTTAATCTTAGCTCACTAGCTAGTTTTCAAATTCCTTAAGGAATGAAACCTTTCCCCGGCATTTCTCCCCCATGTCCCGAAAGTAGGCTAAGTTAGTCATTTAAAAACCTGCTCTGAAATAAGGAAAAATCTGGACCTGAATTCTGGATCTTGTGCAAGTTACACTCTTTCTTTGTAACTCAATTTCCTCGTCTGTAAAATAATTTGCTTACCTCATAGACCTGCTGCGAATATAAGCTGTTAAGATGCATAGTAGGTGGTGAAACATAGAGTGTCGGGACTGTCGGATCCTCTATTCCTCTGTTTTCCTAGAGCAGTGACAAAGAACTAAACAGTTGACAAATATTCAGTGAAATTTCAGTAGATTTTTTTAAGTCAGTAATTCGTGAACTTTTAACACTGGAAATAACTTGAAATATCAGCCACCGTGGGTAACTATGGAGCCGTGCAAGCAACTTCTGGCGCAAAGCCTGCTGCTGAGAGGGACAAGCCATGGGAAGGGACCGAGCTTGTCATGCCAGCAAGTTCTCCTCCCACCTCCCCCAGTTTCTAGTGCGAGGAAGGGAGCATTTCTCCTTAATGTGAACACATGCGTGGGAAGAGCCGCTTAGAGTCCCACCTCTGCCACCAAATCATTTAAACCTCTGTAAAAGAAGAGGTCAAATGATGTAACTCACAGTCTTGTTTTGAGAATAAAGGGAAATAGAAGAATTAACACAAGAACATTTTGCCAATTTAGACATATCAGGCAGCATATCTTCTAAATTTTGAGCTATTTTTGTTATTTTTTTAAACATTTCTTAAATTGGGATATGTCTTACGGTTGACATGTACATTAACGTAGTGCTTCTCTCCTTTTCCCAAAGAGCTCTTATTAAATCAGTAGTGTGTGTTATAATTGGCAATGTCTTCAAAAACAGGTGAAGCAGTGTTATTACTCATCTCACCATAATTGAATAGACCCTCCTAAGAAACAGTGCTGCGTTACCCCAGATCAGCTATTCTGGGGTCACGTTCTTGCTAGTAAGTGAAAAAAATAGGGGAGAACTTGATGCATTCTTGTATTTTCTTCTGCGGCGAGGCATATGGACTTGTGGAACATTCCTCAGCTCAGAAGTGGGGGAAATGGCAGACACATGGACGTTTCCCAAACACATTTTCCTTAGCTGCGTTATGTCATCTGGGAGAAGCTGGTGAGAAACGGCCTACCCTTGCATATCAGGATCCATCAAACTCTTGAGATTGAAAACCTCTTCTGCAGCATTTCTCAGCTACCAGATGTCACACAGCTGCAGTGCACATTGTTATCAGAGCTCAAAAGAGAATAAAAAGTATTGTTGAAGCCATGAAGGCAGATGACATAGTAAACGGTGCATTTAATTTCAGCTTAATGTGAGAGATAGGGTGCGTTGGATAAATATTATCCGATCATTAAAAACATATTTGTGGAAGTTTAGCAACTTTGTCAGGGATGTGTGACTAATAATAGAGAGTTGTGAGGCCTCAAAAACATATTTGTCTTAATCGACTGGTATTTAGTTTGGATTATTGAGTGTTAAATCAAAATAAAAGTTTTCACTTGAGATTTTGCATTTCGTTTGTGATGGATTTGTCTTCATCCAGATACTCATCTTGGATACCCAGTTTGCCCATAAAAAAACCCCTCTGATATAATCATAGAATTCCCATCTTGGGAAAGTTCTTAGAAATCCAATCTCCATTCAGCATTTTTTGGTGCAAGTGGTATCATTGGTTTTGAATTGCAACTATATTTTCTGAATAAATGTAGTATTGCCACGCTGGGGAAAGTTTGGAAAAGAAAACAGAAAAAGTGTCAGCTATATTCCCTTCGCCCCAGCAGTCCCCTTTCATTTTCTGTCTGTCTGTGTGTTCTTGGCACACAGTCATTGTGTACCAAGAAAGCTATTTTTAATTCTCCATCATTCTTACTATATAGTTTTCATGACCACTGCATTTAATAATATAATACTTGTCTACAGAATGTCTGTGCTATCACGTACTGAACTGTTTCCCAGTGTTGAGATTTTTAGGTTGTGTCTGGTGGATCCAGATTGCCTGAGTTTGAATCCTGCTTCTACCCACTTACCCACAGTGTGACCTTGGGTGAGTTCCTTAATATCTCTGTTTCTCAGCCTCCACATTTGTAAAATGGGGATAATATTAATATGACCCCATAGAGTAGCTGTGAGGGTTAAATAAATCAATCCAGGTTCAACATTCAAAGCTGACACACAATGAACAGTCCGTAAGTATTAACTATTATGTTGATTTGTCAACTACAAATATTCTGATACACACTCCCAAAATGTTGAAGCATGTCCTTAAGGAGGAGTCCCATAAAATCTCATACCATGGCCCAGTCCCTTTTTGATCATTTCCAAAGTCAAATAATCTGTTATCTCTTTACATAGATTATTTCACTTTGGGATGACTTTAATTACTGGGAATTTCTTCTTTGTGTTGAATCTGGATGGGCCTCCTACTGAATCCCATTCAATGACTAGGTTCTATCTTTGTCTTAATGGAAATTATTTCAATACATTGACTCTCAAAGCATGTTCCCGGGGACACTAGTAACCCCCCGGCCCCGCCCAAGCCATTGAAGTTGTAATCCTTCCACTTCCAAAATGCCTCTTGAAACCACCTTGTCTTGGCTTTCATCACCACCGCCCTAGACTAGGCCACCATCACCTCCAGCCCTGGTTACAGCAGCACCCTCCCAATTGGTTTTTACATCTGCTCCTGGTGCATGGTGGCCACCAGCCTGGTCTTATGCCAAATGCTGGTCTGATCACAAAATGTATCTACTCCAAGCCCTTGAGTAGCATCTCCTTCTCAGACTGAAATCTGAGCTGTTCGCGGTGATCTACAGAGACCCACGTGGCTCTTCTGCCCTTCTCTCCCCCTCGTCTCCCCTCTCTCTCCCTTGTTCACCACAGTCCAGCCACACTGCTCCTTCTCAAATGTCCCAAGATCTTTATGGCATTTGTAACAGTGTCCCCTTTGCCTAGAAATCTCTTACTGTAGCCTGGCCACCCTCTCCATATCCTTCAGGCCTCCCCTGAAATGTTTTATGTAAAGAAACTTCTCTATAAAATATGTGTCTCTGTTTGTCAGAGTGCCTTGCTAATTTCCCCTCGAAGTGCTAATGAAGACTTTGTAATCATTTATTTGTGTATTTGTTTGTACAATCCCTCAATGAAGTAATGATTTACCAGTTCAGATGCACTTCTGTTAGTCACACCTGAAAGCACGTTCAAACAAACACTGGTCACAGGTAATTTTCCATAATCTCCCCTATGTTCCTAGAGCTGGAATGAAATAACTACAGTAACATTTTATTGAGCACCTGCTATGTCCCAGGACCTGTTCTAAGCATCGTATATGATCACTTTTATTGCCTGAGAGGTAAGCGCTAATACTATCCCATTTTACATCTTAACATGCCCAGTCACACAGCAGGTAAGTGGCAGAGCCAGGATTTGAATCCAAGCTAACTCTAGTGACCATGTTTCTAACGCCAACCTAGAGAAAATACACTTTTAAGGACCTTGGCTTTGATTTACGAAGGAAAACTCACAAAGCACACCAAGTGTTCTACATTTGGGACAAAAGCATGAAGAGAAGTCATTTGTTGATGCACTTAGAGGCTAAACTATTGAAGGGGTTGTTAAGTGAACCTTTTGAAGGTAAAGCGTCGCATGATTAAAATGACATTATTATTCCCATAGAAGAAAACATAAGGAGATCAACATGTCAAAAAAGGAAGCACACCATGCTGAGTGCTTTATGAATGACTTAATGAAAGCATTGGCTGCAATAATTACATACATGCAGTTAACTATATACAGTGTGCTTATATGTGTGTGAGTGGCTATATCCATACACATAGATCACATATGTACATACACAAGGTAGGGCAAAATTAGGTTTACAGTGGTTCATATGGAAAATAATACAATTAATAAATAATTCAAGAATGAACTGCTTCAGGTACTCACAACTGTAAACCTACTTTAGCCCCACCCTGTATGTACATATATAAGGATATGTTAAAAGAGCTACTAACAAGGAGAAACAAGGCAAATAAATATATATTCGCTACTTTACCTCTTTTTAATAGCTGTTTTCTATTTACAAAAATACTACGTACATGTTATTTAATTGATTAAAATGTTTTCCAATCTTTGGTCCTCATGTCCTGCCAGTCTCTCTGGAGGGAAGGACTGTTGTTTTGGGGATAAGAGATCTGAGGCTCAGAGAAGCGCAGGAACTCACCTGAGTGAGTTAAGTAGAGACACAGACCAGCTCTGAAGGCAGAGGCAGGAGAAGCAGAGCAGACAGGGTGGACTTCAGAGTCCCGGCGATAAATCACACACATGCCGAATCCTGGGCCTCTTTAACCCTTCTGACTGCTTTCTTCGTCTGTACAACCGGTTTTTAATGCCTGCTTTGCAGGGCTCTTAGGAAGATTGACTCAGACAATGTCTGTGAGGCACCTGAACTGGAATATAACGTCTATTATCTATTTAACATGTGAAGTTTTCCTCCTGCCCACCATCCTGGCCCCTTTCCCCTTTTCTCCTGGCGCCTCTTTCCAAAACAGCTCAATTGAGATGATGTAATGCTTCAATTGCCTGACCCGGCCCTGCTGTGGGATCACGGCCTTGGCCTTGCTTGATAAAAGCACTACATAAATACAGCTCCTGGAAATGCTGACATAACCCTAGTTACCATCAGGTGATGCCTTGCAAGGGGAAAAGATAGATGGCTTGGCCTCAGCTTATAATTCTAGAGAAAACCGGACACAGGCGCAGCTTCTGATCCCGGCTTCTCCTGAACTCTGAACTCACCATGTTAGTTACACCGAGGCCCATTGCATCACATCCGCACATAAAAGCTCTCTGTGGATGCATCTGTTTTAAGTTCACCCACAGTTCCTTCCTCCTGACCCCTCTCTATTTTGCTGGGCATGTTTGGAAAAGTATAGAAAGAATCCAGTTTGGAAGTCCAAGTCCCTGCCTTGCAACTTGCTGGCTCGGTGACCAAAGACAAATCATCATCTTTCTCTGGGCCTCAGTTTACTCAGAGAGGGTGAATTATTGCTTGTGCCATGGCCTTCAGACAGACTCCGACTCAAAGCTTCCTCTGGAAGAGAGGGTGGGTGTGGTATTTATTATCTTTCTCACGTGGTTTTATCAGGAGGGTATCCAATTTGGATTGACCCTGTGAATGCCCAGGTCCTCAGGTCTCTCTGGGCAAGAAATGGGGGCCACTTTCCCCAGATCTCTGAGCATATTTAGAGCCTTTAGGAGAGGGCCTGAAGGGCCTCTGACTTTGGATCTTACCTGCCTGGGTGGGCCTGGACAGACTAATGCAGACAAGGCCTCTTTAACCCACGTTACCTGGTTGAAGCTTTCTCATCCTGGAACAAGATTCATGCTGTACAGATGCAGGGAAAACCTTACCCTTGAGGGTCTAAGGGGGCCCCTGGGAGAATGCATTCTGTCTCGAGAGTGCCTGAAGTAATAAGCCAGGAGCCAAGTACCAGACTCAGCTTGTGCCATGCGCTGTGGATGGGAAACCGGCTGAGCAGAAGCTGAGAGGCAGG
Source organism: Miniopterus schreibersii (assembly GCF_964146895.1). NCBI lineage: Eukaryota > Metazoa > Chordata > Mammalia > Chiroptera > Miniopteridae > Miniopterus > Miniopterus schreibersii. The sequence continues at coordinate 14,107,393 of NC_138111.1, read as the reverse complement.
AATGCCCAGCAGTTGAGAGTGAGCTCTGCAGTCAGCCTGATGGGGTTGGAATCTTGACTCTTCCTTCTTAGCTATGGGTTTGGGGAGAGTCGTTTACCTCTTTGGTCCTTAATTTTCATTCTGTAAAATGGGACTGAATATGCATCTACCTCTTGTGTATTAATACCATGTGTTAATATATATCAGTCTTTAGAACAGTATTTGCATCTAGGTTAACTCTCAATGAATATTATCGCATAACTAACTAAGAGCTACCACCTACTGGATGGGCCCCCGGGTACCAGGTTCCTGACCCACATTGTCCCCTTTACTCTTTACAGCAACTCCAGGAAGTTGGCTCTATCAGTCCGATTTCACAGCTGAGGAAGGGAAGGATAAGAGAGGTTGCATCGCCTGCCCCAGGTCATGCAAGCCCACTTCAACTAGGTCTGATTCCAAAGCCTTGGCTTTGAACCCCTAAGCCATGTGCAGTAGAAACTGATATTTTCACCTATCAAATGGTGATAGTAAGCACCTGTTGTTTTAAATCCTTTAAATATATTCATCTATTTAATCTTCATAACAACTTTTTGGGGTAGGTGGCATTATCACCCCTATTTTTAATCTAAGGACGCTGAAGGGAGTGGAAAAAGTAATCTTGAATGTTTTTTAAAAATCTATATTTAATTAAACTCATGTTTTCTAAGTGTTTTCCGTAGACTACTAATCGTTTAAGTTTCTCTGTAAAATAAAGGCTTCTATGGCAAATACGTTTTGTAAATTCTGCCCAGGAAAGCCCCCACTCAGAGACACATAATGTATATTTGCATATCAAAGGGATGGAGTAGCCCGTAGAGATGGAACCTGTTAAACTTTGTTTAACCCAGTGTTTCCCAAAAGGATTTGACCAGGGAAGCCTGCCACCCCCTGCCCTCCTGCCTCACACTCCTGTACAACATCTGTCAACACTCTGCAAATCCTTTTGGCAAAGTTTATTCTAATTCAGTGCAACCTGCATTCACTGAAGGTCAGGCCTGCATCCATCCCTGTCATTGCTGGGCTTTGAAGGCATGTGGGGGAAGTCCTCCTGTTCTGCACGTTCACAATCTTGGTAGGAGAAAAAAATGCATGGCAAACTATTTAGAAAATAATCCAAATAATTAATTTTGATGTTTGATGGCAAAGATGCCAGAAAGACGGGGCTGTGGTGGGATGGAACAAAGCAGCCTGGGAGGAGGAAGGAGTTTGGCTCCTTCGTAGAACCATGCAGGACGGGCCTCAGCCTGCTCTGCAAAAACAGGGCAAGAAACCGCCCGCGGTCTAACACTAATTTGTTGACCTAGGTGGTTTCACGCTAACGATCACAGTTAATTTTCTTGCGGGAATTTCAATAAGACCCATTGCTTATTGTTATCATTAGGATTGTAGTTACTGTTGCTAAATTAGATGATTACGGGGTTATACAATCGAAACACCCTGAGCAAACCTTGTGTTTGGTTTCACCCATCTTTTTTCCTAGCACCACCTCAAGCTCTAGGACCCCTGCAGGCTCCTTCCTTACCCTCCTCACTTTATCACCCATCATTTTGATGAGCAAAGTCTCTAACAGAGGAGCTGGGTGAGTCACACTGTCGCCAGTCACCTTCCCCACTCCTTCCAGTGTTTGTCATCCCGTGGCTTCTGAACTGCCATCACTTTAGGACCAATGGCCGTTTCATGGAACTTGTGGTTCCTAAATAATCCCTGGCACTTTCAGTTTTCTTTTTGAAAACTCTGTGGGATAAGTCGCTCTGTTTGGTTAAGGTGACCTGGAGACGGTGTGTGCTCCAGGCCATGGGACCAGCAGAAGCAGCCAGTCCTGGGAGGCGGGAACCAAGCACATGTCCGAGAGACTTCAGAGGAAGGCCAGGCCCAGGTTCTGGGCGTGTGTTGCCCAAGGCTGGCATCCCCACTTAGCTCTGATGAACTGCCGAGCTCATAGCAACATCTCAGTCCCTTTCTGTGCCTCCCTATTGCTGTCCCCCTTCTCTGTCAAGTGGTCCCAGAGCAGCTGCTTTCTCTGGACATATGTCCATCCGCTGACTTTCCTGTGGACATTGGCGTCAGGTCAGGCTCCATGATGCAGCTCTTGCCACATCCTGCCCCATCTTCCCCTTGCTGAGTTTACTGATTCCACTATTATTTGGAACTTTGGGACTAAATGGTCCAAGCTTCAGACCAACCCACATCTTTTAGAAATCATAAAGCTTCTGTATTTATTCAATAATTATTAAGTGTCTAAAATACAGCTTGTCTATTATGTATTAGTTGCTGAGTGCCTGATATGGATTCTGCTGGACACGAGAGGTATGAGTGAGGGTTTCTACCTTAAAGAGTCAGCAATGAGAAAGTTAGCCCATGCTTCTGACATGACTAGATACGTATTTTAACATAAATGATAGCATTTGAAGTAGGAAGGTAGCCAAGAAGGATTTTGTCCGGGATGGATGTCAGAGTTTATGTAGGAGGTCACATTCAGTTGGGCAGAGAGTGCGAGAGGGGGAATGAGTGTCAAGAAACATACCTGGAAAGCCCAAAGCTCCTCCCTGCCCAGGGGACAGAGTGGAGGGCAGTGATGAAAACAGAGGCCCTGCAGCTCCCTGCCTGTGTTCAAAACCCTCCTCTGCTGTTTACCTACTTTGCCACATGTAACGGGGGGCGATCAAACTCACAGTTCTTGGGAGCCTCAGTTTTCTTTCCTGTAAAGTGGGCCTAACAATAGTATTAGCCTCATAATGTTGCTGTAGAGAGTTAAGATTAGTAAATGCATATATAACAGAACAGTGCCTGGCACACAAGTTTTGAATAAATGTTAGCTAATGTCATTACATGTAAGAATTAACCCTTTGCGGTCATATTAAATTTGGACATGGGTGTCGTACTGGTCAGAATTAAGAGCTTTCAGAGAAATTATGAACTGATACATGAATGAATAGAGTTAAGATTCGTACGGTTCCTTGCTGTGGTGGCTGAGAGTAGACATACGACCGGAACGGTAAAAAAGCTTTGGTGGCTGAGAGTAGACAAATGACCGCAAAGGGTTAAATAACAACTCTGACCATGTGCCCGTCACAGCTCTAGGGGCTAGGATATTGCAATGAGTAACACACACAGGCCACTGCCCTTTGGAGTATATATTCTGTCGGGGAATGATGGAAAATAAAGAAACGTTTAAAGGTAATTCCAGACGATGTTGTGTGCTATGGAGAAGCACGGGTGCCATGATGGAGCTGCGGTTTAGGTTGGTCCGGGAAGCTCTTCCCGAAGAGGCAGCATGGGGGCTAAGACCCCGATACTGGGGACTAGCCATTTGAAGATGCTGAGTACAGCGGGTCTGGGAAGAGAGACGGCAGGGACAAAGGCCTCAGGCGAGAACGGGCTTTCCAGGTACGGGAATGGAGAGGAGGCCAGGGTGACCCAGGTGCAGTGAGGGAGAGGGAAGGTAGGAGATGAGACCAGAGAAGTAAACAAGAGCCCAGGCGGCAGGGCTTGTAGTGTGCAGGGCTGTTTGGCATTTATCCTGCATCCCAAAGCCAGCTAGTGGCAGAGTCCAACGAGAGATAGGACTGGGATGAGCAGGAGACATGGCCGATTCTGAGTGTTAAAATTCTCTGGACCTCAGGAATGAAGACATTTTCCTCGTTACTTGTTGAGCCCCTTTGAACCAGAGGGAGTTCTCTCTCCTGCTTTTGAAAACAGGCCCCTTCCATTCATTAAAGGGAGACTATTAGTTGCCATTGCTCTCAGTTTAGCCCTGATTTTATGCCCTAGACAGGGAAGAAAAAAGGACATTCTTGTTGAAATAGAACCATGCCTCTCCCCATTCCATAGCCTTCGTTGCCATCCCATCAGCTTCGCCAAGCGTGGTGGGGGGGAGAGAGCTGACCTTGGAAGGTGTTCGCTTCATCCATCAGCCAGGGTCCTGGCCAGCAACAGATGCCACACTTAAAGGAGTGATTGAGGATGGCTTAATGGAAGGGCTGCTGACAGAGGTGTGGGGAAGGTTAAGGGCGCCACCAAGGGCCATAAAGCAGCGAGGAGGTAACAAGTGAGGGAAGCAGTGACCGCCCTAGGCCAGCTGGGACAAGGGCGGGGCGGGAGCCAGAGGAAGCTTAGCACGGGACAGGGTCGCCGAGCCTCACAGAGCTGTGGCCTCGAGTGACCGATGCAGCCCCGCAGAAATGCGGCACAGGACGGAGAGAACAGGGAGAAGAAATACTGGGCCTCCCTCTCTTCCCATCCTGATCTCCTGCCAGTGCCCCCCCCCCCCCCCCACTGGCTGAACCCAGGAGAAGCTAAAAAGCAGGAGAGCTGAGGGATGCGGAACCCTGGCCCCTCCAAGCTGTCTGCGGCCTGCTCCCCGAATCCGCGGCTGTTAGGTTGCAGGGAAAAGGGAGTTAAGGTTGTACGCGGAATCAAGTTGCTAAGCAGCTGGCCTTAAGGTAGGGATGTTATCCCTCTGTTGGAATCTAGGTGGACCTACTGTAATCAGAGGGTCCACAAACATGGAAGAGGGGCAGCCGAAGGAAACGAGAGATGGCAGCGTGAGGACTCCCCCGGACTGGAAGTCTTTGAAGGGAGCCAAGGAGTGCCGCTGGAAGCTGGGACAAGCAAGGACAGGGATTCCCTCCTGGGGCCTTCCCCGGGAACGGGGCTCTGCCCTCAGGGACAGAGCCTTGCCCACGCAGTGATCAGGGCGCACTGTGGCCCATTTCAGAACTGTAAGAGAATATATTTTTGTTGCCTTTAGCTACCAAGTTTGTGGGCCTTTGTTACAGCAGCCATGAAACGCTGATCTAAAAGCTCACCTGACGCATGGCCTAAAGGGCAGAGGAGGCGGGGAGGGTAGAGCGTGCCGGAGGGCGCAGTGGGGAACGTTCTGCACCCCTGGGCTCAGGTCTCGGCGCCACCCTTACTGTCCAGCTGTGGTCAAGCCGCCTCGCCTGCCAGGGCCTCAGTTTCCTCACCTGTGAAAGGAGGGCCATCCTGGCTACTTTGTGTGTGGCAGAATGGACGTGAAAGTGTTTAATGAACTAATGTCACATGGATGTAAGTCTTCTGCGGCCTAATGACCACAGGAAAAATGATTCGATGCAAAGTGGCTACTTTAGACATTCCTGAGTTTAAAGCTTTATTCTTCTTGCTTACATGATTTTTCCATTATGACTTTTTTCCACGTGAAAAATTAGGACATGTCTCTAATGCTCACTTGCCCATGGGGCCTGGAGCCATCCTGGCTGGGCTATAAATCTTTCCTTTCCATGTAAAGATTTATGGTTCTTGTTGGAGAAGATAGGCTACAACATGCATCCGCATAATCATGCACCCAGACGCACCTCGCATGTTCCAGAAAATGAGACTGCCCGTGGGAGACATAAATAGGCAGTTCACGACTTTCTCATCACACATCCCACGAGCAAATCTAACGCCCTCATCTGCATACAGACGCCACACATACTCATATTAATGTGTATGTTTCCCACGAAGGGCTCCCAAATAATTGAACCTGCCGGCCCCTCTAAAGCACATGGATGACGCAGAGGTAAATGCGCACAGACCCTGCACCTTACCTGCCATCACTGAACCCAAATGAATTGTGAATCCAAATAAATGCTTAACACCAGCAGAAATGTGTCTCCTGTGTGACAGTCATGAGGAAAAGTCAGATTACTTTTCATGACTCTCAAAATGGCTTGAGGAAGACAAGTTGGTTTATGTATTAAATTTATCTGGAATTTACATTTTGATTGGCCAACAGTCTGGGCAAATTCCACAGTAACCTATCGATCTGACAGAGATATTTGACAGCTCTGAACAATTGCCGAAATGGCTTTTAAAACCCAGCCAGTGAGAGCAAGAGTCGGGGAAATCTTCTCAGAGTCCTCTCATTCATCTTCTATCAGCTCCCCACCTCCCCCACCTGCTGGGGTGGCTTTCAGTAAAGCCAATGGAGACATATTTCCAGAGACGCAAGATGAAATTTTTCCCTAAGTCTTCCTCCATTGCTTCTCCTTGCCTTGGCCCCCCATTTCACCCCTGATCACACTCAGAGGCTCTCTTCCTCCTTGCAAAATCCACAGTTGATTCGGGGTCTGCTTGCTGGAGACAGATGGAGGCAATAACTATGTCTCCAGATTACCAGCCTGGCATCTTTCTGAAATGCTCCCCATCTCTGTGACCCCATCTCGATACTGAAGCAGGAATCATCCTGATTTCTCTCCTTCTGTCTGAAACATAATCTGTCATCTAAAATTATATCATTCCCAAACCAACTTGACTTTTTACACAGCGTGTCTGTACCGATCATTTCTCACTTGCCATAATTGTCTTGGATTGCTGTGGGTTTTTTTGATGAAAAATTAGCAGCTACTAAGTTCAGGATATTGCTAAAAGTTGAGACAGGCCTTCTAGAACAATGGTTCTCAAATGTGGTACCCAGCCTAGTAGCCATCAGCCTCACCTGAGAACTTGTTAGATATGCAAATTCTCAAGCCATATCCAGGCCTACTGAATCGGAAATTCAGGATATGTGTTTTAACAAAACTCCAATGTGATTCTAATGCAAGCGAAAGTTTGAGGATCAGTCATGTAGTATTTGAGGTGTGTTCAAAAAGCTGATACTGATTTCTGTAGCAAAAGTGACAACACAGTGTTAATGCAGATTCAAGAGCAAAACTTCATAAACTCTAGGGGGCAAGGTAGGGAGAATTTGTGGAGGACACCGGAAGGCTTCAGAGATCAGAGGTCCCTGTGGTGTGCTTTGAAGGGCGATCCAGAGGACGTTACAGGCCAAGGTTGGGGGGGTTGGAGAGGAAGAATGCCAGCATGGCAAATGTCTAGCACTGCACCTGCCCTTGTGTGTTCCCCGCCCGCGGCAGACATTACTAATAGAGCGTGGCTCTTTTCCCTTTGAGGGCTGGGATCGTGTCAGGATCTTTCTAAGCAGACTTCTCTAGGTAGCCAATAGCAAATAATTAAAATTGGCAGCCATTTGTCTATTTTCTGTTTCTGGAGCAGAGTCAGCAGACTAAAGGCATGCTCAGGCAATAGACCTTCTATTGGGGGGCCTCAGAGGGATGAGGTCCAGGGCGTACTAGGTTGCATAGGGCCACGAATGACAGCTAAGAGTCTGAACTTATTTCCATGTGCAGTAGGGAAGCCATTAAGGAACTGATTCAAGAGAGTGACGCGACCAGAAACATTTCATGATTAGGCACTTTGCCTTCCACTCCCTTTAGATAGTGGTTTCCAAACTTGGCTGCCCATTAGAATCACTTGGGGAGCTTTTAAAACTCCTGGTGCCAGACCACACCCCAAACCAATGAAATTAGAATCTCTGGGGATATGATCTGAGCATCAGTGTTTTTAAAGCTCCCTTGGTGATTACAATGAGCAGCCAACTTTAAGACCCAGTAGTTTAAGCCATACATTTACTGCAGTGGGGATTCTTTGTTACCCATCCATTCGGGCATATTGCATCAGTCTGGCATGATATCTCGCATGGGAAAGATTGCAGGCGCAGTAAGTCAAAGTCAGCATCTAGTTGGCTGAGGGGGTGTTCAGTCACCTTCCATGTAGAATTGCCTTCCGTTTTCAGGTGGGAAGGTTTCAAAAGAAGCACAAGCCAAACATCTTGAAATTACAGCAACATTTTCACCCTAAGCATAGCAGTCCCCTGCTGGGAAAACCAGTGGCCACAGAGCTCACCAGAGTTGAAAAGGCCATGACTCTCTTTCTGTTCTTTTGAAATGGTTTGTGGGGAGTAAGAAATATGGCAAAAAGGGAGAAAAAATGAGACAAGCAGAATATATAGAATGAATGAATACATGGAGAAGATTACATGAGTGGGTAGATAAGAAACCTGGAAGAGAGGACTCAGCTGGGAGCTCAGTGGTATTTCCTTGGAGTTCTCTTTTGCTTTGTTTCTCCCATAGCCCAGATTTATCCCCAAATCTCATTGTTTATTGCTATTTGCTCATTTCTCTTTTAGCATAAACTACTTTTTCATGCTTATTTTCCCCTAAACAGGTGGTAATCTCCAACTTTGCATCTCTCACAGTAGCATTTTAACTCTAAATTTGCATTTCTCTTATCTTCTCTTATGGAAGTTGGCTCCACCAAAAATGCCCTTCTATGACCTTCCCCCAGAGCCCACTCCTGTGAGCTCCAATCAAAATGCTGCCTCCTTGACTCCTCAGGACAGACTTGGTGTTCTCAAAGCATAAGGACTGTATCAAAGCATGTATTTATTATAGTCAGAAGACTTCTCCCATTTGTCTCCCCCTTTCTTGCTCCTGATTATAAAAGCAATATGTATTCCTTTATACATATATTTTTTTAAAATCTAGAAAAAGACTTTTAAATTTTAGAAAATCCTTAGTGATTCTGTCTCCCAGATGAAATCACTGAATGGTTGCATGTTTGAAGTGGTTTTGCTGTGTGTGTGTTAACTTCGTTGAGATCATAACTTATATAGAGGGGTGTTTTCTATTTTGAAAATGTGATGTTAGTAACTGCTTTTTTAAAATTAAAAATTTTTTTCCAAGTCTCATTTACAATGCCTACATTAATTTCCATCATACAGAATGTACCGCAATTTTAATCAGTTCTTTCTTTTTGCTTCTAATTATGCTATTATTGAAACGTGTAGACATAGGCACACACAAGTCTCTGTAATGTATAGATCAGTGTATTTTTAGTCTCTGTTGCAAATTAGTTTCTTTGGATCTTACAAATGGGAATATTGCTTTAGAATATTTCATTGTATTTAACTCTAGATACAATGCTTGAATGTTTTCTCAAAAGATACAGATTTATGTTCCCAGCAGCAGAGAAGCGTGCTTATCTCACAGGTCCCCAGTTGGGAGAATTGTGTTCCCCAGTTTTGCTAATTTGAGAGGTGAGGATAATAGTTCATTGTTTTAATTTGCATTTATTTAATTGCCAGTGAGGTTCCCTTTTTAAAACATATGTTTATTTTGTATTTGCATTTTCTTTTTATCAATTGCCTCTTGTGACATTTTATGGACAGTTATCAATTGGAATCTGAAAGTTTTGTACCAATTTCCTTTATGTTTTAAAGATAACTCTTATTCTGTTATGGTTGCATAACATTTTTCCAGTTTGCCCCCTAGTATTTCAATTTTGTCATTGTTTCAGTAAAGATTATTTTATATTTTTATATAATAACATCTAATTTTACTTCTGTGGGTAATTTCTTCTCTTTTTATGTTAAAATAGCCTCTTTCCCTTTGCATCTCAATTTGATTAATTCTCACTATTATTTACTTTTTGTTTTTAAAAATGTTAAGTATTTAATTTAATTATTTTACAAATTTATAACCCATTCAAGTAGACAAAACTGGTGAATGCTTTTCTACACCCCAAAACTCTCAACCCCTAGTAAAAGGGCCCCATAACCATGTGTTAAAAGTAAAATTTCCCCCACAAATTTGTGATACCATTTTAATGATATATTAAATTTCTGTGTGTGTGTGTGTGTGTGTGTGTGTGTTTGTAACCCAGTCTTATTTTTCAATATCTGTTTGTCCACTGACATGTCTTTTTGCACCAGAAACATAATGTTTTTATGATTTTTGCTGTGTAATATAGGAGGGAAAACCTTTCCAATAATTCTTATTTTTTTAAAATGACCTAGCTCCTTTTACCTATCATGATTGTAAATGAGCTTCAGAATCATCTTGTTAGGTTTCCAAAAACCTTGTCAACATTTTGATTGGAAAATATGATAAACCTGTAAGTTAACTTAGGAAAAACTGGTCTCTTCACATTATTGACCCTTCTGCCCAGCAACACTGTTTATCTTCCCATTTAGTCAAGTATTTTTTACATCTCACAGTAAAGTTATGTGGTTTTCTTCATAAGCATCTTACATATTTCTTGTTAAAGCTATTTATAGGCATTTTATGTTTTCTGTTGTTGTGAGTAAGATATTTTAAAATCATATTTCCCGAGTAGTTATTGCCAGGAAAGAAAAACACCATTATTTTGGTGTATTTACCCTGTAACCAGTCTCTCTGCTGAGCTTTCTTATTAATTTTAATAGTTTTTAGTTGATCCTCCTGGGTGTTCTAGGTATCAAAATATTATCTTTTGCAAATAATGATAATTTTGTCTCTTTGTCTTAAGCCATTAGTATTCCAGCGAAGCTATCTTTATTGGGAAGGCTGGAAACTGATCCCCGCAGCAGAGGGGAAGCAATGCCTCTGGTGGGGGTGGCAGAGAGGCTGCTGCTGAAAGGAGGCGACAAGGCAACACCATGGAAACAGGAGCCAGTGCGGGGGTCCCTTGGGAACTGGAGCTAGGCAACTTACTGGGAACCAAAGGCGCTCTCCCCGTCTTTTCAGAGTTACACGATCGGTGCTTCCCTCGCCTTCCTGGGCCTCTGTTTCTCCGTGTCTCTCTCCTCTCCTTAGGAAACTTTCTCTGCTGGCTCATGCACCTGAACATACCAACTGTCCTCCCAGTGCTGCCAGCGAGTGTGGACCCGTATTCTCTTCTGACTCTATTGCCCGGCAGCCCGAGAGAAGCTCTGTTAGCCGCTGGCCGGCCAGTGGGTCAGCTGACGTCTGTTCAGGGGTCCACATGGGTCCCTGCAGCGCTGCCAGGTGGGGGCCGGGCCCTCTGGTAGGAACACAGCCTCTGGGGTCTGCGAATCCTGTTTTTGGCAAGTTCTGCTGGTTTCAGGCCATGAATGAAATTGCTGTTCAACTTCTCTGCTCTTGGAGTAGCTTATAAAGTATAAGAAGGATGCGTTTCTTGAAATTTTGAGAGAAATTACCTGGAAAAAAAAATACTCTTTGGGAACAGCAGCTTTCGGAGAAGTGATTCTTTGAGAACTCTTTCAGTTTCTCCCGTGCCATTGCTCCAGTGAGGTCGTGAGCGCTTCTCGTTTGTCTCCTCACTGGACCGTGGCCTCCCAGACAGCCAGGGCCGTGTTTCATTGATCCGTCTGAGCCCAGCTCCAGCCCGGGGCCTGGCCCCGAGCGGACGCTTGGTTTGCTGAGTTGGAGTGATTGGAATCAGAGGCGGCAGAGACAGTGAGCAGAGGCCTAGGTGTGGAGGCAGGGGACTGGAGCGCAAGGGTTCGCTGTTTTTCACTAATTGGGAGGGTTCAGGTCAGTTGTTTCACTCGTGAGTTTTGCTTTTCAAACATGTGATGTGGTGAAGTTTGGGTTGGGGTGTGTGTGGAGAGGGTCCTGCAAAATCTCCACCCCGCTCCAACATCCTGACTTGAGCTTAGGTGTAAAAACCGGATTTCTTCCAGGAAAATAAAAAAACAAACAACTTTTCAGAATTCTGTATGAATCCTTGTGGAACCAGGGGAGTATTAATAAACAAGTAAATAAAGTAAATACATGAATTAGGTTTTATTTACCCTCTCACATGGGAAGATAATCATTTGTTAGTTTAAGCCCCGAGGCATTGCCTTCTTGAGGTACGTGTGTGAAATCCAAACATTTTTGTGAAAATTCCCAGAGCTGAATCACTGTATGTGCCTGCTATTTTAATGGGGGCTAAGTGCCTTTTTCCCTAACAATTTATTGTTTTAAAAAATGTAAACTGGACCCCTAATTCATGCATTTTCTGAAGATGCTGTCTCGCTCTTGACATTTCTCAGTGCTCTTGGCCTGTTTTGTAGGAGTGCGTGTGCACACTCAATCTCTTCTGAGTGAGGGTGGTTAGCTGTGTGAGGGCCTTATACACGGTCTGGGTCTTGCATGCGCCCTGTTTTCTCAATCCCACAGCGTAGTTTGACTGACTGGCTACCGTCAGACTGTGGGAAAGGAGGAGGAAAGGGACCTTCACACATGGGGGTAACTGGGAGTCTGTCTTTCTTGCCCCCTGGTCATGATCAAGGACAGTTCCCGTCAAGAACACCTAAATTCACAGCAGTCAGCAGGCCCCTCACGGAGTCCCAAGATCGGGTCACACGGAACTCGTTTCTAACGTGCCTTTCAAATATGAAACACGAGCACTGATTGAAAACCTGAAGACATTTTTATTTCGCCTCAGGCCAGGATTTTTAATTTTAAAAAAAGAATAATAATAAACCTGTCAAGGTCTGCAAGAAAGGCTCTTAGATATTCTGGCCAATTGTTTATTTAAAAATCCAATAATGCAATTTCCTCAGCAGCAGGAGTCAAGAGACCCTCTCCTCTCTAGGCTGAATGTCCTATAAGTGGGCTGTAGCCAGATTCCCAGTCCACAAAACACACAGGACTTAACAAAAGAGATTCTACTTTGTGGGCCCAGGGCAGGATATCTTGAATCTCTGTCCAAAATAAGAGTAAGAAGACCTGGTGTTTAGTCTCACTCACTGTCCCTAAAATTTTGACATTGATAAATTTTAAACACAAAACTTTAAATTTGTAATAGGTCCGCCAATCATCTCCTCAAGAGATGAATGAGTCATTTATAGTTCAAGAGCAGAGAAAGGACCTCTCCGTGTACTATATCACCAACCTGTTGGTCATAACTGATTGTCCCAAAGAAGCACTACTGACCTACTGGGCCAATCAGATTGTATCTCTCAGGAATTTGAAATCACTGCTTGAAAAAGAGACTCAGTTAACTGTGGGCACTGGAGCTCTAAAGAGCCAGTTATCTCAAGGACTAACACAACTGTTTGGGAATAGCTATGATGGACTACGGTTAAACTGAAGAAGCTGGTCTTTAGACAGAAACTAGAAGACATGGGAGACAGAAGCAGAGATGGGAGGCCAGGGGTGGGGGAGGGAGGAAGGAAGGAAAGAAGGAAGGAAAGAAGGCAAGAAGGGAAAGAAGGAAGGGAGGGAGGGAGGAGGGGGAAGCAGGCACCCAATGATGTTCTAGTTCCTGTGAGGCCTGGAAGTAGAGTTCTATGAGTTTCTCACTTTCTTTTTCTTGAGTTTCTTTGAGTGAATTTTTACCACTGGAAAACAGCTACAAGAGTATTCCTTAACTTTGTATCTGAGCAGACTTGAGGTACCTCTTGTCTTACCAGTTCATTCAATGCACAAATACTTGTTGAACATGTTTTATGAACCAGGGTCTCTAGTGGAAGCTGAGAGAAGACAATAAACAAGACAATGACCTCATGGAGTTTATATTTTAATAGGGAGAAAAGACCAAAAGCAAGATAGGAAAGCAAAATTTATAAACAAGTAAATGGCAGCACATTAACAAATATAATAAATGAACAAAAGGAACCCATAGAATCCTGAGAAATAGGTTGAGGAGATGGACTTCTTTTCAAAAACGTGGTCAGAGAAACTCTCAGAAGTGATGCTGAAGCTAAGACCCAAACAATGAGAAAGCACTGACTCTGCAAAGAGTTGGGGAAATTGAGTTTCAGGCAGGATTTATGTTGGTGCTTTCAGTGGAAATGAGCTCAGGTATAATGATCCCCAATTTCATGCTTTGTTCTTTCTCTGTGTGGAGCAGAAACAGCACCAATTTAGAGCCATAAAGAACTGGATATAATTCCTGGCTCTGCTGTGTGGTCTTGGGCAACTCAATTTGTTCCTCAGAACCCACTTTTCTTACTTGTAAAATGGGGCTAAGGGTGCCTGACTTGCAGGTTTGTTATGAAGTCTAGCAATAATGTATACAAATATCTAACCCAGTAGACAATAAATAGTTGCTCTCACTATTTATGACTATTATTTCTGAGCCTCCACTCCATCAAAATATAGGGGCAAGAAGTAACTTAACTTTGTACCTTAACACACTGGAAAAATAAAACTATATCCATAGTGAGCAGAAGGAAGGAAATAATGAAGATTAGAGAGGGAGAGAAAAAACAACATAAAGAAGAAAATATAGAGAAAATCAAACCAAAACTTTGTTCTTTGACAAGATCAGCAGAATTAACAAATCTGCACACTGGCCAAGGAAAAAGTAGAAAAGACTCAAATTAATAAAAGTGGGAATGAAAGAAGGAACATCACTACTAACCTTACAGAAATTAAGAGGAGTATAAGGAAATACTATGAATAGCTACATGCCACAAACTAATACTCTATAAAAAATGAACAAATTCCTAGAAAGACACAAACTACCAAAACTGACTCCAGAAGAAATAGAAAATCTGAATAACAAGAGAACAGATTAATAATAATTATAGAAACACCCCAAAGAAAAGCCCAGGACCTGATTTACTAATGAATTTTAGCAAACTTTTAAGGAAGAATTGATGTCAATTCTTTATAAAATCTTCTGAAAATATAAGGGGAGGAAATATTGCCCAACTCATTCTAGAAGGCCAGCATTATTCCGATACAAAAATTAGACAAATACATCACAAGAAAACAAAACTATCAATATTCCTTATGAATATAGATGCAAATATCCTTTTAAAAAATATGAGCAAGCTGAGTCTGGTATGATATAAAACTGATTATTCACCATGACCAAGTAGGGCTCCTCTCAGGAATGCAAGAGTGACTCAACATATGAGACGAAGCCAAAGAAGTAAGCAGGATAAAGGACAAATTCAATAGACACAGAAAAAAAACTCTTGACAAAAATACAGTATTCTTTTATGATAAAAGCACAATAAACTAGAAATAACTCCTCAATCTGATAAAGGACACCTACAGCTAATAGCATACTTAGTGTGAAAGACTAAAAGCTTTCCCTCTAAGATCAGAAACATGTGTCTGCTCTCAGTATTTGTGGTCAGTGTGGTACTAAAGGTTCTAGCCAAGAGATATTATACATATATGTATGTATATTATAGGTATTATACATATATATATGTTCTAATTGAGGGAAAAGAAATAAACTATATCTGTAGATGCCATGATCTTGTATGTAGAAAACTCTAAGGAATACATAAAAAATTGTTAGCTCTAGTAAGCGAGTTTAACAGTTTTTAAGATATAAGAGAAATGCACAAAAATCTATTGTATTTCTATAAATTGGTAATAAACAATTTAAAAATGAAATTAAGAAAACAATGCCCTTTATAAGAGCATTGAAAATAAAATATAAATACAGCTAGCAAAAGAAGTTCAAAACCTATATTCTGAAAAAAAAACCAAAAAACATTATTTAAAGAAATTAAAGAAAATACAAAGAAATGAAAGGGCATCATGCTCATGGATCAGGCGGCTTGATACTGTTATGACTGACCTATGGATTCAAGGTAATCTCTTTCAAAATCCCAGCTGACTTTTTTCAGAAATTGATAAACGAAACCTAAAATTGATATGGAAATGCAAGGGACTAGGCCTACTTGGTGGGGACGGGGAGAGAATCTTGAATGGGAGAGAATGAACCTGGAGAGTTCACAGTTTATAATTTCAAAACTTAATATAAAACAAGATAGAATGGTACTGGCATAAGAATAAAAATCAAATAGAATCGAGAACCCTGAACCCTCACATTTATGGTCGATTAATTTTCAACAAGGATACCAAGATCATTCAGTGAGCAAAAATAGTTTTTCCAACAAATGGTGCTGGGACAACTGGCTATCCACACTGAAAGAGATGAAGTTGGGCGCCTTCTTTACACCATATGTAAAACTTAACCCAAATAGATCAAAGACCTACATGTAAATATATTTAATACTTACATATAAAATATACTTAGATATAGTATATGTGTGAATTACATATGGAAAATATTTGTGAAATGGTCTAGAAGTACTTATGTAAAAATGCTGTCTCTGAGTGGAGACAATTATATTTCTTTTTGCTTTTCTGCATTTCCTAATCGTTTAAAAGTACGATCATCCTTGACTTCTGGACTAATCAGTTCTCTGGATTAACCAACGCTGTCCCTTTTCTTTGAAGATTTGACGGAAGCCCCCTGCAAGTTAGCCCCTGCCCGCTAGGAGACTGCTCCTCAGCGCTTCGGCTTCCTCTGGCTCCCCGTTAACCCGCAGTCACAGATCCTGATGGCAGCGGGTAAGAGGGACTCTCCTGTAGTGGGAGCCGGGGAGCGCTGGTGTCACACAATTAGCAAATGGGCTCCAGTCCCAGTGGCATTGCTTTGTGGCGGGAAAGACCCTCACAGTAAGCTTCAGAAGGACCGTTCTACACGTTTCCAGGCAGTTCCTGCATTGTTACTATTGTTTTTCATTTTGTTATTCTTTGAGATCCTTCTCTTTCCTTGTCATTTCCTTCACATTTTTAGCTGTCACTCTCAGTAGGGAAAGGACAGCAACAACCACCACAAATGGAGCTGTGGTCAGTTAAGTTAGTTCCGTTAAAAGAGAATGGGGGTGCGGGCTTTAGCTATTCTGAGTACAAAGCGTACGAAGTGTTCATCTCAGCAGAGAGCACATTGGCAATATTAGGGTAGTTTCAACTCATTTTAATTATTCGGATAACTTGGGAACCCAGGAAAAGACAAGAAGGCTGATGGCAGATTCGTCAGTTTTTGTTAATGGTGCTAAATTACATTTCTTAGAAAAGACAACACATGCACACCCACTTCTCTCCAGGGAGCTCAGAGAAAGACACTGCTTTTCCAAGGAAGGTCATTAGGGTGAGTTTTTCTCCTTATGATAATAGGTCTCAGAATCCTTGGGCAGAAAAGGCTGTTGAGTATTGAATCTAACACCCTTGTTTTACAGATAAAACACTGAAGCTCAGACAGAGGAAGGGGTTGACTGAAAGTAGCAGTGCAAATCACTGGCAGAGCCAGGAGCAGAACTGAGTCTCCTGACTGTTTTGGTCTAGGGCTCTTTCCATACAGGGTCAAGTAGTTAAGGGAAATGGGTAAAATGCATGAGGGTAAGGCAATAGGGGATGGTGTGGACTGTGGTGAACTAGAAAGAGTATGATCTGCCCCTGTGCTGGAAAACATACACACATCTGCAGAATGGATCTGGCTCCTGGCTCTCAGTATGCATACCCTACTATACCAAATATCTCATCTAGAAACTCCAATACATTTATAAATGGCTAACTTTATTTACATTTAGTGGATGACTTCACGATTTTAATGAAAGGGCTCTGGAGATCATTTAACTCAATCTCCACTTAAAATCTCTTTTGCAGTCATCCCTCTCAGCTGAAATCCTTTCAGTGATGGGGAACTTGCTACCATATGATTTAGAGCATTTGATTCACAGACTGCCTTGGTCATTAAAATTCTCTTAACAAAACAAAACAAACTTCTCTGTGACTTCCACATGCTGGAAAAACTTTAACCTTTGAAGCCAAACAAGAAGGAGTCTTATCCATTTTTAAACGGATAGCTTTTGAAATGGTTGAAGATGGTTTGCGTGCCCTTCCAGATTTTCTCATCTCCCTTAAGCATTCTTCATGATATATGACACTCAGCTGGGTGGTGTGTTCAAAACGGCAAGGGAAAGTCCCTCCAAACCAAAATAGCTCTTCTGATAGTCCATCATCACACCTAAAATTAATCCAAGATACTAAAGTATTCAAAGAGATGTCAAAAGAAGTGGAAGAAAGTTTCAGAAAGGAAACATGGGGAGGGTATTTGCAGTTAATATTAATAATAATGACATCTAACATTTATCAAAATCTTATGACATGCTAAGAATTCTGCTGAAATCCTCCTGTGTGTGTATATATATGACATATACATTTATATATATATATATATATAAATTCACACACACACATATGTAATATTCAGTGTTATCCCAATAGATAGGCATTTTGTCCCCATTTTATAGATGAAGAAATTGAGCCTCAGGGAGGTTAATTGACCTACCTAAGGTCATTTAACCCCAAAGTGGCAAAGCCAGGATTTAAACTACATCTGTTTAATCCTAAAATCAGTGCTCTTACCTGCCTTTCTGCTACCAAGTATTGAAAAGCGTACTGAAATCTGAGTCTAAATCCTTGGGTACAAGTTCTCCTGCTGGCTGCTGACCTGAGCGATTTAGCTCACCTCTGAGCCTCTCTGCCTTCTCATCTGTTCTGCATAATTGTTTCAGTTCTCTCTCTTCCTTTCTATTTCTAATGATCCAATTTCCAGATGAGAGCTGAACATTCTTCTCTTAAGAACCGATTGTGGTTCCCTTGGCTGAGGGAGGGAAGGGGAAATGTGTAAATTTCTCTGCATGAAATGAGGCCCCATCTTCTCTAAGCTCCTGCCCACGTCTGCAGCCTCTTTCTGGCAACTCTTCCTTCAAGCGCCTTCTAAAGGTTTCTTGCCTCCAGCAAACTTGCTGTACACTGTCTTTCCTTTACGCTTTTCTCTCTGCCTTGAATGGCTTTTTCTTCCTGGAGAAATTATGTCTAATTTTCCAATTGGAGCTCAAATTACTGCCCCCTCCCCCTGTTTTACCCTGACCCCACCAGAATGAACCCATTTTCTTCTGGCTCCTTAACTGCTTAGTTCATCTCTTTATCATAATCCCCTGTGCTAGGGTCAGAATATGTGCCCCTAAATGTCACATGGTGGGCTCCTAACCCCCAGTGTGATGCTGTGAGAAGGTTGGGCCTTTCAGAGGCGATTAGGTGATGAGGGGGAAGCCCACATGAATGGAATTAGTGCTCTCATAAAAGAAGCCTCACCGAGCACCCTCGCCCCTCCCACCATGTGAGGATGCACTTAGAAGTCTGCAACCTGGAAGAGGGGCCCCACCCCACCGTGCTGGCACCCTGATCTCAGACTCCCGGCCTCCAGAACTGTGAGAAATAAATCAGTTTCCGTTGTTTATGAGCTATACACTCTCTGGTATTTTGTTATAGCAGCCTAAATGGACTAAGCAGTCTGTTTACATGCTACTTTTAGAATATAAATTTCTTGAAAGCAAGAGGCATATTTTATTTATTAAATTTTTAATTACAACATATAACACAGTATCTTGCACATCAGAAAATGAAGTTAGCACCTACTCTGTGCAGGATGCAACGTATGCTAGGTGCTATGCCGTCACAGTACTTGACCATTTCTTTAACGAAGGAGCCACTGTACAAAACAGAAAGACTGGGCTTCCTTCCGTCACATCAATTAACATTTTATTAAATGTAATGAATTCTATTTACCACAAAACAACGGCCCTTAAATGACATTCATTTGGATATAGAGATGTAGTTTCACTTTCAGAGAGCAGAAGATAAAATCAGGTCCCCTACCATGATTACACCACTGTCATTATAGTTATGAGGATGAATATGAGATTATTATTATTTTTATTATCTTTAGCAAATGAGTTTTCTCCCCCCACCCCCGAGCTTCCCAGAACATTTCTCATGTGTTTCCAGCTGCCCCATCTTGTTTTGACACTTCTGCTGGGGAGCCTTGTGGAGAGGGGAGAGGGGAGAGGGGACAGAGGACAGAGGCTGACCTTGGGCTTGGGCTGGCCTGCTGGCTACAGACTGCCCCTTGGCTGCCGCCACCGCTTTGTCTCTCCCTCCGCTGCTCTCAAGGCCACCATTGATCAGCTCACAGAGTGCTTTACAGCTGCAGCCTTGGGCAGGCCTTCAGAGAAATTGATTGCAGTCAATTCCCAGCAGATTGAGCCACATCAACTTGTCTCCTGGTCCCACCAATGAGCACCTTGACTTCCCTTTTTAATTACCCCAGTAGGCCTCCTGCAGAGGGGCCAGGGCACAGGTGGAGAGAGAGAGAGCTAGGAGAAAGGGAGAGAGGGAGAGAAGTGGGGGCTAAACTGAAACAGCTTTCCCCGGAGTGGGGTGCTTGCTTAACTTTGCCAGGAAACTGGGTCCCATTTGTTCATTCTGAATTTAGTATGTGGATTATTAGAGAATTTGATTAGAGAATCACAAATGAATTTGAGATCCAACTCAGCCAACTAATTTGGCAAACTTGGCCGGTTATTTCACATAGCTGGGACTCAGTTTCACATCTATAAATGAGAAAATTAGTAAGGCAACCTTAACAACTATAAACATGCATAAATATGGATAAAATCACTGCCACTGCTACAAATATGAGGACAGAGATGGTGATGAGTGCTGACATCTACTGAGCATCTAGAGGCCCTGAGTGCCACGATATATGCTTTACATTGATAATTTTTTCTTATTTTTTAAACCATCACTCTACCAAAGGATAGAGGGAAAGTCTTTTCCTCCATGTCCTATAAGTAGGCCCGAGGCTAAAAAGTTTAGGCTATTGTCTAAATGTGTAATATCAGAGATCAAACCCAAGTTTCTCTGCACTCAGAGCCCTTGCTGTAGGAGAGGCATCTGATACAGGCACTTCGCCTTGATAGTCACGTGGGGAAAATGCCCATGATCCATTCCTTTCTCACAACAAAAGGAAGTTCTCTGCCCCCGTATTTACGTATCCGCACCTCTGCCTGTAAGATAAACTGGAAGTGTGGGCTGACAGTCGCTTCTACCTCGTGCGTCGCTCTTACCCAGGCTTGGAAGTCATGTAGTGATCGATTGGGATAGTATGAGTGGCCGGCTGCCTGCATCCAGCCCCCTGGGGGACTTGTTGAAAACACATTGCCGGTCCCCTTCCAGCACTGTTTAATCAGGAGTCATAGGCCAGGGACCCGGGACACTGCGTTTTAACCAGGGCCCCTGGTGACTGTTAGGAGCACTGATGTTGGGGAACCGCTGGGACTGAAACCTGTGGCTCTGCCAGAGCTTGAGTTCAAGGCAGTACATCGCCCTCACCTTACCCCGGTGGGCTCTGCATGATGCCACCTCCGCAGAAAACTTTAGTGTCTTCCTGGCATTTTATGTGGTCTGAACTCTGGTTTCCTACCCACCAGCCCTCCCCACACCCGTCCTACCTTGCACATGCCTGTTCAGTTCCATGGGAGAGGACGCACCCCACCCCAGGGGCGGATCACGATTTTTCTTTTTTTCAGAGCTGTTATAGCTCTATTGCAATATTATATCATTTAACTTAATAAAGTGCCCATTTTGTCATTTTTTTCTTTTAAATTTATTTTTCAATTACAGTTTACATTGACTATTATTTTGTATTCATTTCAGGCATACAGCATGGGGGTTAGACAGTCACGTGCTTTACAGATTGTTCCCCCAATGTTTCTAGTACCCACCTGACACCCTACCTAGTTATTAAATGTTACTGACTGTATTCTCCATTCCCATGGCTGTTTCGTAAGTACCAGTTTGTACTTCTTTTTTCCTTCACCGCTTTTCCCCCAGCCCCCACCCCCTTCCCTTCTGGCAGCCGTGGGTCAGTTCTCTGTATCTAGAACCCTGATTTTTCTAAGCCACTGGGCCAGCCTGTTTGCTGGTTACTGGCTATGGATGACAGTGTCATCTAATTCTGGGTTAGGTGAGTCAGAGTCTTCGGGGAGCTCCTCGGAAAATATTTTTATTCCTCATAAAAGAAACCTATGTAAGGGAAGGTCCTTGGCTCAGTCCCTTTCCTTCCTCCTTTGGATGCAGACCCGTGATGATGGATGAATCTCACACATATATCTTGAGCTAAAGAATATAGGCACAAACAATTCCATTTTTATCGAGCACAAAAATAGCAAAATAATTCATGTCGTTGAACACGTGAACATATGGTTCATGTGTCATTGAACACATTGAATGACAATAGTGGTCACCCTCAGGGAAGTAGGAGCTAGAAGGGAGCATCAGATGGGTTTGGGGGTGAGGGTGTTACTCATGTTCTCTTTCTTGATTTTAGTTATATTCAGTTTATACCATGTATTTATGATACCTCTACTTTTCTGTGCATATTATACTTACATAAATTTTTTTAAAAAATAAATAAGAAGCCAAGGATGTAAGACAATGGAGTTCTTGTGCAACTCAACCAGGGACCAACTGTAGCACCTTGGGGAAGTCATTTTACCTGGCTGAACCTCAGGTACCTCCCTTCTAAAAAGGGATTAATAATTCCTGCCTCACAAGGTCACTGTGAGTATTAAAGTGAAAGGGAAGACTGTGTGTAAAGTACTTAGCATAGCGCCCGGTACACAGCAGGCAGCTGAGGTCTAGTTGCTATGATGGTTGTGCGATCCTCACACCGTCGGGGCTGATGTCGTTTCAGGCGGGATGGTCTGATGTTAATCACCGTCTCGGGTCCATCAGGAGGCAGACATACACCCCTGGGTGCTGAGGGGCAGAATCCTGTGCAGTGGGAGCGGGGAAGAAAGAGATGGGAAATAGCATGAGAATAGAAATAAGGCTGGAAAGGCTCATTAAAGGCTAAATCATGGAGGTGAAAGAAGCCCAGAGGTTGGATTTTATTCGGCACGTGGAAGTTACTGAAGACTTATTATTTTAATAGAGAAGTCACATGGAGCTGAGAGTCAGCCAGGTTAATCTAGGAAATGCACAGGGATTAAAACAGGGAAGGCCGGAAGATGAACCTCACCTTCTAGAGAGTGTATTTGGTCTCCAAAAGTCTGAATATGGCGATGTTGTTGTTATTATTAATACGCTACTCATTAGCCACTGCTATTTTATTGTGCACCTGCTAGGTGCCAGGTATTTTAAAAGCATTATCTCATTTAATCCTTCCTCTGAGCGCAATGAGAATCATGGCCATTTATCAGGTTCTCACTAAGTGCTAGGCACTGTTCCAAGCTTTTATACATATTTAATGCATTTAACCCCCATAAGAGCCCTGGGAGATAGGTGCTATTGTTGTCTCCAGTTTAGCAACGAGGAGACTACAGCAAAGAGAGATTAAATAACTCATCTGAGGCCACACTGCTATCAAGTGACAGCTGGGATTCGAACCCTGGCAGCCTGATCCTAGTGCCATTCTCATGCTCAGTACATCACATCACCATTCTGGGTATTTTTATGCCCATTTTCATATGGGTTTACTCAGCAGTGAAATCAGTTGTTCAAAGTCAGAAAGAGGAGAGGCCCTGGCTTGCGTGACGCTAAGGCGTACGTTCTTCATCACTCTTCTGTCTGCTAAGGACATGTTTCGAACCACGACTGAGAACAAACAAAACTTCAGTCCAATGTTTTAGGGACGAAATGAGTAGCAATAACTATAGCAAACACTTACTGAACACGTATGTGCCAGGAAATCTGTACGTGTTTTTACCTGTATTAACAAGTGCTAAATAACCCTTATGGCAACCTATAAGGAGAAGTACTGTTTTTATCGCTGTTTTACAAATGAGGAAACTGAGTCTCAGAGAAGTCACAAAACTAGTAAGAAACCCCAAATTAGGTCTTAGGCCGCTCAGCCCCCCAGCATGCTTTTCTCACATCACTCCTCTCAGCCACAAGGAGGCTGATCCCAGGGCTGAGCCTTCCCCTTTCCACCCCCATCCCCAGCTAATTCTGTGGACTCAGCGGTGTCCTGGGGCAGTTTTCAAACATTCCAAGTCTTCATGCTGCAAGGAATTCTCAGCTAACCTTTCCAGAGCAAGCCACAGCAGCAAATTCCTTCCCAGGGGAGTGGGGAGCCCCAGGCCCCAGAAGAGCAGGTGCTTGCCTGGCCCTGTCACCTGCGTCTGATCGATCTCACTTGCCTCAGGGAGACAGACGCGCAATCAGGCTCCTTCTCCCCGCTGAGCCCGGTGCCGCAGAAGGAAGAGCCCAGGGCTTGCTCTCCAAGGGGCCAGAGTCGGCTCCTCCTCCAGGAGTGCAGGAAAGGAGTCATGGCTCCCCTACCTGCCCCCTCCCCCCCAGAATGCACGAGGCTCTGTGATGCTCTAGGAAGGCCACCAGCCCAGCAATGCCACCATGGTCAGCCCTAGACTCATAGCCGGTGATGAGAGGAGCTCAGTGGCTCCCTTTCCATAAATGACTCTGTTTTCGGTCTTAGAGTCTGAAATTCTGTCCCCCCCATAATCAAGTCTGTGGGGAAAGCATGAAGCTCCTTGTATTAATCAGGATTTAAGCTGATAAGTAAAGCAGAAGCAAATGAGAAGCAGAGCCTCAGTGTGTGCACGTGTCTGTCTGTCTGTCTTCAGGCCAGCAGACTGGAAATCTAGAGCAAGAGCTACAGCCCATTGACAGGATTTCTTCTTCCTCTTAAGGCCTTTAAACTGAGTGGATGAGGCCCACCCAGATGACAGAGGATAATCTCCTTCGAAGTCAACCGATTACCCATGTTAACCACGTCTACAAAACACCTCCACAGAGACACCTGCCTTCGTGTCTAATTGCATAACTTAGTCCAGCCAAGCTGACACCTAAACCTAACCATGGCACTTGGCGTGGTAGAATGGAAAGGTCCCCCGGGTAGGGGCTATAGCTCTGACTTTCTGTTGTCTTGAGCACTTAAGTCTTTCTTTCTCTCTGGAACTCGGTGTTCACTTCTGTAGAATGGGTGGAGTGAAGAAAGTGAAGCCCGAGGAAGGCATGAGAGTTGTCTTTACATATTTGAAAGTGTCGGTTGTGGAAGGAATACCTGGGCTTGTTCAGAGGGCAGCACCAGGGCCATCGCCTAGAAGGGAAAATGCAAATTTAAGCTTAACAAAGAAAATGCGTCTCACAGTGAGATTCCACTATAAGAGGGGCTGCCTTGTCCGATAATGACCCCCTTACTGCAGGGAGAGTTGAAACAACAGTTGAATGGGGATTTTATTAGGGGGCGAATGGTGTCAAGGCATTACATTTTGGACCAGATATACTCAAAAATGACGATTCTTCTCAGCTAGAAAGGCTTCCCTTTTCCCTTTTTCTCCCCCTGGGCCCTCCCTGCCCCCAAAGGTTGTCAGCTGACTTGTGAGGCAGCATAAACTGTAAACATCCTGGAAGTATTGCTCATTGGCACCCATCAGATGCATTCTCTAGGTTTATCCACAAGATTAACTGTCTATCACCAGGGTAATCTCTAAAACCAATTTAGATACTCTCACCAGCAAAAGCACTGAAAGATGAGGCATGGTAACATTTTTTATTTGATGGATGAAACCTGATTTAGTAAAGCTCACGAGGGTGACTGCTGTACGCAAGGCTCCCACGCGGCCCAGGCATGGCCCCTGGCCTCGGACAGCGTGGTTACAGAGCGAATTCACGGGGGCCTGTGACAGGTGCACCCTGAGAACTCCAGTCGGACGGGACCGTGGTTAGGGACCAAGTAATTATGAGAAAACAAAGGACTCCATTTTCGTGGATGGGCAGTTTTAGCTGAGGTTGAAGATGGAAAATCCTGCACAGACGGATGTTCTGCAGAAAAGCGTGATGAATTGGAGAGTACAGGTTGGCAGTCAGGTTAAGCAGGGACGCGCTGAGCTGGGTCTGACGCAGTGAGGGAGAAGGATATTGCAAGGGCTGTGGGGGTAACAGCGATGCGGTTCTTACAGAACTGGAAGGGAAGGGAGTTGAAAGAGACAAAAGTGTCAATTTCTGCTTTTGAGAAGTTACCAAGGGACGGCCTTTTATTAGGTTTTTCCTAGCTACCCATAAATGCCTCGTATCTGAAGGAAAAGCGGGGACTTGGCATGTGGCCAGAGACCCCTGTGGCCTTGGTTGCCTCTCAGCCTCGGATTCCGAGCCTGTGAGATTTGTCTATATGCTCCCTGCTCAATAGACTTGCGCCTGGGCTACTTTGTAAGCTCTACACCTCTGTGCAAACGCTCGTGTTCTCAGGGACAGATCCTGTTGGCCCTGGGGGAATTTACAGCAGCTTGAGACCAACTTCAAAATCAGCTGAATTTTGCCATCAAAACAGGAGTCGTGGCGGGGTTGACGTGGAGCCTGGTGACAGAGACGTCCACCTTTCAGCCATCAAAGCCATGTGCTGGGTGACTGTGGAGCATGTCAGCTGCTCAGATTGTTCAGTGTGAAATTTAATTTGGGCTCCTGGGTGAGCAGGGAGGAGGGTGTGAAAGATATGACACTGGTTAATTTCATGTTTTACAGGCCCAACAACCCCGAAAGTACATTTCTTGGCAAAACCCGAGAATGTGCAGGCCACTGCATGCAATGATATGCAGTCCAGAGGGAAAATGAAGATAGTGAGAGAAAGAAAAAAAAAACCCATAAAGAATATATCATTTCCTGAAATCAAATAAACTCAACAACCTTCCATCTCAATGGGTTAGATTGACAGGCAGAGAGAAAAAAGCAAAAGAGGGTTTCTTTTAACTCTTGCCAATGCCTTTTGACATAACTACAAACACTCCTTAGCTTGACATTCGAAGCCCCTAGCCTCTGCCCTAATCCATCTTTCCCAGGGCAGATCTGACTTTTATCTTAGTCTTACTCAAAATCTTTCTTGCCTCCTTGTAGACTACAGCACAAAACTCAAACTCCTAATCATAGCACAAAATGCCCCCATGGTTGTACCTCCCCTTACAGCCGGCGGCATGTCCTTCAGAGCTCATCCCCACACAATGCCCTCTGATTGATGGGTTCCCAGTCTGCTGGCTCCTCCACATCCCCCTGGCTTTGTATGTGTAAGTTCCTTCTCCTAGAATTCCCTCTACTTTGAATCTTCCTTGATTTCAGAGAAACTCAGGCCATACAGGGAAGAGCTAAAAGCCAAGAGTTTGGCATCGAGTAGACCTGATATGGGCTACCTGATGTACTGAAAGCTGGCTTTCATCCCGTTGCACCCGCACGACCTTGACAAGCTATTCACTTTCTCTGTCAGTTTCCAAAGGGGATGAAAGAGCGAATGCTTCCCAACTCCCTTGGTTGTTATGGGGACTCAGTGGGTTAAGATGCAGAGAGTGTGCAGCACTATGCCTGGCACATAAAAAGTACTCAGTAAATGGCTTATTTTCATTATTTTAGCTCAAATATTACTTCCTCTATGAAGCTTTCTTTGATTCCCACATGCAGACTTAGGTGCTGTTTCCGTCACTCCATGAATGATTCAGTTGTACCTTGAATGCACAACAATGACTGCAATCATTGCTTTGAATGTTGTATTTAATAGTCACTTGTGTATCCCCCCCGCCACCATTACACTGTGTTTGTGGGTACATGGATCAAGTTTGGCCATCTCTATATGCCCAGTGCTTAACCAAATGCCCAGCACAACATAGCTATTTAGTACACACAGGCTGAATTAATGAAAGATAGGATGAATCAATGATCATATACCTGGACCACCCTGAAAGGCCTAGATCGAGTGCCAGCTTTCCTGTGTGGCCTTCTCTGACCCTATTAGTAGAACAAAAACCCCCTACCGTGGACATATCTCTTTACCAAAACCCTCACCCAATCATGATCATGTGGTGAGCGCCACACGGGAGGCTCTACGTCTTATTCATACTTGTCAAGCTGTTAGCAGGGGACCCGGAACATGCTAAGAACTCAGTATATGTTCTTCATCATCATCTTTCTCTTCCTCCTCTGTGGTATTATTACTCCCAGGGTACCTGATATAAGAGATTTCACCAGGGTCAGGATAGGGCAGCCTCAGGCCTAGGTTTAATGCCCAAACCACATACACAAATGCGGATTGTGTCATGAGCCTGTGGAAGACTGTCCACACAAAATCAATATCCAGGAGAAGCTGTAAAAATAATACAAAAAAGAAAAGTCCTTTACTTTAGATGGATAGTCAGGAGCGAGAGGGCCTGTGTCTGCTCATGAGAGTGGTATCATAAGCTTTGGTTCTGCTCAGGAAGCTCCCAATTGATTGAGGATTTTGGAACAAAGAAAAGCTTTGAAACCAGTCCAGATAAATAAAGCAGGAGGTAAAAATAATTATTGGATCGGTGCATGTATATTTGGAAGTATTTGTAGAGTGTGTTTGCATGTGAGGGAAAACAAGCCTAACACAATTCAGTGTGCGTCTGTTCCGTGCCAGGTACTGTTCTCAGCACTTCCCATGTATTAACTCATTTAATACACACAACAGCCTATGAGGTATGGATCATTATTCTCATTTGAAATATGAGACTTGGGTATAAAGGGTCACTTGCTAAAGGTCAAATGGCCAGTAAGTGGTGAGCCTGGATTTGTACCTGGGCAATTGACCCCAGAGCTGATATTGTCAGTGTCCACAGAAGGGGTCTGTGCATATTAGGAATAACTGAGAGTTGTGTGTATGTGGGGTGATTTTTAAAAACATGTTGAACATGTACTGTGTGTCAGGCCCTGTGTCAGCTTGATAAAGTGATACCTACATAAATAGGATGGCACAGTCCTGCTCTCAAGGAGCTCACGGGCTGAGAGAGCAGGCAGACCTGAAGGTGAATATTAAGGAATTTAATTTGATTTAATAAACTCTTTTCCCATTTATTCTGTGTTTGAAACTATGCCTGGCCCTGGAAAATAACACTGATTAGGAAAGGATCCAGGCTTTCAAGATGCTCAGAGAGTGTCAGAACATGGTGAGTTTTATAATAAACACGCCAAATGTCACATGCTCATGGAGTGCTGACTTCCTCAAAATGGAAACTCAAAGCCCACTATGTTGAGCCCATTGCATATTACCCCAGCCTCTGGCTGTGTTTCATTCTTAGAAGTAATGCCCTGAAAGTGTGGGTTTTGGTCCTCAGTATCTGTTCCACCTTAGTGATTGGGACTATCCCATCCCAGGCCACTGAACCTGCCTTATCCTGTGTGGTTAACGGCTGCTAAGGAACACACCAGTTACTGTGCCCCTGATGCCCAGCCTCACCTTCCAGACAAAACTGCCACACTTCTATAGAGTCCTGCTGTTTGGGGGTAGATACTAATTGGATCAGGTATAATCACCTGACATAGAAGAGTTAATTCATTGGCTGGTAGTGAAGCTGAAATAGCTTGTCCTGGGAGGGTGAGCTGAATCTATCAGATTTCTTCTTGGAGAATTCAAACTGGAAGGACAGAAAGAGTTGGTTAGTTGGAGGTGGACAGAGAAATAGACTCATTAGGTTGGTAGTAGAGCACTTGAGTAAGAATCCAGAAGGTTGACTTGGCTGCGTTACTGCATTGCCTTCCAGCCTGAGCTGGGATAACCAACAATCCCTGAACTTCCCATTGTGGATCCCTGGAGAGGGTAGGTGTGAGGACATGTCACAGGGCTGGTCAAGGAAGGCTCTGGGGGAGGTGACGAATGAGCTAAGTCTTTAAAGGTATGAGAGGTTCTTAAAGCAAAGGACAAAAAGGGGCCAGGACATCCCTAGAGATGGGAAGAGCATACACAAACACTTGAGGTTGCAAGAGAACACGGCTGTTCTGAGAACAGCAGAGACGAAGCTGCAGAGGTGGGCAGGAGAGAGTTTGTAAGGGAACTGTGATAGGCCCCTGAGGAGGTTGCCTTTCCTGAGCACTGCTGACTGACTGGCAGCAGAGACCTGGCCGGCAAGTTGGGTGACGGTATGGGGCCTGGATCAGGGCTGGACATCTGGGGCAGGAACCTTAGCAAAGTTCTATGAAGCCGCTGAAAGTTTGTAAAGAGGGACTGACTTGCTTGGAGACGATGTACAGGCAACTATTCCTGGGGAGGCCGGTGTGTGGGCAGGCGGCTTGAGGTCAGCCAGACCCAGGTCAGATCCCCTCTCTGTCATGGCCTGACTGTGTGGCTGCAGGAAGTCCTTTGGAGCTTTATTTCCTTCCCAGAGCTTTAGTTTCCTTATCTGTGAGTTGACGAAGGAGCCTTGGAAATATCAATTGTGAAAGGCCTTGATGCATTTTAAAAGGCCCTTCATATGCTGATTATTTATTGGTTAATTATAAGTAGGTAAAATTGTATGAGTGACTGTGTGTGTGTGTGCACACGCATGCACATAGATGAAGGAGGTTTCATGCAGTTTTGCGGCTGCGCCTGAGGAATTGCTGGGATCCAGGTGGACCTGGCAGGTAAGTGGAAACACTCTTCTGAAAAGCCTGCTTCTAACTCTCCATTAAACTAAACCACCTGCTCTCCTGAGACGATCTCGGAGGCAAGGGGCTGACACCATGCTGCCTCAGGTTCTCTGCACTGAGCAAAGCCTCGGGCATAAGCGGGTATGTAGACATCGTCCACGCTTTCACCACTATAGTCACATGATTCTTCCAGAGACACAGAGCCTCTCAGGAGGGGAATGAGACTTGGGGGGCCACTGTCCTGACCTCTTCCTGCTTGCACGTTCTGGTGAGGGAGCTTGGGTCCCACCCCAAGAGCTGGCCGCATCTCTCCCACTCTCCCTTCCCCTACTCACTCCATGCCCGCAAGGCTCTCCTACTGTCTTCATTTGGTGGTTGAATGAAGGCAGGCTCTCCTTCCTTTCTTCCATTGGGGCCTTTCTTCACCTACAGGGCCTCCTCCCTGGAACATTTGTTCCCACCCAGCTGAGATTTACTCACCTTTCCTGCCCCACATATCCATCCCTCCAATCCAAGAGGCCTTTCCCCACCCTTCAGCCCTACAGTCTGGCCTGCTTACCCTGCATGTAAACTCTCATAGCTCCCTGCCCTTCTCCCTCACAGCATGTAGTTGCTTATAAAATCAGTTTTGTGGGTTTTCAATATCTATCTTTCTCCATAGACCAGTGGTTGTCGACACGGTGATTTAGCTCCCAAGGGACTATAGGCAACTTCTGGAGACAGTTTTGGTTGTCACAGGTGGTAGGTGGTATTTCTAGTTAGAGACATTGCCACATGCCCTGTAAGATACAGGACAGGCTCCCTCCCAACAAAAAATTTCTGGTCCCAAATGTCAATAATCCCATGGTTGAGAAACCCTACCATACACAGACGGTGGGCTTCATGCTTCATGTGGATAGAGACTTCGACTACTACATTCATAACCTCACCTCCTGCATTGGACCACATGCACATTGACCAATTTGTAGTTGATGTTCAATAGGTATCTGGGGACTGAGAGACAGCCCCCCCTTGCATCAAGCTTGTGAACAAACCCATGCATACAGACCTCCCTCTATATAGGACGCCACACCATTAGATAATGCTTCTAATATAAAGGTACACCTTACATGCACACGCCTCCTTCCACCTAATGTATAATTCACCTCTTCCTCATCAAATAAGTCCTTTTAGCAGCTCTCACCTCTCCCCACACCAACCTAACACCCACATGCACATATGTACCTATACGTGTGTATGTGCACCTGCCTGGGGACTTGGCACACCTCCGCTCACTTGTCCCTCTTCTCATGAGACACGTCAACTCTGTGGCAGAGGCTTTCTCTTTCATGTCACATAAAACAGGCTCAAAACACCAGGCCTGCACAGACACACGAACATATGCACCAGTACAGAAAAGCAGAAGGCAGGGCTGGGGTGGCGGAGGCCCAGTGCACTTAACAAAACCTCCCCGTGGCCCCATTCAAGCCACGGGACTGTGGAAACACGCACCATTAAAACCAGATCTGAAACCAGACTTCAAGCAGAGGCATCAAATCCAACTCCTATAAAAATCTCTCTGTCTCTCCCTCTCTCTGTCTTTCTCCCTCTCACATACAGCTTTACAAATTTTCCTTTAAAAAAAAAAAAAGTCAAACTTCAGAAATAATTTTAATCAACATCATGCCAGTGTGGGCTGAGGGTGAGATAGGATATGAATGCTTTTATCTCTGCTGGGGACACGGCTGACTTTGCCACTGATTCCGTTCGCGGGCGCGCCCCAGGTGTGTTCCCGCAGCATTTCTGCATTAGGCAGCTGCGCGGCCGGGTCTCACATCATTTATTATCTCGGCAGAGCTGCACACGCCGAGTGCTGGGGCCGTAATGAAAAGATCCAATACCCCATTAGCACAGCTAAATATTTGACTTCTAAACTCAAGTGGAAAATGAAACTCGGAGCCTGGAGAGGAGCGGGGAAGGGGTTGCAGTGTCAGGGAGCCCGACGCAATTTCTTCCTCTTCACAGCACTTTACAGTTTACAAAGCCCCGCAGATGCATCTTTTCTCTGAATTTTCACACCTGATGTCAGCAGCATCATCCCCCCTTCATGGTGAGGGGACTGGGGCTCGGAGACATGAAGCGACGTGTCCAGACCTGGTGTGGCCTGAGCCCAGGCAGTCGTGGTCGGTAAAGCACATGTAGCCTTTAATCGACATCAGTTCCCTTTTCTTCCCCACCCTCTGGCCCAAACTTTCAGTGTTATGTTGAGAATTTTCTAAACCGAAAATAGGATTTTAGTTTCATATTAGGGGGAACCTACCT
This sequence comes from Miniopterus schreibersii, assembly GCF_964146895.1. Lineage (NCBI taxonomy): Eukaryota > Metazoa > Chordata > Mammalia > Chiroptera > Miniopteridae > Miniopterus > Miniopterus schreibersii. The sequence continues at coordinate 14,075,450 of NC_138111.1, read as the reverse complement.
TCCTTCTTGTCTGCTTGCCTTCCTGCCTGCCTTCTTCTCTCCCTCCCTTCCAACAAAAATGGATTGAATCTCCCCTACGTTCTGCCCACCTACTATGTGCCAGTCCTGTGCTGGGTGCTTGGGAGGGAGCAGTGAGTAAACAAATGCATCTAGCAGGAAAGACAGAAGGCCATTCCTAAATCATAACAGAAAGTGGAGGAACAGAGAAATCCAAGGGCTGGAAGAATTGAAGGGACCTGAGGGGCTGGGTTATGGACATCTTCCTAAGAGAACGACATGAAAACTGGAATTCAACTGGGAACCAGCCATGAGAAGGGAGGGAGGGGAGACGGAGAGTTTCCTAGAAGAAACAACACGTGTAAATGCTCAGAAGTGTAAGGGACATGCTGACTGAGTCACCGAGGGCAGTTCATCGTGTCTGGGAGGGGAAGCTGGGAGTCAGTTGTCCAGCAAAGCAGTCAGTGGCTAGATCTTCAGGGGTTAAGGGACTAAGAGGTTCCTGTGCTGGTACAGGGGAGAGTTGGTGGCCGCTCTGGGAAAGGACAGGATGTTCTCGCCTTTTCATGTGTAAACAAATCACCTGAGGAAGGCGGGTTCTGATTCAACAGGTCTGGGATGGAGCCTGAGGCTCTGCCTTTCCAACGAGCTCTCAGGTGATGCCCAAGGTGTGGTCCACGGACCGCACCTGAGCAAGAAGGCCTGGATCCGTGCTAACCTGGGGGCCACTCGCCACACGTGGCCACAGAGCAATTGAAACGTGGCTGGTTCAAACTGAGATGTAACCTGAGTGGAAACTACACATCATAGAAAAAAAGAACTTAAAATTGTCATTAGTAATTTGTTTTGTTTGCATGTTGAAATGATATTTTGATATGTTGGATTAAATAAAATATGTCATTAAGATGAAATTCATTGGCTTTTACTTTTTGAATGTGGCTGCAAACAATTAATTACATATGTTAATTACACGCTTACCTATTTTGGATGTATTGATTGAAATAAAGTGATGATTCAGATTGACTCTACCTGTTTCTTTTTACTTTTCTAAATGTGGGTACTAGGAAATTTGAGGTCACTTATGGGACTCACTTCATATTTTTACTGGACTGCACTCTCAGACTACCCCTCTACCGTGGTTTATTTTTTCATTGTTCTTTTAATAGGCAGGGCACCTTCCTACCCTGAGACCTGTCTCCACTCTTCTGCTTCTTAGAAGGACCTCCTAGCTAAGAATATTAGCCAACTAGTTCATCAGAAAGTGCTGGGTCCCCTTGAGCAGAGTTTCCTAATTTTGAAATCATCCAGGAACTGATGACCTAACCCTAACTGGTTCTGATTTAAAGACTTCACCCCACATACTTCTACTGTGTAGTTAAGGTTCAATACACTAAAGGAATATTAGCACGAAAAGGGAACTTAGATTTAATCCATTCTTAGTTTGCAAGTGATTAAAACGAAGCTCAGAGATAGATATTTAGTTAAGGTCACCCAGCAACCCAGGTTTATTGATCCTCGCCACTAATCAATCCCTCCCTTGTAGCCTAGTGTGAATGTCACTCACAGTGGCCTAGAATGTTTCTCCTCAGTGGTATTTGCATTTGAATACCTCTATCCTTGAAGGAAAGTGTAGCCTGTGGGCTCCTGGAGACCTGGCAAAATACCTCCTTCTATGACCACCATATGCCAAGTAGATAAATGCCTGAATGGTGTTCACACTCACACACACACACACACAGAGATGACTTTATGTTTAACTTCATTTGTAGATTATGTAAAAACTCTGGGGTCCTTCATGAACGTGAGGCTGCTGGTTGAAAGGTCCTTTGAGCCCCTGGGACAGGCCCCACCCAGGACTCCTGACACCTCCACGCCTTGCGGGCTGCCACCTGGTTTGCCAAATCCCTGCTTTGGTTACAGCTCATCCCCAGAGCTGGTCTCTGTGGGCCAAGCAAGAATTTCCCCGTTTCCTTCTGTGATCCCTGAGGGATCATCTTAATTATAATCTGCTAAGGAATTCAGTGTGTCTCCAGGCGGCCTTGGTGGCAGCGCAGCCACTCATGCCTTCACTGGAAGGACCCGCCCCTCCCCCTCTCTGCAGTTCATATTTTAAAGTTTGACACCGTATATTTAGAGGACTCTTCATTAATTCTAATTTTCCCTAAACACCCTTCTGGGCAGGAGAGGGGTTTGTAATGTTGTCTAATGACTCTTAATAAATCAGAAGGTTGTTCAGGGCTGACGTTTGATGGGGGAGTTTGCGAATGGGCGTCATCATTCCAGTTTCATAAAATTCCAGACCTGGGAAGGCCTTTAGAAGTCACTGGGTTTAATCTCCTTATTGCACGGATGGGGCACCTTGGCCCAGGAGTGAGGTGACTTTGTCAAGGCTACAAAGGCAATGGCAGAGCAGGAAAGGGAGCCGGATTTCTGGCCTCCACCTGCCTTCATGACCCCTACGTGCGATGTTGTTGACACAAGACCCAAGCAAAGAGGACTTCAGTGTTTCTCAGCTGACCAGAGAAAAGAAAATGAACAAAGCATGACTCTTACCCCAGCGGGTTTAAATCCTGTATGAATTTATAAGTGCAAGTGGAGTTGTGATGGCCAGTGCTTCCCCCCCTGCCCTTGTTATATGGGTTTTCATGCTTGGAGGGCTTTTGTCTTTTTTGTTTATTGCTCTATCTCTATAGCACCGCAGTTCAATAGAAAGGTAATGTGAGTCGCATCTGCTAGCCACATTAGTAATTTTGAATTTTTCTAGTAGCCACATGAAAAAAGTAAAAAGAAACAGGTGAATATAATTTTAAAAATAATAGCTTTTATTTGAATAAATATATCCCAAATGTGATCTCACTTGCAATCAATAGAAAGCAGTGTTAATGAGATACTTTGCATTCCTTTTTTCATCTTACATTTTTGAAATCCGGTGTGTAGTTTGTATTTACTGCACAGTTCAGTTTAGGGTAGCTTCATTTCAATGCACCAAACCCACAGGCGGCTGGGGGCTACCGTATTGGACAGTTCAGCTCCAGAGCTTAGAAAAGGGCCTGACACATAGTAAGAACTCGCAAGAGTCTTTATGAATGAATAAATAGATTGGAAGCACCCATCTCATCGATCACCTAATACAGTTCACTAGTATCAGAGGAGGGAAAACGAGGCCAGAGAACGACAGTGACTTTGTAGTGTTCCAAGTAGCTGCCTTCCTCCAGGACTTGGAAGCAAGTGCAGTGCCCAGACAGGGAGCAGGCCCAGCCTACCCTTGACCATGGTTCCCCAATGCTCAGCACAACCCCTGACATATACCAGGAGTCCAGCAAATGTGTGTTGAGGGAAAGGTCACCTCACTAATTGGTAAGAGAGCAGAGTAGAGAACCTGGGGCTCCTGCCTCCTGCCTGGGGCTCTTTTCTCTATACCCTGCTGTCAAGAAAATTGATTTATATTCAGGACCAGGAAGAGTGCATAACAATCGCATCAAAGACGAGCTGGTGGGGTGCGGATGCTGAGGCGGTGATTACTGTTTAAATTTCTTTGTGAATAGGTGTCCAGTGGGCACAGTCAGAACTCATTGTGTCGGGATCTGAATTTGCCTGCAGTAGGGATGCTGGATGCCATTTACATAGCAGAAGACGGGCACCTGCTACCCTGTTCCTTTTAAACAAACATATGCTTTGGGATGTGCCTGGAGCATCCACAGGGCGTCAGAGCTGGGAAGACACCCCTCTGAGATCCCCTACCCCTTCGACATTGCCTGTCTCCATTCTCCCCACCCTTCAGGGCCCAGCCAAGGGCCATGCCTGCGGCCCCTCCCCGCTCCTCCCTGTGCCCCGGGAGCGCGGGTCCTGCTCTGCTGAGCCCCGTCTCTCCCCCTGCTCAGCGCTTTCCACCTTATCTCAGAGCACGGTGACGTTGCAGGGGAGATGTTGCCGCTTGGAATCAAACAACCCATAGCCATAATCTGAATTCAAAGGGGCCTTGCAAATCTTCTAAAGCAGCTTCCCCAACTCAGGTGTCTGCGTGTCCCCTCCAGTTCTTTGTCATCGCTGTCCTTGCACTCACAGTGACTCGTTTTTCTCTACATCTCTCTGCTTACTAAAGTTACATGAATTTTTATGTGAAAGAAAACAATGTCTCTGAAAAAACCACAGTGTGCACATCACATGTATTCTCCATATAAAAATAAATATATAGCTGGTTTACTATCATCTCACTATAATTAATATTTATATGTAACTGTAAGTCTCAGTGCATCTCCTAAAACCAGCTGTGCCTCTACCGGTGACACACGTCTCACTTTTAAAACATTTTTTGTCTAGGGCCCACCCTCATCAGACAGTGAGAAAACCGAGTCTCAGCTGGGGGCAGCTCTGTCCCCAGGCAAGTCTGAAGGACTTGGGTGGCAGTGCTGGCTTGGTACTCAGACCTGCTGGCCCTGGACCAAACCCTATCACATTTTCCTCCAGCTGGGCAGCCGGCGAGAAGCTCCACGCCTCCGACTGGTGTTTTAAGAAAACAGGGCCTTTCAAGCCGTAGGTGCTGACCCAGCTGTACATTCGGGGCTGCTTGAGTTTATGCCAAGTGCCAGTCCTCCCCATTCCATGTCCTTCCAGGAGGCGGAGATGAAGCACATCCTGGAGCTGGGAAAACATTTGCATTTTGACGGGGCTGACTTAGGATGCTGGTTCACACACTAGCCTGGCACAGTCCATACAACTGAAAGCATGGCAGCCAGGTCTTGTTTTGTTTTGTTTTTCAACTTTATTTTTATTGTTGACACTATTACAGATGCCCATCCCCCGCCCCTTTTGCCCATCTCTATCCAGCCTCCACCCCCGCCTCTCTGGCCATCGCCACACTGTGGTCTGTGTCTGTGGGCCATGCATATATGTCCTTTGGCTACTCTCTTCACCTTCTTTCATCCAGTCCCCACCCCTCCCCTCTGACCTCTGTCAGTCTGTGCCATGGACCCACGCCTCCGTTCTATTTTGTTCTATTTTGTTCATCAGTTTATTTTGTTCATCAAATTCCACATATAAGTGAGATCCTATGGTCCTTTTAAATTTTATAGTAGACACATTAAAAAAGAGAACAGGTGAAATATATTTTATTTAACCCATTATATTAAAAATATTCCCATTTCAACATGTAATCAATATGAAACTATTATTAAAATAGTTTCCCCTTTTCACATTAAATTTTCAAAATCCAATGTATATTTTATACTTAAAGCCTGTCTCAATACAAACTCTAAATTTTCATTAAAAAACTTGACCCAGATTTAGATTTCATAAGATATATACAGTTGAAAAAGTAGATTCGTAAACCTGAGTTTTCCAAACCTACTTAAAATTGTTTCGTGAAAAATTTTTGAGTATTAGCTTTTGAGTTTAAATTTAAATTATATAAAATTAAATAAAAAGAAAATTTGACTTCCTCATCACACTGGTAATATTTCAAGCTCTCAATAGCCACATGTAGCTAGCGGCTACCCTACTTGACAGCACAGGTCTAGCATTTTACCTTGTGTTTACATCTGTTCCCTTGTAAAGTGGTCATTGCATGTATGTTGAACTTAAATATCTTCAAAATACTTGCATCTGTGATGGTTTACTTGCTCATCACGACCACTGATGAGACAAGCTGGGTAGATATTACTGTCCCCAGTGTAGAAATGGCAGAACCGATGCTGAGAGCAGGTAAATGGCCAGCCTCGCATCACACAAGCAATAAATCCCAGAGCCAGGCCTGGAACTCTGGGTTTCCAGTTTCCTCAGAGTCCTTAATGAAAATTCCGAATTCACCTCCATTTGACTTAAAGATCAGCCTACCAAGTTTGTTCCTTTAAAATGCCTGTGTGGGCTTTTTGTTTTGTTTTGTTTTTGTTTGGTTGGTTTTGATTGATTTCAGAGAGAGGAAGCGGAGGGGAGAGAGAGAGTTGAAACATCAACGATGAGAGTCATGGATCGGCCGCCTCCCGCACGCCCCCGGCTGGGGATCGAGCCCGCAACCCGGGCATGTGCCCTGACCGGGAATCGAACCCCGATCTCCTGGATCCTACGTTGATGCTCAACCACTGGGCCACACCAGCCGGGCTAAAATAACTGTTTTATTACACAGTTAGTGTTATGTGTTAATAACTTGTGCCCATTCTTTTTTTAAGCTAAAGGGAGGGGAGGGGAGGTTATTGCTGAAATGCTGAACTAATTACCCCGGCTGTCAGTTTACTTAGAAGGCTCATTCTAGCAGGCATATTATTTAAGCATCAGACAACTGATTTGTTAATAACTCTCTTTCTTCCTCCAGGGAGTATAATTTTCTTTTGGGGGTTCAAAAGGTAAACTTTTCACCACCCAGAGGCCTGGTCGTGGTGTTCAGTCTGATAAGGTCTGTTCTCATACTCGGTTTGCTGGTTCGAGTTCTCCTTTCTTTCCCCAGGTTGCAGGGTGTGTGGGAGTGCTAATCTATATAGCATCTCTCTTTCTTCTTCTCTGTTTGTGCTCCTTTGACTGCTTTCTCCTGTGAGAAATACAATAATAACATCCTACTTTCTAAAGCTCTTTTCATCCTGATCGAGTTCCGAGCGCCACAGAACACACTGCATTTCAAAACCTATGGAAATGCAGGCTTACGGGTTACAGATTTAGGCAACATGAAAAGGCAGGCACGGGGCTCTCGAAGCACATTAATTCACTCACAACATGCCCTGTCCTCTGAGCGGCTACAATTAATTGTCTCTGAGCTAAGCCAAGCCTTTCGCTGAAGGTAGCACAGCCCTTGTTAAGAGAAGGGGAATGGTGTTTGTGCATCTGCATTTCCATGTGATTATTGGGAGCCCACGCAGATCTGTTGGGTTCACACCAGCAGTGCAGGAAAAGGAGCTTGTACTCTCGCTGCAGTTTTGCAGACAAACCAAACATTTGCATCTTGTTAAAAGCTCCCTTCTCCTGTTCCTTCTCTCCAGGGCTGAGGAGTCCAAGTTGCTTTTACAGACTTGCAAAGGCTGCCTGGAACATCTTAGAAAACTATAGCCCGAATGCCTACCATCTTGTGTGAAGTCCTACTTACATAATTCCAAACTCTGGATCCCAGACTATGGCTCTGTCTCACCCCCACGGCCCAACCTACCACCTTAGCCCCCTGCACTCTCTACTCCCACCCACACTGGGAGTTTTGTCGGGAGCAAGCTCCTTTCTGCCCCCAGGTCCTCTTCTTGCTGTGTCCCTCCATCAGCACTTCTGCTGCTGGCTCCTTCAAATCTCCCAGGTCCTGGCTCCAACAGCACCTGCTCAAATGGCCCTGCTCTGTGCATCTGAAAAACCTTATCATGTTTTCCTGTTTTTTTGTTTCTCTTGCAGCTCTTCACTATGTGCTTTTTCTCGTTTTGTTATTTATTTGTATAATTTGTAGTGTTTAGTCCTCTTCATCAGAGAACAATTTTAGCCATAAAATTGAATGTTGAGTGGAAGCCCCAGGACACTCTTCTCAGAGGAATCACCCTTGCAAAAGAGAGAGCTTGGGGGGTTACTCACAGGGTCTTTACTTACTGCGAATGTTGTGTTTATGGCTCAAGGGTAATTTCTGAATCTATCATTCATGCTGGAAAGGACTTTAAGGAACAGCAACTGTATCCATGTCTCCCCCAGCTCATGGCTGGAGAAAACCACTGCTCGGTGGGTCAGATTGATAAGGGAATATGGCAGGAGGATTTTGAATCAATAACTTCTCTATCCAAATACTTGACATCATTCTCTGGGAACATCTTACTCAGTGCCCATATTTATAGCTAATTTAACTGTGTGTAATGCAAAGGGAATAAAGAAGTCAACGTGCATCCCTTTCACTATACCTTAGTTCTAAATCAAGATGAAGGCTGATTTTGGGTGGAAGAAAGGAGCTGGCACTATGCTACAGCCACATAAACTTTGGAGGGAGAGAGGGAGATGGAGGTCAGGAATTAGAGAAAATTTACCATTATTCAGTATCCGAACTTTCACATCTATTGTCTCATATAATCTTCAAATCAAGCTGGAATGGAGGTTACCAGCTGCATTTTCCAGCTGAGGACTGTGAGACACAGACAGGATAGTGGAGATGTGTTGGGGAAGATCAAAGGGCTGGTATACATACAAAAGGTGTATGTGTGTTTGTGGGGGTGTGTGTGTTTCACATGGGTTTCAACCCAAGTGTTTACTCTGATCTATTGGTAGTAACTGTGGGGACATCTATTAGGAAGGAGTCTGAGGCTGTCTCAGAGATGAGCCCAAAAGTGCGGTGATTGATTAATAATGTCTGTCAGGGACACGGTCTTGGTGGTGGTAAAAAAGACAGAGCGCATGCCATGTAATTTACAAACTTGGTAAATTATAAGTTCCAAAGTCCTAGCCATCTGCGTAATCTGGATTCTATTTCTAACTCTTCTAATAATGACTAGTGTGGTCTTCAAAAGGTCATTTTCTTCTCAATGGCCATTATGAGTCTGTAAAATTTGAATATTATAGTAGATGATTGGTAAGGTTTTATCCAGCTGAAATAGCCTGTGATTTTATAGGAAGTTTATAATGACTATATTATTAAAACAGGCACCCTCATGGAATAGCACATTTCATCCTGAGCCGCCGGTACATTTCCCTCCTCTTTTTCACTTGTATCGATTACTTAAATAGGGTGTTTATTTATATAAACAATGCAGGTATTTAAAATGGCAATATTGATTCCTTCAGTGTAAAATTTGACGTGTGTCGTGTGTTTCCTCCAACACCCATAGGGGAACAGTCATTCTCATTTTTTCTTATTTTTTTCATGGTGACAGCAGTTGACCTACACAGTACATTCTATATACTGAGCATATGCTGATGATTATGGAAGTAGCTCAGTAAAGAATCAGAAACAAACTTACACAAAAGGAGGATCAAAGGGCACCATGGTTCTCGAAGTTATAAAGATTTTGTCTCCTTCCTGTGACAAAAATAAAACATGTTAACTGCAGAAAGATTAGGACATGCAGAGCAGAAACGGGCGGCTTGAGTGTATGGTCCCTGATAGCAGGAACTAGGTCTTGCTCACTACCCATTGTATCTCCTGCAGTTTGTAGAATTTCTGGGACTAATTAGTAAATAGGTTCTGAATATATGAATAAGCAAATGAATGGCAGCAAAAAAGACAAAAAGCACACCCAGTCCTGAACCGCAGAGATAACCCCTCTTAATATGAAGTGTTCCTCCACCTTGACTCCTCACTGACAAACATATACATGTTTGTTTTTAAAAATCAGCTTTATTGAGGTATAATTAATGTACAGGAGTCATCAGATTTAAGTATACAGTTCAGTGAATTTTGACAAATGTCTACAATCATGCAACCACTTCCACAATCAAAGTTAAAATATTTTCTTCGCTCCCAGCAAGGCCTTTGTGACACTTTGTAGTCAGTCTCTGTTCCCCAACCCTGATCCCAACCAACTGAGCTCAAATCACTGATTTCAGAGTCATCTGGAATCAGATAGTGTGCAACCTTCCATGTGTGGCTTCTTCACATAGCATAAAGCTTTTGAGATTCATCTATGTTATTGGGTATCATCAGTTGGTTCCTGATCCATTTTTATGTTTATCCACTCACCAGCTGATGGGCATTTAGTTTTCCAGTGTTGCCTGTTGTTAGGAAGCTCTTAACATTCCTGTACAAGTCTTCGTGTGGACGTATGTTTTTCTCTCTGTTGGATAAATATCTAGGAATGGAAAGGCAGAGTTCAATTTTAACTGTATACAAAACTGCAGAGTGGTTGTATTATTTTGCATTTTCAGCAGCAGTGTGTGAGAGCAAAATTTGCTGTTGTCATTCTTAATTCTGGTCATTCTAAATGGCATTTCGAAGCATCTCATTGTGGTTTTACCTTGTATTTATCTAATGACTAATGATATTAAGTATCTTTCCCTGGTTTATTTTGCCATCTGTATATTATTTTTTGGTGAAGCATCTGTTCAGATTATTTCTTTTTTCCTTGTTTCTTTTGTTTGTTTGTTTTTTTAAATCTAGTTGTGTATCTTTTACTTATGGAGTTGAATGGGTTATTTATATATGCTGGTTACAAGTCCTTTGTCATCTGTATACTTATGACATATTTTCCCAGTGTGTAATTTTCCTTTTCATTTTCATTACAATATCTTTAGAGGAGCAAAGAAGTTTAATTTTGGTGAGGCTCTATTTGAAAATTCTTTATAGTCTCTCCTTTTGGTATCCTATAGTTATCCATTTTTCCCTAACCCAAGGTCACAATGATTTCCATATATATTGTCTTTTAGAATTAGGTTTTAGCCCTTACATTTAATTTTATGATCTATTTTGTGTTAATTTTTGTGACTGTTGAGGTGAGAGTTGAGGTCTGTTTTTTAATATGTGCATATCCAATTGTGCCAGCACCATTTGTTCGAAAGGATGATACCTTTCTCCATTGAATTTCCTTGGCTCCTTTATCAAAAATCAATTAACCAATTATGTTTGAATCCATTTCTGATATTTTGTTCTGTTCCATTGATTTACATGTTATCCTTTTGCCAAAACAATCCTGTCTTAATTCTGTGGCTTTATAATAAGAAGCCTTCCAATCAGGTAGTTTAAGTCTTCCAACTTTGTTACTTTCTTATTGTTTTCAATATTTAACTTTTAACTTTAATGTGCAAAATGATTTTTTATTTCACTGACTTCTATTCTTATGATGAATATTTCTTTATTTCCCTACTTACGTTAAGTTGCATTTGCTCTTCTTTTTCTAGTTTTTATGTAGAATTTAGAGTATTGACTTGAGGCTTCCATTCTTTTCTAAGATCAGCATATAATCCTATAAATTTCTGTTTAAACACTGCTTTACTTGAAAGCCACAATTTTGTCATGTTGTGGTTTTTATCTACTCGCAACTCCAAATGTTTTCTAACTTCCTTTGTGATTTCTTCTTGGACTTGTGGATTACTCAGATGTGTGTCGTTTAGTTTCAAATATTTGAGGGGTTTTCCAGAACATTTGAGTCTTCTGGTTTCTCATTTAATTCCATTTTGATCAGAGCATGTACTCTCGTAAATTCTTGATCATTTTAAGTTTATCTAGATTTTATAGGTTCTTAGAATGCTGTCTACCTCTCCATGTTGACTTGAAAGAATATGGATTTTGCTGGTGTCCTGTGCTACTATTCCTTCTCTAGGTCTACTTTATTTAATTATTAATATTTATACTATAGATTTTTTAAAAATTTAGTCTTAGTGTGGCATACTTTTCCCATTCTTTTACCGTATCTTTGGCTTTATATTTAAGGGGTTGTAGGCATCATACAGCTAAATCTTGCTATTTTTTTGCAGTCTAACTATTATGCTTTTGAAGTTTGAAGTTTGATGATTTATATTCAATTTCATTATTGATATGAATGGGTTTATAGCTACTGTTATGCTTATTTGCTTTCTATTTATACCATCTGTTCCTTGTTTACTTTTCCTTGTTTACTTTCCTAACTTTGGTTCTCATTAACTGAGCATTTTCTGTGATTCAATTTCATCTCTACTATTTGTTCAGCAGTTAATCCCCTTTTTGTTTATTTTAGTGGTTGGTTGCTCCAAGGCTGTGGTACACATCTTTAACTTACTGTAGCCTATCTTCAAGCAATAGTATATCAAATTGCACATTGTATAAGAACCCTACAACAGCATATTTCCATTTTTCTTCTTTTGGCTTTTATGCTGTTGTTTTCATGCATTTTTATTTCTACATATATTATAGACCCCATGAAACACTGCTAACGTGTTCTGTTTTAAAAAGACAATTATCATTTAACAATATTTTAAATTATGAGCAAAAGAGGGAGATACATGAAAATTATATGCTTTATTAATTTTAAAATTTATCTCCTAAGGCATGACCTTGGATTATAATTCATTCAGTTCAGTTACCTTCACCTTTCTCACCTTCAACTTCTAGGACTATGACTCAGAAAAAATGTAAAGGACCCTTTTAAAACAGTGGTATTTATAGTCCTTCTGATAGTGTAATCCAACTGTAAAAATATCATAAATATACACTCTATTTATTTAATATATTTATTCACAAATGTTATACACTGCTACACCTCTATAGCATATCTATCATCACCTATATATGTTAGAAAAATCAAACTCAGAGGATGAGAAAAATAGATAGAAATAGAATTTTAATAGTTTCTTCTACAAACTCATAATGGATTATTTTTGCATCTCCAAGATGTATTCTTACCAACCTTGGAAACCACTACTCTCAAACATAAAATAGTAAAAAACATGCATGAGCAGTCAGGATAACTGACTTATTGGGTTGACTGACTTATTGGGTTGACATGTCAGCTTAAAAAGGCACACGTTACTTAGATTTTATACATAAGGAAACTGAGGCTTAGATAGTAAGAGGCTCCCCTAGCATCACACTTAAGGTAAGCAGAAGAGCCCAATCTAAATGCAAGTTTCCTCATTTTGAGTCTAATTAACTTTTCTTTGTGCAGCTGTGTTCCACCCATTGGAAAACGATACTTCATGGCTGATATATAAGAACAACATTATCAAACAGCCTAATAACTACCATTAACTCAAAAATCCTTCATAATACGATTAAAACCTTCATTTCCAAAACAAATCACATAAGATGTTTTATTCAATTAATGCTATTTAATAATGATAACAGCAACTATATTAGAATATACAAAGATGCCATTTAATCCTGTGTTTTTATATCATTTGCTCTTAATTCTTTCTCTCATGTCGTATGAGAGGAAGTGAGGTCATTGGGAATTAAGTTTTCATTTCCAATTAATAAGGGAAGATTGGAGGGGGGGGGGTGTAGAATTAGGCCTAAAAGAGTGGCATGGAATTGAGCTAGAATGAGGGAGGGGTAGAGCATTTGGAGAATAGAGAAATCTTTGGAGAATATCCCAAATCCCAGCTTCTATCTACCAAGTAATCACATAGAGCAGACAGTGAAAGACTGGACCAGAGTCAGTCACTGACCTGGAGATGAAATTCTCCGTTTTCCATTATCAACTCAGCCAGAAATCCTCTCCCCCTGGAGCCATACTTAGCCAACTTGCTATCTCCCTCTGCGCCGCCTGGTTGATAAACACAGACTCGGGCATGGAGGTGCGCAGACCCAGCGCTGTCCTCCCAAAGGGCAGACTATTTTTGTATAGCATCAAGCAGAGTTCAGGGGCCAGAAATGGTTGTAGTAAATAAAACAACAATATTGAATCCTGTTCGCAGTTCTGTGAGTGATGGGAAAAGGAGATAAGAAAAGATGAAGAATCAGAACTAAGAATCTTCAGCCTGCTGGCTATGGTAAAGTAAACACGTTTAGAGAGGTACAGTTCTGTGTAGGAGGGAGACCTTGGGTTTGACAGTGGAAAGACCTGTGTTTATGCGCCCACTTACTTCTACCATTTCTTCCGGCTAGATTTTTAGCATAGCACCTCAACTCTGCTGGCCTCGGTTAGTTGATATTTCAGATGGGAATGCAATTATTGATGTCACCATAGAGATGTTCTAGATATTAATGTGAGCATAAATATGAGGTTGTTTAGTTACCATTTATTATTTACCTTCTACCCATTCTCCAAGGCCATGACTAAGTCACTCCTCCCTCTCAGCATCTGATCTTTCATCTAAAGTGGCCATTCCCTTTTCCCAAATCCTTTGGAATAGCTAGTAGCCCCATTAGAAAGAATGAAATGAAATGGGTGAAATCAATTATAATATTTCATTGAACTCCATATATCAAAAATACCATCATTTCAACATGTAACTAGTATGAAAAATGTTATAGACATTTTACATTCCTTTTCCATACTCTTTGAATAAATGGTGTATATTTTATATGAACAGCATGTATTAGTTTGGGCTAGCCACTGTCTCTTCCTAAAACCAGTCTAAGAGGAGACAGCGTTTCTCCTTTCTGTGGACTGGATGCTTTTCTAAGGTTAGTCTTCAGTGGCAACAACCATTCAATGACCTGGGAAACACTCCATATTCCCAACTCAGTTTTGGAGTTCTAATGATCTTAACTATCTTCCCCGATGGCTGAAATTCAAAGATCAGAATGAAAATAGGATGGAGTAGAGTGCAAGACTTGACCTTTAAAGGTCATTTTAGCCTTGATTCAGTGCCCCATGGATACTTTAAAAGGCATCCCCAGTTCTTCAGATAAATAAAGCTGCTGGGAAGAGAGTGAATCAGACCAGATTATAACCTCATTGCCCTACATCCTATCTAACAAAGTTCAAGAGTCGAAATGCTGTTGGATTCCAGGGGATTCTGTTGGTGCAGCATGAATGCAGATGTGCCCAGTGTGTGAGACCCTTGCTCAGTCTACCATATCTCGAATTTGGCTGGCTCACTAAGGCATGGGCGATTATGCAGTTAAAATTGGATGAGAGTGGTCATGGTCATTAAAAAATATCATCAATAACAACAAAATAATAAACAAAAATAAAACAGAGATTTCCCTAATCCACCAATGAAATATTTCATCTCAACTCTGAAGACTAGACCAAGATCTCCTAGAGCCAGACAGTCCCAACTGAATCTGTTAATCCTGAAATTTTATAGCTATTAATGTGTGGAAAATACGCCTTTGGATTACTAAAAGCTCTTCTGCAGAGACTTGTATGAGGGATCCATACCTATGATAATTTAGGAGGCAGTGAAGGCCCTCTGATCTTTTAGAAAGGTAGATGGCAACTCCCAGGAGACAGATGTTTGCGCAGTGATTTCTGGGCACAGTCAAATAGGATCACCACTTAGAGGGGGATTTGTTTGCAGAGGAGAAATGCAATTCTCATTCCACTAGAGATTTGGAGAGCTGTGGAATATCAACACAGCTCTCCAGGAGCACAGTCAACCCGGTTTGAGCTCCTGATGGACAGGCATCACTATTCTGACTGGAAAATAATGCATGCTGCATAGTCTGAAAAACATCTCCCTGTCTCTTCCCAGCTCACAGGCTTGTTTCCTGAAAACAATAAGAGGAACAAGAAATGGAGTCCGATTCTAGCTCATTGATCAAAGTACTTTGCTGCTAGTCTCCTCTATAAAATGCCAATGGGAAATGAAGGGTACCTTGTTCAGGGAACCCTTTGGCTGCCTTCAAAGATTTACAGAGCAGGCAGAACATATCTTGCCCCATCCTGCGTGGCCTGTCAAGGGTTTGGGGAACCAGCCAGAGCTGTTTTCAGCGCCTAGGTTCATTTCAACTTACAGGTAATTATTTTTTTAAGCAGAGTAAAAAAATATATTCTGTTAAAGGATGTAAAAAAAGTTCCTCCTCTCATTCATATGCTTTACCTTCCTCACTGTATATGGTAAAAAATGGTAACATTATACATACTGGGGGAATATTTTTCACTGTTTCACTAGTTCATTATCTAGGTTAATGTACCAAGCAGAAAACATATTCTGGTTGCTTGTTGTGTGTTAGAATTTCTAATCTTTGTATGCAGAAAAGAGGAAGAGAAGAAGACTGGATTAGATGTTGTTGAATGTGTGTGTTGATATTTTTATTGATTCACTCACCTGACATTTAGTGAATGCATGCTCTATGCCAGATGAGACCCTAGGTTCTGAGTGTTAAATGGATCTACCATTTATAAACCATCGGTGTCGGCCACTTTGCCAGCCTGAATTCCCTTGACAGTGGGATAACACACAATCTGACTTCCTCATACACTGGACTGAGAAATAAGTGCATCAGGCATTTTGCAAGCAGTAATACTCTTCACCTTTCCTCAGTTCTCTAAACTAAATATTATTGGGCCAGTTTTACATATGAGAAAAGTGATACTGAGTGGTGACGCAATCTGGCCCAAATAAATTAATGGCAGAGGTGAAATTTGAACCCAAGTTTGTCTGGCTGCAACAATTATACTCTTTACCACTATGTGGAAATCTTTATAAGCACACAGAACTACTGTCCTGCCCCATTTTATTATAATATAGCCAATTTCATACATTAACCTAAGTATCTCTAGGGGGCCTTAGGGGTTTTGAGTGCTTTCACCAGGCAGCGTTTAGAAGGTTGGCCATGGTCTGATAGGATGGAAGGGGGTTGGCACAGTTCATCAGCCGAGCTTCTGTGCTATAGAGCTGAGACCTGGGCATCAGGCTTTGTGCCAATCACGAGGTCACACTGGGGAATGGGTAGAAGTCACCAGGAGAATATGGGCCCCTGGATTTAATTCTTGGTACCTCTTACGTGCCAATTTCAAAGGTCTCTCGACACATTGATTAGACATGGCCATCATGTGTCTAAAGGAACCAATATCTGAAAGCTACTGGAGGAGATCAGAGAGTGGGAAAATGCCACATGCAGGCTTTGCTAATTGTTCTGATATTTCCAATACATAGATACCTGAATTATGATCTGGAGTGTCTGGAGATGGGAAAAAGAGGCCATTAAAAAAAACACATTTCTAGCTTCCGCTTTCTAATCACATGCATTTTCTCCTGTTCTTTGAGATGTTTGTGAGTTTGGCCATGTAAATTTATAAAAAGGAATAAAATCAATTTTTACTATCTTCAGCGATGTTTAATAACATCATTAAATATTTCAGAATTAACTGTGATCATTGAATTGTAAAATGTGGAAGGTTCAGCAGTATTTAAGCATCCCTCGGTTAAAGTGCTCTGGGATGCCGAGAGCCCCGAGAAAGATGCGAGAACCACATGGGCCGCGTGCTGAAGACAGAGGCGGTGTGGCCCAAACGGTTCCTGGGGCACGGACAGAACTGCTGGCGAAGGGGAGCATCCTGAGCATCTGGGGGCCCTTTTAGGTGAAATACTAAAAAATTATTTAAAACATATAAAGTTATTTTCGTGTGTATTTTTCTAGGAGAGACTAACAGCCAATGTGAGGCAGGTCAGATGGGTTGGTGGCGTGGACATTTATTGCTTTGGTAGCTCTTATCTTTTCTCCATATTTCTGGCCATAGCACCCCCACATTTCCCTCCAAGGAGTAACCTTTTCCCCTTAATCCATCGGGTTGAGGTGATAGTGAGTCATCCTCGGGACAGGAGCATAGAGGACCTGATGGAGATTCAGTGATGGGGACACAACCCCTATTACGACCGTTTAGACACAGTCTTGGGAATTTTGTTGGGACTCCGGGAGCAGTTCGCATTCGCCCTCCAGCTCCTTGTAAGGAGTGTCTGCTTGGTCCCTTAGGCGACCCAGAGGGACAAACAGCTGACAGAGGCTGGCAGAGTGGGTCCTGATGACATGAAGCCAAGCCCGGGCAAGTTCTACATCTGTTTTGGGGTTTGTTTGTTTTTTCAATTACATGAGGCAATACATTTGTTTTTGCTGCAGTTAGTTTCATATGAGTTTCTTGTCATTTATAAGGAAGAGAATGCTAATTGATAGTGCGAGTTTGATTAAGTGCTCCGCTCAAAGCCCGTCTGAAGCCGTCGCAGGCCCGGGGAGGCGCTGTGGCCCGCAGCATGACCCGCATGGAAACACACGTGGCTCGCCGCGTCCTGGTGTGATCACTGAACGGTTATTATCGGCAACATCTAACACAGGCACCCGTCCTGGCAGGGAAAAGCAGAGATTTCCCTAATTCGTTAACCGTGATCTGTCTACCCTCTCCTTGTTTAATGAAACAGACAGTAATTTGTTTCTTGGGATACCTGTCCCTAGTAAAGCCCACGTAGCAATGAAATTGGGTTTGATGTCTACAAATATGTCCGGATTTCCTAAGTATTGTACTTTGCACAAGCGGCAGTAGGGACCCAGGCTCTGTAAACAATTTTTCTGTGCTGACATCGGTAATAAAACACCGAGAAGGATAAGAGCTACAAGGCGCTTGACCTTCAGGATAAAAAGATAAAGATATCCTGATTTCACAATTTAGATCATTCTTTCTATTTGATCTTGCCAGCAGACAGGTATGCTTTTATCTCTGGCATCTACAGAGGGTCTTCACCTGTCTCGGGCAGAGAACAGACAGGGCTGACACTTAGGTTTCATCTCTCGTGACTTAGTCTAATTGATTGGTAGTTGTTGCCTAGAGGCTGAGAAGTGTTTGGGGGTTTTGTGGGAGAGGGTCTCGTGATCCACTAGCAACAGCTGCCCCAGGCAAGAGAGAGACAAGAGGTAACACTAAGGAGACACCAAGAAATATTGAAAATCTAAGCATATCTGGTGGTTTGAAACAAAATAAAGATAAACTCACGCTAATTGCAATAGAAGTCAATTATAAACACTGACAAAAGGATATTTATGTCATAAAATAACAAGCCAACCGTACCTTCTCAGGAACAGGGATGCTGAAGCTGAATGAAAATGTGTTTAGATGCCAGTTGAATGTCACTATGGATTCAAGTAATTGGGGTGTGCAGTCCTGTGCTACATTACGGTTTGCGAAGTGGGACCCAGCCTGGCTAAGCACAGACAAGCACAGCGATTAAGAGCACAGACTCAAGGGGCTGGGACTTCAAGCCAACCGTCAGCTCTTGCTAGCTGTGGGTTCTTGATCAAATCATTTTACTTCTCGGATCCAAAGTTTCTTCATCTGTGATAGTGGAGATAACCTGTGACTCATGGCTTTTTTAAAAGCTTATTTTAATCAATACATTTAATGAAGTAATATTTGTGAAGGCCTTAGCAAACTTCCTGGCATATTATAGGCATGAAATATGTGGCAAATAAAAACAATAAAGAAAAACAGCAATGTGGGTGATTTCATTTTGTCTCACCCAGTCAGTGACAATAACTTGCTCAGAGTTTGTCATGTGTGGGGTGCTCGGGGTATATACGATTGGGGTACAGGGAAGTTTTCACCATTCCAAATGAAATGTAAACAAAACCAAAACTCTCTCCCCTGTATCATCCCTTTTGCTCTAATGGCATCAAATTAGAGGTGGCAGAAAATCATGGTTAAGTGAATTGAATTGTGAGTTCCACTATATGAATTTGAATCTTAGTTTAATGCTGACTAATTCTTTTATCTTTAGGAATGATAATCATAGCATCTATCTATTGGGATTCTTGTGAAGATTACATGAGTTAACACATGGAAAACAGAGAAATGCCTGGCCCAAAGTAAGTGCTCAGTAAATGCTGTTATTAATATTTATGTAATTTTTAGGCAGAAGTGTAATACTTGTAAACCTGCTCTCATTGATTTAGGTACTGCTTGTCAGGCCTCATGCTGAGTGCTTATCTCATTTAATCGTTACAACAACCTTGTTGGGATAAGGGTTACTTCCTAATGAGACTGTATATTCCCAAGGGGAATGGTCTGTTCACTGCTATAGACCAGATGTCTGGCTCAGAGGAGGGACTCAATAAGTAAATTCCAGGTAAATTATTGGATCCCCATTTGCCAAATGAAGACATCGAGACTTGAAGGGATTACTGCTATGTGTGTATAGTTCCTGGTAAGGTACATTTTGTGTCTTCCTGGGGGATGCCAGGTTTGGGCCCAAATCTGCTTGACTCCATAGTCTACTTCTCATATCCACAATTCTCATTGACTTGAAAATAATTAGTGTTTATTCACGTCCCAGAAAAATATGATGTCACCAGATCGGAAGATCGTCTTCCTGAGAACAAGCTGTGGGACAAATAGACACCCACTTTCACATCCCCCATCCCCAATAATCATGCATATCTAGATGGAATTAACTTCAAAATTATAAATCAACAAAGCAAGGCTTTATAAGAAAAGAAGTCGCTGAATGGAATAACTTCACAGGCTGAGTGGGAGGGATTTCTCCTTCTCTAGCCTGGGAGGTATTTATGAATGGACATGAGGCAGGCTAGCAGGCACTGAGATATCATATAGGTACCCACAGATATTTAGCACCAGCAGGTATTATCACCTGATCGTGTAATGTCAGAACTGAAAGGGAAGACTGTAGAGGTGATTTGATATAACTACCTAATTTATAGATTATTAATTCTCTATTTGTGTACAGCAAATTCCCACAGACTTAATGGCTTAAAAAAAAAATCCCACATTTATTGTTACACAATTTCTGTAGGTCAGAAGACCAGGCCTAGAATGACTGAATCCTTCACTCAGGGTCTCATCAGACTGAAAGCAATGGGCAAGCGAAGGCTGTGACTGTCATCTGGAGAGTGGCATACTCCTCTCAGCTTGCAGGTTGTAGTCAGAACCCATTTCCTCCTGGTTGTAGGACTGAGGTTCCTGTTTTCTTGCTAGCTGTCAGTCAGGGACCTAGAGACCACCCCTTGTTCCCTGCTATATAATCTAACACAATCACAAGAGTGATACCTCATCATATTCACAGGTTCTACCCACACTCAAAGGAGAGGGATTATATAAGGGCAAGGGTACTGGGGTCAACTATAGAATTCTGCCTACCAAATAAGTTGAGAACACATGTCCCAGATGGACAAATAGACTTGATTTGTCTGGAGTACAGGGCTTACTGGAGACTGATGGCTGTTCACCTGGCTCCAAGTTCATCTCTCTACTTCTGGTCTCTGTAAATCAATTGCTTCAGTGTTGTGTATCTAAAACTCAGTCATCCTGATTGATAATGCTATCGGGATACATTAGGTTGGGAGTGACAAAAACCCAAATCACACTGGCTTAAGTAGCAGGGAATGTTATTGGCTCATAGTGTCAGGTACCTGCCTATGACTCTAGGTATCTCTGGACCTATTTTGTGGTTAAATCTCCCTCCATGTTGCCTTCATTCCCAGTCAGGCCTCCTGATTGTGGCGGCAAAGGGAATCACCCAAACTCCAGGCTTGGATTTTACCAGCTAAGTGTGTGCATTATTATCATTTTGTTTTATGAGTATTTTTTAATAGTGGTTCCAGTATATGTTCCGGGGCTAACTCTGATTGTGCCAATCTGTGTCAGTACCCATCTCTAAACCAACCGTAGTGACCACTGGGATAGAACACCCTGCCTGGCTGGCCTTGGTTACACAACCTAGGGCCAGGGGCTAGAATCAGCACCTGTGGAACCAAATGGACTGAGAAACTGAGAGGGCTGGTTTCCCAAAGGAAAATAAAGGCGGTGTTAGCACAGGAGGAAAATGGATGCAAGGCAGTTAAATGCTACCAATAGCCTATGTAGGGCTCCCCCTAGTGGAATGAGGTGGAGAGTGAGAGCTGGGGTAAGGCAGGCCTGTTACAAACAGGGAGGTGAGAAGAGAGAGGAGAGTGGAATAGACTGATCATTAAACCACCAAAAACAGTGTTTAACAGAGAAGTAAAGAGAGAACCAGTCCACTAGCCTTGATGACTTTGACTACCTGGGGTCAAGTTGTGGGTGCATCATTACAAAGTGTTAATCTTATGTAAGTCATACTAAGTTCCCGAGCCTGTTTCCTTTTCTGTAAAATGGGGCTACCTGCCATGCCTACTTCATCTTTCAGTCGTTGCAAAAGTAAGGTTTGGAAAAACAAGGCAAAGCGAGGGAGAAACTATCTGAGGTTTCAAAAGGGCTTACGTACGCTAAATTATTAATTCACATAGAATATTGAAATTTGCAATAGGATTATCCCTTGAGACTAAGTCAACAGGATAGTACTTTTTTGGACACCTTTTTAAAAAAACCCTTTTTAGAACTCATATGCCACCAAGGTAACGGCCTGGGCAAGCTCTGGCCTAAGGAAGCTGGAACTTTGGCAACATGGAAGGGAGAAGGAGTTGAGAGAGAAAGCTGGGCATATCTAGTGAAGCAAGTCTGCACGTGTTCATGTCCAAATGCATCCATTCTCGTGGCTGAGAGAGAGCCTACTGGGGGACCAGGAGGCATGCAATCCTCGTCCAGGCATCAGTAGGTGATGGCTTGGCTCCAGAATACCAGTGTGCTTGCTGAAAGAGCTCAGCCAGGAGCTGGGGCTACCAAGACCAAGGCTCACATGTGCAAACAGGCATCAGACCACGCCGAAAGTGAAGGGTGCCAATATTCTTCAAGGCCTGGGACAGCACAGTGACTGTGGGCTTGGCTTCTGTACCAGGGTGGGCTGGGTTTGAATCTTGGATCTGGCATGTGACATTGGGAAATGCATTTAACCTCCCTGTGTCTCAGTACTTTTCATCTGAAAATGGGGGTTATAATCAATAATAGTCTTGATATCATGGGACTGTTTGAGGGATTAAATGAAATAATATTTGTGAAATACACAGAGTACTTCCTGGGACATAGAGTATGGTTAATACTTTTTCGCTGTATTTTTATGTGCCACGGTCTCATTGTGAATATAGCTTTTAAGCCTTGAGTTCTAGTTCTAGCTCAGGAAACATATTCTAAACAAATAGTATCACCAGTCACTGTTTAATTACAATGACGATACATGTTTTGAGGGAGACATTCAGGTGTGAGAGAGCTGATAACAGGGGACCTGCCTTGGTCTGGAGATGAGGGAAGTGACATTCACCCTGATCCTTAGAGGGTGAGCAGGACTTAGATAGCAATGGGAAGGGCTTCTGACTGAAGGAACAGCTGGCGCAAAGGTTTAGAGGCATAAAGGAATTTTGTAAACTCTAGTAACTGGAAGAGTGCCAGTGTGGGTGGTGCGGAGGGGGAGACATGACATTAAGGAGAAACATCAAGCCTTGTGCACTTCATGTTAAAATGTGCTTTTTCCTAATTGAAGTAGTAGAGGGTATATGTGAACTAAGTATTTAAGGAGAGGTCAGATTTGCTTAGGCAGAAGTGAAGGGTTACTGGGGAGAAAAAGCCATGGAAGTAGAGGGACTGGTCTAATTAGGGCACAGAAAGAGGACACTGGGAGCCAGAAGCAATGAGCAGTGAATTTTTGTTAACAGAGAAGGTACAGGGGCGATAAGTAGGTATAAGAACAGCAGCCAGATGATGGGGGGCATTGAATTCTGGGCAGAAAGTTTCTGACTTTGATACTTTGAAAGTTTCTGACTTTGGTAGGCAATGAAAAATCCCCCATGCCTAGCTGGTGTGGCTCAGTGGTTGAGTGTCAACCCAGAAACCAAGAGGTGACAGTTTGATTTCCGGTCAGGGCACATGCCCGGTTGCCGGCTGGATCCCCAGTAGGGGGCGTGCAGGAGGCAGCCGATGGATGATGTTTCTCATCTATCTTTCTATCCCTCTCCCTTCCTCTCCCTCTAAAAATCAATAAAAACATATTTAAAAATCCTCCAGATTTCGGATAAGTAGATAAGAGCTGTGTTTTAAGCTTATTGCCCCAGCAGGTTTGGGAAAGGGTGACAGTGAAAAGGGAGAGGAAAGGAGAGGAGAGAAAGAGAGAGAAAGAAAGAGAGAGAGAAGACTAAATGGCATTTAGCAGTTTTGTTCAATTAGGACATGCTAATAAAAACCTAGATGAGAAAGGCATGGAAGGCTTGAATGTTGCTCATACATAGTAATCACTCAGTAAATATTAGTTCTTATTAATTCAGCTGCTTTTAAAACAAAGTAAAAATAGCTCTTGAGAGGTGCAAACTGTTGTACCTCATACAGAGGCAAACGCTCGCCTCTCGGTTCCTGCATTTCCTGCGCCCCCCGCACGTGCCCGCTGCATTCCGTGGTACGGTCTGGTTTATGGATAAGTGTGGCTGAGCAATGGACTTCAGGCTCCCAGAAGACAGGTACCAGGGGCCATATCTGTTTCTGAATCTTTCATAGCACCTCATATTCAGTAGGCACTTAACAAATGCCGGCTTCTTTCCGCACTTGTTCAGTCTGTTCTGAACCCAAAGGACCTCGGATGAAGGGATTTTAACTCCTTTGAGATTTGACCGGAGTAGTCAACTTAAGCTTTTGAGGCAGTGGCAGGTGGCTCAGAGTCCTGCACAAATAGGGCTAAATCTTACCTTTATTTACAGTGGGGGAAGTAAAACTTCCATATTGTCACTGAACGTTTATCTATATTTCTTGTCTATTTCTAGAAAAAAGGCTGCTTACCTGCTTTTTGATTTCCCTATTGACTTCCACTTTCCAGTTTCTCAAGCTGACATATAATGAAGCAATCTATAAAATCTAAGGTCATGCTGGAGACCAGAAAAGTTATTTCCTCCAGAGGTCCTGAAGCTGGGGTCCAGGTATACATATGAATGAGGTTGGCAAATGAAATGCCATGCAAAATTTTGTGGGTATTTTTGTAAGTGTATTTTTTTCAGAAGAGGGAGGGTCTATAGAAATTATGAGGTTCTCATCTAAAAATATGATTCACTGCTTATCAAGCCATCATAATAGGAAAACTAAAAAGGAACCATCAGACTGTGTCATTAAAATGTCCTTGACAAAAAGGTCCCATTCTAGATCACCCAAGATCTACAGAGAGGAAGTTCTTTCTTAAGTCTACCCTAATTCTTTGGCACCTTCTCCCATGCAAGCCCTTGGTAAATTCAGTGGAAATAGCAAACAGCTGCTCACCAACACCCACCCCAAAGAAAGAACAAGACATTTCTCACATATCTCAAGC
The DNA here is from genome assembly GCF_964146895.1 of Miniopterus schreibersii. Taxonomy (NCBI): domain Eukaryota; kingdom Metazoa; phylum Chordata; class Mammalia; order Chiroptera; family Miniopteridae; genus Miniopterus; species Miniopterus schreibersii. The sequence goes on along the minus strand of NC_138111.1, from coordinate 14,051,012 downwards.
TGCCTTAAATGTTCTTTCTTTGGCAAAGAAGAAAAAAAAAGAAATATATTTTTGGCCTCTAAACCTTTTCCCACCCGTGCGTATTTCTGCAGAAATGTTATCCATATGGTTCCGATTGCTTCCTTCATAAGTCATTAGGAATGCTTTACACTGAGAACTTTTCTGATCACCAAGGGGTCTTTGGAGACTTTTAAAAATGGCTCTCTTAGCCTTTCTTCATAGAAACAGGGAAACTAAACAGAGCCAAATGCAAATGAACTAAGACCTGGAAAGTTTGGAGTTTTATTCAAAACTCAGAAACTATAAGGCTCGGATAAGTCTTACATCTATCCATGCAAAGCCTTCACCTCCTCCTGCAGGGACACTAGCTGATAAATACCCCATTGGCACACAGGATGCAGAGGTCTTAGCCTTTAAGTTGATATTTAGGGTTGAGCGTGGTGGCCCCTTTAAAGGCTAAGCTTTTCCAACCACCCCAAAGCTTCTCCGTTATTTCCAGAGGTCACAGTAAAGATTAGGTACTTAGACTTGGGCGTGGAATTCCTGAGTCCATCACCTACCAGCTGTCCCTTGGCAAGCTACTCAAGGTTTCCAAGCTCCAATTTCCTATGATGTAAAAATGGGATAGTATCACCTATTTCATACCTCACAGCATTTTGAGAATTATCAAATATAATCCAGGGAAGCTCCCAATGAAATGCCCAATGCATGGTAAAAGCTCAAAAATTGTCTCTTTCCCTCTTCTCTTGTAGTCTAACAGTAGTTAGCACTGGGAAGGGTTCTGTGTTTCCTGAGGGAAATATTGGCTGTGTGGGGCGGAGGAGAGGCAGATAGGAAGATGTTCCACAGTGTTGAGTTCTCTCTTTCTGAGGCATCTGGACCACAGCCCACCTTGGGGGACTGATTAAGAGAGAAGAGCAGAGAGGAATCGGTCTGTATCTTGGGCCTCCTCGGAAGCTGCCTAACTAGGTTGTTTCAGGCGGATTTCAAACCGACATCCCCAGCAGGGCTGCTGTTGCCTACTCTCACTCAAGGAGAGATGATGGAGAAACAGAGATAGAAGAAGGGAAAAGTGAAGGAAGGGACGGGGTAGGGAAGGGCAGAGAGGAAAGGCAGGAGAGTGCAGCCTGCGGGGAGGGAGGGACGGGAGACGTGGACCTGGACGGGAGACTCGTGTGTGCGCCGTGAGTGTGTCTCTTTGTGGTTGGAATCGAAGTCAGAACTGTCTCGGGAACCACTGCCCAGGATCTGAACCTGGGCCGCAAGCCGAGGGAAGAAGAAAATTGTCCAAAGAAAATGGAGCAGCTTTCACCTGGCAGAGAGAAATCAATCACTCCGTCGGCCGGGGGCTGGGGAGCTGTCCGTGGTGCTGACTCCCCGTGATTTGGATGCGAGCGAAGGAGACGTGCGAGGAGCTTTGGACGGGAGGGAGCGCTCCTGCTCCCCTCGGCTCGGCCCCTGCGCCCCACCCCACCCCACCCCCACCCCAGCCCTGTCCTGCTGAGGCCTGCGCTCATTCTGGTTAGTTCCCTGTCTCTTCCTCAATTTTCCCCACCCTCCTTATCAAGGAAATAATGTTTCTCAAGTTCTCAATTCCTCACTCAAAAATGTATCTTCTGTTTTGTTTCAAGGCTCCTCTTCCTCTAATTAATTCACCAGGCCCTCGATCCTCCCCCCCCCCCCGCAGTTATCACATCTCTCCTAGCACCCTCTGCATAATAATAGCATTAATAACAGTAGCAATCATAATTACAGGTAACACGCTTGGAGCGCTTGCCAGGTGTCCGGGAGTGTTCTGAGCGCTTTGACCTGCATCGGCTCATTTAAATCTCACACCAACTATGCTCCATAGGCAGTTCCGCTCTCCTATTGTGCAGCCGAGGGACTGAGGCTGGGGGCACGCGGTGCGGCCAAGCCCGCACAGCTGCGTCTAGGATGCCACCGGGTCGAGAGCCTGCACTTTTACCGAATCCGGGTTCCTTTAAATGTCTCCCCACTTTTTCCTGACTGCTCCCTGCCCCTCCATCTGGTGGCTTCGCGATGCTGCCTGAGCTTCCAGGGGCTGGGAACCTTCATTGCCCATTTAGCTTACGTTTAAAGAGGACGCGAAGTAAGCCTCCTGAGCGTGCACTGCGTGAGCATTCCGCCCGCGGGCCGGCCTTCCCGCGCCAGCCCCGCAGCCCGCGCCTCCCGCTCGCCGAATCCCGGCCTCGGCCCCCGCGGCCCCTCGCCCCCGCCCTGCCCCGGGCTCCATCCAGAGAACTTTGCGGCCCCTCGGCGTCGCGCTCCCACATCCTGCCCACCTTGGGGAAGCCCTCGCCTAATTCTGGGGGGTTGCGTGGGCTCCTGCCTACAGAGCCAGAGGAACAGGCGGTCTTACATACTCACGGGGAGGCACGGAGATACAGGCGGACCCGCGCGGCGCCTCCCCAGACAGAATCGCACTCAGATACGCACAGACACGCAGGCACCCGCATACCCAGAAACACGCAGACACTCGCGACGCGCACGGCGACAGGCGCGCTCAGGACACCACGATGCGGTCTCGCAGTCCCCGCCGGCGCTCACGCGGGGACGCGCCACCCCATCCCCAGACCCAGGCGGTTCCTCAAGGGCTCAGCCGCAGCCCACCCAGGCTGCCCCTCCCCCCGAAGAGGCCTCCTCGCTCCCCTCCCCTCCCTTCCCCTCCTCTCCCCTCCTCTCCCCCTCCTCCTCCTGCGCCTAAAGATGTACAAAACACTACTCGGAATAAACCCGGGCTCGGGGCTCCTCCCTTCCCGCCCCCCGGCGCCGCTCCCCCATTCATTTTCGCCCGTCGCCGGGTAAGTCCCTCCCCCCGCGTAGCCCGGCCCCCGCCGCTCCCCGCCCGGAGACCGCGGCGCACTCGGACTTCCCTCTCCATTCGCCAGCCGCCGCGCTCCGGTCCCCACGGCTGCGAGCCGGCCCCGCGCGGGGGGAGGAGGCCAGCGCAGGCGAACGCGAGGGGGAGCGAGGGGGAGAGGGGAGAGGGGAGCGGGGAGAGCGAGCGAGCGAGCGCCGGGGCGCGGGGAGTAGTGGCCGCCTTCCGGAGCCGGGATTCATGCCTGTCCTCGGGACCAGCCAAGGGGACTTGACGGCTGAGTATGAGCCAGGCTGCTAGGAGCCAGGTGCCCTCACGCCTGCAGTCCCCGCGCCGTCCCCGGGATGCGAGCTGGACGCAGGGCTCTCCCAAGTTCCCACCGAACCGAATAAAAAGCGTCCGCCCGCAGCTCTCCGCCGAAGACGGACATTGACTCCAGGTAAGGCGGCGCCAGGCGCGGCGCCCCGCGGCCCGTCTGCCCTTGGAGACGGCCCCGGGCCGCTTTCGGGGGGCGCCCCGCCGCCCCGCCCCCCTTCCTCCCAGCACCCTTCGGCTCTTCCCTCGCCGCCTGCCTCCGCCAAGTCCGCTCAGGTTCCCGGGAAGGGGGTGGTGGGGGGGTGGGGGGTTGTTTTCTGGGGTGCGAAGGGTTAAATGCGGGTTTTAGTAAGTGGCATGTGTGCGCTCCCCGCGCGCTCCCGACGTGTGTACCATGGTGGAAACTTGATGTGGCGCTAGTGTGTGTTTGCGTGTGCGGCGTCGTTGGCGTTGGATGCGTGTGTTTGTGATGTGTGTGTGTGTGTGTGTGTGTGTGTGTGTGCGCGCCTTTTGTACGTACACGGGAGGGGTGAAGAGGTCCTATAACCTACTTAAGGCGCGATGCGTGTGTGCATGTTTGTACGTATGTGTTTGTATGTGTGCGCGCTTGTGTGCCTTTTAATTAGGTCTCCAGCTCACACGAAATGGGATCCTTACTATAGGATCACGCACGTAGCCACCGGGAAACCCGCCGTGGACTTCCTCTTGGGGCTCTGGGATGGGGCTTTGGGGAGGACTACGGAGATTAGGATGGCACCTTATAGAGCCAAATGTTGGTACCCTTGAAGGAAAATTCTCCAAAGGATGGAGACCTGCTACACTTGGACTCACCGTTTCGTATGAAAGAGAAATGGCCAAACCTTGAGGCAATGAGATGCTGTCACTTTAAATTCCGCACTAGGCAGACTCCAGGATTCTGATGGGAATTTGGAGTCGCTGGGCGGTGGGCGGCAGAGGAAGGGAGAAGTCAGCAGTGGGCTCCTTACCTGGGGCTTGACAAGTCTGGGATAGAGTCTACCCTGCTCCTTCATTTGTAATTGTAACAGCATAACAGCGCCTTCTGCTTCTGGTGCTTTGGGGGAGGACCGGGGACAGTTTGCATGGATACCCCTAAAGGAAATGGAGAGAGTCCTCAGGGACTTGCTCATCCATCATAGTTACACAGGATCTCAAATTCCTACAAAATTCATTTGGGGTAAGCGCTGGGTAGTATGGAAGGAGATGGATGGGGCACTTCCCTAGGACAGACTCCTCCTTCCGTCCCCATTTCACACAGGCTTGGGAAGCCCCACTTTAGGAGAATCTCTTCCTAAACTGTCCCTCCTCATGGCTCCCCTGGAGTTGGAGGATACTGGGATCAGGCAGAGAGGCAGTGCCTGTGTGTGTGTGTGTGTGTGTGTGTGTGTGTGTGTGTGTCAGCACTGAGGGAGACCTACGATTTGGGAAGGGGTTGTGGGTAGAGAACTCATGGCAGGATATGGCTGTAATTGACTTATTGAGTCATGTTGTCTATTTGCACCTCACATCTCTTGCTTGGCTCCAAAATACTGCCAAGGGCACAGGGGTGGTGGAAGGAGTCTCTGTGAGAGAGACAGTCCAGGCCAAGTCCCTCTTTCCTCTTTCCTCCACCTCCTAGGAGGCTCTCTAGGTAAGTCCCTTGGCCACCCTGGCTAGGTCCTGCTGGGCAGGGACTCTGGGGCCAGCCATTGATTTGATTCCTGGCTGCCTCTTACAGGCCTGCCCTACTCAGCAAAAATGCTGAGTTTTACTGCTGTTCATGCTTCCAGATTCGGCAGCTGTTACTTTTCCAAGGTAAGAGGCAGCCGCTCGGCTCTCAGAAGCAAGACTAGAGGAGGCCGGGGGCTGAGATGCTGGGACACAGCCTCTTGTCTCGCTGGAAAGGGGCCACTGAAAAGACCTTTTGGGAAAATGAAAGTAGAAATATACTTGTCTTAAACATTATTTATATGTATGTATATATGTATCTTCTGGGGAGAGATAAAAGCAAACATGTGTTGGCAGGAACCTGCCCTGGCGGGTGGGTGCCGGTGCTACCTGCAGGCACTTGCAGCCGCACCATTCTCTGGCCAGGGGCTGATACTGAAACTGAAGCCTCCACAGGGCCATGGGGAATCTGCTTCCAGAAACTCACCTCAGAGCAGAGCTCCCAAATTCCTTCTGGGTGGGGGGGGGGGTAAAGGCAGAGGAAGAGACGCGTGTAAGGAACTGCTCACATTTTCTCTCTTTTTCAATCTATAGACAATCAAATCTGGAAGGAATATGAAAGGACAGGCAGGACTCTGTGCCCAGGGAGGGGATGAGAATTCCCCAGCATTCTCTAGGGAGTTGGTGGTGTGCCCGGGCTAGAACCTGTGATGCCTGACGCCCAGATCACCGCCACACTGCCCAGGGGCTATATAATACTCCTCAGCCCTATCTTGTCACTGTGCTCCCACCCGAGACAATTGCTTGTCTTCTCTCATCAAACTTCTCATTTCAGAGATGCATGTCAAAGCTGCTCCATCTGGAAACGTGACCCCAGAAAGAAAGGGCCCAATCACTCTCCTCACTAGACAGACAGACAGACAGACAGACAGACAGACAAATAGACACACACAGGCACACACACATGCACACGCACATGCACACAAACATACATTCTTTCTCCAGTGCCTTCAGGGAATTGCAAACAGGAAGGGACCCAATACTGGCTATGACTATAGAGCCTCCAAACTGTACGTGAGCTCTTTATTAAGACGTGGTTTGCTTTCCATAGAGTCAAATGCACACCCTTCCAGCGATGCAAATACTTCAGGCAAATGAATGCCTTTATACTGAGAATCTTGCCCTTATTCACATTATACATCTCCCAGCCACAGGCGCCTGTGCGGGCACACATGCACACATGAGTCATACACACATGTGCCCACACAGATCCAGAAACCTTTCCTACTGGCTGTATTCCCCCAAAGGGAATTGCAACCTCCGCACCAAATCGTGTGCCCCCATATAAAGGCATCTCCCACAGGAAGACTGGGACTCAGTACCGGGGAAGGAGAACTATAAAGGCCTATGAAAGATAGGCTTTTGAGAAGTCAGAATCAGGGCCCACAGAAGTATGCTCCCAGACTCCAAGATGTGTGTTTCGGGGTGCAGGCAAGCTCTGAGAGGAAAAACATGGGGATTTCAGGCCCATCTGCAATAGAGGCTTTTCCGGGGCTGGATGGCACTTTAGTTCCCAGAAGGGGGAGCTGTGACTCCATTTCAGCCAAGGAGAAACAGCTCAGAGATTCTGAATCAGCTACGGGGCCCCTGTTGAGTTTAGATGGCCCAGCTGAGGCTGAAATGTATTTATTTGAAACAGTACAGGTGGGGACCTTAAAAACACTCTCCCCTGCTCAGTCCAATAAAAACACCTTGGTGCTTGCAAGAGTTTGTGCTACTGACCACAAAGTCCTCTATTTGTCTGGAAAGGTTTTTGCCCAAGGGGCCTTCAGTTGTGTGAAGAGACATTTTCTGATTTGCATCCTCTAGTTTGTCCCATCCTAATTCCTTAAACAAAATCACCCATACATAGCACCTGAACAGGCCACTAAGGTTAGACATATCCCGCCCTTCTCTCCCTGCATCGCACTTGCTAAATTCCAAAGGTTAATCAATTGGCCAGCGAACCCCTGGTAATCATGTTACACATTAGGTGGGGGTCGTGTGAAAAGGACAGGTCTCCAAATGCCGTTCCCCAAATAACCCTCCTTGTTTTCCATTCTAATCTTTCTGCAAGGAATACCTTTATCTTCTCTCCTCCATTTCCCAACCTCGGCATTTACTTTTAAAAATCCTACCCGTATTTCAACATCCAGCTCAAATGACCCTTTCAAGAAGTCTTCCCAAAACCTTATTTTGGAAGTAATCTCATTCCCCCCTGTTCATTCACATAATTTTTTCTGAAACTCTGTTTTAGCTGTGTCTCTGCTTTGTTTTATAGCTCTGTGGGTACATGTCTAGCTTGCCCTCTTCCATATGGTCTTTTTAGGAGCAATTTTTTTAAATCCCCAAGGACTGACACATAATAGTTGTTCTATAAATGTTGCTATTGCTGTTTTTCAGCCTCAACAGAAGCTGTAACACCCCACCACCCCCCCGCCGCCGCCCACTCCTTCATGTTCACTCAAAGCAGTGCAATCATGGCTTCAAGATTGCACCGCTGCACCCACAATGTAGGGATATCAGTGGTGAGTCAGACAGGTAAACTGACGTCCTGCTTGAAGTATTACCCTGCTGCATCCCAGGGTCCTTAGTTTTGTTCTCAGTTAATCTTTCTTCTCACCCAGTGAGGCAGATACAACCCCCGTTTACACAAGAGGCTATTGGACTCATGCTGGCTGGGTCCCTGGCCCAAGGCCACATAACCAGCAGGGAGATAAGATTGGAACCTCCCTCCTTGTTTCAGCGTCTTTCCAGTGTGCCACTGACTTAATGGTAACCACTGCGGATGGCAAACAGGATTGGGTTGTTCAAAAGGTGCTAGGAATAGCAAGGGGCTTATTATTAATTGTTTGGAATTGATGTTATGAGGGGTCAGGGAGTCATTGGATCAAAGAATCTGTGTTTTCCGGTTTCTCAATAACCAAACCTTTCTCCTCATTCAAGAATTAAGAATCCTTTTTGTAATATCCATAACCGATGGCCCCTTGGTCTCATTTTCAGTACTTTTAGCAACAGCAAACTCATCACCACGCAAAGCAGCCTATGTTGTATAGAAAGAGCTTTATTGGAGCCTTGACCCTAAGCCTGCTTCTAAGTCTCTGCAATCACACAAGTATTATTCTTTCCCAATGATCTGCCCGTCAGATATGATGGAAGCATGATCGTATCACCACCAGCATTGTCTTTTCGACTGGATGGGGCCATTTTTCGTGACATTCCCTTGGGCCCCTCACCAAGCTGGATATTGTCTTAGGGACATTATCTAGTTTATCTCACTTACAGGGTTTAGAAGCCACAAAAGCAGGTAGAGACGATTACAAAGTGTCATTTATTCATTCATTAACTCAACAAATATTTACTGGGTTCCTACTGTTTTTCAATCCTCTCTCTAGCCCAATGTTGTCAAATAGAACTTTCTGTGATAATGGATACGTTCTCTGGGCTGGCCATCATGATAGCCATTAACCACATGTGACTGCTGAACACTAAAATGTGTCTAGATTACTGGTGAACTGCATTTTAAATCTTATTGTTATTAATTTTGTTATAATTTAAATAGTTCCGTGTGACTAGTGTTCGTGAGCAGCACAGATCCAGACATTAGAAACGTCTCATGAACATGGTCCTATTTTCATGGAGCTCCTAGTCTAGTGGGGAGAGATGGACAATAACTGAGTGAAAAATAGATAAGCAAAATAATTTCACATAATGGTAAATATCAGGCAAATAATAATTTGGGGTTATAGGCTAGAAAGGAATGTAGATGTATAACTTTCAATAGGGTAGTCAGGAAAAACCTTCTCTGAGGGGGTGATGTTGCGGCCGAGATCTAAACAGAAGGAACCAGCCATGTGATTATGTGGGGAAAGGATACGAGAGGCAGAGACAGGAACAGAGATGAAGTCACTACACAGGGGCAAACTTAGGAAATCTAAGGGGTAGTGTGGTTGAGCTCTTGCATGAGACAAAGACTAAGAAAGGAAAGCAGGGGCCAGATCACAAAGGCCTTATACAGGATGAGGGGGTGAAAAGTCAAGACATCTGCCCTTGGAACCTCCCTGTTTGGGAAGCAGGTAGTCTGAGGATTTAGCTGAGCAGAGCTTGGAGACCGACAGAAGCTCATCACCAAGTACTTTCGATGGGTTTTCATCGTGTCCATATTTTATCACTCATCTCATGAACTCTCTCTGGTCCTGCTCTGAGTGCTACACGCTCCAGAAATCCCCAACTGTAAAGGGAGGGGGAGAAGCTGAAAGAGGGGAGATGGGTAGGAAATGAGGAAGGGAAGGGATACCTGGGGAGAAGGTAATTGAAGTGAAGTCTAGAAGCTGAAATGGGTTTGCATCAGCAAATATTTATTGCGTATCTTGTCTGTGAAAGGCCTGGAACAAAATGACTTTGGGGGTATGGTGATGAATCCTGCTAGGTGCTGGCAATCTAATAAGGAGATCTTCAAATTTGTAAATAATTGTCATTCACGGTCGACTGGTAGTTGTCATTTCAGAAGTTCTGTGGGGGTCTGGGGAAGTGGCGGTGATGGGGAGGAGGAGCGTGGCCAGCCGGTTAGGTCTTGGCGATCGGCGATTGTATCTTTTCACTTTATAGCCCTGTTCATTCTAAATGTCATATGGAAAGAGCTCAGGGACTCGGGGCACCTGATTCTAGCCCTGGCTCCTACCGCTGCCTACCTGGACCACCTTCCGAACAGATCGGGCCCCTTCCTGGGCTCGCCTTCTGCACATTGTGAAGGACCCAACTATGGCCTGTCGCACTGAAGGGGTGTGCAGAGCTCTTTGGAAATGTTGCGTGATGAAATTCTCGCGAAAGCAGAGAGAGACGCACGCACGATGGCCATGCTTCGTCATAAGGGCTGGGTGTCTTCTCAAAAATGAGCCAGTGTGAGGGAAGCCATAGCTCAGGGCACAGACCGTGGCTAAGACAGGGTGGCTGAGTGGGACGGATGTGCTGCTCTTGTACCTCTTCACATCAGAGTGATTAAGGGGTAGCTTGAGCGCCACCCTCCTGGAAGGCAGTAGCCTAAAAAGGCTGCCTGGAAACCCGCAGACAGTCCTTGCTACTGAGGGGGCAAAGAAGACAATTAAAAGATAATGAGGCCGAGGAAAAGTGAAATTAATTTCTTTCTTTTTTTTTTTTTTTTTCAATGAGGGTGGGGACCTTTGTCTCTCAAAGGAACTGTCTTTTAGAAATTGCAGGTGGACTTGAAGAGGATAGGCTAAATAGACCGAGTGTGAGGCAGTTAAGAGTGTAAATCACCCGGCCTGTCTGCTCTCCAGCAGGGGACACATAGGGAGAGAGGGCCTGGTGAGGACACCAAATATATCATTCTGAACAAACCCCGTTCTCCATTCGCAGAGACTTTTCTCACGGGTGCAGAGCTGCATACGACGGTGTGGGGACCATCTTGGGAGCAGCTGAGAGACTGTATCCCCCAAGGATGGGGAGGTAGATTCATAAGGCAATTAACAAAAGCAAGACGCAGTCGCTTTCATGTAAACTGCTAAGGTCGAAGCAACGGGGCTCCAAGTAAATGACCCATCTGAACAGCCAGAACCCTTTGTAGAGGTTAACCCAATACTGGCCCAGAAGGGTTTCTGAGGTAGAATTTATGTCGCCTTTCAGAGGTTCTGCGAATGAACCAGTGGGACCCTCGGTGAGAATCAGGGATCCTGGGGTACTGGGGAGCAGCGCGTTACAGGCTGCAAGCTGTTCGAGCAGAGGACGAGCGGGCATCCAGGATAGGATTGCTTTCTAGAGCACCCGCACTTCCGAGGGGTCAGGGCTCACAGCTCTGTCCCAAGAACCTGCAGTCCACTGAAGCAGGTGGGAACTCCTGTGGGCTGTGGAACTCCTAGAGACCCCGGGAACCCCAAGATAAACCTGAGAGAGCCGTCCAAGAGCCGTGACACACACCTCCCTTAAGTAAGTATGTTTGGTTTATGTGGTAGTGGAGAAGCTAAATTTCTCATGGAATTTGATGGGCTCGGAGTTTATAGGCACATCATAGGGGAAGACCTACAAGGAGCCTTGGCTGGCGCTTTCAAAAACATCTGCACCAAGCACAGGGGCCATTCCAACAATAACATCGGTGTTTTGGTATGATTAGGGATGTAAGGGAAAGATTAAAAAATAGATTACCCGGCAGGGGGTGGTAATACAGCTTTTCTGCTGGGGCAAATTTTGGAGGGATGACTCTTTGAGATAAAGTGGTTCTCATCAAATGCCATTGCCAGAGACGCCGAAGCAAGGGAGGGCTGAGAGGGCTCATAAATAATTTTATTCTGAATGCACATCAACTGGGCAGCATCATTGAAACTCCAGTGAAGCCTTGCAAGTGATTCTTGAAACCATTACCTGATCAGCCAGTTTCTTCCCCCCTTTCCTTTCCCATCCCGACAGCGGGAATTCCAGATTTAGGCAGAGCATAGGATAGAATTTGAGGGGCTTCTGGAAGGACCTTCTTCCACAATATTTGGAGATGGCCGAAATGTCACAATTATGAAACCATTCTTGGAGTGGCAAAGCGTATGTGCCAAGCATGTCATGCATTCTTTGTGCTGTAATGGGCACTTACCAGATCTGTACCCCAATGTCAACCTCTCAGTGAGGACCTCCCTTGCCCACCTATACAAAGGAGCAAGTCCTCTCCCACATGTCACCTGCCACCTCTATTGCACTCATCTGACTGCCGCATGTTTACCTATTTATTTATCTTCTTTCTCACTAAACTGTCAGCTCCCAGGAGGCGAGAGCAAGTCAGCTTTGATCACTGCTGTATTTACAGCTCCTAGAACAGTGTCTGGCACAAAATAAATGTTCATTAAACAATGCTTGTTTGGTTTTAAATGAAAGCATGAACATCACATTTCATAAAAGGCTGTATTCAACACAGATTTCCACCAATGCCACACAAGAGTGTCTTTTTCCCCCCCTGCATTCTTGCCAAGGCTGAATGCTGGCATTAGAAAAAGAAACAAAACAAAAAGCCTAAAAAACAAACAAACAAAAAACCCTGTTAATGCTATATGGCATGGCATTGCTATTTTTATTTTTTTGTTATTAAATGAACTTGAAGATTTCAAGTTTTTTAAAATAGATTTATTGGCCAAATGTGTCCCCCATTTGTATTTTTAGCTAGACGTCCCGAGCCCAGCTCACACTCTTACAGTAGATGATCTTCTGACCTTATCAGCACTCAAGTTCCGCTAATAGGGGAGACAGACTTGGCCTTGAACCTTTCTTCCTGTCTGTTGTTTTTATCTTTCCTACCTATTCCCAGCCCCGTTCAGTGTTCCTTTCTTTATACATACCTGTATGGGTGTGTGTGCATTTAAAGAGAAATATCATATATACACACACACACACACACACACGTACATATATGTTTTTTTCCTCTCTTGCAATTCATGTCACCTCCACCTTCCTACTTCACGAACTGCTTTTAAAAATGCTACTGTTACCAAAGGTGGCTTTGGCTATTCCACTCCCAAGAAAAATAAGACCTTAGCTCTGGCCAGGGTTTTACTCCATTTACTCCATGACTACCGGTCCTGGCCTCAGTAGCCCTTGAACTTCCACAGCTTAAAGGCGCAGATACACACACACACAGCGAAGGTTTGCCGCCGAGGCACTGTGAAGTTAAATTTCTATTTTAAGAGGCTATGAAGTTGGCAGCTAGAAAGCACTGGAAGAGAGGAAGATATTCATGGAGTTGACAGATAAAGGAGAGAAAGGAAAATGCAGGTTATTAAGGAGATTTAAGAGGCTTCCCTTCAGTGGTGCCATTTATAACATCTCCTGAAACGTGTGAGACGGATGCCTTTTTCGTTTAGATGTACACAACCAGGATGGAGGGCAGGGCCTGCGTGCCAGAGGGTTGAAGATTTGCAACAGTGGACCTGACCTAAGACAGCAGAGTCCCCGCAGCAATAATCAACCTTGATTTTGGGAGGCGGCCACGCTCCTAAGAGCTGGATGGTGCCTTAGAGGGTGGATGGCAGGAGGGCAGTTCGGTGAAAGAGCTTGATGTCTAGCGGCTGAGGGTAGGGGTTGAAGACCCGATGCTGTCACTTACTGTATAACTCAGAGCAAGTCCTTTCGCCTCTGAGCCCAACGTGCTCATCCGGAAAATGGGGAAAATAATTGCAACTTCAGGGTGTGGCTGTAAAGGGTAAAGGGGAGCTAAAGCATGGCAGACATGCCATGCGAGCACTTGGCAAAATACATGGTAGCAATGAGGAAGAGGGGAATCGTGAGGAAAATGGTGGTAAACACCGTTCACACAAGAGCCAGCAGCACCTGGCTGCCTGTCCGCCCCTGTCCCATATGCACGTGCTGAATACCTTGGTCTCGCAGCTTAGAAAGCCACATCAAGAGCTGCAGTGACACGGGCTGCAGAGGGCCAAGGTGGGAGAACCAACTCAGGTACTGCTGGAACTTAAAGAGAAAATGGTTTCTATCTAAAAAAATATGAGGAAGTTAGGCTAGACTATGATGAAGACAACTTTCAGCTCCAGTGACTCACGATCCTGTCTTTTTCTGGTTTCTGACCCATGGTAATACAGAGAAGATAGAAATCTGCCCCAGTCATTTGACATCTATCTGAGCGTTTTCCTACTCTCAGTCTCTCCCCAAGCTGCTGGTATCATATTGCCAAGAGGGGGACAGGGTTTGGTAAAAATGATTGAGCAAGCTCGTTTGCAAGGTAGTGCCTTGAACCTGGTAATAATCTCTTTCCTACAAGGCATTTCCAGTTGGAGAACATACCTGGGGTCATGGGCAACATTTCATCTAATGCAACAGAGTGTAATAATAATAAAAAGTAATAATAGTTAACATTTAAATAATGTTGATGATCTGCCAGGCATTGTTCAAAGCACCGATCATATAAACTCATTAAATCTCCACAATATCTCTTTGAGGAGTTGCTATTGTCACCTTCATTTTATAGATGAGGAAACTGGCACAGGAACATCAGGTAATCTGGCCAAGGTTGCAGAGCTAGCCAGCGGCAGAGCTGGCATCCAAACTTGTGCGTCCGAGCTTTCAACCATATTTTCAAGTCAGGCAGAAAGAGTCCAAATCTTTGACAGGTCATCGAGTCAGCGTTGCCCTTGGACAAATGGCATCACTGCGCTGAGCCTTGGTTTCCACATCTCTAGATTGGGCGATGTAACATCTGCACTTGAACTTGCTGAGAATATTCAACAAGTCACTAAGAGTGGTAGTAGAGGAGCACATTCACAAGTTAGAGAGAGGAGTGAAGCTAGGGAACGTGACCTGTAAAATGGGGCGAACAGCAGTACCACCCTGACAGTGCTGCTGTGAGAATGAATGTCACATATAAAGCACTTAGCAACATGCCTCATGTACAGTAAGTGCTCAGTAAATGACATTCATGACGTTTATTGACATGGACATGTTTTTTGTATGACATACTATGTATAGCATGGCTCTTTTATGAGATGCACCTTAGTATTGGGGTGGTTATCTTTGGGTGATAGGTTAGGAGGGAACTTAATTCTCCCTTTTATGATTGCCTATATTTCCTAATATTTCTCTAATGAATAGGTGTTATGTGGGTATTTAACATTTTAAGGAGTAGAATTTGGAGGATCAGCGAGGCAGTCTGATAGGAGACACACGTGCGCAGCCTGAGATAATGCAGAGAACTGGTACTGAAATTGGAGTTACAGCAAGTTAGGGAGCAGAGAGGAGTCTGTCTGTGTGAGCCACGAAGGTTGAGTAGCCAGTTGGATAGGTGGAGGAAGGGCATTCCACCTAGAGAGTGGGAGAGGAAATAGTTCCAAGTGGCTGGAGAGCATGCGAAGGGGTGGAGCTTTAAAGACTTGGAACTCATATTAGGTAATCTGTGTTTAAAAAATTGTTGGTAGCTGTTAAGAAAATACTTGACTTGATTAGATCTGGGATTAAGGAACATAAGGAGGAGAGGAGGGGGAAGTCTGGTGGCCCTTTAGCAGGTTATGGTAATGGTTCAGATGATAGAAGATGTCCTTGGCTAGGGCAGAGACAGGGGAGTGGAAGGATGGGAAAAACACTGTGATGGTGGGACAAGGTGGAGGGAGGGGTTAAGGATGACTTCCTTCGAGGTTACGCAACATCTAGGCCTGTTCTCTCTAAATAGTGCTTCTAAAACCAGCAGGGTCTCAGTGATCTCTCCTTGGGCTGTGAAATTCTTAAAAAATAAAAAAAAAAAGAGTTCTCAAAACAGAATTAAGTTTAATTTGCTTTAATTGAAAAATAAACACATGCGACATATAGCACTCTCAAAAGAGCTAGAAAATGAAATGAACATTTGGGTGTGGTAGGCCCTCCATGATTGGAAATCCTGAAAGGAGAATTGGTGTTGATTGACAAAGTGAATTCAGAGTTAAATTCAGGAACGGGAGGTGTAAGCCTTTTCTCAAGGCCTTGGTTTGTATTATTATTATTAAGAACATGATATGGCAGTCAAGGGGTAAAGGAAGGAGCGCTGAGCTTGGGCCAGAAAATTTAGATTGTGTGCTTTTCTCTCTTACTTTAATTGCGTGATCTTTGGTAAGTTGTTTTGTTTCTTAGCCTCAGGCTCCTCCTCTGTAAAATGGGGTGATAATCCGGAGAGCACTGGATTCCAGTGAGGACTGTGTACCGATTACGCTTGGGCATTCTAGTGCTCTGTTGGGAGATGATGGAGGAGAGGTGAAGGAAGGAGGGAAAGGTGGAGGAAGGTTGGGAAGAGGCAGTGGAAGGGGAAGACGAAGAGAGCTACAGTGAGTCGAATCGACTCAGTGCGCCGCACAGCATCATTGAGCGCCTTCTAGGCTCAGGCCTTGTGTTACCCTAGGAGATGAAATGGTAAGCAACAGCTGAACCTGGCCTCTATGGCAGCTGTATTCCAGCCAGAGATATTCTCCATCTCTGGGCCATGGGATGGCATCCAGGAGGAAGACTGGGCAGAAGCAGGTGTTCGGAAAGCCTTGAGATGTGTTTTAGGAGCTCTTACGGGCCATGTTTCTCTCTTTCACAACCACTCGGTCTTCCCTATTCACGTATAGATAATTTGACCCTGACTTAGGTTCCGCCTGTCCCATGGGGAAGAGTCTGATAAACACATTTGCATCCAGGCTTGGAACTGTAAGCTCAAAGTGTCGGAATCTTATAATATTGGCATCTTAGAATCATAGTTGTAGAATTTTAAGATCTATCAAACCTTGGAATCGGAGAATCTTAGAATAGTAAAGACTCAAGAGTCAGACTCTCATGGACTCATAGGATGTAATATTTATAGAATATAAAAATAAATGCTTAGTACCACCAAATCTTAAAAATCATAGAATCATGAAATTAAAGTCTTTTAGAAGAGAATTGCATTTTATGGTTATCTGGTCCACCCTCCTGCCCAGTTAATGGAAAATATTAAAATAGCATTAAAAGTATAAACAGCCCCAGCCAGGGTGGCTCAGTTGGTTGAGCATTGTCATGTGCACCAAAAGGTTGCCAGTTCAATTCCCAGCCAGGGCATATACCCAGGTTGCAAGATTGATCGCTGGTGTATACGGGAGGCAACCAACCGATGTTTCTCTCTCACATTGATGTTTCTCTCTCTCCCTCTCCCTTCCTCTCTAAAAAGTCAATAAAAACATTTTTTAAAAAGAAAAAAAAAGAATACAAACATTCTTGAGAATCTTTATACAGGAAAAACATGGCCATAAGGAAAATATAATGCCTAATAACAGTAATGGTGAATATGTTGACCCAGGGGCACTGATGATGGAGACAGGTGGAGTTTCTGAATATTGTAAAAGCTCCTGGTGGGGTGACCGTTGACTTTACTGACATATGAAACAAACACTTATCTTAATAGAAAACTTGAAGCAAAACAGGAATGAATGACTTTGCTCACTGGCCATCCTGCTCTGTAATTATTCATGTTGGCCCATCTTAGCCATGCCTTCATTTTAGAAAATAGTCCCCTAACTGTTGGCCTCCTTTCTTTGGACTGTAAGCTCCAGGAGGTTAGTAGTGATATATGGTTCCATCTGACTTCCGTAAGGTTTCTAGAAGTGTTTAGCATACCAGGGCTTTTTCGGCATCCAGTCTGTCTGTCCTTTCCCTCAGAGGTTCCTCTTGTATACACGTGGTGCACTGTCGTTGGTGTGCGTCCCTGCTTATGTTTCCTCTGAAGTATTGTTTTGCCAAGATTTTTTTTTTTTCAATTTTAACTTGGCACCCATTTTGTGTGTAGCAGTTGTTTTTTTCCACATTCTCTCACAGGACCTCCGATCGAATGGCATATTTTGACAAGTACGGGAAGAACCTGGCTTAAAGAAGTGTGTAGGGTGTGTAGAGCCCTTTGCTGTATACCACAGAAGCTGTGGTGTGTGCGTGTGTGTGTGTGTTTACACGTGTATGCATGCGCTGCTCCCATACAGTGTGAATTTAGGTATTTTTCACGTGAGTGTGCAATTGCATTTGAATGTATTCGTGGCTCCCTGTGTGCACGCACATGTGGATAACCTAATGTGGAAATGAATGTGCTCATGAATAGTAAGCTATGTAAATGAATGTGTGGCTTTCGCATACCTTTGTTGCACATCTACTGTGTTTCTGACAGTGAAGTAAGTGCTTTCATGGATGCTACTGTATTTGATCTTACAACTATGAGGTAGTTATTGTAGGCATTACAGTTTCTATTTTGAAGATGGGTCAGCGAAGGCTCTTAGAATTGAAGCGATCAGGGGCTGGTATTTGAAATGGAGCCTCTCTGTTGAAGACTTTTTTGCTAATATGTTTTTGATTGGAGTGTACAGGTGTGTGAATCCAGGTTGTGTGTGTGTGTGTGTGTGTGTGTGTGTGCTCACGCTCATGGACGTGGGTCTGCATACATTTCTTTTTCTCAGATGCATTTCTTTGTATGCATGGATGTGTAAATATATGAATATGCATATAGTAAACACACAGGCGCTGGCTGAAACGATAACCATCCAGCAAAGTAAATCAATGTGGTTGGTCTTGGGGGCCAGGGGAGTGTGGCCGGAGTGAGCTGTAGGGGGAGAGCATCCGAGAGACAGGATCTGTTCCCAGGTTTTCCTGCCCACGTGTTTCCCCTCCCCTGCTCGTCCCCGCAGTTTCCTTCGCTGGGGTTTTCTCAGGATACCATCTGAACCCACGTAAATCTCAGGCAGCCTGACACCCAGCCAAGCCACATAAACATTCCCATCCACGGCACTGACACTCCAAGGGGCTGGAATAGAACTTTGAAATTCTCCTTCACTTTTAATTAAAAAAAGATTTAGGTCAACCCTGGGTTCCCAGTTCTTTTTAACTGCGTCGTTGTATTTTTATTGTTGCAAATGTGACGCACCGATCCATCTTCCTTGTAACGCTTCTCAGTTTCGGCTCCATCTGTTGAAGAGAAAACATTTGCAGAAATCTCTCGGCTTCTCTCCAAGGGCTGAACTTCAGTTGTAGCAAGGAGTGCAGTGCAGGAAATGGGGCTGGCCGTCGGTGAAATCAGGAAATTGGAAAAATCTGTTTTCAGCATCTTTTAGATCATCATTGGCCCAAGCTGAAGCTTCTCCCATGTGCCAGGCCGATGCCACTGTGTCCCCCTGGGCATGCTGGGCACCCCACATTTAGGGTTTTTCACTCTTCTTTGCAACAGAACCATCGATTCTGTTTTCATTTGTTTGTCCCCTCTTCGAAGCTAGATTCTACATAGTTTTTCTAATAAACTATTGTTAGTTCTTAATAAGGACTGTTTGTTATGGAAGCGGATGGACTAGGCATTGGAGGACTTGAGTTCAAGTCTTTACTTTGCCACGTTTGAACCTGGCAAACCACTCAAACTCTCAGAGTTGAGATTTCCTGGGAAAGCCCCACGATGCTGTGAGGATCGAATGGGTTAATTAAAACCCAAATGCTCTGCAAACTGTGAAGTGCTGCTCTCATGCTACACATCGGAAACCCTGCTCTTCCTTTGTGGCTTCATTTTGCTTGCTCAGTCTTTCATTTGTTAGTTATGGGGCACCACTGGATGAGCGCTACGCACCGGGTCCTGCTTTGGCGTGGGTGAGACTGACATGAATGAGGCAAAGTGCGTACCCCGCCAAGCCCACATGTCTGACATCATAGTAGGCACTGACACAGAGGCATGAAGAGGCTGTGGTTTCCTCCTGGGCGGTCAGGGGATTCTTCAATATTCAGTTCAAGCGATGACCTTGAACTGAATATCAAAGAATAAGCAGTTTATTAGGTTTGGTAGGGGGATAAAGTAGGAGAGCACTCTTGGCAGAGGGATTGGCTCAGGAAAAGGTAACAGAGGAGTAAAACAGGTTGGGACCTGCTGAAAATATCAGCGGGGAACCTAGAAAGCAGAGGCAGAGATGCTGGGAAGAGGCATGGGTAATAATGGGGCGAAGTGACAACAGCTTATCGCTGACATTTAGAGGTGGGAGGGGGCCATTGATAGATGCCATCAAGGAAGTGACCCAATGTGATACTTTGATTTATAGTAAGAAACGTATATCGGTCTCCATCTTCCTTTCTGGCTCCTTTCAAGAGCTTTGAAAACCCTTGGAATGTCCTCAGTGATGAGAGAGGTAAAGGTGTCTTTTGTTATGTTAGTGAGACAACTTTGGGAAAACCTGGATGGGTGCCTGTGGCCTGTGGAGCCAACCTTGTGATTAAGGGGGTTGACACTTTCAGCTCCACCCCCCTGACCTCTGGGGAAGGGAATGGAGCTGGGGGTTGAATCCTTCAGCAATGGGTAATGAGTTCATCAGTCATGCCCATGCAACGAAGCATCCATAAAAAACCCCAAAAGGATAGGATTTGGAGAGCTTTCAGGTTGGCGAACACGTGCAGGTGCTGGGAGGGCGGTGCACCCGGAGAGAGCAGGGCAGCCCTGTGCCCTTTCCCCATACTGTGCTCCATGCATCTCTTCCATCTGGCTGTTCCTGAGTTACATCCACTTATAATAAATCAATGATCTAGTGAGTAAACGAGTTCCCTGAGTTCTGTGAGCTGCCCCCGCAAATTAATCAAATCCAAGGCGGGAGTCTTGGGAACCTCTGATCTGTATCTGGTTGGTCAGTCAGAAGCGCAGGTGGGCTCGAAAATGGCATCTGAAGTGTTGGGGAGGGACATTCTTATAGGACTGAGCCCTTAACCTATGGAATCTAACGCCATCTCTGTGCAGATGATGTCAGAATTGAGTTGCTTGTGGTTGGTGTGGCAACCACCCTCCCCCCACTCACAACACACATTGAAACAGTCTCAGGACACCAAAAGACCCAATTATAATGATAGCTGCCTTTTACTAAACACTTAACTATATTTGAGGCAGACACTGTGTTAATGATTTACATTAATCATTTTATTCAAGGCCCCCAAAAATAAGGTGCTATGGGAGAGGTGCCATTTTGACTGATGTGGGAACTGAGGTTAAAAGAGTTAGCATGACTGGCCAGCTAGGCAGTGGGTTCCACAGTTTGAGCCCAAACTAGGCCTGTCTACCTGTAATGTGTGCTCTGTTATCCAAATTGGCATTTTAAGAGTATCTGGTTAGCTCTGGAAAGGAGCTGGGAAAGGGGGAGAGGCTGAGCAAGTAACAATTGTGGTTACTCTGAGGGTAAGAAAATCCTTACAACTCTAAAAAGAAGTCACTCTGATTGTGAAATTTCAGGCAAAATTTTCAGCGTTTTCAGGGAGACATTTTGGAGCAAAGAGGAAAGTCCATGTGGGCAACTTCCTGGAGCACCCAAGGGAGGAGATGGGGATCTGGGAGGAAGTGGGGTCTTCAGGCCTCTTTCTAGATTTGTGGATGCCGGGACCCACCCCTCAGTCCCATGTGGGTCTGTCGCCGCCACCTCTGCCCATCGGACTTTTCTTCCTGCGCGCCTTTTTGTGCTCTTCTCCTCTGGTCAAGACTTGTAGATTGATGGCACTTAAATGCTGGTCTAAAATTTGTGTCTACATGTGAGGAGCAATCTTTTATTTCGAGATTATGCCCTCCCTATTTTTTGTTGTTGGGTAAAATGTTTGTTCTCTTATAAAATGCTGGTAATAGTAATTACAATTTCTGTTTAGTTAAATGACCTTTTCTAGAACAAGAATATATTGATAACTTCATGTTGGTTCAGAAAAATTGGTTTTATAAATTCGACTCAGCTATGGAGCTTGAAAGACTGATGTTGATGCTATAGTGACACAGAATAAGTCCGTTTCTCATTCCACATTCAGCTCCAGAACAGTATTATCATATCTTTGTGTATTTTATCATCTCTTATAATACCTTAGTAATGTCTTGCTCATAGTAGGTCATCATTAAATGTGTGGTAAAGTAGGTGAATCTTTGGGTAATCAAACATGTACTATGTTCAGGTCTGCTTGATGTGGTGAAACATACACTATATTGTAAATAAATTTCAGTTTGATATGAAACTTACAGTCAAGGCTTCAGAGTTGAGTAAGCGAGTGGTTAAGGGCTCAGGTTCTGGAACCAGACTGCCTGGGTGTGAGCCCACTAACTAGCTATATAAATTCAGGCAGGGTACTTAACAATGTACTACTTCACTTACCTGATCTGGAAAGTGGTATAATAAAAGCCTCATAGAGTTGTTGTGAAGACTACATGAGTTTACCCAGGTAGAGATTTTAGAGCAGTGCTGAGACAGGAAATGCTCAGTAAATGGCAGCTCTCATCATTAAGAGTCACATTGTCAGAAATGATGGAGTTGGGAGCCCAGGTTGACATGGATCAGAAGACTGGGTCCATGTTCCTGCTCTACAACCTGTTGGTTGAGTAAACTTGGAAGTCACCTAACCTCAAATTCAGCACTAACCGTCAGTAAGAATTTAGAGAAAGCTAATGTGTGTAGGATGGAGAAGTTGAAAAGCCTCCATTGAAGAGGGACCTTAGAGGATGAGCTGGGTATTGCTGTAGAGAAGGCAGTGAGATAGGTGGCCCAAAAGCTGAAGTAGCCTATGGAAAAGATGTAGAGCCATCTCATTTCCTCTTTCTGGAAAGTTCTTTGAAGCATTAGTAAGATTATTGGTTTCTCTTAGGATGGAAGATATTGAAACTCTTGCATTTGATAGGACATGCTTTTTCATAGACACACCCAGAAATAGAATTTCCATTCTCCCAGGAATTTACTGCCATGATGAAAAACTCTTCTTGTCATAAGGGGGCTGATGAAAAGATGAAATTAACGTTGACAATGGAATGAAGGGAACTAAAGTTGTTAGAATGTTGTTCAGGGTCTGGAATTGTTATCAAGTACACTTAAGACAGGATCAGTCTGGAAAGGGCTTCGGTGTGATGTGTGTGGAGTCAGATGTGTGTTTGTGAATATTCAATGAGACAGAGGTTGTGGCTGCTTCCAGCTCTCTGGATTTTGTTTGCTGCCAGAGATTAGGCTGCCATCTGGATAATACCTGCCTCTAAGATGTTACATGGATTCTTGCTGAATTTTAGAAGTTGGTCAACAATTCCTTCTGTTTATTTTTGTGCGGGGAAGAAATAAAGGCTGGAACATTGAGGTTATCAGAGGAGACTGGTCATGTGGGGCGGAGGCAGGAAGTCTGAGGCTCTGTTTTTTATGTGCTTGGGGGATCTTGGTAAGCCACAGCAGGGGCTGGGTTGAAAAAAGACTAGGCATGAACAGAGGATGCTGAATGGGTAACCTGATGGAGTGCCCCTCTTAGTGAAATAAAGGCATTTGCACAATTGGATGGTGGCTGTGGCATTTGAGGCTGAATGTGTGGTGAGAAACTGAGAGGTGGGGGTATGTTAAAAACCTCAGCACTGGGTATCAGGTAAGCATTTTAACTGGAGCATCTTGGAAATCTGTCCACATGTGTCTCAGTGGCTCAGTGGTTGAGCATCTACCCATGAATCAAGAGGTCACAAGTTCAATTCTTAGTCATCTTAGTCAGGATACATGCCCTGGTTACGGGCTCAGTCCCCCAGTAGGGCGTGTGCAGGGGGTAGCTGATCAGTGTTTCTCTCTCCCTTTGATGTTTCTATCCCTCTGTCCCTCTCCCTTCCTCTCTCTCTAAAATCAATAAAAACATATTAAAAAACAATCTATCCATATGCTCACACATTCAACTATTCATGCAATGAACATGCATAGAAAGGCTCCTCTTTTTGCTAGAGGCTGTGGTTAAAATGATATATTCCTGTTCCGGAGGAGTTTAATCAACTGATAAATAAATGGCATACACCTACTGTGTGCTAAGAGCTGGTGATAAAAGTGAGCAAGACAGTATGACTTCTACTTTTAAGGAGTTTATAATTCTGGAGAAAGATTAATATTAATCAGATAGAGGATAATATGAGAGTACTAGAATATTTATATGTATATAGATATCCCAAATAATAAAAATAATAGTAATAATAATGTATATTTATTCAGCATTTGCTATGTGAGAGGCACAGTACTAAAACATTTTCTAAGTACTGTCTCAACTAATTCTTTCTGCCTCTTTTTGAAGTAGGCAGAATACAGTTATCCAAATTTTACCAATAAGAAAATGGATTCAGGGAAGTTAAATAAGTTACCTAAGGAAACAAAACAATAGCAGCAGACTGGGAAACAAACTGAGGACTTCCAGCGCCCTTCCCCTTAGCTTCTTTCCGTCTGCCCCGTCTCCCCAACAAGTAGTAGGGACTCTGGAGGAAGGGGCAGCTACATGGGTGGGCTCTGAGATGGGGCAGAGGCAGGACAAATGCCTAAGCTGGATACCATAGGCTTAGTGACCGTTCATCAGAAGGACACGTCTGGGAAGAGCATTTCATGGTGTGAGAACGACTGGGAGGTCTGCACCATCCCAGGCCTTTGAGGACGAGTAACTAGCTCTGAGTAGATGGTTGGGGGCAGCCAGGGAGTCTGGGCAGGAGGGGGTCACTCCAGTCCCTTCACACGAAACCCTGGGCAGGTAACAGTGGCTCAGATTTCAGTCTCTGCCCAGGACCCCTCTAGGGACCCAGTGAGGGAGGGAGGGTTCACTGACCTGATTAGGAGCCACCCTGCAGAGATAGCCATAGGGAAGGAAGGACGAGGCGGGTCTTAAATGTGGAAAGATGGGCTTGGAGGGTTAAGAGGTTTAAGAGCTCCTTTGAGGGGCAGGGGCGGCTTTCAGACAGGGTGCTGTGCAGGAGCAGGACACATTTGGAAGGAGTCAGATCCGTCCAGTTCCACGTACGTGCAGTGAGGGTGGGGGATGCGAGTGGGTGAGCAGGGGAGAAAGGCTGCATGGGGCCGGGCGGGCCAGGAGCAGTGGTTAAGTTGCGGGTTTATGACTTGGAGAACGCGACCCAGGTAGCCAGCTTTCTCTCACTGATGTGCTTTTAATCGGATGTTCTTCGAAAATTTGCCCTTCGCTGACTCCATACCTCATTCCCCGGAGGCTGTGCGGAGCGATCTGTTTGCACCTGCACTTTATATAGCTGAGGGGCCCTTTCCTGTCACACGTGGTGGCTCACGTCTTGGACACAGCACAACAGCCGAAGTGCCACGGTGCTGAGTGACCCGGAGGCTGCTCTGCTTGACACTGTGCCCTGTAATAACAGGAAGCGTTTAGCGCACACACAGGAAGTATCCCAGGCCCTCTGCCAACCGCTGTACATGCATTAATTGATTTGATCCGGGCAACAGACGACTATATTATATTAACCTCTATTTTATAGACATGTAAACTGAGGCAAAGAGAAATAAAGCAACTTGCCAAGGTCACACAGATAATGAATGGCAAGCTTAGGATCCGAACTGGAGATGTCTCAGTTCCAGGACCTTGCGCTTATTAATCTCTCTAGTATGTTGTTTGCTTGATGCTGTACATCGATTTTCCAGCAGGGAGAGCAGTTTTGGGAAGTGCTGCAATAATAGTTATGTTTTAGAAATAGCAATGAAAGTAATATCAGGCCTTCCCAAATACCATTGAGTTAATTATTCTCACAAATCACCTGTCACCCATAGGTGGTGTCTTACTAGTCTCATGTCTAGAGGTCTCTCAGGTGCTGAACATAGTAGCTCTGGGTCTAGCTCCAGGCCGTGATGCAAACGCAAGGAGGTTCCCATTCTGTGGATACACAAATGGAGGCTTAGATGGGTGATGCAACACTCCCAAGGTGAGTGTGGTAGTTGCCAGGTTTGGGGTTCAAATGGAAGCTGCTCTGGCTCTGAAGCCCACATTCTTAACTGCTACTTTGTGCAGGCCATCGTCTTTGTCTTTGCCTGTTTCTTGTTCCTAAAACAAAGGCATTGGATTAGGTCAGTGTTTCTGAAATGTCAATTTTCCAGGTACCACCTTAACTTCTGCTCTCTGTCTCATCTATAATAAGTGTTTGTCCTTAAATTAATCCACTTCTTATGGAAATGCATACATTTACAAAGGAGACTTCCTGTCACTACAACTATTTTTTAAAAATGTCTTTGGCCAAATAGATGGTATAACTACACAAATAATACGCTTAAAACAGAACAGTGCAGTGATATGCTAGTTTGGAGTCTCGCTTCTATAGTCAGCCGTAGTCCTCCCTGCCCGAGTATGTAATCTTTAGACCTGCGCTCTTTGTGTTGACACAGAGTATTTGAAAATGTTAGAGGTGAAAGATGGAGTAGCACTGAAATGAGCCTTTTTCTAGACTTAATCAGGATTGAGACAGAGTTGCAAAGGGAATTTTTTTATTATTATTATGTGAGTTGAAGTTACGTTATGAGCAATCAGGTCTCCACTTAAAGCCATGTGTCTTCCAGCCAGTGTAGACAGCCCCGATTCTATGAAATGCTGGGCTGGGGTCGTAGCATCTTCTCAGCCCTCACATTCTTTCACTCTAAGGATTTGCTAAGGGCCCTCGCATACTTAAAGATCCAGTTTGAGAGAAGTAGGCTTGATTGGATGGGGAAGCGGGAGGTCCGGTCTAGACTGGGGTGAGGAAGGAGGAAATGAAAAGAGCCGTCTATGCTGCGGCTACCTTGAGGCATCCAGAAGGGAGGCAGGCGTGGGAGCCTGCAGAACCCCCAGTGCTGGAGCTTCCATGCCACGTCTCCCATGGTAACCTTTCACTCTTTTGTCATTTTCCTTGATGCCCATCGGCTCCCTATTCTCTGTGGCCCTTTCCATGATTCTTACCTACTTTCTCTCCCTTGATCACCAGAGACCAAGGATATCAGGGCTGATATCCATTTAAAAAGCTATGTCTGCCCGCTGGCGTGGCTCAGTGGTTGAGCATTGACCCATGAACCAGGAGGTCATGGTTCGATTCCCAGTCAGGGCACATGCCTGGCTTGTGGGCTGTATCCCCAGTAGGGGATGTGCAGGAGGCAGCCGACCAATGACTTCCATTCATCATTGATGTTTCTGTCTCTTTCTCCTTCTCCCTTCTTCTCTCTGAAATCAATAAAACAACAACAAAAACACAAACAAAATAAAAAGCTATGTCTAATGAAGATTTTAACAATTCTATAGGAGGAATTAACAAGAATCACAAGTTTCCTCTGTCTCCATCATTGGTTGGACATTTTTCATATATAATTTCACTTCCCCCAACAACTCAATGAAGTAAACAAGGGTGACACATTTGACACATCAGAAAGTGAGAGTATCAGTTAAGTCCCTCAGCTTCTGAGGCCTACAGAGTCTCAAAACCTGTGCTTTCTCTGTTATTGTGAGATGTTGAAGATTTTCCTGGGTCGGGAAGAGGAAGTTCCTGCACTGAGGACCTGTGCCTGCACCCTGGGGGCAGGGCACACTCTCACACCTCTCTGCTCAGCCTTTCTTTGTTCACTGGTAGAGGGATGATGCTAATGAGATCCTACTCATGGATTTGTGCCCCTTGGGGGCCAATTAACTTCACTTTACTTCAGCTGCCAGGGACCTCAGAACTAAATCCAGATCAATTAGCTCTTCCCAGGTGCCTGGTAGCATCTCTTCCTTCACTCATTTTAACTATTCTTTGTACCATTTTTATTTTTAATTGTCTTGATTTATATCTTATTTAACTTCGTAATATCACTTTAGCTGTGTCTGGGGCGTGAGTGGGATATGAATTCTAAATAAATAAGTAAAATCACTTTAGTGATATCTCTGGAGAGGGAGGACAGCTATTGGGTTCTCTTCTGGATGGAAATGCTGAGGTTGTTTCTGAGAAGGTGGCTTGGGGCAGTGAAGCACAAGGGTACTTGGGGAGGGGCTAAACCTGGCCCACTACCTGTTTTTGTCAATAAAGTTTTATTGGAACATAGTCACACACATTTTTTACTGATTGTCTATGACTACTTTCATGCTACAATGCCAGAGTTGAGTATAGTTGAAACATGGACAGTATGGTCCATAAGACCTAAAATATTCACTATCTGGCCCTTTAATGAAAATATTTTCTATTCCTGGTCTAGAGGAAAACAAGATTTGTAGAAGCTGCTGTCCAGGTAAAAAGAGAAGCTAATGTTTTCTTTATCTCCCCTGTCCCTTTTATTTAGTGTCTCATTTTTCCTTTCCTCCCTATTTTTTTCTCCCTCTCTTTCCCTCCCCTTCCCCCCTTTCCCTTCTTTTTCCTCTCCTTCCCTTCCTTTCACTTCCCTGCTGTGTTGAGCTGAAAGATTCCTTCTATTTCAGTCTTTTCTATTTTTTATGTTTTATTTTATTTAAATTTTTATTTATTGATTGATTTGACAGAGAGAGGAAGAGAGAGAGAGAAACGTTGACTTGTTGCTCCACCCAACCATGCACCCACTGGTTGATTCCTGCATGTGCCCCAACCAAGGGTCAAACTCACAACCTTGGCATATGGGGATGACACTCCAACCAACTGAGCTACTTGGCCAGGGCAGTCTTTTTTATTTTTGAAGAGGACACTGAAGTCTAAAAACTGCCGAGATGAGGCGGTAGGAGAGTGGCCATGAAGGGACAGCCACTTCCCAGTGGGCAAATTCTCCCCGTCTTTCACTGTGCACACAGGCCATGGTAGGAGCTCAGGGGAGATGAGATATACAAATACAGGAAAAGCACCTAGCACAGTGCCTGGCACATAATAGAATGATCAGTGAAGCTTCGCTGAGTTCAAGAAAAGCCCAATCTAATTGCAGAGGCAAAAAGCCTATACCCACAGTCTGAATGCCAGAAACTAGTCAGAGCCTTAGAAGTTGGTGTTTTTCAAGATTGGCCTGGAGAGCTTCCCCTGCACATCAACTCCCTCAGTGCATCACAGCCACATCTGAGCCCACTTTAAAACCTGCTACCTTAAGCCAATATTCTTACTTCAAAAGTGGTGGAAATTGAGTCTCTGCGAGAGGAGTTAACCTGCCCAGAGCCACACAGGAAGGTGGGGGAACAGCCAGGATTAGAACCCAGGTACCCTAGGTTCCGAGTCAACCGCTTTTTCCACTGTGGGATCCTGTGAAGTAACCATGAACTGGTGGTATATGTTTTAAAGGACAAAGAGCAATCGCATACCTTCCTAGCTATAGGATTTGAAAAGGGGCTGATGTAGTCAGGAAAGGCTTCCTGGAAGAGGCAGGGCTTAGGTGGTACAAAACAGGCAGAAAAAATGTTCTGTGCCTACAAAAAGAGCAGTATATTTCCTGAAGTGTTAGGAAATTGGACTCACCTTGGTTACAGGATCTATACTGATGTATAGGAACAAAAAGCAAGGTTAGGGAATTAGGTTCAATCCAGTTAAGGGTGTTTAAGGTATTTGGGCTTGATCCTGTAAGACCAGAATCATAAACAGATGCACCTGTTGGTACTTGGATGCATTGTATTTGACCCTCACATGTCAGGGGGGAAAATCATTTGTCCATGCTTAAAAATGGAGAGATTTCAGATAAAAACCTGGATTTCCTCCCGGCTTCTCCTAGAAATCAGGTGACTGGCAGCCTAGAGATGCCATTTTCACATGGACGCAGTCTGCTGTCCTACCACTTGTCACCACACCCCGTTCATAGGCTCTACACCCTGCCACTCCGTCCCCTCACGTTTATGTCCTGGACTCGAGGCTTTTGAGTTTACGTTTCCTGAAGACGTGGTAATGGACTAAAAATCCGTCGTCACTGATGTGATGAAATCATGTCAGAGGCTGTTTATTTGCTCGTCAAACATTTATTAAGCATCTATTTCCAGCAAGGCTTTCAAAGGGAAGGGCTGGGTTCAGGAGATGAATTAGGAGGCCGGTCCAGGGGTCCAGATGAGAGGACAAGCTTAGGAATAGAGCCGAGAGCCGTGGGGATGGGAGGTTGGACCCTTTTCCTTTGACCCCCATAGTCCATGTTTCAGAAAGAAAGCTGCCCCTCCCCATTTCCATAGAACCCGGCACCTGTCCTTTTAGGCCCCTTCGCCCCGTTTCTTATATATTATATCATCCGAGAAGAGGGACCCATCTTTCATTCTCAGCTCCCCTCTCGTCTCTCTTGTCTTCCTCATGTTGTCGAAGGAGCACATCCACCTGGTCCTGATCCCGCACTTCAGCCCCCGCATACAGAGCAGGCCTCCCCCCACCTGCCAGGAGGAGCCGGCTGGCAGCCTCGGCCTCCGAGCTGCCGTTGCAGATCAATACATCTGCTTTGTTCCCATCTCTGCGCCTGACTGCGGCGTTCGGTCCCGCCTGCTCCCCGTTCCCTCTGCTCCCCGCACACTCTCCCGCGCGCCTCTCCACCCTCCCGGCCTCCCTCTCAGTCGCCCCTCCAGGGTGTTCCCCAAAGGCCCAAGTGGCTTTCCACCCTCACACACTGGGGAAGTTGACTTCACTGCAAATGGTCCTTATGCTAAAACAACACAAAACCTTACCAAAAAAAAGGAAAAATCGGTGCGTGTAGGAACAGGAGAGGATGCTTGGAGTAGTGAAAATAGGATGCAGGAGGCGGTGCGAAGACTCGGTTTTTACTCTTGGTTTCTACCATTAACTAGCTGAGGGACGGGACGGGAGCCTAGGTGTCACTTTTCCAGAAAAGAAGCAGCTGGACTTGATCCCTTTTGAGGACCTGTCAACCTAACATCCTTCAGAGTATTAGGGGGACATTTTGGATGGGTTTCTTTTCTACCTTTTTATGACATGTGCATGGTGCTGCCAGTCAGCCATATTAGTGTGCAGACCAGGAGGTCTTTCCCCACATCTCAGCCTTGGTAAGAACTGCCTCCCGCAGAGCCCGCAGGGCCCGCAGAGCCTGCAGAGCCCCCAGAGCCCCCAGAGCCTGCAGAGCCCGCAGAGCCCGCAGAGCGCAAGGCCCTGGTGAGACTCCACAGGAGCGCGGCCTGCCTGCCTGCACGAGGTCTTAGGGGTCCTTTCTGTGGGTTACAAGGAAGAGGTGGACATCAAACCCCGCAGTGCTGAGGTTCTGGACTTGGAGAGAGCTAGCTAGATCACATGACACCTTCGGGTCACTCCCCGCCTTAGGGGAGTGTCGATAATCTCACAGAAAGCCCATGTTGGGTTTGTGCATGTCAGTTACCTCATCCCCAGGGGGGGCCTGGCGCATGAAATGCATCTGATCAGTACCTGTTGAATGAGTGAAAGTCACTGGCATTTGATCATAGAATGCCTGAGTCAGAAACACCCTTAGAGAGCATTTAAAATTTCCAGCTGTTTCCTACATGGACAAACAGAGGTCCTTGGACAGGATGAGCCTTGTCCCAGATCACATGGACCAGAGACCAAGTCCGGACTGGGGCCCAGGCCTCCTGACTCCCCTTCCGGTGCTTTTCACACTGACCGACTCTCCTTGCATCCCACATCGTCACTGGGCTGTCTTAGATTAACCCTTTCCAGAGGCTCTTGTGGTTTTTGTGTTGATGTTCCCAGCCTCTTGGGGGGAGGCAAGCTGGTGCCTTCTCTCCTGCTCCCGGGCTGGTTCTTTCTGTTGGCTGTCAGGACCCTGCTCTCTGAAGCACACGGCCACCCCATCACTCACTCTGACAGACCCCGCTGAGCACCCCCGGTATATCTGGGAGCCATCTTCTGTTTGGAAGTCAGCGACGGTCAGCCAGCATGTCAGTAATATTTGCTTTCCTGAGGCTTAGGCAAATCAAGCCCATCCACTTCCTGAGGCGCGCTCTCTCCCATCTGGCACAATTGCCCCCCCCATCCAGGGCAAGCCCTGGTTCTCAGCACGGTTCTCTCTCTTCCTCTCTCCCTCTGTCTTTTTTCCCTTCTGCCCCTCTGTGCTTCTCCCCGCCTTCCCTCTCTTTCTGCTTCTCTCGCTGGTAATAGGTAAGTTTCCTCTTTACTCCACCAGGATAGAACTATAATCTGAAACAATGCTAAATTTGGAAGAAATCACCCAAGCCCACTGTCCTGATTCTAGTAAGTACAGAGACCAAGTTCCAGAGACGTAGGGTCATCAGCTACCCCGTCTTGCTGCTGCAGTGGGATTAGCGTGGGGCGAGAATTTAGACTCAACCTAGTCCAGTGTCAGTTAAACCTCGTGGCCTCCTCTCCCCGATCCTCCCTAAACAGCCCTGCTTCAGGCTGTGTCCCCGCTGGCTGCCCTGGAGCTGGCGTCCAACTAGGAAGGAGCTGGAGACACGTGAGCATAATCTCAGACTCTGGACTTCAACTCTCCAAACTCGGTTTCCTGTCTGTTCAGCGAGGACTCAGTTTCCTCATCTGGCACATAATACAGAGTTGCTGTGGGGGTCAAGGGGGGCCCTGTGCTCCTGAGGGTTCTAGATTGCTAGACATGTGCCTGCTCCCTCTGCTTGGTGTCATTTGGCCTCTCCCTTGAATGGGAGCTTACCATTTTTCAAAGTGATGCTTATTCTATATTGAGCATTTGGGGCATCCCGACAAGGAAGCAGGTGTGGTATTTTGGGGCAAAGAATCTCTTTCAGGAGCTCTCTCCTTCATCTCACTGCCTACTGTGTGCTAGGCCCCCCTCCCAGTAGGGAAGCGGACCTCCTCTGGGACCGCATTAAAGCCACCTCAGTCAGGGGGTGTAGCAGCCAGAAATAGACCAGTGGTTTCCTTGGAAGTTTCGCAAAAATGGATCCTTTGGGTCAAAGGCTACTTAATCTGCAGAGCACAAGCTGTTTGCCTGACTTGAGGCCTCAGCAGATTTCCTAGGCTTGAAGGGGCTTTGGTATGGAAAAATGGTTTGTGTTTTGAAGATTAAGGGCCCTTTCATCCAAAAGATGCAATTTTTTTTTTTCTTCTTTCCTCAAGCTCCCAAAGAAACACTATGTTCCTTTCTGGTTTAAAACTGTAGCCTCCTGTTGTATGCATGGATGGGTTAGGTCACACTGCATCCTCACTGAGGAGAGAGCCTCAGTGAACCTCAGTGCCCCTTCTTTTAGGACTGGCCCTCCTCTCTTAGTCCTTGTGGGCCAGTCATCCCCACAAATGCACTAAAATCATCTGGGAGTGTTTTAAGACTACAGATTCTGGGACCTCACCATGAGAATTTCGGATGAAGTCTGGAGGAGAAAATGCATTTTAAAAGCAGAGACTGCTTGGGACTCACCAGCTTACAGATACCTGGCTTGGGGACCACAGCCCCCAGCCCAGCAGCTTTCAGTGCAGTGCAGTAGTTAAGAGCCTAGACTTTGGAGAGATCCAGAATCAAATCACAGTGAACTTCGCTGACCCTGTTTCCTTACTACAAAGTGAGACTAGGGTGCCTGTTTGCCACCCTGCCACCACCATCACTGCCGATTCAG
The DNA here is from genome assembly GCF_964146895.1 of Miniopterus schreibersii. Taxonomy (NCBI): domain Eukaryota; kingdom Metazoa; phylum Chordata; class Mammalia; order Chiroptera; family Miniopteridae; genus Miniopterus; species Miniopterus schreibersii. The sequence continues at coordinate 14,018,479 of NC_138111.1, read as the reverse complement.
TGGCTCTAGACAGCTGGCATTTATTATCACAGCTCATGCGCCTGTGCGCCAGCGAGGGGCCGCGGGTCTGCGCCAGCCTCATTGCGTAGGCTGGGCTGCTCTCGCTGCTCGCGTTCAGCCGGGGCCTCCGCGCTGAGCGTGGCTGGCTGAGGCGTGTTAGCTGGACTGTCTGTGCCATGTATTTCATGATCCTTCTGAAACACCGGTCGCATCCTTCTTGCGACAGCAGCAGAAACACAGGAGGGGTGCAGGAACCCACGAGGTCTTTTGAGGCCCAGGACTGACGCACCGTCACTTCTGCTTCACTCTGAGCACCAAAGGGAGTTATGGTGATGAGCCCAAGTGAAAGGCATGGGGAACAGACTTGACCTCTTTGGGAGAAGAGCTGGGAAGCGGCGTGACAAAGAGCCTGACCATAGGGAGGGGTGATGGCTGGGGGGATTCATCTGCCACACCTATTCCATACGTGGTTCTGAAAGTCGACTGAAATAATGTTTGTAACATTCTTGACCCAGTTCCTGTCATATGATAAATGCTCAGTTATGTTCATCATGGTTATGATTATAGTAAGGACTCAAAAATGGTGGCTAGAATCATTAATCCAGAGTTCCCAAATCTAACAACACAGGTAGGAAAACATGCCCAGAGGGGTGATGATGCTTTCTCAAAACCACACAGATGGGGCAGGTTGAGCCCTTGGAAACCAGACGATGCAATGATGTTTTATTTGGGATTTGAAGGAAAGTGGGAAGGACCTGGGTTTTGCTTGCTGTGCTATTTGGCATTCCAACAAATCAGAGATATTTCTTAGAGTTATGGCCTCAGATGATCCTGCCATCTCCCTCCCCTGCCAGGACAGTGGGTCTTATAGGTGGATGTGACTTTAGTGTACATCTAGAGCCTTTATTTAAAACGCAGATCTTTATACCTTTCTTACTGGAGATTGCAATACAGTAGGTCTCGTGAAGTGTCCAGAAGATTAAATATTTATTAAGCATCTAGTGATTTTGACCTTGGTAGTCTGTGGAATACTTTTTTTGAAACCCAAAGGAGTGCCCATGGAGGGCAATACTGAATCCCTTGGATCTTTCTTTGGATCTTTCTCACATTAATATGACCGGATCTCATCTGTGGCAGAATGAGCACTCTCAGATCTGTGAGGGCTGAGAGAGTGTTGGAAAGAGACAGTGGTAGAGGAAGACAGACTTGACCAGGCGCATGTTTGCCAAGGAAAACTCATGGCAGCAGGGACACCCCAAAACAAGAACCACAGACGGGTCAGTGAAGTAACAGTAGCTGAGCAAATTTTATGGTTTGCAGATGTGTGTTGAAAAGTTGCTGTTATCTCTTAGGGCTTCATGTGGTGGTAGCACTAGAGAACCAAACTCACACTGGATTACGGTTAAAAATAAAAAAAAGCAAAACAAAATAACACAGTAGCTGTGAGATCATGATAAATTATGGAATCTCTTTGGCCCCTGTTTTCTCTCCCATTAAGTGAAAATAATCATCAAACCTTCTTCAACGGCTTGTCTTGAGGACTAAGTGAATTTTGTGTGTTTTAAATAATTCACTGGTATTAACTCGCAGAATGTTGATTTTCTCATCTCTGGAATGAGAGGTATAAATCCCTGTCCTACATATGTTAAAGGTGGCTTTGAGATCAAATTGGAGCTTGGTCCCTTTGCAGCATGAAGTCTTGCTGGAAGGCAAGGATGGAATGAGGAGTGCCTTGAGAGAGTGTCGGCGAGAGAGGGCATTTACAATCTCCAAACTCACCATGTTTTTCTAAAACAGATTGCCACCCAGCACCCGCTTGAATACTCAGATGTACGTCCCCTGCCTTCTGCCTTGGCTCCATGATTGTCACGGACAAGCAGCAGTTGTAGCAGTCCTTTTAGTTTATCATTTAAAAAGTACTGCATAGAAGAATGAACCCATTACTCAAAACAAGCAGAGCCCAAGGAGCTTCTATCCAAATGCATCCACCAGGAACCTTTCATCTGTTTTCTCTAGTGACCTGTTCGAAACATCAAGCCAAGGGTCAGAGCTTTTGATGAGTAAATGCTGAAGTTGAGGTTCAGATGGAAACTCAAGTGTTTTATTTATTTTCTCCACTGAATATTAAGCATAGATTAGCCACAGGGAAGAATTTAGAGCCACTGACTCAGCAGAACACTGTTTATTTATTGAACAATTATATTTTGAGCTCTGGTGTAGTGCCAGTTCCTGTCTTTGGCATCCCATTTTAACACCAGGCTCTTCAGTATCCCTCCGTAGGGAGAGCATCCTTTCCTTATTCGTCTCTGTGTCCCAGGCAGCATCTCATTTACTGATCTGCATGTAATTGGTGGGTTTGCATGATTCGATGCCTTTTGCTCACACTGGCCCCACTAGCTGAAACGCCTCCCATAAAGTCCCTTCTTCCCCTTCACCTGGAAATCACTATGAACCATTGGAACCCAAGTAAAACCTCAGCGCCCTGGGACAACTTCTTGAACTGGCTCTGTTTGAGTACCTTTTCCCCTCCTCTGTGCCAACAACTCTTTGTTTAGGTCTCCGACGGACACTTTCTTATTTTACTCGAGCTTCCCGTGGCTGGCCCAGAGTTTGGCATTCCACCCCAACCCCAGAGCCCACGCTGTTCTTCAATCAGTACTGATTTTCCTTCTTTTCCGTATTTTCCTTTTCTTCTCTAATTCTGGATCTGTTCATCGAGCTTATAAATACCATCCTCATGCTCCTATGAAGAAAAGAAGTCCTCCACTGACACTGTGCTTGCTCCCTCCTCTGGTGGAGAGAAAGGCAGCACTGGCTACTGCTTGTTGGCTGGCTTTCTTTGCCAAGCACTCTACATTCTGTGCTTCCATTTATTCCTGTCCCATTCATGCCTTAATCTCTCTCAATGAATGTTCAGTTCCCATTAAGATATTGAACGAACACTGTCAGCCACCTCTGGATTCTTAAGTGCAAGAGGCATTTGGAGTCCTTACCGCGTTGTACCACTCTGTAGTTTTTTGAAACTTGAGACCCTTCTCTTTTTAAATGTTCCTGCTCCCCTGGCTTTGTTGATATTCTCTCATGGTTCCCTTCCTCCCCCTCTTGTAGCCTTTTCTGACTGCACTCCATGGGATTCTTTGCCTTTTAATCCTCCCTAAATATGAGCATCGCTCCGTATTTGTTCCCATCACTCTGGTCTCAGGCGTATTCACTGGGTGTTCTCACCCACTTCCAGAGCTGGAACTACACTAGTTGCTCAAATTGTTACACAAATCTCTCCCTCTAGTTTGGCCTCTCTTTTGATTTGGCCTCAAGCATTCTTCAATCCACTGGAAATTCTGACTTAAATGTTCAACAGACACTTCAAACTTAACAGGTCCAAGAGGGAACTTGTCATCATTTACTCTAAACCTCTTATTTTAAATATATATGTCTTTATTGATTTCAGAGAGAGGAAGGGAGAGAGAGAGAGAGAGAGAGAGAGATAGAACTATCAGTGATGAGAGAGAGTCATTGACTGGCTGCTTCCTGCACGCCCCTGGCTGGGGATCGAGCTCGCAACCCTGGCATGTGCCCTGACCGGGAATCAAACCGGAATCTCCTGGCTCCTAGGTTGATGCTCAACCGCTGAGCCATGCCTGGCTGGGCTAAACATCTTATTTTTTAAAATTGTTATTTATTAACATGAATGACAGTCATCATTCTAATCCTCAAACCCTATCTAAGAGTCATCATGACACCTTTCTTTCACCACCCCACCCACCCAGTCATCAATTCTTGCTAATTTTGCCTCCATCCCCCCCCCCCGCCCCCCCCACACATACACCTTTTGGTCAAATGCGAGATATCTTGTTCAGGCCATTTCTTGCCTAAACTATTGTGATAACCTCCTCAATTTTACCCTTGCCCTTCTTAAATCTATCCACTACCCCAACAGTTGGAGTAATCCATCTAAAATGAAACTCTAACGTACAGCTTCTCTGCTAAAAGCTGTCAGTGGATCCTTGCAGTCTCACAGGGCTAATCCTAGCTCCTGATTTGTTTGGTTCATTCATCCAATAGGTATTGATTTAGTGCCTACCATTGATTCCAGATCCTGGCATTCACGGGGGGAAAGGGGGAAGAATCGGTGTCTTCAAGAAACTACCAATCACGCATAAAGATACGATTATAAAGCAAGTCACCCCATTTGGCTCTTTTGCGTCACCTCCTGTCACTCCCTTCCTCAAAATTCTCACTACAGTAACTTTGAAATGTTTATAGATGTTATATTCATACCACACTCCTTTATTCTTTTCACATGTTTTTGTCCTGGCCTGAAAATGTCAAGGCCCACATTTTGTCACAAAATTCTTTACCTTCCAAGTCCTTGCCTGAATGCCATCTCCAGGAGGCATTCTCAGAGACACTAGCTTGGGGCTCCATGCTCCACAGAACACTGGGTATACCCTGTCTTTGCCCTGTTATGTTATTTTTAAATTACCTGTTTCTTTGTCCATCTCCTGCTGTGGACTGTGAGAATTAATTAAAATAGCAGGGACTCAACAAATATTTGTTGAATTTTGTCAAACTGACCCAGAAAAGACATTCCAAAATGTTAATTTCACTTTCCTTTTTGAAAGATCTCCTGCAAAGAATGCTGATGATTTTGAGGGAAAGCTTAAAAGGCAGCTTCCCTGAATTTAGATCTTTACATTTCTAAATGCGGCTCCAAATGAAATATTTATGAAGAAAAGGATTCTCTACATAACTTAGAGAAATTTTGTTAATTACAAAAAATATATATAGTATTTACGATCCCATCCCTAAATCACAAAAGCAAGTATTCCACATATTTCAGTTTTCTTTTAGATTGCTGTGGCCTTTCCTAGATTCAACATTTCTGGAAATTTCACACCTCAGTTTGACTTAGCCATTTTCTTTGTTGACATCTTTACAGTTAATTTGTGGTTGTTCACGATTGTCAAAACAAAAAAAAACCCTATAATTTAGGATGATGTGATATCTTAGCTTATTGTATTAAAACACTGAATCATAGAACCTAGTTAGAATTGGCTTAGTTTGGGATAATTTGAGTTTGAGAAGCCTATGGGATTTCTTAGAGATGTTGATTGTGTGGTTGAAAATAATAATATAAAATGTATAAATTATAATGAACACTCATTATAGTGGTTTCTATACTTTTTTTCTAGTCACACACATAACATTCAGTAAAAATGTTTGACTCCATACCTCTCTATGAATGTACGCATATGAATTATTTACACATATTACCTTCACTAGCTAATATCCCAATTCCCCATGCTCAGTGTTCACTTAGAGCAAAGACCAGCATTAATAATTGCATATGTAAATCCATATTTTAATTAGTCCTTTGGATCATCTTGAATTGTTTTGGCCAGTTCCTGACACATCTAATTAGATCATCATTATTTTGGTTTAGCCTTCTAGTGTGGCTTTTCCTCCGCCATTTTTGTGTTGATGTTGGCTTGAATTATTAGCATTATTGTCACCCACAATTTCTTTTTAAATGACTTGCCCATTTTGTGAGCTAATATAAATCAGATTATATAATCCTAAACTCCATGTCTCTAGGCACACATAAGTATTGAGGCTTTGGGATGCACTGAAAGGGAAGGAATGATGAAGCCCAGCCTCTTCAAGGTGTAGGGCTCCCCCTCTTCACTCTGGTGTCTTTTGGACACTTGACTGTTGGAAATTTGGGCTAAGTGTGGAAAACAGGTAATCAACATGTACACTAGAAGTTCTGCTTTTGTTTCCTGCTCTGTGTGCCCTGATTAGTAAATTCTAATTGGGCTTCATTGGACTTTTACGTTGAATCAGGTAGGCACTGAGTTACGTGTTTTAATGCATGAAATCTTTACTTTGACCAAAGAGGATTCATAGAGTAAGATCAGAAAAAAGCAAAGAAAACACACCCTCGATGCTTATGTTCCACTGTTTAAACTTGTTCTTGGATCGGGTGTCTCTGACATTTGGATGAAACTTAAGACAAGTCCATGATATTTTCAGGCGACATTCACCATTTTTCTGTTCACCTCTGTTCCTCATTTTCAGTCTTGGTTCAGCAATTAATGTGTCCAGTGCAGTATATTACAACAAATCAAATTTTATTTGAAGTGGAAACTTCGTTGTTCTTTCTGATCCTCCTGTCTTTCAGGATTTTGCCATCTCTCTTCCATCTTGCTAACCTTGATCTTCACTTCTTCAGGGTCCAGAGTTTTCTCAAGGTGGTGAGGTGAGGAGGTAGCAAGAGTCTTCCTTGGCTGGTACTTTCTCATCAACTTAGCATCAGTACTTCAAGGGCTTGGAAGGGGTCCAGACTAATGTTTTTCACATACAGCATTTTGGGGGTATCTGGAGCTTCTCTTGTCTCTGGGATCTCTTACTTGTGAATCCTGTGATGAAAGAAAATGCATCTCTTTTCAGCTGCTCACTGACCAGTCATCCTTGTGTCCTTGGTAAATTATAAGGCAATTTCAGTTTCTTTTTGCTGGGATCCCCTTTCCCTCCAGCTGGGGATCTGGGACAACCTCTCCTGGCTTTCTCTTGTATGTCGCCCATTTCTGATTTATGGGGGGCACATTCATTTTACACATGAGCTAAGCAGGTACTTCCCAAATGGCAGCCCCTCCTCTGCCATCAAGTGTCTATCCCTCTGCAGAATTCTTTGTTTAGATTTCTCCAATGTGAGCCAGACAACAATGTGCCATGTTCCCCCAACCTCCAGGGGACATTTGTCATGCCTTTGAGTGATCTTGTTGAAGCTTTAGGTGAGGGACTTCTACCCTGACTGTGTCCCTGAGTTGTTCGGGGATGGGCAGGAGGATTCACAGCATGGTGTCTGTTCTCACTCAGACTCCACTCATGATCTAACTCTTTCTGCCATCATGTGACTGAAAAGTTGAGAATCTCAAAAAGCTCAGTTGGGCTACCTTTTTGGAAATCCTGAATAGTGGTCGCCCACCTCTCTTTAGAATATGGTATCTGTTGTCTTGGGCTTCAGCTAAAACCCAGACAAAAATAATTGTATTTAAAATCCTACTTAATCTTTCTTTGAACGCTGAGAGGTACTCATCCCCGGATGAGGATTTTTACAGATGAGGAGACTGAGAGTTCATGGTCATCCAGCTTTGCAGGTTTGTATCTCTGGTGAGAGGTCTTATCTGGAGATCCTGGTATCGAAGTTGAAACCTGGGTGAGATCATCAGGTTGCTCCAGGCTGAAGAGGGAGGCACTGTGGGTGATCTCAGATCCGGTGACCTGCCTTAGGGACCCTGAGGGTGGGGGACAGGGCAGGCATTCCTTTCCACCCTTGGCCGAAAAAGTGGGCTATGGCTCTGAATGTGGCCCTGGCTCTGCAATGCATACGGAACCAGCAGAAATGCTTGGTGACAAAGCCGTGGAAGGCCCTTCTCTCTCATCTCTCATCTCTCCTGCGTGCTCCTCAGATGTAGATAATTTACAATGGCAACAATTAGAGAGCATGCTCTGTGTGGGATGAGCCCGATTCCCTTAATAGCACTGCAGGCTTATATATAGCAGGGTTCAGCCAAGGGTCCCACGTGCTCTGCAATCTACAGCCCTCGTCAGCTGCTCCACGTCCATCAGGCACCCGCAGCAGAGGGCCTGGGGGTCAAGGGCAGCCCTGGGAATAGAACTGGCCTCTCTTTCACAGTCTCTAAGCCCCAGTGGCAGGAAGTTCCCGGTATGAATGCTGGGAAAAGGACAGTTCTGGAATGCATGGTAGTACATATCCAGGCTGTCTCTAGGATGTGCAGGTTGGGGGTGTGGCCCTTGAATGTGGAAGTGTTTGTTTGTAATGTATTTAATGTCTGTTTGTTTATCGATTTTGAAGGGAGGAAGCAAGTGCACCGTGGCTCAACCACACAGTTGCTGGGGAGAGTGAATTGGGTCCTGGAAATGTTGATAAAAACCTGGAGATGGATGAGTGTTCTTCTCAAGCAGTGTCATAGAGCAGAAAAGGCTCATTCTAGCCCTGCACTGTCCACGAAAAGTAGAGTACCATCTATATATGTCATTTTAAAAATTTTAGCAGCCACGATAAAGCAGTTAAAAATAAACAGGTGAAATGAATTTTAATAGTATATTTTATTCAATCCAGTACATCCAAAATAGTAATATTGCAACATGTAACCAGTACAAAATATTAGTGAGATATTTTACATTCTGTTACTCCTACTGAGTCTTTGAAATCTGGTGGGTGTGTATTTTAAGCTCACATCACACCTCGATTCGGAGTAGCCACATTTCAGGTGCTTGAGAGCCACATGTGGTCAGTGGCTCCCAAGTTGGACAGCACAGACTCCAGCTCTAGCTCTGTCAATTGCCAGCTCTGTTGTGTTGGACCAGTTACTTCAACTTTCTGAACCTCAGTCTCCCCTCCCCCCATGTATAAAATGGAGATCACAATCTCTCATGATAGTGAGAGGAAGTCACATGCGTAAAGCAGCTAGTGTGGTTCATGGTACATAGTAAATGCTCAGTTAATGCGAGATTCCTTCCTCTAACTGACTTCTGTGGCAACTAAACTGTAAGCTCCTTTGGGGGACTGGCTATCCAGAAGGAAACCAGTGCCCACCCTCTCTCCCCCTTCCTTCCGCTGACATCATCTCCCCCCAGGCATTTGCCCCACTCACTCCTTCACGTCCTTCAGGTCTCTGCTGAAAAAGCTCTTAATCAGAGAAGCTTTTCCTGAACAGCTTGCGTGTAAAGGCGCACTCTCGCTCTCGGCCCCCCTTTTACCTTTGATTTTCTTTGGAGCACTTCTCACAGTCATGTCATAGATACAGGCACTTCTCATTTGTTTAGTCTTCCCAACCCAACAGAAAATAAGCTCCTGGAGGGCCCTGGCTGCTCTGTTTACTGTTTAATTCCCAGCTAAATATGTTGATGGATGAATGAATGAGTGAATTTATTGAACAGCCCCAGTGCTTTGTCCTTAGCATATAGCACCGAAATGAAATGCAGGGTTCTTGCTTGATGAGAGAGAGCATGAGAAATAGGGGCGATCAGATGCCTCAGAGACCCTTATTGTCACTGAAACCTCTGCTACCTGTGTCCTACCCCGGCCACACATGCCATCACCCTACCCTGTCCTACCCCTACACTCGTTTTATGCCACTTGCTCTGCTGGAATTTCCTTGACCTCATCTCTGCTTATTAATGAAACCTTACATGCTATTTAAGGCCCAAATACCACCTCTTCTATAGGATCCTTTTCGGATCTCTTGGTTGAAAACCTTATCCCTGGCCTCTATTCCTCCATCGGAGGTTTTCCTTTTGTTATAGTATTTATGACGGCATATTTCCTATCAGAACTCCTCATGAATGGGCGTGACTCCTCACAATATATTGAACCTGTGGAGGGCAGGACCTAATTTCAGCCGGGGTGGCACGAGGGTGGGGATGTAGTTGAAATTTTACAGACTTTGTAATGAGAAACCCAGGGGTTAGAATCCTGACTCTAATACTTCAGACTGTGGGCTTGGGAAAGTTATTCAATGTCTTTAAGTCCCAAGGTGCTCATCTGTGAAATGGGATAGCGTGACCTCCTGGCGGAGTTAACCTTTATTAACATCTACTCTGTGCTGGGTGCTTTGACTGCTATCAAGAGAGCAGACACAGATCCAAGCCCAGGGTAGATGCTCAACATTACCAGTCATGGCACCTGTATATGATCCTGAGTCTCCAGTACAGTGGGTGCTGATATGGGCCTGTTTATAGAATGGGAGTCATAGCATCTGTCATAATATGACAACATGTAGGTAACATGTAGGCTGTCGTTCTTGCCCAACAAAATATCCACGTCTATTAAAACTCACTGCATAGAAACTTTTGTTTTCATTGTTAGTGTTCTGTGGATTAGTGTGATTTTCTAAGTCAACAGAGATATATATTCTACCTTCTTCCAGGAACCACTCATCTCTCCTTGCTCAAATGTAGATTTTATCATAGGTCCCAACTGCAAAGAAGGTTCACACAGGGCCATATACACCCACTGCGTTGTTCAGACAATGTGTCAACATGAAAACCAGGAGCTAAAAGATAGAAGTCAGGTGCACTTGGTCTCTGAGGTCATGATCTGTTAAAAAAAATTGGGTTAGAGCAGGGTTTAACTTTTGCATCATTGCCAAGTGGGCCCAGTGTTTTTGTTTGTTGGGAGCTGTGCTGTGCATTTGTGGGATGTTTAGCAGCATCCCTAGCTCTACCCACTTGACGTGAGTGGCACCCCCTCAGTCATGACAATGGAAGATGTCCTTTGGGGGACAAAATGGCCACCAGTCGGGAAGCACTGGCTGAGATCTTTCAAATGTCAGCTAATTCTAGGGCTGCAGGCTGAGGGCGCGTTGTCTTGTGCGCACACACACTCACGGGGGTGCTGCTCCACGCTTAGCTTCGTTCCACTTTGGAGAGCAGCAGTGTTCGGAATCGTGTTTCCCTGCACACGTCCAATAGCCAGGCGTTCTCTCCAGGCTCCCACCCTGCCCCCACTGACAGCAGAAGCCATTTGGAAGGTCTTTATGGGTGACACGCTGCGATTTCAGTGTGGGTTGCTCCCCACCGGGATCTCCGAACAGTCGCCCCCACTCCTGCTTGCACTCAGGTGGGGCTGGCAGGCTGTGTTGGCAGCTGCAGCTGTTACAGTTCTGCACTCAACACGCGTGGCTTTGTTTGAGGCTCTGAACAGAACTTCAGGCCTCGGCTCCGACAGCCCTCTCCTCTGCCCACGGGCCTTTCTCCTTGGCCTCTGGCAGCTGGGGCTCGCGGTGCCAAGCAGATTTCCGTAGCTCCTCATAATAAAACAATGCAGTTGGGCAACAGAGGGAAACATCCAATCAAGTAGGAAATCTCCATCTCTTTTTGATTCCCCTTTAGTTTTTTAGCTCTACTCTCTTCCCATTTTCAGTTGGAAGAGTAGACACATAAGATATCATATCTACTCACGTTGGTACATAATTTTACACTTGGCAAAATGTTTGTGTCCTCGCCACATTTTTAAAAGATAGAAATAAAAAATCTGAGATCTAGAGAGAGGACGTGACTGTCTGAAGTCACGCCGCTTGCCATGTGCAGAAACAGTCTTTTAAAGACTCTGCAGATAAAGGCTCACAGCCCAGTGAGCCAGAGAGATACAGAAACAGTTAAGTATAATGAAAGCTAATAATCACGAACATAGAGTTATATGAAGTGAGCGACTAGAGCAGAAAGGACCAGCACTTCTGGAAATGAGTAGGAAAAGGAAATGACCTGTGAGGGCCTGACTCAGGCGGCTGCTGAAAGCTAAGCAGGACTTGGCTGGGCGGTGGGGACAATATGAGCGAGGACACTCCTGGCAGGGAATACGTGGACATCGCCAGGACCAGCATTCATCCTCAGCACCCCCTCACTGTCATGGAGCACTTGCTGAGTGCCAGGCACTGAGGGGAACGCGGCCCATAAATGGTGTCGTCGCATTTTCATACCAGGTGCTGTTGTTAATCACATTTTACAGACAAGGAAACAGACTCAGAGAGGTTAAATGACTTGTCTGGAATCATTCTGTTTATAACTGATGAGGCCTGGATTCAAAGCTGCCTTTGATACGAACTGAGATGAGCTGTTCTTGAAAAAGTGGGCAGTTCTAGGCTAGTAATTAGAATGATGATGAAATGATGAAAGCAAAATTTATAGATTTTCAAAAGCCTCTCTTCTCTTCTCTCCTCCCTACAAGGAGCCTCTTCCTGAGCTCCCCCTTGGTCCTAAGCATTTCTTGAACATGGCTCCACTGTGCTATGCTACCATCCCCCGAAAAAAGAGGTGGCTAAGGCCCCACCGAGTTTCTTGGCCTTTAGTTTCCCTTCTGAACATCAGGGAACCTTGAGGCTCAGAATCACTAGCAGGTGAATCCTCAGGTCACGTTTCCTTGGGGTGAAGGGGACACCCCTCTGAGCACTGTAGACGTGACTCTAATGAGCGCCAGGGACTCTTCATCGGTAAGGAATCCAACCAGAGGGCCATGCTCATAATCCATCCCGAGACCGTGTGCATTCGTGTGATTATGCAAAAGCAAAGTGCGTCTGCAGCAGGTCCGTGTGAGAGGAGGAGAGAGAGGAATTCTCATTTCCTGGGGCCCTGTTGTGAGAGGCAGGCTGTTTGTGGAGACAGTAGGTGGGGCAGACTCTTGAGTTCTGTCTCCGCATCCCTGAGGCTGTCTCTGCATTTCTTCATTTCATACATTCTTTCAACACATACGCCTTCAACGCCTTCGATGTGCCAGGCGCCGAGGTATAGGCACGTCAGCGCACCCTGTGTTCTGCAGAGGAGGAAACCGCACCCCTAAGAAGCTGAGCAGTTCGCACGTTCATCCTGCAGGTGAACGGACCTCCGCAGGCGCGGCGCTCTTAACCAGACGCGGAACTGAATTTTGTAAACCTGAAAACGCTCTACTGATGTAAGGCCGTATTGAGATGTGTTAATACCATTCTTTCCCTTTGTCTCTCCTTTCCTTTTCTTTTCTCTCTGTCTCTGCCCCCTCCCCCTCGCCCTTTCTCCGCAGGACTCCACAGAATGGAGCAAGAATGAGAGGAAAAAGGCCTGCAGAAAAGCATGAACTGGAGGTTTGTTGAGCTCCTCTACTTCCTGTTTGTATGGGGCCGTATCTCAGTGCAGCCCTCCCGCCAGGAACCAGCTGGGACAGACCAACATGTCTCCAAGGAATTTGATTGGCTCATTTCAGACAGGGGGCCTTTCCACCACTCCAGGAGCTACCTATCCTTTGTGGAAAGACACCGTCAAGGATTTACAACCAGATATAAAATATACAGGTAAGCTCCGGGCTCCGCTGGCCCTTGCTTTTCATTCCTAGAGGGCTCTCGGGGGTCAGTCCTTGGCATGGGCCTTGCTGTAAGGCAGGGGCGTCTGGGCCAAGGGATCGTGCCCCTGCAGTAGGCTGTCGCTCACTTTTGCACCTTTTTTTAAAAACTTTGCACGAGAGATTAGCAATGACAAGGGGAAGAACAAATAGCTAATATTTATTGAGTACTTACTGTGTGCTGGGCATGGTACTGGTACTTTGTATATACTATCACATTTAAACTTTTAAACCATCAGAGATAGGCTCTATCATTTTTCTCCACTTTATAGATGAGGGGACTGAGCTTCAGCGAGGTGAAATAACTTGTGTAAAGTCACATTGTAAATGATCAAATATTTTTAGTCAACCGCATCAGGTGTTGGTAGTGTTGTTTTGCAAATGCGGTCAGTGCATCCAATAACCTACCCAAACACATGCACGGGTTTAGAAATAACTAAGCACACTCAGTGAACAGCCTTTTCCTGAGCAGATCTGAACTGGTTCTTGGCCCCTTGGAATCCTAATCATACAAAAAGGACTTACCCAAAGTTCTCTTTTCCTTAAAACCATCTTAGTATCTCCTCATTCCACTTGACCACCCTCTCTTTGGTGTTTCTACAGCTTTCTGCACTTGTATTTAGTTTTAAACCATTTGGAATCAGAGTACATTCTTGTGTTTCTTTCTTACCCAACTAGAAACTCTTGGAGGGCAAAGACATTATATATATATATATTTCTTTCAAAAGAGAAGACTATCAGAATTTCAAAAATATAGTTGATTCAAAAGTCTAAACTATTCCTTAGAAGAACTAGTTCTCAATCACCCAAGAACAACAGCTATCTACTTAATTTCAAATTTGGATCCTTAAAATAGTATCGGGCACAATACAACCATTTCTATCAGCGGATATGCTTAAACTAAATATGGGTGCTCACTGATTACGCAACAGAAAGCTCCAGTATCTGAAGTCTCTGGTACTGGGAAAGACATTGGCTTGAGACGTTGGATTTAGGGGAAGAGAAGTAGTGGTAAAGGCCCAGATGTTTGTGATTTGTCAGGTAATAATAGCCTCTTGGTTTTATCTGTGGTCGTCTCTTCCATTTGAGCCTCCTAAGAGTACTTTAAAGTTGGGATAACCAAGGCTCATATTTCCATTTTAAAGATCAAGAGATGATTGACCTGAATACATTTATGTAGCTGAGAAAAGGTGGAGCCTGAACTGGAAACCAAATCTGCTAAGTCCATCCATATGAATAAATGTGCTAGAACTGAAGGCATCCATTCATTGTTTACAAATGTTTCTTAGCAGCTCTCCTATGCCTGAACTGGCTCTAGACACTAGGGATAAGTTGGTCTGAATATAAGTAGTCCTGATATGACAAAGTGATAGAGGGTCATAAGGGAGCTATCATGCTTGTTTGATGATTAATCTGTATTTGTGATTGCTGCTGTTGAAATAGAGACTTAAATGGGTATCCTCAGTAGAACCACAGCTCCAGCGTATTCCACATTAGCAGCCTTTTACTGGGCGCTTACGATGTGTCATGAAGGCCGGCCATTCAGTTCTCACAACATCCTCTGTGAGATGAACAGAGATTTTTCAACCATTTTCATCTCATGGTACACATACACTAATTACTAAAATTCTGTGCCACACCCCAGAAATATATTTTTTGGCGATCTGACAAAAATAGGTATAGTTTTGATTCATTCACACTGGACTGCTGGTTTTATGTTGGCTGTTGTCATTTTTTAATTTCACAATCTAAGGGAAAAGAGGTCAGTGCCCCTGACTAAATAGTAAGGTTCTGCATGTTTTACAAATTCTTGCGGCACACCAGTGTGCCATGGCACACCGATTGAAAATCATTGGTCTATCCCACCCATCCGGTGAGGAGTAGAACTAGGGTCTAAACACAGATCTACCCAAAGCCCTTTTTTTACCCACTCTGCTGCATAGCCCTCCGGCATGGTGTCCAAATGTGGAGGGTTTCAGAGCTCTGAAAGGGCTCTTCCAAACTTACTTTCTCACAACCATTTTGTCAACATTTTGGGGGTAGTTTTAGAGATGCTGAGAAATGAAAGTTTGCTAATGAGGTTGTGGGTCAGAACATCTGGATACTAATGTCCGCTCTCCAGGCAGTGGTCTAGTGACATTAAGCAAGTCCCCTCCTCTCTTGGATCCCACTTTCGTTACCCATCAAAAGATAGGCGTGAGTGATGTAGATCAGTGGTTTTCCACCAGTGCTCTTTGAAACCCTGAGAATCAATTAAAGAAGTCGTACGGGCCAGTGTAGCGTAGGAAGACAGGCAAAGGGGAGGAAGCGGTGAGACAGGATCCCCGGCCTTCCCCAGCTCCTGCGAGAAGAGGTTTGCGGGCTGTACCTAGGCTTTTCTTTGCGTTCGCTGCTAAAACAAAGTGTGCAATCAGCCAACAAGCTGATCTCTAAGCTCCTTTCTAGCTCTCAAATTAAGTATAAGGTTTAACTAAGGTCACGTGGTTAATTAAATGATGGAGTTCAACCCAGAAGTCGGGCCCCTGGTCATCTAGTTATTTCTTCCTTCCTTTATTTAATCCTCAAATAATTACTAAGCACCACCTACAGGCCCAGTGCTGTTTGGGGCAGATGATACAATGCTGACTAAAACAAACATGGTCCCTCGCTCCTAGGAGACTAACATTAATTAAACACACACGCACAGGGCTACAAAGAAGAAAGAGCAGGATAGGTAGAACTGGGGCAACCTTATTACCATCAGCACCGATCTGGAACCTATTGTGTGCAGAGATTTGGTGGGGCTTCTGTCATCACCCGCACATGGACATGCACATAAGTACCCAGGGACATATGTGCCTCTGCAGACCGGGTGCAGACCAGAGCAAAAACCAACTAGGACATGCTCCTCAGGCTGGTTGTCCATGGACTCTTCCTTCCCATTGCATGCTGCTTGTTGACACTAACACGTGTCCACCAGTGATTTCCTGTGCACTAACATGGATGTCACACATTAGAAACTGGACATTTGCATCACAAAAGGCAGGCTTTCCTACTGGAATGAGCTCTGTTGTCATATGCTAGAGAGACAGCCTCATTGAAAATGTTTTAGACCTCAGGCTCTGGCCAGTTTCCCCCACCCTGGATCCAGGCTAGAGCCCTGAGTGATCTAGAAGCTTCGGGAATAAACTGGAAGTCTCTTCTCCTCAGTTAAGTGGGTTAAGGCTGCCTTCCCCTCATGCGTCTGCACGCAGAGGCTGGTTTCAGCTCACAGAGTCCTGCTGGGGAGATGGTGCTGCTGCCACGAGGAGAATCTTTCAGAGGAAATCCCAGCAGAAGCTCCCTCTCAGGTTGCTCCACAGGCGGAGTAGTAATATGTGCACAACAATGATTTGGGTGCATGAGGCACACGCTCTGTCACTCACAAGCCTGAGCTGGCACATGGAGGCTGGACGAGCTCTCTGCTGGCTTCTGCCGGGGCTCAGGGAACCTGGTGCTGGCTCAGGTCGCCCACTTCCCTGAAACATGATTTCAGCCAAGTTAGGGAACTTGTTTGAGCCTCTGTTTCCTCATCTGTAAAATGGGAGTGTTAGTTTAGGTGGTCTCCAAGGGCCTTCCCATGTCTGAAATTCCATGATTCTGTGAAATATTGTCATCTAAGAACAGAGCATAGGGTAGCAGAGAGGACTTTGGACTTGGAGTTCAGAGACGTAGGTTTTGTTTAGTTTGGAGCCGCTTTCTAGCTTTGCCATCCTGGGCAAATTCATCCACGCACCGTTCACTCATTCATTCATCCATTGCTATAGAACTTAACACAAATCACACCCTTGAAGCTGTGCTACAATTGGAGATAAAGAGATGAGCAATCAAAAAAAATAAAGCGTGCACACACACACACACGCACACACACACATAGGTACATACCCCACAAGCCCACAGTGGAGGATAGAGGAAAGAAAGATCCAGTAAGCAAACAGGCATCATTTTATGGGTGCAGAGGACACTGTTTTCTGTACAGGAAGAGAGAATGATGTCTCTCCTCCCTACTAGGTCACGTGATAACAATTTGTGTGAAAATGCTCTGTAAAACTGAAATTTTCTTATATCTGGAATTTTTTTCATAAGGTTCTAAATCATCATTCTAATAAAATCATTTATTTTTAACTTTCTGTTAAGCCCATACATATAACAGTCATTAAATGCAGCATTCTGCAAGGGAAATGCTGGTTTTGTCCATTTGGGGAATGAGAAAACAAAGACAGCAAGAGGCTAAGCGTATTGTCCACGTCACACATCTGGGAAGTGGCCAAGCTGGGAATCCAAAGCAGGCCTTAGAGACTCCACAGTGTGAGTCCCGAACACTGTGTTCATGACTCTCTCTGCTTCTCAGTCACCTGGTTTATTAGCAAACGCCAAGAGACATCCTTTGACCATGGACGAGTCACAACCTCTCTGAGACTCAGTATTCTTATCTGTAAAATGAAGATAATATTAACTGCATGGTTGTGGTGAGAAGTACCTTAGATATCAAGTATATTGAGCTTGGAATTTTGTAGGAGCTGCATAAGTGCAAATTCTTTCCTCCTCTATGTGGGAGAGCTGATAGCATTGCTAGAAATTATTTTTTCCCTACTTGTGTTAATTTAAAAGTCAGTTTGGTCCAAAGGCATTTCCTGTGTTTCCACTGCCTTTTTGTGTTTTATTTTTTGGTTTATTTGTCCTAACTTTGAGGTCATTAATAATTGCTGTAAATTTAGTAATTATTTCAGAGGTGGATTTAGTAGGAGAAACGAAACGTGGCACCCTCTGTAGGCTTTGGTTCTGGAGAGTCCAGGCAGAGGAGAGATACTGATGATGGCAGTCACTGTGCCATAAGAGGTGGCTTCATATCCAGTGGTTTTCCCTGTGGGTTGCAGAGCAAGGTTTGTGGCTTATGGTACACCTTTCTTTGAGCCTTAAATAAGTACCTGAAACTTGAGTGTAAATCAAATCTTGGCAAAGCAAGTCTGGTTGCCTAACTTTCTTGCAATTGTTTCAGAGTTGCATGAATCTCAGTTTTCATCTACTCCCCTGATGGTTCCTTCGTGTGTTTTACAAAAATATCTTAGCAGGGTTTTGTGGTAAAGCTGGGGACAGGTGGATGGTTTTATTGAGATAAATGAGGTGCGGTCCTCATCTAGAAATTAGTCAAGCATATGCATTGACACCTAGGTAGGCTACATGCTGTACACGGGGAGATGATGGTGCGCAAGGTAGACAGGTTTCTGCCTTCAAGGGGTTTACAGGCAGGTGGCGGTGAGAGTGGAGTCCACTGCTGCGCTGCTCAGGATGCTTGTGGTTGAACTTGAAGGGAAACCACCGACCTCTGGGCTCCAGGAAGAATCTAGATATCACATGGTGCAAAAGTTATATTTCTATTTGTGTGGCTAAAACTAGTCTAAGTTAGAATTTCTTAAAGCATGTTATATGGAACTCTGGTTTAATGTGATGTTAAAAGATGTTTTCTGGAAAAAAAAATGATCCAAATAGTAACAATAACAACAGTGATAATAAGTGAGCTGCGAACATTGAAAGCCTACCAAGTGCTTAGCACCGACAGTGCATATAAATTATTCCAACCGATTGATCCTCAGGACAGTCCTGTGCCTTGGGCTTGGTTCTCATACCCATTTACGTAACTTGTCCAAGGAAAGAGCTAATTCACGGCCGCATAGGCTATGTCACAGACAAGCGGATTCCAGATCCCGCAGGGTTAACTATGCTGTGTTGTCTCCCAAATGACATAAATCTATTTGTTTGGGAAACAGATCACTCCTCGAATATTTAATAATATTTGACGAGGCCTCTTTGGCCGGACAGCCTCTTTTTCTCGGAATGATTGGGATTCTGGAGAGGTTTATGGAGCCGCTGGCACTCCCTGGCGTTGGCAGCTCGAGTGTTGCTTCTTTGGATGCCAGCCTGTGTCAGAGCACTCTTGAAGGGACATCTCTTCAGCTTGGGAATCTGGCATCTGGCCTAGGAAGCCACCCTACCTGTTGCACTTTTGCTTTGAGCACCCCCTGGTTTATAATGAAAAGGAATGGGATTAGTAGCTTCCGTTTTCCTATCTCAGGTGACAGGCTTATCTTTTTTTCCCCTCTCCCTTTTCATTTCCTAAATTTTTGCACTTGTTTTTTATTTCTAAGCTTGGCATCCGCCCTGTGGTGTAGGGATAGGAACTTCAACAGAGGCAGGAGCCACAGCAGAGGAGCAAGGAGAAGCCTTGATTCAATGTGCAAAGAAGTGGCCACACCATAGAGTCACTTGCAAAGCTTTAAAAAAATACCAATGCCTGGGTCCTTTGTCATGTGTTTGCATTTAATGGGTCTAGGATAAACATGAGGACCTCTGACCTAGGGCAATGATTGTCAATCGGGGATGATTCCTCTTCTTAAGGGGACATTTTTGATTGTGGCATCTAGTGGGCAGGTGCCAGGGGTCAGGGAGACCGCATCTTCTACAGTGCACGGCAGCCCCCCGCAGCACGCGGTTCTCTGGCTCGCAACATCAGCAGTGCAGAGGCTGAGAAGCCTTTCTCTGGAGCACGTATTTTTGCACAAAAAGGGAAAGGGGTGCTGGGAAGGATATTAGAACAAATGGGTTTTGGTCTTCATGAGTTGGAGTTGGAATGGTTGAAATATAGGCACCAGGGTATGGCCGGGTTCCCAGAGAGCCTGGCTGCAGGACTGGAGGGGAAGGGATTTATTTCCTTTGTTTTTAGACGGGGCCTTAATCAGGGTGGCCGTTGATGCGTTGAGGAAGGTGAGGCGGGTTTTGCTTCCTGCTGCAGAGGGAGCATTTGAGGGAAAGTGGTTTTCCACTCCAGATGAAACAGCCTCCCTTCCTCCAGGGGATCTGGGAGGTCTCGTGGGTTTTTTGGAAGTAATAAGTTCAGGCTTCATAGGTGGCTTCAGATACACATTCCCCGAGTCCTTAAAAATCAGCTTGGACCAAGAGCATTAACAAATCCCTTCTGTTCCTTTAGAGGATGCCGACTAGGCTAAAAATAAGATGAGCATGGGAGATGTCCCGTGTTTGGAGGTGTAGATGCCACTCACTGGTTGCCATCCCTGGTGAGAGCCAATACCCTGTGCCCTCCCCCTCCCCTATCCCTCATTTAATCCAAATTTCTGATCGAGGTCTCCCTGAATAGAGCAAACATCTTCTGGGCCACTGTGATCCAGTCAAAGATAATCCTCCATGTTGATTATTTAAAATTGATCTTCCACTCCCTAGAACGATAGCTTTATTGCTACCAAATTGGTACCTTTGTGGCACTTGACCTCTTTGCTCCCATGAGCAACCGCAAAGCTTTGTTTGCCGCAGGCCCCGCAGAGCGGTTGTCCAGCTTCAGTCGGGAGCAGTGTCTGAAAATGGACAGACTGACTGACACAAAATATGGCCATCATTGTGACCTGGCGATATTAGGAGGGAAATGGAGACAAGCTTTTGGGGCTTCAGACACTACGTTCCAAATCTGGACCAAGGAAGAAAGAGAGAGGGACTGGACCCGTGACCTGGAGTACCTGTCACTTGCTCAGGCATTTGAAAAATGTTTACTGAGCTCCAGACTCCTGCCAACCAGCCTGTGCCCTGTTTTCTGGGCATAGGAAGAGGAAAATCTTGATCCCTCAAGGGACTCAGGGTGTCTTGAGGAAAACTGCCTGAATGGCAATTAAGCACAATGCCTCCTGCTAAGTTCCCGAGCGGGCAATGAGTGCCCTGGATGCGGGGCTTGTGTGGGAGGAGGGAATTTCCTCTAGCACTGGACTCGTGAAGCAAGCGGGGAAGGACAGGAGGAAAAGGCAGGTCTAGGAAGGCATCCTGGAGGAGAGAGTGTTGAGCCCAGTCTTCAAGGAGCCTTCCGATTTCACGAGAAGGCAGTAGGGAGAAAGCACTCCGGGCAGATAGAGTAGCACCTGCCAAGGCAAGGAGGCAGGAGAGTTTGGGCCGGCAAATTGCTTTTAACGAACTTCAAACTCCAGTTAATTGTCAGGGCATTATATTACCATATAGCTATTTAGAGCAGTGTTTTCTGTTTGTTTCATTTTGCCATCTCTTGACCCAAACTCATGCTACAAAAATGCATTCTACGTTGGCACTCAATATACCTAGAGATATGGGAAATGAAAATTCATTTCATTAAAAAATCTAAACTACTGCACGTGATGAATCTCGATATTTCATGTTCTATTCCAATCTAACCTAATCTATTCCTTCCTGATTTATTTATTTTAAAAAGTAGGTGCGTACCAACTAACTCGATCTCAGCTTCCCCAATGGGATGGGCCTTACAATTTTAGAACCTCTCACCTCGAGTCTGTGCTTTGGTCACGTTTTGGCTGAGGAAACTGCCCCATGTTCAGCCAGTGGAGTTTGTCGTGGGTTTAGGGGGGCAGACTAGAACCTGTGCCTTGCCTGGTGTGGGCAATAGTAAATCAGTGAAGGGTTTGACCCCGACATGGTCTGACAGGCATTCAGGGATACCATTCTGGCTGCAGCATGAGGAATGTGTGGAGGGGAGTGAGAGAGGGGTTACAAACCCTTGGCAGTAATTTAAGGGAGTGGAAAGGAGTGCTGGATCCCAGACAAAGGCAATAAAGATGGAGTTCATTAACTCCCAAGTACCACTCAGTGCTACCAGCAGAGCTGCTTGGTCTACCTGGCAGGCAGCTCTCTTCCTGGGCTGCATCCAGGCTCACCTGCCCCAGTTCCATTCTAGGCACCCTGGGGCAGGATGCATTATTTCATGGAGCCTTCTACAGCTGCTGGATACCTTTGTGTCTCCCATGAAAAGAACCAGAATGCCCAGGCTTCTGCCTCTAGGCAATTTCTTTATCTCTCAAGGCCTTCTTTCTGGGCATAAGAATTACTGGGTCTCGTTAGCAGTGGATTCCCAGACTAGCTTGGAGGAAGGCCTTGCATCGCACCCTTTATCTACACCTGACTTGTCCTTGCAAACCTTGAGGGAAAGTTACAGCTGCAAGTCAGCAGCTAAGCTTATGTGAACCCTAAAACAGTTGCTATAGCTTAGTAATGAAGAGCAAGTCTTTAGACCCAGGCAGACCTTGGTTTGAGTTCTGGCTCTGCCGTTTCCCACTTATGTGATTCTGAGCATGTTCCTTAAACTTTCTGAGCCTCAGTTTCTTCATCTGCAAAATGGGGAGACATTCCAAGATTGTTGTATGAATCTAAGGAGACTCACATATGATGGTATTTAGCACAGAGCGAGGGCTTGAGGACTGCTAACTTAGATATCCAAAGGGCCAACCCTGGGACATTCAGCCACAGGGACTCTGCAGAGGCTTCTGGGAGACTCCAACAACAGATGGGAAGCTTGACCTGTGTGCTTTGAGGCTCAGGTACCCTGTGAAACCAGCGTTGCTCCATTCTTAGACTAAGAGGACACTTGTTAGGAGGAAGATGGAGAAAGGGGGCCAGAGTGAGGAAGATTTCTGATGCCCTGAGGCACATGGAGCAGGAATCCAGAGGCCTCTGCACTGGCAAGGTGTCCTTAAGCTAGCAGCATGCATCCATTCATGTAAACAGCGCACGTCCGTGATTTGCAAGCGTCTCATTTATTAATCAGCCCAGGTGACGGGAGCAGTCTGTGCCATCTCATCTTCCAGTTCCCACTGCCTGATGCCCGCCAGGGCGTTTTGATGTCTAATGCTCAGGAGACACTGGCCCCTCAGGGATGGCTCTTCACCCAGACACCTTCACGGCAATCAGTAGCATTTCAGTAGCATTTCAGGATGGGGTGTGTGTATGTGGGGTGGGGGTTACTTTGCTTTTGCTCAAATTACAGGTGTGCTTTTCAGTGAAGGCAGCAAGGTGCAGCCTTCATCCTGAGCACTTGCAACAGCCTTTCTGTGACTGTGGTATGACACCCTATTTTATATCACTTTGATGGGGAAGCGTGGTTTGTGAGAGAAGGAAGGCTGTGAATACAAATGATGGGGAAGTCTGGGCACCGCTAAAGCGTTGGGGATTGTCTGTGCATTAATTTAGCAAGTAGGTGTTGAGTCCCCACAGTGTGCAGGGACTACATTCCTGATCTGTGCCCTTGAGGGGGACTCTAGGGAGCTGGAGAGGGGCAGGCGATAAGCAGCCAGATTACTGCCTCCCATGAGGAGTGCTGGTTGTGGCACAGAGAAGGGGCACTGGAGTGAGCCCTGCAAGATTGAGGAAGGCTTTCAAGGAGAAAAAGTTTTGTTTGTTTGTTTTATTTTAAAGCTGAAATCTGAGTAGTAGGAGCTGGCAAAGGAAGGTAGAGGGGTGTGCGTGTGTGTGTGTGTGCGTGCACATGTGTGTTCTCAGGTGGTGTTCAGAAAGGGACAGACATGAGTGATAGGCAGGGAAAATGTCTGCTGAGGGCCAGATAAGTCAAGGAGTGAGGTCAGGATGGAGCCCTATGTATGTTGCATAAGAGACTTTGAATTTTATCCTCAACTGGCGGCTCCCACACTTTCTCATTTCAGGATGCTCTCTTAATGTCTCAGTGGTTTTGTTATGGGTCCCCTAGGCCAGAGAAATACTAATAATTCTGCTTATTAAGTAGTTAGGTCCAAACAACTTAATGAAGTGGTTATGTCCCAATAAGTTTAGTGGCCATTTGAAAAATAATACATGCAGATCTAGAGAAAAACAATGTTTTTATTTTATTCATAAATAACCACAGTTACTACTTTTCAAATCTTGCAATTAGATCCTGTCACCCTCATTTCCTGCCCCTCATTAATTTTTCTGCACTACTTCGTAATTGTACCAACTGCCTAAAACCCAGCTTCACAAAAATATGCAATCATTGAAAGACTCTAGTGTGTTTTAATGTTGAAACTGTGAAGTACCTCAAGTTAGTAGTTTTTGCTATGCCCAATAAATGTTTTTGCTATGCCCAATAAATGTCAAGTATCCCTCGTTTCCCTTGAGCCACTGTACCTGTGCTACAGTGCCACGCAGTGTCTCAGCACACAACATAGGAACCAGGGCTTAAGGGCAATAGGGAGCTCTCTCAGTGATCCAAGTGAGAGGGGAGAGTGTCTTAAACTAAAGCAACTTTCATGGGGATTTGAGATATATTATTTTAAATTTTTATTTTGGAATAGTTTTAGATTGGCCAGAAATTACAAACATAGTACAGAGAGGTCCTACATACCCTTCACCCAAGGGTTACGTCTTACATAGCTATAGCACAGTACCAAAATCAGAAGACTGACATTGGTGCAATGTGTGTGCCCAGTTCTATGGCATTTATCATGTGTGTAGATTCATGTAATCACCACCCTGGTGAAGATACAGGTCAGTTCCATTGCCACAGAGACCTCCTTTGTGCTGTCCCTTTATTGTCTCCTCTCCCTTCTCTACCATCCCTAACCCCTGACAGCCATTAATTTGTTCGCCATGTCTATGATGGCATCATTTCAAGAACGCCACATAAATTATAGCTGGAGATATTTAAAAAAGAAGAAGATGTGGTATTTGGGCATGAAGGCTGAAAGGGAGGGAAGACTGAAGAAGCAGGGACTTGGCACCATTGTACCTTAAGTGAAGAATCACTGGATCTAGGTTAATTAGGGAAAAGAGGGACATTTTCTAACTTGGTCAACTAGGTGGGTGGTGGTGCTTTGCATCAAGCTAGGGAGCCGTGGAAGGTCTGTGTATGTTTGAAGATGAGTCAGCATTAGAAATGTTGAATTTAGACTACCTGGAACATCCAAATAAAGACTTGGTAGGCGGTTGTTTTATGAATGGTTCTGACCCTCAAAAGAGAGAGCTTGGATAAAAAATAATGGTATTCAGAGCCATGAGGGTAGCAATGGTAATTGTAGATCTATCTCCCTTGGGGATGTGCTCTCATGGAGGAGCTTACTTAGCATGCGCAGAGAAAAGCAATGAGGAGGTGAGGGATGGTCTGTGGTGAAGGGGGAAAATCAGGACATCGGATGCCATGGCAGCTAAAATAAATGAATGTTTAAGAAGGAAGGTGTAGGCAATCAGAGCCATGGTTTCTGATATATTACATAAGATTAGAACTGCAAATAGTCTTTTATACTTAAATCTTGACCTTGGCAAGAGCTGTTTAAATGGAATGTTAGGGACAGAAGTCAGATTGCAGTGGGTTGAAGAGTATGTGAGAAGCAGGAGAGGAGAGTAGCCTTTTTTTTATTGGTAAAAAGAATCATAGCTATGAAAGGTTTCTAAGAGGGAAGAGACCATTAAGAGAGGGAGAGACTTATGCTTAGGGCCAGAGTAGGGTTATTATTGAGGAAGCACTTTCCCTCCCTGCTTCTTGAGAAAGTGCAAGAGCACACAGACGGAGGTAAAAGGAGGGACACTTTTCCATTGAAATGGGAAGAAAGAAGGGAAAGAGAGGTGTGAGTACAGATAAATCTATCGATTTCACTCGGGATTGAAAAGGACTTCTGATGGCTTCTGTTCTCTTTGTGAGGTGGGATGTGAAACCAGTCACTGAGGAAGGGGTACTGGGAGTGCAAATAAGCTTGGTAGTAAGTGGAGAGACTATGAAATAGTTAACCTGCAGAATGGGAGAGGGGCCTGATTAAGGGGCTGTAAAAGGATCTCCAGGAAGCAGTTAGCACTTTGATAATGTTGGTGACCACCAACTATGACAGCTGCGGCCTGTGCAGCTGGGATATTATTCTTTATAAGAACTGAAACTTTGAGGCAAGAGAATGGATGGTGGATGTGGGTAGGGGTTTGTCAAGGAGATGCAAGGACAGTTGGGTAAAGGAGTTAAAAGTATTGGCCACAAGTAAATGTAGAGATGGATCATTGGGTCGGAGTCCATCCAAAAGGAAGTGAAGACAGTAGATAGTGGATGAAGGGAAAAGAGATAGTCCTGGGCCTAGAGGCCTTGAAGAGGTAGGGAGCGGGTATTGTGATGGACAAGTCAGAGCCTGGAATGTTTTAATACAATATGTCAGATTTAGAGGGGCTTTGGAGATGGGCTTTGGAGATGACGCATTCTAGGAGTAACCCTGGGAGAAAGGAGGAGGCCGGAAGAGGGTGGAGATGAAGATCATTGAGATGGAGCGTGTCCAGGGGCCGAAGGGCTGAAGGTATTGGATGTTAGGCACTTGGGGTTAAGACACAGTCTGAAAATTAAGTGCTGAAGCATTAATTAACATGAGAGAATGCCTTAGAAGTTAGTTATTGAACACAAAGAAGAAATGAAGGAAGGGGGCGGGGTGGAGGTGATCTCAATCTGCAGCAGAAGATTTGCATTCGAGTTTTTGTTTTTCCTTCTGCATTTGATCTCTGAATAATCTGTCCTCTCTGAGCCTCAATTCCCTTCTCCTTAAAGAGAAACTTATCATCTTTACCTCCCTGTAGAGTAGTGATGCTCGAAATGGAATGTGGAAAAAATGTGCTTGGTGAACCCTGCACCCTAGCGTCAATATGGGCCTTGTTCCTGCCTCAGGCACCTTGTACCCAGGACTGACTTTGGATTCCTTCCACTCTTCAGATGGAAGATAGTGCTTCGGTGCCTAATGATTGCTCTTGAATGGCCTGCTTTCAGAATATCATTTTAGGATCACAAAATGAACCGCAGCTGTAATACTGGAGACGTCCCTTAGATGTCCTATCTTTTAGATGTCCAGAATAAATGTGAGGACAGTTGACCCAGACAGATGGACCAACGAAAGGGTAACTTGTGCAACAACATAATGAGTTCAATATTCTTTTGATTTACAAAAAGAGCACTGGGATGCTTGTCAGCAAAAGGGAAATGTAGATGGTATCGCACTTCCTGTAGACCACAGAGTTCTCACTCTCTAACAGCTGCAGCTCAACCTCCTTTTAAATAATAATTATTATTCATAGCTATTATTATTGCTACTCATAGCTATCATTATTATTATTAAAAAGGCCAAGGAAAGGGTCTCCTAGAGAGCAGGCCTTTCCAAAGGCAGAGTGTTCGGGAAGCGGAACCATGTAACTCTCCCACTCTTGAGGTTGAGCAAGTTGAGCTGGAAGGATAGGGTAATGGGGGGATTTCCAAAACGCAATCCAGTTGGAATTCATTCCAGAACCAAGAACAAAACTGAAAAAGAAAACAAAGCACGCATTTGATTCTCACAACAATCCTATATGACAGATACGGCCTTTAACCCCATTTTACAGATTAGGAAATGCAAGCTCACAGAAATATTTTTGCTCAAGGTCATACAGCTGGGAGGTGGGGGGGCAGCCAGTCATTTGTTTTCCTTAAATGGATCTCTTCAGGTGAGATGGGAAGAAAGAAGGGTGATGGGAAGAAATGCTTGCAGGCAAATAGACCAGACCTTCAACAGCCACCCACCCATCCGTTCTGTTTCTGCAATGTAATATGTAGACCTTGGCCCAAAGGCAGGACATGTTTTTGCTTGGCCTACAGTGAGTGTTTAAAAGGAATGATGAAAAATCCAGATATCTTTTTTGTTGTTGTTATTGCTGTTCTTAATTTATAAGTCTCTGCCATCATTTGTGCATATTAACAATGGGCAGGAACTGTGTTACAACTGTTCCCTTCCAGTGTGGGTGGCGCTCAGACTTTATCACTAAGACAGTGTAGTAAAGTACGTACGCACTTGAGCTTTACTTCCGTGGCCCCGAAAGCCTTCGAGATTTTGATTCCCTGGGTTATTTATATTGCCTTATTTATATGTCTGTTTCTCTGATCTTCAGGGAAAAGTCCAGTGTAGCAAGCTCAGCGTTCTGATATATGTCACCAATCAAATGATCATAATTTTCATAACTACCCTACCACAGAGATGTGACTGTAACATTTCTACTGATGAGGTGTTTACGGTTCAGAGAAGTTAATGAACTTGTCCCAAGCAACACAGAAAATAATGAGGAGAGCTAGGATTCAAACCTAGAGCTGCCTGCTCCCAGAAGAGTATGTGGAATAAAAGTTAAAAATGTGAACCATCTCTGAGCAGGGATAATGACATTTCATCTTGCAGTGATATATGAAGGATGTTATTCAAGAACTGTTCCTTGGAACTGGGTCCCTCTTATGAATGAACACTCTCAAAGGGGAGACAATAAAGCACCATGTGCGGATTATTGAAAAGTAAAGTGCTCTGTACCCTGTAAACTGAGAATTTGGAATAATCCAAGATTGGGTACCCAGAGAGGAGAGACAAATCAGATGAGATTTGTTAGCTGGGTTTATTTCCTTTCCTATCTCAAATTTCTCTCTGCCTCTGATTTTCTTAAGGTGAAATCAGCCGGACAATTCGGCTATTTGGGGGTGGGGGGGGCGGTGCAGCCAACCATGTTAGTGCAATTCAAGTGTTTGAAGAAACCTTAGCCCTGGAAAAGGGTTTAAGGTCTGTCTAGTACTTACTTCTCATTTTCCATTGACTACACTGAGATAAGAGTGGTTAGATGACTTGATCAAAATTCCACACGTATAAATGACAGACACAGGGCTAGAATGGCCTGCCTCGCGAGTACCCCGTGTCCTCGTATGTGGCCTCTTCTGCATGTTTGACTGTCTCTGATCTTTCAAAATACCAAAAAGCCCTCTTTTGACATTTAAAATCAGACCTTGTATTGTTAATTATCTTGTCTACCCAGCTACATCAAAATTTCATATATGCAAAGGCTCTACACTTTATTCTTTATATGCCCAGCACTAGGCTTGCATTCAATTTGATGCTGTTTGTTAAAAATGATCCTGGTGGTGACGCTCCTGATGCCTCAGCCACGCATATATATTGTTTATGTTGGGTAAAGTTGCCGATGCTACTAAGGTTGGCGATGAGAAAGATGAGTGATGGCAGTTTCGCTGGTGATAACAGTAATATCTCCAGCTGGTTCCAGTGCTGATGTTCATATTAATGATGAGATGATGGCAGCGATGATTTGGAAGGTGCTGCTGATCGGGGGAGGGTGATAAGTATTACTCTGCTTCCAGGTTGCTCAGCTTTTTGCCCCGGCATGTTTGTGGTTCTGTTTGAATCCATTTGGTTCTCTTTTCTAGTACAAGTAGGATCCTACTTCTTAAAAAAACACACAAAAAACCCCCAATGAGTTAGTGGCATGCCACTGCTGAAAATCAGAAGGGCCGTGCTGGGGCCTCTGGGAAGTTGTGTTTCTTTCTGAATGAAAACAGACATCCCTACTGAGGCCTCAGAAATCCGTGGGGGACACAGAAAGTTTGAGGGGTAGTCAGAGGAGCTGGAAACACGGAGAATGGGTAGATGGGGGGAGAGGGAAGGAGGCAGGGAGGGAGGAAGTGGAAGAAAGAGACAAAGAGGAGGTACAAAGGCTGAAATTGAAGCTCTCCGTATGGTGTTGACCCCTGAGTACAAAACTTTGGCAGTCCCATGAGTAATCAGATTAAAGTTCAGGAGGACGCCTCTGGAGTCAGAAATATGCAGATTGAAATCGTACCTGTTATCAGCCTCGTGGACCTTGGGTACATGAGTTAACTGCCCTGAGCACCAGCGCTACCCTGTCCCTCAGCCGGGGACATCCTTATGGAACCTGCCCGGAGCCGCTGAGGATTGAATCTGGTCCGGTGCTGGAAGTCAGACTCCTCAGCGGCTGCCCGGGCGGCCACGTCCCTCATTCCCTCTTTTCCTGCTTCCCCAGGGTTGTCCCCGTGTTTTGGATGCGGGAGAACCAGGCGACCTTTCCCACCGCTTTGTTTCCCGTCCCGATCTCAGCGATTCTCTAAACTCTGTCCCCTCCTGCAGGAGCTGGTAGCATGTGGAGGGGCGGCCTGTCCAGCGCTCTGCGGCTGGAGCCAGGGCAGAGCAGGCCTTGGGAGCGGCCGGGCAGGCCTTGGGAGCAGCGGGGCATGTCTGGGGGGCAGGCAAACCGAACCCCGGCGGGCCAGGCTCTGCTTGTTTCCAAAACTGGCGTAAATGAACGTAAAGATGCTCTTGCCCCTCACCAGCCAGAGGGCGGGCGCGTTGCAGTCGGTAATTAATCTTGGCTGATCTACATTAAATATTTATCTGCTGAAATGAGCCCAGCATTGTACTGTTATTTTTCATCATAGGACTTTGTCATTTCCAAAGAGATTTCCATGGGCCGGCTCCCTTGTACATATTCAACCCAGATTTTTTGTGGAATGACACATCTTTCTTGGCGACAACCTTTTTCTCTCTGTGATATACTAGTGACTGGTATGTTGGAATTTACAGGCCGATAAACACGCTTCTTGAGAAGGAAGGGAGTGAAGCAATCCAGTTGTTGCTTTCTTAATAAAAACCCCCGGGCGCAGGCTCCGGAATGTGGAAATCGGTGCCCATGTTCAGCAGCAGGTGGTGAGGGGCAGGAAATTGAGGTCTGTTCTGGAAAAGGCCCTGGGGAAGGGTGAGGCTATGAGTTGCTTTGGTAATAGTTATTACCACTCCTTGCATTCGAATAGGGCCTTTTACATTCATTTCCATTATCTCATTTTATTCTCACAACCAACCCAAATAAAAGGCAAGATGATATCTCCACTGTAGAAATGAGGCTCTGAAGGTTAAATGTTTTTCTCCAACACAGAGAAGGGGCAGAGCTGGGACTGGAACTCGGAGTTCAGGACGCTGGCCTGTACTACACTGCCTCCCACAGGGAGAAGAGAGAGGCGCAGCTCTGTTAGCTTTCCTTTGTGAGTACGCATCTGATATTCAGGTCACTGGGTAGCCTGCGATTAGTTCAACGTGATGTCAGCCTAGGTCTAAGCTGCGCCTCTAGAAGTGCAGGCATTTCCAAGGGTAACTGAGAGAAAAAAAAGAGTGATGCAAAATGAGGGAGCCAAATAATCGAGCAAGGGGAGGGAAGGAGAAAAACAGGAGAGATCTGGCGGCAGGCTTCTCAAACGGGAATGTGAATTCACGTCAGCCCAGCGTCTTATTAAAAATGCAGACTAGGAACCCGCGGTCTGGAGTGGGACCTGGGATCCTGAGTTTCTAGCAGGCTTCCAGATGGC
The DNA here is from genome assembly GCF_964146895.1 of Miniopterus schreibersii. NCBI lineage: Eukaryota > Metazoa > Chordata > Mammalia > Chiroptera > Miniopteridae > Miniopterus > Miniopterus schreibersii. The sequence continues at coordinate 13,987,622 of NC_138111.1, read as the reverse complement.
ACGGATGCTGTCAGTCCAAGGACTACAATTTAAGCAGCAAGAAACAGGAAGAAGCTGGAGGGACAATAGCACCAGGTCTGTCACCCTTGGCTTGGAAGACCAAAGACTAGGAAAGTGTTTAATTTTACACATCCCTCTCCCCCTTTTTTAATCCTTAGAGCTAGCTAAGCTTAGGTTCCGTGAAATTAACAGGTACTTTTGTGGTCTTTTGGATCATTGATTCTCAAACTTTAACCTGCATCATAATCACCTGGAGGGCTTGTTAAAACAGACTGGGCTCAGCAGCTGAGCATCAACCTAGGATCTAGGAAATCAAGGTTTGATTCCTGGTCAGGGCACATGCCCGGGTTTCAGGCTTGATCCCTGGTTGAGGGCATGCAGGAGGCAGCTGATCAATGACCACTCTCTCATCATTGATATTTCTATCTCTTTCTCTCCCTCTCCCTTCCTCTCTCTGAAATGAATAAAGGTATATTTTTTTAAAAAAACAGATTGCTGGGCCCCACTGACAGAACTTCTAAGCCAGTAGGTCTGGGGCAGGGCCAAGGAGTCTGCATTTCTAGCAAGTTCCCAGCTGTTGCTGCTGCTGCTGGTGGTCCATCCAGGGACTTTGAGGACCATTGTTTTCTTTGAAACCCTTCATTTTAGAGAACACCAGAGGAGGCCCAGAGAGGGAAAATGACTTTGCTTACAGTTGTGGGACCAGAGAGGGGCAGATTCAGGCCTCAAACTCTGTTAGCTACCAGGCCACTCCTCTTTCTATTTCCCCATAGCTCTGCATCCTTGGTCAGGTCCTAGCATCAGTTGCTGTCCCCAAACAAGGTTTTGGAGGAACCTAAGGAGGTTGTTCAGTGAAGAAGAGGACTTGGGCAGTTGTGATTAACACAACCTTGATAAGAAGAGAACCCACCCTCTCCCCAGGGGCGGAGCACTGTGTGCCTGCGGCTCGCTTGGAAGCATGAGGTTGTGAGAAGCGATCTGTCACCTCGCTCTCTCCCCTGTGACCAGCTGTTACTCTCCCCTTGGGCTCAGTCAACATGAAAACATTATTTCTGGGTGAAATTAAATTTGGGAGTTTTGAAAATAAGAGAGAAACACCCTAGGTCCTCACACCCCTTTGGAATTCTGTTCTTCCTTCCAGAGGTTATATAGCTCCTGGCATTGCTACATATTGAATTGGGGGGGGGGGTATTTTATTTTATTTTTCCCATCACCATTTGTGCCTTCTGTACCCGCTCCCCCCCTAACTCCCCCCCCCCCGGGCTTTTCTGTCCCTGACAGTGGAGATGGGTTTATTTCTCACTGCTTCCGTTCTTTGGTTTCTGTTTTTCTTTTGTTATAGACTTTTCCTCTTTCTCAACATTACTCTTCTCTCTTTTTTTAAACTTAATCTTTATTGTTGAGAGTATTACAGATGCCCCCCTCTTTTCCCCCCATTGCCCCCTCCCCCCCAGGCCTTCACCACCCTGTTGTCTGTGTCCATGGGTAGTGCACATGGGCGTGTAAGTGCTTTGGTTCGTCTCTTCCTGCCTCCCCCGCCGAGACTCATCAGTCTGATCCATGTTTCCATGCCTCTGGTTACTCTTTTCTTTTAAGTTCCTCTCTCCCTGTTGTCTCCTTCATTTCACCTTTCCTGGGATCACTGGATGTCTGAGCCAAAAGAGAACCTCAGTCATCAAGTCTAACTTACTTGTTTCCCCGGGTAGAAAACCAAGGTCTAGAAAGCTTCAGCCCCGTGTTGCTGGACCTTCTACAAGGGGTGTAGCCAGGACCTCAGCACTGCTCAGCTGCAGGGCAGGGCTCGACCCAAATGCCTTGGTGCCTTCCCACAGTGGATCTCAACCATTTCCCACCTCAGCAATACTCACACTCCTCAACAGGGATGTGTCTTCTACATGTAGTAGTTCTCAGGCAAGGGGAACAAGTGGGGTGAGAGGGGGTGAAAGGCTTTGTACAAACTGTCCATACCCTTAGAGGATGTGAGAAGCCAATGCTTTCAGCCCTTACTGAGAGAAATGCTGATCTGTCTGTTGGAGAAGTCAATATGTTTCTACCCTATGGCTCTGTAATTCCACCTTAGAAACCATCATCTAGAAATTCAGTGTACACAGAGACCTGTGCTCGCAGTGATCCTTTCTGCAGCACTGTTTGTACCAGCCAACAAAGGACAAAGCATGGAAACAACCTTAATATCTATCAGTAAGGATTGTTCAAATAAATTAGGGTCCATCCTCATAATACTACAAAGCCAGTAAAAAGAATGAAGACAATCTCTGTGCACTGATCTGGAAAAAATCGTGACAGATTGTCTGGTGAAAAAAAAGCACGTGGTACATGCACACGTGACCTGATTTTGTGCTAAAGAAAATTTTTTATGTGTCTATAGGGATAGGTGCTAGATTTATATACGCATAAGTAAGAGAAATAAAAGAATGAACATATATAATAAACTAGTACAATGATAGGTGGTTTTTAATATTTTGCAAAACAGCTCCCCTCCCCGATCTTCATAATCCTTGGCGCTGCTGATTTATTCCCAGTTGCCCGTGGAAAATCCCGTCCGGCCTTGCCGTCCCCCCCCCCCCGCTCCCTCTCTGCCTTTGCAGCCCCCCCCCCCCCCCCATGCACACAGCGTAAGTGATTTCGGAACATCAGCGCTCGGAGACGCGCAGAGGAAGAACACCGGTTTCCTGGTAGCTCTTCCGCAAGCCAGGCTGATTGATTGCGCATCGCAGCCAGCTCCAACTTTCTGTCCCAGATGACGAATGAAGAGCTCTTAAAAACAGAATAAAATATCCCATATGAGGAGAACTATCTCTGCCAGGCCGGGCATGAAAGGCAGTGAGCAATGGGAACCGTATGTAATTCCTGCCCTCGCCGTGGCCTGTCTCATTCCTACACTCGCGGAGCCCGTGTCAGCAGCGCTGGCTGGGCTCCTTGGCTTGGCTCTCAAGGTCCCTCCGCTATTTATCCCCGAACCACAGCGATCTCCATCACTTCCCTTTCCTGCGCCATTGTGCTGGTGGCTCTGTGGACGTCCCCATTTCCTAGACAACACTCAGTGGCTCTGCTCACGCGCCCTCCAGTGTTAAAGTCCTGAGCGGTCTTCAGGCCCTGGCCGGATGCTTCCCACTCTGTGAGGTCTGCTTTCGGGATTAAACCAAGCCTCACTTGCTCTGCTGTCGGAGCAGTTCTTCACCCCACATTGCTCTTGACAAGAATCGTGTCATTGTCTTTGCATCCTTAGTTCTCCCGTATACATAGTAGATGTTCAATGAATGAAGTAAGGGATGAAGGAGGGGGAAATGATTAGGCAATAGATAGAGTAGCGAGATTCCTGGTTCAGTTAGGCCTGCTAAATAATTACTACTAAGTTCCCATTGGGCTTAATTCAACAGCATTTAAAAACACTTGATATTTTATTCACGTTGTCGCTATTGGAAACCGCTGCATTCTTTTTCTTTGTATGTCACCATATATGATTGATTTTTTTCAACACTTGCCTGGGTTCAAAAAAGTTTCTCCGGAGATCATCTACCGTTTTCCTTATGTGGGATATTTTGTTTTATTGCCATCTTTTCAAAATTATGACCGAGGCTCCTAGGATCCCCTTTGTGCATATAACACTTATCTGCTTTTGAATTATTTCCTTAGGATAGACTCCCAGGAGGAGGATTATTAGGTCAAAGCATATGAACATCCTTATAAACCTCATTAATTTTGACCCCACTAATTCAGAATTTGTGCTGATTTGAGCAGATAGTGAGCCTTTTCTTACTCTCTCTTTGAAAGGAAAACCACAAAATAATAAATTGGCATGAACGGTTTTCAAGTTGCTATTGACAGTATCTCATGCAAACATTTTAAGCATTTTTGTAGGCATCTCTTCCTTGCATGTGGAATTGATATGTTAATTATAATTTATTCTCATCAGTTCACTGAGGCAGCCTTCCATGGCCAACACTTGGTTAATTAATTCCCACCTTTTTCTACACCATTGATATGAATGAGACATCGGCCACCTGTGCAGGGTCCCCCCCTGGTTTCATCTGATATACATGTATTGAGCACCTGCCACTTGATGGGTATTATTTTAGGTGCTGAAGACTGGTAAATAAGACAGGTCCCTTCTCTCTAGAAGCTCACCTCTCTTACGGGAGACTGGCAGGTAGACAACTGCAGCACCATGGGCCAGGGAACTGGTGGATGGAGGCAGCGCCTTTGAAGGGTACCTCAGAGCCAGGGGCCAGGACGGAGTTCCAGTGGCTAGTGCTCTGGCTGAGCTGAGTTCTAAAGGAGTGGGAATTTACCAACCAAGGACTTTAAATGGGACACATGTTTCAGTTACGGTCTCTACTAGCTGATGGTGTTCTTTTGCTTTCAAGTATTAAACTACCCAGCCTTTTCATTAATTCAGACTAAACCTTCCCCAAGCAGCCTGCATTCAAATGACTTTATTTCTCTCCTCTGCAAAGAACCTTGGGGAGAACCTGAGATCACAGTTCTAAGCTTGGCTCTGTTACTGATTTCTCTGAGCTCCATCAAACCAGGGTATGTGTCTGAACCTCAGTTTTCTCATCAATAAAATGGACATCTGTTTCTCTAGTTGGGGTATTATGACTATAAAAAGACATTGAAAGAAAAGTGCTTTAAATTTTAAAACAAGATGCAAGGTAAATGCGTTCATCTTATGTACCCCGTACATAAGGTCTCCCTTAGGTCTTCAGGAGCCCCTCATCCATCTCTTCGTTTGAAGCTCCTCATTGGCGTGAGGTCGCAAATACCATCTATGGAACGTGAAAATGGTTTCCTAATAAGCTCTATATGAGGCCATAAAAAAGTGCCAAACAAAATCAGCCAACAATCAGTCAGGGAGGCGGCGCTGCCGCTGACTGTGTGGGGAACGGGTCACTGCTCAGGAAGATTAGGCTCTAAATACAGCCCGGGCCCTTCAAGCAGCCGGGCTCTGGGAGGCGGGCAGGGAGGTGGCCAGGGGCTCGACGGGGGGGACCCGAGTGGGGACGCAGGGAGTCAGGGGTCCTGGAAGGGACACGGGCTGTCATCCAGTACAAACCCCAAATTGTAAATACAGAATAAGGCCCCAGAGAGGGAGAGGAACAGGGACAAGCTCTGTCTCCCTGGCGCAAGCCCCTGGGAGAGGAACGATGGGCAAAGAACCCCGGGCGCAGCTTGAGCCATTGCGGGTGGGGTGTAGTCCTGAGGAAGACGGGAGTTGCCAGCTCCCCAGTTCTCCTCCCCAGCTTCCCGCCAGCTTTACTGAGATAAAGTTGACAACTAAGGATTATATATATTTAAGGTACACAATGTGATGTTTTGATATATGTATACATTATGCAAGGATTATGCAGTCAAGATGTTAATATATCATCTCATCTGGTTACCGTTGGTTTTATTTTTGGTTTGTCTCTTTTGGTGAGGACAATTTATATTTGCTCTCTTAGCAGATTTCAAGTATACAACACAGTGCTATGAACTGTAGTCCCCAGGCTGTGTATTAGGTCCACAGAATGTACCCTACAGCCAGCATCTCCCCCTTTTCCCACCTCCCGGCCCCTGGCAACCACCATTCTACTCTCTGCTCTCTGCTTTATGAATGATCTTGAAGCAGAGGTTGGTGACCCCTTTAGAAAGATATCAAACGAGGGAATTGGGGAGTAAGTAAGGAGTGGGAAGTGGGGTGGGCTGTCCTTTGTCATAGCTGCCTTCCTTCCTGCCTTGAGAGATTCCTAGTGTGCTTGGATTCCTGGGGGGACCTTTCTCTTTTTCTCAAAAGCTGTATCTTTTTTTCCTAACTCAAGATGCAAGGCACCTGACTCTGACCATCGGCACTTACCATTCATCTGTGCTGATCTGGACCACTCAGTTGGGACCTTTGGAAAGGCTCTGGGTTTTTCTCTAGTTTTGTCACGTTAAGCTCTTTGTCTGGAATCAATGTAGGTTCATGGTGCATGTTTAACTGTTAGCAATGAGTACCCTGCTCCCCCTATAAAAGCTCTGATTCTCAGTATTTGTCAATTTCCGTGATGGAAATATTCCCACAATCAGGCTACCAACTCGATGTCACCAACCACAGAGTTAGGAAGAGAGCCACACACAGTTGGCTTTGTCGGGCAAGTGGGGACTGACTCCTACAAATCGGTGTCTGGACCCGCGTCCTTTGTGGATTTCGTTGCCTCTTACCTATTGCAGAAGTTAATGTATCGGGAGAAGAGGGAAGGGGGAAGGGATATGAAAAGCAAAGCAATGGCAGGAAACAACTCAAGTGGCCTTCAACGGGTGAATGGATAAACAAACCAGCGCATCCGTAGATAATTATAGGGAAAATGAAGAAGAAGAAAAAAAAAATGTTTGTGTAGCTGCTTTGCAGAGTAGTGGGGCAGTATTTATATCGTGTTCAATGGGCAAGTCCACTGACCCAGCAGTGCCCTGAGAACATGCACCCATATACCGGGAGGCACGGACCAGGTGTTCATTTCTGGGTGATGTAGAGAATAATAGTGAAGATATTAGAAGTGGCCTAGATAGCCAGCAGGAAGTTAATGCATAAATACATTGCAGATTATTGATAGTGTAGAACACTCTGAAATAATTAAAAAGATTAAAGCACGACTATTTCTATTGACGTAAGTTCTATAGAGGATTTTGTTGGGACAAAAAGCAAGTTACAGAGCAATCCACAGGGTAGCATTCCTTGCATATATTTAACATACACACACAAAACAATATTTAAAATTTTGAGAATATATTTATGTGTGTATAAATGTAAAAATAAAAACCAGGAAAGGTTTTACCAGGGTAATGGCTATTGTCTATAATTAAAACCTTTTTAAAAACAAATAAATTGCATTCACATACTGGTTGGATAATTAAACATCAATGGACTGTCATTTGGAAATACTATGATGGAAACTCATGCACCTTGCTTTGGATGGGCTTAGGAAAGCACCCAATTATGATTACCGTCAGGAATATGAGGCCTCCAGTGAAGGTGTTTTGTCTGGCTGCCACGAGGGGAAACATGAACGAAAGAAAGAAGGCAGTGAGGAGGAAAAGATAGCTGAGAAAATAAAGGAGACGGGATTAAGAAAAAAGTGAAAAGAAACAGAAACTGGAGAGGGAAGAGGTGAGGGAGGAAAAGGGCAGAAGTCAGTGAGAGATCGGACGGGAAGGATGGGAGAGAAGATACAGCTCTGTTCTATTCCTGGAGGATTCTCTTCTAGGGAAGCCAGAGCTACATCACATCCTTCCTGATAATAGGCTCCAATTCTGCAGTATCTTCATGTCTGTGCCGTGTAGAATGTGGGCCACTGGGAGAGTAGACTTCAAGATAAGAGGTGCCCGGAGACTCATGACTCTTGCCTTGGGACTAAGGAATCCAGCAAAAACTAGAGGAAATCTCCCTGCAGATGTGACTGCGGACTTGCTCCTTATGAGGTTGTAGAAGATCTCATGGTATTGGGTGGACATGGTCAGCAGCATCTAGTATGCTGCGCTGGACCTACCCAACAGGATGTCCGTTTCAGAATTAGTCTTGGAGGGTCCAGCATATTAACACTGTGCATGAAACCTACCCACCTCTCTTCTTAGCTCATTAGAGTCATTTAAATTAATCAGAATAGATGCCTATGTGGTCCTACTTGGCTCAGCACATATTCCATGAGGAACTACTCTGTGATGGGCACCATGCCAGGGACACAGGGGACAGAGATGGACAGAATTGGTTAGAGCCCTGAAGGTATTAAGCGCACAGTCTGGTGGGAGTGAGACTACATACATAACTCAGGGTAGGACAAAACCAAAAGGAACATAGAGGTGATTTGATGCTAACAAACTGCAAAATTTCCTCATGGATTAGAAGGGTCCTGTTCATTGGGAGTTGGACTTTTATGAGCCGAAAGTATTTATTAAAAGAAAAAATGAATTTTGTTCTTAGATATGCATTAGGAACTCCAACCATCTATTATCAGGACACATGTAATGAAATAGTTCGGGTACACAAGGTCTGGGGTCAGATAGACCTGAGTTCAAATCCCAGCTCTGGTTTTACTTCTGATTGACCTTGGGCAAGTCACATTCATGTCTAAGCCTTCACGTTCATGAATATAAATGCAGTTATGATTTAACCCACAGGGTTATAAAGAGCATTAAATACTGTGATTGTGTAACATGCATAGCACAGTATGTATGTGTTACTATATATACTAAAATCTTTTATTCATACTGTACATTTACTATATCTTTTATATATGTACATGTAACCTATAAAGTACTATATATATATATATATACTGTACACACAGTGTACATGATTATATATATACTACATATGTAGTACATACATGTATATGTAGTGTGTGTGTCTATGCCTATATCTGTAGCTACATCTACGTGTACATCTACACCTATGTCTGTTTCTATGCCTATGTCTATATCAATACCTATATCTATGTCTGTACCTATGCCTCTGTCTCTTTCTATCTCTAATTTAGTTAGAAGATCTTCCAAGGCAGGTGCTGAATGTGCTCTCTGTGACCTGGAGCCACCCACTCCTTGATGCTTTATGTCTCTGACAAATCACCCACCTCTGTGCGCCCCAGTTTCCTAATTTGTATGGCTATGCAGTTGACTCCATGCACGTTCTCTCATTTGGGGCCTGGGCTGCTCTGTGAGGTAGCCGGGCTGGAGCTACCGCTTCCATTTTTCCAGAGAAGGACCCTCGTGCACAGCCAGTTGGGGGCACTTTCTCAGGGTTGCCCAGATAAGGACTGTGTTCCCCCAGCTCTGTATGTGGTCTGTCCCATATCAGAGCCAGCAGGGGTCCCATCCAGTGAAATGAATCCAGGCCCCTCCAGCTCTATCCATTGGCAGAAGAATGTGGGCTCGTAAAGTTCTCTGTAATCTCCATCAAACCCATCTCTTAGTTGCTGTGGTGCAGCCATTGAATTCTGTTTGTTCTTCATTTTGATTTTTCCTGCTAGCGTTTGTTTCTCCCTCACGTGCCCTCTCCTAGTGCCCTGCTTTCCAGGGCCGGATCTCTCAAGGCCAGAGGAGGGAAGCTGGCTCCTCCTTCCACCCTCATTCCTGTGATGTGCTCTGTATTTCTCTGGGCTGGGAAACACCTGCCATTTAGAGAACACAGCTGGTGGGTGGGGGCAGAGAGGAGGGCAGAGGTTTCCTCGGCAGGGCAACCTGGGGAATGACTCAGGATAAACAGAATGTGATGGACTCAGAAGGGAAAGCTGCCACTCACATTCACTCCCCGCTTTTGGCTTCCAGCCTGCAGCAGTCTGTTTCTAGGCCTAGGCATCCAGTATCACCCCAGCTTCAACTGTATGTCGGACCCTGAGAATATGAAGTGAAGGCTGCTTGTCCTTGGGAAGCCCTTCATCTAATGGGAATATAAGCCGTGGACAGATAGAATGAATAGTTGCAAAAAGATTTGGTCTAACGGGGTCACCTTGGACAAGTAACGTAACCTCTCTGAGCCTGATAATTTTGGCACCTTCATCCTGGCCCTTTGGGTGAGACACTCTTTAAAACATGTGGCTCAGAGTAAGGTGGTCAATAACTGGTATTGACAAATGAGTAGTAAGGAGATGATCATAAGGCACCAATTCTGGCTGGAGAGCAGCGTGGCTGTGGGAGATCTGGAAGCGCTCCTGGAGTAAGGAGCGCTGTGCTTGGCCTGCGGGATGAACTGGACAGAGTGGGCCAACCTTGGCGTGCGGTCCCACCCCTTCCCATCCCTCCCTCTGCCTCCACGCTGCCTTCAGTCCTGCCTCTATGCCTTGCTCACAAGTCTCCCCACCCCTGACATTCTTTACCCCTTTCCTTTGCTCACTCAAATCCTCACCAGCCCCCAAACCCAGCAAAATCCTCCCCTTCCATTTGCCTATCTGAACTTCTCTGGCCTCGTTTTTCGATTCAGATTCAGAATCTCTCAGGGTTCACACTCATTAGTTCTCTAATTGTGTCAGAGAATCATAGTATATATCGACAAGCACTTCAGGGAAATATTATTCAAGCCTTCGGTTTTATAGGTGGAGAAACTGAGGCCCAGAGAAGAGAAACCACTGGCCCAAGTTCACAGAACTCCCTGATGACAGAACCAGAAATAGGATCCTGGATTCATCCTGAACCCAGAGCTTCCTGAGTGTTGTTTCCCTGTGTAGACTGTAAACTTCGGGAGCACCTGACTTACTTTTTACTCCCCGTGCAGCGGGTGCTGCTAGCTGCTAGGACTGTGCTCAGGGAGCACAGCGCCCGAAGCCCCTACTGCAGGTGTGATTTCAGCTTCTGCTCTTTGCGGGGCTTTGGGGGCAGGAACGTCCTATGCATCTTCTCCCAGGTCCACCTTCTCAGACCTGACAACTACCTGCAAGCACAGAGGACCTACACAACAGGCCTCAGCTCAGGTTACTTTGGTTTTTACTCATAAACGTGAGCAAATATAACAGAAGTGCAGACTGAAGGAGAGAGGGAGCTAGAGCAGGAGCAACTTCAAGGAGAAGCGTCTGCCTCTGCGATGTGGCCGCCCAGGCCCAGGCCCAGGCCCAGGCCCGTTGGGCCACCGGGGAAGCCAGTCTTTCATGTTTGTTGCTGGAGCAGGAAATGGTGCGGAAAGAAAATGTCTGGAAGTAGCAAGTCCGACCCACACAGGGCCTGCGTCCCAGTCGGGCTGCCCCTTTGTGCCTGGGTAGCTGGCTTCCCTCTCCTGGGAGCTGGCTTGTCAGGACTTGCAGGTGGTGTCCCGGAGGCGTTTCCACAGCAGACTGAGAAGTGATGGATTTTATCTGCTTTTACGAATTCAGCACAGGCCACTCTCACACTCCCTCCAACATGGACAGCCCAGATCAGCCCCCCAACAGGATGTCACTTTGAAGTGCAATATATATAATTACCTTTAAAAGTAACTTTTAACTTTTGGTTTTGAAAAAATATTTTAAAAATGTTTCCATAAAAGTCAAAAATTTTTAAAATTTTTTTAAAGGAAAATCAACAACTATATGCTCTTTACCTAGGTTTGAGATTCATTAATGTTTTGCTATATCTGCTGTCTTTTTCTGTCTCCTTTTTCCTCTCTCTCTTTTTCTCTGTGTCCCTCTCTCCTCTGAAATAATGGAAATGCAGATATCATGCCTTCCTACCATAGTTTAGCACACATCTTCTAGTAGTAATAAGGCATGCATAAATAATAAATAAATTTATTAATATAAATAATGCATCCTATAAATAATAAATACCTAAATTTCATAATAAAATAATTATACCAGCAAAACCCCTTAGAAAATTAACAGTAGTTCTAAAATACAATCTAATAACTAGTATATATTTATTTAAATATCCACAATATTCTTGCAGAATCAGAGTTCATACATTGCTTTTTTTTTTTTTTTGTCTCTCTAATCTCTTTTGGTATAAAATTGCCCACACCAGCCTTTATTTGTGATTTTTTTGTAATGGCATTGACTTCAGGGGAAATCCAGAGCAATATTTACAGTGTTCCCATTCTGGATCAGTCTGATTGTTTCCTTGTGGTGTTAACTTGCCCCTCTGTCCCCCGTATTTCTTATAAACTGGAAGTGAGGTCTAGACTCTTGATTAGATTCAGTATATCCATTTTGGCCTGAATACTTCATGAGTGGCATAATGAGTCTTTCAGCCTGTATGGCTGGGGCTCTTCCATCTTCTCTCATGACATCACCTCTCCCACCGTGCGTAGGCCACTGGACACAGACACTTTGGGCATTTGGGGTGTCCCTGAAGTGGCTCCCAAAGAGTGAATGAGTGGATCCTACCCTAGAAGAAGAGATGCTCAAGTTCCCAGACTGTAAATAAATCTTTGGCATCTCTGTGGCCCTAACTACCGGTCCATCCCCTTGCTCACCCACCAGTGCTGCACGTCCATATCTACTGAACGTATAATCTTGACAGCTCTGCCTTCAGCGGAACATGCTTGTTCCACCATAGGAATTCTCAGCATGGATTCCCATTGATCCTTCTGGACGTAGGGGGCACCCTGCCCACCAATTCTTGTACTGAGGCCAAGCTCCGGGGATGGTGCCATAGACAGAGCAGTCCTGGTGGTCCCTGATATTACAGAGCTTAGACTTTAGCTTTCTCTACTGGATTCAATTCCTTGAGAAGGGGGATTGGTCTTTTTGACTTCTATGTTCCTAGCACACAGCAAAGAGCTTGCTGGGCAAGTCATATTGGCCACCCTCTGGACCAGCCATATCAACGCCATCTCTAGTGCAGTTCCCATTGAATAGTAGGCATTTATTATTTGGTTGAATGCCTCTTCACTCAGACCATTTTTGAAAGTGAGTGTATGTGTATGTGGGGGTGAAGGTGTCGATAATATTTCCTGCTTGAACCTCTCCCAAATCCAAATTTCTGTACCCAACTGCACACTGGACATTTCACCCAGATGTTAGACATCTCAACTATATTGCATCCAAACCTGTACTTCTGACTGCCCTTCCCTAGTACCGGCCAAGTCTGCCCTTCCTATAGCTTTCCCATCTCAGTTAATGGCAGATCCATATTTCCAGTTGCTCAAGCCAAAAACCTTTTTACTCCTCCCTGATTTCCTTTGTTCTCTCGCCTCCCTCATCTAATCCATTAGCAAATTCTATTTTTACCTCCTTGAAAATATAAATCCAGAATTTGGCCATGCCTTCTCTCCTCTCCTGGGCAGTTCATGGACCACCCTGGATTACGGCAGAAGCCTCCTGCACAGCTTCACTGCTCCTCTCTTCCTCATTCTATTCTCAGCGTGGAATGATCTTTGTAAAACATCATGTCACTTATTTAGCTCAATGCCCTGCGATAGCTCCCCATTCATTTCAGAATAAAAACCGACGTCCTCACAGTGGTCAAGAAGGTCTTACACGGTCAGACCCCTGTTTTCTCTCTGACATTCCCTCCCACTGCTCCTGCCCCTCAGTCACTGCTCTCTAGTCGCCAGGACTCCTGGTGTTCCCTCCGCTTGGAAAGCTCTTCCACCAGATGTCAAAATACAGAGCTCACTCCCCACCTCCTTCAGGTCTTTTCTCAGCCACACACTGAACCTGACCATCCTTTTTGAAATTGTACCCCCTTCGGCCTGCACTTCCAATCTCCCTTACCCTGCTCCACTTTTCTTTTTTTCTATATTATTCATCACTTTCTATTTTACTTGCTTTAAACACATTATTTTTTGTCTGTTGAATCCCGCTAGAAAAGAAGTTCCACACCTGTGACTGTTTTGTTCATTGATATATCTCAGGTGCTCAGAATAGCGTCTGGCACATAATCAGTATTTACGGAATGAATGTATGTGTGAATGAATGAATGAATGAATGAAGAATTCAGTGAATGAATGAATGGCGAGGCAAAGAGGAGAGAGCAGAGAATTCAAAGCCACATGTACCCGGAGCCATGTTGTCTACAGAGCTTCACTGTCTACATTTTAAAAATGGAATAAGTGAAAACGTCTACACATAGGACAGCTTGGGGATTAAATGGAAGCATTTGAAATGTGCTTTGCAAGCTGGAAAGCATTGTATAAATGTTAGCTTCAAAGGGGCAGGCGGGGGAGAACAGAAAGAAACCACGAAGGAGGAGTGACCAGCTTGGGCTTATGTGGGCAAACTCCTACCGGAGGCACTGAAGGGGATAAGACACGAAGTGGAAGGAACTCGGGCTAAAAATGCCTTATGCCCCTGGGAAGGGGAGGGTGATTCATCTTGTAAGCGTTTACAAGGAGTTTGGAAATTGCAAGTCACTGCACTCAGACTGGAACTGGTATTGATAATTTCACAGTGTTTGATGGGGTCAATCCCCACATGTAAAAGAATTGCCATCCAGGGTCATGAGCGGTTCAGGTGCCTGCCTGGGGAATGCAGAGGAGGGGAGGGTAATGATTAGAATGTAATACCCTTTATGATCACCTCTATGTGGCCAGCCGTTTACATCCAATTTGTCTAACAGGAAACCTGTGGAGGAAGGACCTTTATGATCCTCATGGCGCAGGAAACAATCCAGAAAAATCTGTGACTGGTACAGAGCCACCAGCTGATTAGAAGCAGTCTTGGGACTTGAACGCCAGTCTGCCTTGGTTCCCCGGCCTGTCCTCTTTCTACCCGATGTTACTGTCTCTCATATTTTGCGTTAAGATGGAGGTGTTAGGGAAGTTCCCATAAATGAAGTAAGATCCTGTTTTTGTCTTGATGGGTGGGATTTGGACAGGTGAATTCTTTCATGTGTTCAAGAGATACTGATTGAGCACCTACTAAGTGTTGGGCACAGCTAATAAGCTCATGCAATGAACCATCCAGTGAATAAGGCAATGTTTTTACCTTCCTGGAGTTTATATTGTAGTAGGTGAAAGGGCTGAGGCCTGGAGAGTATATGGAGAAAGATACTAAAATGTAAACAAATGGCTAAAATAATTGCAGATAATGACATGATTGTCATTATCTGGATAGTAGGATGGGTACTAGTCTAGTTTTGGTGGTCAGAGATTGCCTGTCTGAGCTAGAGACTTGCCGTTTTGAATGATGAGGGGGCAGCATTGCAGAGATCTAGGGAAGTGCGCCTCCTGCAGGCTACAAAGGCCCTGAAAACCAAGACATCCAAGCCCCTTTGAGGACTGGACAAGGCCACTGTGGCTGGGGTGCAGTTAATGGGAAAATGGAGAAGATGAAGTTGGAGAGGTATGTAGAGGTCAGTACATATAAGCCATGGTAGAGAGTTTTGGTTTTACGTTAATTAGAATACTTTCCTTACTCAACTTCTCTTTCACTGACCCTCCTTATTGACTTGGAATTCCTTCTCAGTGCCTTTGCTGGATCTTTCTCTTTTCAATTTCTAGATATTGGAGCACTGGGCCTCAGTCCTCGGGCCTCTTTTCTCCATACTCATATTTTGAAAATCTCATCTACTCTTATTTGTTCTCATGGCCTCTTAGGACCTATCCTGACAATTCACATTTATATTCCCGGCTTAGACCAATCCCCAGAACTCCAGATTCATATACTCAACTATATAATAGCCTTCTTAACTCTGTCATATCAAAGTCAGAATTCTTGGTTTCTCCTTTCTAAAGTGCTCTTCTGCCAATGGTTCCGGCTTCATTTAATGGCATCACTATTGACCCAGTTTTTGCTCCCCAAGCCCAAAGCCTTCAAGATTTGTCTCTGGCTTCCACATCCCACATCAGCAAATCCTATAGGTTTTACGTATAAAATTATTATCATCTTGACTACCACCACCCTCATTCAAGCCACCATCAGCTGCTGTCTGGGCCACCGCAGTGGCCACCTGATGCCCTCCCAGCCTTCACTTGTGTGCCATCCCTACCTTCAGCTCTTCTCCACAAAGCAGCCAGAAGGATCTTCTGAAACCGACTCAAATTCTGTCATCCCTCCCAGACTTCTCCAGGGGCTTTTCACCACCCTTAATACAAAATCCAAAGTCCTCATCATGGTTTATCGGGACCTACTTCAGATAGTCCCTGCCCCCTGAACCTACCTCTCTAAATTCACCTTCTTGTCATTTTTCAAATACTCTAAGTTTATTTACAGCATTGAACACTTTGAGGTTGCTTTTCCCTTGCCTGGGGCAGATCTAGATCTCCCCTATCTCATTCAGGTCTGCGGTCATGTCTCTCCTCATTGGAGAAGCTCCCACTGCCCCCATCTGAATTGGACCCTCTCCATCCCTGTTAATATTCCGTTTTCTTACCTAGTTTTGTTTTCCTGTGGGACTTAGCATTGCCTGGCATTTCATTGCATATTCATCGGTGTGTTTATTGACTGGCTCTCCTGCTGGAATATGTTTGCCAGGGGCCACAATTTGTCCCTCTCACTGCTGTACCTGCCTCCTTTAGAAGACCACCTTGAGCATCGTAGGTGCTCCAGAGTTGGTGGACTGAGTGACACATGGAAAGTCATGGAGCCAACTGAGCATGAAAGCGCCATGGCCATTCCTTCCTTAGATATTTCAGAACCCACTCTGTGCCAGCCTTCAGACAGATGCTGAGGATGCCCAGAACAAGCTACCTTTTTAATCCTCACGCAGAATGCGTCATGTAGCGGGAACGGAAAGCAGTAAACAGGCCATTTTCGCACAAGGCAATACACTCTTTAATAAGGGAAGTAGAAAGTGCTGTCTGCGAGTAAGAATGAATCAGCAGAAGCAGGGGAGATTTTTCAACAGGTAGGAAAGCCTGGAGGTCAGAGTGGGTTTGTACACTTGATGGAGTTCAGTAAAACAATAAAAACACACTCTGTACCTGCTGGGGCCAGGGGAAGATTAGGTGTCACAAAGAAGCCAGAGGGTCCTGGGCAAGACAGGTCATGGAAGGCATTGCACTCAGAATTGAGTGCTTTGGGCTATATTTTAGGTAGTGGCTTGTCTCTGAAAGTTCATAAAAATGTAAGGAAAAGGTGAAGGTGGGTGCTGCTTGCTATGAATAGGTCCACAGAGCAGTTCAGTTTGAGCAGAGTGAGGCTGTGGTAATAGAGGAAGGAGCTGGAAATTTGAAGCTCAACTCTGGTCACGGGGAATCTTGAATAGGAATTGTGTAGACAGTGGAGATTCATTGACGGCTGCCCAACAAGGTGCAGGAGGTGTCATGAGCCAAGCCCTACTCTGAGACGAGAATTCTGGCTGTGATATTGAGGAGAATTGTAGGGTTGTCAAGGTGGAAACAGGGGAACCAGGTGGGCGGCATTTGCACCTCCATGTGTCTTGGCTAAGAACCTTGTTTTATTAAATCATATAAGAATCCTTTCCTGCAGATCCTTGGACTTATTAGATGTGCTACTGACTGGAAAAGGGAAAAGTGAAAGCACTAGGGTGTTCAGGATTAATTCCAAACCTCCTCACTCCTGAGGCTTAAATTGCCACCTTTATCTACACATGGAACAGGATACAGTCATAAATAGAAATAGGAAGTCACTGAAGACTTGGGCAACTGGAAACAGAGTCCTAAGGTAACTTGCCAGATTCCAGGGGCTGAGCGTTGGCAGTGGAACAATCTGATTGTGGGGGTTTCTAAAAACACGAGCTTCTTAATGCTGGAAAGGAGATGTCTATTCATAAACTCACACTGCCTTGATTTATTTAAGAATTATTTATTGGGCACTTTACTAGAACTGAGCAAAATGGATCTAGCCTCTGCCCCGTGGAGGTTACTGTGTGGTGGAGGGAAGGCCAGTGCAATCATCACACAAGAGCATAATTGCCAGGTACATTCAGTGGTTCGGGGCCATTGAAATGCCCTTATGCCCAAGAACAGTGAAATTTGCTAGTTGTTTCTGGCGACACCAAAAAGGAGGAACTGAAGGACCATTTGATGGAGAGGAACCATTTCTATGTGCCCTAGAAGAAAGACTAGAGTTAGAATTGAGATTCGGGGGGAGCCGTGGGACGGACCGTGGGGCTGACATCTCTCAGTGTGTTCTGGAGTATCAGCCAACCAACCAGAGCTAAAAACAGGGAAGCAGGTGCTCTCTCCCGTAGCTGCCACCTGTCACTTGGTGTGGCCTGTGCGACACTAACACACCGGTCAGCGCGTGCAAGTTTACAATGGCTGGTTCCTGCCTGAGACAGTTCCAGTTTACCTGCGCGCTCAGAAGACAGTTCATAGTGTTCCATACACATCTCTCTTTCCTGAAACTCACCGGTCCTCCTAGTCAGTAAGTACAGCCACAGCCACACTGTCCAACCACCGCGCGGGTCCTGAGTTCCTCCTACAAGCACCTCTGTCCATCAGTTACTCAAACTCCGCTTCTGTATCTTCGTTCAGGGGGCTCCCTACTTCCCAGGGCATCCGCCCTCTCCTGAGTAGTTCTGACAGTCAGAAGGAGCTCGCTGTATTGAGTGGGGCTTGGCCTTTCTGTCAGTGACTCCCAGTCCCCCTAATTCTAGCTCTCGGAGCCATGTGTTCATGGCATCACAACTCACCGGGCTGTAACGGAAAATTGGTGCCATATTTCTTCTTCTTGTGGTGTTTGGACAACCAAAGACCTCTGAAAATGCCTTTGGTGCCCCAGATGGTATCTTTCATCATTACGTATACTAAATCAATTACCTTGTTTAATCATAAAATTATAAATTCTACTTGAAACATGTTTATTTTCATAATCAGGTGTGATCCTGGCAATTTTTGATCAGTTTCTTCTAATTTATGTTTTAAATAGGGACTTTTTTTTAGGCTCCAAGGTGCTCCAAGCAGGCTGTGTGGGAAAACAGCCTTATTTTCGAATTTCCTTTGGCCCAGAAGTTTTCAGATATTTTAGGGCAAGGAAGTCCTTTTGTTAAAATACACTTACACAGAATTTACTGACCTACTTTTTGAGTTGTACAATCTATAAATCTTTGATCTATCACCCTTGAATATGCCCTTAGAATACATTATTTGATGGACTAGATCAATGGGATAAATGAGGGTCAGCAAACTTTTTCTGTAAAGGGCTAGATAGTACATGTTTTAGACTTGGTGGGCCCCATGGTCTTTGTTGCAGCGATTCTACTCGGCCACTGTAGTGTGAGAGTATCCGTAGCCAATACATAAACAAATTCAGTGACTGTGTTCCAGTAAAAACATATTTACAGAACAGTGGGACAGAGTTGGTCTGTGGGCCTACAGTTTGCCGACCCCCTGAGTTCAACCATTTTTGAGAACTTTGATACATTTAGGTAATGAATGACCTTAGATCCCCATTTTTCGACATAGGACCAGAAGGTCGGTGAATGTCTATTGAATGAGCTGAAGAAAAAGATGATATTCCTTGCCCAACCGGGCACCGTTCAGCGGTTGAGCGTTGACCTAGGATCCAGGAGATCGGGGTTTGATTCCCGGTCAGGGCACATGCCCAGGCTGTGGGCTCGATCCCCAGTCGGGGGCCTGCAGGAGGCAGCTGATCAATGATGACTCTCTCATCATTGATGTTTCTCTCTCTCTCTCCCTCTCCCCTCTTCTCTCTAAAATCAATAAAGAGATATTAAAAAAAAAGATATTCCTTAACTAGTTGTGAGCAGTTAGGGGAGCTTTCTCCATAAGGAAACCAAAAAAGAACCTAAGTAGGAATGTGGATTTGGGGGAGGCTCAGAGATGTCGGCACATTGGCTAATTCTAAAGTATTCTAATAAGAAAGAATTGGCAATTAAATGTAGCATTCCTTTCTGGGGAAAAAGTGGTTCATTTCTCTCTTAAAGAGATGTGCCGTGGCAGCGGGAAGCGAGCCGAGGTCTGCGTGGGTACGAACCGGAGTTTAAAACCAGCTCTGCCGCTGACAGCTGTGTGTCCCTGGGAATATCATCTCCCCTCTCAGGGTCTCCGGGTTTCCACCCGAAGATTGAAAGCAGTACGAAGACATTCTCTCTGGTCCCTCGGAGCTCTCAGATTTTGTGATCTGAAAGAGAGAATTCATATAATTGCAATGTTTAATGGGATTTATGATAATTGGAAAATAATTGCTGCTCCCAACTTTTATTAATCTATATTTAGTTACGATCATGCTTTCACAATAGATGCCTTGGAAATGAGCAGAGACACGTCGAGTCAACAGAATTTTAAATATTTTATTTATATGCAGTTTGTGTAATCCCTGGAGCCCACGGGCATATTAAGATTAGTTAAAATACCCATTAAAAGTTATGTGTTATGCTACAAACTCCCCTTTTGGAACGCCTTGCCAGAGGATAAATAGGAAACATTTATTGAGTAGCTACTACGACTAGATTAATTGCATTCATTATGCTTACTCCTTCCAGCAACCCTTCCAGGTAAGTTCTAGGATTCCTGTTGCTCAGAGAGGCTGAGCAGCCTGCAAAGGGTCACTCAGCTAATGAGTGGCCTTCTGCTAGGATTCAAAGTCAGGCCTTCGGACTTTAGTCTCAGCTCCTCCCACAGTGCCAGGTCTTCGGGAAAGGACCTGTTGTGTGTCTCCCTTCCAGGTGCACTGGGAACAAGTGCAGAGCACAGGAGGTGCTCCCTGCAGGGCCGATGGGGAGAGTTGACACCTGTCCTCCGCTGGATGCTGAGGCTTGGCTGGAGCGGGCAGGGAGGGCCCAGGCAGAGAAGCAGGGAATCGGAGTTTTTGCCGCAGCTCTGGCGTGGGTTTGCCATGTGTCCTTCAGGGGCCTGGGCCTCAGTTTCCCCTGCTTCCGATACTCCCCATCTTCCAGGTTGTCAGGAAGATGATGTATGTGATGACAGCTCTGTAAAGGACCAGGTGCAATGTGGACCCCACAACCTCGAGGTAATAGGATAGGACAGTGGATCGGGATGGAGAAAGTGAATCTGAGATTCTAGCCCCTCTTCCCCCTGATGGTGCTGCAGCCTTGGGCAAGTCCCTTTCTCTCTCTGTGCCTCAGTTTCCTCATTTGCGAAATGGCTGTGATGTCCTCCTCGGACGATCACTCCAAGCCCTGCCATCTGGCGGTTTGGATTCCATCTGACAAGGCAGCGAGGCAGCTCCGCCGACTGCGGGCATCCCAGGGAACTCCTGCCACTCCTGGACCATAAAGCCAGTCCATTCCCAGCCGCTTTTCCCGGGCTGAATTCCCATGACCCCATAGTGGCTCCTGTCCTCAGGAACGAGGCTCCATGAAGAGCCCCATTTGCTCTTCTGAAAATGGCCCATTTATAGGAAAGTTGGGTAGTTCCGAGTGCGCTTGAGTGTGTCTGTTTCCCTCCTCAAGCCTCTACTCACCGAGAAGCTGGGGGCTCTGTTCCAGACCCTTCCCCGGATGAGTTGCCCCCACTTCTGTGCCCTTAATTTTCACCAGAGCCTTCAGAACTCTGCCTTGGGCAGGTGGCGACTTATGTGAGCACGCTTTGGAAAACGGAAAGGCTTATATACGTATTGTAAGCAAGGATTATTTTATTCTCTAAAGTTAAGGCAATGTCTCGTGATTAAATTACAATTATTCATAAGCATGTTTCAGAGACAGTTTCTCTTTCCCTCATCCCCCTGAGGTCAAAACGCCGCAGGTTCCCTTGGCTCTCACTTACGCCCTGGGGCACGGAGGCGGGAGATGCGGTGGGGACGCTGCTTGCTAAGATGCCTCATTTCCATGTCACGTCTGCCCTTGGGTTCACCTTTCCCCAGCAGTCACATGGGGAGACTGGAACAGCAGGCCAGAGAAAGATCCCCCCCACTCCCTCTCTCTGTCTCTCTGCCCTTCTCTCTTCCTCTCTCCCCCTCTCTCCTCACTAGCCTCCTCTGTGACTCCCCTCCTTCACCTCTGGGGATAATTTGCTGCTAACAACAGCAGGAGTGGTTCTAGACTCTCACCCCCAGCCCTCGATACTCAGAGACTTTTTAATTCCACTTCCAAATGATTAGTTAATGCAGCCAGTGGGATAAGCTGCCCAGGAGTAAACAAACGCAAACATCCTATAACCGTAATCAGTCATGCTTTCAATAAACGTTTATGGGGTCCACAGTGTCTATAAACTGTTCTAGAATGTACCCTTGGATTAAGTCAGGCCACTGGAGAACTACATATTTAAGCTGTAATCTGTAATATGTTGACTCTCATGGAGTTGCTTTACTGAACAGTGCTTTGGCATATGCACAAGGCTCTACTGAGCCCATCAAACAATGGGGTGTTGTTGAAGATGCCCCCTACCGGCATCCATTACATCCATCTCTTTATGTGAAACCATGGGAGATCCTTGTGTCCTATCATAGCATCCAGGACAGCTGTGTTTCTACAGCAACTTTGAACAACTGCCTTGTTATCTTCTTGACTATATGGCTTCTTTGGATGGATTTCTCTTTTTCCATTGGCTGCAAGGAAGCTCAGAGACATTTGTAGTCCATTTCTATCAAGTGTTCAGGACATTATAGAATTAATTTTGTGTGCTAATCTTAACCCAACATTCATTTCATTTTTCTCTTTATTTTTTTTTCACTTTTCTGTACATTTAAGTTTGTGTGGAATACGTGTTTTTGAGAATCACTTTCAATTATTTCTGTTATGAGATCAGATTTAATTAAAAAAACAAGCTGCAAAACATGCTCTTTAAAGAAGAGGAAAGTCACCCTTAACTTCACTTGTCATTAGTGGCCTCAATTATGTAGGAAACAGTGCAGGACACTCACATCTATCCAGCTCTCACGCTGGAGGTGCTCTCCTCGCAGCCCTGAGAAGTAGAAATTGTCATCCCCCATTTTTCACGAGGAAACAAAAAAGGAAAAATTAAGCAATAGAAACATTGTCATAAATGTGCCCTGTGCAAATAATAAAAAAAATACTTCCAGCAGCTTACAATTGTTTGTACCCTGTTGCAATTTACAAAGGAGTTTTCCGACCACTATTTTATTTAACTCAACACAATTTGGGGAGATGCATGTTTTTGGTCTTCATAGCATCTATGAGGAAATAAACTTGGAGGGAGTTTATAAACTATTGGTCTATTTCTTAAATTCAGACTCACTACTTTTAACACACATCACAAGATTCAAATCCCGCCTATCCCGAAAGGTCTACGTACTGATGACATTTGAAAGATCCTGATTGCTTCCTCTCGCGTCCCACTCTCCACCCGCTGTCATCCAGCTTCCCATTGTAGCCTCTCATGTGATAATACTGATAATAACTTTAATGCTAGCATTTTATTGAGGGCTTACTATGTTCTAGGTACTGACTGTGCTTCATGAATTAATATACTTCTAAGCCCATGCCCTAAGGTAGATATGCTTCCCCTGGATTGCATCCACATTTTATAGACTGTACACAAACTTGTCTTCCATCTCACAGCTAATTGGTGGCAGAGTTGGGTTTTAACCCAAGATTTCTACCTTGAGAGCCTAGGCTGGGAGATACAGAGCAGAAGATCATGGGATACACCAGCTTATTTCCCAAGGGCACAGAGCCGGTTCTCCTGCCTGTCTTACCGTCTTTTCTCCTTCAGTGGCCCCCAGTGTGTGTGTGTGTGTGTGTGTGTGGAGAGCAGGGGGTCAGTCAAGAGGATGAGTGAGCATTCCTATACATGCAGTGAAGGCTGAGCTTTGGACTTACGATCCTCTCTCCAGCCTCATCTTAAATCCTGCCACCCTGGCCCCAGTCTGCATCCACCCTCCGCCTCTGTCACCACCAGCCTCCCATCTTCTGCTCCCTCAGTGGGATGGGCCTTGCTGCAGCCACCCCATGCCTCCCATCTAGGATGCTTTTTTAATCTCAGTCTAATTGGTTTGCCTGTCTTGCTGGGATGCTTAATTGGGCATAAGCATATTCCACGGATCCTGTGCCTTTGTGAGTTCTGCCATCTCCTCCAAGGGGAATTTGCTTGCGCTGTGGGCTCAGAATGAAAGATATGTTTTATGTTGTGCTCAATTCACTGAGAACTTACATGAAATTGTTCCTGGGCCAGCAGAGCAGTTAGGCAATATGACAAGCAAGACTTTCTCACTCTCTTTTCTTTTTTACTTCTTTTTTTAAGGCGGCACGTCGCATTCAAAAGGGCACTGTCCTGGAGTCCCGAGCTGGGCTCTGATTTCAGCCCTGTCAGTCTCTTTTATGTGATCTTGGGCAGATAACTTAATATCTTTGAAATTCAGTTTTCCCATCCATGAGTTGAGTGAGTTAAATTTGGTGTTTTCTATGAAAGGCGCCAGTGATGCTTTTAGAACTGGGGTCACACTCCCTATGGGCCAAATCCAGCCTGCCATCTGCTTTTGTAAATAAAGTTTTATTGGAACACAGCCAGGCTCACTTATGTATGCACTGTTTATGGTAGCAAAACCAAAATATTTACTGTATGGCCCTTTACAGAAAACAAGACTGCCTGCTCCTTGTTTAGAACACAAGTCAGATTGGGTCATTGTTCAAAACCTTGTTTTGACTTTCTATATTACTTATAATTTAAAAATAAAAAAATATTTACCAAATCTAACATAGCCTTGGAGATCTTTTGATTCCATATTTTGAGGGTTTCTTTCCTATCACTATTTCTTTGGTCTCATCTCATCTACTCATCTACTCATCTAGACCTGTCCCATCGATGCTCCCCGAACCTAGCAAACACAGTTCTACCTCAGGACCTTGGCACCTGCAGTTTCTTCTTCCGAGATCACTTTTCTGCCCAGTGGCTCCATGATCTCGTCTTCATTTCCTTCAAGTCTCTTCTTAAATGTCATCAAATCAGGAAGGCTTTTCCTGGCCACGTATATAAAACCCCACCATCCCCCCACCTCTGGACATCCTGACCTCCTTCTTCTGCTTTGTTCGTCTTCATGACATGTATCTCCCCTGACATGTTACATATTTGTCCCTTTGTTATCTGTCCACTCTCACCTGCATGCATGCTCCTTGATAGCAGGGCTTTTATTTGTTTACTGCTGTATCTTCTAATCTGGAAAAATAATAGGGGTTCAGATTTTGAAAACCTAAATCAATCGTTTCAGCTCTCATGTTGTTTGATTCTACTTCTGAATGGACCTGGGCACTGTAAAGCCCTCTCACATAAGTGCATTTTGGTAAAGAGTATACAGTTGTAGAATCCTGTGACTATTACAGTCTTCGCTCTAACATCCCGATGACATCACAGTCACGTGAATTCATTCTGTGAAAGGTTTTAGTCTGGATTGTTGGCCAGTAAGAACAGGGTTTATAGATGGAAATCTATTAACAAGCCTTTGTCACGTGGTCCCCGGCCACCTGTCTCTACCTCTTATTATTTTATACATCCATGCACACGTGTGCGCGCTCACACACACACACGACTGCTGCTCACACATAGGCATCCCTCCCTCCCCAACTGTCCTGTCCTCTCTCATCCCCCTGCATTTTGCACACAGGGCTCATTCTTCCTGAAACGTTCTTTCACTTTCCATATCCAAATCCCACGTTCCCGCCAAGATTCAACCTGCACAGGAGAACTCTTTCACATCTGTGCTCCCACCGCAGCCCCTCCTCCCCGCCGGGTCGGGGACCCTCCTGTCTGACTGACGTGACCATTGCACCTAGCACACCTAGTGACATAGCTTTCCTCAGCATCCCCTTTCCTCCAGGGGCTGGAGTTCCTTAGGCAGGGACTCCATCGGCAGTGTGGACACGCAGTGCCTGGCTCGGGGCCAGTGCTTCATAACACGGCCCAGTGCCTGGGCCCTTCCCAAGAGCCCGGCACTGCTCAGCGGGCCGTGCACCCCCTCTCCTAGGCCTTCCGTCCACCCCAGGGAGGAGAGGGGCCCCAGTGTTTCCAGGGAAGCGACACAGACAGCAGGCCCGGGGTGTGTAGCTGGTGCATATCAGGAAACCTAAGGAGGCTGCTAAAAAACAACCAAAGGAACTGTGTCGTGGGCTCGTAATGTTGTGGTAGAGGCAATATTCCTTTGTGTCAGTCCTGGTTCTGCCATGGTTTTTATATCTACCTCTCCACAACTACATTACAAGAGTGATTTAAGAATCAGTGTACCGTGTGTGAGGTACTGAGCTCACTTTATTTAAAATTTGAACCATGTTATGAATTGTGGACTTCTAGAAATCCCTTCGGCAGACATAGAGCGCAAGCTCTGAGGCTTGGAAAGGTACCCGGTGTGAAAGCTTTTGCAGGCCCAGCCTCCTCTGCACCAGGTCAGGCTCCGCCACTGAGTTACCTGGGCGCACCCGGCGGGATCCCCACCCCGCTCTGCCCCTTCTGGCTCCGGCCCGTCCTTCATTTGTCTCTCCCACCTTGCGGCGGGAGAGAGAGACCCTTTCATTAAACCCCGGTTCCCGTCATTTATCTAAGCTGACCTTACATTCCTCTTGGCTGGTGTGTTTTTCTCCAGGGACCTGGAGCTTGTAACTCAGGCAGGTTGGAGAGCTGGTTGTTCCGGGGGAACTTGGTCATTGGTGGGAACGGAGGTCATTGCTGAAGCGAAAGGAGCCTGACCCAAGGCCCCTTAAATTCCTGCTGGTATTCAGTGTGCAAGTGCCTGGTCCCTCATCCAGGAACCTGTGGTGATTTCCGTGCCTGGGAATTTGTGAGGAAATCATGTTATGAAGCTATCTTTCACACTGAATTAGTGCCTAGCAGTTTCCAAAGGCATTTTCACACCCTGTGCTTCATGGAACCTGTGCTTCAGCAATAGGAAATAAATAATATTATTTGGATGTTTTACATGAGGAAAGGTAGGTCCAGAGAAGTGACATGCTCTTCCCAAGGTCATACCACACAGTTTGCAAGAGGCAGAGTGAGAGCCTGAGTCGGACTCCCAAGTTCAGTGCTGTCTGGTCTTGACCCACTCTGTCATTAGTGGGGGGAGAATTGAACCCCCCCACACGCACACAATCTTCAGGACACAGCTTAATATCTTCCAAATTGCAGTTGCTCGATGAATTCATGTTAAAATTTTGAACTAAACGAGGCTCTGGGCTTGTTATTTGATTTTGTAATGGTCTTAGAACAGGTCTCCATTTGCTTTGTGCCTTAGATCTTGTCCATGGTTACACAGTCTGCCTTCCTCTGTCCGTCCCTTCTTTCCTTGCATCCATCAATTTTGTATTTATTTGTCCAGCTAACATTCTTATGACTCCTACCATGTAACATGTACCGTGTACCTAGGAAGATTCCATCTCTGTGGTGTCATTCACAGTCTAGGGAGAGAGATGGATAATATGAGACAACAGTGATCTTTGGAAATAAATAAATATTATTTATTTCCTATTGACACTCTGTAAGTAACATGAGAACATGACTGTGTCTATCTGGTTTTCCAAAGTCTCCCAGTGATGAGAAGTGTGTTCAATAAATATTTGTTGGCTGAACAGGATTGAGAGCTCCAGCTCTAAGTACCACTTGACAAATATGAAAAATAATTGTGGTCGCTCTCTCACGTAGAGGGATGGATGGCTGGGCAGACTTGGGGTGCAGGTGGAAAGTTGAAGAGTCTCACTCCTCTCTCCTGCCCAGGGAGTTTGCCCGTTGGAAGGTGAGGAACACAGCCATCGAGAGGAGAGACCTGGTCCGTCATCCAGTGCCCCTCATGCCGGAGTTTCAAAGGAGCATCCGCCTGCTTGGCAGGAGACCCACCACTCAGCAGTTCATCGATACCATCATCAAAAAGTACGGCACCCACCTCCTCATCTCCGCCACCTTGGGAGGTAGGTCAGCAGCCACTGGGCTGTAGCCTTGTCATGACTTTGGGTCTGGGACGGAGGGGAGGGCCGGACGCCCTGGGATCAAAGCTGAATTAATGTCTCTGCCATGGCATATCACTCCCATGTTTATATTGCCACAGAAGCCAAACTGTCCTGGTTCTGTGATTGCCCCAGAGCAATTGATTCTGTTCTCCGGACAGTCCTCTGACTTGACAGCTTTACTGACTTCCGTGGAACCATGGCTTCACCTTGGAATTAGCTCAGTTTGTTGGGAATGCGTAATTTGGCTGTTGTATTTGTTCCTTTTGGAATGTCGTCTAATCTGGGGAAATCATTAAAATTCAGATGCTGTTTAGAGAATTGCCTCTGTTAATTTAAGTGTGCTTGAGAGATTGATAACTTGAGGTAAGCATTTTACAAAGGGGGTGTCATTAGCATATGCTGTGGGCTTGGTTCCTGCGCAGGCAGACTAGAGGGCAGACTGGCTGCGCCACTCCACTCAGCCTTGCCCATCCCTCCCACCAAGTCCCAGGGGTCTTCAAGGGCACAAGGAGCAGAGGAGAGGGTGAGGGAGCAAAGAAATAAAAAAAAGGGAGGGGCTGGTAGAGACGAGTGCATGCAGGTGCCTGTGGGTCTTGCCTGCGTGCATCATTTTATATTATAAGCTACAATCCCTCGGTCATCAGTTTTCTTCTGACACAGTGACCAGGTCCACCTGAGTTTAAGAAAACCCCCTTGGTGGTAGGGCACCGTGCCACTACTCAGAGAGCTGCTAAGTGGCATTTGGCTATGGCTTAGGGCAGCTAAATAAGGTCGGTATATTGACAGGGCAGGCTGGGTGGATTGAGGTGCAGTTAGTTATACTAGATAATCTTCCTCCTCAAAGGGAGGGTGAGCCCCAGGAGCTGAAGCAGGTCATACACACTGCAGGGAGGGAGTGGCTGTCCAGGCGGACAGGAGCGGGCCGGGGAAGGAGGGAGCACACCGTGTACATTTTCAGGAAGGTCGGACTAGGAAGTTGATGGTGTGAGGGACATGGATTGGTCTGGCAAACTCATTCATTCTTATAATAATAGCTACTACTTATTGAGTATTTGCCCATAGCTGGCATTGTGCATTGTCTTTAGTTCTCAAAATCTGCACATTAAGTCAAATTATCTGCATTTTATAGATAAAGAAGCTGAAACTCAGAAGAGGTATGGCTAGTAAGTGGCAGAGCTAAAGTCTGTTTTGTTTTTTAAAAATTCAGTGTGTTTAAACAAAACCAGAAAACTTAAACTTAGTTTTTAATTTAGGGCTTTCAGTCCACAAAGCCTGCATTAGTTTTTGCCCCAACATCAATCCTGTCTTTAACCAACTAATCCATCCACCAACCCACCCATTCCCAAAACAACCAGCCAGCTTGTATTTGTGGCTTGTTGCTAGTCAGAGATTAGGTGACATTGGACTTTGAATGTTAAGTCATGGAGTATAAAGTCTATTCTCTTGTAAAGGGAAAATGAAACCACTTCTACGTGGAGTGTTGCATTAACCTGGATCCTTTCCTTTGAACTTCTCCCACTTCCCATTTTACCTGAAAAATAAAATTGTTGCCACCAATTCAGTTCTTCCATTAGAGGCTATGTTCTGTCCGAGTCTCTGGAAAACCCAAATAACAAAGACCTTCCTTGTGCAGTGAAATATATTTTTAATTTTCCAAGGCAAGGTGGTGAATTATTCACAGAGCCTTGTTCCTCTCCTGTTTTCACAGCACAGCATTTTAAAATATGCAAAGCTTTGGAGTGAGTTCTGGTGTTGGACAGCAGGCCCTAGATTGTTGTTCCCCCAATGTGGGGGACTGGGAGGACGAGAGGGAAAGATTGACTCTTGATTGAACACAATGTGCCAGAAACCCTGCGAGGTCCTCCTCACATCATCATTTCATTCATTCGTTCATTCATGGGAAAATGTTTCTTAAGATCCTCGTGCAGAGGGAAAGAAAGGAGGTGGTAAGCTCTAGTGAACGAAAGGGCAGGCTCTGGGCTTTGATTAACCGAGTTCCCATCTCGCCTCCCTCTCCTCACAGGGTTTGTGTCACCTTGGCAAGTTACTCTTTCTCTAAGCCTTGGTTTGCCCTCTTATAAGTGGAAATAACTATAATAAACTATAATGCTTCCTTAATTTATACTGTGAGGATTCAATAAAATGATGCATCAAAACTGCTCAGTGCAGTGTTTTGCACCTAACAAACTGTTGCTCTTATTATTGCTAGTATTGTTGTTAGCCCTGGCCAGTTTTCTCAGTGGTTAGAGCATCGGCCCATGGACTGAAAGGTCCCAGGTTCGATTCCAACCAAGGGCACTTACCTCAGTGCAGGAGGCAAGCAATCGATGTGTCTCTCTTACATCAATGTTTCTCTCTCTCTCTCTCTTCCACTCTCTCTGAAAAGCAATGGAAAAAATACCCTTGGGTGACGATTAAAAACACATATATATTATTACTGTTATTATTCAGTGGGGCTCAGGAACTTCAGGACTCAGGATTAAAACCCATTCCTACTGCTCACTAGGTGAATGGGAGACATTGAACAATTCATTTTCCTGTCTGGATCTGAATTTTCCTGTCTAAATAGAAGGAAGTGAAGAAAATTTTATTCACTATAATTTTTCCTAAGGAGCACGCTGTGTTCGTTTAGGAGAAATGCTTTGATAAGCTGTTTGAGGTGTCAGGTGAGTTCCTAAGGGTATACTCAGACAACAACGGCCATCCGTAAACTGTCACATGTGGGACAAGTAAATGCATTTGGATGGCTCCCGAGGGAGAAGAAAGTGGAAGAGAAGGGAGTGAGAAAGAAGTGGAGGCGACGGGAGGGCTGACAACTAAGACTAATCCATGGGATCCTCACAGTTTTGCTGAGATCTATTAAGCTCCTAAAATGCTTGGTATTTGTGGGTTTCCTATGGAAGGTGGTGAAAGGAAATTTAGGGGTCTAGGGTGACATGCAGGAATACCAATTTCCCTTAGTCTCTCAAAAGATCTTTTTTGGGCCCAGAGGACGCCCCCTGGAGCCTGGGTATCTGTGTGATCTGCATGATAAGCTTGCAGCATGCATAGACGGGTGTGTGCACATGTCTCCCTGTGCTTGGATATAAGTGAGCCTGTGCGTGGACTTACCTGCACACTCAGTGTACACACGCTCACTCACTGGGCTTATGCATATGGATGCAGTATCCACATATGTGAATATATGTGAGCTTGTACATGTCTGTAAATGTGTGCATATTGCAGGAATGCCTTCTTACGTGTGAGGTTTCATGTTTTTGCATTTGTGTGTAAGTTTATGTGTTTATCCATTATTTCCCACCCTGCATTTTGGGTTATCTCCCCTTGGCTAAGAGGAAAGCTGAGAATAAAGTCACAGGGACTCAGAAGGAAAGGATCAGGGCTGCCCCAAAGGCCTACAGATCAGACACCCCCATCCCCCATCTGGAAGTAGCATCCCCCATTGACTCAAAATGTCAGATGATCAGCTTCCCCCCAACCCCCATCCCTGTGTGGCTGAGTCCACTTTGTTCCCCTCGGAAAGTCCTGCTGCAGAGAGAGAGGCAAAGGCCCCGGAGGACAGGGCCCAGGAAAGGCCTCTGCGGGTGAAGAGGCAATTTGCAGCAATGCCCTAATGGGAAAGCCACTCTAAACAGAACATTCTCTTAATAAACACAAAATTAAGTCTTAATAATGCAGCGAGAAGCCCATTAACCCCTCTTGATCTAAGGTTTGCTTCCGCCAGTCCTCAGTCCAGAGGGACTGGGCTGATTTCACCTCCTTTTTCACGGGCCCCTTAGAGTGCCTGAGCTGACTCCTGCAATATTTATTTCCTCTGCCACGTGCCTCTAACTTCTAGCATATTCGGTTATTTAATCATTTACCTTTCCATCCATCTATCTCTTCATCTACTCAGTCAATCATCTATCCACCCACCCATCCATCAACCTATCCATCTATCCTTCAAATCATAACAGAATACCCGCTCTTCATCTGACTCAGGAGAAGCAGGCCGAGTCCTGTTCCCCCACCCCTGAGAGCAAGTCTAGTTGTATCTAAAGTCATTTTTAAGCCAGATCTATTCGGATTGCTATGGTGTTCAAAGGATGCAAGGTCATGTCCTCTTGGGTAACCGGTGAAGCCTTCACGGGAGACTGTAAACACGAGTGTTATTCTCAACTCAAATCTCGGTACAGGAGACCCAGAGATTAATTGTGGTGATGATGAATCTTCTTACTGGGAGATTTCAGTCAAGTAATCGAGGCAGATATGACAATCACATAGGACAAATACCATGATCATTTGTTAAGCACATAATACATACCCTTATTGTGCTAGGTAATGACAATGAAATGAGGAAAGACTCACATACTCTGACGTCACAGTGCTTCTCCTCTAGGGAAGGAGACAGCTGTCAAATGAGCAATCACCAGAAAATGTGATAGGTGATGTATGGCAGAAATAAGAGACTATGGGAGCACATGGTTAGAGTTCTTAACCAATTTAAGAGTGGAGGATTCAGGGAAGACTTCTCAGAGGAGGTGTTATCTTGGGTGACACTTAAAGGATTAGTAGAAGTAAGCAGGAGAAAAGCAGAAGAGCGGACTCCCAACAATGAGAGAAAGTGAGGTGCATTTTTGCAGGCTAGAGCACACCTAGAGAGTGGCAAGGGAGACAGCAGGAGAGACCAGATCAGCGGGGCCCCATGTCCCTCATTAGCAACAGGGAGGCAGGCACCCTTCTTCTGGCTGCATCTCACCCTGTGCATCCCTGTACCTGATTTATTATTTATTTATTTAATTAAATTTATCTTTATTGTTGGAAGTATTATAAATGTCCCTTTTTTCCCCTCATTAATCCCCTCCACTCTGTATCCACCTCACTCCCAGGCCTTCCCCATAACAATGTCTGTGTCCATGGGTTATGCTTATATAACTTCTTTGATTAATCTCTCTCTACCCACTCCCCTACCCCCACCTTCCCTCTGAGATCCCTTAATCTGTTCCATGCATCTGTGTCTCTGGATCCATTTTGTTCACCAGTTTATGTTTATTACATTCCACATATGAGTGAGATCATGTGGTACTTGTCTTTCTCTGACTGGCTTATTTTGCTTAGCATAATACTCTCCAGTTCCCTCCATGCTGTCCCAAAGGATAAGTGATTCTTCTTTTTATAGCTGCATAGTATTCCATGGTGTAAATGTCCCACAGCTTTTTTATCCACTCATGTACTGATGTGCACTTGAGAAGAATGCATATTCTGCAGCTTTGGGGTGGAATGTTCTGTAAATGTCAATTAAATCCATCTGATCTAGTGTGTCATTTAGGGTCAGTGTTTCCTTGTTGATATTTTGTCTGGAAGACCTATCCAGTGAAATCAGTAGGGTGTTAAAGTTTGGGCATGAGCCTCTTTGGCTTCTTCTTGCTTGGAACTCTCTGTGCCTCCCTTAAAGTCCTCTAAAAGTTTTCTTAATAAATTTAGGTGCTCCTATATTGGCTACATATATGTTTATCAGGGTTATATCCTCTTGTTGGATCAATCCCTTTAGTATTATATAATGACCTTTCTTGTCTCTCCTTGGGGTCTTCATTTTGAAATCTATTTTGTCTGATATGAGTATTGCTACCCCCAGCTTTTCTTTTCATTTCCATTTGCATGGAAAAATTTTTTCCATCCCTTCACTCTCATCCTGCTTGAGTCTTTTGTTTTGAGGTGGGTCTCTTGTAGACAGCATATATTTGGGTCATGTTTTTTATCCATTCAGCCACCCTATGTCTTTTTATTGGAGTATTTAATCTATTTACGGTGAAGGTTATTATTGATAGATACTTATCTATTGCCATTTTAATTCTTTATGTCTATGTTTCTCTTTCTCTCTATTTCTACTTCTAATTATAGCAGTTCCTTTAACATTTCCTGCACTGCTGGTTTGGTGATGATAAACTCACTTAGCCTTTTTTTTTTTTTTTTGTCTGGGAAGCTCTTTATTTCACCATCTATTTTGAATGATAGCCTTGCTGGACAGAATAGTCTTGGTTTCAGATCCTTGTTTTGCGTTACCCTGAATACTTCATGTCATTCCCTTTTGGCCTGTATAGTTTCTGATGAGAAGTCAGCTGACAGCCTTATGGGAGCTCCTTTGTAGGTAACAGATTGCTTTTCTCTAGCTCCCTTTAAGATTCTCTCTTTGTCTTAAATTCTTGGCATTTTAATTATGATGTGTCTGAGTGTGGCCTCTTTGGGTTCTTCTTGGAACTCTGTGCCTCCTGAACTTGTGTGACTTTTTCCTTGACCAGGTTAGGGAAGTTTTCTGCCATTATTTCTTCAAACAGGTTCTCTAACCCTTTGCTTACTTTTGATCTCTTCTGGCACTTCTATGATGCAAAGATTGTTATGTTTCATGTTGCCTCACAGCTCCCTTAAACTGCCCTCCTGTTTTTTGTTTTTTCTTTTTGGGTCTCTGATCGAGTGACTTTTTCTACCCTGTCTTCTAATTTGCTGATCCAGTCCTCAGCTTCCTCTAATCTGCTGTTTATTCCTTCCAATGTATTCTTTATTTCTGCTATTTCATTCTTCATTTCCTTCATAGTTTTCATATCTTTTTTCATGCTGTTGATCATCCTTACATCAGTATTCTGAACTCTGTATCTGATAGATTGCTTATCTCCATTTCATTTAGTTCTTTTTCTGGAGACTTCTCTTTTTCTTTCATTTGGGGCTTGTTTTTTTGTCTCCCCATATTGGCTGCCTGTTTGGGTTTCTATGTATTAGGTAGGTCTGCCAGGACTCTGTCTTTTTGAAAGGTCTCTGGTGCAGGCCAATGTCAGATGCTGTTTGTGACTGATCTTGTGTGCCCTGCTTGGAGCTATCAACAACCCTCAGCTTGAGGTCTCCTCTGCTGGGGCTGGGTGTGTTTGGACAGGAACAAGATGCACACCAAAGCCTGTTTTTCCAAGGCCAGGGTCCAGAGGCAGATCAGGCAAAGACTCAAAGCACTCTGAGGTCTGCCTCTGCCTGCGGGCTAATTAATCTGATTCTCTTAATGAGCCTCAGGCTATAGAAACTCCACAGGGTGGGGCAGCTGGTTGTTATCAGTCTCCTAAGGAGCCTCAGGCTGTAGAAATTCCTCTGGGTAAGTAAGGCAAGAGGTTTTCCAGCAGGATAGGTTAATTGCTTACCCCCCACCCCCCAGGCAAAAGCAGCCAATTGTCTGCCTGAGAAAGATGTCCTGTGCAGTCTGGGGTAATGACTAGGCACAGGAATCCAGAGGGGTCCCTTCTGATCTCAATCGCCAGAGCCCACAACCCCAGATTCTCCCCACACAGCTCCAGTCCACTCTGCCTTCCCTCTGCTGGAGCCCAAGGTGAGTGGCTGCACAGGAAACTTTGTGCATTGGCTCTTTAAGAGGGTGCCTGCATTTCCAGCCATCTCTCCCTGGCAGACAGAAACCCTGCTGCTTTTCACAGCCAGTTCTTATGTGGGCACCTTTCTCAGTTCTGGTGCTCTTGGCTGGGAAGCCCAGCGTGGGGTTTAGGCCCCAGAGTCCTCAGTGGGAACCCCCACAGCTGAGATCTCCCTCCCGACCTTTAGCTGCTGTCTGTGGGAGCCCAGCCAGCCCTCTCACGCCTCCGCACTTCCAACCAGTTTCTATATGGTCTCCACTTGTCCTTCTTGGTTATGAGGGTGCTCTCCAGCTCGTCTTCAGTTGCAGTTGATTATTGAGGATGGTTTTTCTATGTTTCAGTTGTAATTCCAGTTCGGTCCTGGGAGACTGTCCGTGTAGCTTCCACTCAGTCCACCAGTCCACCGCCATCTTCAATCTCCTCACCTGATTTTTGAAATAATCCCCCTAAGTCTCTGTTTCCCTAGACCAGTGTTGTCCAGTGGGAATAAAACATGAGTCACAGTGAGTCACACATGTCGTTTTAAATTTGGTCACAACCATGTTTTTAAAAGTGGAAATAAAAAGGAGAGAATCAATTTAAAAATAAACTTCACTTTATATAACATGTCATCCAAAATAGTATCCTTTCTACATGTAATCAATAGAATAAACTATTAAATAGATATTTAACTTTTTTTACATTTTGGTCTGCCATGTAGCTTACAGCTACAGTGCATCTGAAATTGGGCTGGCCACTTTTCAGTGCTCACTAGTTACACTTGGCCGGTGGCTCCTGTTTTGGACAGCAAGCGTGTGGTCACTCAGTGACTTAAGAATTGGGACAAGGTCTTATTCATTTGTCTCCCCAGTGCCTGCCAAAGTGCTCAGCACACAGAAAATGGCCAGTGCATGCCAAGCTATACTGAATGGACAAGCTAGAGAAGGAGAGAGGGGAGATGAATGCATCTCTCTTAGGGTGAGTGTAGGTCAGGGAAAGCTTGAAGGAAGGTGATGCCTGAGCAGGTTCTGAAGAGGAGGGTAGTAAGAGGAGGTAACGTGTGAACTGGGCCCAGGAAGCTGGACGGGATGTCAACAATCCAGACACAACCGCATTCCATGCAGAAAAAAAGAGGCTGAGGAGAGGAAAGCTTGGGAGGAAAATTGGTAAGAATAAATCATGGAGGCAGCGGGAATGGCCTGGGTAGGACATGTGGAGAGACAGCATTGCAAAAGCAGACAGAAGGCTGCCCGTGGAGAACGCTGGCAATGGAACTGTGTTCTAGAGGCAGTCACGGAGGGATCTGAGGCAGAGGAGTTAACCTGTGGGTCAGGACTGTGCCCACTGCCCGAGATAACCACTGTCCTTCTGAAAGTAAATTGTTTTTTCTCTTCAACTGAAAAACCTGCCAGCATTCTGAAGAAATTTCAGTTATCTTAGATATTGGGCTTTTGTCCTCAGAAAGTATTGATAGTGTTTATTCTCTGATTATCCTATCCTATCATACAATTGAATAGTTGACAGAGATCAAATAATGGTGGTTAACCCTTTCCTTGTGCTCACTGTGGGCCTGGCAAGAGTCAGGTACTTCATGTAATTAACTAATTTAATCTGTATGAGGTACGTGCAGTTTGTATCCCTGATTTTACACCTGGAGAAACTGAAGGGTAGAGAGGTTCACGTGTTCATGCAGCTGCTTCAAGTCTAGGCACTGCTTTTACTACTACTCCAGATGGTTTTTTAAAAACATTTTTAAATCAATAAAAATGTCTGTATTGATATTAGAGAGAGGAAAGGAGAGGGAGAGAGAGACAATCTTAAGAGAAAAGTAGCACCTACTCGGTGGAGTTATTAAGAAGAATAAATTAATTAATACATGTAAAGTCCCTGTATCAGAGACCAGTGTGTTGTAGTGATCAAAAATCGTCTGGAGAGCCTGGCCAGTGTGGCTCAGCAGTTGAGCATCATCGACCTAGGATCCAGGAGATCGTAGTTCGATCCCCAGTAGGAGACGTGCAGGAGGCAGCCAGTCGATGACTCTATGTATGCATCTATCTATCTATCCATCCATCATCTATCTATCTATCTATCTATCTATCTATCTATCTATCTATCTATCTATCATCTATCTATCTATCTATCTATCATCTATCTATCTATATCATCTATCTATCCATCCATCCATCCATCCATCCATCCATCCATCCATCTATCATCCATCCATCATCTATCTCTTTAGCCATCCATCCATCCATCCATCCATCCATCTATCATCCATCCATCATCTATCTCTTTAGCCATCCATCTATCCATCCGTCCATCCATCCATCTATCATCCATCCATCCATCCATCCATCCATCATCTGTCTAGAGAGGGGTAGCAGAAGGAGAGAGAAAGGAACAGAGGGAGAGGAGAGGGGAGAGATGAGAAGAGGAAAAGGAGGCGCTGGGAGATGAGGGAGAAACAGAGGAAAGGGAGGAAGGAATGGGAAGGGACCACCTATGGCAAATTCAACAATTCACAGGAGAGACTGAACCTCAGAAAGAGGAGGGCAGTCATGAGATGATGCTGGCGAGAAGTACAGAATGGATTAGTAGGGGTTGGACTTGATGACTAAGAGTTTTCCCATGACCCTTGTCTTAATGGAGCTTGGCTCTTATGACTATTTATCTCTCTTTCATTGTGCTCTTGATTTTCACAGGCAGGAGGAAGTTTGGGCAAAATCAGTGGGAGGTGTGAGGGTGTTTTCAGCCTCCACGCTCTGGAGCTGCCCCTCCCACCTCAAAGGTGGACAGGCTGTCTGAGCTTCTTTCCACTCCATGCAGGGGAAGAGGCCTTGACCATGT
The DNA here is from genome assembly GCF_964146895.1 of Miniopterus schreibersii. NCBI lineage: Eukaryota > Metazoa > Chordata > Mammalia > Chiroptera > Miniopteridae > Miniopterus > Miniopterus schreibersii. Next base: position 13,950,261 of record NC_138111.1, on the reverse strand, counting down.
ACATGGACAAAAGTCGCCTGGACAGGAAGTCAGGGAACGCCACGCAGAGTGTGGAAGCTCTGCACCAGCTTGCATCGTCCTACTTTGTCGACCGTGACGGCACCATGAGGAGGCTCCATGAGATCCAGATATCCACTGGAGCAATCAAGGTACAGCTGGAGGGTGGATTGGGGTGGCAGGTTCTGAAGACAACAGCACTGCAACCTGGGTACTCTGAGTGTTGATGGGCACATACGGTCCCTGGCTTCATCCCCATGGACCTAACAGCAGCCCCTTGCCAACCATCCTGACTGGTGTTGTCAAGAGCATGAGCGTTGTCGTTAGGGTGGCCATCATACTGATTCACTGGGGCAGCCCCGGCAATGGCCACAGCGTAATTAGCAACAATCCTCTCATTCACTCTTAAAGTTCTCCAGGGTGATTGAGTTTCAGGCTTTCTTCCCAAGAGAAGAAACTGAGGCAACAATGGGTAAATGATTTTTTGAAGGTCACAGAAGTCAGAGTACTGAATTACAGTAATTTGTAAACTTTTTTTTGTTAATCCCCACCCTAGGATATTTTTTCCATTGATTTTTAGAGAGAGTGGAAGGGAGGGAGGGTTGGGGGCAGATAGAGAGAGAAACATCGATGCGAGAGAGACACATTGATTGTTTGCTTCCCGCAAGCGCCCCTTCAGGGGCCAGGGGTGGAACCTGCAACCCAGGTACAAACCCGACACCCTTGGATGCACAGGCCTACGCTCTGACCACTGAGCCACACTGGCCAGAGCTACAGTAATTGTTTTAAACCCCTATGTTTTTTATTTCTCACCTGTATATTACAGATGGCAAAGCTGTGATCCAGGGTTAAAGACGTTTGCTCAGGGTTTCGCAGATAGAGAGTACCTTAAAGGGGTCTAGAACTAGTCTCTAGACCAGGGGTCCGTGACTACTTTCTGTAAGGGGCCAGATAAGAAATATTGAGAGGTTTGCAGGTCATATGGTCTCTGTTGCCACAACTCAATTCTGCTGCTATCAAACAAAATTCAGCCATAGATAATATGTTAACAAATGGGTGTGCCTATGATCCAATAAAACTTTATTTATAAAAATAGCCAGTCTGTCTTGCTTATCTCCATGATGCTCATCTGCACCAGCACTAGCCAACAGACCTTTCCAAAGTGATGGAAATGTTCTGTGTCTGTGCTGGACAAGACCATAGCCACCAGTCACTTGGAGTCATGGAGCCCTTGAAATGTGGCTGCTAAGGAACTAAATTTGTAAGTTTATTTCATTTTAATTAATTTTAATTTTAATAGCCACACTAAATAGAGCAGCTGTAGATTTTTAATTCAGTGCCTTATATCACAGGAACTTAAAAAAAAGAGATCCCATTTTAAAGGCAATAAATTCTGAGATTACCATTTTATAAAGAAAATAAGGGAGGGCATTTTTTATATAGTTGATTAGTTTTTTTGAGAATTTCAATGCAGATATTTTGCATTTTGCATCTCAATTTTTTTTAAACCCGATTATACCTGCCTTTTACTTCTCAATCTTCAGTGTAATTTTTTATTTTTTTCCTGAATAAAATGCAGACCTAGTCTTATTTAAAGACTTTCAAAGATATCCGTAGGGAAAACATGTATGGGCGTGGGGTGGGGAGCAGTGTAGGGGAGACTCTGGCAAAAGAGTCAGAATTGACTAGAGCAGGAGAAAAATGCTGGAGGGAGCGAGTTACTGAGGAGGGGGGAGGTAGGAAGGAGATAAATAAATCAGTTTAACAAACAAAGAGCCATTTATCTGGGAAGAATCGCCTGTATTGGGGGGATTATGTTGTTAGGGAACTCGGCACAGAGAGACGGATCTTTATGAAGCAGTCAGCGTGGAAGTGAAGCAGAGGCCTGGTTTTTATTATCACCAAATGCTTCTCTGCCCACTGGACGGGGCGGGATTGAGCTATCGGAGCCCTGTCACAAGATAATCTTCTTTTGTGCATCCTAAGCGTAGCCGGCCTCCTTCTGAGACATTTCTCAGCGAAATCGAGCAGAGGCCACTCCACAAGCCCTTCTTACTGGAGCACTGTCTTCTCCACTCAGTCTAGGACTTTTCTTTATCTTGACATTTCCTGACACTCCCTCAACACCCCGCTTGCTAGGAGGGGCCGTCTCCCTGCCAGCTTGGTGGAAGATGCCTGGCTGACCCGGTGGGGACTCTTTGCCCATGGTTTCTTTTCCCTGGGTGTCTCTAGCAAAGTCAATTGGTCGTTTTGACTCTCCCTCAATAACAACTGTGTTCTAATAACTATGTTATTATTCAGTTTGAAAAAAGAATACTTTTTTTTGTTAATTTTCACCCAAGGATATTTTTTCCATTGATTTTTTAGAGAGAGTAGAAGGGAGGGAGGGAGGGGGGCAGAGAGGAGGAGGGGGGGAGAGAGAGAGACATTGATGTGAGAGAGACATCAATTGGTCGCCTCCTTCACGTGCCCCGATCAGCATGTGCTAGGCACTTACGCCCATCACGCCTAATCTCGCAGCCTTCCCAGAAAGGATTTACCAGCTTCAGGTTAGAAAAGCTAAGTGACTTTCTTAGGTCACAGAGCAAACAAGGGGAGCAGCCAGGATTTAACACCGATTCTCCTGATTCTAAAAGCCATGCTTTTGAAATGTGCTATCCTGGACTGCTTTCACTTATTAGTTCATGTAATTCTCAAAGCGACTGTGGAGTACCGCCGAGAGAGCCTGGGCATTCTGGCTCTGGCCTGTCTACTTGATTGGCCTGCCATCTTGTCATCTGCTTGGTGACAGCCAGGCTTGGTCCTTGGCACAGGCAAGGGGCTCAGGAAGCAGCCGTTGGCTCAGGCAGGACTTTCTCTGCCAGCTTTGCTCTGCTGGGGGCTGACTTCGCAGGGTTTGTCCCATACAAGGGCGTCCCTCTCACATCTGTCACCCTTGATGTCCACTCCAGGTCACAGAGACGCGCACTGGGCCTCTGGGCTGTAACAGCTATGACAATCTGGACTCTGTGAGTTCTGTCCTTCTGCAAAGCACCGAGAGCAAACTTCACCTTCAAGGTAGGTGCCCGTGGCAGTGGTGGGACCAGAGGGTGGAAGGGGAGGCAGCCTGGGGGAGGCAGGATGAAAGACAGAGAAACCAGTGAAAACTAAGGCAGTTATGATATAAAGTCCTTTTCAAAATTTTAACACCAACAGGACATTAAATTTGTGGTTATTAATTAGTTTTCAGATACCAGGTATGGAAATGCGAGCTTTATCTGATTATTTTGATGAAAATGTCTGAGCAGTGTTATTTATAGATGCTCCAGATCTAACATATATTAAAGTTTCATATGATATCATCTGAATTTCCTACATGATGGTGTTTTCAGTGTATTTTGGCAGGTGTTATTTGAATCCCAGGAGATATAGGGCAATTTATGGAATTTCTGGTTCTGTGTAATCTTTTTCCTTATTTTTAACCATTTGTGGCCTTCAGAATATTCATACACACATACACACATGTGTTTATGTATGTGTATGTGCTTGTAGCAGAGCTGACAAATGCAAATACTCGAGGCTTCCTAGGGTGTAGAGAGACAGATGCACTTAGGCACTGTAGTGAGAATGTAACAATCACAAGGGCTAATTGGTTGCTATATATAAATATTTGTATTCATTTAATGTCTATTATACATCAGGTCTATGTTAGGTGCTCCATATATACTCATGACCTTAGAATAATATACCATTTACAATATTAATATTATCCTTATTAATTCATCAAAAAGTGGGGAAGAGATTGTAGGGGAAACTGACAAGGCTTTAAGTACAGATGGTGCTGCTTTAAAAAGCATAATTTATAATAACAGAAAAACAACGTAAAGATCTCAATTTTCCACATGAGGAAACTAAGCGAATATAATGTAGCATCCATACAACATAATATCAGGCAGTTACTAAAACGTTGTTTATAAAGAATTTCCCGGTGTATGTGACAGTGATCTGATATCATGTTTATTTAAAAATGGGCGGGTTCTGATTAAACGTAGGGCATCACAACGTCAAGGAAGAAGGTAAAACAGCATTGCAAGGAAATATGCCGTGACGTTAGAAGAGCTTACCTCTGGATGGTTAGGTTATAGACGATCTATTTTGGGCTTCCAGTTCCTTTTCTAACTGTTCTACGGTGATCATGTATTAACTTTATAGTCAGAAAATGAAATGACATGCTTTAAGTTGGAGCAGACTAAAAATGCGACCTCCTAGAAAGGTATGTGATAAAGGTGAGTCTGAATGTCAGTGGGAGGAAAGTCGGGCTGAGATTGTCAAGTGGAGCTAAGCAGAGCTCAGTATGACTTTTATATTCCGGTTCCTTGGCAACATTTTGAGTCACGCACCTGTTAGAGAAGATGGTTGGAAAGAGGTTTGGGGAGGGCTTGGAAGTGTCACTGGGGAGCAGTGAATGAAGATTCTCAGGGAAAGCGAGGCCAAGAAAGTGGTTTAGTGTTAAAACAAAACACACCCTCAAAGACGTGAAGAATAAGCCTTTGTTAGAGAAAAGAGTAGACAGATGGATCTGGTGATGCCTAATAAGAAAGTCAGAACCGCCTTGGGTGTGCCAGTGATGTTCCTGTGATACCTACAGCGACCTTCAAGTCCCAGCAGGCTTTGAACCCAGGAGGTTTGGCTTCAGTCTGCATTGATCACCCTGCTGTGCGCGTTAGAGGCGGAGAGACCTATGAGTTATCATTGGAATAAATTTAGGGAGAATTCATGGGATGTTACTAGAAATTTAATAATATCATAGGGACATTCTGAGGCTGACTTAACATGAAGCTAATGAAACTTGAGGTCCAGGATTCCCTCACCTCTAAATCCTCATATTTTCTCATTCTAAATATCCATGTTCATACCTTATTTTGAATTACATTTCTCAGTCAGCAACTGAAGTATAAGTCTCAGTCCCCCAAAACCCAGGTCTGCCATCGCTTACATTATTAAAAGTATAGTATCCAGAAAAGAAGATGATAGCTTTGTCCTATTCTGAATTGGTTAGAGCACACCTGGAGGACTGGATTCAAGTCTGCACATCACACCTCAGGAGGGACATTAAAAAACCACAGTGCACCCGAAGGAGGATGTCTTATGACAGATAGCTGAAGAAGGGTGACTTGTCTTGCAGAAAAGATAGCCAGATTTATTAACATGGATAAAACAGGCTAAACGTGATCTACTTACAGGAGACTGCAAGGACCCCAGCTCTGACCTGAGATTATATAGATCTCAGTTTAAACTCAGTGTAAAATAGGCCTTCTAATGCACAGTCACACCAGACCTAGAGTGGCCTGCTGAGTATGTAGTGACTCTGAGGTATACGTAAATGACATTGGTAGGCATGTTATAGAGATTATTGAATCATCATTCCATTGGGTTGGGTGATTGAAGTAAGTGTTCTTTAAGACCTTCGCAATGCTGATTCTAGGGTTTTATGAAGACTTTTCTTGAAACTGGCCATGTGCCGAATTTAATGGTAGACAGTGAGTGTAGGAGCTCAAATCAGTTCATTTCACTTCACTATATATGGGGGGGAGTAGGTTTTACAGTGGTCAGCACGGGAAACACAGAGTTTATTCTTGTATCATTACTTATTAATTATTGTATTATTTTCCATATGAACAACTGTAAACCTGCTTTTACTCCTCCCTGTATATATTTTTCAAGAAACCATATTGGCATTGAACTTGGCACAGGGATACAGGAGAAAACAAGACACATTTTCTACCCCAAGGAAGTATATGCTCTATCAGAGAAGATGGACTTAAACAATAATAGGCATAATGCATTTTAATGGAGAAAAATATATGAGGGTTTTATGGTTCTAGTTTGTATGGGGAGTGAACTTACTAGGGAGTCAGGGAAGCTTTCTTGCGGGAAAAAAGGGTGCATAGGATGAGACCTGAAGTGTGAATACGAGGGCAGGGCCATGGATATGGAAGCAGGCAGAAGAGTTTATGAAGGGGCATTCGAGGAACTGAAAACGTCTTAAGAGATTAAAGCTGAGACATCAATGGTGAGAGAGACAAAGGGATCCTCTCCGTCCTGAAGGCCTCCACAGTGCATGACTGAGTTGAACGTTAATTTGAGAGTACTGGGCACCACGGGAGGGTTTTTACCAAGGAAAGTAGTGTGAAGAGATTGATGCGATGGAAGACCACTCTGGCTCTTGTGTGGTCGGTTAATTGGAGAAGGGCAGGTTACAGGTTGGTGACCAGTTGGAGTCTACTACAGCACTTACGATGAGAAGTCACAGATTTAGACATGGAGGTAGACGTTGGGATGGAGGAAAAGAGGCCAATTTTAGAGTTACTTTGAAGGCATCATGACCAGGATTCAGTAAAAAGACCGTGAAGAATTCAGATAATTGAGTGAATAGAGTGTGGGGATGAGATAGGGAAGATGGACAGGAAATACGTATGATTCAAGGTGGTGTATAATAGAGGTAATGAAAGTAATGCATACTATTATGGAGACCCCGAAAAGGGAGTAATTCACTCTGTCTGTCTAGATGGAGGAATCATAGGGAACAGTGGTATCTGAGGGAAAATAATCTTCTGGTGCCGAAGGGACAAGGGAAAAGCTGCTAAAATATGAGACAGAAGACTATCTCATGACTTTTCAGTAGTCTGGTATTTATCGGCAGGGCATGGAAAGCACTAAGCACGAGAGAAAGGCTGATAAATTGGACTCCGTTGAAATTAAGAAATTCTGTCCATCAGAAGCAGCTATTCATAGAAGGAAAACGCAAGCTGCCGCGTGGAAGGGAGTGTCTGCCATGTGTGTATCTGACAGAGGACTCTGCGCAAAACACGCAAATAACTCCCAGAGCCAATAAGAAAGAGACAGACAACCCAGTAAGACAGGAAAGGGGGGAAAGATATGAACAGGCACCTCGCAAACGAGAATATCAAAGTGGCAAATAAACATTGGGGAAGGTAAACTTTCCCAGTCCTCAGATCATGTAAATTGAAACCACAGTTCAGTATCGTAAGGCGGCGATCAGCTGGCCCAAGTGAGGAACACTGACAAGATCAAGGGGGGACTGTGAGGCGCCCCGGGGCCTACACGCGTTGCCTGGGGGAGGGACAGGGAAAAGTGAGCGCAGCTACTTTGGAAAACTCTTTTGCAGTAGTTACTGAAAACGCAGTGTGCCCTCGCCATCTGACCCAGCAATTACAACTCCCGGGAAGTGCCCATCGGAGAAATGTTACCTACTGTCCCCAAAAGGCATGGATGCTCATAGCGGCTGTCTTCAAAATTCCCAATGGGAGTAGCCCCAAATGCCCATCAGCAAGAAAACGGGTAAATAAGTTGTCAGACATTCACATGATGGGCTACAACAGGGAAATGAGAACAGAATAAATACCCTTTCATGCAACGACGTGGAGGAACCTCGTGGAGATCGCGCGCAGTAGGGCTCCGTTCCCACGCAGGTCAAACCAGTAAAAACGGAGGCGTCGTTTCAGAGTCCGGAGAGCGTTACCCTTTGGGGAGGATGAGTGGGGCAGTGACTGATGGGAGACCACGGATGTTTCTGGAAGTATTGGTAATGTTCTGTTTCTTGATCTGGGTGGCGGCACACGGTGTGTTTACTTTGTGGAAATGCAGAGCTGTACACGCGTGATGTATATGCGCACGTTTCTGTGTGTGTAATACGCAGCTAGTAAACATTTATTTATTAATGCGCTCCACCTTGACATCCTCTGGAAAGAGAAAACCGAGTACAGCAGGGAGGTGGTCCAGCCCAGGAGGAGCCCAGCCGCATGGACTGAGGCCAGAGCAGCCAGAAATCACAGTAGATACTGTTAATTCAGCGCTTCCTTATGAGACAGGGGCTGCACTAATTTATCTTTAGTATACTTACATTTATCTTAATTTACCCTTATTTGCATTATATAATTGTATTTGTTACATTTTTAATCCTCACAGCACTGCTACAAGAGAGGCATAAATAACATCCCCGTTTTGCAGGTGAGGAAACGGGGCTGGCTCCCTAAGTGACTGAGCCAGAATCTGAACCTCGGCAGCCTCTCCTCCTTAAAATGGTGCTGCTCTCAGTTCCTCTCCTAATTCCTCAGAATGGGGCTGGGAGGGGAGACTCCGCAGAGGTTTATTTTGGCGGGTAGAGATGATAAGGAATGAGACTCTAATGATAGTTTCATTGTGGTGTTTCACAAAATGTCCACAAAACCGGGCAAAGGTAAAAGGAGGTAGGAAAATGAAAGAAGAGGCTTAGAGGAGACTAGAAATGAAAAAAAAAAAAGGGATCATACAAATGGTCAGAGGCTATTAGTCATCAGAAAAGCAACAGCTTCTAGTAGTAGTAACGCTAATAGCATGAGAACTTCTTATTTTTATACTTCTCTCTCCCAGAAGCCCACAGAGCAAAGTTTTACTGACACTGTCCTGTGATTTAATCTAGTATCCATCTGGTGATGTCTACAGAGAGCAGAGCTCTGCCTCAGCAGCTCTCTGATGTGGAAAGCAATGCAGAGAGACTATTTTGCTGAAACCTAGGGATGATCCAGAAAGTTTTCCATTCATACATTCACTCATTTATTTAGCACAGTGGTGCATGTTGGCTACTAAGTTGTAGCTAAGATCCCGAGGGAAGAAACCATACCCTTTGTCATTTGTTCATTACCTGCTTCTCCTTAGTTCAGTGTTTTGCTCTTAGTAGGTACTCAATATTTAAATGTATTTGAACTGTCAATTCAATTTTGTTTTGAATCTTACTTTTTATTGTGGTAAAATATACATAACAAAGTTTATTTAACCATTTTAAAATGCACACTTCATTGGCATTAAATAGGTTCACACCCTTGTGTAACTATCATCACTATTTATTCCAGTCCTTTCTCGGCACCCCAAATGGAAATTCTGCATCCGTTAAGCAGTCATTCCCCATTTCTCCTCTGCTCAGCCCCTGGCTTTCTGTCTCTGGATTTTCTTATTCTAGATAGTTCAAGGAAATGAAATAATACAATATGCGTTTTCGTGTGTCTGGCTTCTTTAACTTAACGAAGTGTTTTCAAGGTTCATCCATGTTGCCGTATGTCTTAGTACTTCATTTTTTCATGGCTAACTTCAAAGTCATTCTACAGTTGTACCACAGTTTGTAGTTCCCCAGTCATAGGCTGATGGACATGTAGGTTGCTTCCACCTTTTAGCTATTGTGAGTAGTGCTCTTATGAACATCTGTGTACATGTTTTTGTTTGAATAAGTCTCTACAATTCTCTTAGGTATATACCTTTAGAGTGGAATTGCTGAATGATATGACAATCAAACTGAAAAGGAGGTCTGGTACAAACATAAGTTTATTTTGTGGCCGATTCCATGACTGCACCGTTCAGTTCCTCTGGAAGGCTTGCCAGGGCTTTGCTGCGTGACGGGCGGTGCGGCCCGGTGGGAGATGCACACGCCTCTCCTGGTTGACTTTGGACTCGGCCGTGCGATGTGCTGTGGCCGGTGGAAGGTGAGAGGAGGACATGTTGATGCCTCGTCTCAGCAGGCACTTTAGGAGACATTGCCTTGGCTTCTGCTCTTTTCCTTCTGTCATGCGAATGGCATATACCTGCGAAAGGCTGCTCCTTCAGCCTAAGTGAAGAGGACTTCTGGGGAAAAGTCAAAGCCCCGCCATCATGAAACATGAGCAATAAAGAGACCTCTGTGGTTATAAATCACTGCGATTGTGAGGTTATTTATTACCATGTGGTAACTTAACAAAAGCTCAGTAAATGATAAAGCACTGGATTAAATGACATAAACCACACTTCCTTACTTACTGCAGGCCTTCTCAGTGCCTTAACTGTGCTAATGTGTATTATGAGTCTCAAGAGGTAGATTAAATATGCAGAGTTTCCTGAATGTATTTGATTCTGGGGACATTTGCAGATTTATGATTCTGTGGCGAACAACTTGGCAAATGCTGGACTGTACATACCATTTGGGTTCAATCCTATCCCTTTGCCGCATGAGGTCAAAAATCACGTCCTACTCATTTTCCATATCTCTAGCATCTATGACAACACCTGACTTAAAAAAGTGATGAGAGAAAGGACTTTCAGAATAGTTGCTGAATTGAGCTGTCTTATTTTTGCACACCTACTGTGATCTAGCACTATGCCTGGTGTCTTGCAAAGAAATATTTTAAAAAGAGACAGCGGTATTCCTCAAGAATCGTAAGTTATAGCTCTGGATCCAAAACAAAATATGTGCTGAAATTAGTGGTCAGATCCTTTCCTGTCACCTGAGCACCTGTCTCTTTCACTACTGAGTTGAAGTTAAAATAGCTTCAGGTTTCACACTGTGATGTTGAGAAAGATGACTCAGGTCCTGCTCACGAGGCAGGGCTCAAGAGAGGGTGGGGCACACTAGGTGCAGAGCAGAGAAGCACCCACAGTCCTCTCTGAAGCGTGTTCTGCCTACATTCACCTTCATTCAGACACCTCCACTATTGCCCTTTTATGTGCTGGGGGACAGGGAAATGGGAGGTGAACAAGGCATCTCTTTTTCCACTCAAGGAGCTCACAGACCAGGAGGAACATGAACATAAATACACATAATATGATGTGATCGGTATTCTATTAAAATTTTTAATATGTGCATAGTGCTCTTGGGTGCCAACCGGGGGGTGCCAGAAATTGCCAGAGGCCTCCAGGGAAAGCAGCAGAAAACAGATGAGGCCAGGAAGTGACATTAGTTGAACAACAGTCGTGTGCTAAGACTATAAAGTGCGTTATATAATTGATTTTGTTTTCCAATTCATGAGGTATAATTTACATCCAGAAAAATTTACCCTTTTGAGGTGAACGGGTGCTGTGATTTGACAAACATATCCATTCGTTAAATCAAGATACCACCACAATCAAGATAGGAAATTGTTCATTTGGTTTTCACACCAGCCCTGTGACAGAGGCTTTAATGAGGTAACTGAGAAACAGAAGAGTTAAGCCTCTTAGCCTCAGTGTCCCAAGGTCAGGCAGTTAATAACAGCTGGGCCACACTTGGAACAGGAGAGAACCTGGCACACAGGGACAGAGGCAGTGATGTTGCAGGATGTAGCCAGGAAAGGTTATAGGTCAGGGAAAGAGTTGGAGACATCTGCTCATCTAGGGAGCAGACAGCACAGAGTCTTGTAGGTGTCAAATTTGGTTTATATCATGAATTCTATGAAGAAGCTTTTATTTAAATGGAGTCAACCTCTTCTTAAAGCTTAAAGGGTATCTTCATGCTGACATTTTATGAAATTTAATTTTAAAAGTACGTTCGCCTGTTTATCCTTGGGGATTTCATAGCTTAGACCATCTTCTCTTTTTTGAAGTTAAAATTGTCATTTAGAAGTCTCCCTGCCCCTGACACCTTTTGTCAGTATAAATCCCCCTGCTTTTATTTATTCATTTATGGTGTATCTGCCTCACTGAAGGGTAAGTTTCATGAGAATGAGGACTCTGATTCTAGTTCCTGGTCTTTTCTCCAGAGCCTGGAAGAGATCCTGACACATGAAGATCACAAATTGATCTTTGCTCAATAAATGAGTGAATGACAACAGAGAGTAGACTCCTAGAAAATCAAGGTTGAAAGAATCTGAATGAGCAATTAGTCCAGGGGCTGGCAAATATATTCAGAAAAGAGCCAGATGGTCTTAGGATTTGTGGGCCACACTTAATCTCTGTTGCAAGTACTCAACTCTTTCACGGTACTGTGAAAGCAGCTATAGGCAATAGTTAAGTCTGTGTGGCAGTGCTCCAATGCAATGATTTTACACAGATAGGTGGCGGGTTAATTTGGCCCCTGGGTCATAGTTTTCCCGCTCCAGCATCTGTCAGTGTCAGCCAGGTTAGGCTGCGCTAACAAACAATCCCTGAATCTCAGTGGTTGGCAGAAGGAAATGTTCCTTTCTTACTGATGCTACAACGTGGTCAGTCAGTGGTGGCTCTGCTCCTCTGGTGGCCTCAATGTGGCACATTGCTGTTCCTGTGGGGAAGGGGAAAGACAAACTGATTAACCGAAGTGTTGGCTCTTATCACTTCATTTTGGAAGTTGCGCGCATCACTTCCACCCCCATTTCACTGGTCAAAGCTTGTCATGTGAACCCACCTTAGTTCAGAGGGCAGGACCGTGTAATGTTTTCAAAGGGAGGACACTGCAGGGAGGGCCCTGAGTATGATTTAATGACAATCCAATCTACCACACACCATTTGGGCCTTGGGTTCTGTAGAGCATTCTTACTGTGTCAACTTTTCCAATTCTGCTTGTTCACTTTCAATGATGAGGAAGGAGTTCTCTACCTACTAAAGCAACCTGTTTCATCGAACCTCAGAACTTCTGGTAGTGGAAAAGGTATTAGTGCTATCGTGCTGAATTTCATTTACCCTCATCTTTCATCCAAGGGTTCCAAGTCTACTCCGTAAGATTCCACAGAATAGATGGCGATAGGTCAGAACAGAAAAGGTTCCTCTCTCTAGAAGGGGGAGCCAGAACCCACCCACTCTCCCCCCAGGTAGGTGCCTTTATTTCCCAGAGAGCAAATGACCCATCACGGAGACAGGGCTGAACTTCTGAATGAGATCATAGCCTTTTTGCCCTTTCTGCACAGTTTCACCCGGTGAATTATTGTCTTATTTTCATTCCACTCCAATGAGCTGTCAGCGATGGATACCGTAATTCACAGCAATAGAAACACAAACAGATGGGTAATTGACCTGCATGCCTTCATTACGCTGGAGTTCAGAATGGCTGTTGGAGTCATAAAGTCCTCTATCTGCCAGTCTGAAATCCCTAGGCTTTCACAAGGAAGGGGATCAGGATGACTTTTTGCAAAAGGTGCAGTCCTGGTTGTTCTCCCCACCTCGTGCTTTTCAGAAATAGACAGAATTTGACAAGCAGAACTTAGCGGGTACAAGGTAACAGCTCCGACTCCCGTAGGGCTCAGAGGTATCTACAGGGGGCCACATTCTAATGCAAGAACAGGATAGGAAAATATTTATATTCAACCAAAATAGAACCTAACCTGTATTTTCTCTCTTCCTCTTAGCGCCGTACGAGATCATGCCTTTAATATTTAATGAAATCGGTCAGAAAAAAGGGAATCCATCAAAAATAGTACTATGTTAAGCAATTAGCATTGTAGACTAAAATAAAACAAAGCTAAAAAACAAACACACCAGGAAGATATATGGCCCTTGCCTTGAACAAGACTTAGATTGATCCCAGGTGTTCACACATTAATCTTTGCTCACAGTACACCCTCTGCATGGAACACAGTGGCTGCCCTTTACCTATTCAAGGCCATGCTCGTGTTTCAGGACTCCCCCCACATCCCACACACATCACAAAGTCTTCCATAATTACTGTCTCCAGGCTTATTCTCTTTCATCTTCATAACAGATCACTGACAGTCAATATGTGAGATTTATTTATTAAACACGGTCTGCTGCGATGGACTGGACATGATGCCACCTTTTATGTTTTAATTACCAATTAAGTTCTTTGTCTATTATTTTTGGATTCTGTGTTTTAGTTTTGAATCTCTAAGCAGCCCCCCTGTGTCCTTAGAAGGTAGGAAGCATCTCCTTCCACAGCTCCCCATGCCCTGCTTGTTGAAGGATGGAGGAAGAGGCTGAGTTCCTTATGAGCAAAAGAGCAGGATCATGGTCGGAGGGGAAGGCTGGACTGCAATCTCCAGATCGTAGGGGCACCTTTCGCTTTCGTCGGTTGAGTTTTCTTTTCCAGATATTAAATGTTCTCCAGCCTCACTGAGTACAGTCGCCTAAACCAGGCGCTTGCTTTAGATAGTGGTAGTATTGGCAGTGTTATTGAAGGTCTCCAGGGGTCCGATGTAGGGTGTCCCTGAAGGTTCTTGTTACTTTAACACCCCCAAATGGTTGAAATTCAACGGCACAGCAAACCCTCCTTTTTTTCTTCTTTGTTGTTTTTTTTTTCCTGAATCTCAGGGATACTCCCTGCCTTTAAGGAACAAGGATCCTTGACTTCTGTTGCTGTAGGAAGTGCTATTCCTCTAATGAGCTGCCAGGCCTCTGCTCTGTCATTCTTCCTTTCAGAGCTGTGATCTGTGAGGCACCAGAACTCTGTCTTCTCTTCTCTAGGCAACTTGGAAGCAAGCAAACAAACAAAAAATGTTGAACCTTTGTCAGAAAGGAGGGCGATGGCTAAACCGGGTCTCAGTTGGAAGTTCTGCCGCCTGAGACCTTTGCCCACGGTGTTTTCATTCTGTAGATGACTCTACGTGTGACTCCTTCATCCCCTTATGCCTGTTAATCCATCGAGTCCCCTCCTAAATGCCTCTCCCTCTGGGAGAGCCTCTTGGCCACCCCTGCTCCATCCTGGGTTAGGTGCTCTTCCCCTTCTTTCCCGAGCAGTCTTGTGCTTCGGGAGAGCCCTGGTCTCACTGCATCCAAGCAGCTGGTTACACATCTGCCTCCTTCCTGCACTGTGAGGTCTGCAAAGGCAGGGAGCTGTCTGCCTTATTCACCCTGGTATCCGTGGCAGGGTGCCTGGCACATAGTAGGGATTAAGAAATATGTGTGGAAAGAAGGGAAGAGAGAGGTACAGAAGTAAAATAGGAACAATGGAAGGAAGGGGTGAAAGAAGGGAAGGAAAGAGGGAGGGAGGGAGGGAGGGAGGGAGGGAGGGAGGGAGGGAGGGAGGGAGGGAGGGAGGGAGGGGGAAGGAAGGAAGGAAGGAAGGAAGGAAGGAAGGAAGGAAGGAAGGAAGGAAGGAAGGAAGGAAGGAAGGAAGGAGAAACAGAAGGATGCAGGGAGGTAGAGAGCTTTCTTTTCTCTTCCCCTTCTTATAAAGGCACTAATCCTCTCATGGAGGCCCCACCCTCATGACCTAATCACCTTCCACAGGCTCCACCTCCTAATACTATCACATTGGGGTTCCAACATATGAATTTGGGGGGTGATGCAAACATTCAGCCCATGACAGCCAGGTTCTTGCTTAAGTGGTGTTTATGCCCTTTCTCCCCCCATTTGCTCCTCATAACGGCCCTGGAAAGTGATTATTCAGACTTACTTCATAGGCAGGAAACCTGAGTTTAGAGGCCACTCTGGGCCGGAGCTACCCTAGGCCAGGACTTTGTCTCCAGTCTCACCTCACATGTTTCACAACTCGATTGGAATTCCTGGGTTTGTGTCCACAGTCTGTTACTTTAGTTGGGGAGCTTTGGGCAGGGCACCTAACTTTTCAATTCTAACATCTTCTAAATCTAATGGGGCAAGATGTTTTCCATTGGGATAAAAAAGACGATAGTTTTTTGCACTCAACAAATGAGTTCATGGAGCCCACCCTGGGCTTGGCTTTAATTTACACTCAGATCTGTAGTGGACAGGCAGGGCCCTGCCCCCTAAAGTCCACTCTCGAATGGGGGGGGTGTGTGGAAAAATAAACATGAGAACAAATGAATGGGTAATTTCAATAAGTAACGGAGGCTATGAAGAAACTAGAAGAGACATTTTAACTTGGGTGGTCTGGGAAGGTCCGGGGCCAGGACAAAGCAAGGCAGCCTTGCAGAGATCTGGGAAAAGAATGTCCTAGGCTCGGGGAAGGACAAGTGCAAAAACTATTGGAAAGACATGACTGGCACATGGAGGGGCTGCAAAGGGGCAGGATGGCCGGCGTGCTCTGAATAAAGAAGAGAATATTAGGAGATCGGAGGAAGGGGGGAGGCAAGGAAATAAAGCTATTCCACTGTGTGCCGGAGAGCAGGGGAAATCTTATCTTGGATTGTGTGAAAAATACAAAAAATATTGTGAGATGTCTGTGTTGAACGTGAGGTGGGAGGAAGGACTGAGGAAAATGGGGCAAAGAGGAAAAGAGAAGACGGCGTGGGTGTTCCCGCATCCACACTGCCCGCCCGCTCTGCGGAACACTGAGACGTTCCATTTTAAAGTATAACAAGATTTTTTTTTTCCAAAGTATAATGAGATTGAGGGGAAAATATTCCATATGTTCAGCGTGGGTGAATTGGTGTTCAAATGAAACTCTCAACTCTTGCCTTCCTGGGTTTTGTGAAGCAAAATTTATATGCTTGGCAATAATGGTGGCCTTTCTCTCTCTCTCTCCCGTTTTCTCAGTTTTCCTTTCCGTGTGTGTGTGTGTGTGTCTTTGAGAACTGTGGGGACAGAATATTCCAACCCAGCCAGCAGCTGTATATCTTTCAAACACTGGTTCTAGAGGCCAAATCCCCCTCTGAATTATTTACGACTCCCATTGAGGCCTGCAGGATTTGGGCGCCAATCTAGGGGGTCAGCAATGGGCCTCTTTGTTGGACACAGGTCACCGGGAGACGACTGTGTCGGTGACTGCTGTGTGAACCTCCGCTGCTGCTGCTGTAGAAATGGTTATGTAACTTTAAACGGTAATGACATTTTGCAGAAAAGTGCTTTTTAATTGCTATGTCTTCATTATTTTCTTTCAAATTTGCCCAGGAGATTCTGCCTCAGAGACAGCTCACATGTTCTGAGTTTCCATTTTTAAAAGAGCAGCCAGTTTTGTGTTTCAGCTGCTCCCAGAAACCCCCCCCCAACCCCAAACTTCATCTGTGTTCAGTTGCATTAAGTGGGGTAGGTAATATTGCCCTTTGTATCCTTGCCAAACGGAGAAATGATTTGACGCAGTTTTCTAAAAATGCTCTCCCCAAATTCCTTTTGGGCTGGGACCAAGAATAGAATACTTTATCCCCTACAAAAGGCAGAAAGAAAGCGATGAGCAAGCTAGAAAACTAGGGCTGCGCGTAGAGTTCCTTTAAGCAACGGAAACTTAACCCCAATCCATAGACTCAGATGCCTAGAGGGGATTGGGATCAGCTAAAAATAAATTTTGCTTTGGAAGTGAAAATTGTGATACAGATAAAATGACTCAATAATGCATACTCAGAAAGAATTGTAGACCTGGTTTAGAAGGAACTTTCCTGCTTAACTGGACTTATTTTGCCCACCTTTTGGTGTCTGTATTATAACGCTGTACAGTAAGCCCTTCCCAGCATCACTCAAACTCATGTGGACCTCGGCGTGGGCCTCACCAGGCCTCCAGGGGCCTGCTGCCCAAGCTGCGCAGCTCCACCTGGTAGCACACCTTCCACCCATCTTCACATAGCGTCCACCTTCGTGAAGAGCCCTCCCACCGTGGCCTGTTCAACAGACATGGAATTCTAAACCCTGCTTCTTGTGAAATCTCTCCAAATAGCTAAAGACTGCCTTCTGAGCGTTATCTCCTCCTGACTAAATACCCGCAGCTATTGTTCATTTATTCTGTAGATTCTGCTGAAACCTTCAAAAACTTTAATCAGAGGAGAAACATCATCACCATCATCATCAAAAATAGGAACCGTTAACATTTACTGTTTGCTTGCTATGTGCCAGGAATTGTTCTAGACATTTTGCAGGATTTCTTTCACTTAGTCTTCTCAACAGACCTTCTGATGTAGGAACTAAACGTATTCCCATTTTATAGAAAAGAAAGTGGAGCCTTAGAGAGGTGGAATAACTTGCTTGAGGATGACTCGGTAGTAAGGAGAGGAGCCTGGCTCCAGTGATGCCCAGTTTTTAATGACCTTATTATGGTTTCCTACCATACGGCTTGCTGGAGGCATGAGCTTCATTCCCACAACGCTCCTCTCAGAGAGTCTTTTTGAGATGCCATCTGAAGACAAGTTGAAATGATGGAGCTTCATCTTTTAAAAATAATTTGAAGGCAAGAGAGGGAAAGATAAAAATATAGAAACACAACTGTGAAGTAAAGAGAGAGAGAAATGCAGATCCCTGACGAGCAGGGTAGGGGGGTGTCCCTGAAGCATGAGTGATGAAAAAATTTAATTCGAATAACAGTCCTCTTTTGCACAGTGGGTAGTAAAACCATTAGGCTCATATGCCTTGATGGCTAAAACTGTTACCAGCTCCAAATGAGGTGGAGGGAATATCCCAGGTGAAAGTGCGTTAATGAGCTAATTTAGCCCAGAGCTGTCCTTCCATCTGGTCACCAGCGGCAATTGCCTGCTGTGCTGACATTTCAAGGGTACAGGAGTAGTGCTCATGCCCAGATCAACCCTTCTCCATCACTGGCTCTGAGGACTAGGACTGATGAGCCAAGTATAGAGGAAAGATCATGAGATGTGGTCCAGAGCACTCATCCTATAACCAACCATGGGCTAGTCACTTCCCCTCGGTGGGCTTGGGCTTCATTTTGAGAACCAGGAAGAGTAAATGAATTCCATCTAATATCTTTCTCCACTGATACTTTATTTTTTATGATACAGTGGTCTTATGAAACTATATCACTCTTCATATAATTTAACGGAGTATCCCCATTATCCACAGAATGCAGTTCAAATTGCTCAGTATATAACTAAGCTCTTTGCATTCTAGCATCTGCTCCTCTCTAAAACCTGTTCTACAGCAGGCACCCCCCATCCAAATTCATTTCCTTCCCAGGTTCATGATGTCTTTGTTCTTGCTGTTCCTCTCTTCAGAATGTGCTTCCTGTTCTCTTTACACGATGATCTCTCACTCACTTTTCACCCAGCCCCATACCATCTCCTCTACAAAGGTGTCCCTGCTCTCCAGGTGGTGTCGTTTGCAGGCTTGGGCTGCCGGGTGCATCACAGGCCGTCTCTGCTTCATTCAGGTCTATAAGGCCGCGTTAGGATGATGTGTGTCTGTGTCTGTCCCTGCTGATTGTGTTGTAAACTCCCCAAGGGCTGGGATAGTGTCTTCTTTATCTCTATAGACCTGGTGCCTAGCTCAGGACTTGTGCTTCATCAATAGGGCTCATAAATATTTGAAGAAAGGAAAAAAGGAAAGAAATGAAGGAAATTAGAAGAAAACAGAAACAGTAACCTTCTGCTTTCAGTGAGGGCTTATCCTCTCCGAATGGAAAGGGTCTATACCAGACCTCAGTCCTAGAAGAGCGGAATAGAGTATGCATTTCAGAGACGGCCAAGGTCATGACCTGAGAAGTGTAAGCAGAGGCAATGCACCCGGAGGCCCCGCCGAGCGTGCCCTGTCTGGATCTAGGCGGCTCTGAGATATTTTGGTTACAATACACAGGGAGAGAGCTAGCAGCTTCAGGATCCCACGCGTCACCTTTCGAAGCTGTGAATGAAACACCTTTTTGTAACCTTTCTGTTTCCCCTTCTTGCTATTCTCGAACAGGGCTGCAGATCATCTTCCCTCCGTATCTGCAAGAGAAATTCGTCCAGTCGGCCCTGAGCTACATCATGTGCAACGGGGAGGGCGAGTACGTGTGCCAGAACAGCCAGTGCCGGTGCCAGTGCGCCGAGGAGTTCCCGCAGTGCAACTGCCCCATCACCGACATCCAGATCATGGAGTACACGCTGGCCAACATGGCCAAGTCCTGGGCCGAGGCCTACAAGGACCTGGAGAACTCAGGTAGAGAGCCTGCCTTAGTTCTGCTGCACGAGTGGCCCTGAGCCAAGTCTAGAAAAGAAAGCTGACTAACTGGGAGGAGGGCTGCTGTGAGGGCTAACTCAGCGCTTCCCCTACCCTTTCATGGTGGAGAGTCCAGGGCAAGGTCCAGCAGCTGCCATGGGGTGGGCACTCGGTACATCTCCACTGAATGAAATAATGAACAGTGTAATCAGGTTTGTGGTCCTGTGATGTATCGTCTCTTTTGTACCCAGAAGACAGAGAGCGTGATGCCACATAGCACATAGGACACCTCTGGTTAGAAGGGAGAGCTGAGGGTATTTGTACTAATTCCCGAGTCTGTGTGTCTGTCTATCTGCCTAAATAAACAGACACACACGTGTGTGTAAGCATGTCTATGTAGATATACATCTAATGTAGGTATTGATAGATATCCAAAGAATTCACAAACTGTCAAAGCTAGAAGTCACTGCTCAGGTAACTTAAGCTATTTCCTGCTTTTCACGGTTAGGGGAGGACAGTCAGTCACCTGAGGCCGTAAAGTGGCTGAGGTGCAAAGCTGGCTCCTGATTAATAGGAAAGCCAGGCATGAATCATACAACCATGCCAGTAATTGACATTTTAATCATATCCGTGTGACGAATGAGAAGCTGCTGTGAGCAAACCACGTAGAGCCAGAGGTTGGCATGGTCAGGAGTGGGGGAGGCCACCCTGAGGAAGAGCAGAGTCCACGTGTCTGACTGGGGGCCGGAGATGAGAGGGTGGCAGGCCGTCCAGTGGGAGGCCACCACCAGGTGCCTGAGAGATGCCTGGGATGTGGGCTAGGGCTGGGGAGTAACAATGGGAAATGTGCAGGGGCGCTGAGCTATTTACAAGGGAGAATTAGCAGGACTTGAGGAAGGAAGGGTGAGATGAGATCCCAGAACTCCTTTTAGGTATGTTTGTCAGACACTTTGATGGATGTTGGTACCATTCACTGAGCTAGAACACCCTGCAAGTTTGGGAAAGAAAACTGTGTATTCAGTTTTGGACATGAAAAGCTTGAGAATCCTTGAGACTTCCTTGAAGAGATGCCAAATAATGTCATCGAATATGTGCTCAGATATCTGTTAAATAAATGGACATATACAGAGAGCATTACTGTTTTAAAAACAACTTTATATTCCTCAAATCTATTGCGAGAACTGCATTAAAGTAAGTAATGATGTTCCTGTATTGTAGAGCAGGGAGGGTGCCAAGACCCAGTGCCTTCCCCAGGGTTACATAGTAAATGGCAGAGTCGGTAATGGAATCCCTGATTCCAGACCCAGTGCTCACAGCAGCTTTTGTACCTTATTAATTCTACTTTACCCCCCAGTCCTCAGCTCCCTCATCTGATAAATGAGAGGACATGTTTATGCGTTTAATTTTTGAATTTATTTAAATATGTAGCCAAGAAGCCCTTTGATCAAACAAAATCATACCTTGGAGCCACTGTGTACCACAGATAAAAGCTAAGCTCTGTTGAGCTATATTTGAAACCACTGGCTGCCATGAACTGTGAGTCCCCAGCCAGCCCTGAGTGCTCACGACGCCATCAGTGATTCTGCTCTTAAAAGGTCACGCGGCTCCAGTGGAGCTGTGGCTGCCTTATGTACCTGCACCCATTAGTCCATTGGCCATCCTGGGAGTGCACCAGAGAGAGAGGTGCAGGATGAAATGTATTGTGATGATTATTTGGCCTCGAACAAAAGAAGCATTTGATAAAATGCTTTTGCAAAGAGATTCTTCCTTGCTAAAAAGCAGAGAACATAAGCCATGTGCACGAGTAGTAAGGTCGTTAGCATGTAATCCTTATTACCAAGGAAAAGAAACTACTTGGAGCGGGCGCGTGGGTGCGGGAACACAGAAAGCTCAGATGCTGCAGAGTCAGCTGGATAGTCGGTGGACATTATTAGTGCCGTGCTTTCCCCCATGAGCGCACACATTTACTCTAGGCACCCTGTGCTTACCCCTTTGAAACGTTTCACCCATTAAGATAAAGCCATCCTTGTGCATGTGCACTTTCCTCCTCGTTTGGAGCTCGAGACCCTAATGACTCAGCACCAGGGAATTTGGAGGGATTCACAGCCAACCAAAGGTCAAAGCCATCGATTGGTTCCTCGTTGGCCCCGGAGTGTTGGTGGTCAAACAGGACCGAGCTCACACACACAAATGGGGGTCTGAGTATCCTCCTTGGGAGGGAACCCTTCCACTTGTAGTCAAGAAAGTAAATAATTTTTAACTTTTAAATTATGTTTTCTTATCTGACCCCAATTCGGGTTCATTGAAAGGCCTTCGAGGCCAACAGAGCCGCCTACAGGATGAGCTGCGTGTCTTCCAGGGAGCAGTGTAGGGCTGGCCAGAGCAGCGTCGAGCCCGGTGCCCTGCCTGCAGCCTGCCCACCCAACTGTCCATCAGCGCAGCCCTGCGTTATCCTTTCCATCCGCTGAGCACTTTCTGTATTTCTGAAACAATTTAGGCAGATGAGATCCTAGGTCACCCTCTCAGCCTTTGAATTAGATGCTGTTATACCTGGTGACAGACGGGGAAACGGAAGCATTGAGAGAAGAGTGGTCACGCAGCTGTTGGTGGGCAAGATGCAGGTTGCAGGCATGCATGTCTGACTGTCCGGAACGAGGTGACTGAGTTCTCCAGGAGGCAGAGGCACTTTTCCTGTACGTGTGTTTCTGGCACCTTTTATTTTTTTGTTTCTCCCCCGATCCTCTTTTTGTGTTGAGAGTAAGTATAACATGCTAAGTAAGAGCATCGGATTCGGAGCGAGTCCGGAGTTCTAATTCTGTCATTACTGGCTGTGTGACCTTGGCAAATGAATTAACTTCTCTGTGCCCTAGTTTCTGTAAAAGGGGGCATTAAAAGTACCCACTTCACAGGTTTGCTATAAAATCACTTATATGTGTTAGGTGTTTAAGACTGAGCCTAGTGCTTATCGAGAGCTTTGTAAGCATTTCTTTTAATAAAATGAATGCCTAATGTACCTGAAATTTCCATGTAGGTTTTATAACATAAAGTGAAAATATCAGGCTCAAGATAGATCTACATATGTAGTTTATTATATGTATAATCTAATCATTTTACCTTTTTACCTGCAAAATGATTAACCTCTTAAGTCTTTAATTTCCCAGTAGTTGAAGGGGGGCATGGATGGGGTGGGCCTGTAGGAATTAGATGGGAAAACAACAGCTCTGGTTTTGGCCCTGCCTCTTGGCACTCCTGGGCTCTTCTACCTTCAGAAAGTCATTTCCTTACTGTGCGCTTCAGTGTCCCTCTACATAGAACGAGCGAGCTGACCCAGATAATTTCTAAGTCTGTGTCAAGTCGTAGCACATGCTGACAATCGGAAACTCAGCATCCCAGAGGCAGAAGCCTCCCCCCAAGAGACTCAGGAGTCTGCCCCCGTCTTTTAAGCTGGAGTTTTCCAAAATGGGACGTGATGGAAGATGGCATGTGCACACAACTTCCCGTACGGCTGGATCACACAGTGGGGAGGTTGATCCATTTCAGTTCTCTGTCAAACCTGAAGATCACATCAAAGAGCATGTTTCAGTTGGTGCAAAATTGCCTTTAACACCTATCGACTGCTCGGTACCTCTCCACGTTTCAGAGTGAGAGCAGGTACGGGGCTTGGGTCATACAGCAGGGAACAGTATTGGGTGGAATTGATTAACATTGTTTTCATCACACTATTTTACAGCTCCCATCTACTGAAGGCACGTGACCGTGGTTGTCTGTGTAGAATTGGATAAAAATTGGGTTTCATTGATTCTGAGTAATCATAAACACAGTGATTCGTGAATATTGCTATCCAGTTGGCATTCAGACGACAGAAGTTTGGGAAGCCCTGTCTTCAGCAGGATGCAGGCTCACTCCTGTAACAGAACCTTCATGGAGACACAGTGGCCTCTGCATCCCTCCTGGGAGCGGAGCAGGCTAGAGCCATGTCCTGTGGGCCTCTAGCAAGTTAGTTTTACTTGCAGGCCTGCTTTCTTGGTAGGCGGGTGGCCTCGGATGGGGCTGTCGTGCTCAGCCCTTCTCTCCTGGCCTTTGTCTCCCTCTAGATGAGTTTAAATCGTTTATGAAGCGTCTACCCAGCAACCACTTCCTGACCATCGGGAGCATCCATCAGCACTGGGGCAACGACTGGGACCTGCAGAACCGCTACAAGCTCCTGCAGAGCTCCATGGAGGCCCAGCGGCAGAAGATCCAACGCACCGCCCGCAAGCTCTTTGGCCTCAGTGTCCGCTGTCGCCACAATCCCAACCACCAGCTGCCTAGAGAGAGGTAAGTGCCGCCTCCCCTGCAGCCTCGGACCTGGTGCTGGCTTGCATTTGCCTGCTGTAGGGGGAAATACAATGCAGGTGATGCATTTGGAGGTGGCAAGCGAGGCCTTGCGTGGCCCAGCCCTACAGTGTTCTGATCGCCTCTGACTTCTCTCCTTTGGTTCCGGCTGCTCCGATGCAGTGGGTTTCTCACTGTTTCCTGACTATGCCATGAACTTGCAGCCTCTGTGTTCTGTCTGATCCATCTGACTGAGGAAGGGAAAATGAAAGATAATACATTTTAAGCAACCAGAATAATGTTCCATAGCGGTTCTATATATTAGCTTGCTAGGGCTGTTGTAGTAAAGTACCACAGATTGAGTGGTTTAAACAACAGATATTTATTTCCTCGCAGCTCTGGAGGCTAGAAGTCTGAGATGCAGGTGTGGGCAGGGTTGCTTTCTTCTGAGGCCTCTCTTTGGCTTGTAGGTGGCCATCCTTTCCCTATGAGTTCACATGGCCATCCCTGTGTGTGTGTCCATGTCCTAATTCCCTCTTCTTTTAAGGACACCAGTCCTATTGGGTTAGGGCTCACCTCAGTGACCTCACTTTAACATAGTTACAACTCTAAAGACCCTATCTCTAAATAGAGTCTCATTCTGAGGTATGCATGATGAGGACTTGAGCATATGAATTGTGGGGAGACATCATTCAGCGTAAGCACCATCTGGTTTTTGATAAGATCTTTGGGTGAAGAAACTATGTACCCCCAGAACTGACCACGCTGGATGCAAATCCAGTGGGAAAGGGTAACCAGTACCAGGCTTTCAACAGATATGTGTTCAGTTTTGCTGGTTGTCACCTTAGAGAATGAAGTGCAGGGTCCAAAGGCCCAGAGACACGGAGAAGACATTTACTAAAAGTGAGAAGAATGTGCAGGCTCAGAGCATAGACCACCCAGAGTGTGCCGGGTCTAGGGAAGGCTCAGGAGAGCTCCAGGGGGGTTGCTAGACAGGCATTAGGAGGGGAGAAGGAGCGACAGAATTGGGCGATGGAAAGAACACTAGACATAATCAAGGGCTGAATTTGAGATCATGCCCTACCATTTGCAGGCTCTGTGACCTTGAGCAAGTCACTTCACTTCTCTGAGCACAGACGTCCACTTCTAAGAATAAGTTGCTTTTCTTACACAGGTTGTCAGGTGTAGATAGCTGGGCATGTCCTGCCACCGCCAGGGCCTTCCAGCAAGGAACTTGCAGCATTGCTTTCTCTCCTCCCGAGATGAGAAAGTGTTCCTGAATCACAGCTTCCCTCCTCCACTCACCCAGAGGGGATGTCTGGAATTCTACCTGGGCAAGTCACTCAATTGCGTTCATTTAAGGATTATCGAATGCTGGTCCTGGGAGGTGCAGGGCACAGAAACTCGGCGTGTGCTGGTCCCTCTGAGGCTGACCCTCCGTGCTGGCTGGGGGCCGCTTCCTGACACCGGAGTCGAAGGTTCTAATGAGCGCTTCTCACACAAGCAGGCGGGGTGCCTCTGCCACAGAGCAGTGTCAGACGGGGTGCTAACCCTGGGGACCTCTGGCCGCCTAAGCTGAGGGAGCTGGGATTTATAAATGAGCTGATTTCTGGGCTACAGTTTGTCTGTGTGCCAGGCTCCGTGGGAGATGGGTCCCCAAGCAGATGCTGCCACTACCACGTGTGTCACAGGATGCTTACTTGGGTCCCAGGGGGTGGCATCGTGGAGGCTGCGTGGGAGAGGGAACGAGCTATGGCGCACATGGACTGGGGCTCGGTCCTGGCCCCATCATTTCCTAGCCAGGAGGCTTTATGTCAGCCCTTTGCCTCATTTGCAATGTGACATAACAACACTTCCCTTCAGGTTAAGTGTGAGAATTAAGATTTTAAAATGTAAAAAGCCTCCTGCAGTGCCTGACTCAGTTAAAGAAAGCAGGAGAGATACTAAGAGGGCGGGGGTTGGAGAGAGAGGGAAAGAAATGGAGAGGAGTTGTCACATAGTGTATGTATTCTATATGTCCGGCACTGTTCTATGCATCTTATATGAATTAACTAATCTGCTCACTACAACCTTGAACTAGGTATTCTTAATGTCTTACTATTATTATTATTTTAAAGATAAGGAAACTGAGGCACAGAGAGTTAAATAATGTGCCCAAGATCAACAAATATTAATTATTTTATTGTTACTTAAAAGAGATGTTTACCTGTAAACTTCAGTGAGACGTCAAATATAGATAATTAGAAGTTTGTTTCAAGCATGCTGGGACCTGTCTATTGGACTGGAATGCAAAGGGGGTGTTTTGCTTATCAATTGATGCTAAACAGTTCTCCCCAAGACTTTAGTGGCTCAAAACAACACTTAATTATCATCTTGCATGGCTTTGTAGCTGGACTGGACTGGACGTAGCTGGACTGGACACAGCCAGGGGGTCTCTCAAGTTGGTTGGTGCTGGAGTCATCTTGGGTCTTGACTAAACTTGACCTCCAAGGGGCTCATTCCCAGAGCTGGCCATTGATGCTGCCTGATACCTGGGAGCTCAGATGGGGCTGCCAATCAGAGTACCTACACCTGCCCTCCGTGTGGCCTGGAGTTCTTACAGCATGGAAGCATCCCAAGACTAAAAGAAAGCCGTAAGACTTCTTACAACGTAGCTCTGGAAGTCAGAGAGTATCACTTCTACCATGTTATGTCGGCCAAAAGCCCAGCCCACAATCGAGGGTGCGAATACTGGGAAGTGTGGGTCACAGGGAGCAAAGGGAGTTTTCTTTGGAGATTATGTTCCAAAGGATAAATTGAGTGTAACTAGAGCTAGAGGTGACTATCCTATATGTAGGGCAAACAAGATTAATGATAATACTGATAACAAATACAAAGCAGTAACAATCACTATTGAGTAGCTAGTGTAACAGGCAACAGAGCTGGCAAAGTGTAAAGATTGTGGAGCCAGACGTCCTGGGTTTAAATCCCAGTGTCATCACCTGCTTACATTGGAACCCTGGGGAATTTACTACCATCTTTGAGCCTCAATTTTTCTCATCTGTAAGATGGGACTAATAATACTGCCAACCTCATAAGACTGTTTTGGAGATTAAATGCTGTAACCCACATGAGGTGCTTAGAACAGTGTCTGGCAGGCGGAAAAGACTCAATACACGTTAGCTACTTTTCTTATTGCTGTTTTTACCAGGCACTGATATTTTGCATATAAATTGTTTAGCCCACCTTAATGCTCAGTAAATCTGAGTGTTGATGATGATGGCATATATTTTTTTCATCTAATCCTCACACTATCTCTGTGAAGCTGATGCTATTAGATTTGTTTCATAGATGAGGGCACTGATGAGTCAGAGATATGATTAACTTGTCCAAGGTCACAGGACAGGTAAGTGGCAGGACTGGAATTGTCC
This sequence comes from Miniopterus schreibersii, assembly GCF_964146895.1. Taxonomy (NCBI): domain Eukaryota; kingdom Metazoa; phylum Chordata; class Mammalia; order Chiroptera; family Miniopteridae; genus Miniopterus; species Miniopterus schreibersii. The sequence goes on along the minus strand of NC_138111.1, from coordinate 13,923,088 downwards.
TGCTGACTCTATTGGTGGGCTTGGTGGTCCAGAGCGCTGTGCAGGCTTTAAGCAGTGTGCAGCAGCTAGGAGATGCAGCTGTGCTTGGTTGGGTTCCCTGATTTGAGTGTATGTTGATGCCAAAGGCAGGGTTAGCTCATCAAGGTCATGAGAGGGGGCAGAATTAGAATTTTATAGTCTCTAATGTGGTGTGCTGAGACTCAGAAAATGGCCCAATTTGCTGAGCCCTGAATCAGTTCTGAAGCCCAGGCAGGAATCAGGCAGACACATCAGGCACATCCCCCGCAGTTAGAGAGAGGAGGCCAGGTTCAGGGCAGGTCGATGCGGTGAGCCTCTCCTGCCAACTGACTGTGTGGGCTCTGGAAGCACCAAGATAAGTAAGACTCATCTACCCCAAGGCTCAGAGCTTGTTGGGATGAAGGCAGCGAGACTATTTCCAGACCATGCCTGCCAATGGGGCATCCAGTACCCAACCAAATATTTATTGGGTGATCATCATGTATAAGGATTTGCAGGGATCCTAGGGGTACTGTTGTGGTAGATTTCTTTTAGCCTATGCAGGTGCTGGCCTTAGTGTCAGACCCTGGCACTGTGGTTGGGCAGGTCAAGGGAAGGCAGGGACCCACAAGGAAGGCTTCTGAGGATTGTTTTGCTGCTGGGAGATCCTTTTGTGGTGCAGTTAAAAAGGGGGAAAGACTGGGAGATAGACTTTGACTTTGGTCACTACTATATTGACACTGAGACTTTCTGAGCCTTGGTTTTCTTATCTGTAAAATGGGCATCATTCTTCCTCCTGCCTCAGAGGGCCTGTGTCTGTCTAACCCGAGATGGTGTGTCTGGAAGCATTTGTAAACCCTGTGCTCTAGGAAGGGGGGCTATGCAAGCAGAGTGAACTAGAAACCAAATTTGTCAGGAAGAGAATGAGGCTGGGTTTAGGTCCAAGGCAACGTTTAGTAGTTAACACTTCTAAGACATTTACCATGCACCAGGCACTACTTAATGCGCTTTCACCTCATTTAATCAGATAGCACTAACTCACCCCATTTTATGAATGGGGTCATTGAGGAACAGAGATGTTATGTGACTTGCTGAAGATCCTAGAGCAAATAAAAGGCAGGATCCTTTCCTTTATCCTCTGTGCTGTTTTCTCTGTCCAAGGCAAGATGATCCAAGGTGATGGACGACCTGTCTGGAATAAACACCGTGTTATGGTGGAAATCACCTCTCATTGCAAAGGAAGAAAGGAAGGAGGGAGAAAGGGAAGAGGGAGAAAGAGAGGAAAAAAGATGACGGGAAGGAAGGGAGAAAGGGAGAGACAGAAAAAACCCCAAGTCAATAGGGTGATGCTGAATTAGCTGACTTCTGTGCAATTCTGTAACTATTTACTGACCACCTGGTCTCCTAGTCCTGCTGAAAGACATTTAAAGACACAAGCAACAGGGCCCTTGTCCTCAAAGCCTCAGTTTCTAGCCTCAGAGCATCCTGTAGGGGACACTGGTTTGAGCCAGGGGGCCTGAGTTCAAGTCCTGGCTCTGCCCTGTGTGGGCCAGACTAAGTCCTTGATGGCCTGGGGCAGGTGCCCTCGAGAACACTGGCTGCAATAGCGGTGCCCTGTGCCCTGAAGGGGCGGGGTGCAGGTTGAGTATGAACAATCGCCCCTCACCTTTACTGTCACCTTTTATCCATTTTCTTTATGAAATTCTGAATTAAAACTCATTTGGGAAATTAAGGGGACACTTTTTTTTTTTCTAAAACAATTTGGAAACAAGTGGGCTCATTTTCTCTGAAGTCCTTCCCAACTCTAGGAGAAATGTCACAGAGAATAAGAGTAACAGTTCAGCTCCTAAATATCGGTACAAGGTCAGTAATTGGATCTTTGAGCAGTATTGCGTCAGATGATGCTAATTAGTCCATTTTAATGAGTAGCGTAGTTCAAACTCAGACCTTTCTTCCCTCAAAACACAATGGCCTTTTAACTGTCTCCGAATCTAATCAGTTTCCAATCTGTGTTCCAGGAGGCAGTCAGAATTATTACCTGGGAATCAAATGCTATCTTGTCGCCACCTGCTTAAAACCTGTTGGTGACTGATCACTGCTCTTAGGAGACAGAGAGAAAACTTAAGATGACCTACAGGGCAGCCGTGATCTGGCCCTGCCTACCTCTTATGTTGGCTTTCACGCCTTTTCTTGGCTCTCTCAGCTGCACCTCCACTAATCTCCTTTCTATTTTTTTAAATTAAATGTATTGGGGTGACATTGGTTAGTAAGATGATATAAGTTTCAAGTGTACAGTTTAATAATATCAGCCATATAACTCCTTTCGGTTCCCTGGGCATTCAAGGCTCCCTCCCCCTCCACAGGCTCCGCACAGGCTGTTCCCTCCACCTGGAAGGAGCCCTCCTGTTCCTTCACTGTAGCAGCTTCTACATGTCCTTCAGGTCTCAGCGCAAAAGGCCGTGATCCTTGCACCGAATGGCTGTGTCGGGACCTGTTTGATATGCTTCCCTAGCATTCTGATTTCCCAAACAAAGCCCAAATGCCAGTTTCCTCTGTTCCTTTGTTTATCTACTTTTTGACACCTGTCTGTCCTGTGAGACCTTCAGCTCCAGGCGTGCATCTGTCCCCGTGTTCTCCACCAAACGTCGCCATCACCCCTAGCACGATTGTTGGCTCGCAGGAGCTGTTCAGAATCTTTGTTCAAGGGATGGACAAGTTTATTATTTTCTACTTGGAATGGGGTCCCAAAGGCGTGTTGACGTCTTTTAAAATTATATCCCATTGCCGTATAAATAACCTACAGATTTTCCACCTGTACAGTGTGTGTTGCTATGATCTTCCTCATTCACAAATGAAGAAACTAAGACCAGTGGGAGTTAAGGGACTTGCTCAAGGTCACTCGGGGAATTTGTGAACAGACCATGACTAAAGGTCTGGCTCTGAGAATGTGACGGCCTGGACAGCAGGGTTGGCTGCAAACCTAGGAGATGGCCCTCAACTGAGCTGCATGCAGACGCTGGGAGCGCGTCTTGCTGACTCTATTCCTTCGGGAAATGTGCCCTCTTGGGGAAAAAAGGGCAAAAATAGATACTTCTCAGAGTCTGTTAAATTCAACGAAATGAAGAAAATCCCTAGCAACAAGCAGGTGCTTGATGTCAGTGTGATTGGAGGGTTCCTCCCTATGTCCCCTCACCTGGTTTCTGTAGAGGTGGCCGTGCTGGGAGGCAAAGCAGATACTCGGGGCCTTAACCTGAGGGCAGGCAGTATAATTATTGGCATTTTCCAGTGACTCTCTCTCTCGGTTTATTTTTACTTCCCATGTTCACATGGCCTTGACCCAGCAGTTCAGGCCTTAGCCGACCACAGTGTAATTATGCATCGCTGAGATGGAGATCTCTTGGGGGGGCATCCACGTCAGGCTCCCATCCCGGGGCCATAGCTTCTGAACCCGTCAGCTTTTAACACATTTCCTGTTCCACACAGTGTTTAATTGGTGTCTGTGGAAAGCCTGCCTACCAAGATAATCATTCTCTGTGTTACGATGACCCCCAATGCCCGTGCCGATTCTGGTTCTTCTCTCTGAGCCCTGTACCTGCTTGCCCCTGGATTTCACCTCCGTAGGCACAAGCAGGGGGGCAGGCGGATGTGACTTCTTTATTTTATTGAACCGAAGTCAGGTCTAGTTTATTAGACTGACAGTTCCTGCTCTGCCACTTATTAGATGCATGACCTCCCGAAGTCTCTAACCCTACCTGAGCCTTCTGCTTCCTCATCTGTGTGATCGGGATAATAAGAGGAGCTGCCCCGTGGAGTTTCGTGCCCCCGGTCAGTTATATGATGTACGTGGAAACTCTTCATAAGCTGTAAAGGAATGAACAGGTCCAATGTTAATATAATCAAGGGCGCAGCAGCAGCAGCAGACCCTAGGTGTTTGATGACGACGCTTTCATCCAAGAAATGGATGTTTCCCTTAGAGGGGCTCAAGCGTGAGCCCAACAAAATGTCATAAGATAGCAGCAGGGAGGCGATGGCACGTAAGGGACTTAAGTTCAGAGGCAGAAGTCTGACAGGCCAAGATGTGTGATGCCGTCTCCAGCATCGTAACCTTGGCGCTGTATTAAGGTGTCTGAGCTTCAGTTTCCTAATTGGCATGGTGGAGATAAAAATAGTACCTACCTTTGGAAAATCAAGAAAAGAACATATAGGCCACTTTTAGCATACAGTAAGGACTCAAAGCGCAAGGCTCCTTATCAGACAAATTGGAGACCAGTCATTTGTCAGTTAATTAAAAACGTACGTTAAAATGGGGAACCCTAAAATGTATGCATGCTACACATATATAAACACATTTTACTTTAACTTAAAACATACAAATGTGTATTCCTGGGCCAGCCTTTTCACATAGGGTTAAGTCTTTTTGGAGGGTGTGCGTATGTTCTATTTGACATTTTACTGGCTTCCTTGCATACACCTGACTAATAATTGTATAATATTTCCAACTTTGGTTTATCCAGAGTGCAGCAGTAGTTTAAAGACTCTTAAAAAACAATCTAAATGTTTGTAGTGTTTTATAAACCCTTCCAGTCTTTCTCGGATACTCCCCCTATATTTAAATGGATGGGAATTTTTTCAGCAACTTCTTTGTAGAATTTCTTCATAGAATTCAAATTAGTTTCCACAGAAAAAGGCCCTATTTCATCGATTGGTTTGCTTTGAATTCCTTGATAAAATAATAGCAAAAAGAACTGACATGGACAGGTTTTGAAACACACAAAACTGACTCTCGGTAAGCGAGCTTGTCCTGGAGGGAACAGAAGCACATGGGCTTTGCAGGAACCACGACGAACCAGCCATGAATAGTAAGTGTGCTGTGATCGTCACACACACATTTACCTGATGACAGGCAGGGGGTCGGGTGTGTGGCAGGTCCCTTATATGGGGGTCAGTTAGGAACTTCCCCTGAGAGAGAAGCTTTATTTTTAGTAATTTGCCACTATTACTGGACCAACTTTCACAAGGTCATACGATAAGAAAAAAAAGATGTAATAATAGTTAACATAGATTGACCATTTATGAGGTACTGGATAGTTTTTAGTGCTTACCTCATGCACTCGTTTCATCCTTACAACGCCCCCATAACACAGATTCTGTTGTGCTTCCCACTTGAGAAACAGAATTTGAAGGGAAACAAGGTGAGAAAAGAGAACCACACTCCTGCCAGGAAGACTGGAGGATTCCCTTCCCTCTTTGCCTGGATTCTTCTATTCACCTTAAATTCCATATCACACCCCATTTCTTAGGGGTGCTTGTCCCGCTCACGGGACCAGTTTGCCCTGCCCTGTGGTGTGTTGTTACTGCATCCTGCTTGGCATGTTTCTAACACGTGGCATGTTCACCATTGTCTGTTTAACCTGACTTTCCCCACTTGACCACGAATTCCATGATGACAGGGACCCTGTTGTTTCTTGCTCACCAGTGCACCCCCCTCCCAAAGTTAAGTGCCTGGCACCTAAGGACACACAGCATCTGCTGAACTGAAGTGAGGGCGCATTTGAGATGGGAGTTGGGGGACAATAATGCTTTGAATTTGGGGTGGAGAGAACGGTTTTCCACTTAAGAAAACAACATATCCTTATGAAATATTGAACGTGAGATTAATTTCATCCAGAAATGGGAAATCAGGAATCAGAGAGAGCCTAGGAATCAAGATGGGGCCCATGGGCTTTGGAGCCAGACGATGCGGTGGTAGATCCTGGGGACTGTGTTCTTCCTGTCTCCTGGCCCTGCATGCCCTCAGCTGTAAAATGAGGCTAAAGGCAGAACTTCCTCCACAGAGTCATTGGGAGGACTACCCAAGATATATATGGAGCTCTTAGCATACGTGGGCAGTAAATATTCCCTCTTAGTGTCAGTGTCCTTAATTGTTACTGAATTAAGATTAATCGGTATGCTGTGATGGACTCTGGAGGGATCGAATACCTAGCTATGGGGTTGGCATCTTATCCTGTAGGTGTTGAATAGCCACTGGGGGGAAAAACAATAGAAACAATGAATCCATGGACCCTCTTCCTCTGGGTGGAAAAGGGTTTGGTGTCTCCTCCCTGTGCTGGCATGAGCTCTTCCACAGCTCTGTGGGTTATAGCGTGGTTCTCAAACTGGAGTGGGTACCACAGTCCCCTGGAAGACTCTCTGAACACAGGTTGCTGGACCCCAGCTCAGGGCTTTGATCCAGGAGGCCTGGGATGGGTCCTGGCCCTAAGTGATGTGATGCTGCTGGTCTGGGGACCACACTAACTTGGGTTAGAAGATTCCCCTCATTGCCATAAATATGGTCTCACTCACTGTACATGTACTTGGTAGGAACCAAGCAAAAGTGAGTTTCCCTAAATGAAACCTATAGGATATTGTGAGGGGATGTAGGAGAGGTAGGGGTGTCTATGACTGAGTAAGTTTAGGGGACGTTGAATTAAAAAATAAATAGAAGAAGGGGTCAGATGTGCATGTATTGCAAACTCATTTGGCCGAGAACGCTTCTTTTGAAGCTTTTTCAAGAGGTTGGGTTCCTCAGTGCACAGCCTTGGCAAAGAGTGACTTACACCAGATTAAGAGGCAGCGACCCAGGTGATCTGATGCGGTACCTCAGGTTGTGACTCCCCTTCCTGTCACTAGAGATGCTCATCCTTCAGCTTGTCTAGGGCAGATAGATGCTAATGGCTTTGTGTCCCAGCAGGTAGCAAGCCTGCTGAGAGGATATGACTGCTAACCAGTAGCAGCCACAGGAACAGCAGGGCGACATTCATTTTCTGGTGTAATTAGGAAATAGATTTACACCACTTGTTCCCAACCTTAAAAAACAAACTGTTACTAAGACAAATACCTCATGCACAGGTTATTTTAAAGTTTGCGAAGGGCTTTCGCATCAGTGAGCTTATCTAATCCTTATAATTGCCTGTGAGGGAGCCAGAGCAAGGTTAGTCTCCCCACTTACAGGTGAGAAGACTGAGGCTCACAGAAATTATTGACTGGCCCTTTGCTAGCCCTTCGTTCTTGTCAAAGACTATTCACAGGAATATTTATACGGAATCTTCGTGCATTCATCCATTCATTGCTCCATTCAACACATATTTAGTGATCAGCCACTAAGTTCCAGGCATTATGCAAGGGGTGGTGGCAGAGTGGCATTAAGACAAAGGGTATCTCTGTTTCCGGAGAGATTGAAATTTAGTGGATAAGATAACATTGGCACTGGATGGGACCTGTCCATGCCTTGCCTTAGGAATCTGAGGCTCAGGAGGGCTAAATAACCTAAATTACAAAATCGTAAAATGTCATGGCTCTCAGGGAACCTAAAATATCATATAACCTATTCCTCTCATTTCATTAAAGAATAAAATGAACAGAGTGGGGGCGTATTTTGGCCAGAGTAAGTATATCATTTTGTATTGCTGTGCAACAAATCACCACAAATTTCGAGGCTTAAAGAAACACACATTCAGGATCTCATAGTTTCCAGGGGTTGGGAGCCTGGATGTGGTGTAGCTGAACCTTCTGCTTATGTCTCACAGGCAGAAATCAAGACGTTGAGGGTCCGGCAGAGAACCCACTCCCACGCGCATTCAGGTTGTTGTGAGAATTCACTGCTTTATGGTTGTAGGACTGAGGTCACCTTTTTCTTGCTGGTTGTTGGCCAAGGCTCACCCTTAGCTCCTAGAGGCCATTCTCCAGCCCCTGCACAGGTACCTTTAGATCTTCAAAAGAACAAAGATGCAGTGAGTAATTCTCATGCTTGATCTCTCAGTTCTCCGTCTGCAACAACCAGAGAAATCTCTACTTTTAATGGAACACATCTGATAAGGTGAGGTCCACTTAGATATCTCCTTGCCTTTAGGTCACTGTGCCATATAAGGGGACACAACCCTGGAAGGGATATCGTATTTACAGGTCCTGGGGATTAGAGCCTGGAGTCCTGGGGAAGGAGCGGCCGTTTTTTTAGAATTCTGCCTAGTACAGTTACATAGCTTGGTAGTAATGGAATGGAGAAGAGATATCCTGAGTTTTCTTTGTGGCTCATGGTATATAGTAGTTTGAATATCTATTGCTGTATAACAAATTGACTCAAACTTAGAGGTTTCAAGCAGCAATCATTATATTATGCTCATGATCTATCGGCCGGGAATTTGTGCCAGGATTGGCTGGGCAAGTCTTCTGCGCCACATGGAGTTGATTGAAGGCACTCATTGATATTCAGCTGGCAGCAGGGCTGGACTGGAGGTTCCAAAAAAGCTTCACTCCCACGTCTGGTGCCTTCGCAAAGAGGGCAGAAGGCTGGGCTCAACTGGGCAGATCCCCACCCCGCTCTCCAGGGTCTTTCCAAGTGGTCACTCCAGCAGAGTGGTCAGATTGCTTGTCAGCGGTCTCAGAGCTCCAAGAGGGAGTTTTCCAAGACACAGGCAGTGGAAGCTGCTGGTCTCTTGAGATCCGAATCCATAAACTGCGTGAATCATGCCTGCCTTTTTGTGTTGGTCAACGCAGTGGTAGAATCTGCCCAGATCCAAGGGGAGGAAATGTAGACCTCGCACCTAAGGGAGGAGTGCCAAAGGGTCCCTGCCCACCTGCCGCACAAGTGGGTTTTCCTTTTGTTTATTTTTCCATTACCATACACTTTAGTGCAGAGGGGGCTTCACTCTTCAGAGACCTGTGCGGAAGCATTTTCTAATATAAAATTAGCCCGTAGAACTGGTGTCAACCAAGATTGTCGTTTAGTGGGTTTATCTTAAGGTTTACGCCCCCTGCTAGACGCTTCGACCTGAATGCATGCTTTGTTGTTTTGTTTCCTGGGAAGCTGGTTAGCGGGAGAGAATGCTGCACAGTGTTATTTTATTATTTGGTGGGTATATGTATAGTGTGGATACCAGAAATGGGAAGGAAGGCGATTCTGCCAGTTGCTAAGTATTCCAGGTAAGGAATAATTCCAAGTGTGTGTTCTGGAAGCAGGGAGATAACTACAGCAAATAACCACTGGGGACCCACTGTGAGAAGGACCTGCGCTAACACTCCATTGATCTCCTGACTCCCTAAACGCCTGTTCTAATAGTGGGGCACAGTGACAGTCTGTGTCTCCTGGATTTAGTATCAGTCCCAAGCCAGTGTCCAGTAGTCCTTGGAAAGTGTGAACATTTCCTTTGCGCCAGTGCATAGTTTTCATTCCCTCCTGGAGAGGCCGGGGAAAGATGGGGAGTGTACATGGGTGACCTTCCCCCAAGGGAAGATTCTGGTTCCGGGCTTCCAGGGGCTAATCAAGCAAGTCACAGAACCTCTCTGGGCTTTTTCCCACAGACCAGGCTTTGTCTAAACATCATTTGGCTCCAGTCTTCTGGAAATTGCCATCCTAAAGCCACAGACAGTTTCCCCTGGAGTAATTTGCTAACTTGATAGTCACTGACTTACTGATCTTTTGTGGGGGGGATGGGGAGCTGGGAAGGGAGGGTGGCGATTTGGTGACAAAGACCTATTTTAAGTGTGTATTAAATTGTCTACTGAAAAAGAGGTACAAGCTCACAAACAGCCCCAGGCTAGCTGGGGGCAGCTGGCTGTCAGTCATGGGAGCTTTCAAATGCCTCCCAACCACAGGGCAAGGAAGCTTTTACCTAAGAATATCTTTGGCATTGCTTTTCTGTTTGTGGGGGTAAAGTGAAGGCAGTCAGTGAGGCTGGACCTGGCCCCGGCGGCCACCCAAAGGTATATAGCCTGGTTGGGGGCGGGAGATGCCCGCAGCTGAGCTTGCCGTGAGTGATGTGCCGGGTTCGTGCGACACAGCACCAGGCCTGTCTCCCTTCCCATCCCTGGTTGTCATTCTGCACTTGTAGCAACGGGAGCAACTGACTCATTCAGCCGCCACAAGGCAAGAAAATAAGCATCTCTAGACCCTTTCTGTTGTTTTCAGGTGTTTTTTTTCTTCCCTGGGGCTCGGACTCGGCTTCCCAGTCGGAATAGACTCTGGAGGCTCAGAGCACCGAGTCAGAAACAGAACTAGGCTCTTACAATTTCTGGGGCTAGCTCCTTCGTATCCTGCTTCCGAGCCACTCACAGCCCTCCCAGCTCCGCCCTCCACCGGGCAGCAAACTCACACCCGGGTGAGTTACAGTCTTGTGATGTGACAAGTCGCTGTTGACCTTCAGTAAGTCAGGCCTGCTCTCAGAGCCTCGCTTTTCATACCGTTCAAACGAGATTCAGGTCCCCCTCTCCACCCATCCCATGACCCAGAAAAGTTGTGCAGATCAAAATTAGAGAACTACACGGAAGTGATATAAAAATACAGACTTTAACAGTGCCATAAAAATGTAAAGTACAGCTGCCTTGCGAGTATCTTCTGCTTGTCGCAAAGGATGATTTTGGGGGGGTTTTATGGGAGTATTACAGATATATAGAAAGCGGAAACATTGTAACTGTACAGCCGCATAAATTTGCACAAAACAAATTCACATGTGTAACCAGCAGCACCCAGATTTTTAAAAAGCCAGGTGTTATGAGCCCTGGAGAAAAAACCTTGTGTCCTGTTCCAGGCACTGGGAGCCTTCTGTCCCGGGAACGCCTCTCATCGCTCTCCCCCGGAGCTCAGGTCTGCCTGCTGTCATACGGCATGGACCCCGGTGTCTGGGTCCCTTTCGCCTTCCCATTCTTCAGCAAGATCCCTCCGTAATTTTTGTGTAGTTTGGGCTCCTCTATTTTCAAGAATATTCTACTTTCTTTATACAAGTGTGTTGTCCTGCTGGTGGTCACTCGTGTGGCCTCCAGTGTGGGGCTATGACGAATAGTGCTGTCCTATTACACGTGTCCCCCTTTAAGCATTTTTGTGGGGTACATACTAGGAGTGGCATTGCTGGGACACAGAGCGTTCGTGGGTTCAGCTTTGTAGATGCTTTAGTAGGTACCTCCAGTTTTCCTGGAAATCTGCTGAACCAATTTTCTCTCCCACCAATAGCATCCTTACCAATACTCAGTGTTTCCCATCTTTACTATTTTTATTTTTATTTTATATTGGCCCCCCCACTGCAATCGTATCACATTGGAGTTTTAATTGGCATTGTCCTGCTGACTAACGACGTGGGCTTCGTGTGCCGGCTGGCCTTGTGAACATCTCCTTTGATGAGGTGCCTGTTCATATCATTTACCTGTGTTCCCTCTGGGTTATCTGACTTTTTCTTACTGATTTGTAGGCTTTTTTCCTGGGAAAAATTACATTTATTAAATAATTCACTGAGAAACCTTCTCAAGATAAATGGAGATTGTGATAATTGCATCTACGGAGACCCAGAAAGGGTCCGACCAGCCCCAGCAGCCAATCAGTGCAGGAGTTCTTTACGTTTTAGGAATAAAACACAGTTTTTGATTGGCTGGAGGTACAGCAAATACATTCTCTAATTAAGGGTTGTCTCTGCGTTCATTGAATGGCATCTTGGATGGATATGTTGTAATCTTAATACACCCCTGTTCACCGATTGTTTCCCCTGTGTGGCCGGCCATGGTAAGAAATCTCTGCCTCCTCCAACAGCATAAGGATGCTCCCCTAAGTTTTCTTCTCAAAGCTGTTTTGCTGATGTTGCTACTGTGACTATTTTTTACTTTCCCCATTCAGATCTGTAATCCATCTGTTAATGATTTGGGGGTACAGAAGAGATAAAGTGTCAAGAAGAGGTTTTGTTATTGTTGCTGTTTTAATATCAATATTCATCTGACCCAGTAACATTTATTGAGCTGTTTCCCTGGATTTTTAAATCTACGTTTATCCATTTCAAAGGGACCGTTTTCTACGTGGGCTCAAGAAGAACGCAATAGCTGGTTTCCATGAGAGACACTGTGCTCCTACTTTATGCAGGAAGCTTTACATGCATTATCTTATCTGATCTTGAAAACAACCCTGCAAGCATTGTATTATTATTCTGTTCTGTAGTTGAGAAAACTGAAGCTTAGGAAGGACAGGCAATTAGCTCAAGGTTAAGTAATGAGGAGCAGAGCGGGGATTCAATACATTCTTCTGACTCCAGAGCCCACGCCTCTAGCTCTTTCTTCGAGCATCTCGGTGACAGCCTTCATTATACACTGTGGAGGGCGAGTAACCAGTGAGGCTGCGATATTAATCTGTAATCAGCTGGGCTTTCTAATAAGGGAGAGGAATATTTTTACCTGGAACATGGTTAATGCTCAGTCAAGTCATGACCTCCTTTTACCGCAAACTTCCCAGCAGCTTGGCACACTCAGTTCCAGTTCTGAAGACAAAGTGTAAGGTAGGCATTCCCTTCCCCATTTGACAGATAAGAAAACTGAGGATCAAAGAGGTGAAGTGACTTATTCAAGGTCAACTATCCAAGGTCAACTATCCAAGGCCCTATCGTGGGAGGGTGGAGTCCAGCGTGTCCTTAACTGACTCCCGCACTATTCTCACCCCACCTCCCTGCCCAGATCATTGATCTCATTGACCTGGAAGACTGTCTTTGTAGTTCGGGGTTAGCCCCTTCTTACTTTCTAACCTTGTGGTCTCAGTCTCTTCTTGTCCTGCCTGAAAACTGCCCAGGAAGAACCGGCCACTCTTGGGGCCCTTCACCCGGAGCGGCCTGCTGCCTTTAGCCTGGCTGCCAGCCCCAAAGAAGCACCGGCTCCTTCCTGCGCTTTTCTCCAGCACACCCGTGCCCCAGAGCGAAATGCTGCATTTGGATGTAGCTGATGGTGCCTGTCACCTTCTTGCAGAAAGAACTGTGTAATTGCAAAAGTGGTTTCCTACTCCTCCCCAATTAAGCTCCTGACAACCTAATTTGAAAGAGCCTCCACTGGATTTTTACTTGCCCTTCTCCCCCCCCCCCACTGCCCTCTGCCCCTGCCCCCTGCAGACCAGACCCGTTGCCTCTCCAAAACCGAACCACCGAGCTTCTCCGTCGCGGCAGGGGAGGGACCACAGGATTCTTCTTTTGGCCTTTGCTTCCTTGTTGCTATGAGCCGTTCAGTGAGGCTCTGGCATCATGTGAAGAACCGAGAAGAAGGGAAAGCAGGTTACTGAGGCGATGATAGAAACTCAAGAGGGGAATGATTAAAAAGCTAAATATGATCTGGGAGAAATGATGAACACAGAGTGGGTCTGATGGCCAGTTATAATTCATCCCAGCACATCCATAAGCCAAGGCTGCTTTCAGTGGAGCCGCAAGCATCCTCGCACCATTGATATATTCATCTCTTATTAGCACCATTTCTTTAACACACACACAAGCACGCACACACACTTATGCACGCACAGGCTCGCACACAGCACACACATTCATGCGTGTGCACACCCACGCACGCACACACTGCACACCCCAACCAAGAAAGAGTGCATCGTCAGAAACCTGAAAACAACTGTTTGTCTTCCCAGTCTAGTCGAAGGTCTACAGAGTATACATTTTGTGGAGTCTCACGGAATCACTCAGACACCCATTACACTGTCAGAGAAATGCCAAGGATGAAGCACAGGGCATAAATAACGGAGTAATTCAGAACTCCGATATTTTTTTCATTTCCTCTCCAGTTTTAAATAAACACTCCGGGTAGGCAGATGTGAATTATGGATTACAGTTTTCTATTTTAGCCTAGGTCTGTCTTTCCCCACCACTCCTTGGCACCTGATTTGTATGATCTTCCCTAAAATGCCACTGGCCCACACTGCATTCCTGTCTTAGGCAAAACCTCCAATTAAAATCAGCAGGGAGTTTGCTTGAATTAGGAATCCCAGCCTGGGCTCCCGCCCAGGTGGCTCTGAAAAGGAGGTGTGTGCCTTTGAAAGCACTGATGGGAAGCCCTGGGTGGCATAGCCTCCCTCCTCGAATGACGAGCGACTCCACGCTGTGTCACTGGGAGACCTGTCATGTCGCCAGAAAATCCTGGCTGAGGCAAAGACAGGGCCTGCGGGTGAGCAGCGGAGTCTCCGTCACCCAGAGCCCAGCTTCTCTTCCAGTCTGGGTTTTAGAGGGTAGGAAAAGCATAGCGGGCTAACTGAGGGAGCACTGCGTTTGGATCCAGAAATCCTGAGCTCTGGTGTGCCCCATCCATATGCTGTGTGGCCGAGGGAAAGTCACAGCCCCTCTCTGGCCTTCAAAGCCACATCAGTAGAATGGAAATCACCAAGGAGTCCCACCTCCTGGGCTTGATGAGAGGAAAAAGGGAAAACTGCCGTGATGGAGAAAGCACTCAGGAGACACGGGTCCTCCACCAGAGCATGAGGTCTCAGTGCTCAGGCCTGAGCAGGAGAGAGATGGGCTGAGCGTTTCCAGGGCCGCGCTGGATCTTTCCCTTCTGTGGCCCAGGCTGCCTCCTGTGAGCCTCGTGGGTGCCCACCAGTGGGCTTCAGAAATAAAAGTGCCTCTTCCTGCCCTCCCGCCCTTCCATCCTCCTTTCGCCCTCCCCACAGCCCCCCGTCAGAATGAACTGCAATCCCATCCAACAGAAAGATGCTGATTTAGACGTATTGGAGTTCAGCTTTGGCTGCAAACGCAAGAAGCTTTGGATCCCCAGGGACAGAGAAAAGCATTTTAAAACTTGGTCCTCACTGCCTGGAACTGACTGCCTTGCAGTTGGGGCTGTGTCAGCCCTTGGTGAGACCCCTCCCTCCAGCTGGCCTATTAAGCTGTCCTCTGTCGCCAGGGCTGAGGCAGGCTGTCACCAGCTAGCCTGGGAAATGTTATTTATAGATCGCATTTCCTCCTACCCCTGGTCCCCAGCCTCTCCCTATCCACTTGTCGTGTGAGCTCCAATTACCTGCGAATGGAGGAGAGGGATCCTGGCGGGTCCAGAGGAAGTGAGGGATGGGATAATAGGCTCTTCACATGCTCAGACTTTTGGTATTTTTCAATTTATTTCTCTTTTTGTGGCCTGCTTACTTCTTCCCTCGTTGTTATAATTTTACATTATGGTACGTCGCAGAAAGTGCACCCATTCTGGAGTTCGAGACCCTGGTATCTGAATGTGGAGGACCTTGGTGATCTGAGGCAAGTCGTCTCCCTTCTCCAGGCCTTGTCTTCATCTGCAGCGGGGATAGTTGGCTGTGCTGCTCGGCTAGAGCCTCCAGCACAGTGCTAGGTATACAGCGGGTGCTCAGTAGGTAATCAGTCGTAAGCCACTGGTTGCCTTGGCCAGCTTAGGATGCTGCCTTCTATTGAGCATTGCAGGATTTCGGAATATCGATAATTACTACCTAGAGCGCTGGCTGGAGATGGAGAAGGTATAGGAGATGGATCTGATTCAGGCAGATGCCTCACTGTTGGAAGTTCCTTGGTAAGGACAAACACACGAAAAACTGGAATGATCTGGTGTTTCTGGCTTTACTCTTCTCGAGATTATTAAAAAGCAAAGGCAAGTTCCTGACCTTGGGAGTCAGGATTCAATAGCAACATTGCTTCCCCTCTGGTCTCTCTCCCCCCTTCTTGAGAAAAGGAAGACTTGCCCTCCCATGGCCCACCCATGACCCCGAATCTGTGGGTCATGACAAGGGAAGGTGTGGCTGTGTTTCTTTGGTCTGCTCCTGCCCACTCCGATTTCCTTCCATCACCTTCCCCCTCTCCAGGTGCCCCCGCATCCTTCTGTCTAGCTCAGGCTCCTTCCCCGCCCCCAGCTCCTCTCCGATCACCCTTCCTCAGGCTTCACCTCTCTCCCTTCTCTCTTTCCTCCCTCCCTGGGCCTGGCTCCCTGCCCCCTCCCTCGTTCTAGTCCTCTCGCTGTATCATTAATGCCTTCATTGATAAGCCCACAGCCTCATGATTATTCTGAGGTCAGGAGACGCAGGTGGCACGCAGCTCGCTAACGCGCCTCAGAGGGCCTCTGTCCCCGGTCCCTCCCGCTCGACAGGGCTGGAATCCTAATGCGCCACTGGCCCCTCTGCTCGGTGCCGCATGACCGGGAACTTTCATCTTTCTACTTCTCCCACCGAGGATCCCGAGAGTTCAGCCACAATGAAGCATTGATCCGAGGAGTGGGGGCTGTGGCCCTGACAAAGGACCCCAATGATGAGACACGAGAAAGGGGGCGCTCTGCGGGGTTATAGAATGCCTTGCAGATGGGAACAGAGGAGTTCTGAATGGGGTACTGTCCTGGCACTTGGAGAGGGAGTGACAGGGGCAAGTGTGGGCCATTTGAAAGGGGCATTTTGAAATTAGGCTCTCGTCAGATGGAACCGTGCAATCAGAGACGTGTGGCGGGTCCCTGCAGCTCACAGAAATATCAGATGACTCATAGCCAATATTCAGTGTTCTGGTCTGGGCGGTGGGAGCCGCAGAGCTCATTACCATTCCGGCTCCGTGTCCTGAAGGCCGGGCCTGCTGTTCTCCAGGCTGTGATAGGATTGGTCTCCCGCAGCAGAGGCTGGGGGGCCTGGGCTGTGTGGGTGGACGGCATCGGAAACTGATGCTGCATTCCGGCGGGGAGACGGGAAGGTGGGTTTTCTTAATGAAAAACAAGGAGAGAAAAAATTAATTTTGTTCATTCATTCATTCAGCAAACACTAATATGGAATCAGACTCTGCGCTAGATGCTCAGGGAAGGTGGGATCCCCCCGCCCCTCAAGCCTCAGAGCCTGGGGGGAGGGGGGACTGACAAGAAAACCGGGTGTTTCAATACCGTGCTCTGAAGGGGCTGGGTGGCTCTGTGGATTTAAAAGGCAGAGCGATTTCAAGGAGAGCACTAATTATTCCTCCATTTCTCTCTACTGATAAGCAACTCATTCAAAGCAAAGCATCCCGGGAAGCCGGTTCAACAGTATCCGTTTCAAACCCCCCTTCTGAAAAAAAAAAAAATGGTTTTCCTCCGACTCCAGCGAGATAGTGAAATCCCTGAGAGTGTCTCGCTACCTTCAAAGGGACAGCTTACTCCCTGGGATAAGAGTATTTGTTATTAGCACCTCTTCAGTCATTGCTCTAGGCGGGGCTCCGGGCTTTGACTATATTATCTCACTCGATCTTCTCACCCGCTTCCTAAGATGGGCTTTATTATTCTGAGGCTTAAAGACAGGAAGTCACTCATTCCTGGTTCCGGGAATGGAGCTTTGAACTCGGCTCTGCTTGGGCCCAGCGTCTGGGTTCTCCGCCGGCCCGCCGACCTCGGGCTTGGCCGGGATTGCTGGCGCTTCCTCCCACAGGCAGCCCAGTGCGAAAGGGCTCTGTGTCCAGCTTCCTAAAGTGGGGATCACAGACCACCATCATCACCACCGCCATCCGCGTCACCACGGGGCTTTCTTGACTCTTGCTTGGCATCTAATGAAAGAAAGAAAGAAAAAAAACAAAGCCATAGCCACGGGCCTGTCTCTCTGCTGTCTCGCCCTCTGACTTTAGTCCCTCATTTCACCTCTAAGCTTCTATTGCCGTGTCTGTAAAAATGGACCTGGCAGTCCCTTTGCGGGAATGGCAAGAGCTAACTTTTATCGAGTCCTTAATGCCTACCAGGTTTGAGGCTAAGCTTTCACATAAAAATTCGTGCAATCCGCACCCGGCCCGGTGTGGCGGGCGTGACCGGGACTGGGAGGGACACTGCCCAGCGCTCCCTCGGCTCCTGCGTGCGGGGGCGGGACTGTAGGCCGTCTCTGCCCGGCCTCCCGTCCCAAGCTATTTTCAGGGTGGCGTTGTGAGGCGTAAGTGAGAAAACGGGAGTGGATGTGTCCTGGGCAGGGCAAGAGGTGTGAGACGCACGGAAGGGATCGTTTGTAGCAGGAAAGACAGCCGAGAAGTGACTTGCACAGAAACGAGGGCGGATGAGAGGCCGCTGAGCCGGCCGCCTTGCATATTTCTACCTGTTCTTCCCCCGCTGCCTG
The DNA here is from genome assembly GCF_964146895.1 of Miniopterus schreibersii. Classification (NCBI taxonomy): domain Eukaryota; kingdom Metazoa; phylum Chordata; class Mammalia; order Chiroptera; family Miniopteridae; genus Miniopterus; species Miniopterus schreibersii. Next base: position 13,905,270 of record NC_138111.1, on the reverse strand, counting down.
TAGGGCGGAGTGTCTCCCTTACCGGGAATGCCGGTGGCTGGAATCTGGGGACAGGCCTGCTGTCGTTCGTACGGGTGCTGGGGGCAGTGGGAGGGAGGCCTGGCGGTGCACGTTGTGATGGACGTGCCACTGAGTTGAGAGTTGGGGGTAATGACATCTTTCTCACCTGTTTTGAAAAACCGCGATCAGGATCATGCAGGATCATCAGTATGGGAGCACTACGCCGTGCCTAGAGTGATATAAAACATAATTGGTTTCTGTTGAGGTTGCGTGTTCTGTAACCTCGTGGGGGAATCTGTGAGGAGGGTTGAAACGTCCGATGCAGGTTAGAGTTACTTCCTCTTGCTGATTTTTTTTTTTTTTTTTACAATCTGTTGTCATCCAGCAGGGGTGTTTGAGTTTAGACCCTTTAATTTCCCGAATCAAACTTATTCGGGGCTAACGTATAATGGAATCACAGAGTTAGAAGGACCCCAACGAACGTGCGCCCCCAACCTTCACTTTACGGATAGGACTCCGGACATACAAGGGGCAAGCACGGGGTCACATGGCTGGCCTGTGGCATCCCAAGGACTGGCAATGCCCGTCCCAGCCCCTCCTAGCCTGACGGTGCTGCCCAGTCCTCTCTTCCTAGGGCGGCTCCGGGCACACCATCAGCTGCGTGACCGTCGCTCACAGCCTGCCCCGGTGGTTAACGTTCTCCGTTTTCCCTCTGCCCCCCCCCAGGACAATTCAGCAGTGGCTGGCGAGGGTCCAGTCGCTCCTCTACTGCAACGAGAACGGGTTTTGGGGCACCTTCCTGGAGAGCCAGAGGAGCTGCGTGTGCCACGGGAGCACCACGCTGTGCCAGCGCCCCATCCCCTGCATCATCGGCGGCAACGACAGCTGTGCCATGTGCAGCCTGGCCAACATCTCGCTCTGCGGCTCCTGCAACAAGGGCTACAAGCTGTACCGAGGCCGCTGCGAGCCCCAGAACGTGGACTCGGAGCGCAGCGAGCAGTTCATCAGCTTCGAGACCGACCTGGACTTCCAGGACCTGGAGCTGAAGTACCTGCTGCAGAAGATGGACTCGCGCCTCTACGTGCACACCACCTTCGTGAGCAACGAGATCCGCCTGGACACCTTCTTCGACCCCCGGTGGCGCAAGCGCATGTCCCTCACCCTCAAGAGCAACAAGAACCGCATGGACTTCATCCACATGGTGATCGGCATGTCCATGCGCATCTGCCAGATGCGCAACAGCAGCCTGGACCCCATGTTCTTCGTCTACGTGAACCCCTTCAGCGGGAGCCACTCGGAGGGCTGGAACATGCCCTTCGGGGAGTTCGGGTACCCGCGCTGGGAGAAGATCCGCCTCCAGAACAGCCAGTGCTACAACTGGACTCTCCTGCTGGGCAACCGGTGGAAAACGTTTTTCGAGACGGTGCACATCTACCTGCGCAGTCGGACTCGGCTGGCCACCGTCCTGCGGAACGAGACCGGCCAGGGCCCCGTGGACCTGTCCGACCCCAGCAAGCGGCAGTTCTACATCAAGATCTCGGACGTGCAGGTGTTTGGCTACAGCCTGCGGTTCAACGCCGACCTCCTGCGCAGCGCCGTGCAGCAGGTGAACCAGTCCTACGCGCAGGGCGGCCAGTTCTACTCGTCCTCGTCCGTGATGCTGCTCCTGCTGGACATCCGGGACCGCATCAACCGCCTGGCGCCCCCCGTGGCCCCGGGGAAGCCCCAGCTGGACCTGTTCTCCTGTATGCTGAAGCACCGCCTGCGGCTGACCAGCAGCGAGATCATCCGGGTGAACCACGCGCTCGACCTCTACAACACCGAGATCCTCAAGCAGGCCGACCAGATGACCGCCAAGCTCTGCTAACCGGCCCCCGGCCCTTTTGTGGCGCAGACGTACTGGGACGCCACCGAGCAACAATAAATTAAAAAAAAAAATTTTTGTAAAGTGTAATTAATGTTCAGAGGAGGGAAGAAACACTCACACACACACACACACACAGACACAGACACACACACACACACACACAAAACCTTCATTCGTTGGAAACTAAATAACGTTCTCGCAACTGTGTATCAAACCGTGGGGCATGTTTGTTCTTTCTATACAATGTTGCCAAGAAGGGTCTCAGCCTGGGGAAGAGCTTGGAGGGAGCTGCCTGGGCCTCAGGTGCTGGATGCAGGGGGAGGAGGGGCGTATGCCACGCGTTGTAAAGGTCTCTGCTGTGCAGGTGCTACGATGAACCGCGAAAGGGAAAGAGAGATATATGTAATGTACAACCGACACTGCCATTTTTCCTTGTGGGACGAAATGGACATAGATAAAGAAGATATTTCTTCGGGTAACGATTTCTTTTATGCCTACTTCTTCGTGGTTCTTTTGACTCATGTTTGTTCGGGGTGGGGAGGCAATGACAGGGCTGTTTACCCGCCCGGCTGCTCTTCCTGCTCAATAAACTGAAGCCCGCGGGAGCTGGACGACAGACGGGGTTGGGGAGAGGCATTCCCATAACCACGCGGGGTTAGAGCCACCTTAGGTATCCGCGGCGGAACCCCTCGGAACCCCTCGGAACCCCTCGATTTTTTGTTTGGGAGCCAGACTCGGAGAGAAGGGCACGGCCCTGGCGTCACACAGTTACTGCCTGAATGAGGACTTGAGTTCCCTGGCGGTCCCCTCCTAAATCATGCTCCACGCTCCTGTTTTCTCCTTCCAAGCAAAATGCCAAGGGACAGAGTATATTTCAGGCTCAGGTTGTTTTGATCGGTTCCCCCTCTCCCCCCCTTTTAATCAAGAAACCCCTTTCACCTACTTTTTCCAAAAAGAGAGGATGTCAGATTTCCTAGAAATATTCACATATTAAATTTTAATTTGAATAAAAATCAATAACCTAAATAAAGCAAAATAAGGTAGGTTTAAATATTGCGCTGGCCTGCCAAACTGACTTCCCCAGGGAAGTATCTAAAGAGTTGTTTTTGATTTACTCAGAATACACACACATCCGTAAAATAATACCACCCCTTCTTTGGCATCTGTGAAAGCTGAGAAGCCTTGTGTGGAGGTGTGGGGGTCAAATCGGAAGGAGGGACTCAAGAGAGAAAATGATTTCATGGCAGGCCCACCTGTAGAGGGTTTGGGCAGATGCCGCTCCATCTCCAGGAAGGCTGCCTTGATCTCTCTGCTAAGGTGGAACTTGCTGGCCGTGCTTCTGAGCATCTGGATCTTCGCTTCTGTATTGGCAGAGAAACAGGATCACACATTTTAGGGCTGGAAGAGAAAGCAGAACACCTGTGGTCTAAGCTTCTGCCCAGTGCAAATATGCGCTTTACCATCTTGGGGCGATGACTGCTGGTGGTAAACTGGGCCATGTCAGGGGCAGGGAGCTGATTAGCTCTACCTTCCACATTCTGTGGATTCCTCTCTTACTGAAGGGGAGAGAGAGAGCTCATTCCAGTTTGTGTTACAAAAAGATCTTAATGATTAGATAGTCCTCTCCTGTACCTTGGCCAGTGGATGCGAACCTTCCACCCACCGGTTCAGTTCAGGAATGGGCATTTCTCTCTCACAGTAATGCTATTCTAGACCAAATACAAAGACCTGTCTCAGAGGTCCCCAGAGCCTATGATAATGTGACTCAAGGAGAACACCATTCCCAACACGGTTTATTTTCAGATGGAAGAAGGAGAGGGACACCATGCATAAGAGGTAAAGAATTATCTAGTTTGTTTGTGTGTCAAGGGATATTTTTTTCCATAATGGTAAATTTCAGTTTTTTATACATTTCTAAACCAGTTTTAGCACTTAACATGCACTTCACATTAATGTAGCTTTTTGGATCTCAGATTCTGAGAGGATTTGGCATTCGTTTAGGTTGGAAATTCTGCCTTCCAGAGGTCACATGGCAGCTGTTCACCAAACACAAGATTTTGCAGGTCAGTAAATCATGAGACATGTTTTCAACACCTAGTCCATGAATGGGGCATATCAGAAACATGAAGATTTGTAAGGAAATGGTCCATGCTTTTGTGTCGCTCACAGACCAACGAAAAAGACAGACATATGCACCAATTAAAAAAATAAAAAATAATCACAGTACACCATGATGAGTGCTATTGTGGGGTCAGGCACACAGAGAGCAGGCCTTAAGAACTGATAAACTCTGTTCAAAGGATTGGTGAAGGCATCCCATGGGCAAGTTCATGCTGAGTGTTGAAAATGAATAGGACTTGGGCAAATCGCAAGGAACAGAGGCCCAAGGAACAGAGGATGCAAAGGCACAAAGGTGTAAAAGGTATGGGGCACCTGAGGATGCGTTACAATAATAGCTATAGAAAGGTGGTGTCTTAAATGGTAAGCTACCAAGGAGAATGAGGATTTTGACTCTTATCAGAAGTTGAAATAACCACCCATAGTCTTTATGAGCTGGAGAATGAATTTAAGACTGATCATCCCTCAGTTGTCTCTCTTCCTCCCCCCTTTCAGCTCTACCTTCCAAAGACTCACGATCTAATAATCCCTCTATTTGCACAGCACTGTACAGATTGCCAGCAATTTTCATATGCACTGTGCTACCTAATTCTTATCACAATTCAGTTAGGGCCTTCAACCTGAGTTCTTCCACTAGGCTTCACCAACTCTGTGTGTGTGTATGTGTGTATGTGGGTGTGTGTGTGTGTGAGAGAGAGAGAGATCGAGAGAGAGGCCTCTTCCCTTCACCTTGAAAATACTAACTCCATATTGCAAAGAGAACACATTGAAAAGGTCAGGGAAATAGAGAAATTTTCAAGGACAGAGACAGATTCAGACATCAAAATATTTATTCAAAGGTGAAATGAAAATATTTTGCTATAAAAGGAGACAAAGTTCTATGGATTTCTGAGTCTCCTGTGCTGCTGGCCCTTTCAGCTAACAAAGATCCCCCCAAGCTGGGAGGAAAAAAGCCTGAAACCTTCAAGTGAGATTTTAATTCAATTAGTGTCTTACCAATTTGATGCAGCAACCAAGGACCTATGGTGTCTGATTAATATGCTGATGCTAAGGCTAAAGAGTGAACAGAATACCCATTTGGATAAGGCCTGGCAGCAAAGCGTGGCATTGCCATGGAAACCACAGAAGGCCATTAATTAGCTATCAAATAAAATCATTGGAAAATTCTGGACCCTGGCATATCTGCTCCCTTCAAAGAGGAGGCCAAGAAGAGGTCACACTAACAGCAAGGCTCCCTTCGGTGATTAACATCATAGGAGCACTGAGACTACATGTCACCAAGTAGGAGAAAAATTGGGAAGTATGGACACAATAGAATGGAAGAAGCTTTGGGTTATCCAAGTACAAGAATATAATTTTTAAAATGGAGTATCTTGTTAGATTGTCTATGCTGATAAAATTATCTCATTGACAAACATTTTCTCCTATTCTCTTTTCTGTAGAAAGAAGGAATAATATGGTTCCACTAGATGGTGATAAATGATTGGGGGAAGAGAGCATAGAGTCAAAGGGTGGGAAGAGATTAACCCCTAAAATAACAGATAAAGCTTGTATAACTTTTAAATTAATAGGGAAAAAATTTACAAACGAAAGCAGAAAAGGAGAAAAATTTATTAAAATGTCTGGACACATAGGTATAATAACAATACTTACCACATCGATAATCACAATAAATGTAATTGGACAAAACTGGTCATTAAAAAGACAGAGGTAGTCAGCCTACAAGTTACGAATTAAAACATAAAGAGAAAGAAAGGTTGAAAATAAAAGGATAGGTAAAGACATACTAGGTAAAGATTAACTAAAAGGAAGTTGATGTAGCACTGTTAAACATCAGTCAAAACAGACTTTAAGGCAAAATACATTATTAGACTAGTTTACCAAGGGAAGTGGAGAAGGGAGTGGACAGGTACAACCACAGGCTTTAAGAGCTAGAGGGGTCATTCAAGATCTGTCAATCTTCAACCTTCAGAGATGAGGAGCTATACCCAAAGTTATTCTACAAGTTTGAACACTGAGCATGAATTGAGTTCCCTTTTCACTATCTCAAGTATATTTTGGCTTAGAGCACATATCAAGTTAACGTAGTTCATACATGAGAATCCTGCCCTCAGGGAAGGCAATTTTTAACATAGGGTAAATATCTTGTTGGTAGTTATAGTCACTTTAATAAAACCCCAAATACACAAAACCCCGAATGTATTAAGTAGATATATTCTTTGTAAGTACTAATAAAAAGAAAGAAGTCTTTAAACTGGAAAGTAATGTGCTTGGTTAAAGGATGGGCAGGAATGCATTGATAAGTATTGCATCACCAGTAGTTACAGAGCCTAGTTTACTGAACCTGGAACAGTAGTTCATGAAGTTTAAAGGACAGAGTGCCCGTCCTCGTCAGTTCAGTGTACTGTAACAAAAACACCACAGACAGCAAACATTTGTTTTTCACCTTTCTGGAGGCTGGAAAGTCCAAGATCAAGGTGGTGGCAGATTTGGTGTCTGGTGAGAATTCATGTCCTGCTTCACAGAGTGCCAACTCCACACCGTGTCCTCATAGTACAGAAGGGGCAAGGGAACTCTCTTGAGTCTCTTCCATAAGGGCACAAACCCCATCCCTTAGGACTCCATCCTCATGACCGAATCACCTCTCTGCCTCTTCCAATACCATGATCACCTTGGGGGTTAGGGTATCAATACATGTATTTGGGAGGAATACAAACATTCAGTCTATAAAAGTGTTTAAATTAGTAAAAGAAAAGCCTCCATTAAGTAGCTTGGAATAAACAAATGAGCTTCATGAATCACAAATTGGGTTTCTCTTTGAGTTGAGTATCTGACCTCTACCCCCAAACTTGCTTGCTTGGTAGGTAGCCACCAAAACTGTATTGGCTCCACCCAAGGGCCAATATTTCCCTAAGAATGAACAAAGATCCTCTTTATAGTGAAGGTTTCACAGTCTCAATAAAACTTCTAAATGGAACCTTTTACCCCAAGAAGAAAATGACATTGATAAAAATTTAAAATAAAAGCTTCAGAGCTGATGCTAAGGAGAAAGAAGGGATACCCAAGCTGCAGGTCCAAATTTTCATACTGATGTCACCAGATGACTGTGCTCTCCCTGTCAAGTGATCTCTGTGAGCCTTAACCAGGGACAGAAGATTGGTCTGACTTTGCCGCAGGCCTGCATGAGTGAGGAAACTGTAATGTTCTGATAAATTAGAGGATGATTATAAACACTGCCAAGGGATTGTTAATTATATCATATTAATTATATAACACACAATTATAAATTAATAATTATATCACCTAATATTTGGTTAGCGTACAAAAAGATGCCGAGCTTAAAACCTAGACTGAGGTGCTGCGTTTTTCTGAATTATTAGGCACCTGCAGAACTAGAGTTAGAACTCAAATTTCTTAGTTCCCAGGTTAGTGATGTAACCATTCATTCAGCATTATTCCTGACATGAAAAATACTGGGGCCTAGTGCTCTGGCTACGAGCACAGACCTGGAGACGGGAGCTCAGTTACTTTCTGCCTGCACAAGGACTGAGACAGTGAACCTCTCTGGGACTCAATTTCTTCTTCTGTGAAAATGGGGTCTTAGTAGGTCCTATCTAATATGGTTATATGAGAATTGAGTCTATTTAAAGGGCCTAGAACAGTGACTGGTATATTGAAAGTTTATCTGTGTTACATAGATGGTAAAATTAAAAATAGACTTTAGATAACATGCAAATTAGTAATCTTAATAATAATAACTAAAAATCAACTCATCTAATTTTACAGGCCAAACACTACAGTAAGAACTTGAAGTGAGTTACTCATTTAACTTCCTGGCGACCCAATGGGGTGCGTCTAATTATCACTTCAGTTTTACACAGGAAGACACCGAGTCTTAGAAAGATGAAAAAACCTGTGTGTGGCTACATGGCTAATGATCTAATTTTGATTTGTAAGTCTCCAAAATCGGGTCTCCTATGCCATACAGTTTCCCCAGTAAGAGCATGTCAGTGTCTAAAAATGTTATCTATTAGAATAACCCAGACCTTAAAAGTCACCTGGCCCAGCTCTTAATATATAGCCATTAAATTCCCCTGTGAGCCGGAGTCAAGGGTATCCAGATAGCACTGACTTAATCACAGAGCTTAGGCAGGGAGCCAGGAGGAATGGGCAGTCTAAGACAGATTTTCCATCTGCAAGAGCAGGCTCAGGCTCAGGGCCCACATACATTTTATACATGTTTAAAACACCTTCTCAAACACTCCGGGAGGCCCCCTGGTTCCAGGTCAGGCCACAGGCTCTTTAGGCAAAGTGCTATTGAAAGAAGAGTACTGAGGGAGTGAAATGGGCAGCTGGGAGCAGGAGATGAAAGCCATAGTCTGTTCCTCACATGGTCTTACAAAGAGGAAGCCTTCCATCTCCAGCCTGGTCAATTCCCACGTTTCTATTCAGTGGGTGGAGCTGGAACCAATTTGAAAGCCCCACCCAGGCCCGTGCAGTGTAGATTCACAGGGCTGGAGGGGATCTTTAGAATGAACTGGAGGAGGGAGAGTGATTTTATAAACAGTAGGTGGCGTTTTGTGAAGACACCTTCATTGTCCCTTGCTTACTTTCTCAAACTAGTTGCACCTCCCTTACCCCAGAAGACCCAGAATTCTCAAGCCCAGAATTCTCATCTATAAGATGCAAAGCTCTCTGCTTTCTCTTACAGTGGCACAAACATAGGTTGCCATGAGGATGTTTCTTTTGCTACATTTCCATCCTTTACATGAGTCGATGCAGGTAAGGCCTGCCTGGAGCTCACTGCGACATAGTAAGCACTCAGCAGAAGTTAGCTTTCAATGTTCCCGTGGGCCAGGCATGGCTCCAGACTGGGGCTTGGCTTCTCTTGTTACATATTCTGGCTCCTCTGGAATTATCGACAGCACCCAGTAGAAGAGTTAGACAAGGCTCTGTCTTCCAAAAGTTCACAGGCGACTAATGACAACACATCCATTTAAAACCTGAAATAGCGGCAGGATACAATCGAAGAAGATATCATTTTTATCTGATAAAAATGGAATCAGGGAAAAGGAGAGTGAAAGGCTGAGTTTGTAAGAGGAGTAACGCCGGGAAGCGGCTCCTGGTGGCTGTTCCCCGAGTCCTCTCCAGCGAAGCCTGTTACAGCCTCACCCCATTTCCAGGCAAGCAGGGATGTTGCTTAGCAACCCAGCCTGCAACAGCAGAGTGAGCTCAGCGTTCCCTGGTGCATTAAGGGCTGTTACTGCTGTCCTGAAAAAGACCAAACTTTTGCTTAAAACCCCGCCTACAGCACAAGGGACACCTGCAAATGGGAAGCACCTGGGAGGAGAGTCTGTTCTGCAAGGGTAGGTTGAGCAGAAGGCAGACAAAGGGGAAAGTACTTGGCCTAAATCAGTGGGAAAATATAGAGAGTATGTTTCATTTCTTTCAAACACTGCAGAAACTTGATGTGCTTAGAATGATTTGCCAGGCTAAGGACTTGGTGAGTGTGCTTCATTGAATGTTGATGTGGCAATTAAGGCCAGCAGGACATGCCTGGTTTCCAATTCATGGAGGCCACCTCTCCCAACAGCTGCAGTCACTTGATTACCACCCGCAAGTTCAATCTCAAAGTCAGATCTGGAGAAAATATTGTTCTCAGTTAGTAGAGATTGAAGTTGTTAGAGTCCAACTCTACATTCATTCATTCAACAAATATTTTTTGAAGTTTGCAGATTAAAGGGGGAAGACGGGCATTCATTTTATAGTGTGGTACATGTGAAGGAGGGAGGAATATAAGCTGCTATGGGAGTGTGCACCATGGGGCCCTAACCTGGATTGCACAGGAATGGAGTAAGGTCACGGGAAGCACCAGGAGATCTGATGTTTAATAAAAGTCTTGAATGATAAGTCATTGCTGAACAAAGAGAGGAAGGAAACTTTGTTCCATGTGCAGTAAGCAGTTCATGCAATGATCCAGTTCAGCTGGAGGGGAGAAAGGGAGAGAGAGAGGCAGAGAGAGAATTGGAGATGGGGATGTGGAGGAGGAGGAGTAGAAGATAAGAGTATTATGTAGTCATATGATGAAGGGTTTTGTATCTCACATGAAGATTCTGGACTTCATCCCAGCAGCACCTGGCAGCCACTGCAGAATTTCAAGCATAACATGTGATCAAATGTACTAGTAGTCAGTCAGCCCTTCTGCTACCCAACTGCACTTGGGTCTCTGGTCTAGTCTCTCTGGCTTGGTCTTCTGCCTAGTTCCCTGAAGAATGGAGGTTTTGTTTTTGAACCTGAGCACATGTGTCACCCATTGACCTGCCTTTCCTTCTGACTTTGCCTGTTTTAAGACTCCCAGCCACAGGCCTTGCCCCTCCTGCTCATATCCATGTACCATTGTGACTTCCCCTAAATGCCATTTGCTTAGACTGCCTCTCAATCACTCAGTATTGCTTTCTTCTTCCTGCTGAGACCTGGTAAAGCCCATTAAGTGCTCACCTTCCCATGGCCTTCAGAAGCTGTGTTTGAATGAACCCCGTGCCCAGGAACCAATCCACCTCAAAGGATTTGTCTCACATCAAGTTCTGGTCAGCCCAGCAATGAAGCGAGGACTCCACCCGGCCCACCACCTCTGTGGAACTGTGATTAAGAGCACCGGCTCTGGTGTCTACTCTCCTTGAGGGGGAACCCTGGCCTACACCCAGCCTTTGGCAAATTAGTTCATCTGTTTTCAACATCCTTACGTGAAGATATTAGCTCTTACTTCATGGGGGCTGTTATGAAGATTAAAAAAAACCCAAAAACTTATGCAGAGAAAATACCTAGAGTAGCACCTTTCACAAAGTAGGAGTAAAATAAACATGTATTCCTCTCCACTCTTCCTCTGAAAGTGCATTATCTGCTTATATTTGTTTTGCATCCTTACAATTGACTTCCTAAGGCTGGAGGATTAAAGGAGATTATGCATATAAAGCACCAGGTACATAGTAAACACTAGCTATTATTATTAATTATTACCATTAATGAAGCAGAATATCCTGATTGAGATTTAACTGTATCATATTTCCTTGAATACAGGCTCATCATAAATGAACAAGAAGCAACCATCCATTGTGACTGTTCCTTCTGTGCATTCACATTTATCCCCACACAGTACAGCATGTGTCCTCTAAGGCTCTTCTCAACCCTTGAACAAGGCCAGCGGCCCCTTTGGTTTCAGCAGCTATGCCGCAGAAGACTCCCATGGGGAGGTCAACAGAATGACCACATTGTACCACTCCATGGAGACCATTCTCCAAAGGAGGGGGAGGGGGAGGTAGATGGCGTAGTCCATAGTGATGATGGCTGTTACATGTTGCATTATGTTCCCTAAAATTTATATATTAAAATTCTAGCCCCCAGTGTCTCAGAATGTGACTTGTTTTTGGAAAAGACCTTTAAAGAGGCGATTAAGGTAAAATGAGGCTGTTAAGGGTGGGCAGTCATGCAATCTGACTGGTGTCTTCATAAGAAGACATTTGGACACACAAAGAGACACCAGTGACATGTGTACACAGAAGAAAGGACTTGTATGGACACAGCAACCACTGCAGACAAAGGAGAGGTTTTTCAGAAGAAACCAAATCTGCTGACTCCTTGATGTTAGACATCTAGCCTCCAGAGCTGTGAGAAAATAAATTTCTGTGGTTTAAGCTACCTAGTCCGTGGAGTTTAGATATGGCAGCCCTAGCAAAGTCACACAGTGGCCCATCAAAGAATTAGGCTGCAGTCATTGTAGAGATAGGTGGAGAAAGACAGGTACTTGAATCACTAGAGAGAGCTGGTTCTTTGGGGAATGACATGGTGGTTTGGATTTCCTGAGAAAGAGACTAGGCTACCCTTTGCTTCTCCATGGGGAACTAGGTCTTTGATACAACTGCTGGCCTAGATGTCTTGGAGAGCTGTCAGCTGGTGTGTCTCCTTGAAACATATTCAGGTAATCTTGTGAAGACTCTGAGGCATAGGGGATGCTATGCGTGACCTCAGTGTGGCCCTCTGTAGAAGAAGCATGTAGGAGTCCTCCGCAGCATCTTCAGGTAATAGTTGCAGGTGGAGTCAGTAAAGACCAAGGACCAAGCATCTGCCTCATTTTGTTGGAAGGATGCATGTGTATGATTAATACAAGACAGGGTTGAAGGGAACTTCATCAATGAATGAGGTAATCAGCCTGCTAATCAGGTAGGTAACAACTCAGAAATATATAATTTTCTTTAAAAAAAGAAATGTAACATTTCTAGCATCTGTATGTTATGGAATAAACTAATATCCACTGTACATAAGTAGATGGGGAAGCTATGAAGTCACAGTATCAGCATAAGAGACAATTTATCGTGGTCCCTCGCATCCCTAGTATTAGTGCAGTGCTTCGTACCAGGTATGTGCTCGTAAATATCTGTTGAATGAAAATGTGGATACCCATGTGCTATTTTCTTTCTTTCAAACATGCATCGACAGAGGCCCACAGTGGTAAAAGAGATCTAGCCAAGGTCACATAGTGACCTTGAGTCATTGGTAGACATTAGGTGTCTTAGTCAGTTGGGGCTTCTACAGCAAAATATCTCAGAGTGGGTGGCTTAAATAACAAATATTTATTTCTCACAACCCTGGTAGCTGACAAGTCTAAGACAAAGAAGCTGGAGATTCAGTTACTGGTGAGGGCCTTCTTCTTGGTTTATAGATGACTATCTTCTTGTTGTGTTTTTACATGGAGGAGACTGAGAACTCAAGACCCTTTGTCTTATAAGGACACCAACTCCATCCTGGGAGCTCCATCTCATGACCTCGTCTAAGCCTAATTACCTCCCAAAGCCTCATCTCTAAATATCATCACATTGAGTTATAAGGTATCAAGAAATGAATTGGGGTGGGGCATGAACATTTAGTTCATAATGCAAGTCAAAAATAAGAACATTTCCCTTCCATTCCAGTGCTCTGCTCAAAGCCTATGTAGATATTTAATATCCTTTTTCCAGACACATCTGATTCAGGATTCTAACTGGCCAGGCAAATGATGGGCAGAATGATCTAGTATGACAGATCCTCTCTCCCTCTCTCCCCTTTCAAAGAGAATTTGCCATCTTCTACGATCATCAAGCTGGCAACATCAATCTGGATATCCGTTGATGACACTGACCTAAATCTGTCACATTGCAAGGAGCACTTCACAGCAGCTGGGATTTGCTGCCACATAACGGTTTTGTTGTACTTGGAACTCTCTAATAAGCTGATTAAAAAATACAATTATTTGAAGTCTTAATATGTACTTTTCAGACATCTGATAGGAAGCAAAGTGAATGGAAACACCATGCTGAGTCTAGAAAGCAGGAATCCTGTTGTCTTAGAAGATGCTCATACTTGGAATGTGGCCCACTTCTCACAGTTACCAGAGCAAAGGTCTGGCAGGATAACATCCTCATTTAAGCTTTTCCTTGGTTTGCTGTGGTACCAGTTCAGCACATGAGGATAAAGTCTCTTGGGCCTCCCTAGGATATATTGACTTCTGACTGTGCCCCATGAGGCAGGATCATTCTACTACTTATGTGCCGGACATTGAGCTGTAGGTTCATCTCTCTAATTCTCCAAAAGGCTCTGCAAGAAAGATAGACAACCATCGTCACCTGCATTCCAACCATTCTCATTTTAAAGAAACAGAAGCTGAGCCTCAGAAATGTCTTTGATCTTGGGCCTTTGGATGAGCTGGATTCACACCAGCTCCGTCTAATACTTAACTCACGTCTCAAGCACCTACTGTGCTTGGCACTATGCTTCATGACTTGCTTCCTCAGAAGGAAATGGTGGGTCCTCCCCACTCAGAAAGCTTTCACAGTTTTCTTTAGGATAGGGGCCTTCTAGTTGAAATAAGGACCTCATTTTATTTCGTATTTTTCTGTATTAAGAAACTTAACCTTATAGATGAGTACAGTGGTTAGTACCCCTTTATCTGCAGTTTCACTTTCCACAGTTTCCTTTTGCTGTAATAAACTGCAAAGTAAGTATAATAATTTCTGAGTCCTATGAGTTTTTTTAGTAGATCATTGAGCCTAAAGGTTGTCTTGGGCAACCCTGAAACAACCATCCATTTCTCCACCCATCATCTTCTTTACTCCTCACCATACTCCAGACAGCACCTGCATTGGCATATCCATTTCATGGTTGAGGAATCCTAGGCTTTCTGAGGTCAAGTGCCTTCCTGATGATCTTTTTAGGGGCCCAGGGTCACCTGCACTCTAAACCAGTGGAGATTGGGGTAGTTAATCAGTTGAAAATTTAAATATTACTTGTCACACTGATAAAGGAAAGATGGGAGGATATGGTTTAGGGGAGCACTAGAATTATAGATATGCCCACCCAATCACAGAATGGCACTCGACAACCACAGGTCTCTCTCCTAGAAGATAAAGCTTCCATCCCAAGTGTTGGCATGTTGGGGAGAAGACCGGTGTACTATATAAGTACACAGATCCCAGAGAAGAATGGTCACTCATTCTTCTAAACACAACAATTAGCACACTCACTCCACTGCCATGTGAGGAGAGTGGCCTGTAGCATGCTTCTAATTAATGGATGCACTTCTGCTTGAAATTAATGAGCCAGGAAGTAAGTGATGCTACCAAGACTAGAATTCCCACGGTCCTGGTATCCAGGATGCGTCCCCTAACACCATTCCACACTGATTTCTAGGTAAGCACTGTGCACTTCGTAGTTGACTTCCAAGTCTCAGGGTCTTGAAGGTGTAAGGTACTGCAGAAGTTGAAAATGTAAAAAGCCCGGAGTGACCTTCATTGAACTTAATTAACATCACCTTTTTAGGAAACCAACTCCCCTCCCTTCAGACCCAGGATGATTTCCCAAAGCCCATACCTGGTACTTAAGACAAGCATAAACCCTCAATTGTGCTCAAATTGCTCCATGTTATAGCACAATTCAGCCAGATATTCCAGGTCAACCACTTCCAGCCTTGTTACAGCTCTCTCCCCTTGTACAGACTAAAAACATTATTCTGAGACACAGGGGTTCTATGTCTCAGTTTCATTCCTTCCTTTATTATTAAATGAATATTCATTAAGCATGTCTGATGTTATTCTATTTTTTGGAGATATAACAACAACTACATCTTTGTCTCAAATGATTTACTCTCAGTTTTAGGAAGTGGGGTAAGTTTAGAAATAACGCAAATATATATACAGAGAATGGAGACAGAAGCCTTTTCAGGAGAAAGTCAAGGTAGAGATGAGGGAGTGGTCCATTCCTGGGGTAATCATCTCCTAGACACATTGTAAAAACATCGATTCTTTTTCTGCCTTCTCAACCTCTGCCTCTTTTTGCTCCACTCCTCCATTATATCCAACATCCACTTGTGATTTGGCCAATGTCCTCAGTATCTAGGTCCCTCACCAACCATAATGGTTTAGACCAAATGCTCCATTGAACACCACCCCGGTGGTGTTCAGTCTGTATCCAATTCAAGTGCCACTCAGATTCGGGCTGGGCCTGCTTTATCATCTTTTGCTGCAAGGTTCTTGCTGACAGAACCCAAATTGGGCCTCCAGAGACCTAGTGCCTGTAGGGCACTCTCTATGGCAAGCCCGTGCCCTGGAATTGCTTATCCAAGCTGAAACACAATCCACTCACCTCTTAGTTGCAGGGCGAGATTTAGAGTCTTAATGGTGTCTCATTGATTTCTTAAGGCATGCGTAGAGCTGGCACTCCGCTGGTGCATATTTTAAGTCTTACTGTTTTGTTCTTGCATCCAAGGTGATTTTATCAGGAGGAACACATGCTTAAAGAAGCTGAATTCAATACAGGCAACCCTCATTAATTCAGACCCCACTAATTCCGGCTGGATGGAAACATAACTTTGTGTTATCTAGAAGCAGAAAGATTTTTCAAGTAAATTAAGAATGGAAATAAGACCACAGGAGGGGAAGGTTTCACCTGTGTAAAATGCCATGTTCCCGAACACCTTCCAGAATCCTAGAAGGGCCATCAACATATAAAGAATTTCCTCTGTTTGTTCATTAAAGCTAAAGACTTGCTCTTCAAAGGATAGTTTCCTGTTTGGCAAATGTTTCTTTTGGTTTGTTAATCTGTACAGTTGAAAAACAGTAAGGCTATATATGTCTTTCAAAATATTCACCAAATCCACTCCCCTCCACAATGCTAAGTATATAATAGACTTATTGTATCCACACATGTGTGTATGCATTAAAAATGCAATGCAAACATTTTAAAATGAAGTAGACTATTTATGGTTGTTAGTATTAAAGATGATTTTTACTCTCTACTTCGTATTTGTGTTTTCTGTAATGAACTCTTATTTTTATCAACATAAAAGTGTAAAAAAAATCATTAACATTTTCTAATATTTAATAGGTGTTTTTTCCTCCAAATGCTTTATATAAAATTGTTTGGAAGGAGGAGACTCCACCCACCCCTACACCCAGGTCTGTGGCTGGCCTAATAACAACATTGACACAAGACCAGATTACCAGGAGAAAAACCATTTCATATGTGCCCGTGGGAGATCAAAAATGATCCTCAGAGAAGTGACTGAAGCAGGCAGCATTTTATACTTTTAGACAAAGAAACAATGGATTTGTGAAGATTTGACAGGACAAAGGAGCTTAGGTTTGGGTGCTCATTGGTAAGAAAGCTAAAGAGAAGGAGAACTTGGGGTAGAAAGTTAATAAAGAAGTAATAAGGTTTACATAGGCTCTTTGCCTCTGAATTTCTTCATCTGGCCATTGGGGTGTCTCTTTGAGCCACCTGGAGCCAGGAGCGCCCCTTTCACAAGGGAGATTTATTTCCTGCATTCAAGGAGACAGAGGAGGGTCAATATACCCTTCAAGTACAGGTTGCTTTTCAAGTATTTAATTAGAAATGATCAATATGCATATTTTGGGGTGACCTGCTCTGGGTCCCAGCAGAATAATGTTGGCTCTTACTCAGCATTTATGAATAAAAAGACTTGGTGGGGAGAATGAGAAGCCGGCTTACCACGAAGCCACAATTTATCTTCTTGCCATCCCTGTTGGAGGCAACTGGATCCTGAACTCAGTTTAGAACATGAAGTGATCCAAAACTACATCTGCTGCTCTATCAGAAATCATCTATTATTCCATGGTCGGGATTGTTAGGTGAGGAGGAGAAGTTGAGGCTTCCTTATGTGTGCTCTCCGGGAGCTCATAGGTGTCACAGTCACAAACGGAGGCAGCTCACACACACCCTGGTAGACCATGTGATTACTCAGTGCCTCCCTTATAAGCCATAACAAGCCCTAACTACCTCCACTAGAGCCCTGCCAAGTACCACAGTTATCACTACAATTATTGCAGCTGTATTGAAAACCTTACTTGTGCTGGGTAATTTTCCATGCATTTTCCAGACAGAATTTACTTTTTTTTTTTTTTTTGCTACAAATAATCACAGATGGATGCCCAGGGATATCATATAAGTCACACAGCTGATACATGATAGAGGTGATGTTCCAACGCAGACAACCAATGCGAAGACCCTGCCATGAACAAGCCTAAAAGCCAGACTGCTCTCCTGGCATTCTCAAATGTCAATGTTTGATTCTTGAGATAAACTTGGGTTTGGATTAACCAGATAATTCCACTCGAGACTGGCACATAATCTTAGGCTCAGAGGAAAAAAACATCATTTAGAAAGAGCAATTCAGATTTTGCATTTTGAATGCTGATTCTATTATTAATTAAATGTATAATCTTGAGCTTTGCTCTTAATCTCCTCAAACTCAATTTTCTGTAAAGTGGTCAACATATACAGCTGATGAGAATAAATGAGATAAATAAAGTGTTTTATATACCTCTGGAAGTTTTCTTTTTATGAATGTAATTTCTAATTAATAGCATCTTCATCTTCACGGTCACCTACCCTCGCGGGTCTAAGCATGCAATGCAGAATTCTCCGTACACATACGCCCGTGCAAAACAACTTTATCTCCCAGAGCACCATGTCCGTGTGCGGTTTCTTTGTCTTTTACCTTCCAGACTCTACTCATTTCCAAATGAAGTCAGCATTTCCCTCCCACCACCACCTCCACTGAGGCTGTTTCATGCATTTGTAATATAGTTTAATTCTCTTGTCACGATATGCATTCCTTCCTGGAATGACCAAGCTTCTAAATTATTTTTTAATTTGCATATATTAAGGTCTGCTCTTTGTCTGTGAAGTTCCATAGCTTTGACTAACGCATAATGTCATGCAGCCACGGTTACAGTGTAAGACAGAAGGGACTCACCTTTCTAAAAATTCCCTATTTAACCCTCCCTCATCCACTCTCCCCCTGGAAACTACTTAGATTTTTATTGTCTCTATAGTTCTACCTTTACCAGGATGGTATAAAGTTGAAATCATACAATATGTAGCCTTTTTTATTATTAATCCTCACCTGAGGGTTAATTTTTTCCCATTGATTTTTAGAGAGAGTGGAAGGGAAGAATGGAGGGGAAGAAGAGAGGGAGAGAGAGAGAAACACTGATGTGAGAGAGACACAGGGATTGGTTGCCTCCTGCACACAACCCCACCAGGGCCAGGATCGAACCTACATCCCAGGTACAAGCCCTTGACTGGGAATTGAACCTGTGACCCTCCCATGTGAGGGCCGATGCTCCAACCCCTGAACCACACTGGCCAGGGCAGCATGTAGTCTTTGGAGACTGGATTTTCCACTTAGCAGTATGTGTTTAAGATTAATCTATGGTCTCAATGGCTTATTTCCTTGAATTGCTCCATTTTATGGTTATGCCATAATTTGTTTATCCATTCACCTACCGAAGGACATCAGAAAAGTTCCCAGTTCTGGGCAATTATAATACAGCTGCTATAAACATTCACACGCAGGTTTTATATGGACATAAGTTTTCAAGTCAACTGAGAAAAAGCCTAGGTGCACGAATGTTCGACGGAGTGGTGAGACTACATTTGATTGTGGAAGGAACTGTCAAGCTGTCTATCGGAGCGACTTTTCCGTTTGCAGAGGGCCCCTGCTCTTCTGTATTTTTACCGGCATTTGGCATCGCCTGCTTTTCGGGTCAGCCATTCTAATAGGTGTGTGGTGGTTGGGCGTCTTTTTAAGCTTCAACTATTCTGAGGTCACCTTGGGACTAGCCAGACAGTGGCTGGTAAGGGGATGGTGTGAAGGGGGAGATGGTTTAACTGCTGATGGCCGGGTGAGTGACAGCACAGGGCTGTTATGTGACATGCCCCCTGGTTACAAGTCCCAGGAATGAGCTGGCGAGCGCTGTGACCCAACTGTCCCTTAGGAGCAGCACCCATGGCCCTTGATGTGGTCTCTGGCTTCATCTCCTGCACAGGCCTTGGGAACACAGGCCTGCTGCCAGGTCACCTCTGTCAGTTCCTCCCCTGGCAGAATCAGCCGATGGAGAGGACCAGCTCTAAGTCAGCACCCAGACAACTGGGACCAGGCAGGGACTGCAGGGAGGCAAAGCAACCGTCTCACAGAGACAGGCGGGGGCGAGGCGCGAACCCGGGGAACAGCACCTAGCAAATAATCGGAGGGCAGTGTTTGGCTACTATAAAAATTATAAAAATATTTGGTCATTATAGAAGTTAAATCACCACGAGAAGTTTTAAAAAATGGAGTTAAGACGTCACTGAACCCCAAAAGCAAAGTTACCGGGGACAGGTTTAGAAAAATAATATAAAATAACATGAAAGAAAAAAAAAGAGTAAAGGGATTGGCAAGCAAAATAGAGCTGTGAAATAAACAAGAGAGCAAAATATGGATGATTAATGTTCCTGAAAAAGAGAACAAATTAGGTGAAAAATTCCAATATTTGTATAACGTAACAGAAAAAATATTGAATTGAGGAAATACCTCCTGAAGGCAATTCTAACCCGCACAGAATCCCCTACAGAGAGGGGCCTGGGGAACACACTGGCTTCTGCTTTCATCTGGGCGACATTCGGTGCCAGCAGACGGTGGGCCAAGGGTATGAGCAGTGCCCACCTGCCCAAGGGGAAGGCAGGTGGGCAAGAATTCTCCACCACGCCAAGTTCAAGCATAAGGGCCACTGCAAGCCATTTCTCTACGTGGTAGGGCTCAGGAAATGTTACCCATGAGCTTTTCTTGAAAAAAGCTGTGGTCACAAAATCCAGTTGACCAAGAAATGAAGCAAAATAAAAGGCAGAGGAAGGAGGAACTATGGAAACACATTCTCTTGCACTGACTTTATTTTAATGTAGAACTAAGGTTAAAGAGTTGTGAGAATTTTGGCTGCTATGCAAAATGTAACTGCTATAGTCCATGAAGATACATAGGACAATGAAACTCATAAAAACTGGAAACGGGAACATGGGAGGTGGAAGGAAGAGTGTGTACGTCGGAGTGTGTGTACGCACGTGCTAATTTTTCTTATTTTCACTGTGGTGGGAGGATTCTACAAATATTACTTATATTTGTTAAATTGAGAAAAACATATTTAGGTATGTTATTTACTAACTATAAATGTAACAAATAGGGTGTCATTATTTTTATTGTCAAAAAACTTTCCGACTTATCAGAAGGAAATCAGAAATAAAAAAATCAATAAAAGAAGCCCAGATCCAAAAGCAAATAACAGAAAATCTAATGGGAACAGAAATAAGACATTAACATAAAATAGTATGAAAGAACAAAACCAAAATCGAGACGTAGTATGTATTCGCAATGAGATAAACCCATCAATTATTTAAAAAGGTCACCAAATCAATTCAGAAAAAAACACACACAGAGTTAGAAGCAGTTAAAACAAGTGCCTTTGAAAGACTGCAAAATACTGAATAAAGACGTATTGTTCAAAATAAACTAAGGATTAAGTTGCAAGCATGAATTAAAATCAGAGGAAAAAGAATGAAATAATACAAAAAAAGGGTACTTTCTAATAATACGACGATGGAGAGCTCATTGCCATGGATATTTATGTTCCTAATTATCACAGCATTTACATTAAAAAATGCAGAAAATGTCAAAATTAGCTATAAACACACCATTGGTGAGGCTTCTTAATTAAACTCTCAGATTAAGAAAGATACTTTTCTTCTAGTAAACAGAAGAAAAAACAGCTGAGATGTTGCCTAAATAATATAACCAAAGCAGGTATTATTACTTCTCTACAGTGCACAGCAAACAGCCATTCTCTCAAGGTGCTCACGGGACACTTACATATCTCAGACTTGAACTTGTTCACTATTAGAGCCTCAGTGATTGATCCAAAGTAGAAACTGAAAGATTATATTTTCTGATCACAATAAAACCATAGTGGGTTTGCAAGAACAGGGACAAGACTGGAAATCCTACCAACCCCACTGTCTTCTTTGAAAGTCCCCAGAACAAAGAGTAAAGCACAGCTAAAATTTCTGAATGTCTAGAAAATAACAATACTGAAAATGCCAGATATCGAGCTGGATGTAATAGAATTATAATTATGCTCAGAGAAAAGTTCATAGCTGTGTACACACTACTATATTAAAAAATGAAAATAAACGGATTAATTATCCAACTAAAAAGGTTAAAAAATAAAATACAAAATAAGAGGAAGGCAAACGGTGAGAATTGATAAGTAAAAAACAAAATTAATGATTCTGAAAACAGAAACAGAGTAGATTTAATGAATAAAATGAAAGGTGGTTGTTTTTAGAGAGGAAAAAAAATAGACCATTCATTAACTATCGACTTAAAAGAAGTGTATGTGGGTTTGTGTGCTGAGCGGAGGGGTAGGTGACATGGGGGACATCTGTATTATTCTCAAAAATAAAGGTTTAAAAAGGAAAAAGACAATATCAATACCAAAATGCAGATAGATCCCATCTCTCAACCTTGATATAAAAACCCTAAATTCTTAGCAAATAGAATCTTTCTTTTCTTTCTTTAATACATCTTTATTGATTTCCGAGAGAGGAAGGGAGAGGGAGAGGCAGAAACATCAATGATGAGAGAGTCATTGATCGGCCGCCTCCTGCAGGCCCCTGACTGGGGATGGAGCCCCCAACCCGGGCATGTGCCCTGACCGGGAATCGAACCTGTCTCCTGGGTCTTAGGTCGATGCTCAACCGCTGAGCCACGCCCGGCTGGGCTAGAATCTTTCTTGACATGAACTAATATATAACAAATGATAACCAAGTAGCATTTTCACTCCCAAGAAGGAAACAACTATTCAAGATTAAGTATTACATTAATATTATTCAATATCTTAATAAGTCAAAGGAAAAGAGGCTGAGTATTGGTTATCTCAATAAATACTGAAACAGATAAATGTTTAAATTTATCTGCACCTGATTTTTATGGTACTTAATAAAATATGGAATAGATGGATACTTCCTTAACCCTACGTCAAGCGAAAGGTTGTTAATTTTGTAACAGTAGAAACATTTACATTACAGTCAAGAACAAGGCAAGGAAAATATTGTTTTGTTATTTAACACTGTTCTGGAAGTCTTAACCATTGCATTTAGAGAAGAAAAGAGAAAAGAAAAGAGAAGAGAAAATATATAAAAAAGGAAAGATGGACAATTTTTATCAACACATAAAATAACTACATATCATTAAAACCTCAGAGCAAAGACTTAAATTAATAGAAGATAATTTATAAGGTAATTAGTTAAAATTGTTAATAAAAATCTAACCACACACACCTGTTAATATAAATTTAGTGTAAGAACACACCTCATTTATAAAAGTAATAATAAACATTAATTTTCTGGATAAACTTAACAAGATGTGTACAAGGCCCATATGAAAAAAGTCTTTAAAACTCTACTGATAACCATGAAAGAAAAGTTCAGGAAAAGAATGGATGTACCTTACTCTTGTATAAGAAGGTGTAAATGGTTTAAAAAATTATGAATCTAAATATTCAATGGTACCCAAACACATACATTAACATAATATTTTGCTTTGTAACATGAGTATATGACTCCAAAATTCATCTGGGAAATAAGCACAAGGAGCTGCCAGAACCGTTTTGAACAAGAGGAATGAAAGGGGCCTCTAATGCAGTACAAGGATAGAGTAGGATATAGTAATAAAACTATGTGTTACTGTAGCAAGAATAAACTAACAAATTAATGGAACGTAATAAATTCTCCAAATAAGCCCAAATGTACATTAAAAAAATGGATTGTTATAGAGTTTCAACTGTGAAAGGAAAAGATAGTTTATTGAATAGATTTTTTTTGACAACAAACTAGACATTTGGTGTGAGTAGAGGAGTTAAGAGTAAATTCTCATTTTCCTTTTTTTCACCAAAATAAATTCTAGATGGAGCAAAAATTTAAGATAAAATGTGCTACTGTAAACAGAAAGAAAAAAATATCATTAAAAGAAATTATGAGGTGGGAAGGCCTTACTATGTTTAACCTAAAACCACAAACTACTCAAATATAGATTATTAGGAATACATACATAAATACATCTGTGCAGTATTTAAAATTATAACCAAAATAAAAAAGTAAAACATGAAAATTTGATATGCAACACACAGGGAATACAGCTAATTTCCTTAATATATAAGGAACTTTTGCTGATCACTAAGAAAAAAATAGCTATTGTTCAATGGGAAACTGGAAAGGGTATTAAAAAAGTTCATAGAAAAATCCAGTCATGCACAGATACACACAAATAGCCAGTAAACATACATAAGAAAAAGATTTCCAAAATTTCTCATAATTTAAGGAAAGAAAATTAAAATAACAACTAGATACCATTTTTATTTATGGTTTTGCCAAAGATCAAAAAGTGTTAACAAGTATATAGGAAAACAGGCATTCTCATGTACTGCTGATGAATGTGCATTAAAAACCAATTTGGCTTTTTCAATTAAAATTACACATGTACAGATTATTTTATCTAGCAATTTAACCTCAAAGAATTTATCCTGTAGTTGCTGTTGGTCACATGCATGTAACAATTTTCTTTGAATGTCCATAAACGACTAATCAAATTAATTAAGGTATATCCATACACTGGATATTTTATAGCCATTGAAAAGATAAAGAATTTTCTTATGTGCAATTATAAAAGGATCTTTAATCCACATTTAGGGGAAAATAACATAATCAATGTACACAACAGTCTATAGTATGATCTCTCCAGTTTTCGATAAATTACATAAAGGATACATACATACACTTGCTTGTGTTTCAACATTTCTGGAAGGATTCACATACACGTGAAAAGAACAGCTGACAGTTATATTCTTTGGGGTGTGGATATGAGGCTGACTTTTCAGGGAGACTTGTTTTTTATCTCTTTACCACTTAAACTATTTAAATTTTTACCATATGTCTGCATTTATTTTATAATAAAAGTTTTAAAAGAAACAAAATGGCCTTTTATTTCTATGAACAGTGAGAGTTAGATGACAATATTATTTGTAAAGAATGTTTTATAGCCTATGTGAAATCAACTTACAAATATATGCAATATATTTTATCTTGAATAAAAGGAACTAATAGACAAATTATCAAATATTGCATTGTGGTTACAGGATTGACCCATGGAGGCAGGCAGGCATTGGGTGGGGTTCTCGCCCTGTCACTAAAACACACATGACCTGTGTTCATCCATTCAGCAAAGCAACTGCCCTCTAGGCAGCTTGCTTACTTTCCATAAACTTTTATTTTACATCAAGATGGGGATAATAATAATAGTAATAGTACTAATTACATTAATACCTACCTCATAAAACTATTATAAGATTAAATAAGCAAATGACCATAAAGCTCTTAGCACAATTCCTGACACAGAAATTACTTATAATATATTAACTATAACCAAAAAGAGTGGGAAAGAAATGACAGCCATCCTCTCACTCCAGGATTATATATAAAGACATTACAGAATAAGAGAGAGAGAGACAGAGGAGAGACAGAGACAGAGACAGAGACACACAGAGAGAGAAACCCATGTAATTTACCCTTTAAACACAAAGTGGGATTCACATTATTGGCAAACCTGCCTTTATGCCTAAGCCTACATTGTCAATACTTCCTGTGTCAATAGGTACAATGCCATCCCACCGCCAAGCCTTAGTTCAAGCTAATATATTATCTGCCTGAATCTTTGCAACAACCCTCTACCCACCTCCCTGCCTCCACTCTTTCCCATGTTCGTGTTTGTTTACTCACGTCATTCCCCACCCATCCCCATTGCCCACAGGCTCCAGGGCCATTGAACCTGACCTAGGCTTGGCATGACCGAAAGAATCTGCAGGGATTTGGCTCCTGTCACACTCCTCCGTGACCTGGATGCTCCTGGCACCCCTCCACAGCAGAGAGAAGTGCTCTAGCACACATCTTTCCAGCGGCAGTGAGGGAGAACACACACGGAAAGCTCATAAACTTTGGGGCCAGGCTGACCTACATTCTTTTAATTCGATAAATTTAAAATGTCACATTTTCTAAATTTAAGGTGTGCAGTGTGTGACTTCCATACATTTATATATTACAATATGATTTCCATTGAGAAATATTTATCACGTTACATAATTATAGCACAATATTTTTTGTCTGTGTTCATTAAACTATGTGTTAGATTCCTACGGCTTATTTACTACCTGTTACAAGTTTGTTACCCTTAAACGCTATCAATCTTATGCCCCCGTCTCCCCATCCTCTGGTAACCACCATTTTACTCTCTGTGTTTTTTAAGATCTGGCTTTTTTAGATTCGGCATATAAGTGATATCATACAGTTCTTGTCTTTCTCTGACTTATCTCATTTAGCATAATGTGCTCAAGGCCCATCATGTTGCTGAAAATGGCAGGATATCATATCTTCCTTTCTCGTGGCCTGGTAGTGATATTCCATGTGTATATGTACCACATTCATTTTCATGCACTCATCTGCTGAAGGGCATTTGGGTTGTTTCCATATCTTGGCTGTTGTAAATAATGCTGCGATAAACATGGGCGTGCATAAATCTCACTGCAATCCTATTTTCATTTCCTTTGGGTACATACCCAGAAGTGGAATTGCTGAGTTTTATGGTAGATCTGTTTTTAAATTTTCGAGGAACCTCTATACTGTTTTCCACAGGCCAACCTGCATTCTCATCTTGGTTCCAACATCTCCTGTAGTGTGACCATAGGAAATTCACTTGACTTTACTCACTAATCAAATTTGCTTTTGATGAAACAAACTTTTCTGGCTTCAACATCAATATCATTATTGGGTTTATAAGCCAGAACCCAGCGATAATTAACAAAGGGTACAGTGTTCCCCACATAGTAATAACTGACGAAATGTTTTTTCCCTTAGAACAGCTGCGGTCTGCCTCACGTCTGGACTTTCTTTTTTATCTCCACTGTAAGCACCTTGGTTTCCCTGTTAACCTACCCGGATTATTACAACCACCTTCTAACTGATCTCCAAGTCTCCATCTGGTCCCTCCTCCTATACTTTCTTTTGGGTTCACTGCTTTCTAAGCCTTTTCCTGACCATGTCCCTCTGTTCCAAAGTCTTCACAGATCTCCATCACTTCCAGACTAAACTTGCATCCCTTGCCACACATCTGCTCTACCAGCATCTTCTATTACACAGGGAATGAAAGTACTTTCTATGGCATAGCTATGATTCGCCAGCTGCTGAGTCTGGCCCCTCACATCTGTTTATTCTTATTACTACGCTTATTTTAGGACACAGGGCTTCAGAGATTCAATGATTTTCTCAAGGTCATTCACTAAATGAAAAAAACAAACATTAAAACTTGTACCTGTCTGGCTCTAAAACTTCCAGGCCCTAGGTTAGACTGGACAGCCGCCTTGAAAGACACACCATAAGCTATTTTCTTCCTTTAAATGAGATGCGATCATTAATTTGTTAGGCTGGTTGGGAGCAAGTTAAGAGACAAAGTATAAAAGAACCAGATCGCCACGGGCTTAGCCTGCAGATGGTACCGTTTGGACTCACTCCCATAATCAGCGGCCAGGCACTCAATAGTGTTAGCAGGGGCATGCACAGCTCGCAGGGAGCCCATCGGGACACTGTATCAATAGCGACAGCCAAAGGAGATGGTGGCGAGGGCAGGGATGGTGGAGAAACGACCGAGGCAAGAGATATTTCGAAGGCGATTGCCCAGGTTTGCCAGTTACCTGTTGAGCAAACTCCAGGTCACAATGGGAAGTTCATCACAGCCCCCGATGTAACTGTTAAGATCCAAGTGAAATTTGTGGTGACGCTTGCCCAGAGGCCGAAAGTTTATTCTGTCACCATTAGTGGGGATAAGAGGCCCTCTAACAAGGAAAATGACCCTTTTACTTCACGTTATCACATCACTTTAAAAGACGCCGAGGCCGGGCTCGCAGGCGGGGGTGCGGGGCGCTCTTCCCTTTGCAAAGAGATCAATCGCTGTTCCCCTGGCGATGGCTACAGCGCACCTTTTAAAAGGAATCATGGTGCAAGGGCTGAATCCTTCATAATAAAATCTTTAAAACCGCTATAAAATTCCCCTGTAAAGCCATTTTCCTGGGGAGACCTATAATTATTGAAAGGCGAGATGAGAGCGAGGGCGTCAGCCCCTCTGACAGAGACACGGACGGAAGGAGGCCCAGCCAGGAAAGCGGGGGTGAGAGAGAAAACCCAGGTGAGAAAATAAACCAGGATCAATTTTTCTTCCCAGTGTATTTTATTGTATACAAACGATAAAGCATAAACAGCCTCTGATTTCCCACCAGACTCTGATGATTTTTTTTTCTTTCTGAAAAGGCTGTGGCTAACACTGAACCTCGCATCCTATCATTCCAATGCACGTGACGCCTTCGCCCCCCACGCGCTCCGCTGCGGTTAACCCAGGTCTCATGGGACGGCTGCCTGCTTTTCTTGAATTTTAAATTCAGGCATTCAGTTAGCATTTGGGGTCTTATTTTCTCTTTGATCTTAAAAATCCAAGTGACAAGTTTTCTGCAATTCCTGTGCAATCTACTTTGTTTGTTCAAAAAGCAAAGCAAAGAGATCCTGGTTCAACTCAAGTTCACCCCAACCTCCCCTTCTAAGCCACGCTCCTGCTTCCAGCAAGCTCTTCCAAGGCCGTAGTTCCACGAAGGTCTCAGGGGCCTTGGACAAGCCCTGTTCATTCATAGCACAGGGGACAGAACAGGAAACGGGGCCAGAAAGCTAAAACTCAGCGTGGCCTGCGCAGTGCAGGTCCTCACCTGGGTCTCAGTCTCCTTATCTCTGAAATGAAGCAGTCGGACCAGATGTGGAGACCAAACCGCTTTAACGTCCTGTTACAATCCTGTTCAGCCCACAGTGACAGGCGGTGCTGCCCAGGTCCTGAGGCGGGCTCCGGGTTCGGGAGGAAAGAGGCCCACGCTCGGCTCCTGATGTCTCCAGGAGCGCAGGATTTAGTGCTTTTAGGTCTTATATGATTTCCATTTCCGGTTAGAAAAGGGGGGAAAGACTGGGTCTTGGACTAGGCATGATGATTCGAGTGTTGTGGGAAGGTGGACTCGATATTCTAGAATAAAGTGGCTAAGCAGGGATTAAACAGAAGATAATCCAGAGGCAAATCACTGGTCAGGAGACGAGAAGCAGGGAACGAAAGCAGAGACAGTGTGTGCGGGATGTAAGTGGGCTGCGGACGGAGACAAGGTCTGTGGTCTGCAGCTTTCTCCCCGGTGTGACGCTGAAGGACAGCTGTGGATAAAGGAGAGAAAGAAGAAAAAAAGACTCCTGAGGTCTTTGAATCAAGAATTCTGTAGTTTTACTGCTTGAGCCAATAGGAGATGTTTCGTGATATTCTGAAGACGCTCTAAATTAAACCAGCAGCGATTCCTCCCCTCGTCCCCCACGCGGAACATATGGAAATATTTGGAGACATGTCTGATTGACATGACTGGGGTAGGGGGTGTGCTATCTAGAAGGCAGAGGCCAGGGATGCTAGGAAACATCCTGCAGTGCACAGGATGGCCTCGTAGGGCAAAGAACTGTGGGGCCTCGAATGGCAACAGTGTCAAGGTTGAGGAGCCCTTCGTTAAAGGACTGTGGGAAGAACAGATGATTGAAAGGCCTATCCCGCATGTGCTCTATTGTGCTCAAGGCCCCAGTGTTCACCAACACGAACCGACATGATCTCCCCTTCCACTTTAACCTACATCTAGGCCATGTTTCCCTGCTGCCCTGTAAAATCAGGTGACTAAGTTTGGTTCGGTGGGATGTAAATGGAACTTACTTATGACAGTTCTGGGACTAGCCCATTAACAAACCTCCCAGTCTCTCTTTTTGCCTCTTGCAATAGCTGAAGGGGGAATTCTCTGATGACCTGCAGGAGGGAGAAGACACAAAATGATGGAAATGATGGAAGTCTGGGTCCCTGAACGGCTGTGCAGAGCAGAGCATGCCCTCAACTCCTGATTTCCTACATTGGATTGTATTGTAAAGAGAGATTGGTTTTAAACTTTTATTTCATTAAGCCATTGAAAGTTGAGGGTTGTAGGTTACAGGAATTAGACTATTTTGAGTAATACATCTAAAATCTGATCAATTGGACTTGTGTTATTTCCTAGCATGAGAAGCAGATCAGTATTTTCCAAATTCCGTCTGTCTTTCTCCACTGTCCTGTACGTGGATGTATGTTTTATTAACTTCTCTTTTATGGCCTCTATTCCAAGTTTAAGCTTCCCTATTCTTAGCAACTCATTTTTCATCCATTTTTTTCCCCCTGTCCAAAGCTGTTGACAGTCTACGTTAGTAGCTACAATATCACAAAAGCAGAAGCAAGGGGATAAATGTCTCCCTTTTATATATCAGAGTTTATGGGATCCCTGAAGCATTATGACTCCATAACTGATTATAAAATCCTTAAATTATTTTATGTTCAGGAGAAAAAAAAATATAGCACTATGTTAGGCTCCATGGGTCATAAAAATGTGTTATATATATGATGCTTGTCTTCAAAGAATTTATATTATGGTAAAATAAATGAAAAAACAGAGAACTCTAAGAGAAATACATTATAAAAATAAATTCTTCTAGAAGTCTAAGAGAGAATATCACATGTAGTTAGAGATGTCAGAAAAAGATGAATTGAAGTTGTGCTCTTTCAGGTGGGTTTCAGGATTTTTTGACAGATGAACATACAGTAAAGCATGAGGCCATTAAGATGCCAGTTGCACTAGGACCAGCAGGAAGTCTAATTAGTTAGCACCATCTAGAACAGCGCCATCCAATAGAAATATAACAAGCCACGAACGAAAGCCAATTGCAATTTTTTTTTCAAGTAACCACATTAGAAAAGTAAAAAGAAACAGATAAAATTAATTTTAATAATATATTTTTACTCGATATATCCAAAATGTGATTATTTCAATATCTAATATAAAATATAAGATATTTCACATTTTTTTAACTCAAAATCTTAAATTCTGGGGTGTAATACACATTTAGAGTACCTCTCAAATTGAATTAGTCACATTTCAAGTGCTCACCAGCCCCATGTGCCTGGTGGTTATTATATTGGACAGTACAAAACCAGAGGCAATGTAGGTTAAAGGGCCTAGGTTTTGATCTTAACATCACCCACCCTGCCCAGAGTACACTCATTTGCACAACGGTGCTCAGTGAAGCTTATTGGGAAGAATTATTCCAATAAGTATTTCCATGGAAGACATAGGTTTATGCAGCTTTGAAGACAGACTTTTGTGCTGTGATGTAGAAGAAGCTGATGCACTATGGAAGGAAGTCTTAATTGGTTACCCTATCACCTTTCTAAATGCCAGTCTCTGATATTCAATGTTGACATTTTAATGCCTGTTTTTCTGCCTCCTTAACTACATGACATGTATTACAGCAAAGTTACCAACATCACCCAGGGACAAAGGTCTTCACATTCTCAGACTCTTGTCAGCAACATCACCAACTCTAGACGTGAACACCATTTGGGTCTTCCGGGGCAATCTCAGTTGCCCCGAGAGTGGCTTTGGACAACGATAGAACTTTTGGAAATTCAGGATTATTTTTTCTCATAACTGTTGTGTGTATATTCTAACTTTCAGTTTTGGTTCTGCCTCGTTTTTTCCTTTTAACCCGAGCTTGTCCAATCACCTTTGTCTTCTGTGATCCTCTGCAGCTCCTTTTGTTCAGGTGCTCACTGCTCTCTTGATTTCAATAATCTTGACTTAAGTCCCAGCCACCATCGTCCGTTCTCTCCACTGTTGCTTGAATG
Source organism: Miniopterus schreibersii (assembly GCF_964146895.1). Lineage (NCBI taxonomy): Eukaryota > Metazoa > Chordata > Mammalia > Chiroptera > Miniopteridae > Miniopterus > Miniopterus schreibersii. The sequence continues at coordinate 13,874,062 of NC_138111.1, read as the reverse complement.
GTATTTCCAAAGATAAATTGGACTGTGATTGTTTCTTTCAAAAGATCACCATTGTTTCTACAGAGGTCTCAAATTAATTGCCGGAAGACTGATTTTGACTCTTAATGAGGTTTTGTTTATTTAGCTCTGAACTGTGTTTAATAGTAATCATAAAAATAATAACACTTTGAGTTTCCCTATTGAAGTCACCTCAAAACCACAACTGCCTCGAATCTCCTGCTTAGTATGCTCAGCCCTCTTGGTGTGAGTTTAATACCTCCGGTCTATGGAACTAAGCCCAAACTTCTCACATTCACAGTTTTTCAGTGTACTGGTCTCAGAGTACTTTTTACAGACTTGCATTACACTGTACTTTTTCAGTGATATGCTTCCTACACTTGCTGCTCCTGAATTGGAAGGAGTCAGAGCTGAACAAGCTTCACTGATGGCTATGCACCAGGTGCTGTGCTTCAAAGGCAAGCTTTACAGAAATTCCCAACACTACCCAATGAAAAAGGTAGCTTTTTATAGAATAAGAAATTAGGGCTATGACCTTGCTTTTAGGGTCACAAAGCTGGTACATATCAGAATGAGATTTGAACTCTGAACTCTATCAGGTTCTAGAGCTCAAGCAGTAAAGAGTTCAACTGTGTTTTGGCATCTCTGAAGTGTTACTCAGGGCTTTTGCGCCCCTGGAGAGATCATCACCCTTGCCTGCAGGCAGCGATGCTTTTCCCATCCCTCCAGACACAACCGAATGCGATCTTCTTCGTCCATGAAGCCTTCTCTGACAGGCCCTGAGGGACCACTCCTGTCCTGCAGCCCTACAGAGGGCTGTAACAAATACTTTGGCAATACTGATGTTTTTTTTTTACATTTGTAGCTGTTTGTAAGTATTTCCCCTACTGGCTCTTGGTGAGTCACTCTATTTCTTTGTATGTCAATCTCCTTTCTTAAAATGGAGATTCTAATAGCACTTACAGTGTTGTGAGGAGAAGGGAACGCCAAGGGATAAAGCAACGAGAGGCCTTAGAATGGGACAGAACACGGGAAGTGATCAGTAGTAGTTAATAGGTTGGCTACTATTATTCTCACCATTTTTACCACTTGACTGAATACAGAGGAAATTCCGTTAGGTGTTTTTATACCCCCAGTTCCTGGTATCACATCTTGTACCCAGTAAGTGTCCCCCAAGTGTCTATTGAGCCAAAAACGGTGCCACTACTTCTTTCCTCTCTCTCGGATGCCGCTCTGCAGAGCTTCCCGTGCCTAGCAGCGTTCAGATTTGACTTCAGCTGAGTCTCTAGAATTCTTGTTTTAAAATATCTGTCTACTTAGCATGAACCTGTTAATTTCTCAGTTTAGTCTTTTCTTTCTTTGTTTCACTCCTTCTGCTATGCTTCCGTTCTGAGGGGTAGAAACAAACCAAGGAGTAAGAGGTTAGTTTCCAGTGATAAGTAGCTTGCTTTCTAGGGGATGGGAAAACTATACAGAGAACTACAAGTAAATGTACATACACTGCAAACAATCAGATAGCGTAAGAGAAGAGAGAATATTGATTAACTAAGGGGGTGGCTATTTTTGTAAGGTGGAAATCTCCTTTGATGAGACCTGTGTGATGGAAGAAATCAATCAAAGTGTCAGGCAAGAGTGTTGCCGGGTAATTGGACAGCATGTAAAGGGTCCTGAATTTGGAATTGGCTTGGAGATTATCAAGAATTGCACAGAAAGGTTGCTGTAGAGAATAAGAAAATGGAACCCATGAGCTTGGGGATGTCAGTACCTTTATGGTCATTTTATACACTAAAGTTTGAAATTTTTATAAAGACACTTGGGTTTCCACTAGAGACTTTAATACAGAAACTGACACGATTCCATTTACATTGTGAAGGGATCACTCTCACTTAAGTATAATGAAAAGAGGGTAGGAGGACAAGAGAGGATGCTGGGAGATCAGGGAGGGGTGGGGGTAACTGGGTAAAGAAGGTGAAGGGGTTAGGTAAAGAGCATATATGCACGCCCCGTGGACACAGGCATGGTGAAGGCCAGGGGAGGAGCAGGAGAGGGTAGGTGGAGGTGAGCAAAGGGGGGGGGGAGATGGGAGAAGTCCACAATAATGACAAAATTAAAAATTTTTAATTAAATCAATAAAGTAAAAAGCTATAAAAAATTTTAAAAAGTCATTGAAGAACTGCAGCGGGTGGTGATGGTTTGCATTTGGGTAGTTATGGAAGTTCTGGGATGTGTTTGCATTTAAGATTTAAAATTTTCTGGAACTCTCCAACTATTTATAAAAGTGGAGAGACTAGAAAAATAAATTTGTATGTAGTCATTGCCCACTTATTCAACATTCTTTGCTTCTTTGTTTTTTTTCCTCCTGTACCCTTCTTCTCCCCCACTCCCGGCCAATATTTTGTTTTATTTTACACACTACGGACACTTTTTAAATTGGGTAATTCTTCTAAACAGTTTTGTCAGATGAATACAATGAGGCCCCAAGCAGTGAAATCACGAGCTCTGTCATTAGTTAGAAGTGCCAGACCTAGAATTTCTTTCCTGCAAGTTTGCAAAATACCTTCTTTGGGTGGAAACTGGAAAATGTTTGTCAAACCAGTGACAGAAGTTACAACTCAAGTGACCAGAACATTGTAACTGCTCCACCAACGTTGGCCAGTATCGTCATTAATTTTCTGGGCATTTCTGAGCGAGGCCACCCACATTACCCGCCTATGATGATCTTGCAGTTTTCATACTCACATCTTACGAAATAGTTTGCACATTTCTGCTTTATCTTTTAGACTCAGCGGTAAACACTCTGTGTCCTGAGACAGTACCCGAAACACTATTACATCTGTCACTGCTTCGACTGTAGCACCAGCTACAAAGTTGGTGCCCATAAATGCTTAGGGATGGACTGATTGGTTTTTCACCTAGAGGCAGATTTTGCAGAAGAGGGAACATCAAATTGACTGGAGAAGGTTCTAGTCCTGCTTCAGTTTCCATAGGAAAGCCACTTAGACTCTCCATGCTTTGACTTCTGCTCTATAAAACTGGGATGATAGTCTCTGTCCCCATAACTCTCAGGGGTACAATGGTCCAAATAGGATAATTCAAAGCATAAATCGCAGCGCAAACACAAGGTTTTATTGTCCCAGGGACATTCTAGCCCTCTGTGCTTCTTGCCGCATATCACCACATTCTCGTTTAAATGAACACTCAATACTCGCCAAATGATTTTCCCTAAATCAATAACATAAACAAAGAAAACAAGATGATCTAGTAAAAGAGGCTCAGGAAATTGACTCTCAGGATGTGTGTACAGTATTCTTAGAAAGGTAGGCCGATATAATATGCCACAAACTCTCTAAGTCAGCGAGGAATTTACCAGAAAGCTTGCAAGTAAATGCATTTTCTACAATTCACTCCAGCGCAGCAATTCTCGGGAGATAACACCATTCATACTCCATTTCAAATTAAAAAACATATGCTTTTTCCTCTCTTAAAAAAATAAAGCAAAGGGAACATGGCCCATTTTCTTTCCTTTACAAAAACAAAAGCTTTTAAAATGATAAAAATTGCCTCTGCTTGATAAAACAGCCATCTGCATCTGATTTAGTTAAGTGTTATTCTTGTATCTTTTTATATTATTATTACTGCTGGTTGGAGAAAGATGCATAAATACAAAGCGGGTTCTTGGGGAAGTTCACACAATTTCATGTTCAGTTCTCCCTGAAACTTTGCCTCCCCTTCAGGCTGACACTAAAATGGAATCTTAGCTCTGAGTGGAAGGATTTGAAACAAAGCTTGACGAAATAGTTCTGATTATTTATGAGTAATAGCTTGCTGTGCCCCTCCCCCGCCTTTATGATGTTAGTGCAGAAGAGATCTTAAGAAACTTCAGAATGAAGGACAGCTATTGCTTTTGGCATTTATATGACCCTCTATTATAATCATTTTTATTAGTTATTTCTCACGTCAGTGGCGGAAGAGAGATTGGATCAGCTTAGTATTCAGAGTGGGTGAGCTCCCCGTATGCTGTTAACTCTCATGTGATGGTCGTAAACACCGAATGGCAGGCCATCTGAAACAGGCGCAGGGTGGGCTTCCAGAATATGCAATTAAGATAACGGAAGATGGCATCGCCTATACAAATGTCACCGCAGCTTCAGAACTAGCCTCTTGGAGAGGGCCCCTTTGAGTTTAGGACGAAGGGGGAGGAAAGAGAGTTTGTTGAGAATGCTCTTAAACGGGCTGTGCTGATATCACCAGCTGATGTCTGCAATAGCATCACTGTGAGAACGGGGGCTGGGTGCAGGTTTGACTACACAGCCGACCTTGAATAACACGGGTTTGCGCCGCACAGGTCTAGGTATAAGCACATTTTTTTCAATAAATACTATAAATGTATTTTTCTTCCTTATAATTTTCTTTATAACATTTTGTTTTCTCTAGCTTAATGTATTGTGAGAATATAGTAGGTAGTATCTATGACATACAAACTATGTGTTAATCAACTGTTTCTGTTATTGGTAAGGCTTCCAATCAATGGTAGGGTATTAGGAGTTAAGTTTTGGGGGAGTCAAAAGTTATAGTTGTGGGAGGTTGGCCTCCGAACCCCCATTTTGCTCAAGAGTCAACTGTACTATTTATCCCTGAACTGTGTGGTGGAAAATGGTGACTGTTCCTGCATCAGATGAAGAATTCGATCGGAAGACATAGATTTTAGTCCTCTGCTCTACAACCTACAAACTGCATGATTGGATCTTGTATCTTACAACTCTGGTCCCCTTTTGGACCAAAATGGGTACGATAACTTTAACCTTTCAGGGTAATACTGGGGAAGAAAGTAGGATTGCCAAACAGGGCAACCTGGACGCAGAGACAGCTACCAGAGAGCATCCTCAGCAGAAGGAATGTCATGGGCAAGGACTGTGGGGACTGGTGCCGAGGTGAAGGGTGCAGAGGCTCAGTGTGGTGGGACCTGGCAGGCCCGAAGGGGGGCAGCGGGCTCTAAGCTGGGACCAGGTCACAGAAGGATGGGGCTACTGTGCCAGGGGATTTGTGACAATGAGATGAGACACCATGGCTTAGTTTCTTTTTATTCCAGTTCTTTATTATTTATTGGTTTGTTTGTTCATTTTTGGTAGCAGAGAAGTGAAATGTTAAGTGGCTTAGGAAGAAAAAATTAATCCAATTAAGCAAAATGAATTAGAGAGGAAAGAGACATAGCAGGAAGGCCAGTGGGCAGGCTTTAGAAAAATGTGGTCCGAGCCAGTGTGATTGGGGGGAGAAGGAAGGCAGGGGAGAAATGCAGGGGATGGAGTTAGGATTCTGCAGGCAGCACCTGTCTACATGACAGATACACAGGCCGTGTGCGTCCTCCCTTACAATTTCCTCTGCTCGGCTGTCCTTTGCAATTTGGAGATGACCCCTCTGATGGTGATTACTGTGCTGTGTGCAGCTGTGGCTGAAGAAAGTGACTTGGGGGAGCAGGATTTACCACGAGTCAGAAGAAGCCTTGTGGAGACGAGTACGTAAGGAGGATCCAGGCTTTCACTGAACAGCCTTCCTTTCCTTTCCAAGCAGCCTCCGACCAATCTGCTCTTGCTTCCTGTGCCCAGTATCCCCTCTCTCACGAATGACAGAATCCTAGAAGGCCGGCTCCAAGGGATGGGCTCAGAAACACAGAGTGACATAGACACTGGCGGACATTGGACTAAAAAATAGTGTTTATAGTGGCAGAGGTTTGGGTTCAAAGAGCATTTCTATGTCCTACTGGCCGCACAGATGCAATAGTTCTGACCTTAGGTGAGAATAAAACATATCTTGGCTTCAATGTCCTCCCTTGTAAAATAAGTATACAAATTCAGAAACTGCATGTGTTATTGTGCATTAAATAAGATGACGCCCATTAAAGCATTCGGCGCAAGGCACAAGGCTTACTCACAGAATGGAAGGCGAGCAAATGGTAACTAATCTAATGAACATGAGGGACTTTGCATGCTCCCACTTCACATTTTCCCCGCTCGTTTCTCCCTCTCCCTGTCTCTCTCTCTCCCTCATAGTGACATGCCAAAGGGAAAAAAGGGCAGAGCAACAAGGACCCCGGCGTTTGAATAGCAGACAGCTTGGAGACTGATGCTGTCGCTAAGAGAGATGCGCTGGGGAGAGGGGTTAGGAGGAGCCGGTTTACGAGACTTTTGACGAATCTGTTCTTGGTCACATTGCCCTCAAAAACAGACCGGGATTGCAGCCTGCTTTGGAAATGCCGTCATGTTCCAGGACTAGTGGAAGGCAGAACACACGGGAACAGACATAAGGAGGGAAACTTAAGAAGAAGGAAAGGAAAAGCGAGTTCTTCCCACTGTGTCCACCAGTGGTCCAAGATGCGTGAGTTAACACGTCGCTCCTGGTTTCCACCCCTACCATTTCTGTCGAGCATAAAAAATAGACCCATTTATCACTGTGTCTGCATAATATCAGGATAAGGGTGTACGGTTCCCTGCCCTTAGCGGGGCCACTGGGACGAGTGTCCTCCTGAAGATTGTCTGAAAGAAAACAAATGAGCAGGCCCAGAAATTGGAGGCGAGGTGCTCCCTGTGGCGGGGGCGATGCCGAGATGATGACTCCTGGAAAATTGCATCGGTTTTATCCAACACAGGACTGTTTTAATCACTGCACCAGGGGACCGGCTTCAAGGACGGATGGATAATGCATGTTTCAGAGAGGCTGATAGGGAGATAGTGTGGATCCTTAACTGTCTTGAGCAGGATTTTAAGCGAGCAAATGTCCTTGCACATCTGCTTGGGGGTGCGGGGTACGAGTTTCAAAGGAAACTTCAAGGTTCCCCGTGGGCCCAAAGGAGCACTTGAGGAGGCAGACTATAGCAGGACTCTGGAGAGAGGCAGAGGAGGCATATTTTGCAAAGTCAAACCAATCAGAGCTTAATATCCCCCTACCTCGCCCCCCCAGCCCCATCCATGGGAAGTAACTGAAAGACAAATGATTGATAAGCAGACAAACAGACGCCCTGACAGATATATTAACCTTACAGCATTCTCACTTCCAAATTTTCTAAACCTTTGTTATGGAACTGACTCTGGTGCCGAGAATTCAGAGGCACCAGGGGTTTGGGGTGGGTGGGGGTTTATATTTACTCTCAACTCTGTGAATTTAATGGACTAGGGAGAGGCGTTGGCATTAAATTATCCAGGCTCATATCCCAGCTTTACTACGAACTACTTGTGCAACCTTGGGCAGCTCACTTAACGTCTCCAAATCTGGTTCTTCTCTTGCAAAGTATGAGTAAGTGTTCCTAACTGATGACACTTGCAAACCTGAAATGTTATAGAATAGCAGTTGCCGTGACAGTGGTTCTTCTTTTTATATTTGCATTATTATTTTAGTGAAAGGGGTTGCTCTGTGATGACAAAGACGTCCTCTCGCCTCCCTGGACCTTAGTTATCTTCTATGTTCAGTGCAGCACTGTGATTAATGATATGTACAATAATAATATTTAAGGAGCTCTCATGCTATGTCCAAACTGTTCTAAACACTATACATGCATTTACTCAAAAATCAGCTGATGCTATAGGTACTATTATTGACTTTATTTTGATATTGAGAAAAATGAGACATGGAGAGGTTGAGCTTCTCATCTCTGGTCACACTGCAGGTAGAACTGAGATATGATTTCAGGCTTGTAGCTTCAGGGCTACCTCTCTAACTTCTCTGGCACCAGCCTAAGAACACAGGCCATCAGAATAACACGGGGCCCAGAAACAGGTTACTGTATTTGCAGGTCTATCTCTTGGTCCCAGGGATACATCTTACCCTCCAAAAAACGTCTTATAAAAGTCTTAGCTTAAGGAGAGAAGCCCCTGCTGTCACTAGCAGTTTCTCTTGGTGTAGATACCTGCAAGGCTAGAAGGGGGTTGTTTCAATTCGAGGTACAGAAAACAGCATGCAAACAAACAAACAAACAAAAAGCTTCTGAAGAAGGAGCCACAGAACCATGGATTGTATTAAAGATGGAAGAGACAAAAGAACCCATCCAGACTGTCTTTCAATTTCCAGATGGTGAAGCTGAGGTGCAGACGGGGAGTCTAGACCAAGTTCACACAGCGAGAAAGTAGTAGAATAGGGACTGGACCCTGATGACTCCCAGGCCAGTGCTCTCTGCCTTACAATAAGTGCTCAGCATTGAACTCAGACCTTGGTACAGCATTGAGACCCTGCTGTGGCCTTTTATGTGCATGGAATCTAAACACAATGATCCAAAAACACTAATATATTTTTATTTACACATTGGAAAAATTGACTTTGACTAAGGTGAAACACCCCTATTGAAGCAAAAATCCTGAATTGCTTAGTACAGGGTTGGGTAGACAGTAGGTATCTGATCAATATTTCTTAGGTTAGACAGAACCTCTTGACGGCAGACATGACTTTTACATTCATCTCCCAACTGTATCTGCCATCTCAAGTCCTTAGCTGAGTTTGTGCATTTAAAGATATAATTCATTGTTTCCATTATTTGTGAATCAGCTAATGCATCATATTCTATTTGATGAGCAACTTGGAATAAAAAAAAAAAAGAGAGACTATATTAAGCTCTTACTGCCCTGCCATTGAAAGGAGGCCCTAGCACAATTCCTGGCTCACAGCAACCTTCCATAAACATTAGCTGTTAGCACTGCTGTTCAGAGAGCTTGTAATGGCCTCTGGGGACAAATGATGGCTACTGAACTATCCCTATTTTCTCCAAGAAGCCCCAAAGTAATAGGGAGATTAGCAAATAATGAACATAATACAATTATTAATGGCAAAATCACAGAGATTTGTGGATGCTAAAAACGAGTAGTTAATTATTTGCTGCTATTGAAGATAAGCTCAAAGCAGACCTTAGAGAGAAAAAATGCTGGATAGGGTTTTGACGGATGAGTAGGAGCAAGGAGAGCTACTTCAGTAAGAGCAAACTGGAAAGAGAAAGTGTGGGATTTATTCAGAACATTCACAGAACTGCAAATAGGCCATTGATCACTGGAAAGATAAAAATGGGGGATGACATAGCCAGATCTGCATTTTAGGAAGGTGACTTTGCCAGGAGCTCAGATACTAGGGGAAGAAAAATGTTGCAAAGGAGAGGAGAGTACTAGGAGGCTACTGAAATAAGAGACACAATCCAGCAATCCCACTCCTGTGTACATATCAAGAGGAAACGAAAAGAGACATCAGAGATATCTTAACTCTCGTGTTCCCTCCAGCAGTTTCATTATTTGCAATATCCAAAATATGAAAACAACCCAAGTGTTTGTCAACAGATGACTTGATAAAGAAAATGTGGAGCATTATCGACACATTATTATCGACATATAAAGAATATATGGGATATTATTCAGCTATGAGAAAGAAAGAAATCCTGCTGTCTGCAAGGACATGAATAGACCTTGAGGGGATTATGCTAAGCAAAATAAGCCAGGCAGAGAAAGATGAATATGTCATGGTATCATTTATATGCAGGGTCTTATTTAAAAAAATTTTTTTAAGTATGTTTTTATTGATTTCAGAGAGAGGAAAGGAGAGGGGTAGAGAGAGAGAGAAACATCAATGAGAGAGAAATATCCATCGGCTGCCTCTTGCACGCCCCCTACTGGAGATCGAGCTCACAACCTGGGTGTGTGCCCTGACCTGGAACTGAACTGTGACCTCCTGGTTCATGGGACAACACTCAACCAACTGAGCCACACCAGCTGGGTGAATCTTTTTTTAAAAAGTCAAACTTAAGGAAACAATAGAAAATAGTAGGAAGTTGTTGCCAGGAGATTGGGGGAATGGCAGGGAGAGGTTGGTAAAGGGTAAGACTTTTCAGCTATGGGATGAATAAAGCAGGAGACTCTAGTGTATAACTTGGTGACTACAGTTGATAACACTGTTTGTGTAACTGAAATTTGCTAAGACAATAGAACTTAAATGTTCTCAATAAAAAGTGGTAAATATGTGAGGTAATGGATGTGTTAATTAATGAATTAGATGGAGGGAGTCCTTTCACAATGTACACGCATATCAAATTATCGCAATGTACACGTTAGCTTACAATTCTGTCCATTATAATTCAATAAAACGGCAAGAAAGGATTGTCTTTAGAACAGACTTAGGCACAGATATAATTTAGGTTTAACAGCTTATTCTGTGCTCATTTGAGTCAGGGGGATACTGTCTTGAACATTTAATTATTGAATGAGCAACAGGGAGAATTAAAATTTAGAATAAGGAAGTAACATAGACAAGAGATGCTCGAGGCCTGAATAGTTGGTAGAAGAGGAGAGAGACAGACGGAGATTTTTGAGTCAAAGTTGGTGGGCTCGGTGAGAGGCTGGATGCAGGCGCTGAGGGGCAGGAGTGGGCGCTGCCTCCGTGGCGAGATGACACCAGCCCAGCAGGCTCCCCAGCTCTCTGCGGGGCTCACCCCCCTTCAGCACAGGTACCCAAGTGCCCCCCGACACCTGCAAACGCAGCCTGCTCTCTTCCCAGAGCCAGCTACGAGTGGGGATCCTGGCGCATTCCTCCTGCACCTCTCAACCCTGTTGTGTTTATCACTTGCGCTATTTGTCTTTGCTGAGTGAACATGACCATCTGTTACTGTAACCCAACTACGAAAAAGGGACGCTTTTATTTTTCCTCGTGTCACTTTGTACTGCTTGGGTGACACCTCAAGGAAGAAAAAAGGCAGAAAGCAACAACAAACGGCATCGGTGATGAAAAGGGAGAGGCTAAGCTCCCATCCCTCACACGTTTTCGCAACTCGCCACATAAAAAGCCCCACAAGATGTGCGGTAACATCAGTGCCGACGCTCATCCAGCCGTCTGCACACACTGTGTCCCTCACAGGGCCCGTTTCTTATATATCCTGAAGGGTGTTTTTCTTCTTTCCCTTTATTTTATTTTATTTTTTTAAATCTGCTCACCTGGCAACAAATGGAAGATTATAAAAGCATGCTGCAAGGTCTCTATAACTTCTCAGACTCTCTCGGTAACACATGGTGCCCGAGCCCAGATTATTGAACCTGTCAACTAAACCTCTATAATACCAACTCAACCTACTTTTCCCTCAAAAACATCTCCTCTTACTCAGGCATTGAAAGCCTGTACCAAATGCAATTACTTATAGCTCTCAGGATGAGAGACATGCTTTTCTACATCTGTTCTCTTAGCCCAGAATATCCTTTTCCAATGTCCCCTCGTGACTCTCCGCACCCGTGTCACTGACCTCTTTTCCATCCCGTTAGGGTGCCATGTCCCCCCTACTTTTCTCTACTTCACTCATCACCACCCCTAACCCAGGGAATGTCAGCCATCGGCCCCCCTGTCACTCCTTCAAGGAAGTAGGCCCTCCCTGAAGACCCTTCCCACCCTCACCGGATGATGTCAAGTCACACTGTAGGTTTCCTGTCGTGTGATAGTTACAGTCATCTCTCATGACACATACATGCGATTATTAGATTAATGTCTGTCTCCTCTCTAGACCGTGAGCTCCGTGATGCTCATAGAGTTTCCCCAACGACTAGCATAGTGCCTGGGACATGGTGGGAGCTCAGTAATCACATGCTGAAGAAATGCAGCACTAGGGGAATGAATGGGTTAGTCAGTGAATGTGAAAACCCTAGTCAGTCCTCAAGGACTATCTCTGATACCGCCTCCTACAGAAAGCCTTGTCTTACGCTTCCTCTCATCTCTGATCTCTCCATCATTTGATATTTAAAACATAGTTCCTATATTTCCCTTGTGAAATTTTTGGAGAATGGCTTCTGTTGCAATAAGGGTGCTATTTTTTAACCTCCTGATTAATGGCAGAATCTAAGGGAAAAAGCTTCTCTGAAAAACTGGCCTTCCCCTTTATATTCTGGGGTTAGGCAAAGATACGGCTTCTGAAAGCTTTTCTGGCTTCACCCATTAAACAGAGCCCTCTAAAGCTTGTCTGAGCTATGCTCAGGCTCTGTGTACCTATTTAAATGCTTCAATTTAAAGATAAGGAATCTGTGATCTCTAGAAGGGGAATAAGTCATCAGCAACTTAATGGCAGAGTTTTGTCCAGAACCCAGGTCTCCTGACGTACAGCCTAATCCCTTCTCCAATATTCTATGTTTGTTGTCATATAAAAACAAATAGACATGGCTGAGAAAAAAGAGACAGCGTATTTATTTCCCTCCACTGGAACACATTCCTAAGATGGGACAGACGGAGACATTATTTATCCTGGATGGTGGCTTCCAAGTTTAATAAAGCAAACCTTCTTGCCAAAAACTGGCAGGGTGATTCTCTACAACGTTGTGAAGAACCACTAAATTAGCCACATCCATCACAGGCTGACATGTTCCTGGGATGACACGACATTAAGAGCAAGAGGCCCCAAATGTAGGTGTCATTAATAACCAAAAATGATTTCACAAAGCAGTATATTAATTGAAAGGTTTTCAAAATTTTAGAGCTTGAAATGGCTTTGGAATCAGTACATATTTTACTTGAATATATATGTGTGAAAGTGGCCTTACTCGAGGCTGTCTTCAATTCAATCTATTTTAGCGAGACAGCATGGTTTGTTCCAAAAAAGTCTCTGCTCTACCACAGACTTCCTGTGTTACCTTAGGGAAGTCAACTCTCCTCCCTGTTTCATCATTTGTAAAATGAAACTCTTGGATCAGCTTAATGGGTCATTTCTCCAAAGTAACCCAAAGCCTTTGCAGTTCCTTTGAGCACACAGTTCATAACGATCGAGCCTGTGAAAGGCACTGGACTAGATGTTTTAGACACAGAGCATAATTCCTGACTTCAGGGTGCTCAGAGTGTAAAGAACAGGGCTGATATGTAAGTAGCCACTGGAATACAATGGAAACCAAGAGAAAGCTCAAGTAGGCCATGTTAGAAAAGAGAAAGGACTTACAACTATGGATAGAGACGGGTTATTTAAATGGGTGAAAGAATACGATATGTAATACGATATGCAGCTTTTTGCTAATAAACTTTATAGATCTTGAAAATTATTTTCTCAGTAAACGGAAATGATCAAGATGGATATAAGCATATGCTAAAAGTCAGAAGTGCACAGTGATGATGGATGGAAACTGAAAATCACCCAGGTAATACAGAGGGACTGCAGAGCCCAGGGTGTTCAATGGAAAGGTTTTAAAATCTTTAAGAAACACAGTTTCTACATAATTCTGATATTTCTTAAGTACATAAAAAAAGAAAGAATGCTTTAAAATGTATTCTACAAATTTGTAATAAACTTTATACTTACTCCAAAATGTGAGAAATATAGCATATAATTTTACCTACATGTGTAAATGGAAACTAGCATGAGAAACATACTATTAAATCAGGACCAAGACTACCAGTAATGGCCACACGATGAGGCCAGGCCACTTCTTACACAGATAATCATGATAAAAACTAGACAAAATTAATAAAAACAACCATTTAAAGGCATCACAAAATAAAAAAGAGCTGGTCAAAACTGCAGAAGAGCTTATACTCACACTGCTACTGCACCATAAAAGAATTGTGATGGTGGTGCTTTCTCACCTAAGGGTGCTGCGCAGCCTTCGCGGAATTCCAGTGGCAGAAAAGTGGAAGCCCTCTTGGTTTCAGGTGTTCATGGACAGGAATGAGAGGAGTGAGAGGTTAAAGGAATCAGAAGGTTAAGGGAGAAACTTTAATTCATAGGAATCACAGGGAAGATGAGCCCCCCAAAAGCTGACCACTAAAATAAACAGATATGGGGAATACTCAGAAGATATGTCTAAAAAAAGCAACAGCTCAAACCAAAAAACTGAGCAAAGATAGCTGTTTCTGCATGTCACAGAGAGACACAATTCAGTGTGAGTACAGCAGTTTAACTGCCTCTTAGAACTGACAGTCCTCACAGGAACACAACAGATTCTAGAATCTCCGTAACATATTATCTGCAATGTTCAGTTTTAATAAAAAATTACCAAGTGTGAAAGAACCAGAAAGTATGAACAATAGGTAGGAAAACAAACAATTAAAACCCAGTCAGTAGAAACTCAGTGGGCCCACTCTTGGATTTAGCAGGCAAAGATATCAAAGCCACTAACATAAATGTATTCAAAGATATAAAGAAAAATAAGTTCAGAAAATGAAAAGAAAATACAATATTAATGAATGACTAGAAAAAAATGTTAACAGAAAAACAGAAATTATAAAAATAAATTAAAAAAATTTTATCTGAAAAGTGTAATATCCGAGATAAAAAAAATTACTAGATGGGTTCAACAATAAATTTGAGATCAAAGAAGAAAGAATTGGTGAACTTGAACAAAGATCAATAGAAAGTTTTCAATCAAAATAACAGAAAAGAGAAATATTTTAAAGTATATATATAGCTTCAGAGACCTATAGTCAATATTGGGCAGTCTAACAATTTGACTCCCAGAAGATAGAATGGGGCAGAAATATATTTAAAGATGTAATGGTCAAAATTTTCCCAAACTTGTTGGAAAAAAACATAATTTATAGATCTAAGAAGCTCAATTCAATAACCCCCAAGAATTATACAGACTCAAAAAAAAAAAAAAACACATAATGTGTAAGTACATCTTAGTAAAATTGCTGAAAGCCAAAAAATATAGAAAGAAATAAAATCAACTAAATAAAAACCACACATTGTAAACAGAGACACACTTATATAATTAATAGCTGAATTATCATCAGAAACAATGAAAGCCAGAAAATAGTGGATTTAAATATTTAGTGTTTAAAGAAAAAAACAACTAAAGGTGTTATAAAGACATTTTTAGATAAACAAAAAATGACCAAATTCATTGCTATTGACAAATTTAAAAGAATTCTAAAGGAAAACTTTCAGGATAAAAAATAAATATCAGAAAGTACCTTATATATATAATGGTGAAAACATATATATTTTTAAAATTTTATTATAAAATTTAAAAATTAAAAAGGATTTGAAGAGACATTTCATAATAGAAGATAGGCAAATAGCCAAAAAGCACATGAAAAGACACTCGATAATACAAATCTAAATGTATGTGGTTTTTAAAAAAGTCAAAACCAAGTAACACTAACTTCTGGTGTAGAAGTCAGAACAGTGTTTACCTGTGGGGAGCAGTCATGAATTGCAGATGGGGCCTCTGATGAATTTCTTTGTCTGGGTGTAGGTTCAAAACATTTGTTCACAACGCCTTATGTACACATATATGTTGACATCACAATAAAAGGTTTACTAAAAAAAATTCCAAGGCTGGTTTTATAAAGTTAATAAGTTATTTTAAAGTTTATCTCCGAGTAAACTATCTGAGAAGAGGCACAGAATATTGAAGATGAACAGAGAGAAAATATTTCTATGGATGTGAGCTTGTAGGTTTGGTGTCAGGCCATCCTGAGCTTTCACCTCGGTTTGATTAGATAATATGTAATATGTCTGTTTCCTCAGCAGAAACACACATATAATAATGATGCCTATTTCACAGAGCTGTTTGAAAAGACAAATCAGATATATTTTGTGAAAGTATTAAGCACAGTATACTTAAATATTATATGTTGGCCATGATCAGGAAATGGTAGCTAGTAAAATAATAACAATATTAATAATAATGAAATAATAACAATAAGAATAATATTATTATAAACCAAACTAATTTAAAAAGAGAGTAATGGTAGAGGAACTGGCTGATGGATTATTTTTAAATCTTCATAGACTGATCTGAGTCTATATAGGGTGGGGCAAAAGTAGGTTTACAGTTGTTTGCATGGAAAATAATATGATAACTAATAAATAATAATACAAGAATAAACTGTTTCACATACTCACAACTGTAAACCTCCTTTCTCTCCACTCTGTATATAAATCAATATATAATACTGGTAGCATTTCAAATCAATGGGGATTGAATGAGTTGTATCATAAATCATCTTCAGATTCCAAGGCAGATAGCTAAAAGAGATAACATTTTTGTGAGGCAGACATGACAGACAAAGGGTGATATATAAAACCCGTAGGGGGCAAGAAAGATCAGCAGCGCAGTGGGAAGTGAACCAGAGGGCCCAAGTAAGAAAATCACAACAGAAAAAATTTGTGTATGAGTTCAATATGCAAAGGAAAATATAGGGTGTCCCTAAAAAATGTATACACACTGTAACAGCTGACGGCTCAATTTTGAAAATGAAATGTATTTTAATAAACACCGCCTTTATCATTATTCAAAGTGTGTGTATACATTTTTGGGGGACACCCTATATAACTCACAGAGGGATCATGTTAGATCAACAAGGTACACATTTTTGCTTACTCAACAGCTATTAAGCAGCACATGCTTATATTACCTCAGTGAGGGGATGGGCATACGTTGCTTTGGGGAGTACAAATGAATAGAACCTCTTTTGGAAGAAAATTTAGAAATGTATATATCAAAAGGCTTAAACTTGTACATCCTCACTGATCCAGAAATTCCTCCAGTCAAAATTTCTCAAACAGAAGTAATTGTAATCACACTCAAAGATTTAGCTCTAAAGAGAGTAATTTCTTTCTTGTTTGTAATGTGAAACATTTGGACTTAACTGTAGTTCAAACAATAGGGAATTGTTTCATTCATCCAAGGACATCCTTTTCAACAGCGACACTGATAGTGCGAAATAATTTTAGAGGCAGGGGATAATTTTTACAAGATACCCTTCCATTTCAAAGAACTGATTACAAGACAATATGGGCAGTGTGATTATATTCTTACACACTAAATACTTCTATACATTTGGAGAAAAGACTAGAGGTAGCATCCACTACAATATTAACAATATTTGCAACTGAATGGACCAAATTATTGATAATTATATATTTTTTATTCTGCTTACCTATTTTTTTAAAAGGCCCTACAAGGTGCATATATTACTTTACAATTAAAAAGAAAGTTATACTATTTGAATGCAATCCATGTAAATGTAGCAGTACCCATAAGGTGCTTTAGTAGTTTAAAAAAAGGGGGTGTATATATAAATGCTCTTTGCTAGGATACAGATTATCTTTGAGTTTTGGCAGTTAGAAAGAAAAAAAAGACAACAGGCATACAAAAATTGTGGAGACTCTCCTAGCAGGCAAGGAACCAGTATGTACAAAAAACAGGGAGGTTTAGGTCATTTTGTAGACAATGAACAAAGTTAAATGTCACGAGAGTTGCTGCCTCTCTACCTTTCAGTTGGTCTGGGCTAGAAGCAAAGTTGGAGACATAAGCAGACATCAGATCATAGGAGGTCAGTCCAACGGGCCCTGCAAGGGGCTCAGGCTTAACCTTCTAACGGACGGAAACCACTGAATGGACAGAGAGCATGACTAGGCCTGGGTTTCAGGAGAGTCCCCCTGGCAGCGTTGTGGGGGATCGATGGCATTACGGAGAGCAATTGGAGATCAGATACTTACCAGGCCATTGCCATGGCCCTGGCACCAATGAGGGCTTGCGATAAGGCAGGGACTAATGCTGGGCTGAGAAAGAGACGAGTCGGAGAGAAATTTAGAGTATAGAATTAACAAGATGTGGCGACTATCAAGGCATGGAAAGTGAAAATGAGAAAAACATCAAGGAAGCCCTAATATGTTATTTTTAACACAGAATGCAAGGATGTATAGGTGAAGTCATGTTTGCCTGATTTTGCCTATATGCTTTCTACTTAGACAAATACAGAAATACATATATATATACGCCCAGTTAATTAAAATCACCGATGCGCCTTTAAACTTAACAGAACCAAACCAAAGCAAATAACAAAAGACTTAAGGTAAATAAAAAGGGAGGAATGGGAAGAACTAACAGACACAGAATCTACAAAGAAACTAGAAATTATTTTGGTGCCAAGTAAGACCTTTTGGCCAAGAGAAAATGTTAGTGAATCTATGATTCAGACCTAATGGGCAGAGTTTATTTTTCTGGTCTGCATAGAGAACCATTTTCCCCCACCCCCCAAAATAGTACTTTTTCATATTGGGGAATGCCACTTGCTTTTTCCATTCTTTGTTCCATTTGTATTTAAAGTTCTTTTCCTGTTGTTTCTGCTTGCTAAGAGCATAACTACAGCATGATATAAGCTTTTGCTGTGTTCGTGACTTTTTTGTGCTGGTGCGGAAGAAACAGCGTGGGAAGCAAGGCACCGCGGGGGGAGCAGAATGTACAGTTTCAACAGTCACGGGAGCTGTGTTTGGTGCCCACGGCGCCCACTCTTATCACAGCTCTTGACGCGACGCACAGCATGCAGTTGCTCTCACCAGTTCTCCTCTGAGAGAGGGTTTGTTATGTGAAATGAGGCAGGGACTCTGTTAGGTGGGTCCATGAAGAGAGAAGGGAGAGAGAGGGGAAGAGAGAGAGACAATGTGAGCAGACAGGTGTGCGATCGATCATTCATTCAGCAAGTGTTTCGAGTACGCCCACACCGTGCCAGAGACAGGCATGCCCGAGTCCTAACACAGTGGGCCCTGACTCTGCCCAGTCTCCCACGCCAGTGCCTTCCATGGGCCCAGGCCATCAGCCAGAGCTCAGCAATCAGCGGTCATCTGCATGTGACCAGCATCTGGGTCTCCATCATCTGTCTCCTAGCCATGTGACCCGGGCAGGTCCCTTCACCACTGAGCCTTCTGTTTTCATACACAAACCTTGGATGTGTTGAGGGCAGATGAAGGAAGTGGGGTGGTATCAAAGCAGATTTCTTCATAAAGTGAATAAAAGTGGGGGGCAGCCTGTCCGCTCTCCATCCTGGTTGTTGCCAGGCCCGCAGACTCGCCAGGTATGTGTATCAGATGATGACAGTGGGGGAGGGCTTGGAGGTGGAAGTGTTTCTCATTCATGGGGAAGCCAAATGCCTGGTGATTAAGAACACACCCTGGAGTCATCTCAAAATTCTGAGGCTAAAATTTCTTGTCCCGTGAGTTCTTTCTCTTTTTTCCCCTTTTTTTGCTCTATCAAAGAGGGTATTGGGGGATAAATGGTGATGGGGGAAAAACAAAAATAGAACAAAGAAAAAGAAATAGAGTTCTTGTCCCACTAGTTATTCACCTTTGGTGAAATTACATAACTTCTTTCTTGCTCTATAAAGCAGAGATAACAACTACGATTTATTGAGTATGTACAATATTCCAGGCACCATGATGTATACATAATCAGTCTCCAAACTGTCTCTGTGAAAGAGATGATGCCCTAATCTCCAGTTTATACCTAAGAAAACTGAGACTCAGAGAGGCCAAGTAACTTGCCCAGAGTCACACAGCTGATAAGTAAGTAGGCTGATTCCAGGACTGAGCCTCTAGACACCACCCTGCATTGCTTCTCTCTACAAGTGATGCGAGGCAGTAATAGAATGCTGAGGGATAAATATGAAAAAGTGCTATGGGAATTATTTAGGTTAAGAGGCAGTAGAAGTGAGTTGTTGGCACAAGAAAAGCATCATTATTATAATGATAACTCCCATTTCCTGAGTGTATATAATAGAGTAGGCAGTAAGCTGGGCGCTTTATATATTTCATTTCATTAAATCTTCACATATCCCTTGCCAGGTAGTTATTACTTTTCTTATTTTATGGGCCAAGTAAGTAAGAGATTAAATAACTTGTTAATGTCCCACTAGTTAGTAAGTGGCAGAGCCGGAATTCGGACCTGCCTGCCTGAGGCCCCTGCACTTTCCTCTCTGCCACAGTTCTTGCCACAGGCGGAGGATCAGGGGCAGG
This sequence comes from Miniopterus schreibersii, assembly GCF_964146895.1. Lineage (NCBI taxonomy): Eukaryota > Metazoa > Chordata > Mammalia > Chiroptera > Miniopteridae > Miniopterus > Miniopterus schreibersii. Next base: position 13,854,345 of record NC_138111.1, on the reverse strand, counting down.
ATGTGAAATGCTGGGGACTGAATCTTGGTCCACGGTTACACACAGGGGACATGGTGCATAGCAAAGCTGAAGCATAAGCTAATTCAGGTGCAAAACGCTAACCAAGAATCTTGGGCTTTACCTTGCAGACAATGGTGAGCCATTAAGATATAAACAAGAGCATGACCAGAAATTGTCCCACAAACATGTCTAGAGAAACTTTGTCTCTTGTTGCTGGCATTCTACCCATCCCAACCCCACAGTGCACTTCTTCAATCCTGGCAAAAAGGTGTCCTCTGAATACAGTCTACGGTACTTCTATCTTCCCTGAATTTTACGGGATTTACTGACGGTACTTCTGGGCGAACATCAAGTGGTATTTGTATTTTACTGCCTATTACTTGCCTTTTCATCTAGGCTGCCATCTCCTGGAAAACAGGCATTGTGTCTTGGGTTTCTGTGTGTTAAGTGCCTGTCCTCATGTGTGTACGTAGTTGGAACTTTAAAAATGCTGCTATTGGGGATGTGAGGGGTCTGGCATCCCTGTGAAAGGGCTGCCTCCTCTCCAAAGGAGCAGCTGGAAGAGAGAGAAAGTTGCTTCCCAGCCAAGAGTCAGGAGACCTAAATCCATCCCAAGGTGACCAGCGGCGACCAAACTGGGAGAAATCCCTTCCTACAGTAAGCCCCAATTTCATTGTCTGTCCAAAGGAGCCAGAGCTTCCTCTGAGAACTCTATTTTAAAAAGGGAGTGAAAACACCAGGCGGGTGCTGACCATACAGCCCAGCTTTATTAATGGCTAGAGGTAGAAGCATGATGTGGGCCCGGGGTCAGAATATCCTGTTTAATCTGGGCTCCACCTGGGTGCAGGCTACTTGTTACAGGCCGAATTGTGTCCCTCAAAGTTCATATGTTAAACTCCTCACCCCCAGTACCTCAGAATATGACTGTATTTAGTGATAGGACCTTTAAAGAGGCAATTAAGGTAAAATGAGTTTATCTGGGTGGGGCTTATTCCAAGATGACTGGTATCCTTACAGAAGGAGATTAGAAACATCCAGAGGGAAGGAGATGGGAAGACATAGGGAGAAGACCGCCATCCGCAAGCCAGAGAGGGAGCCACAGAGGAAACCAGCCATGCCAGCGCCTCCAGGAGGCTACATTTCTGTGTTTAGACTACCCAGTGTGGGGCACTTTGCTCTGGCAGCCCTAGCAAACAAATGCACCCCGTAACTTCTTCGAGCCTCAGTTTGTGGTTGTATAAAAGGGACCATCATACCTAACCTCAGGGAGGTGTTTGAGGCTTACATATGATTTATGTAAAAGAGGTAGGTCCTTTATGGAGGATGCCTGGAAGTTGTAGCAATGGGAGCAACAGTAGCAGCGGGTTCGTGATAGGAAAATATCATTGCTTCTAGTCCACCAGGCCCCTGAGGGGGTCGAGGGAGATGACAGTTCTGATGTGAAATATGGACTTCACTGGGGTCCAAGGGCCTGGCTGTGAACCCGGCTCCACTGTGGACTATGTACGTGAGCTCGATGGTTCTCAACCTCCCTCGCCTTGCTCTGCAGCCCCTTAAACATAACTCGCAGCCGCCTCCTGGAGCTGCTCAGAACAGAAACGGCGAGCAGCGTGGAACAGGTATTAGGATGCGTCAGGAACCCTCCGAAGCCCTTTCCCTCATTAGTGAACTCATTAACTCATCTAATATGCAGAGTCTGGGGATTTGGTAAGACTGTTTTTCCCATTTTTATAAAGGAATGCATCTGTTGCACGGAGTGAGGAGGAACTGGCTCCAAGTCACAGAGTTAGTAAAAGGTGGAGCCAGGGTTCAAACTGGGACAGGAAAACAGAAATGAAAAGAAAACGCGGGGATATTAGCTCCTTAAACGTTACTTATCCGACGTTATTGCTCTTTCCTATGCTTTGCTGTTAGCTCCCTCTACAGCCCTGGGGAACAGGGGGTTCATTCCTGCCAGGACTAGAATATTTTTTTTTGTAGGTGGAAGAGGGGTTTATTAACCAATGTCACCCCAATAGCTTCAATACAAATTTTAAAAAGTAGAACCTTAATCAGAAGACAATATAGCGGCAGAAGCACGTGTGAGGAATCCCCTATTCCAAGTCCCCAGGGTGGACATTCTCACCTTCGGACCCTTAAGCACATCACCGTGTCCCCTTGTGGGGAAGTGGGACCATGCGACCAGGTCATCCAATGATGACAAAAACCACGTGTGCCACTAGTGGGTCCAGAGCACTTAATTGCCAGCGTGGCAGCCTTCCGAACTGAGGTTCCCTTTGGTGTGGTGAATAGCAACGGCTGTGAGGCTGTCTGCTCTTCACCTGGGTGGCGGAGTGACTAAGGGCCACGATGAGCCTTCTGACTCCCAGCAGACACGCAGCTCAGTGAGAAGTAAGCTCTTGATGACTTAAGTCACGACATTTTAGAGCTGTTTGTTACCGCAGCATAACAGCCCACCCTGACTGATGCATCTGTCCCATGAGTTCATTTACTCTGCACCTCCCTGGGAATCTTCCTGGGAATGTTCCATGATACTCTCAATTCCCGAGGTCCTATTTGTCTCCTCTCTGACTTTCTCTCTTTCCATGTTCAATTCTATTTTTCTTCCCTCTACAGTTTCTCTCTGCAGTCCTCTTTACCAGGGGGTGTCTTCCAGAGGAAACGTAACTCCAATTGTACTTAGGGGCAGAATCACTCTGTCTGCCCTCCTTCTGTTCAAATTAGGACAGGAAGTTGGAACCGATCCTGGGTCCCGCTCATGAAATGCAGCCATTTCTACAAGTACAATGAAAACTTGGGCAAAGTCTGGGTCACTCTGGCCACTTTGTGCACGTCAGACCTCATCTTCCCAGTGATGAGGCTGTGTCCATCCATGACTGCCTTGAGTATGTCCATTTAACAAGGACAAGAGTGGCCGATATGTCCCTAACGGGCCTTGAAAATTCACTTGACTAGCGTGAAATGGGTCAATAAAAATGAGAAATGAAATTGAGGTCAGAGACTTTCTCTGGAGAGATAGTAAACAGCACAGAGGCATCCTCCATGCCCCCACAGTGCTGCTGCTGACTGACCAACAGCCAGAGGAAATGTCCCTCCCTGCTCTGTGGTGCCCCAGGAACCTTGGAGAAACAGGGAGTGGTGAGGGAATCTCGCAAGACAGGCTGTATCCATAACAGGCGAGCTTGTTGCTTCGATTCCTAATTCTATATCTGTAGCTAAACTCCCAGGGCTATGCTCATGGATTATGGCTGGGGATTTGGCTAGGGGGTAAGTATTGTGAGGGCGGTGATGAGATCTTGTTCAAGATTATATTTTGGTACCTGGCACCGTCCATGGCATATAGTAAACAGCTTATGATTTCTGATGAAATAGCCAATGGATATATGAATGTCTTAGTCCATTTGAGCTGCTATAACAAAAACACCATAAACTGGGCAGCTTATAAACTGCAAGCATTGACATCTCAGAGTTCTGGGGGCAGGAAAGCCCAAGATCATGGCACCAGCAGGTTCGATGCCTGGTGAGAACGTGCTTTCTAGACAATTGTCTTATCGCTGTAACTTTACACGGCAGAAGGGACAAAGGAAGCCTGTTGGGCCTACTCAAGCCCTCTTGTCTGAGTCACCTGCCAAAGGCCCTACTTCCTAATGCCGTCACATGGGGGCTAGGGTTTCAACACATGAGCTGGAGTGGGGGCACACAAATGGATCAACTGCTTAAGTTGCTCTCCTCTTACGTGTCTCTCTCTCTCTCTTCTCTCTATCTTCAACCCTCAAATCCCCTGCCTTTACCACCGGGCCTGGCTCCCTGCTCATGGAGCCCTTCTCTGAGTGTTGTCTATGTGCCTGTCACTGTGCCAGGCAACGGGTGTGAGGCCACCACTGAGGCAAGGCTCTGCTATTCTCACTTTAGTGGGAAAGACAAACCTTCGCACAAACGATCTCCAAGGCAGTGTAAGTGAAGAAAGTGTGGGGGCAAATGAAAAAGAGGAAAGCTCCTCCAGAGAAGAGGGGGAGAGGAAGAGATGGCCCCTCCCCTCGCAGTGGTAACTCCTGACCTGAGGGTTGGGTGGGTGAATAGCAATTTGCTCTGTGAATCCATCCGAGGAAGAATTTTCCAGGCCGAGATTATATCATATAGCCCTGGGTATGCGAACAGGACAGAGATATGGGCCATCAGGAAATTTTCAAGGAGGGCACCAGGGAAACTTGGTCTTCCTGAATCTTAACAAGATGCACAGTCCAACCTGAATCTAGTTTGCTCCATCCTTCCAGCTGGGCCAAGCCTCATCCCTCTGGGAAGACTTCAGCTTAATCTAGCAAAGATTTCTACCTTGTGGGCTCAGAGTCTATCAAATACACCTCACGCAAGCTGTGTGATCTCGGGGAAGTCACCTTCAATTTTTTAATCTGCTAAATTAGGGTTTCAAGAACACCCTTCCCTTCAAATTAGAGTATAATTAATGACACAGCACCTGGTAGCTCATCAGTCTCTTGGCTTCTTGTTTGTTCTCACGTATGAAATGTTATGATAATAGAATGTGTCAACAGAGGTAAAACACTTAGAACAGTGGGTGGGACGCAGTAAGTGGCTCTGAGTGTTAACGATTATAATTCCTACTGCATATTACATCTGTTCCTTAATAGGGACTGGTTGGTACAAACAATGAAAATAATGCATCAGGGCCCGTTTTCTTCCTCTGAACCTCCTCCCCACATGGATCTCAGTTGGTAAGGAACTGGTGGCCTGAGAGCAGGGTCTTGTCTGAAAATTCTAACTCCTGGCCCATGGTCCTTCAGTCGTGTGCACCAGCCAGCATGCTCCTGGGTTAGGAGTGGAGGCTGGTGGATCTTCCGAGCTGCAGGCGCACGTCTGCTCTGAGCCCTCTGGCCTCCTCCTTGGCTGGAGGACACTGTGGGGTCACCTGCTTTTTCCCAGTGATGCTGGCAACATAGGCTTTTCTGCAGCTAAAAATATGCAGCTCAAGATTCAAGGTGAACCAAATGCATTGATTTTCAACCTGGACAAAAATCAGAGGGAAAATAGTATTCAGGGGCTTCTGCTTGGAGTGGAGGCAGGTGGGAGGCTTAAGGTTTTATTTAAAATTATAAGGCATATTTTTTAATCCATTGGACTTTCTAACTGGCTTGACAAACATTTATTATTAGTATTAATGTAGATCCACAAGCAGTGCCTTCTTGATAAGAGAGGGTAGAAAGTTTCTCAATTTGAGAGACAGTCCCTCTGGCCTCAAGGGGTTAACCATCCTTGAACTTGACCTTTATCTCTCTGGGGTTCATCCCTGGTGATTCCTTGTCCATGAAGGTCATAGAGGCCTAAGATTCAAAAACATTCAAAATCCTCTCTTCTGGGAAATTTGGTGGATCATGACTTCTGAACTAAAACTATATAAGTAACATTTCTCCAACAGTAATGACAGGCAGTGTGCATGTAACTTTGCTCCTCTCTCTGTGTTCTATGGTAGACATACAGCATATTTTTATAATAAGAACTGCAGAGATTTAAAAAGTAAAAACACCATAAAGAGAATGTAACAGTGCCTGGTATATTCAGTGGATAAAAAATAAATGAAGATGAAGCCAGGCATCATAAAAATAGCCTTGATAACTTTCCAAAGTTGAGAATCAACATCTATTGAGTATTTTAGCCAGATGTTGGCTAGATACTGTCCATAAAATACTTCCTATAACCCTCTCCAACTGGGTGGTGACAAAGAAAGCAACAGCCCTATTTTACAGATGAAAATATTGAGGACGAGTCAGTTTACCTAAGACCACAGAGCTAGGAAATAAAGAAGGAAGGGTCAGACCAGGTCTCAAGGCTTTGGACACTACAGCAAGCTCTCTCTTTCAGTCCTGCGAAAACCAGAGTTTGGGTTCAGAATACACATAGCAGAGTTTGTCCAGGTGGGGTCCCGGATCTGTGGCGTCAGCACCACTTGGGGACTTGTCAGAAATATAAGAGGAGCCAGCAAGCCCTCTGGGTGATTGGAATGGGCTGCTAGAGTCTCAGGAACAGTAGTGAAGAAATAGAGCCTCAGAAAAGCGAAGTCAATTGCCCCCAGTCCCAGAACAGAGCTGGGTTTTGAAATGAAGTTTGTCACAAGGTTGCTGTTTTTTCTCTCATGCAGAATAAATTCTTTAGTATCTGAGTTTTAAGGCTTTTTTTTAAACTACCAACTAAAAACACTGATCAAAGAAGATGATTCCAGAAATCAAAAGCATCTCTCCGGCTTAGGAGCTAAGTGACTTAGGCAATTCATTAATCACGTCCTGCTTCTGTTTCCTCATCTGCCGGATGCCTGTTCAGCTGTTATGGCAGCCAGGCAGAAACTCATGGTGAGGGCTTAGCACAGTGCGTGGCACAGAACAGATGCCCAGCAAATGGCCAGCCTGGCATTGATGCCAATAGCCCAGCCTCTTTCTCTCCAGGTCACAGAGAATATTCTTAGACAAAGCCTGGGGCATCGTATGTGCGCAATAAATGCTCGGTCCTTTTTGTTCTTTCTTACAGAGGCTTCTTTTCTTCTTCTTTTAAAAAAATTTATCTTTATTGTTGAAAGTATTAGAAACATCCCCCTATTCCCCCCATTGGCCCTCTCCTCCCTGTTCGGCTCCCTCCCCAGGCCTTCACTGCACTGTCTGTGTCCATGGCTTATGCATATAAGCTCTTTTGTTAATCTCTTTTATTTTTCTTGACAGGCTACGTACCTTCCAAACTGGTGTTTCACCTTCTGGATTTTCTCCCTGCTGCCAACTCCCTTAATGTCAAACAGTGCAGAAGGATCCCGGGGAAATAAACTCCAAAGCTATTGTAATGGAAAGCGTTAGCTTCAGTCAACTTTAGCATTAAATTCTTAATAAGAGCTTCTGTCCCATAAAGGAGTCGCCTTGCAGCCCTTTGTCTTAAGAACTCAGGTTATTAGCTATGACCTCCCCCCCCAGAAATGTGCCCCCCCAACACATACACCCTTTCTGAGTAGCCCTTGCTTGTCCCTGCTGAAGCCCTGGAGTGGCTGCATCCCACTTGGTAAAATAGTGATTTAATAAGATGCTTAATTATTTTTGAACCAACAACAATATTTTGCTCAATCCTGTAATTGCATTTTCCATTTTGCTAGAAAATTGAATGCTGAGAAGCATGTGAACTTGTCACATCAGTGAACAGCCTGGAAAATCAACAGATTCCATTCTAAAGGCTGCGGCCCCTTTTGCAGACATCTGCAATACCCCAAACTCCAAACAGCAGGTTTTGAGGACCCTGAACCCAGCTCAAGTGGAAAAATTCATTGCATGTATAATGTGATTGGTAATGTAGAAGGGGACGGTAAGTGTGGCCAGACAGGCATGGATACTATACAATGATTCTTCAGTTACTAACGCGTGATCTTATAACAAAATTGCACCAAGGCTCTTAAGTCTTAATTTACCTACCTCTGGAATGAGAATACAAATGCCTGCACTGCTGGTCACAGAGGGGCCTAAAATATGCCACCGTAGGTAACAGCTGACACCTAGTAGATGTCAATAAACAAAGCCTTCCCTTTTTCCAAGGAGATATCCAGAGAACTCGATTTCAGCTTTAAAACACAAACCAGACTGAAACAAGCAAAACGAGAGAACATAGGTCCTTGGACTTGGCCAGACTCAAAATCCTTCATCCCGTTGCCTTGCCCGGCTGTGCTTCTCACTCAGCGCATTGTCACACTTCCGTGCTGTCTGTATATTTTGTCCCCTGCATGTGGCAGACAGCGCCTAAGACAGCTTGATGTTTCCGTGAATCACAGGCCTGTTAACCCCCACTGCCCCCCCTTGGAACACATCCCTGCGTTACACAGACGCTGTGCTTTCTTCACAAATGCCCTAGTTGCCTGGTCGCTGGGAGGCTGGCCTGGTCCCCTCTGCGGCCCCGGCCCGAGCGCTCCGCGGGCCTGCTCCTGCCCCTTCCCGCTGCGGGCCTTTGCCTCCCTCCAGTTTCTTCTGCCCAGGCTTCCATTTCTTCACTCCTCTTAACGATTCCCTGAGAGTTGCCCAAACACTGACTCCAGCTTCCTCTGCTCATGATACACCCTCACAGAGACCAAGGCGGGCCCCGCACGGGGCCCGAGCAGTTTGAGCACTGCAGATGCGTCCCAAATGGGGCACCGTTTATAACAGTAGAGTCTCATAGAATTTTTGCTTTTTAAAAGAGTCTACTTTTTCACTTTAAAAACAAACCTGGTCATTATTTAAAAACTTGAAAAATATTGAAATTAAGGAAAACAGTAAAACATTGTATGTATGTAGATAGACATCTAGATAGGTAGGTAGATGGATGAATGGATAGATAGATAGATAGATAGATAGATAGATAGATAGATAGATAGATGATAGATAGATATAGATAGACAGACAGATAGGTGATATAGATATAATGTCACCTACAGTTCATCAGTATGAATGCCATGGCATATTTGTAGCTGGTGCAGTCCTGGTACAAAGTAAACACTCAAGGCCCTGGCCAGATAGCCCAGTTGGTTAGAGCATTGTCCCAATACACCAAGGTTGTGGGTTCGATCCACTGTCAGGGCACATATAAGAATTAACCAATGAATGCATAAATAACTGGAACAACAAATCCATGTTTCTCTGTCTCTCTGTCTCTGTCTCTGTCTCTGTCTCTGTCTCTCTCTCTCTCTCTCTCTTTTCCTCCCCCCCTCTTTAAAATCAATTTAAAAAATCAAAGTAAACACTGCACAAGTAATGATAGAATAAGCAAAGACTGAGGAGTCTCGCAGTTAAAAAGATTGCTCAACTCTCTGACACTGTTTCCCAAACGTACTTATCCACCAAGTCATTTTCCATGTAACACTTTTTACACAGAACAAAGTCAGAAAGCACAGATCGCCGTGGATAAGACGGCCATAAAATCTCTGCTCTTGCTCTCATCAAGTGGCAAGGTCTATGTTGCCTCTACTTGAACTCAGGTAGCCTCTCTGAAACTGCTTTGTACAATAAAACATGTTGGAAATGGAGCTGTACAAGTTTCTGAGCTTGGGCCTTGAGAAACTGGCATCTTCTACATCCCAGGCCCTGAAAAACTCTCTCTTGAAGCCTAGAGCTGCCCTTTATGAAGTCTGGTCATTGTGACAATGCCTGCTGGAGCCGCCACACCGAGACACTCGGGTCGACAGCCTCAGCAGAGTCCGGCTCTGCTGCTGTTCCCCCCAAATGCCTCCCTGCTGCCTCACATCTCACAGACACATGAGAGAAGGTGTCCCGCACTCCCCAGACCAGCCTATCTGCCCACTAAACACCCCTGAATGATGTCCTTTGACACCTCACAGAAGAGAAGACTCTGCCACTGAGCCCTGCCCAGCTTCCTCAGGCACAAAATCATGAGATGCAGTAAAATGATTTAAGTTTAAAAAAAACTTAAACTATTCTACGTCTTGGGTTTTCTTATACAGCAACACAAAACTAAAATAGTGATATAATCTGTTCTCTTTGTTGTTGTTTTCAGATGGGAAAACTAAGTCGCAAATTCTCTGAACTAGTTCACAACAGAGAGGGGACTGGAACCCCTGTATTCTCTGATTGTAATTCAGTGTTCTTGCCACGACAGAGGTTTAGGGGTTGCTCTGAACCCCGGCTGCCCCTTCTCTCACATGGGCTGTCTCTTTCAGTTTAAACTGACATTTATTGAATACGTTCTGGGTGTCAAACTACAGACTCGGGAACATTTACATACTCATCTCATTCTGTCCCTCCAGCCTGGGGAGTTCTCTGGGAAGCCAGGCTGTGCAGACCAGCAGAGAGGGATGTCACCAAGGCTATAAAATCAAAGGTAAGTCCAGCCAGAGTGTAAATCGACCAGAATATATTTCACTCTCCCGGCTGCAAGGCCTCAAGCTTTTGAATGAATATGTGCTTAACTATTTATAATTGACCTTTGCACAAAGGAACATGAAAATTTTATAGCTCAGAGCTTCATTTATTAACTTTACTGGAGTGTAAAATATTGCTGTTTGCCATAAATTTGTACCAGGACAAACAATATATATGCTAATTAGTAGTCATGTCGTCGTTCGCGCTGTTGTGTTGGCTGGTCATTTCCAACAGGCAAAATAGCAGAATTCAATCCACAAATGACAATTGAGTCGCTTGATTCTTGCTGTTCAAACAGTGAGGTCTGAAGTGATGAATTAATAGTCTTCATTATAACGAGTCCATTTCCTGCTCATTTCCTTTATAAATTAGTCTGGGTAACACACTGAGTCCCTTCAAGAACGGCTCCTGGGCACCTGCTGAGATACACCTGCAAAACCCACAAGTCAGCAGGATCCCTCCGGCTCACATCTTGTGGTTTTCATGTTCCCTCCGGAGTTTCCAAAACTCACTGGTGCTTCAGGCTTGGAAGGGACCCTAGAGATCATCTGCGCTTGCTTTACAGGGAAGGCGACTGAGGCTGAGGGTGGTGAAGCGCATTGCCCAGGTCAAACAGAAAACAAGAGACAGAATCAGGGCTTATGAGTGATGGCAGCAAAAACTAAGTCTGGGAAAGCCCGAGTAATCACTGTTTCCTACCCATTTCAAAGATGGGAAAACTGAGGACCAGAGAGGGCAAGTTCAAATGCTGTATCTTTCGTGTAGCCTGATACCCCTGAGTAAAACCTGTGGCTTCATTCTACCCATTCATGTATCCATTCATTTAATAGATTTTTATTTAGTACCTACTATGTGCTAGGGTGCAGAAGATAAAATGGTTATCCAACCACATAGCCCCTTCCCTCATGGAGTCTAAAGTATAGAGTGAGAGATATATGTCAATCGAATGGTCACACAGTTATATAGTAGCAAGATGCGGTAGGCACTATGAGTGTTAGGAGAGTGGCAAAAAGAAATACGATCTCTTCTGAAAGGCTAGATATCATAAGCGAGCAGAAATCTGAATGATGAATAGGGGTTGGTAGGTGCAGTGTGTTGAGGAGGTGGTTAAAACATATTCTAGTCAATGGGAATGGCATGTGCAAAGGCCCTGGGGAGGAATAAGCTTGGCCTGCTATAGGAATTAAAGAATGGTTGTTGTGGATGTGTGCACAGAATGATGGAGAAAGTAACACAAGATGATTAGTAAGACAGCCCCAGTTTTAATCATGTTGAACTTTTCAAGTTTTAGTTCAGAAGAAATACAGAGAGCAAATAAATACTTTAAGGAACATGGAAATGACATGCATAAATAGAACAGTTTGTCTCTATTGTAGCACATGTTATATTGAATTATGATGTGGCACTCAAGGCTGTATCCTTGACTATAAAATGAGGGCTTGAAACATGACATTTTTTCCTTGTGTTTATAGCATCCAGCCCAGTGCAATGATGTTACCTTAGGAAACTTGAAATCCTAGTGGAAGCTGAGAGATTCACACAGACAAAACAGTAACTCCATACACCACATTGTTGAGACAGGGACAAGGTCTGTGTTCCAAACCCAATCCTGCCATTAACAACAGTGGAAATTTGGGAAGTCACTTCACCATTTAGGACCTCAATTTACTCTCATGAAAAATGAGGAGATTCAGATCTGCTCTAATTTAGTGCTTCTCGGAGGCATTCCAGGAACCACCAGTATCTACACCCCTGATGAGGCAGGCATGTTAAATGCGGATTCCTGGCCTCCCCCCACACTGTCAGGCTGTCTGGGGCTGAGACCGAACGACCGGCACCCTAAGTGTGCTCTTAGAGCTGCTACGGCACTGAAGCCTGAGGACCACTGCCATGCTCTGTTCTGGATTTCGCATTCTCTGATTCACTTGGAGTGAAGTCCAAACTCTGTTTCAGATTGCACAGATAATGCAGAGCTGAGGGCTCAGGGCATTGCTTAAACTGACTTACGACGATTAAGAGCCAAGGCCCCCTACAGCTGGAGATCCCAGCTCCTCTGGAACCAGAACTGAAGTTCAGTGACAGTTGCTGAAGTAAATTATAGGAACCTCTGCAGTGTTTGCTGCTGGAGCTGTTCACAGTGTTGTCAAAATATCCTCTGTGCATGCGTATCAGTGCAGATGTGTGTTTGGACACATGCATGCCTGTGTATAAACATATGCATGGCCACATATGGGTATGCACGTGGGCATGTGCATGTGCTTCAGCATATACTAATGTGTGTGCACAGGGCCGAAAGTGTACCTCTGAACGTGGCTACATGTGCTTACAGATGCACACTTTTCTGTACATATATGTTCATGTATTCATAGGAGCATACATATATGTATGTAAATGTATCATTTTTTATACCATTTGTTATTGATTCCAAATTGAGTTATGAGTGGAAAACCATAGTCCTCTTCATTCAGTGGTCCCCGAGGTGTGGGGAAATAGAAGATGTTGGATGGCTTGCAGAGGTTAGACTCTAGATATTAATTTCACTTGGTTTCTTCAGATATCTTCTTATAAAAGTGGCTTTAAACTAAATGACACTCCTTGGCTGATGTGGCTCAGTTGGTTGAATGTTGTCCTGTGCACCAGAGGGTCTCCTGCTAGATTCCTGCTGCCTGGGTTATAGGCTTGATCCCCAGTAGGGGGCGCGTAGGAGGCAGCGGATCAATGTTTCTCTCTCTCATCAATGTTTCTCTCTCTCTCAAATCAATAAGAACACACACACAAAGTAATAAAATAATAAAATAAAATTAATGACACAGAGAAGGAAACACTGGGCTTCTGGTCCCAACACTATGGATAGCACACTAGATGGTCTTGGGCAAGTCATGTGATCTCTCTGGGCCTCAGTTTCCCCTTCTTTTTCTGTAGTCTCAGAGCTTGTTGTCCAAACCTAAGTGACATTTATAGTGTGTATCCATGTTCCTTAGAATATTAAAGTCCCCTGATAATAGGAATTCCATCTTACTCAGTTCATATTACCAATGTCTATGAGAGAGTCTAGCCTATTATGATGGTGGCGGTGATGAAGATGACAGTGATGGTGGTGATGGTGACAATGGGAGCTAACATTTGTTGAGTTCCTACTTTGTCACAGCACTTTTAAGCACTTTACATGGATCGCTTCATTTCACTCTCACCACAAATATGGCATAATTACTACTATTCTCTCCATTTTGGGGAGTTATGGTTTAGATAAACCAATTTGCCTGTTGAGTGCTGTCGGGCTAGGAATCGGCATGACGAGCTCAGATCCAAGTCTGTCTGACTCCGGTGACCACAATGGATACTGGTGCAAATGTGCTCAGTAAAGAGCTACATGATATTCTCATAGAACGGTATTTAGCAGGATGCGATGTTTACTCGCAAGCCCCCAAAACCTTGTCTACAGAGAGAAGAATCTGGTTTAGGATCACATATGAGGGACACATTTTAAAGTTGGAAGGGATCACAAAGGTCTCTAGATCCAAATGGCCTCATTATATATATATTCAGGAAGTTGAGGCCTAGAGAGGTAAAGTGACTTGCTCAAGGTGACAAGTTACCGTAGCAACAATCAAAAGAGAGCCCCACGTTCCTCATGCCCAGTACAAGTCTCTCCTCTTCTATCTCTGCACGCTTTGTAACCCTTTTATACAAAAAGACAAAAAGCCTTCAAGGCAGCCTCATGGCATCACAAAGAAGATCTGTGGAAATTTCCTCTGTACAAACACGAGTTGCCATGATCACGGTTATTATTACGATTACGCTGTTTGTGCCTCTGCTCCCTGTTAGTTCCAGAGTCGGTGGACAGACACCGGGACGGGATTATTAAACACGCTAAAGTGCCTGTCACGACTCCACATGAATCCAGGAGACAGAGCTTTCATGGACCAATCACCTCGCTCCCCCAAAGTGCCCCGTCTCATAATTAAAAATTAAACCGTTTTCCAATGAAATGATTTGGTTCATTCTTCTTGCTCCCGCTCCAGTGCCTGTGGCACCAGCTAAATTTCGCATTAAATAATTCAACTGCAATACATTTAAAATAGATCACGTTTAGTGCCACACTTCTGATTGGCCGCGAAACCAGGCCAATTGCACAAGACTCTGGTGGGTGTCAGCCTGTCAGCCTCTCAGCCACCAAGGGTGTGCAAGGCATGGGATTCCACTAACGAGGGCTGGCCAACTCACCCTTTTTTCTCAATCTCAGGGTGTAGTAGCACAATGAATCCTTCATCCTTCCTTTAACCATTTTATTTCATGTTTATTTCTCTGTTCTCATTTTCTCCCTTTTAATCAAAATCTTGCTTTAGAAAACAGAACCTTCCGTTTTGCTCTTTTGGTGGGCTGCGCTCAGCTTGCATCCAACATCTGCTTACCTGCTAAGGCCACGGAGCCACATCACGACTCTCTCCAGGCCCTGCGAGAGGCAGGGGGAAGGCAGGACGGATTAAGGAACTGTGCTGAGTCAAATGCTCTCTCCTCCCGGGGCTGCCAGTTTTCATCTGGCTCAGGCTGCCAGGATCTCAGGATCATTATTTCATTTGACAGATGATAGGGTAACAGTAGCCTGCACCGCTAATGGGCCTCACCTGGGAAGCTAGCATGGCAGCCCCGGCCCCCGATGGGAGGGGCAGGGGTTTGGTGTCCAGGTGAACGACCCAGAGGGAGGCACTTAGTCACTCTGGACCTCATGTCCCTCCATGACCTCTTCCCTGACTAGACAGCATACTTTTATCTATTCTCATGCACATAAGTGAAAGGAAAATTTGAGCCACAAATGACTTTCAGGGGAGGTCACCCAAGATTATGAGTTAACGAGGACAGCCGGACCAGGGACATCAGTTGCCAGAGAGAAGGCAGGGGTGATGATCTTCCCGCAACTGGAGTATCCACAAAGGGAAGGAAACTCCTCTTTCACTGCCTCAGAGGGAAAGAGACTTTCTGTGGCTCCCTGGTCTCACACTCCCTCTTCCCCAGGGGACGGTACTCACGTGATTGCTGAGTTTGGGAGAAGAAGCTGGGCTTGGGTGTTTCAGGCCCTCCTAAGCCATCACTTTTCGAGCCAGCCTGCTTACAAGACCCACGTGTCTCCATCTCCCGACGCTCGGCATACAGAGACCGTCTCTGCCCAGGCGAGGGGAGGGTGTCGGTGGCCCAGGGCTGCCTGTGATGGGTGGGTGAGCCGATCAAGGGTGACGCAGAAGGACTGCCGCCATCATTTACCTTCCAAATAAGCTTTTATCAGTAACTGATCTGGGACGTTTGATTTTCATTGCTGTGTTTCTCGGATCTTATTTCTCAGGAAGTTCTGAATACTGTCAAGGAAAAGGGGTTTTGTTTATTTATCTTGCAAAACTCTTTGTTTTTCCTGCAGAGGCCCGAGGAAAGGTACCAAAGGCCACTAGGTAGGAGAAGGGATGAGTTAGCATCTTGGAGCCCTAAAGGGTCACGTAGGAGCCAGGAGAAGCTGTTACAAGGAAACACTTCAACCCTAAAGTGGTTGAGGAGACCTCTGCTGAGGTAGTGAGCTTTTCATCACAAGGGGAGGCCAAGCCATGGGGCCATTAGCCACTATTGTGTACTTCTGACACTGGGTGGTTTGCTTTGAAAATTGGAAGATACAATTGTGGAGGGGTTTGGGAACATCCCTGGGCCCTGCTTCACCTGCGCCAAGTCCTGCTGTTTTTTTCTGCAAGGGCTTTCACAGTGGTGGATAGCTGTGCTCCTGAATAATTAATGATTGCATTTGTCATTTGCAGAGATGTGTTTATAGACAGAGAACACGCGTTTACAATGTGGCACTCAGGACCTAGTAAATGTCTTTCCTTCCTGTCAATGTACTTGGCGAGGGCACATGCACGCACAGGCACACGTGCATGCACATGCACATGTATGTGCACACTCACCCATACTCGATGCACACATGCACGTGCATGCACAGGCACACATGTGTGCTCAAAGAGGCCATCTGCTTGTCTTATTTATTAAATTGTGCCTGAAACTCATAGCTCTCTTGGAGCAAATACAAGGATAAAAAATGGAAAGTTATTAAAAATAGAAGCAGAATCTAGATCCAGAGAGACTGGCGAGTTATGATGCTCACACCACTCAGGTCCACCAGCCAGGGGCGTCCAGTGGAGACAGAAGATTGGGAACTGCACTGTGGGGTGTCACTGCCCAAAATGTGGAGGCTCCGATGGTTAGAAACTAGGAAAGGAGACCATCCATCATCACGTATTATCACAAAGTGGCTGGAATTTGTCAACCTACTTTTGGAGGCTCACTGCTGATTCTGGGTGCTGTTAATTGGTAAGTCCCAGAAGGACTTCCTTTCCTGCTTATGTCTGGCTCTTGTGGGACTAGATGTGGAGATGATTTCACTCTGCTCTTTGATTCCACAATGGTCACCAGCATGTGAGAGGTAAAGTCAACCATGCATTTTCTATTCTTTTCTGTTGTTGTTTTCAGTTAAATATCAATTAGCAACAGAGAGAGCACAGGATCCAGTCAGGGGAGAAGGGGTGAGAGCCAGCAGGTGCCAAAGCAATTTATTCATAGATTCTCCACCTGAGGTGTTGAAACAGCCGGGCTTTTGCCTGCAGGTTTCAAGTGGGTTCTGGGAAAGAAAAGTGCAAAGTAATTTGGGGAAAGATACAGAATGGAAAGTGGCCCTTTTGTGAATAAGACTCATTAGTTCATTTCCCTTGACCCTAACTCACAGGACAGTGGGAAAGAAGCCCAGAGCTGGTGGCTGGAGACCTGGCTTGAGAAAGGGCTTTATCACTTACTAGCCTGTGCTTCTGGGTAATTCACTCGACCACCCGCAAGTTAGTTTCTTCATCCATTACCCCGGAGAGGCTATAACAACAGCCTTGTCCTCACCAGATAGTGGCTGTCATTGCAGGAACTAATGGATATGAAAATACTATAACATTTAATACACTGGAGTCCCTGTTGTTTCCCCATCTAGAGATCTGTGAGATTTCTGTGGTCAAATACATTTTATGACATTCATATTAAAGGCCCTGATGAGCCCTGGTGTAAATAAACACACTGCCTAGTGGTTTCAAAATCTAACTTCACCCTTGAATTCAGTCTCCTGGCAGCACCATTTAACGTCCCATTTTACAAGTTTTGGAGGAGAGGTCATACAAAAAACTTCTGTTTTGCCCGGCAATTGAGCGTAGAATAGGGGTGGGGCTGACATCTAAGTCAGGGAATGCACTGAAGATCATAAAGTGCTCTCCTCCCCCAACTATTTTGCTTCACAATGTTGCCAAAGTCTAAGTCATGGTTTGGCTCAATGGCTCATTGAAAACATCATGGCTACATCCCCAGAAGTCAGGATTCAATAGAAATTTGAACAAGTTCTTTTCCTTATGAGGACTTGAGTTTTCCCATTTGACCCAGGGGGCACATATCCCAGATCAGTGGGAACCACACAGACCATCAGCATCAGAACCAGTGGGGTTTAAAAACACAGATTCCTAAAAAGCTTCTGCCCAGCAAAAGAAAACAGCCTCAAAATACAAAGGAACCCCATGGTCTGGGAAAGCATATTTGCCAAGGATGCATCTGATAAGGGGCTAATTTCCAAAGTGTACAAAGAACTCATAGCACTCAGCAAGAGAAAGACAAACAACCCAATTAAGAAATGGGCAAAGGACCTGAATAGACACTTCTCCAAAGAGGACATACAGATGGCCAAGAGACATACGAGAAAATGCTGAATGTCGCTAATCATCAGAGATGCAAATTAAAACCACAATGAGGTATCACTTCACCCCTGTCAGAATGGCTCCATCAACAAATCAACAAATGACTCGTGCTGGCGAGGGGAGAAAGGGGAACCTAGTGCACTGTTGGTGGGAATGCAGACTGGGGCAGCCACTATGGAAAACAGTATGGAGATTCCTCAAAAGATTAAAAATTGACCTGCCTTTTGACCCAGTGATCCCACTTCTAGGGATATATCCTAAGAATCCTGAAACACAAATCAGAAAGAATATATGCACCCCTATGTTCATAGCAGCGCAGTTTACAATAGCCAAGATCTGGAAACAGCCCAAGTGCCCATCAGCAGATGAGTGGATAAAAAGCTGTGGGACATTTACACCATGGAATACTACGCAGCTGTAAAGAAGAAGGACCTTGTACTCTTTGGGACAGTATGGATGGACCTAGAGAATATTATGCTAAGTGACGTAAGCCAGGCAGAGAAAGACAAACATCACATGATCTTACTTATATGTGGAATCTAAAGAACTTAATAAACTGATGAACAGAATAGATTCAATGACATGGAAGCATAGAGGAGACTGATGAATGTCAGAGGGATGGAGGAGGGCGGGTGGGGGGAGGGGGAGAGATTAACCAAAGAATTTATATGCACATATGCACAACCCAAGGACAGGGACAATGGTGTGGAGAGGGACTGGGGGGAGGGGGATGAGGTGGAATGGGTCACTGGGGAGAAAAAGAGACATCTGTAATATTTGAAACAAGAAAACAACAAATAAATAAATAAAATAAAATAAAATAAAATAATTTAAAAAAATAAATAAATACTAAAAACACAGATCCCTGAGGCCCAGACCTCAGACAGAAGCAGAACATCTGCATTGTGAATTGATTCCCTTGTGGTGAATTTTACATACACTGTGGTTTAAGAAGCAGTGTTCCAGAAAAATCTCGGAGTTACACGAATGCTAACATCCTTGGTTTTCTTTAGTTCAGACACTTGAAGCAAAGAAAAAATAGAGGTCAGGAGCCCAGAACAAAAAACAGCCTCTCTCCACTGGGAAAACCACCTGGGACAAGCCTCAACAGCTGGGCAATCCCGCAAGCCACGCACCCAAAGCAGAGCAGAACCAGCCTGTTGTCACTGCCTCCCACTGTAATCCTGGAGAAGCCTCCTGCACACACACACTGATGCCTCCCCGAATCGGCCAATTGTAAGCCAGGACTGTGGGAGTGAAACATCAAATATCACAGCATTGATTTAATGGCCTTTAAAAGTCCCTCCTGTCTGTCTCCCTCTGCACCACCGTGCCCATAAAGCTGTCACTATTCATTAACACCTGCCCCCTATCCTGACAGCATTCAGATCGCACATCAAGGGGAGGGATGTGGTTTGAGGAGGTCTGGTGTGTGGTTCTGGCAGCCCTAACCCTAGACCACATCTTCCCAAACTCTTGGTGTAGGTGTGATACCTAGCTTCTATTAGAAACCTCACAGGAAATACTGGCTCTGCTTCTTTTAATTTGGACCATTCACTCTCCCAGCTGCCTGGAGCCAGAACTGGAATTTATTCCAAGTGTTTCCTGCTTCTGCCTGGGACCCACTGTTACTTAACCTATCCACACCTGTGTACTTCTTGCAATTTGTTTTATGGGCTATCATGGTGGACCAGCACTGCGTAATGGGGACATAGTGCAAGCCACAAACACGAGCTACACGTAAAATGTAAAACTTTCTAGGGGCTACATTTTAGAAGATTTTAATAACTGAGACTAACTTTTAAAATATTTACTAATATATTGCCCTTAACCCAATAGACTCAAAATATCATCACTTCAACATAGAGTCAATGGAAAAATTATTAATACCAAATTGTACTCTTTCTGGATGAGATGATTGAAATCCAATGTGTATTTTATGCTTACAAGCATGTCTCACTCTGAATTGGCCACCTTTCAAGTACTTAATAACAATGTGTGGCTACCGCAGTGGCCAGGGCAGTCCCTGGCCAATAGGAGAGAGGCTATTTAGCTAACAATTCCCCTTCGCCACTCACTGAAACATGTTTGGAGCCCTGACTATGATTGCTAGAGATCTGGGCCCTGGGCTGAAGTGATAAAAGTCCTCCGACATCTGCACCCTTCTGGAATTTAATCAGCTGAGGGTGACAGGCGATGAACAAGTAGAGGAATAAATAGACGAAATAGTTTCAGACTTCAATAACGAGTATTAAAGAAGATAAAAGACAAGCTAACCGGTGGATATGACAGACAGGAACCCGGAGAGAGGAGTGGATCAGCTCAAATTACAAAGGAAGACTCTCAGGACAAAAGCCTGAGCGACAAGAATCCATTCGTTTACTTTTCATTACGGTAACCAGGAAAGATGCACAGTCTTAGGGCTTTTCGTGGCATAAAGGGCTATATGGGTTATTTAATGGAACTTCTGGTGCATGAATAAGCACTCGCCTGCACTGAATATTAGACTAAATCCCTACACAAGCAAGAAACATATTCCCAGCGCCCAGGAAAGCGTCTGGCTCACGTCACCTGTGCAAGATGTATGAAATGACCGGACACGTGGCTAAAGAAAGGGCCGCGCCTCAGGGACCTTGGCTTTGAGATGAGACGATGTAGAGGAAGGCTGCGACTGTTCACTCTGCGTTGGTTAGCTGGTTGGTTTGCGGGGGCGTTGTGAGTTTCACTGGGCTCTAAACAAAAATGTGCTCTCAACAGGTAGGCACCCCGCCCCTGCAGATAACAGCAGCAGACCTAACAAGTGGTCCGGAAAAGGGAGACCGGCTGATGCTCAACCCTCCCAAGACCAGGCTCAGAAAAATGCCCTCGTAAGTACCAAGATAATTTGTGAAAATGCCAGGCTTTTCTTACTCAAGCGGTTTGCCAAGATACGCAGAAATGAAATAAAATGATAAATGCAAGTAATGCTATTGCATTTCAAATCAGTAAGAGCTGGTGCGAATTTTGTTGTTTGTTTACTTTTTTTTTTTTTTTTAAAGAATTACAGTGTTTTATAAAACTTCAAGGAGGACCTGACTCAAGAAATCAACGTGTTCAGAACAACAAAAAGTGATTCAGGACAAGGATCGCCCAACAGAGTGTATTTTTACTGCCATCAAATCTGGTTCATTAAAGAAAAAGGTACTTTTAGGACTTTTACTTACAGTGTTTTTAACTTTAGTACTTTTCTTTTCCTCTTTCCTGTGTGACTTTGCTTTAGCCGACTATCGTTCTGCCAATATTAATAGCTAACACATATTAGCACTGACCGAATGTCAGGAACTTTATGTCTACGTCAAATGAACGATCTCATTTGCTACTCAAAAGTGCCCTATTATTTTGGGAAAACTGTTATCCTTATTTCACAGACGTAAAAACTGAGGTTAATAAAATTTAAAATATTTGCCCATGATCACAGGAGAGCACTCCTTAAATATTTGGCCTCAGGACTCACTTATGTATTTAACAACTAGTGAGGACCCTGTGCTAGTTTTCAATTTCTACCAAAACAAATTACTATAAACTTAGTAGCTTAAAGCAGCAACCTTGCCAAAAAATCAGTTGAGTACGTTGATGTAGTTCTAGTTCTAGGTTCTCTCTTTTGTTCCATTGATTCCTGTGCCAATACCACACCGTCCTAATTGATACAGCTTTTTATCACCAGGCTGGACATCAGGTAGCCCCATTCCTACCACTTTATTCTTCTCTTAAAGAATTTTAGAATAATGTCTGTATCTACAGGATCATCTCCGTGGGGTTTTGGTAGCACTGAGGTTAAAACTGTCTATCAGTTTGGGAGAACTGATATCTTCACAATGTCGAGTCCTCTGATTCATGAGAATGAAAAGCCTCTCCATCGATTTAGATCCTTGATTTCTCTCTTCTGTACTGTGTAGTGTTCTATACATATGTTGTTAGATTTACACCTTTTTCCAGCGTGTTTAAAACAATGGTCCTTTTGCCTTTAACGTTGTGTTTCGCTGCCTCTTTTCAGATACACCCTACATGGCTCCTGCATCTGCAGGCCCAGCGTAAGTAGCTCGATCGCTCTCCGTTAAGCCGGATAAGCCAGCAGCACAGACGCTGGCTTAGATTCGGAAAGGGCCTCTGTAGATAGGGAATCCTCTTTTCTCCCTGAGCCTGTTAAACCAGAGGCAGTGGGGCCTTTTTGGGTTGCCGAAGCGATCACTTATCTTGCCTGTTAATCAGCCTCCCATGTTTGTATCTTGTCTCTGGGAGGGCCATCCTGTCCTCCCGAGCCTCTATGCATTGATCCTTCAGCTTAAGCCCTGGGAGACGGCTGCCATATCGACAAAAGCCCTACTGTTATTTTTTCCTCTGAGTTATCAAAGAGGAGGGTATCAAGATGGGAGACAGGATGAAGGCCGGAATCCACAGGACTCGGGGCTGGCTTAGAGGGAAAGGGAGACGCTGAGGAAATGGGGGAGCCTATGGTGACTCTGTGTGGCTTTGCCTGCGCCAGACTGGGACACAAATCAGAGTCATTCATGCTAACAATGCTGGTGATAGATAGATGGATGGATAACATTCATTGCGAGCTTAATCACATCAGGCCTTATTTTGAAAGCTTTACAGTATTAACTAATTTCGTTCTTACACCGACCCTTTGAGAAGATGATTACTGCTCTCACTATTCTATCGTGAGAACAGAAGTCCGAGGGAAGCTACCCGCCTGGCGTAGAGAACGAGAGGGGAAACAGAGCAAGAGCCGGTTTTGCGCTTTAACTCCAGGGAGCGGAACGGAACGGCAGCCAGCCGGAACTCCCGAAGCCACGTGTGCCCTAGTTGAAGGAGGCCGACCTGGCGAACTTGTGTCACTTCTGACATTGCCCTGAACAGCAGCCTCTGACCTGAGAGTTTCCTTAAATGCAAAAGAGGTTAATGATTAAACTATGGCTCCCAGAGGTGTCCCCAGGACTGAATGAGGTGAAGTGTGTAAAACACTTGGCCCACAGCAGATGCCTGCCCAATGACACGTGTCCCTCCTGCCTTTTCTCTTCTACACACACACACACACACACACACACACACACACACACGTGATTGCTGAGCAATGTTTCTCTTCCTTCAGCAGTAGCAAAAAGATAGTGAAAGACAGGGATGAGTACATTCTGTGGGGGATTTTTGGAGGCCTGTACAAAGCGTCTTCAAAGCCCAGCGGACGATGTAAACACGCAGGAATCGCAGTGACTTCTGGAGCTGCCCCACCGCTGTCCTGTCCTTAGGTAAAGTGCCTCCGCAGCTCACTGCACGTGGAGGATGGGTTCGTGGGCGCTGTGACGGCGCCACTTCAATCCAGACCCCTCGGGATTATTCCAAAGACGCCAGGGAGACGGCATAGCGCCTCTGCAAGGCTGCCGCTCCTCCCCCCACTGGTAGCCCCTCTGCAAGGCTGCCGCTCCCCCCTGCACTGGTAGCCCCTCTGCAAGGCTGCCGCTCCCCCCTCCACTGGTAGCCCCTCTGCAAGGCTGCCGCTCCCCCCTCCACTGGTAGCCCCTCTGCAAGGCTGCCGCTCCTCCCCCCACTGGTAGCACCTCTGCAAGGCTGCCGCTCCCCCCTGCACTGGTAGCCCCTCTGCAAGGCTGCCGCTCCCCCCTCCACTGGTAGCACCTCTGCAAGGCTGCCGCTCCCCCCTGCACTGGTAGCCCCTCTGCAAGGCTGCCGCTCCCCCCCCCACTGGTAGCACCTCTGCAAGGCTGCCGCTCCCCCCTGCACTGGTAGCCCCTCTGCAAGGCTGCCGCTCCCCCCCCCACTGGTAGCCCCTCTGCAAGGCTGCCGCTCCCCCCTCCACTGGTAGCCCCTCTGCAAGGCTGCCGCTCCCCCCTGCACTGGTAGCCCCTCTGCAAGGCTGCCGCTCCTCCCTCCACTGGTAGCCCCTCTGCAAGGCTGCCGCTCCCCCCTCCACTGGTAGCCCCTCTGCAAGGCTGCCGCTCCCCCCTCCACTGGTAGCCCCTCTGCAAGGCTGCCGCTCCCCCCTCCACTGGTAGCCCCTCTGCAAGGCTGCCGCTCCTCCCTGCACTGGTAGCCCCTCTGCAAGGCTGCCGCTCCTCCCTGCACTGGTAGCCCCTCTGCAAGGCTGCCGCTCCCCCCTCCACTGGTAGCCCCTCTGCAAGGCTGCCGCTCCCCCCTCCACTGGTAGCCCCTCTGCAAGGCTGCCGCTCCCCCCTGCACTGGTAGCCCCTCTGCAAGGCTGCCGCTCCCCCCTCCACTGGTAGCCCCTCTGCAAGGCTGCCGCTCCTCCCTGCACTGGGCAGGATGCGCAGGGTCTGTCCCTAACCCTCTGTTAGGCCACTTTGCAAATGGCTGAGGGCAGTTGGAAGGTAGAAAAGTTCAGCTCCTTTTCCCCTCCCCTTGCCCCCCCCCCCCTTGCTGAGTCTTCCAAGGCGGCCAGGTTGGGAAGCAGCAGTACCCAGATGTGAGGCGCCCGGGGTGCCCCGGGGCCTCGGTACACTGGCTCCTGGGCCTCTGGCAAATCGCCTTCAAATAGCTAAACGTGAACTGTCTTGACTTCTGTGTGTGTGGCCCCTACCTGCCCGTGCTCCAGATCTATCCCCCCACTCGGCAGTCACAGTGCGTAGATACACATACATAGATTTAAAGCACGCTCCTCGGTTATGCAACTTGAGGGGTCATCCAATACCTCCTTTCTCAGTGTCCTGTGAGCCCCTGCGATTTTCCTCATTGCCTTGTTTAAAATATCGTGATGCTGGACATCTATCACAGGATAAAAAGCATTTTAATACGGCATGTAATAAAAAGCACTTTAATACAGCGCGGTTTCCTGCTGTCTCTGCTTTTCCAGACTCACCCTCCCTTCCACCCTCAACCCTTCACTCGGAAAGTCTTTCAGCTCCCGAAATGTATCCTGTTATTTATCATTCCTAACCATTTGTGCAGAGCTGCCCTTTACTGCCCCTCACCAGCGCTTTCACCTGGCTCACCCCGCCCAGCCTTCGGGGCTGAGTGTCCCGTTGCTTCGCCATCCATCCCTGCACGCAGTCAGATTAACTGTCCACGGTCTGTCTCCCAACCCGACCATCAGAAGTCATGAGGGGGGACCAGGTCTGTCTTTTACAATGTTGTCTGTCTAGTATATTTCCTAAGGAAGAGAAGATTCATCATCCACCCACATCTACTCTCCTCTTACTTAATTAGAGAAATACTAAATTTTAGCACACTAAATGACCAAGAAACTATAGATTACATGTTATAGCTACCCTGGCATCCTGTTACGGCGAAGGGATTAAATTCCCATGATCAGCATGTGAGTAGAAATAACGCATAAAAGAAATGGCTGTGTACAAAACTGCCCCTGACCCTTTCCCCAATTCTTGGGAGGGGATTAGAGTCGGAAAGTGACATTAGATCCAGAAGTGAAAGACGCATTGGGAGGATGGCAGAGCTGCCCTATCAGTCTCGGACAGCTTAATTCTCCATGGATACATGAAAATGAAATAAAATTTTGATTTGTTGAAGTCATTATATTTTGGGGTCTTTTTGATGTAGCTTGGATCATGATTTTGGTAGGTAGATATTCAATTCATATTTTTTAATGGATAATTGATGAATGGATTCTGATGAGCAGATGAATTGTCCTGTTTTTGTTCTGAGGTCATGTGATGTCCTTCGGTCGATGGAATATCAACAGACACGATGTGAGCAGAGGTAAAAATGTGCTTGCACAGACTGGCATGCACTTGCATTCCTCTGGTTTTCCATAATGAAAGAAGATGCCCCAGAAGATGCTAATTGAAGGAGAGCATAGAGACACCACAGTCAAATGTGAATCCTAGAAACACACCCGTCGGATCTCAGACTGGAGCTTAACTGCCCCAACCAACCCACAGAGTCATGTGTGAGAAAAGAAATGCTTGCTGTCGTCACTACCAGGATCTGGAGTGGTTCTTTATCAGGTCATTATTCTGGCAACAGCTTGCGAATACACCACGACTCATCTTTGCCAAAGGCACCTTACACTAGACAACTTCATAACCATTTCACATTCACTTTATATCCGTTTACTTGCTACAGCTTCCAAAGTTGGGGCCCTTGAAGGGGGATAAGTAACGTCCAATATGCTTTTATGAACCTGTAGAAATCTGGAGGGGTGTCAAATGCAGAGAGCCTGTTTGAAACCATGTCTCTTAGAAAGTATATAAACTCTCCTAGAGGCCAAGGGAAAAATTGCTGATGTCCTGTAGGATTTCCAAGCATGGGACACAATAGTTCAGTCTACAGAGATAGCAGCCTCTCTCTGTAGGAGAGAGACTTACTCCTTAAACTCATTCATGTCACATGCTGGTTGAATACACACTGATACCTCTTAGCACTCTATGTCATTTCTTCACTATAATTATTTGTGTTCAAGGATGTCTACACTGGCACGTGAACCAGGTAAGGGCTTGGATGTATTTCTTGTAAATCAAGGTTAAAATTTTGGTTTTATCCTATGGTGTTAGGATCGGAAATCTAGGAATTCCTGATTGCTGTTGTGGTAATCACCTCCCCTTACATGGAACCCAAGGAGCTCCTAGATAGACAAGTCATGGTGACACAACAGGAAGAAAAATTATTATTAATTGCTTGCCCACACACCTGATACGGCAGTGCAACACTCTAGGGAGAGATTGAGTTGGTGCACATGACCTTGGTTTAAGGTCTTAATGAGCCTTTTACTTCTCCCATTGCACAACTGTCCCTCTCCCAATATGCTCCTTGAAATCTTACAAATCTCTCTACCTGCTAGAAGGAACAACACGGCAGGTCTGAGAAGCAGCACGTGGCTCAGCTCACCAATTCCACATAGGAAACAGAAGGAAAAGCTCGGAGAGACGACTTGCCTGCCCTAAGTGGCCCATTAACCCTTTGTCAGTGTAAGGATATGAGAAGTGTGGGATCCTGCATGAGGAGCAATCTTACCTCCTAGGGAAACGTGGCTACTTCTTCCTTCCTTGCTGAGTGCCCCAGTCATGACTGGCATGGAAAGAAGCATCTCTTCCTCCATATAATGTATCTCCACACCTCGTCATCTGCTATAGGTCTAAGCAGAGTATAAACACTCAAGCGTGTTTGTTGATTTAAGAAAGACTTGTTCTCGAGACAGTGGCGGCCAGCAAAACCAAGTAATAATCCACAAACTAGAAGAACTAAAAATCTATCAGGAGGGATCAGAAATGCACAGAAATTAGTTCATCAATACCAATTTATTGCCCTGTGTGCTAGGACTTGGAGATACAAAGGCAAATGAGAGAGGCAATCTGTCCTCCATGAATTCATGTTCTGGGGGATGACATAGTCAATTACACTGATCCCTCTGGCAGAGGCTGTGACAGAGCTAATGTGGGACCACAAAAAGAGAGATTAACCTCAGATCAGACAAGGAGGGCTTTCTGGAGGGGGTTAATCTAACTGTATTTGGAGAATGAGCTAAGGTGAGAATGGAAGAGGCAGGCAGAGGGAATGGCAAGATCAATCGTGAAGGCTTGCAAAAGTCTGGCATGTTTGAGAAAGAAGTAAAATTCCGTGTGGTTAGAGTATAGGTTGTGTACGTGTGTTGGATGTTGGTCTGGGAGGGGATATGATAAAGATGGGCAGTCAGAAAGCGGCAAATGATGTTTAGCCACTGCTCAGTGGAAGGTCGGATGAGTAGAAGGTTGGCATGGAGCTGCAGAGAGGAAAAGAAATCCTTCACGAATGACGTAATAATAAAAACAATTCTAACAACAATGAACAAAAGCTACTACTCTTGAGCCTTTAATATGTCATAAACGTTTGACACACTTCATCTTGTATCCTCACTCTCTTTCATTGTCCCCATTTTTTTGGATGAAGAAAATGAAGCTCAGAGAGGTTGAGTGGCTTGTCTGAATCGCACAGTTGGTAAGAGACAGAGCAGCAGCTCTAGCTCTTGTCTGTGTGTTCCCCAAACACATGCTCTTAACATCTAACTCATATCATCATGAAATGCACTTTAAAGGTAGGCAAAATATGGAGATGCAGAGATGAGGTTATATGTTTCACATAAAGACCCCAGCATGGGCCAGCCTTAGAGTTCTAAGGAACTGGGCCCCATTAGGGAGCCTGAGCAGCTACAAAGATTATAAAACGGATCCCCAGGGGTCTGCACTTATCTCCCTAATGCATCCTCCCAGAAGAGCCTGCTGTCATCTATTGCAGGTGATGGATATTCACCCTGAAGTTGTAAAGAGCAACTTATAAAGAGTGCACCAAAAAAGTAATACCTAGTACTGGCAGCTGATGGTTGGACAAACTGGGGCAGAGAATACTTTATTATTATTATTTAATTTCCCCCAAAGAGTGCACAGTTTCATCCTATTTATAACGAAAATCACTGATATCACAAAAGCATCTCATCAGCAATCACTTTTACAAATGGAGCACTGACGCTTTAGATATTAACATGTGTTATAAATGTCATTGATATATTAAGACTTTTTAGACTGTCTGTCTAAAAATAGATGGCAAGCCAGAGGTACGAAGGAGGAAGACCCAGAACTGACTAATTCAATCAGGAAACGGGGAACCTATTCTTGCACAATTGTCTTATGTGTGAGCAACGCAAGGAAACACCTGAATCTGATCTATGGTTTGAATTCCACTTACCGGCAGAGTGTGGTGCAAAGAGGGAGAAAGAGGGAGGAGGGAAGAGAGAGATGAAAATACGTGGAATTAAGGGATTTTAATGCTATGCTCTCCAATCATCTCACTTTGCATGAGGAGAAAACTGAGTCTGGGGAGGCTGTGGTGTTAGAAAAGAAAAGCTTCATAAGTCTGAGCTCTAAATTAGATACTAAAAGACAGAACTGGTATTTTTTTTCTTTAAAAACATGGACAGCTCTGTTGGTGGGGGAAGCTGCATTGGGAAGGGTTGGGCATAGGAGTTAGCAAGAAAGAGGAGGGAGCATGAACAATGTTTTCAGCCTACCACCTGACAGGAGGGTCACATACACATGTTCTGTCCAACCTGATGCCCAGGACACCCCGGGAAAGTGGGGAATTAGACCCTTTTCATTCATGACGTCCCATTTATTCATGATTGCTCAGGGAAATGAAGTCTCGTGCTCATGGCTAAACAACTGAACCGGCTTCACTGAGCCTTGTCCCCTGAGGTGCCAGGCCCATTCTCAGCTGCACAGCCCCAGGGCGGAGCTCCCACTCTGAACTTCAACGTAGCCCTTCCCCTTGGCATCTCGGTGCCCTGGGGATAGCGCACTCACTTGGGCGGCCCGCCCACTGCACAGAAGGGCTCCCTGGGGATGACAGGGACCCTGGTATGAGCTCCCTTTCTCTGCCTGGTCTAAACCTTTGCACCAATTCCTTTCCTTCTGACTTTGGAGAAAATTGTAGAGCAGATCGATTCTGTCCTACATTACACACAAGGTTGCCTACTCCAATTAGAAAACGAACAGAAACCAGTAATTGTACAATTAAGTCCTGTATTGATGAACTGTACAGATAACTAAACGTCTAATTTTTGCCTTGAATTTAAGTCATCACAGCAGATGCTCCAGAACAGGCCACACAGCCAGCCATGTGGGGTGGCAAAGGGCACGTGAGGAGGGCAGGAAAGAGAAGAGATTTACGGGATTTAAAAATCAATACAGCCCTGCCGGGCATGGCTCAGCGGTTGAGCGTCGACCTAGGATCCAGGTGATCGGGGTTCAATTCCTGGTCAGGGCACATTCCCGGGTTGTGGGCTCGATCAATGACTCTCTCATCATTGATGTTTCCATCTCTCTCTCTCCCTCTCTTTTCCTCTCTCTGAAATCAATAAAGATATATTTAAAAAATAATAATAATAAAATAAAAATCAATACCGTGGGAAGGGTGGTGGTAGTTTGGTAGCGCAAACTAGGGCTTTGAAGGGGCTGCTATTATATTTAGGGCCCTCTTAAGCTTCCCTGGAGCCCGATAGCCACAGGGAAAGAAAAGAGGCTCCTCCTCCTCCTCCTCCTCCTCCTCCTCAACCTCCACCTCCACCTCCACCTCCACCTCCACCTCCACCTTCACCTTCACCTTCACCTTCACCTCCACCTCCACCTCCACCTCCACCTCCACCTCCACCTCCACTTTCACCTTCAACTTCACCTTCACCTCCACCTCCACCTTCACCTTCACCTCCCACTTCTTTTCTCACTCATCTGGTCATTCAAATTGTAAATACTTTTTTTTAATTTCCAGATTAAGACTTAGTTTATAATGAGTTAGAATAACCTCTAATTCATTTTGTATCTGCTTTTTAATATTTATTCATTAGCCTCACCTGAAGATGTGTTCATTGATTTGGGAGGGAGGGAGAAAGAGAGAAACATCAACATGAGAGGGAAACATCAATCAGTTTCCTCCTGCACATGCCCCCAACCTGGGATTGAACCTATTACCTAGGTATGTGCCCTGACTGGGAATCAAACCTGCAACCATTTTGGTGTTTGGAATGATGCTCCAACCAAGCCACCTGGCCAAGGCTGCTTTTAACATTTAAAAATACAAATTATTGTGATGATAAGACAACACTTGCTTAAAGTAAAGCTAAATAACACTTCATGGAAGTCCATAAACTAGAAAATGAAGGCTATTCCTGCTTTTACCCCAGGGGCACCATGGGCTGGGAAGCAGAGCTCCGTGATGAGCAGCACTGCTCTGGTTTCTTTCTACTCAGGTTTGTGTTCCAGCCCTACCACTACCAACTTGGGTGGTTTTGGGAAAGTGACTCATGTTTTCTGGGTCTCAGTTTGCTCAAGTGAAAAACTGGGACTCAATGTCATGACCTCTCTCTCAGGATTGCTTGTGAGGATTAAATGATTTACTGTACAGTAGTCTAATGCCTGGCCTACAGTGAGAACTCCCATGTTAGCGACTCCAGCACAGCCTCCCAGATGCACAAATGTGTATGAACAATTGGTTCCGTCTATATATTATATGTAGAAGATGCTTTTCCCCTTAACTGTTATGTGGGCCTCTTCCAATGTCTGCTGGCGTGAACTCATCTTCTTAACCATTTATTCCATTTAATGGATACACCTACTCAGTTCATTGATAGAATTGAGAAGGTATCCTCTGTATTTTGGTTTTCCTTTGTAAGCAATGCTATAATAAATGTCCTAACAGACATTTGAAAGGCTCCACAATTGTATCACTTAAGGGGTCCATTTGTTATATGAGGTCCTACTGGGTTATATAATCCCCTTTTCAAAGATGAGGGAAAGAGTCCCAATAATCATTTTGTTTGGAATTTCTTTCCTTGACTGGTTCCATGGCAGCCCAGGCAGCAAAGGCTTACCTGGAGCTGTGTGTGTTCAGAGGAGCCAGCACAGCTCTGGGTGTGGAGACCTCAGGGTGTGACAGAGAAATGAGACAGAGGTACTGTGGAGACGTTGAGGCATTCAGGACAACAAAGACAAACTGGACACTGTCTCCTAATTTTGGTAGAAAATCACTGGAATTTATATTATTGCTGCTCTCTGAAGGTCTCTTCAGTTTTGGCTACTCTCAAGATTTATTTATTTTTTTTAAGATAATTTGGTGTCAGGAACCCTGAGGCCTGAGGATCACCTGGGTCTTAGAAGAGCCTAAGTGCATTGATATAGCCTCACCTGTGTCCTGCCTCCTAGGCACCCCCTTACAACCACAGCCAATGGGCCCTGTTAGAAACCTCTGATTTTTGAGTTCTCAGCTCCCCTGTGCTTGGGAAAACATATCCTTGCAACTTTTCTATTTCAAAATATCACAGGTAAAAACCACTGAGACTTGGGTCTGCAGCAGCAACCAGGAGGAAAAAAAAATCAGAGAAAACAATATATGAGGAGAGGAAAAAAAAGAGCTGACATTTTCTTCTAGACTGAATAATGCATTTGAATGTTTCATTTTGCTGTAGATTGAAAGGGGCTTGAGGGGGAAAGAGGTGAGAAGGGAACGAAATGAGAAAGATAGAGGGACGTGTAAGCCCCAAGAGATGGGCATTGTAATCTAGAAAGTTATTTCTCAGCTGGGCTTAGTTCTAAAGTTCACCACTGAATTATGTGTTGGATGTTTGGAGACCATCCCTGGTGCACCTGTCACACCTGTAATAGAATGTGCTGGGTCTGAGATGATTTCCCGTTTCAGGACTCACTGCCACCTGTTCAATGTCCCTCTCTGGGTCTTGTTTCTTTTTTTCTTCTCCTTCCTTCCTTCCTTCCTTCCTTCCTTCCTTCCTTCCTTCCTTCCTTCCTTCCTTCCTTCCTTCCTTCCTTCTTTCTTTCTTTCTTTCTTTCTTCTTTCTTTCTTTTAAAAGATGTTTCATTGATTTCAGAGAGAGGAAGGGAGAGGGAGAGGAGAACTGAAACATCAATGATGTGAGTCATTATCGGCTGCCTCCCACAGGCCCCCAACAGGGGATCAAGCCCGCAACCCAGGCATGTGCCCTGACTGGGAATCGAACCTCAATCTCCTGGATCACAGGTCGATGCTCAACCACTGAGCCATGCCAGCTGGGCTCTTCTTTATTTTTTTAACTTATTTAATTCCACATGTTTTTTTTTCCACAGTTATTTTTTAAGTCACACAGTAGAGACTCAGTAAATGTTTGCCTACAACCATGTAAACATCCCCTTCCCATAATAGAAATTATATTAAAAACAGCAGGACTAGATCAACTCTGCACTAAAAATACTCAGGACAATATATGAACTCTGTGAAACAAAATATGCTTCACTTTATCCCAAAAGATTGTCCTTAAAGAGTATTTGAGGAAAGTCTGCACATACCTAGACCAAGTCTCTCATATATTATGAAATATATATTTACATATATTATGAAAAAGTTCTTTTGAAAAAAATTTTTAGATGGATGCAAATTATAGTTAAGACTTCTGTAACTTTCTTAATTAGCTTATAGTATTTAAAGAAAAATATGATTTCACCAATTAAATTTTAACAGTACTCAAAATAAGTTGCAAAATTCAAATGCAAAGTAGATGAAAATTTTTATTAACATTTGGCACACTTACTTAAGAATAAAAACTCCATGTCAACTTCTAGTAAAACTTAGCACGTGAAAGATAATCTAAATATATGGCAAGGAGGGAGGGAAGAAAGACTGAAGGAAGAAAGAAGAGATGGCGTGAAAGAAAGGGAAGGAAAGACAGACAAGGGAAGGGAAAGAAAGGCAAGAAGGCAGAAAATACCTAGGAAGGCAAATAATCGCATTACTTTCTGATATTCCATAGAATCAGAAAGCATTTCAAGGAGCAAACATTCACTGTGAGCGGGCTGTGGGGGAGTCTCGATGGAGAGTCCAAATGGAAATTATTTGAAAATGTGTAAGTTTCTCCCACACCAACAGCAGGAAGGAAAGGGGAATGTTCGAGCCCCTGATTAATGACCAGGCTTCAGTATCAGACTAGACTAGCTCCTTTCCCAGCTTTTCTGCTCACTAACTATATGGCCTTGGACTAGTTACTCGCCTTCCCTGGGCCTCAGTTCCTTCCTGTGCAAAACAGGAATAATTCCTAGGGCCATGGAAAGGCTGGAATGCACAATACCTGCGAGGGTCTAGCACAGAGTCAGTGTCGGTTATGCCCCTTGTCGCTGCTGTTCTGATCCTGATCCTGATCCTGATCTTGATCCTGATCCTGATCCTGATCCTGATCCTGATCCTGATTTTGATTCTGGTTCTGATTCTTACTACTACTATTACCCTTTTGGAAAATAACGACTCAATATTTAGAAAGAACCCTATGCGTGTTTACTCCCTTTGCCCCAGCAACCCCCCTCCTGGAAATGAATCTCCAGAAAATAACTCAACAAAAGGATAAAGCTAAACTGCTCATCGCTAAAGCATTAGCCATAATTGTACCAAAAAAAAAGCAAAAAAAAAAAGCAGCGACTTAAATGTCCATCAATAGGGGAATCATTTACAGTAAATTATGATGTATCAACATAATAGGGTATTATGCAGCCATTACAATAATAATTGTGGCAATGTAGCATCATGAACAAATGCTTACCATTTAATGTTAAGTGAAAAAAATTAAAATGATATATACAGTACAACTGTGGCATTGTAAAAATATGCATGCATATTGGCAAGTACTGGGATCTTATATGTAGAAATTGAAATAATTATGTATGGTTGTGCACTTAAAGATTTCTTTCCTTCTTCAAATTGCTTTATAATATTGTTTTGAAACCATCTTTCAATAATAGCAACCATGCAGCCTACTCGTTATAAATCATATCAGTGAATTAGTGCTAAAACAGATTTGCCTAGAGACATGCATACAAGGGCTCTGGGACATTTATGTGCAATATTTATAAGTAATAAGCAAATAGCTAACACATATAACTTTTACTATGTGCCAGACACTATAGCCTGAGTGCTTAATTCATTTCATACTTTGAATTTTTTACAATAACACTATCTTAGAGATAAGAAAACTAAGGCACAATGTGCTTGTAACTGTCCCTAAGTCACATAGCTACTAAATAGTGGGATGGGATTTAAATCAAGCCGGTTTTTCCCCCAAATCCACTCTCCCAGCCATCACATACGCTGCCTTCAGTTGGGAACAGCTTCATGGGTGTGTGGCCAATGCGGTCACTCCACATGGAGCCCCCTGCTCGGAGGGTCCCACATATGGGGTTTGACGTTCTATTGTTGCTGTTCTGAAATTCTTACTAATTTTATCTTTGAACTTGTGTTCTGTCAGTAACCTCTTATGGGGCAAGGGAACAGGTGCGGAGGCCTTACAGCCACTGCTCACATGGGGTTCCGCCTCCCTGAGATGTGTTCACAGATTCCGCTCTCTACCCCTGGTGCCCTGGGCTCTGCTCACACTTCGCCTCTCCAGCCCCGCCTCGCAGCCACCGCCACGCCCATCAAGGTGGTGACCAGATTCCACGGGCAGAGCCAAGAGAATCTTCTGTCATCATCCTCTATCTCCAGTGGGGCCTGCATGAGACTGGGGCTGGGCCCTGGCCTGGTGGCATCGTTGGGTGGCACAAGGCTGTGGGTGTCTCGCGCTGGTTGGCATTTACCATGATGCATTCAGTGGGCAACTCAGCAGTAGCCTCTTATCTACCCTTGATCCGCACACTACACACCAGCCTGTTGTAACGAGAGGCTGGAATCCCTTGGGTGTTGCCCCTCTGCTCTGGGTTGGGGCAAAGGATCTGTGGGAAGTGGAGACTCACTTTCCCGCACCTGATCAAGGCCCAACTACCTATCTTGAACTGATCCCCACAAATTACAAAGCTGGCCCTATATTCCGATATGGTTTTATATATTAACAAAAAAGCAGAAATGCTATTAAAATGAAGACCCCTGGCCTTGGCCTGCCACAAATCAGGGGACACAATAGAGGGAGAATCACAGAAATGATGTTTCCACCAGTGACCCGAGATCATGGGTCCTTTATTCAGGAGATGTGACTTAGTCCACGAGCAGAAGCTCTCTTATCTTAGCTGTTGCCAAAACCAGAAATCATAAGCCAGCTTTCAGCAGACACTGTGTCATCAAGGACATGTGTCACCTGTGTGGCCTTTCACTACTCACTTCATTCAGTCATAAAAGGATTAAGAGCATCTTATCTCACGTTGCTTCGAGAAGTAAATTAGGTGACATCATAACGTAGTTATTAGTATCGTGCCTGGTACGGAGTAAGGACTCAGAAAATTGTATTTGTTACCCAGAGCTGAGGCTTGTACAGCATCCTACGTATCGAAGTGAGAACTTTGTGCTTCAGATGCCATATGGGAGAGGGCCGGCGGAGGATGGTATTCTGTTGGGAACGTTTAAGAACCAGATATTTTAATCTTCCCGTGAGTTAGGCACACCTGAACAGCAGGTACTAACAGGTAGAACCAATCTATATTTATTCTCAGAAACATATTTCGAATGCACTGATCTACTCCTGTAAAGGCTTGGTTGAGTTCCCAAAATTATGTGAAATGCCACATGGTGGAGACAACTTTGGTTTGAAAAATCAGAACAGGTGCTCTCAGTGTAGTCTTTATCCATAAAAATAACCT
This sequence comes from Miniopterus schreibersii, assembly GCF_964146895.1. Classification (NCBI taxonomy): domain Eukaryota; kingdom Metazoa; phylum Chordata; class Mammalia; order Chiroptera; family Miniopteridae; genus Miniopterus; species Miniopterus schreibersii. The sequence continues at coordinate 13,818,615 of NC_138111.1, read as the reverse complement.
GAGCATTTCCAAGTGGAGTCGGAAATTTTTAGAATTTCAAGTATATTATTTGATGCATAGAAACACCCCATTGGAGGGAGCCTTTCCTTTGTATACCTCTTCTAATGCGTGAGTGATAAATTAGCTAGGCGGTGAGGAAAGAAACCAATATTGTTGACAACTTTTAATGCGATAAAAATCTTTGTATGTACTTCTAAAACCAACTGTACTGAGGCATAATTTACAACAATAAGACGAATGTGCCTGTTTTAAGTACATAAATCAATGAGTTTCAACAAATGTATACATTCCTGTGACCACTGCTTCAATCAAACTGTAGATCATGTAGAACATAGCCATCATTCCCAGAAGTTCCACTGTGTCCCTTCCCAGTTAATCTCCCAGCCTCTACTCCAGGCAACCACTGATATGATTTCTATTGCAATAGGTTAATTTATCTAGTTTAAAACTTCATGTATGTAGAATCATACACAACATACCCCTGTGTTGGCTTCCTTTGCTCAGGGTTCTTCAGAGAAACATAATATAATATAAAATGTAATATAATTAATATAATTAATATATAATATAATATAATATAATATAATATAATATAATATAATATAATATAATATAGATAATATAAAAGAAAATTTTTTCTAAGGAATTAGCTCACACAATTATGGAGGCTGAGAAGTCCCATGATCTAGTGTCTACAAGCCAGAGACCCAGGAAAGCTGGTAGTGTAGTTTAAGGGCCTGATAGCCAGAGAGCCAATGGCATAAATTCCAGCCTGGATCTGAAGGCCGGAGAACCAGGCATGCTGAGAGCAAGAGAAGGTTGATGCCCTAGTTCAAGTAGTGAGGCAAAGAGCAAATTCAGTCTTCTTCCCTTGTTTTGTTCTATCCAGACCTTCAGTGGATTGGGTGAGGCCCATCCACATTGGGGAGGGCCCTCTGCTTTACTCAGTGCACCAATTCAAATGCTAATATCATCTGGAAACACCATCATAGACACACCTAGAGATAATGCTTAACCAGATATCTGGGCACATGGTGGCCCCTCAAATTGACACATAAAATCAACCATCACATTGATGACCTGAGAGCATCGGTAGTTTCTTTGTATTGTTACATACTACGGATATACCATATTTTGTTCACCCATGAACCTTGTTTTGCCTATTATTCCAGTTTCTGGCTATTTTACATAAAGCTGCTTGAACATTCCTGTATAAGTCTTTTTTCTGAATGCATATTTTAATTTCTTTCAGGATAAGACACAGTTTATTTCCTACTGGGGGAATTTTGGGCCATGTGCTAGGCATATATTTTTATCTTTATAAGATACTACCAAACTATTTTTCACATGCTTGCCCCATGTTGTGCTTCCACCAGCCACGTGCAATAGATATTTGTAAATTAATAAATTATTTCTTAATTATTTTATTAGCAATAAATACAGAAGAATACATTTCCACAAAATAACTCCACAACCGATTTCTCTGTGAAAATTGTTTCTTTCTTCCTTACGAGTAACAAGAAGGGTCATTGTACATATTAAATTGATCACAAAACTGCTTTCAGAAATTGAAGTCCTCAGATTTATGACTGTTGTAAAAATAAATTTCGGCACAATGCTATATACGTAGAGTTTAAAATATCATAAATTTGATGAAAAAGATTCAGAGTGAGCAATATCGGTAGCATGTTATCAAGCAAGAAAAGCTGCTTTTTCCAACTACAAATAATAGAGTTGGGATGTATATAGCTTCCCTTTCCTGTAATATGCTAGTAAGACCTTATCCTATATTATAGAGTAGTCAATAGCCTTGCCGTAGGGGCTAGTTTTATCACTATCTTAGTCCATTTGGGCTGCTGTAACAAAATACCACAGACTAGATAGCTTATAAACAACAGAAATTGGTTGGGTAAGGGTCATAGACTTCTTCCAGGTCATAGACTTCTCACTGGATCTTCACTTGGCAGACAGGGCAAGTGGGGGTCTCTAATCCCATCCATGAGGGCTCCACCCTCAGAACCTAATCACCTCCCAAAGGCCCCACCTTCTAACACCGTAACTTTGAGGGTTAGGATTTCAACATATGGATCGGGGAGGTGGAGATACACAAACATTCAGATCATAGCAATCTCACATTGCAATTGTGCTTACACTGTCCATGAAAAGCAAAAAATAGAGGATGATTATAGGATTGCAATCAGTGCTGACTAAAATTTCAAAATCTGTCTCCATAGCATCCTGGCATAGACCCAAGGAGGCAGAAAACCTTCAGAGAATGAATTGCGTTCCTCTTTGCACCTTCCACGTCCAAAAGCTCTGCAGGGATCCCTGGGTGCTCAGTAGGTGCATGGTAAAGGGAACTAAACTTATTTTTATGCCCTGCAGGTCATTGTGAGCTCAGATCATAGTGACACACAGTTATTAAACATTTTATAACACTTCTTAGGCCTCAAAAGACATAGTTATTTGTGGTCTGTCTTGCTTGAAAGATTCTTCTCTGAAGCCTGCAAAACAGGAACTCTTATTTTCACTATTTTCCAGTGAAGAAGCGAGGCTTAGGGGGTTTAGTTGGCTTTCCCAAGGTCACACTGATGACATCACTGCCATGAACCTGGTGTCCTCATCACATTGAAGACCTTCTACCCTCCAGCTCTGGTGTTCCATGAGTGACCATCATGCTACCAATGAATTTTGTACGTTGAAAAATATTTCTATTTTTGCTCAATAGTGGGAGTTTTGTGATTTGAATCCTAATGTGACCCCTTTTCATCTTTTCTTTCTTTTTGCTTTTGTGGAGGTAGCCTGAGGTCCATGGTGGAGGTGTGAATTAAACTTACAACTCCTGATGAAAAAAGTCCCCGGGCCATGCAAGAGACTGTGTTTATACATAATAATCTCATCAGGGGGTTATGAGGCCTAATTAATTACTGTTTGCAAAGCAGCCTGAAATAGGGAGATGGAAGGTTTTACGGAGTGTACAGTATCGATGGCAGTTTAAGCGTGGTGTGTACAGAACTAGCAAAAATGACATGCAGCCAGTGAGGCAGAGAGAGCCGGTGGGAGGGCTTGGTTAGGGCAACACCTGCACACCCCCGAGACTCCTGGGGGCCACAGGTTCAACTCCAGCAGATAAACCCGTCTCTTCATCCTTCGGCTGTGATTAGATGAATGGACCGCAGACATGGTCCACCTTAGCAGTGGCTTGGATTTGACCTGGGAGGTAGACCGTGCAGTCTGAAGGACTTTCCTTCTGAAGGACTGTGTTGATAGCAGACAGCTCAATGGAGTGATAGTTCCCTGGTCACCTTTATTTGAAAGGCCATATCTGGGGCTGTTTTTTACATTTTAATAGAAATTTGCGCTCCCTTGGTAAGAATATTTAAACTGTTATAATTGTGATTAAGTTAAAGGTTGAGGTCTATGGACAAAAAAGGGGGATGTACAAGTTCAGTGACCAAAAGTAACCTCACAGGGTGATCTGACCATAAATTCCCAGCGGGGGCGAGTCATGGTAGGCAGTCACACCCCCGGCCTACAACTTCTTTAGTAAAAGGTAATCAGTTAGCCCTGCCCATTGTTCTTGTGCATCTAGGCTGACACCCCTTTGAAATGCCTGAAGTAATCCTCTTTTCCAGACCCCTCAAAGGTATAACCATCCTCAAGGGGGCACATAATCTTATTAACTATCGGGTACCTTACTTTCTCCCACCCTCAGGAATGTAATCTTCCTTCCATTCCCACCTTAATTCCACATGTGTAAAAGAAACTGCAAAACTGTCATTCTTGGGAGCATTTGAAATCTTGCTGCTCACCATGCCATCAGTTTGGCTCAAATCAACTCTTGTAAAAATTCTCTGCAGGTTTGTATATTCCTACGGTCAGGTCTGGGTTCCAATTCTCTTGACTTGCTAGTTGGATTAACTTAAAGTCTTCAGCCCACCTTCACCATCTAAAAACATGGTTTGTAGCCAAGGGGAGATTTAAATGAGTGCTGAGTAGGGTACCTGGCACCTTGTGACCACTCTACAAAAGACAGCTTTAATCAGACAGGACAGGGGCCTCACATAGCAGCTCCTAACACCTTTAGTCAGGAAATGAGGAGCCCCAGAGAGGAAGGCTTGTTTAAAGGAGGCAGAGACAAGTTTAAAAACTAAGTGAACATAATTCTCCATCTAAGCTTTACTCCCCATACTATAAAAACACCAAGATACCTTGAGAGAAAGTGAGCTTAGCTCCCTATGGCTCAAAGAGCTTGAATTATTTTATTTTACTATATTAGTTAGTTTCTTGGGTTGTTTGGGTTTTTTTGAGAACAAGCTTTAAAATGTCTCTGGGGTTGAAGACAGAGATATCAGGGTTCAAAACTCTCCCTACTCTCTCACTGTGTGATCTTGGGCTATGTTAGAGCCTTAGTTTGCCTTCTGGAAGAATTGGGATTATATATTGGTATGGACAGAATATTTGTGTTACCCCCAAATTCATATGCTGAAGCCCTTACTCCCAATGTGGTATTAGGAGGTTGGCCTTTGGAGGTGATTAGAATTAGATGAGGCGATGATTGTGGGGCCCCCATGATGGGATTGGTGTGTTCATAAAAAGAGGAAGAGACTAGAACTTGCTCTTTTCCATGTGAGGGACACGGGAAGAAAGCAGCCATCTGTAAGCCAAGAAGAGGGCTCTCACCAAAACCTGACCATGGTGTCACCCTGATCTCAGACTTCCAGCCTCCAACACTTGACAAAGTAAGATTCTGTTGTTTAAGCCACCTAGCGTACAGGATCTTGTTATAGCAGCCTGAGCTGACTAAGATATGCACATATCTCTATCTCCATATTTCCATATAGATATTGATATGGACATGTAATAATATCAGATTGAGACTCAAAGAGTTCAAACATCTAACCCCATAGAGACATGAAGATGTTCAATAATCACTAGTTGTAATGACCTCTTTTCTTTTCCTGTAGAAGCCAATATATGAGCTTCAGTTCCTTGTTGGCCGAATGACCTTCTTGGTTCTTGGACACCAGGATTGGATGCTTGGCAATCATTCCAGAAGCTCAGGTGTTTTGGGGTGAGGAGGGAAAACTTCAGATGAAAAATGTATTTGTATGTGCAGTTTCATTATTGTGATTATTTACCTGCACTCAGAGCAGCTGCTGGGGAGGCCAAAGCACCGGCAGGTGAGCAGGACTGGGGTGTACCGGCGTCTTCCCACCATGCATTCCCGTTCCCTGAGCATCGCTTTTGTTCATTGGAACGAAATTGCAGGAGACCGCAGCTTCCTCCACCGGGCACTGCAGCAGCAGGAGGGGTTAATGCATTGCTCCGTGAATTCTGATTTGTAAAATTTGCTTAGCAACTTATGAATATGGATGTGATTTCTGCAAACAAAAGGTTGTACGGCTCCCCATCGGGAAGACAATATTTAAGAAGGCAGTGCCGCGGCAGGACCAAAGGTGAGGCAGGAAGGTCAAGCAGAAAGGCGCTCAAAGGGTCCAGGAGGAAGCAAAAATAGATGCAGATCCAGGAAAAGGCAGGAAACAGAGGCTGCCCGGGTGTCAGACAGAGGTGGGCCCCGGGCATGCGGGAGGGAAACCAGGCTGGAGCAGAGCAGGTGAGAACCGCAAAGTGAGAGGGCAAAGCAGTTAGAAAAGGGAAGAGGGAAGGAAAAGTCAAAGCACCTTGAAGTATTAATGTCCTTGGAGAGAATGGAGAAAAAATTTCTTCTTAATGGATGGAGAAGAGAGTTGTGAACGTCTTTCCTGTGGCATTTAGAGTAATAAATATGTATAACTCTTAGGGGCTGGCTGGTGTGTGGTGTATGGAAGCACAGCTATTTTTGGCGTCTTCAATTAAAGAATGCTCAGTAGGATACAGTCAGGCTTCCTACAGGACGGATCTCATGGCCAAGGTTAAAGAATTTCTCAAGTGCTTGGAAGTCTGAGGTAGGTTCTAAGACTTGATACTTGGACTGGTCTTTAGGTATCGAAGGCATTCCCTCCGTGGTTTCATTGGCTCGTTCAGGCACTAAAATAGCATGGGGGCGTGAGAAAGGAAAGGAGACGGACACCTCTTCAGGGCCTGCTATGCCCAGGCCTTTTACATAGCCATCTAATTCATATTTCCCAGAGAATATTGTCACTGACTTTGTCTCGTCTGAATTTTTTTTTACCCAAAAGGAGAGGGGCATGATTCTGTAGCACATTTCATGCTCTCTCTAACTTATTTGTACGCACTCTGATAATGGGACAAACATCTTTCCTACTCTTACTCTATGTGGGTAATATGATGATGACTTCATCTGAAGCTCCAGGGACAGCAAATATTTAATTAGAGCATCATATACATCTGACTATAACCATCACTGGTTAGTTCAGAGATGGATGAAACACCCAATTCTCTACTCACGTTTGATCTTGGGAGTACAGTTCTTCCCAGAGATCTTTTATCTAAAAAAGCAAATACATGTTCTACTCTCTCTCTCTCTCTCTCCCTCCTTCCCTCCCTTCTTCTCTGACTACCACAGATTCTATGGCCAATACTTTTTGGAGACATTGGAGCTTACATGTCCTTTCTGAAGATTCATAATCCACATTGACATATAACGGTTTTATAAAGTTTTACCCTAAATAAATGCTTAATGCTCTTTAATCCAGCAATTCACAAATATATTTGGCCATGCCAGTTTTTTCCCCCCCAGAATACCTACTTGCACGCTTCATGATTAACATTTTACAGAACACTCTTAAGGGTCTGCTGATCTAAGGAATCTTCACAAGGATCTTATGGGGAAGGTATTATTGCTATTCTTTTATGTAAGTAAACCAAGGCTTAAAGAGGTGCCTTATGTGATCTAGGTCTCAGAGTAAATGAAAAAGTGGAGAGATGAAAAGGTAAACCCTGTGAGCATGCACAAGGCCCCCTTTCACTTAACACCCATCAGATGCATTTCCGCCACCTCTATCCAGGTGTTGGCACCTGCCTTCCAAAAACTTAACCTCTAGTTTTTTCAACATCACTCAGCAAACAGGTAAAGAAATTGAGATTTAAATTCATATCTCTAAAAAGAATGCATGCATCTTTAACAACTCTGGCTTATTGCCTCCCTGCAGGTACGATAAGAAACAATCATCTATAACTTTCATCCAATGTGAGAGATGTTCAAGGAAGATGGATAAAGATGTAGAGAGGAAGAGCTCACAGGAGGAAGTCCTCGGTCAGGCCGATCGTGATCAGGGACAAGTTCACATGGAGGTGGCTCTTGAGGGCTTTTTTGTGTTTTTTAAAAATATTTCTTTATTGATTTCAGAGAGAAGGAGAGAGAGATGGAAACATCAATGATGAGAGGGTCATGGATCGGCTGCCTCCTGCACACCCCTGACTGGGAATCGAGCCTGCAACCCAAGCATGTGCCCTGACCAGGAATCGAACCACAACCTCCTGGATCCTAGGTCTATCTATGCTCAACCACTGAGCCACACCATCTGGGCCTGAGTTAGGTTTTAAGAGATGGGTGAAACTTTGACAGATGGAGACGACCAGGGAGGAGCATGTCAGAGCCTCTGATCATCTGCATGTGCTGCTTTATTTCTGTTGAGCAATCGACACAACTTTAGAACCTGTTAAGTTCTTGGTAAACAGGTAAGTACCCAAAAGAATGGCTGGCAGAGACCAATGTCCAGACATGTCCTTAACAAAGTTTTCGTTAACCTACCTTAACCCAAGGACTTTTACAAGACTAGAGGAGAGGAGATTTTTAGATGTGTAAAAATTATTGAAAAATACCCATTTTGTATGTTCCTTGTGATGGGATGTACTCTAAGGAGGGTCTCCTGAAAGGTAGGAGTCTCCCAAACTATCTAGGGAATAATCCTAAACTCTGAGTTTTATTAGCCCAGCCAACAATACCTAAATGAATAGGAGAGATTTTTAGGATTTTCACATTAGGCTGTAGGTGTAGGTGTGTTCATAATTAGTATTTATGAGTCAGCTATATTGTGTAGATAATATTAATTCATTGTCTCAATAAGTCTCATGAAACATATGCTAATGTCAAGCCCCTACCCCCAGTTTCCTGATAAGTACATTAATCTTCAGAGATTAATTACCGTATCCAAAGCCACGAGTCAGATACAGATCTTGGATGTGAATTCAAGTTCTCCACATCCGGAGGCCTTGCTTTGAATTTTCATGCTTTATATCCTTTCCGTTGCCTCCTCCATAGGTTTCTGCAGCTGATTGGCACAGAGAGTTTCAGCCACCCCGTGAGTCATGACTTTTCAACTAGAGTTTATGCTCAGTAATGTGAAGCAAACCCTCACTGTTATTTCCAGTGACACTAGAGGTGGACAGAAGTAGGAATTAATGAAAGGTCAGGTCTATGGGACCATTAAAAAATAAATAGAATTGTATTAAACACACGTATATCCTTTGTCCATTTAAAGAGTGTACAGAAAAAAAAAAAATCAAAGGCAGTTACTTGAATGGGGTGAACAAATGGTTGTCTTAGGCTCGTGAAAGACCTGCTTAAGTAATGATGGAAAATGGTTTGTAATTATCTTATAGATTCAATGAAGCTGTGTCTTCTTAGGGGTTAATTTTTAGTCAATGCTGAAGGTAAAAAAAAACACGTGGAAAAGTTGAAGTGCCATGAGCATGGAGAGAACCCGCTCTGAGAAACTGAGGAAGATGCTCCTGGCGGAAGGACCTGTGAACTGGTACCCGCAGCAAGAGTACAGGATGGATTAGCTGGAAGTGGGACAAAGTAGGCAGAGGAGGAGAGGCTTGTTGAGGCAATCCAGGGAGAGGCCCAAGCAGAGGCAACAGGTTCCCCAAACAGAGGGTCAGAAATGGTGGTTAGAGGGCTGAGGGGAGTACAGTGGAGGCTGAACAGATACATAGCAGGCCCTGGCCAAAGGGCGTCCTGTGAGCTGCATTTGTTTTTTACTGTAGAGAAGTAGCAATATCTCGAGTTGTAAGCAGAGGAGTGACTTTTGCATTTTAAAAAGGTCCCTCTGGCTGCAGATGAGAACTATTACAGGAGAGTTGGAGTGGGGGCAGGAAGGCTGGGAAGGAAGCTCTTCCAGGAGTGGGGTGGGGGGTAGAGAGTGAGGGGAGGGCCTGGTGGCCTGAACTGGGCGGTGTCAGAGGAGCTGAAGGGAAGTTGGTGGATCTCAGACGCGAAATTAACATAAGGAAGACTGATTGACTTGGGGATTGAGGAGAGGCTAAAGAAATGCAGAGCCAGTCGCCTGGGATCCAAGTCTAGGGCTGCAGGCAACGTGACAAGGACTGCTGGAGCCGGGGACTCGTTCTTAATTTAGACCTTCCCTATATCTGGGCAATGAGCAGTGAGCACCGGGACTAAAGATACAGAAACTGGTTAGGAAATGAGGCCATTTCCCAAGTTCTGCAGAGGTATTTTGGATGCTGGACTTGTGGGACCCTGTGGAGGAGGGTGTGTGTGTGTGTGCGCGCGCGCGCGCGCGTGTGTGTGTGTGTGTGTGTGTGTGTGTGAGAGAGAGAGAGAGAGAGAGAGAGAGAGAGAGAGAGAGAGAGTGAGAGAGAGAGAGAGAGAATTAACTTTTTTCTCCTGCCCCAATTTCTATGAGCTGCTCTATCTTTTGTGCTCTTTGCCAAGAGGAAAGAAAACAGATTGTTCTTGCTCAGAGCATTCAGCTGACTCAACTGGTGCCAAACCAAAAAAAAGGAAGGAAAAAAAGCCCAAGCACATAAGAATTGCTCATGTGTACACAGCACTTTACAGTTTACACAGGGCTCTACATTACACCCATCAAACTGTAAACCCTGTGACGCAAGCATCCTACTATTAATTTAACTTCAATTTGAAAGACAAAATAAAAAATGACCTGAGAGGTTAAATGACTGGGGGGGAGCCTTACAATATACTTGCATCAACTAGATGTGACCTTAGTTTCTCCTTTCACTGGTTGTATCAGCCTTGACTTCACCCCGAAGGGGGCACCTATGATATGAAGAGCTGTGTAAGGGCTTTTCCCATTCACAAAGCCTTTTTACGCTAGGAGCTGACTTTCATCATCACAAGACTCAAGGTCTCATCCTCATTTCAGATGAGAAAACAGAGGATCTCAGGGGCCCAACATCAAACAGCCTGCAAGTGGCAGAGTTGGAATCTAAACCCATTTTTTCTTCTTTTGCCCTTTGCCTCCCCCCAGGACTACTGTCAAGCTAAGAGGCATGGGACCTCAGGTCCAGAGAGAGATTTAAATATTTCAAATATGATGGGTGTTGAGGTCGGTGTCACGGGTCTCCTAACTGGAGATCACTGGGATTCCGTCTCTAACAACAGAGCGGTGAGTCAGCCAACTCAGGCCCCACGGGGAGGTCTCCGTTACCATCTCCAACGGCAACAGTTCAAGGCCCACTCCAAGCACACCACTCTTCCCTGCCAACTGGCAGGCACTGACCACCCAGAGCCTGCTGGCTTCTAGATCCAGCCCTCGGAAACAATCAAGTTAGGTCAACTTCCCAAGTCAGGCTAAGGCAAAGAGGTGATGGATAAGGGGAAGGACATAGAGCAGTGCTAAAAACTTTCTGTTGGGTCATGAAACGAAGGCTTCTGAGGACGTGCTGGCAGATGCAGGCATGAACATTTATTTCATAACCCAGTGATGCAGGAGATAATGGCACTTGGCATTGGAAGAAATATACTCAGAGAGGTTATACTGCTGGTCCAAGGTCACACAGCTAGTGAGTGTTAGAGCTAGGATTAGATCTCCCATCTCTCCAGTGCTAAGGCCATGCTCTTCTCACATTTCCATTCTTCATATTTCCTCATCTCTATTGTTTTAAGACTCTATGGGGAGTATTCCTGGTCTCATTTCTGTTTCTCTCTCAAGGCAAAGATCAAGATCCACCTGATCTTTAAAGCTCCCTCTTTCCCCTCAGGTGAACTTATAGGCAAATAACAGAATCCCAGAACTGAGAAAGCCAGGAGGACACATTGAAAAAACCCCCACAGCTGCTGAGCCGCAAATATCGGTTGTTTTTCTATCACCTTGCTTGTGGAGGCTGGAAACAGACTTCTGTTGATTATGTTAATGAATCCTCTGTGGCTCTCCATTGCTTATGTGTAATGAAGGTGGCTTTTTAAAAAATACCTCCTTCCAGAGTTTGGGAAAACTAAAGTGTTTGTTTGGATGGGTCATAGCTAATAACAGAAAATATGGCAAGTGCTTCCAAAAGAACTGCAAGAAATGAGCTCTCTGATGGCCCAAGGAAGGTATTGAAAGAGAATCCAAAGCACTGCAGGGGGTGCACGGGGTTCAGGATAAGGGAGGCGATGGTCCTGTTCTCTCCCAGTCAACCTATTGTGAGATATCCCCAGTACCACAGCTTTGGAAGAATTATGACAATTGGATTGGGCCCAAACAAGTGTTCCTATATAACAAAAGAGCTGGAATGATTCCTTACAGAGTTTGTTAAAATGAATGAACTCCTCTGGGCCTCATTTCAAAAATGAACAGATTCAACGCAATTGGTGTTTCTCAGCTGAACTTCTTTACTTGTAAGTTGTTGGTTATTTGTTCATTTAAAGAGCCTGATGTGGAGTAATCAATCTCAGATCACTTTGAGGATCTGCACCTCAAATATGCACCAATCACCTACGATGTGCTTGATGCAATTCCAGATGCTTGGATGACCTCAGTGAACGTGGGTCTCAGTTTCACAGAGCTCACATTCTAGTTGTGTGGGATAACATGAGCAAGTAAAGCAAGGTATGGAGAACATAGCTTCAGGTTGTGATGGGGATGCCAAGGAAATGAACCCGGATACTGAGGGTAAGGTGACAAACAGTGATTGATAAAGTTAAGCATTTGGTACCCAGAAGGTGATATTTAAGATCTGAATGACCAGAAGAAACCACAGCAGCAACAGACCCATGACAGGGCATTCCAGGCAGAGGCAACGGCTGGTGCAAATTTCCGGAGTCAAGAATCACTTTGGGCCCAGCTGGCATGTCTCAGCGGTTGACCATTGACCTAGGATCCAGGAAATCTAGGTTCGATTCTCAATCAGGGCACATGCCCGGGTTGTGGGCTCGATCCCCAGCAGGGAGTGTGCAGGAGGCAGCCTGTCAATGACTCTCTCATCATTGATGTTTCTCTCTCTCCCTCTCCCTTCCTCTCTCTGAAATCAATAAAGGCATATATATTTTTTAAAAAGAGTCACTTTGGGGTGTTCTTGGAAAGAAGGCTGAGTAGCTATGGTTCAGGGAGCTAGGGGGAGATGGGTAGAAGATGGGGCCAGAGAATAAGCTGGGGTCAGACCATGCAGGACCTGGTAATGAGAATGGATTTTATTCCAAGTGCCATGGAGGAAGCCTTTGGAGGGTTTTCAAGAAATCAGTGACGTGATCCTTGTGAGTGTTCCCTGCCACTGAGTCAGTTCTGACTCCCGGCAACCCTCTGAATGCGTGACGTCCACAGTGTCCTGTCCGCAGCAGCCCAGCTCAGCTCTGCAGACTCCTGCCTGTGGCTTCTTCAGTGGAGCCGGTCCATCTCGTAGTTAGTCTCCCTCTTTCCCCGCTGCCTCCTATTTTCCCAGCAGTACTGTCTTTTCCAAAGAACTCTGCCTTCTAATGAATGTGCTCGAAGTAGGACAGCTTCAGTTTTGTCATTTTTGCCTCCAGCAATGCTTCAGGCTTAATTTGCTCTAGGATCCACTTGTTCATCTTTCTGGTGGTCCAGGGTATCCATAGAGCTCTCTTCCAATACTTTATTTCAAATGAATCAAGGGTGTTTTTTCCCTATCAGCCTTCTTCAGCGTCCAACTCTCACATCCATATATAGTAACTGGGAAATGTGAGGGTGTGGATGAACTTGGCCTTGGTTTCTAATGACACATCTTTTCTCTTGATGATCTTTCTTTCTCTTTCTTTCTTTCTTTCTTTCTTTCTTTCTTTCTTTCTTTCTTTCTTTCTTTCTTTCTTTCTTTCTTTCTTTCTCTCTCTCTCTCTCTCTCTCTCTCTCTCTCTCTCTCTCTCTTTCTTTCTTTCTTTCTTTCTTTCTTCTTTCTTCCCTCCCTCCCTCCCTCCTTTCTTTCTCTCTCTCTCTCTCTCTCTCTTTCTCTCTTTTTTTCTTTTTCTTTAAATATATCTGTGTTTGTTTCAGAGAGAGGAAGGGAGAGGAAGAGAGAGAAACAGAAACATAAATGAGCAGAGTCATTGACCGGCTGCCTCCTGCACGCCCTCCGCTGGGGATTGAGCCTGAAATCCCAGCATGTGTCCTGATCGGGAATCGAACCTCGATCTCCTGGATCCAAGGTCGATGGTCAACCGCTGAGCCACACAGGCCGGGTTGATCTTTCTATTTCTTCCACTGCTGCCCTTCCTAGTCTCAGCCTTCTTTTGATCTTTATGACTAAGACATCAAAGAATGACCTCTATGTAATGAGAAACATGGACCCTGTCTATAATATCATATGTGTAATTACAAAGTAGACTGTTCTAGAGGCTCCCAGCTCTCCTCAAGTCCCATTCACGTTCCTCCTCAATTTCATAGAATGACCTAGTTCTCACACTAACATATTTGAGAGAATTAGGATCATTTAGCTAAATGGCAATAATTAACAACAATCTCTGGTAATCACTCAGCAAAGGAGAGTTTGCATTTATCAAAAGGGATATGGCTGTTTGACCTGCAGGTTCCTGTTTCCCACCCCTCACGCCGCCCCGCCCCACCCCTTGCAACATTATTGTGTTTAGAGTTTACTACTGGGTGGGAAGACAAAAGTCCTACCAAGGACAGAAGTTCACAGTGACAGGGAGGGAGTATATATCGCCTTACATTCAAGTCTTCACTTTCTTACCTTCTCTGCCCTGAAACATTTCCAAATGCTTGTTTACTGTTTATTTGCAAATATATTTTATTAATCGAAGCTTCTAAAGTGTTGTATCCCTGCCTGGTTTATATTTAGATGGCACCTTGGCTCTCCCACTAGGTGAAAACATTTCAAAAGTAAGGACTATGTTTTCTAGTTTATTGCATTCTACATAGTGCCTGTGTTACGGGCTGGGTTTTGTCCACCCCAAATTCATATGGTGCAGTTCTAGCTCCCAGTACTTCAGAATGTAATTGTATTTAGACATAGGGTTTTTAAAGAGATAATTAAGGTGAAATGAGGCCATATAAATGGCCCTAGTCCAATACAACTGATGTCTTTATAAGAAGAAGAGATCGGAAAAGACGTGAGTGTGTCCAGAGGAAAGACCATGTGGTGACAAAGGGCAAGGGTGACCATCTGCAACCCAAGGAGAGAGGCATCAGAAGAAACCAACCCTGCTGACACTTTGATCTTCAATTTCCAGCCTCCAAAACTGTGAGAAGATAGATTTCTGTTGTTTAGGCCACCCAGTCTGTGGTAATTTTGTTATGGCATCCCTAGCAACTAACACAGCCTACGTGCCACAATATATATGATTTTCTGCCTCCCCTACTAAATTGTGAGCCCCTCAAGGCCAGCAGCTGGTAAGCTTTGTGCCCAAGGTTCCCAGCACTAGGCTCAGCACTAGGTGGATAAATCTAAACATTCACAAAAATGGCAGGTCCAGAGAGCTAAAGCGATTTTCCCAGTTCACTACATACCAGCATAAGAGCTTGACTACTCCCTGCTCTGTTTTCGAGAAATCTCAGAGATGGTCATGAGTGTAAGGCTAGGTAACAGCACTGAGGGTTTAGGGCACACTGAGAACAGCTAGCAGGAGAAGCTCGAACCCATTTAAGGGGACAAGTGATTAGGCGACAACAGCCAGGCTCACCCATGCTGGAATGAGCAGGCTTGAAGGAGACTGCCCTGTCCCCGACATGGCAGACAGGGACAGTCAGCCCCTCTCTCTCTCCACACCAGACCTGTCCCTCTCCACCCACTTCCTAGCTCTCTCCAAAGGCAGGAAGAGTTGTTCATCCGATTGGTCAAGTCTGAGTCACTAATTGAGCTGCCATTAATAGCAGACAGGATAATTGTGCTTTCGGAAAGCAGGAACCAGATATTAGCGTCTATCTTGCATGCCCTTTCTGCAGAAAGCACAAGCTTCAGGGTTCCCCTGGGAACCGGCTAGGAATTCCCCCCAGGCCGGCCTGAGTGAGCTAGCACGAGTGAGATGCAAGGAGCAGGAGGATGGTGACTTAAGCTCCGAAGCTTCCCGGCAACTCCAGCTCCGCTTTTTGCTCTGCTATTGGAAACACATGCATATTCACACGAAATGGGGAATTAGATTAGCATGCATTCACAGCTCCTTGTTTATCTTCCAAACACAGTGGGTGGGAGAGGGACATATTTCAGGTCCCCGTAGTCGTTATAAACCCCTCTTTAACTACCCTGTCACCCCGCAGCCTCAAGCCCTCCCACCATCGCGGAGCTGCGTGGTGTTTGCACAGAGACAGTTGGGCTGCACGTCTGTGGGCGTTTAAGATCCTGTGAATTACGCAGATCCTGGCTCTTGTATCATCAATTATTCTGGTCCTTTGTGTGGGCCTGCGTGGGCCGCAGCGTGTGATTTCTGGTTCTCACCCTGCAGGGACTCTTAGCAGCCTAACCTTTTGAGTCACTTCTTTACTGAATCACTTTTCTTAATTCGTAATGCCCCAGCCCCCCGCTTTCTCCTCTCCGCGCCCGCTCGGCTGGCACCCTGATTCCTAACCTGCGCAGCTGCCCCTCAGGCCCCCTTCTCCCTCTCAAGTGTGAAGTTCACCGCCCAAAAGCCAAACCAAGTGTGACTTTTCTCCCGTAAGTTTCCTAATCATTTTAAAGTGCTGATTTATTTCCCAAAATAATGGGGACAGTGCAATATTCTAAAAGGTTAGTGAGGAAAGGAAAACTTTCCTTGCTTTGAGCATTGAGTTCACTTTGACTTTTAAAATTTAAACAAACAAACAAACAAAAATATATATATATACACAGTTGTGAGTATGTGGAACAAAGTTTATCCTCGTATTATTATTTATTAATTATTGTATTATTTTCCATATGAACTGTAAACCTAGTTTTGCCCCACCCTGTATATACACATATACATATATGCACACACATATTTATCTTTCATAAAGAATAGTGTTCATAATAAAAAACTTAGTTACTGAAGATAGAACAAAAGAAAATAAACTGCCTAACGGTATGCACAGATATAGATGCAGTTTGGTTTCCCAGCCTGCTGGCAGCAGTGCCCTCCTGAGGTCAGCTGCTCGGAAGCACTCGGTTCCCACTCTAATCAAGATCCGGTGGCACTTATGCAGGATGTGCTGCCAGGTCGTTCTGCTGCTGCGGCTTCATTTCTATAGTTCCCCAAAGCCCAAATAATGTCAACTTCTCTAAAAGCTGGAATCCAGGAAGAGCAGGAGCAGGTCCTCGGAAATGCACCGGGTCCCTTCCTGTATGTGTTTGGGGATCACGCTGCATGTGGTCTGGTTCGGGCTTTACTTCCCTCATCAATGTAAGTCTTTGCCAAGTCATGGGATTGAACATCTGCCTCCATATTTAATTATAATTGTCATCCTTTCTTTACCTGTAAGTTTCTCTGTTGGAATATGCAAATATCAAATAATAATGAAATATTGCATTGAAATAGCATTTGTCTCCAAAGACCCCCTAAGGGCATCACACAGTGGAATCTATATTTAGAACCTGTCTACAAGGCCACCTTCTTGGCTAATGCGCTCCAGGAGCATTTTAATTTACATATATTTGGGACTTTCCCAGATAAAGTTATTGATTTCTAATATAATTCCACTTGATTAGAGACTATACTCTGTAAGATAGCTATCTTTTAAAATTTATTGAGACCTATTTAATAGTGCAGCAGATGGTCTATCTTGATGATCACTTTATGTACACTAGAAAAGTTTGCATGCTCTGTAGTTTCTGGGTGTCATGTGGTAAAATTGTCATTCACATCAATGTGGTTGACAGTGTTTTCAGAGCTACATCCTTACCGATTTTTTTTAACCTAACAATTATTTTTCAATGTTTTCTTTTAAATTTTATTTTTTAATTACATATTACTTTTAATATTATTTTGTATTAGTTTCAGGTGTACAACAAAGTCATGACATAATTTACCAAGTGTAGCTAGCTACCTATCATTGAAGAGGAGTATTAATATCTTTCATAATGATTGCAGCTCCCTCTCTTTTTAAAAAAATTCTGTAAGTTTTGTTTGATGTATTTTAAAACCTTCAAGGAGATTGTGGACTTCTCTCTTTTCCCCTTTAATTCAGTCAGTTTTACTCCATGTACTTTGAAATTATCTAATTGGGCATCTATACTTTTATTATTACTATGTCTTTCAAAGGAGTTGAGCCTTTTTCTATATTAACAGCTGCTATTTATCTCTCACTATACTCCCTGCTTGCAATGGGAAATAGCCTTACTAATAATTGCTTCAGGTTAAGGATCAGCAGTAGATGCCAAAATCAGTATGTGAAAGTTTGACGAGATACAATATTGACCTAGTCTCAAAGAATCTCCCAAGGAGATACTTATTAATGACAAATACAAAAATAGTAACTTTATAGGGGAAACCTGTCAGACACCACCATGATCAAATGAGCAAAGTTAATTACCAGAAATCAGACAAATAGACACCATTTTTCCCCTAATAATTTGCAGAGCCAAGGCCGATGTTGCTCCCAAGGTCCTCCTGCCCAAAATGCATAACCTGAGCCTGATCATGAGGGAACACGGGACAGGCCCAATTTGAGGACCATTCTACAAAAACACCTGTGGTTTTTCCAAAACCTCAAGGTCATAAAGGACAGAGACAGAGCAACCATTCCACATTAAAGGGAAGCAAAGGGACATAACTAAGTACAACATTTAATCTTGAATTAAATTCTGAACTCAAAGAAAAACTTACCTTGCTATATAGCAGACCTTAGCAGAACAATTGGGAACATTAAACAGGACGTCTAGGTCAGATAATAATTTGGTAACAATGTTAATCTCCTAATTTTGAGAGTTGTACTCATATTTATGTGAGCGATTATCCTGGTTTGGGGGAAAACACACAATGAAATATTTACATGTAGAAGAGAATTATGGACGCAGGAAAAAATGACCTGCAGGCTTGGGTGTGTGTGTACAGCTCTTAACACGGGTAAAAAGAGAAAGGGAGAGGGAAGGGAGAGAAAGAGAGATATGGGGAGAGAATGATGCTGAGCAATGTGGTAAAATATTAACATTTGGGGAATCTGGGCGCAGAATATATAGAAATTCTTTATTTTACAATTTTTCCATGCATCTGAATCATTTTAAAATAAAAACCCTTGTCTTGCAGTACATTTTTCTATCTGATATTAATACAGTAACTCCAGCTTTCTTCATCTTCATGTTTGCACGGCCTTTCCCCTATTATTTAATTTTCCAAGTATCTGTGGCTTCATGTCTAAAATACCACACTAATTGTACTATGTCTTGCTTTTTTACTTAGTGGACAATCAGCCTTTTAATTGTAATGTTGAGTTCATTTAGATTTAATATTATTATTCACATAGTTGGATTTAGGGCTACATTTTTTTTATTACTTTGCTATTTGTCCTTTCCTGCTTTCACTTGGGTTAATCAAATATTTTCGAGCATTTAATTATTATTCCTCTGCTGGCTTTTCAGCTATACCTCTTCACTACTTTTTTTAAATGGTTGCCTTAGGGATTGCAATATGCATCTTTGAGTTATTACAGTCTACTTAGAGCTAATGTCACTGTTTCCAAAGGTGAAAGAACCTCGCAACAGTCGAGTTCTATCACCATCCCTATTTTTAATGATGCTGCATATCTTAATGCAATATAAATGTAGTGTTATAATTTTTGCTCTAAAGAGCCATGTGCATTTTAAATATGCTAAGAAAATAAAAAATTATCTTTGGTGTTTATCCTTCTGCTTACCACTCCTGGCACTTGTTACTGCTTTCTGTAGCTCTCTCAATGTCCTTTAGCATTTCTTGTAATTCCAGCCTTCTGAAGACAAATTATCTCAATTTTTTTAAAAAAAATAAAAAAACACCTTAATTTTGTGTTCATTTTCCATGGACATTTTTGCAGGCTATGGATTGTTAGGTTGACAGTTTTCCACTCCTATGGAAAGCTCTTTAAAGATGCCATTTAATTGTCTTCTTTCCTCCATTGATTCTGATGAGAAATCAGCTCTTATTTCCCATTTACACCCTTGATTTACTGTATCTAATGTGTCATTTTCTTTAGATTCGTTCAATATTCTCTTTTAATTTGTGGTTTCTTGACTAAATGTTCTTAGGTGTCATTTTCTTTATTTTTATCCTTTTGGGTGCTCATTTATATTCTTGTATCTGTAACTTTGTTTTCCACAAACTTGGGGACAATGTAACCATCATTTCATCCATTGCTTTTCTGTCCCATTATCTCCCCCCTATTTCTGGGGCTTCAGTTATATGGACGTTGTAGTGATTGCTCTTGCCCTACAAGTCACTGAGGTTTTGACTTTTTTTCAGGCTTTTAATTTTACTTCTGCTTTATTTTTTATAATTTCTATTATTATGTCTTCAAGTTCACTGATCTCTTTTCCGGCTGTCTCCAATCTGCTGTGAAGCCAAGTCAGTGAAATTTTATTTTAGATATATTTTTTAAATTTCTAAAATGTCCACTTTGGTTTTTCTTTAGTTTCTGTTTTGTCTGCTGATGATTCACTTATTATGGCCGTACATTTCCTTAAGTCCTTGATTATTTATAATAGCTGCTTTCAGGTACTTTTCATTTTTGCTGATTTCAATAACTGGTTATCTCAGGCTAGTTTGCTGGTTTGGGGCCGCATTACCTCTTTACATAACTAGTAATATTTTTGTTATGATTATAGACTGGACATTATGGACACTACACTGTTGCGGCGATGGATTTTGGTGTTCTCCTTTAGAGAGCATTAAATTGTATTTTTTATTTTCCAGAAAGGCATTTGATTTGCTTTAGAAAAATTCTAGCTGTGTCACTCCTGTGAATTTGCCACCCAGCATTTGCTTGAGTACCTTTTGCGATGGTTATCTCACTACCTCCTTGAAGAACCCTACCTACTAAACACTGACAGCTCTATTAAAAACATCTTTCTCTATATTCAACCATAATACACTGTCTTTGTAATTTCACCCCAAAACCACAGAGACAAGTCTATTGCCTTTTTAAGTGACAGCCAGAATTTTCTGGGAGAGGCTTTCATACCTTTCGTCAGATGCGCAAAGGTCTCAGTGCTGTCAGCACCTCACAGCGTCATCACTAGAACCCTCTTGCTTGTCTGGGTCATTGGAGATGCTACAAATAGGGCTTAAGAGGAAAGACTCTGTCCGGCTTCGAATCCTAACTCTACCCCACGACCCTGGACAAATCACTTACCCCTCTGTGTCTCAGTTTCCTCACCTACAGAATAAGTTACTGGCAGAGCCTGTTTAAACGTTCCCACATTCACAATCCCATCAACCCTTTCATTGGGAGAACAGCCTTTATGTGCTCTCAGGCTAATTGCAGCCCACCCCAGGGCTTCGCCAATGGAGTGGGGTACCACAGTTCGTGGGGCTCCCATGTCAAGGAGTCTAGAAACTTCCCTTTCCCACCTCCTGACCATTTACCCACTACTGGGTCCCCAGTGAGGGGCCTAGTCACAGATCTACTAAATTAGAATCACGGTGTGAGCCCCGGGAATCTATTTCTTTGAAAGCCCCCTAACCTTCCCTCCCGCCTCCCCCCCCCGCCCACCAAGAAGATTCCGAAACATCCCAGTAGCACGTCATGAAGCGCTGATTAGGAAACTGAGGCCAGACTCTCCTTCAGAACCAGGCTGCTGTGAAAGCAAGTGATTCCACGTAAAGCAGGGCCCAGAGCCCCTTGGGTGCCGACGGGCACGTGAAGGACAAGGGGAAGAGGCTTCGCTCTGTTCGCGGATGAGGAATGCAAAGGCTGGCCCGGCCCCAAACCTGTTCTCTGACTTCACAGCTGGTGCTTTCCCGACACACTTACCTAATGACTGTTTCCTTGCCCTTGGAGGCTGGGCCTCTATTATCTGCTTCAGAATCTAGGCTGACGAATGACCCGTCTAGATTTTGCCCTTTACGAGAGTCATTATTATCTCAGTTTATCTCTCTTTAAAATCGGTGCAGCCCTGACCTTAAAGAATTGGGATGCTGTGAAGTTTAATTAATGTCACCGGAATCCTCGGATGCCTCTGGATAAAAGGTACTGTGCTAATGCAAAGTATTACTGTTATTACGATTCGCCGGTGGCCAGGCTCGGGGCCCCTGCTGGGCTGTGCACAATGTTTGCATTTGGAAGAAACAGGCTGGGCAGCAAGCACATCAGCTGCTGCTTGGAAACCCACGCTGACCTGAGGCTTGCCCATTCCTTGCGTCTGAGCATCAAACCCATCGCACATCCCTGGGGGGCGGCTCAGAAGTTCCCACAGCTCCCAGAGGAAGGTTGTGGGCTAAAGAGGAATGAGCCCCAGCCTCAGAGGTGAGTAATGGTGACCGTGGACCCTGGGCCTCCCACTGACTAACTACAGATCACTCTTTCGCCTCCTCTTGGAATAATGGAGCCAATGCCTATTTTTGACAGAGTTCGGAGAGTAAATGAGGTAACATATGCAAACTACTTTCTATAGCATGTGATGCTTAGTGAAAGCTGCCTAAAGGATGGATGCCAGAGAAAGGAACTGATGCGAGAACAAAATCCTAGGCCACGCCCACTGTGTGACGGCTGTATTGCTACATTGAAACAATCAAGAACATCACTTTTAGCTAAGGACATTTTGAAACAAAAGAAATGCAGGCGTGTTTATGAGCTTATTCTGTTTAGAGCCACACCCTGCGACTTCCACTGTCTTCATTTCACAGATACTCTCGACACTCACAGACACGCTCGAGGTCACACGGTCATCAAGGGTGAAGGTGTGACCAGTGTCCTCTTTGCCACGGGACAGCTGCCTATCACATCCACACAGTGGGCAGAACGTGTGAGATTAATGGTCACATGTGTTGTTTTGTTTTTAATCCCAACATATGATAAAAAGTTACTTGTGAGAATTTTAAGGAAGTAAAGTGTCATTTGCACATCTCAATGTTAATTTTATTCTTTTACTCCCAAAACGGTGCTGCAAAAATAAAAGAGGCCATTATAATTCCCAACTTATTGACATGGAAACTGAGGCCCAAAGAGCATTCACACCAAGAGAGTAACCAAATTAACATTATTTATATAGAGATCAAATGCTTCTTGGGGGTTTATAGACATTCTGCTTCCCTGTTTTATTCCCAATCTTATCAAAATCCCAGGGCAGCATTCCCTAAAGGCTGCGCATTGGGCAGGACATTAATGTGAAAACAAGCTCTCCTCTTTATGGTGGAAGTAGTCACCTTCCACCTAAAGTGCAAGAGGCCCTGGCACATAAATAGTCTCTCACAACAGTCATGGGAGCTCCTAGGTGGGAAAATTTGTGCTGGAGATAGTTAAGCCTCAGTTTCCCTGGTCTCCTGCTCTGTCCTCAGCAGCAGGAACATAGCATCTGCTGGGCTGAGTAACAGCCTCCCTCCTTGTGCCCCTTCACAAGCAGGGATGGCCCCAGGGTCCCCAGAGGGCCGGGCCCTGCAGGGCAGGCACAGTTGAGCCGGAGACAGGATGAATTTCACCGAGGTCTAGGGTTTTATCTGCTTTCTTCCATCCTGATTTATTTCATAGCTAATGACTCTCTGGACTTGGTGATGTATGATGCTCTGTCAGGGACAAAAAAAATTGAACTTTGACTAATTAAATACAACATCTTCATGCAGTGAAAGGTTTCGCAAACGAATGTAACTCACATGGAATTATGTTGGCAGGAGAGTCCCATGGAAAAAGCTTCTAAAGACAAGGGAGCAAAGACAGGGAGACCAGGAAAGGAGAGAGGGAGGGAGATTTCAAGGGGCATGGAAAGAAGAGAGTGACATGTGTATATTTAGAAAGTTAAAGAGAGACATACAGAGAAACTGACTGAGCTGGAGACAGAGACTCAAGGACAAAAGTCCAAAGGGCAGAGATATAGACACCCTCAGATGCACGTTTGGTTCTTTTAGTGAGTAGGCTCATATGGGTATTCAATAATATTATGCAGACATTTTGAATACTTATCTCAAATAAAGATATCTGCTATTTATTTGTTTACTCAATAGATGCACGTATTGAGCACCTTCTCTGTGTAAGGTACTGTGCTAGAACCTGGGGACACAAAGAGCAAAACCTGTGGGAATCTAATTAGAAAGACATTCATGAAACAGGAAGAATAGAAATAAATATCCAATCTCAATGTTGCAATTACAGTGATGGATAAATCCCTGGTGGCTGAAAGGCATGTTTTCAAGTGTGATGTAAGTAGCAAGAAATAACAGAAGCATAAAAGTCTACTTTTCTCTTCATACAGTTTTAAGGTTCATGGAAGTGGGGGGAGGGGTTGGACTAAGCTCACAGAGGAAAATGTATCTAGAAGCGACACCCATTACCTAAGTGGGATTTCAACAAATTATACATTTTTGTTCAGAAACTAAACCAATGTGGAATAGTTCCAACATGTAGAAAGGATAGAAATTGCTACAATGGCCCCCCATGTGCCCACCACTGACTGCCATCTTTTGTAAGTCTAAACGTCAACCACTTAGAAAGGAAAAGAGAAACTGAAGGTTTTCTATCTTCTTAACACTCTCAGGATACAAATTTCACATCCCTTTTTACAGATGAAATAACTGAGATTCAAAGGATTAGGGAACTTTCCCAAGTGTAAAAAGCTTACAAGCGGTACAGCAAAAATTTCCACCCATGATTGTCTAATTCTATGCTCTTTCTGATATGCTACATAGCTCAAGGGCAAAAGGCAGAGAAAGGATCGAGACTTTTCAACACCCTGGCATGTAGAAATAGGGCACCAGAACACTTCCACCATCTCTCCCTGTCTTCTCTTTATTGGCTGGGTGGTTAGGAGATTTATTTTTGCTCCTTAAGGGTTATTCACAGGTTCACTCCCACTTCATCTCAGGTCTAAGGAACGTTGGCAGGAAAAGCAGCACACCTGTTCCACCTTTTCCATGTCTTCCCTTCCCGTTCACATCAGCATCTGAAGCTGTCATACTTTGTTAACTCACTGCCGTGATCCCTAACTGAAGGCAATATGCTGCTAACGCACAGCTGTTGCCATGGTGACCATGATGTCATGAGGTGACACTGCGTGTTTGGGTTGAGTGTGATGATGAATTCTTTTTAATTTAGGATATTAACTTCATGGAAATATAGAATGCTAGATGTTAAAGTACAAAGGAACCCAATATTAGTGCATATTTTTCTTCTTAGAAATCAAGTGGGACTCGACAACCTCCATATGGTCTTTTCCTGCTCCAAGATTTTATAATTATGGGAAAAGATGAATAATTACTTTACTCAGAAAGAAGCAGCGTCGTTGGCCTAAGATTGCAAGTGTTATGATTCAAATAGGACTCTCAGTTAAAAGGCAGGGTGGTCTTCTAGAAAAATCATTAAGATCTCGGCTCACTTCCATTGTGCATCAGTAAGGCCTTCCTTTCTCCCAGCCTCAGTCATGCCATCTGTTAAATAGAAACAAAAGCTTGGAGCTATCTGTAAAGACTGAACGAAGAAACATATTCAAAGCACTTGGCACATAGTGGTTCTACTTAAATATTATTTTCTTAGCTTTAAAAGCTTGCCTGGCTGTGTCATTTCACAGCATGAACTCATACAAGTCATTCCATTTCTTTGAGGCAGAACAATTTTATTATCATTTATAAAAATGAAAATGGAAGATACATGGAAGCAGATGAAAAAGAGATGGATATGATCCTATTACAGTCTTTCTAATCCTAGACTCCAGAATCTAGACTCTAGAGCAAATGATTTCACAAAAAGAATAGATGCGCATGTGTGTATTGCTCCTTTAACCATGCAATCAAGTTCAATTATTGCCAAATACGACAACTGATAAATGAAGTAAGATACTTAAGCCTTCTTAGTGAGTAGTGGTGAGTGGGATTATGCCCATGGGAGGTGGCCTGGGGCTTCAAACTAACTGGCATGGGTGACTGGATTGGAGATATTGGCCTTGAAGGCAGAGAAGCTACAGGGAGAGGTAGGATAGTCATTTTCAACTTGGTGAAGGTATTTTATATCTAAAAGGAGGAGAGACTTGCTTGAATTAGCCCTAAAGTCAGGAAAAGGGACACTGGATGAAGGTCAAAGTGTATGAACTTTAGGTAACATTTTCACATGACCAGACTTCACAGCAGGTGAGTGTGAGATCTTCAAGGGGCTGAATTCTCCATTCCTAGAAGTGTCCTTCCCAAGGATAAAACACATATTGGGGAGTTGGGGCATGCAGAGGAGTCTATTGCATTAGATGAAGGTGCATACAGGCAGGAAGAGGGATTAGGAAACAGTGGGCTATTCATTTCCATGATCAGTAGTCAGTTCTCTGATCTTCAGGGGATATTTTGCTATAGGTAGATAGATTGTATTTGTCTCAGAGAACAAAGATTAAAATTGATGCACCAAAGTGCCTGCAGTGGACATTTCTATATAAACCAAAATTTTCTTTTCCCCTCCAAGTTTGATTCAGCTGCTAAGGTTTTTACATTCTTTGGGTATCTTCAAGAAATGTGGTATATGGTTGACTATGACTATGAGAGACATTTATAAATAATGTAGGAGATAGTCAGGGTAGCAGCTGGCTGTTGCAAAAATGAAAAATAGTTTACCTTTGATTAAAAGAAGTTCCACATGAATTCATTAACTAGCCATGATCAAATAAAACTTTGTTGATACCCCAAAATCCCATGGTAATATTGGGGGCCAAATAGGAGACATATAAACAAAATGAAATGATTCTACAAAGAGTTATCACAAGTATCTTACTCTAATATGACGGGCCTTAGGAAAGGGGGCCAGGAGAGAAAAATATTGGCCAAATATGGTTGAATGGGAATTCCATGCCTCATCAGTCACAGACATGCTCATCTATGAGATGCTTTAATGTATTTTTAAAATTTTAATGGGTAATCATTACAAAAAAAAAAAAAAAGCACATCATTAAGCCAATCATCTTGAACCATAAGCCAGGAAGATGCCAATGGACTAAATAAAAGATAAACATGGTAGGGTATTAGAAGCTCCTTTGTGATCATCCAATTTGGGGGTGATCTAAGTATTTTGGCCCATATTTCTGTTAGGTGTACACATCACTTATGAGGCTCTAAACTTCAGTCAGCCTGATGCCAACCCAGTGCACACCAGGTATATGACCTTAGACAAACTATTTCCTCTCCTGGGCTTCAGTTTCCCCTTCTGGGCATGGCCATTGACATCTAGCAGGGAGCCCAGAACAGGGTTACAAGATACTAGTCTTAGCTCTAGGACCAAGGCTCCAACTCTCTAGTCAATGACCACTCTTGCTAGTTCTCTGACCTCTTTTGACACTGCCAAGTTTTCTGAGCCCTGCTCTGTTCGTCTGCTTTTGCTAAAGCTTGCAAGGCGCTAAGGCCAGATAGTTGATTCTGGCTATTTCTGGTCATTCAACAAATAGGTCCCAAGCATTGAGTTAGATTGGCAAAATTTTCTGGAACAGGCCAGATAGTAAATGTTTTAGTCTTTGAGGGTCATAAGATATCTGTTATCCACCATTCAGCTCTATTGCTATAGTGCAAAAACAACCACAGATAATACATAAGCCGACAAGACTGGCTGCACTCAAATAAAATTTCATTTTTAGAAACAAGTAGAGGGCCAGATTTGGCCCATGAGCCTTAGTTGGAAGATGTCTGAACCAGATACTGGGCATTATAAGATTAATAAAATCTGTTAGTTGGTATAGAGTTCAAAACTCCCCAGGCCATGCATTTTTGTATTGTATTTGGCCGATGTCATGCTACAATGACAGAGCTGACCAAGACCTGGTGGCCCACAAAGCCGAGAGGATATACTATTCTCTCTGTTGTAGAAAGTGTACAGATCCTTGGTTTATAATAACAAAAGGGTTATTATTGAATGATCATTAAGAATGAAGAATCAGGAGTGAGACATATACAGTTTCAAATCCAGTAAAAATGCTCTGAATGATAACAAAAAGAACCACATGCCAACCATGTGTTGAGCATTTTCCTAATAATTTTTAAAAATTGTACTTAATGGGTCAATCACAGCAATTCTATAACATAACTAGTGTTGTACTCGATTTGCAAATGCAGAGGTAGTTTACCTAAGCCACACACCTATTAGAATATATAAGAACCCAAACCCAGCTCTATGCGCCTCCAAAGCTGAGGCCTACTTAATCTGGATCATAGAGGATGAATAGGGAATTTTCTAAGTTGGGGGAGGAGCAGTGAAAACAGCTTCTTCAGATGCACAGAAGCACGAAACATGGGCAAGGAACAGGGAGAAGCATTCAGAGGCAGGAGGAGCTGGACTGGAAAGGGCGACAGGGCTGGCTGGTGAAGCTTGAAAGCCAGGGTAGAGTCTGTGCCTGTGGTGTTGTCAGCCAGGGCTGGCTGGTGGGGATAAGCTACTCAGCTATGCTGGAGAGTATTAAACCCCAGGGACACGGGTTTCTCTCACTTATTAAACTTTTTCGTGGCACTATGGCGCCCTCCAGGATATCAGTGACGGCTCGTAACGACACAGGCAGCCCAGCTTATTGTTCTGAGCCTTCATTGGAGCAAACAGTGCCCATCCTCCTTAGGATGCTGCTCTTATGCAGTTGCTCACCTCTGATATTTATTCAGAGAAATTAAACAGCCAAAATATTAGCCTTTAGGGGTTACTATGGGATTGGAAGCCAGGCTTATTTGAGAGGTGCCAGGAGATGCTTTTTAAAGTAAGGAACACAGTAGGACATTCCCTTCAAGGGCAATGCCAAGCGTTTCAAAATGCCTCTGCTCTGAGCTTCTGCTCATGATCTGGAGCAGCCAACCTTAGACATGACCTGTTTCTGTCTCTTATGCTGTCTGGAAAAGAAGCTAGGGTCCAAGAAGAGATTGGTCTTGCTTGGGTCCCAGAATTGGCGGAATACTGGTCCTGTGGCAGGAAAGCTGTGTGATCTGGGTTCCAGATGGTTCTGACTGGCCAAGTGATCTGGATGTAGTTGATGATCCATTTGACTGCACAGATAAAAACTGCTTCACGGTCTTGGCAGAAGAAAGAGAGGACGTGTCCTTTCCTGAAAATTGTGCTCAGTAGAAGGACTGGCCGCTGCCACGGAGGAAGTTCAACACTCAGAGCTGCAAGGAAAGGCAGATCGCAAATCGAAATACAGAAATACCTTTTGTGAATCGGGAACGACGGTGGAGTGACCTGAGACACGTGGTCTCTGAGTGACTGCTCATCATTTTTTTGAAGTTTCCTGTTTTATGGCAAAATTTCATACACACTTTGCATTAAATTCAACAATAAGTCCCTTTTTGTTTTAAGATAGCCTTTGCAATGCCGACTATCCTGTAAATTCGAACCTTGGCACAGCCCCGGAGATAGAGCCATTCTAATCTGAGAAGCAACTATATTATATAATAATAAGGCCAAAAGGTCTCAGAGTTGGAACAGGTTCTTGGAATAATGCTTTCTGATTTCTGTCCAGTGCAGATATTTGAGTAGAGGGCAATTAAAGGCCATCTGATGTCCCTTCTAATTCTGAGAGTCTACGAGCTGAGACTTCAGTGTAACTGGACACAAAGACATTCCCAACGAGCTGCTGCTTTGACCTCTGTTACAATAATTATGGTATAATCCAAATATTTTATATTATTACATACACGAAAACATACACATATGTTTCATAAGAGATAAAGCTTTAGATTACAGGCTTTGGAAGCCAGGGAGAGCTAGTTTCAAATTCCAGTTCTTCACAGCTGGTTAGCTCTGTGCCCTTAGACGTGCTTCCTAACCCTGCTTAGCGTCAGTTTCCTGAGCACAGAGCAGAGAGGAAAGGACCTTGCTGCCGGAATTGGTGCAAGCACAGAGTTCAGGGCATAAATCTCTTCCCGCAGCAGCTGGGATATGCACCATATATAGAACATGGTAGCTGATGTGTGTGTGTGCGTGAGTGTGCGTGTACATGAGTGTGACTCTCCTAGTGACTCTCATGAAACAAGAAGCGTAATAAAAACCTGTGGACTTGAGCGGAGTTGAGTCACATGCTGGGAATCGAGAGGTTTATGGATTCCAAGGCTAAGCTTCAAACCGAAAGAACAGTCCCCTGACAACGTTTGTTCCTTTACGCCTTGGCTCCGGGAGGCTCCCGGGACAAGATTCTAGAACCCAGCTCAGAGGCGCCGAGAGCCCGCGCCCCTCTGCTCAGCAGGGGGAGGAACGTCTCCACCCGTTTCTCTCCTTGAAGGGACGAGCAGGCGCCTCTTGCTTCTTTTTATGGACAACAAGGAATTAACTGGGCCCTTGTGATGCCCCCTAAACCCGGACTCACCAGTCGGGAACAGATGTGCTTCAAAGTTGCTTCATGAAAGTGTCTGCTCCCCAGCGCCCCAAGAAGGCTGCAGATTAAGGAGACAGAGCGAATTATTTATTTTCTCTGGAAAAAGGATGGTGCCTGGGAGGTGCTGAACTTCACAAGTCTTTTATCCACTCCGGGCAATGGGAGCATCAACACGTCATTGGCTCGCCTGCTGTTCAACTCCCTAGAAAACCTCTGTCTCTGGGCAGCGCACTGCATGTCCCAAGTCATCAAAGTACTGGAGATCTGTGCTACCCATAAGCTTGGGGAAATGTATCAGTAGGAGCTTATTCCACATGCCGAATGCACATATAAAATACAACTCTATTTATAAAGTCTTTTTCCCGTTTCTTTTCCCAAGATGTTCTGCTTCTCGAACTGAGCAGATGGGTCCTTTGTTTCCCCCTGGCAGCTCAGGAGCCCTGGGGGATCTGTGGGATCCTTGAGATACCAGTGCCCATTACTTGAATTTGGAGAGTTATGGTTGTCCAAAAAGGTCTTCACGACCCAAAAATATTTTTTAAAAGACTAGAGGTAATAACATCAGTCTTGACCAAGGTATTTCCCCTATGTCTTCTCATCTTGTCAAAATTATGTGCTGTTGTTGAGGCCGTTGCTGATTTTATAAACTATTTTGAGCACCGCGTCATGATGAGGTTGCCATGCTCGTCAACTGCGCAATGAAACCGGGGTCCTGTGGGGCGTGATGGGTTTGAAGGGAGCGACGCTGAGGCTCTGGGGCTCACCTTCAGGGCCACTGGAGAAGGAGCGGGAGGCTGAGTTGGGCCAATTAACAATTGAAAGAGAGACAGCAACAAGGACGCTGATTAGAAACTTCAAAAGGGAAATATTTGAATATCAAAGGATTAGGAGAAGCCTTGGGGGGGAAAAGAAATGATGAATCTCTCAAATATTTTTACAAAAAATTACCTTCCTCCTAATCAGGATAGGAAAGCTAAACGCAAAGTGAAGGATTTCATTTCATTTGCTTGGACAATTTTGTCAGGAAAAAAAAAGTCTGCTAAAAAATCAAGACCTGGCTCACTTTCTGATCATTTTATGAATTAGCATGTGGTTAAAATGATCAAATACATTCTGACTGTCTAAGCTGAAATAATGCTCTGTCCATGCATTTTAGTTTTATCTGCCCAACTTCTCACGCTTTTCTCTGGAACTGTGTTTCTAGTTGAGGTCAGATACACTTTTGAGCGGATTTGCTTTCCAAGAAGTGTACAGTGTGGTACTGACGGTGGTTAAGATTGTGTGTGGAATCCAGAGCCAGGATGCCTGGTATTCATTGTCTAACACGGGAAGGTTATTTGACTTCCTTGTGCTAAGGGCTCTTCTTCTAGAAAACAGAATTGTGAGGGGTCCTGCTCGAGCAGAGGATTGGGAGCAAGGCAGTGAGCACTGTATTGAGAGGCATCTGGTCCACCCTTTGCCATTGAGTGTGTCCAACTTCTTCCCTGGGTGTGGGGCCTATGCTTTCTAAGTAGGGCTAGTTAATCTCATTCCTTTCAGACTCCCTTCTGGAAAAGGTAGCCTTCTCCTCTTCTCCTAGCTTCCCCTTCTCTCTCTGCTCAGCCATCAACTATTTCCAGAAGTCATCTCTAACCACTTCACGTGCACTCACAAGGTTAGGCGGCCCTTTACTATGATCTCTATACAATTACTGACTCAATAGCGGCTCTGGTTTAATCTTTTTTTTTTCTTCCCAGGCTGCTTCAGGGACACGTGTCTTGCTAAGCTATGAGGAAAAAAATCACACTCATCTCTGTATCTCTAGTACCTGGCACAGAAGACCCCTAATCATTAACAATGAATGAATGGGTTGCCTCAGAGAGGCTGCCTTGGCAGCAAAAAAGAACTGTGGAGTGAGAGGCACTAGCCAGGTTGGCCAGGGACTGGCCCTAGAACTTTGAACAGCTTGTTTATCTCTGAGCCTCATTTTCTATGAATTCTGCAGTGGAGCAATTGAATTTGTTAAACCCTTTGGGCTTCTTCAGCTATAGTGCCCTGTAATTTGATGACACCATAAAGCTGAAGTGCTAAACCTGGAGGTAGCTATGCTAATTTATTTTTCTCAAGTAATAAAAGGAAGTTGTTCTAAAGTCAAGACGAGGGATCACGTTATTCCACTCCATAGATCTGCTTTGGGGGCTTGTTCCTCCGGCTATGCATTCCAAGCGTCACTACCACCATCGCTGGTAGCCTTTGTGGTGAGCTACCACATGTCCAACAATACACTAAAAAACACTTTCATACATTGTCATGTGATCCTTACACAAACTCAGTGGGAGAGAACTTATTGCTTCTGTTTAAGATTGAGATCATTAAGGCTAAGAGGAAGTAGAAAATGTCCTAAAAGTCTCCTTGATAGTAAACTGCAGAAACTAAACCCCTGTTCTTTCTGGTTTCACAACCCATGGTCTTCACCACCACATTCCACAACCTCCCAAGTTGTATCTACACTTATTCCTTTGTGCCCATTGTCTGGCAACACCATGTGGTGTGAGCACCTCTTCTTCTAGGTCACAGACCATTCAATCCCTACATTTGTGAGTGTTGTGCATGGACTGGGGTGCATGCAGAGTTCATTTCTAAGTCTTCTAAAGGTCTATAAATATGCAAGATAGTAGATCTAAGAAAGGCAGAATAGTGTAGCCATTGAAACTATGAGCTCTGACTCATTTTAGGAGGCAGGCATTATCCTAATTCCAAAACCAGAGAAAAGCACTACAAAAAAAGAAAATTATAGGCCATATCCCTGGTGAACATAGATGCAAAAATCCTCAACAAAATATTAGCAAACCAAATTCGGCAATATATTATAAAGATCATACACCATGATTAAGTGGAATTTATTCATGGGTTGCAAGGCTAATACAATATCTGAAAATCAATTAATGTGCTATACCACATAAACAGAATATAGGGTAAAATCATATGATCATATCAATAGATGCAGAGAAGGCTTTTGACAAAATCCAGCACCCACTTATGATAAAAACTTTCAGCAAAGTGGGAATAGAGGGAACATACTTCGACGTAATAAAGGCCATATATAAAAACCCACAGCTAACATCATACTCAATGGGCAAAAACTAAAAGCATTTCTTTTAAGAACAGTAACAAGACAGGGCTGTCCTCTTTCACTACTCTTATTCAACATAGTACTAGAAGTCCCTGCCACAGCCATTAGATAAGAAGAAATAAAAGGCATCTAAATTAGAAAGGAAGAGGTAAAACTGCCATTATTTGCAGATGACATGATACTGTATATAGAGAACACTAAAGATCCCATCAAAAGACTACTAGAACTGAGAGATAAATTCATCAAAGTAGCAGAATACAAAATTAATATTCAGAAATTGGTTTCATTTTAGTACACCAATAATGGTCTATTAGAAAGGGAAACTAAGAAAACAATCTCATTTACAATTGCATCAAAAAAAATTAAAGACCTAGAAATAATTTAACCAAGAAGGTATAGAACCTGTACTTGAAAAATTATAAGATACTAGAGAAATAAATTGAAGAATATACAAATAAACAGAAGCATATACTCGGTTCATGGAGGAGAAGAATTAACATCATTAAAATATCCATACTTCCCAAAGCAATCTAAAGATTCAATGCAATTCTTATCAAAATACCAATGGCATATTTCACAGAACTAGGATAAATAACCCCAAAATTTATATGGAACCACAAAGAACCCAAATAGCCACAGCAATTTTGAGAAAGAAGAATAAAGTTGGAGGTATCATGCTACCTGCTATCAAACTACACCACAAGGTCATAGTAATGAAAACAGCATGGTACTGGCATAAAAACAGACTAACAGTTCAATGGAACGGAACAGAGAGCCCAGAAATAAACGCACACCTTTATTGTCAATTAATATTTGACAAAGGAGGCCAGAACATACAATGGCGTAAAGGCCGTCTATTCAATAAATGCTGTTGGAAAAATTGTGCAAATACATGCAAAAAATAAAATAAATAAAATAAAAATAAACCACCTTATTAGAATATATTCAAGAATAAACTCAAAATGGATTAAAGACTTAAATATAAGACTCTAAATTGTAAAACCTAGAAGAAAACATAGGTAGTAAATTCTTGAACATTTCTCTTAGCAATATTTTTTCTTATATATCTCCCTGGGCAAGAGAAACAAAAGAAAAAAATAAACAATTGGGACTATATCAAACTAAAATGTTTCTGCACAGCAAACGAAAACATCAACAGAAAAAAAAAGACAACCTACTGTAAGGAAGAAGATTTTGGCCAATGATATATTTCATAAGGAGTTAATATCCAAAATTTATATAGAACTCATACAACTCAACACCAAAAACAAAAACAAAAAAACAATCCAATTAAAAAATAAGCAGCGAACCTGAATAGACAATTCTCTAATGAGGATATACAGGTGGCCAAATGACATGAAAAGGTGCTCAGTGTCACTAATCCTCACATTAAAACCACAATGAGATGTCACTTCTCACCCGCCACAATAGCTATTCTCGATAAATCCACAAACATCAAGTGCTGGTAAGGATGTGGGGAAAGGGGAACTCACGCGTGCCGTCCGCGGGAATGCAGGCTGGGGCGGCATCCGGGAAAGCAGAATGGAGATTCCTGAAAAGATAAAAATGGAACTGCTTTATGGCCCAGTGATTCCACTTCTGAAATATATCCAAAGAAACCCAAAACACTAAATGGAAAGAATATATGCGGCCCTATGTTCATTGCAGGGTTATTTACAACAGCCATGATACGGAAGCAACCCATTAATAGACAACTGGATAAAAAGTGGAGGGATATATATATATATAATAGAATATTACTCCGCCATAAAAAAGAATGAAATTTTACCATTTGTGGCAACATGGATGGACCTAGAGGATATTATGCTAAGTGAAATAAGTCAATCAGAGAAAGACAAATCCTATGTGATTTCATTTCTTTGTGGAATCTAAAGAACAAAATAAATGAACAAACAAAACAAATAGACTCATAGATGCAGAGAACAGACTGATGGTGTCCAGAGGGAAGGGGGGAGTTGGAGGCAGGGTGAAAAAGCTAAAGGGATTAAGTACCAATTGGCAGTTACAAAATAGCCATGGGGGTGTAAAGTACAGCACAGAGAATGTAATCAATAATTATTGTAATAACTGTATATGATGCCAGGTGGGTACTGAAAACATCAAGGGGAACACTATATAAAGTACATGATTATCTAACTACTATGCTGTACACCTGAAACTCATAGAAAATAATGCTGAATGTAAAATGTAATTGAAAGATAAAATTTTAAAACATAATAATAATTTTTAAAAAGAAAAGCAAGTATAACCTTTGAACTGCCAGCTCTGAAGCTTAGTTCTGGCACTTACCAGATGTGTGGCCTCAGGCAAGTCATTTAAATGCTTGATGGCTTGGTTTTCTCATCTGTGAAATGTGAAATAATAGTATTTCCTACCTCACACGATTGTTGTAAGAATTAGTGAGTTAATAAATGGGAAATATGTAGAATAATGTCTTGTACATATTAAATATTATATGTGTTAAATATCATTATCTTATATACTTCTGTGAATGCAATTCTGATGACATTTTCTCCACAATTTTTTCCCCCCAAAATTCTCCACTTGGATTCTTGTTCTCTGGCATCTCACTAGCAAATTAAAATCAAATCACTACCACATAACAAGGATAACAACAACAAAATCTTTATCTCACTTAGCATTATGATATTAAACCATATACATTAACTAAACAGAGCATTCATTTCCATGCAGACTCAGACCAAAGTGACATGAATTTTATTTTTTTATAGGCTTTTCACGTATGTAAAAAAATCAATATTCTTTTGGCTTTTTCCTCTTGTCTTGGCTGCTAGGAAACTCATATTTTGAATCAGTTTTACTAATTGATAAGGTCATAGGGTCTGCATAATTTAAAATTTTCCTAGTCTTGAATTTCCATATAATATTTACATTTCCTGATTTTATTTTTAATCCATTTATGTTTTTTCCCCCCTGTCTCATTGTTAACCTTTTGGTTAGTCTCCTCACATTCTCTATTTAGTAAAACAGAATATCAACGAGTTAATATAATGAGAACTATATTCATCTTTGAAATTCCACAATTTCTAGCACTATTTAGAGTTTTAGACTGAACCATTGTTAAAACCAGAACTGTACAGTAGTTAAAGAGGGAAAAGCAGGTTTTAATCAGAAATTATTGTAATAGCGGAAAAGGGACCTCTGTGTAGAGGAGGGCTCAGTTCAAAATACAAGGAAAAGTGGGAATTCATAGCTAAGCTGTAGGTTGGGGATAGGGAGTGGTTGGATGGAAATACTAAGAAGGTAAAGCAATACTGGAGAATCCGACCTAACAGGATTCTTGATGAGGGCAGGCCAGGGTGATTAGACACCACTGGGGGATGCTGCAGGGTGGGGAGGGTGAACAGATATTGAGGGTGGGGGATTTGGGCAAACCAACTTGATTTGACAGGCTTCTTGCTAAGCCTGGGCTCTTGAAGGACATGCCCAAGGATGAAACCTAGTTGATACAGAGTCCCAAGCAGCCCGATTAGAGTTTGGTCAAGGAGAGAACCTTTATCACCATATAAACACGCCAATATCCAACTATTTTTTTACCTATGTGAACAACAGTTTCAACTTCATACTGGTTCAAACTAATATTGTCTCAATAAGTGCATTTTTAAAAAACAACCTCATTCTAAAGTATTAGTCATACACGACAAGAATATTATTTCTTTGACAATTTAAATGGCATTTCTTGAATACCTGCCCCCCCTCAGCTTGTCAATAGTGGCAGTTTATTCAATAAATATTATCCCTCTCTGCCTCTACTCTGATGTGACAAGCTACACCCTGAAGCACTGTTACTTCCAACCACATTTCATATTTAATTTATTACATAATTCTCCAGAACTGATATTTTTATGAACTGCACAGTGTAAAATTATTCCT
The DNA here is from genome assembly GCF_964146895.1 of Miniopterus schreibersii. Taxonomy (NCBI): domain Eukaryota; kingdom Metazoa; phylum Chordata; class Mammalia; order Chiroptera; family Miniopteridae; genus Miniopterus; species Miniopterus schreibersii. Next base: position 13,782,086 of record NC_138111.1, on the reverse strand, counting down.
TGTTCAAGATTTCACAGTACTTTCTAAAACTTTATAGCTACTGGGGAAAAAAAAAAAAAGAAGAATCCATTCCTCTATAAAGGCATTTGAGAGAAAAAATCCCAGATAAAGAACTCCCCAAGATTACGGATCTGTTCTGCTTGCTGTCTTCATTCCCTGTTTCACATAAACACACTGGCCTTATTTTTCAAATATACTTTCATTTAGGCAACAGATAAGAGGGATTCAATTTAGTTCCACACGTATCGAGAATCCTCCATTGGTCAGGCTGAAGATAAAATGTTAAAGAATAATTGTATTTCCTAGCACGGGAGAGCGGCCCATGGGTGGGTGCTGGAGGAACATATTCGTTTTCAATATGATATGATGTGTGCTCGGTTTCTATTTTTAAGTTAAGTTCATGCTTTTTTTATTTTTTTCCATAACATCTTACACTAACCTTCGCCGTTATTTGTAGTTTAAACAAATAAATTGAATGGTGTAAATTTTGTGCTGTATACACAAAACTAATGGTGATTTTTATGAAAAGGCATTTTAAACTCTCCTCGCCAGGGTCCCTGAGGAAGCGTCTGCTAGGCAAGCCCATGTGCCCATCCTGTACCCTTTAACATTCAGTGTGGGTAAAAAAAGCAACGGGGGCTACAGAGGCCCTTTCGGAAGTCAGGAAAATATACAAAATGTCAAATTAAAAATGGCAAAGAAAGGGTAAACTCCAGAGCAACTGGTACAACTGTTATTTGAATCCAATGTGTGCCCTTTGCTTCCCATAATCTGTGGACAGTCATGGGGCTTTATATTTGCATAAGATCATGGAGACAACCTTATACCGGACTTTGAGTTTACAGATAGAAGAGTTTACAAATAAAACTGAGGTTTAGCCCTGGCCGGTGTGGTTCAAATGACTGCACGACCTTCCATGCACCAAAGGGTCACTGGTTCAGTTACCAGTCAGGGCGCATGACCAGGTGGCAGGCTCCGTCCGCAGTAGGGGGAGCGCAGGAGGCCGCCAAGTGATGTTTCTCTCTCTCATTGAGGTTTCTATCTCTCTCTCCCTCTCTCTTCCTCTCTCTCTAAAATCAGTTAAAAGAAAACATATATAAAAAACAAAACTGAGGTTCAAAGAGCTATAGAGTCTTATCCAAGATTAGGACCCAGGCCTCTGACTACAAGTGCTCTTCCCACAATCTCAGATGTCTTCCCTGACAACCTCCGTCATTCCCCAGTTGTGACTTTATCATCTGTACCTACTCTAATTTTATTTCATGTACAATAACTGTATTTATTCTTTTTCCAGGAGTTCTCTTTCTATATCAGTTTGACTCCCATTAGCTTGTCATTGTGAAATAGCATGTGTTAAATATAATTATCCTATACAAGTTCTTAAAGAAGTGGATGCTTTGTCTGTCTTTGTGCGTCTCTCTCTGTTCCTCCCATTACCACCATCTCCCCTGTTTCTATACTCCTCAGAACAGGAGGGAGTTGTTGGCATGTGACAAAGGAGGAGGGATGCCTCATGCCTCTTCCAGCCGAAGGGAGTAACAGACTCAATGTGGCTGTAAGAGCTGAAGGCAATGCATGGAATTGAACAGCAGGGTTTCTATTTGTGAGCATTCTGGGCTTTCACTGAACTGGCCAAGGTGCAGATGACCTGGGTGTAGAAGACCTCCCTGGACAGGCGTGCTGGCCAGTGAAGAACTTTCATATGTGTTGGTCCAAAAACAACTCTAGGGGGCAGACGGTACCTAGACTCTGTTTGCAGAGTGGGACCATGAGGCAAGGACAAGGATCATGTTGGAGATGAGAGAGAAGGTGAAGCCACAGAGGAAGAACATTCTTTCTCACGCTCATTCATGTCCACATGCCCCATAATTCACGGTAGCATTTCATTCCACTGTTTTCAACGCAGACAACCACAGTATAGGAGAGTAAAATTATTGGTAAAAAAGGGCCAAACTCAGGGACCCTTAGTGGAGGTGGCTTACTGATCTTTGGATGTAGGGTGATTAAAAATAGCATCTGAATGTCTGATCTTTAAAACCCGGACTCGTAATTATGCAAACAACTCCTCAGGACATTAGTTCACTAAAAAAAAAAAAAAAAAAGATATTTTAAATATGTCCTTTGACTTCTGAAATGGCTTAAGGTAACTTAGCAGTTAAAACAATTAGGAGAAGTAACATTTAAGGTTACTTGAAAGGGCATTTGAAGAAAAAGCATCGGCACTTTCCAGCACTTGAGTTGAGAAGATTATAGGACAGGGACAATTAGTTTATTTTCTGGCAGCTAAGCTATAAAGAAAAACATGTTGAATCACATAATAATAATAGAAATCATACAAATTCATCTATAGAGAAAATTCTTTCTGGACCTTAACCCAAGAAGCAATTTAGCACGTACAAGAGTATTTAAAGAAAAAAAAACCTCACACATCATTCAGGGCACTCTATCCACAAGGAGAGTTTTACAGAAGATACAGAAATGCTGTTCTGGGTGATTCACAGACTAGCCCTCCACAAAGGCAGAGGGCGTGACATTAAATCATAACTCAGGGCAGGCAATCTTGCGTGAGGCTGATATAATGGTGTCCAGGCATTTACTCGGCTTTCTGAGGCCCTAACTTAATGCTTGAATAGAACCTGGAGACTCAGCTTGAGCTGAATGGCTAGTTAGTATGTCTTTTAAGCTTCCTTTCCCAAATGGAAGCTGTTTTAAGTGAGCTTTGGAAAGGGACTGTATCTTCTTCAATTATTTCTTTAAGATTTTCAGCTTTATTGACATATACTTAATATACAAAAAAACTGCACAAACTTAATATATTCATTTTGAAAAGCTTGGACACATGCACACACCCCCTCCACCATCATGATAATAAACCTTGTGCCATCAAGGTAATAAATGTATCTATCACCTCCAGAAGTTTCCTTCTGTCGTGTTGGTCTTTGTGTGTATAGTAAGAACACTTAACACGAGGTCTCTCCTCTTAAGTTTTCAAGCACACGACACCATATTGCTAACTATAGACACTGTGTCATGCAGAAAACCTCTAGATCTTGGTGATCTGCTACAACTGTAAATTTATACTCATTGGACAACTCCCTATTCCACCCCCTCATTGCCTGGCAACCATCCGTCTAGTCTCTGCTTCTATGAGTTTGATGATCTTAGACACCTCATATAAGTGGCACCAGGCAGTATTTGTCCGTGACTGACTTATTTCACTTAGCATTTAGCAAATGTTTATTCTGCCACTATTCATCTCATGAAAGTGGACACTGTACTGACTTTTTTAAAAAAAATACGTCTTTATTGATTTCAGAGAGAGGAAGAGAGGGAGAGAGGGATAGAACCGTCGACGATGAGAGAGTCATTGATCGGCTGCTTCCTGCACGCCCCCGACTGGGGATCGAGCCCGCAACTTGGGCATGTGCCCTGACCAGGATCCAACTGCGATCTCCTGGATCCTAGGTCCACGCTCAACCGCTGAGCCACGCCTGTATTGACTTTTTTTACTCACGCATTCCAAGCATGGTTTTCAGAATCCAAAGCTAGGGCGTGGCGGTGATATTCATATCATAGTTTACAGTTTGAAAGGTGTGCTTTTGCTCATAAGTCATTGATGATTATTTAGTCATGTTTATGTTGAGGGAGATGGCTTATTAAAAGAGTTGCAATTTATTCCTATTGTTCGCACACTCCGCAATGACTCTGTAGCCCATTGTCAGGAGATGATGCTGATTTCCCCACTGCTTGAAACTGGACTGGCTTTGAGATTCGCTCTGACAAATATGCTGTGATTGAAGAGACGGTGCTTTGATTCTGAGCGTAGACCTCAGAAGGTCTTCCCCACGTCAGCTGGGTCTGTTGGAACCCTGCTGACGTGACAGCCTATGAGAACAAACAGGGTCCAACCTGCTGGAGGGTGACAGACACCAGCGTGAGGCATCCCCGGAGATGACCAGCCACTAGCCGGCCAAGCTGCAGGAGCAGAGCTGCCTAAGCAACCTGCGGCTCCCTGTAGATGCCTGAGGGAGCCCCGCCAATACCAGACCTCTCAGCTGAATCCAGCTTAATCTGCTGACCTACAGAATTGTGAGCAAAATAAATGTTATTTTAAGCCACTAGCTTTTGAGTGGTTTGTTTTCCACTAATTGCTAACTGTTATGTACATTAAAAATTACCTCCAATAAAACCACCTTATATTTGCATAGAACTTTATCATTTAAAAGGCACTTTGCACATATTCTCTCAGTTGTTTCCTATCCCAAGTCTCCTTGTTCAATAACCTGCGGGGCGGAGGGGGGGAGGCAGGCTGTAGAGGGCAAAGGGGGCCTAGTATCCGGTGAGGGAAGGATGCTTGACTTTGGGCGGTTAACACAGTGCGACATACAGATGGCGTTTTGTAGAACCGCACACTTGAAACATACAATGATGTTAACCAATATCACCCAATAAACTTAATAAAAACTGATGCTCCTCAAGAAAAAAGAAGAAAAAAAATTGTATGGTTTCCATACAGGGTTGTAAAGATAACGGAGGCATGCGGGCTGGGGCACAGTAGCTGCTCAATGCGTGTTCCGTCCCCTATCCTCTAGCGCAGGGTTTTGCAACTTTTTTTGGTTTGTTTTTGCCACCACTGCCCCTCCAGATAATTTTTAAGAGTTTTTTTTTCTAATTGTCCCTCCATAAAACTTTAATGCTACAAATACACTATACAACTGTTTCTACAACTGTTTCTGTACAGTATATAACTCTGTGCTTTATACATATAGAGCTAGACTTTTTCACCCCATAAGAACCAATTGAGCCCCCTTGGGAGAGCCTATCATTTCATTACCGTTGAGAATGCCTGCTTTATTGGAATCGTGAAATGCATTTCTCTTTCATGTTGACCCTGCAATCAGGAAATGATTTGCATTAGGTCACGTAGCTTAAAAAATGCTGGCCCAAGAGGTTAACCGAGGGCACTGACGCCAAGCCGAGCACTCTATCAGAGAGCCTGGGTTCAAACGTGCAATTAATCTCAGGTTGGATAAATTGAATCATCTATCTTTACAACTCTGGGGTGAAAACCAACTAATTAAACTGCTTGTAGCTGTTATGGTGAAAGAGGGGCAAGCTGTATAAATGCTTAATAATCACGTTGGCAGAGCTGAAAGATGCCATTTGCTTCTCTGTGTATAGAGACTTCTTCAGATAAAGAGAATTTGTTCTCGGGAGCCATCCATCCAGCCTCTCACTAAATTCACTCACACTACGTTTCTTTAAGGATTTATAAGACAGGAAAGAAAATAGCAGAGAGACAGATGAAAACATTGCCTTGATACAGGCATAAAACTCCAAGGACTGGGAGCGAGGAGGGGAGCCACAGACAGGGGCAGGCGGGAGAAGATGAAATGCGGATGCGTCTCTGTTCACTGTGTTCCACCTTTAGAAATGCTCCGTGAGGAGGGGCCTCTGCAGAAAGAGAGCCTGAAGCACTGCGAGGCTGACCCGAGCCACCAAGCTCACAGGGCGACGTGTGAGGCCCGAAAGCTCCAGCTGGCTCGCAGCCGAGTGCGGAGTGCGCCCCGTCCAGTCAATTTCCCTGCCCTTGGCTAGGGGGGCAGTTTTGCTTATGCGTAGGAGGAAGGGGCTCCCAAGGAACTGAAATACGAAAGCACTCAGGGTCTGCTCAACATTTAAGATGGGTTCTCAAAGACCTCAGAGTCTGACCAGTTTCTAAGCAATTACCGACACGTTTCTAAATTAAGTTCCTCCCAGAGACTCCTGGCTCTCTGCTTGAAGAACCTCTCGTTTTTCATCCAGGTAAGAGTCATTAAATGACAAATTTTTCTATCCCCAGAGATTACCTGATCAAGAAAGAATGACGAATGTTGTAAATATTTACCAAAAAAATAAAATAAAAATACAATATAAGGAAGGGCCTCAGAAAACATCCTAAGCACTGTCATTATTTAACAGATAAGGAAACCCAGGCTTCAGGGCAGGAAGGGACTTCTCTCAAATTCACAGATCCAGCTAAAAGCAGAGCATAATTTTCCAGTGCTCACTATACACACTAGCTCTTACCTCCTATGACACGGTGGTCTTCTGCCATCTTCTGTATTGATTTAGTTCTACAAATACTTTAAGGAAACACACTGGCAAAAGAAACTCTTCTAGAATTACCTTTAGGCTCTTTGGCATTCAAGTTGATCTGCCAGAAGCTTCCTCTTGCCGGAGAGCCCATCACAGCTCTGCCCTGTTCACCTGGGAATGGGTTCTCGAGCTCAGGGATACCTCAGGAGAGGCTGCACCTGTCTGCTCTGGGTTCCCATTGGGCCGGAAGAGCAGGCCAGGCCGCCGCCCACTGGCCGCCCTTTCCTTCTCACCCCCTGCGAGTGAAACCCCTTTCAAGCAGTGCTCATTCCAATATCTTTCTTCCGCACAATTTCTCACTCTGCATATAGCATAGGCGACCCACTGACCATTCCCTTGTGTGTGATTTGTTGATTCTGGAGGGACCCACTGTGGGAGCTAAAAAGTGTATTTTCCCTTCCACCACTGGTTCTGGTTGGGCTAATAACCAAATGACAGAGACAGGTTAACAGGAGAAAATCAAAGTTTAATGCATGCACGCAGGAAATTCACATAGACATGACGATGCCATGAAAATCCCTGAGGCAACACTGGCTGTAAAAGGCATTTTGGGGCAAAGGAGAAAGTGGGGTGAAGTAGGGTATTAGATTTCAGAAGTGAGAGTGGGTGAGTTACAGGTAGTTGAGGAGCAGAACAATGTGGCAGGAAAATTCTTGCCAGACGACACAGAAACCCTGGGACACAGGGGTATCTAGCCAGTAGGCGCCTGTCTGAAGCTGTCTTGTTTACCATATTTAATTTAAGTTAGGCTAAGGGGACATTTTAACGTCTAACTGAAGCCGGTTTCTCTGTCTGAATCTCTTGGGCAGGAAAGCGGGGAGGGTCAAAGGTTCTTTATGAGTCTTTTGTTTCTTAATAAACAGCTTAAACTCAATATCCCCAAAGGGCAGCTTCAGGATGGGAGAGTTTTCATCCCTCCGCCGCAGGCCACAGTTTCTTTCTTTGCCGCTTCTCTTTCATCCTCGGGCTCCATTCCTCTTGTCCTTATGTCCCTCTCGGCTCCCTTGGAAATTCAGCTGGATGATTTCACAGGGTTGACTGATAGCCTATGCGAGGCTTCCTTACTTAGTGTAGTCTGCCTGTAATTGCTGCTCCCCTCCCTGCCCTGCTCACCCCATGAACACTGACCTCTTTGGGCCGATCCAAGGACGCACACCCTCATGTTCTTTCCTGCCTCTGGAATCTTCTTATACCTGCATTCTTTTGATTTACTTCTGAACTCACTAGCATGGATGGAGCCTAAAGAATTTAGATGAAACACTGCCTTCAGGTTTGTCATAACATAGCTGTATTAGATGGCCCCTGACCCCTATCCCTTGCCAGCCTACTCAGAAACAACGGGACACAGGGGTGTCTAGCCAATAGGCACCTGAGCCAGAACCCCTTCTAGTTCTAGCCTGCCTCTCACTTGCTATGAAAGGTGGAGTGCTAAAAAAAGAAGAAAGGTGGAGTGCTTAAGTGTTCATTCATTCACTCATTCATTCATTCACTCACTGACCCAGCACACATACATTGAACACTTATTCTTTGCTAGGACGCTCACTGACGTCAGTTGAAGGGATCTCCATCCAGAGTTCCTTCACAGAGAGGCCATAGGAGGTAAGCTCCCCACCTATTCCTGGGAAGCCAGAGTAACTCATCAAGACAGAAAGCAGATAGTCTTAGCCAGAGCCTGTGGGGCATAAAAGCACCCCTTATCTGCAGGAGTAAATCAGAGCAGGACGTACGGTTTGCAGGAGAGCCTGGGTGGGAACACAAGGAACGAAGCAGCAGATATATCTTTTCACAAGTCCTTCCCACAGCCCAGGGAGGCTGCATCCTGTGGTTGAAAATAGAGAGTAGGACAGAAATAGCAGCACCTGCTTGGATCCGCAGTATCACAGCCTGAGCTCCCAGAGCCAGAGACATGCCTGCAGGCGAATGCGCTTGCCACAGGGAATTGCAGAAGAGCAAGGCCGCCCTTATTGTTTTAATTATCCAGCAGCCTGCATCCCTGGGCATCTCATCTTTCCCTCCTCTTCACAGATGGGGTGTCAGAGTGTTTACATCAGCCAGAAACCTGGGGCAGAGCTGGACTTTGGCCCCAACTTGCTGTGTGATCTAACAGGGCTTCCATCCTTGGTGGGCCTCCGCTTCCCATCTATAAAATCAAAGAGTTGGTCTTGAAATTTTGCATCAGTTCTAACAGGCTGAATGGAATGGCTCCTTTACTGAGTTTGTTGCTTCCCCCCGACACCCCACACCATACCCCCCTTCTGCCCTCTTTCCTCCCTTCCCAGTGTCACACACACAATCCCTTCTTGCTGTTCTCCTTTCCAGATGACTGCAGGGAAGGCAATGGTGTGTTCAGAGCACTAATGTTGTCCAGACAGTAACAGCGATGCCTGGCTCCCATTCAGTCTGCGTATTTTCTTTCCCTGTCATAGGGACCTTCAGGGGCAGAGGAAACTTTGGTTCTGTGGTGGGGGCCAGGGCCAGGGGGATTTTAGGGCTTCTTAAGGCTGCTGTTTGACTCCAGGACTCCCTCAGTTGTGTCACTTCTCCCTCCCTCTCACACTGTCCCCTTTTTTGTCAATTTCTTTTGTATCACACACTCCAGACCTTCAGCCCACAAGCAGTTTTCCTTGTCACCCAGGCTCGCTCTGCTCACGAATCCACTGCCATCCTTTCTCTCCCAGGAAACCTCGCCAAGGGCTGCCTCACCCTTCATCATGTGCTCTCCCCCTTCCCCTTCCTCTCCTGCAGCCTCCCTCTTCTCTCGCCTCTGCAGCTCTCGCTCTTTGTTCCCTCTTCACCCCACACCCCCTCTGACGCGCTTATTTCATGTCTTATCCCATCCTGCCTCCCTGCCCCCTTGCCTCTCCCCAGCCACTTAGAGCGTGGATAGGCCACAGTCTTGGATGGAAGACGGACTTGGGTGGGTTTACATCCCGTGGTCCTGAGGAAATTGCCTGAATCCCAAATGCACAATTTGTTCATCTTCAAAAACGGGCCAATAGAAAGCACCATGCAAAAGGTACGTGTTGACGTGAGATGACATCTCTGAAGAACCTGGTTCCTGAGAGAGAATGGTAAATACAGTGCCTTAAAAAATGAACACTGGCTGAGAGTGATAGTCACCATCATCTCATCCTCGGTGTCATCAACAGCAACAACGAAACCTTAGTCTTTCTTCTTCCTACTTTCCTGTCTTTTCACTGCCCCAGTTTCTCTTCCAACTCTCAGTTTATCCGGGACAAGGTTAAGTGTCCCTGTTATATGTTCCCGTAACCGCCCGAATGTCGCCTTGGTAGCTCCTATCACACCGGTTTATAATCTGTTTGACCTTCCTTCTTGCCTTCTCCACTCAGAGCAGGGGCCCCGTCTTCTTCGTCACCATGTCTAGGGCCTGGGACAGTGCTGCATGTGTATTAAGCACCAGGGCCAGGATTAGTGTGAGGCAAGTGAGGTGCCTAGATCATAGAATTTAAGGAGACCTCAGGGCTGTGCCTCTGTGATGGATACTTAGTAAAAATGTATTGACTGGCTTAGTGGGTTAATCCTTTCTGCCCCCTCTTCCCCTATATTTTCTCAATCACATCAGTCTTTCCTTTCTCTGTTCTGTCTCTCCTCTCTCTTCCATTAACTGCTGTCTTCACACATGATTTTCACTGCCTGATTCTGTCCCCTTAACATCATTAGTCTTCTCTCCCCCCAGCTCTCCCCCTGTGCTCCTTCCCTCGGCTCCTCCCCAGCCCTGGCTCTATCTACTTGCTTGAATCTGGCAAACTTTTTTCTCTCTGCCTCTTGCTTTATTGATTTGTATGGGGTTATTTTGTCCATGGAGGGAAAGGATTTCTTTGATACTCCAAAAACCAGACTGGGCACAGAGCCACAGACAGCTTTTGTTTGATGTGGACAATTTCATTCCCATTCAATTCCCTGGGTTTTCAAACAGCTGCAGATCTCTGAACTCAAAACATCTGAGCTAGTTCATCCCCCCTCTCCTGAAAGTGCGCAGGCATTTTTTAAAAAAGTCTTTAACAGCCTGTCCTATACCTCACTGAATGGAGGTCACATCATTAGTAGAGCCCTGAGTTCATCCTATAAAGGTAAAACTATTAAATTAAGAACAGATCTAGGTACAGGTCTTCAAATAAAAGTGAAAGGTACAAGCTAAAAGCCAAACTACTTCCTTCTTCCTGTCACATGTCTGGAGCACTGTCTACTTTCTAAGGTCAAAACCTTTTAACACTTACACCTACCATTTGAGCTACACTCACCATTAGCTGAGTAATTCTCCTCTAATTAGGATATCTTCCAAAATAAAATTGCCTTGGAGAATTTTAAACATAAAGAATTGATCAAATAGGGCACAGGTGGTTTTACAGATTCTAAAAACTGATATGTAAGTTTGTATGGACAATTTGTAGACTATGGGGTAGGTTATGTCTCGTAGACTATCTCTTCTGCTTGGTGTCTTTTCACTCCATGTATCTGTGACTCTCTAATGGTTGATCAGATATTAGCTAGCATGCCAGGTTTGTAAAGTATGGACTCAATATTTGTGTAAAAGCCGTTAAATTCAGAAGACAAAAATGTAGGTTCATGGAAAGTCCCAGTTTGAAAACATCATCCCTGCCTGGGGAAGAACAGGGCAGTGCTGAGCTGGGTGAGCCCAGGCAAAGAGGGAAGCAGGGCCACCTTGGGTATAAGAAATGTGTAATATTTGGTAGAATGCTAAGCTGCAGCAGCACCTTCTCTGGAGAGAAATTTAGCAATATGTGACACAATTTTAAAATGCATGCATGACTGACCCAACATTCCCACTCCTAGGAGTGTATTCTATGAATATATTGACACATGTAAGAAAAGACATTTATACAAGGTGAACATTGAAGCATTGTTGGAAGAAATATGACCAGAAGTAACCTAAAGGTCCACCAGCAGAAGAAATTATATTACACACCATGCTTTGAAATATCTTGCAGCTGCTAAAAAGAATGAGCTTTTATGTCCCAGAATGGTACATCTTTCTGATATGAGGCCAAGTGCTAATACAACGTAGTGCATGGTACCATTGTGATGCTTTTTGATGTGTCATCTTGGCTAGCCTGGACTGTGGTCCCAGGATGCCCTTACTGCTATGTTCTTGGCTAGGGAGAGCTAAAGGAATGTTCTCTCAGGAGAGCTGGGAGGCAGAAGGAAAGCTGTGGTGATTTTGTAGCATATATACATCTCCTCCCAGTTACTCATTCAAACACTGTGAAGGGACTTTATGGATGTACTAAAGTCCCAATTCGGTTGGCGTTTTTTTTTATTCCTCACTCGAGGATATTTTTTCCATTGCTTTTCAGAGAGAGTGGAAGGGAGAGAGAGAGAAACATTGATGTGAAAGAGACACAACAATTGGTTGCCTCCCACACACCCTCTATCGGGGCCAGGGATCGAGCCTGCAACCAAGGTATGTGTCCTTGACCGAAATAAAACCCGAGATCCTTCAGTCTGTGGGCACTCTAACACTGAGCCAGACTGGCCAGGGCTTAATTGGCTTTCAGTTAATCAAAAGGGAGGTTATCTGAGACCAGACGAGATCAAGTGCGTTCAGGTGGACAAAAAAGCTGTGGTACATATATGCAAAGGAATATTACTTGACCGTAAAAATGAATGAAACCTCACCATTGTGACAACATGGGTAGACCTAGAAGGTATTATGCTAAGTGAAATAACTCAGACAAAGCAAGACAAATACCATATGCCTTCACTTATATGTGGAATCTAAAGAACAAAATAAACAAACAAACAAAACAGAAACAGACTCAGACAGAGAACAGACTGATGGTTGCCAGATGTGAGGGCTGTCGGGAGACTGAATGAAAAAGGTGAAGGGATTAAAAAGTACAAATTGGTAGCTACAATATAGTCACGGGGATGTAAAGTACATCACAGGGAATACAGTTAACAATATTGTAATAGCTATGTGTGGTGCCAGGTGGGTACTAGAATTATCGGGGGGAATCACTTCATAAATTATATATGTATCTAGCCCTTATGCTGTACACCTGAAACAGATATAAAATAATATTTACTGTCAACTTTAATTGAAAAGTAAAAATAAAAATAAATAAATAAATAAATAAATAAATAAGAAAAAAAAATGGAGATTACTTAGGGTGGGCCCGGTTTAATCAGTTGGAAGGCCTTTTGAGTCTTAAGCATTCCTAGAGACAGATACTCCAAACAGCCATGGCGTCTGCAGTTGGTCTCTCTGCTCCTTAAATCTTCCTTCCTGACCACGCCCTGTGTACTAGAAATTTCAGCTCATGACTGTGGGTTTTCAGTCATATGGTGATCTGCCCTTTCTGACTGCCTGTTGTACAGACTTTGGACTTGGTTCACCAGCTTCCACAATTGCCTAAGTCAATTTCATAAAACAAATCCCTCCACATATGTGTGTGTGCATGCGTGTGTATCAAACAGGTTTTCCTTATCTGGTAAAAGCCTGACGGATCCACATTTAGTGTAAAATCATGAAATAAAAAACACCCACCAAGTTTTAGATCTCCGATAGGAAACACAGAAATCATTAACAGCATTTATCTCAGCAGATGGGATCTGTGGGATTAGGAGACAGAAACAATGGTGGGAGGAGATGTATTTCTACTTTTATGCTTAACTTTGTGTTTTAAGTTATTCAAAAGGTCATACTTAATTTGCTTTTTTATTGTGCTAATTTTTTAAAGTTTGCCCTCTTAAATATTTTTGAGTGTACAGGTCAGTAGTGGTACTGTTGTAAAACAGATTTCTAGAACTTGTTGTTTATCTTGCAAAACTGAAACTCTATACCTTTTATTTTATTTTTTAAAAAATATATCTTTATTGATTTATAAATCAAAATCAATCTTTATTGATTTATAAATCATTGATAAACATAAATGATGAGAAATTCATCATTGATTGGCTGCCTCCTGCATGCCCCCAGCTGGGGATTGAGCCCACAACCTGGGCATGTGCCCTGACCAGGAATTAAACCACAACCCCTTGGATCCTAGGTTGGTGATCAACCACGGAGCCACCCCTGGCCGGGCAAAACTCTATACCTTTTTAAACAACAATTACCTTTTTTGCTCCTACCTCCATTTTCTGGTAGCCACCACTTACTTTCTATTTCTATGAATTGGACTCCTTTAGATACCACCTATAGGTGGAGTTGGAACCCTTGTGACCATGCTTAATTGTAATATGTTTGGAAGTACTGCAAGAGCATAGTAGCCACCCTGTAATTCCTTTCCCCTCTAGGGAAACACTCTCATGAGAATTGGTTGGCTGATCACGATTTTTGTCTGTCACTTAAACACAGACCTTATTTTATACTTAACTTCCATTTACTCGACAAATATTCATTGACTGTTGTCAAAAAGTATGAGCTACCAAGTAGGATACCAGGGGACATGAAGATAAAAAAATGAAATAATGAAAGTTTTATTGATCTTATTGGCTGTCTTTGGAGGCTCTGCGGTAATGGATGTAACATGGCCACCACGGCTGTGGCACCGTTATCAATAATAATGAAAATGAAATCCAATGTAGAGCCCAAGGAAGGCAATTCCTATGCCCTTCTGCTAACCTGCCGATTGAATCTGGGGAGGCCATCCCACCACTGCTCTGGACACTTGCAGAGAAGGGCTTATACACTCTGTGAGCTGCACTGATGGACGTTGTGTCCTTGTATAAAAACAATCCATGGAGGCACACGTTACTAAAGAGAAAAAGAAAGGTGGGAGTGAGTGCTCACGATGCTCTAGACTAGGGCCTGATTTATTAGGATTATGTTTTTTTATTGTGTTTAACTTAGTCCTAATTTTTGGGCAACTGAAGAGCATGGAAAACTTCCCCTTATCCTTCTTAGATATGGGTAGGCTAATACCTCTGCTATTAAAATGATTATATTATGAATGATAATTTGAGCCATGTATTGAGAACTTAACTCTGCCATACACTGTTCTAGTCTCTTAGGTGTATGGATCAGTTTAACCCTAACAAAACCCCGGTGAAGTAGGCTAATGACACTATCCCATTTTTTTCCAGTTAAGGAACTAAGGTTTCCAGAGGTTATTAAATGTGCTATGGTCTTACAGAGCCTGGGTTCGTTGTTACCGCATGTGCTGCCCTACTAATCGCATTGCTGTGTTGGGCAAGGGGGTGCTGAGACGAAGAAGCTCCAGCCCTGCCCTTGAAGACAGGGAAGGCAGCGAATGTACACAATGAGCTGTAATTCAAGGCAAGAAGGCCTAAGGGTCCCGAGAGACATGCAGGCAAAGGAAAGCAGAGCGGGGAAGTTCAGGGTCTTGATGACCTTGTATGTCCTCAGGAGTCACAGGGGCTCACAACAAAGCTGGCATCCTTCAAAGCAGATGTGCTCTTGGCCAACACTTCCACAGCCAGGTTACAAACTGCGCTGCATAAGCAAACCGTGCTTAGGAGCCCCCACCCGCCCGTCTCTGTTCTAGCGTCACTCTATGGCCCTAGTCCTGGCTCCCAGTGAGTAGGTAGGTAGTGAATAAACATTAACAAAAAAGCTTGTTATAAATAGTATGGGCCTTGGATTCCATAAGACCTGGGTTCAAATACTACTCTATGAGAAAATCACTTACCTTCTCTAGTACTTTGAGTCGCTGTCTGTAAACAGGGCATTTATAGTGATATACAAACTGTATTAGGTTGTAGTGATGATGAAATGAGAAACAAACAAACAAAAAAATGAAAAAAAAAAACAACGATTAGCAGCATGCCTGGCAATGATAAGCTGGTAGTAATAGGTGCTATGATTGGGTTCTTAATAAATGACCCAGAAGCATTCTGAAGGATTAAGCCAATAGATCCCCCCAGAAAAGACTGCTTCATAGAACATTGCTCCACTGTGTGGATGAACCCAGGTGCATGTGTTAAGTTCTGAATCATGTGTCTTTTTTTTAAATTTTGTGCTATAAAGTGAAAAATATATGGGCTACCTACATTTGGGATGGAAGCGTAGAAGGGAGGTCTGTTCTGTGTAATTGCCCTGGACCTTCAGTGAGAGGCGGTCTAGCCAGTGAAGCGGTGTTTTGGTAAACGCTGAACAAAGCAACAAACCTGGACTAACCCAAGCTTTCCCTGCGCCCCGCGGGGGGCAAGTCTGGATTTCACCTCATCAGGCCCTGGGGTTTCAGCACACGCGTGTTTTCCCGTCTTCCGTGAGCCACGCCGGGCTTCCCAGCTGAGGGCGGTGTATTTATTTGACCCCTCTGCTCAGTCACGGGTGCAGAAGGGGGCTGCCAGTCTGTCGGCACACGGTGTCCGAACTGAGGAAGAGGAGCCCACGTCCCTACGCAAATGAACTCTGTCTCCTAGCAATTCCCTCTCCGTCTTCCCCTCCCAGACGCAGCCGGAGTCTGGAAGCCGCCCGCACGTTATGGCTGTTACAGAACCAAGCTATAATTTTCAGGCTAATGGAAGACGTATTGGCAAAGTTGACATTAAGTGGAACTAATTGCACTGTAACTGCTAAATAACTAAGAAGTAACTACCCTGTAATTTATGGTTCGGTGTGGACTCTTCAGTAACTTTGGAGCTCTTTTCCTGTAGCAAGGAGTTCAGTGATGCATGAGCTGCCAAACTTCCCGCCATTCAGGGGCCTGGGAACTGAAGATTATGCGCCGAGCGAACACGCAAGCCTGCGGTTTACAAAGTCAGCCTGCCCTACTGTGGGCGGTTTCACTCCGCTGCTCCGCGGATGAGAACGGAGCCTGGCGGAGTCTCAGGTTGAAATCCCAAACATACTTAAGGAGGATGTCTTTTATGCTATGATTCTGCTAATGGATGGACATCCTGCCATGAACAAAATAAATTATAGGAGAAAGTAAGGGCAAGTGATGAGGCATAAAGAATATCGCTCTCCTCGGGATGACATCTCTCACGTCTAGTTAGGCTAAGTACAAATTTTAGTCCTTCCAAATCATCTTCTGAGCCACAAACTTAATATAGGACTCTGTTCATTTTTCATTAACTGCTGAGATAATCTTCTAACTGCCGTCCCTGTCACCCGCTCCTCCTTCCCACCCCACCTGTGTCCTGAGTCCTGTTCCCCATAGTTATCTCCAAAAACAAGAACGTGCTCAGACCAATTCCCCTGCTTCAGCTCCTTAAATGACCGCCTGTTATCTGAAACAATATTTTTATAAAGCTGTGATCCATGCAACACTAATCACAAGAAATACATTTCTAAAAATACACTTACTTGGTTAATTCTATTTTAGAAATGCTGAATACTGTATCTCCTCTTAGAAAGTCACAGCAAAGGGTCTTGTTTAACTTTGTTAGTTTTACTCAGTTTTTGGCCACAGTAATTTGTGTGTGTGCGTGTGAGTGTGTGTGTGCGTGCGTGCGTGTGCGTGCGTGTGTGTGTGTGTGTGTGTGTGTAGTACCTTCTTTATAACCTATGGCGCCATGTACCCTAGTAGTCCCTGGAAAACAATTTCGAGGAATACTGTCCCCATTTTAGATGCCAGCTTTTTAGTATACATTTTCCTCTAATGACTTAATTTGCAACCATTCTTTTAGACAATCCACAGCCACTGTCCCCATGAAAATTTCTCTATCCTGCCCAACCAAATTTAGTCATTCCTTTAGGTTATTACAGTAGTCTGTTCTGGATATCTGCACATTATTTAGTAATTATTTACCCTCTTGCTCTAAACCAGGATTTCTCAACTTGGGTATACTATTGATATTTTGGACCTAATAATTCTTTGTTGTGGGGGCCTCTCCAGTGTATTGCAGGATATTTAAAAACATTATTGATACCTGGGGTACCAATACCACCTTCCCACCCCCCAGTTATGATAACCAAAAATGACTCCAGGTATTATCTAATGTCCTCTGGAGCATAAAATTATGTCCTGGTGAGAATCACTAATCTAAGCTGTGAGGTCCTACAGTCCAGACATTTTCTCTTGCTCAGTCATATATCTGTAGACCTCATACCCATGGTTGGTTGTCTGGAAATTTTTAGTAAACAATTAATCTACCCACAAATCTTTGATAAACTACAGAAACACAGACAATAAATAAAAAAAATTATTTCTTTAAAAACAGTTCTCTGCACATATTATTATAGTAATTTAATCATTTCATTATTGTCTTCCAGACATATTTCCAAAAAAGTTAACTGTTTTTGAGATCTTTTTTGAAGAAAACAAAGAAATAGAAAGAGTAAAACTAAATTGTCGACAGAGTAAGTAGCAATTTGGGCAAAATAATAGATGTTGATAGCTCCCGCGTGTTTAGTGTTTTTACATTTGCCAACTTGCCTTCTTACCCTCAGTTCCTTCAACAACAGAATGGATGCAGTTATTGATTCTGTCCGTCACAAATGGTTCCTCTGATGATAAATTAAACTGCATATTTTAGAAAGACTTTGAAAATTCTAGAGTACTTAAGAAAGGAGGTTATGATCTTTTATTCAACATGTCTGAGGACTAGAATATGCTACTTCTTATAAATTAATTTTTCTCCAAATAACTAAAATATAAGTATCTAAAGAGCAAAGATGGCTTTAAAATTTTAATGTGACATTTTAGGAACATCTGTAAGTTATTTTACTAATTTCCTTTTTGAAAACGAATCGCATCATATTTGCACATAATTGAACTATTACTTCCTGAGACAGTTCATCATTCTGAACACTCATGAGCAAACTGAATCATTTCAACCTCAATCTAGAAAATCCAGAATGTTTTAAGTGCTGCTCTGATCCCGGGTTCTAGTCGTGTTGTGTCATTTCTTACTTCCTACCGTTAGTTACACACCCCGGGCTGTCCCTCTCGCTGCTTTCATTGTGTCTTAGCCTAGAACTGTCCTCAAAAAGTGCTGACCGTACTTACGTCCTGCCACAAGAAAGGACAGACACATGAATATATTCCATTTACTTAAATGCAAAGTGAGAATACATAGGACCTGAGGAAATCCTTTCCTATTGAGAAAATGTGCGGGCATTACTGCACAGGTATTGGGGTGCCAATTTTTAACTGCTCAGGAATCTCTTGCTACTCCTCTCCTTTTCATGGCCCAGGCTGGGCTGTATCATTATAAAGACACGCTGGTGTCGCTGGGTGGCCACCAGACAAGGGAGGGATGATGTAACATCCCCTGTACAGACAGGCAGGAGGAGTGAATGGGGTGGGAGATGGAGGAGACAGAGACGAGACAGGATGAAAAAACAATATCAGAGTGGAGGGGAGCCAAGAGAAGGAGATTCTGGGTATGAATCCCCTCCTGCAGATGACTTATGCCTCCTATAATATGATCATGTGGTAGAACGTTCCTCAGGGGAGGCCTCTTCCTGTAAGGATGTTCCTCGTGTGAGGGTCTCTCGATTTTAACAATTTTTAGTCAAACTAACATTTGGTATATGAAATAATGGTTATCTTAAAAAATGGATGCTGGCATTCACATGTAAAAGAATTTTCCCGACAGACAGCAGACCCCTCTTTAGAACAGGCTGATTTTTTCCCCCTGGGCGGGGATAAAAAAAGTGGACTTAAGTTCTTACTTTTCCCCTCCTTCCAGGTTAGGCTTCTGTCAAGGGACTTCAGGTATTATTTCCTCCGGTAGGTTCTCCCCCTGCTGCTAGAATGAGCTTCACAAAGCAGAGAGCTGGCAGTGACTGCGCCTCTACGTTTTCTATGCACAGTCTTGATTCCTTGACAAGCAGAAAAGAAGTTTCCAACCTGAGTCCAGAAACTCTGTTTTTCAGAATTTTGGTCTGTGAAAGAGGAGAGATATCTAACTCAGTGCTTCTTGCATTTTAATGTGAATATGGATTTCTTAGGCATTTTGTTGAAATGTAGACTCGAATTCAGTACGTCTGGGATGTGGCCCAAGACTGTGTTTTTATCATGGTACTTAGTTTACAAGGTTGTGTATGTAAAAGCTGAGGATATCTGATGATGGATATTATTACGGAACATCCAGGGTGCAGTTGAAAAGACGTGATGGAATCTTCTTTTCTTAAGTAAAAAGTTTTGGGAGTTTGAAAAGCTGGGTTCCAGTCCTGTAGTTTTGGGTAAACTACCTCTTGAGCCACCACTTTCTGCCACATAGAGTGGGAATGACTGCTCATCGCACAAGGATTAAGTCGGAAAGTGTGTGCAAAAGCCCATCACTGCTTCTGGCACACAACAGGCAACCAAGGCAGGGCAGTTCTTTTATTTTATTGTTACAAAAGGCACAAGGTATAGATACTGGAATCTCCTTCATTTTGTACAACTTGTGGGTTTCAAGGTGGCTTCTTGAAGATTGGATTCAGAGACCAAAATAAAGGAAGAAAGAAGTGATGGAAGAGGCTGTTACTATGATAAATGGGAACTTTTTACTTGTAATTGCAGCAAAAGATGCTTGTGTCTAAAATGATAATGGAAAGCAATTTGAGAATGTATACCCCAATTCCCATTTATTTGCAATAAAATAATAAAAAGAAAATATTTTCATGCCTATTAGAATTATGGAGTTTATAAATCCATACGTATTTCATTTATTCAGAATGATTCCACCTGAATTGAGTTGAAGTATCCTTTGGTGCTACCTGAGGGGGAAAAAAAATGTTTTTATGGAAATTAGGAGTGTGATTCACACTATATGAAGGAAAGGGAGCATGGAGAGGGGCTGGTAGAGCAAAGATTACCTCTGGTAGACTGAATCCTCATTTACTGCTCACTCTTTGCACAGGTGTGTGTGTGGTTTGTTTTGTTTTTAGCCATATTAAGCCTCTTTCCTGGCAGTGCCTTTTAATCAGAAGTTTTAAAAGTAGCCCTTGGTACAGCAGGTAACATATAAATGTATCCTCTGGAACAGGGGTTGGCAAACTCTGGCTGTAGGGCCAAATCTGGTCCTCTGCCTGTTTTTGTAAATAAAGTTTTATTAGAACACTGCCATGCTCATTCATGTACCTATTACCCATGACTGCTTTCACACTGCACAGTGAAGTTGAGGAGTTTTGATTGCAACTATATGGATGGCAAAGTCTAAAATATTTACTTATCTGGCCCTTTACAGAAAAAGTTTGCTGAGATCTGCTCCAGAGGAAAATAAATCAGAGAGCCCACTTTATGCCATGTACTTCATTCATGTTATTTTAATCAAAATCATTTTACAGAAATTTCTTCAATGACTTTTATTTGCCAGGAAGTGTTTCAGATGCAGGAATAATCAGTAAGATTTGGTTGCTGCCAATTTATATTATGGAGGTGGGTGGAAATGATAACGCCTACTAATGTGAATTGTAAGATGCTATGGGCTCACATAGTTAGGGCGTCTAATAGGTGGGGTCACGGAAAACATAATTTTGAGATAAATGTTACTATCCCTATTTTGACAATGAAGAAACTGAGACTCAGAGGAGTTGAGAAACTTGCCCAAAGATAAGTACCTAATATGCATCAAAGCTGTGTTTAAAATATGTAAATTTTAACTGGAATCCTATGATCATTGCCCAACCAACATTGCACTTCCAGAGTTTGTCTCGGAATTGTTGCCTCTTGAGTTTCTTACCTCTCATTTTTCCTGCCTTGTCCCAGTTTCTGGCTTCAGGAAAACTTCTGTAATTCCAACCATCTTTCTGGCATGTTGCTATCCTCAACTCTGTTTTCTCTTTGGACAGGTGCCTTCCTAGTGCCTGACCCCCTACCTTATGTTCTCACCAATATCTTATATGCCTTGATGTGAAGTTTCCCAAGATCCCTGGCTCTGCTCAGACCACATTATTTCTACTCTCTGGATTTTTATCAGTATTCCTGAGCAAAAGAATCCATTATCCCATCACTCAATCACTTTGGATCGATGACAAACACACATTGAAGATGTCAGTCAATTTATCATCGGGATGCAGATGGATGCTGCTGCTGATCAGTCTTGCCTATTTCTTTAGCAATTACACTAGAACATAACAAGGAAGACGCTTGGGCATGGCATCTATGAACCTGGGTTTAGGTCCTACCACTGAGTGTCATTTTCTCATTTGTAAAATTCAGATAATTATAGGTATCTTACAAACTTACTGTGAAGTTAAAATGGGCCAAGTTTTGTGATGGCACTCTGTGTAAATACAGGTAATTGCACAGATATAGGAAGGTGGTATTAATGTTAATTTTACTATTAGGTATTGTGTAAGAGCATTTAAGCTGCTATGCTAATAATTTAATATTTCAATATGATGAAGGGGAGAAAAAACTTCTAATGGGAGATTAAAAGCAAACTATCAGTACAGAGTACTGCTTTAGGAGAAAACAAATGCAGAGCATAACTCGGAAAAGCCAAATGACACATCAGAAGACTGCCCGCCTATGGAAAACCGGACGCAAAGGAGAACACTCACACCCATGCCCAGCTCTCTCCTGATGACCTAGACATAGCTTGTCTAACTCCCAGGAACTAAATGTTTCCTCTTCGTGAATATTTTATTGCTTATAAAATGTAAGGTCTTTTATTAATACAGTATTCCCCTGTGATCCATGGTTTTGCTTTCCACAATTTCAGTTACCTGTGGCAACCATGGTCCGAAAATATTAAATGGAAAGTTCCAGAAATAAACAATTCATGAGTTTTTAATTGTATGCTGTCCTGAGTAGCATAATGAAATCTCACCCTGGGCCACTCCATTCTGCCCAAGGTGTGACTCATCACTTTGTCCCGTGTCTCCACTTTGTATACACTCCCCACCTGTCAGTCACTTAGTAGCAGTTAATACAGGTGAGTGACAAACTCAGAGTTTATGCTCAGGGCTTCTGAATGAGGGCATTGCCATTTGCAGTACAAAATCCAACTTAGACTTCTTAGTAAAGAAAGTGACATTCGAGAGGGAAGGAATAAAGAGGCTGCAGAAAATAAGTAAATGTGGGAAATTTTAAGTCTGATCGCTACATGAGGTGGTTTTCTGTGTTATGTGTCCTATTTGGCAGCCACAGGTAGCACTGTCACTGACGCTGGGTTTCTTTGTAACAAAGGGAAATAAAACCAATGCTATAAAAATGCACCTGTCCCTCTTGCTGCCAAATTAAAAGAAACTAGACAGATTAATTCAAAGCTCTTTTTGGATTTAACATCCTGGTTTGGTTTTTAAGTTAAATTGGGACAGGGGTCCAGAAGAATGTTGCATGTTCCTCTTCTTTTGAAGTTCTCCTGAGAAAAACCTGCAGTTTTCAAAAATGGTAAAATACACACACACAGACCCCTAAGACATAAAGAGAGACTCATTACCTACAGAAAGAAGGACAGATAGGGCTGAGAAAACAGACAGGGTTTGAGTGTTAAAACCAGAATGTCAATGAAACGACTCTCATTTGATGAATGCATTTTCTAGATGCAATGAGTAAACAGGACAATGGGAGCTTTCAGAAATTAGAGCCAATCTGTCACCCATGATATGGAAAGATGGGGGGGGGGGTCTAACACTTGTTGAACACCTCCTATGTGACAGAACTGCATTACATGCCTGTGAGCCACATTTTCCTAGAAACTTTTGTAAAACACTTGTGTTTTTATGGATATCTCCTTGGAATTTTACATATATCATATCATTTAATTTTAACTACAACTCCGAGTAGGTTATCTCTGCTTTTAGGTAAGGAAAAATGAAGCTCAGAAAAGTTAAGTGAACTGTAACGGCCAGCTGGTCAACCAGCAGCAAGTTGGCAATGTTAAGATTTGAGTCCTAATCTGTCTGGCATCAAATCTCAGGCAATTTCCACAATGCCAAGCTGCCTCCTGGAGGGTTTCTGGTCTCCTCTCGTGCACAGTGTGCAAAGCTCTTCCCCAGCACCCCTCTGCTAACATACCACTAACACCAGGGCTGTGAATTCCTCATGGAAAGCTGAATTCCACGGGATGTTCTTCCTTGAGTTGGATTTTCCAGTCATTGTTGCTAATGGAGTCTTCTAAAACAACACAGAACAAGAGTTATTTCTAGTCTGGAAATAGCAATTTAGTTGCTATTCAGTCTTCACTAGGATATTTCCTGACCCCTTCGATCATTAGTTCAATGTTCCTTTAAATGTGGTGGCTGTAAAGGGACCACTCTGTGTTTTGTACAGAGAAATGTGCCCATTTATTCCTTCATCATTCTCTGAGTACAGCATTCAGATTTTAAAGTTTTACTATAAAACTCATGAAACAAATTTCCTACCACTTAAGACTTCTCTGTTTATAATCATTTGCATTTCCCAATTGCCAAAGAAGGGATATAAGCTGCAGTGGAAAAAAATGACATTTCACTGACACGCAGTGGACAATAAAATGACATAATTATGTCCAACATGCATGAATATTTTAGAACTATGCCCAGAGAATGTTAAATAAATCCCTTAAAATTCTGCAACTGCAGCAAGCTTTTGGTTCTCTTATTTCACTCTACTTTCTGCTCTTGGCTTTTTAGAGAAACTTTGTCAGTAGAATCACGAGGGCTACTCCTTATAGTTCGTCATCTATCCTGTCTCTTACTCGCTAAGGAGCCCACTGCATTTAGCCCTTTGACGCCCATGGGTTATTTGTTAAGCACAAGTTATTTTTTAACTTGTAAATTTATGAATTCCCAGTTAGAGAAAGCAAAATTATTGTTTAAGGTGTGTACACAAATACAGGAATCTCCCTTTTTGTTTTAAACTTTCTTACTCTCATTATATATCTCATGGCCATTGAAACTTAAAGGGCACATCTATGACTTCAGTTCTTTTACAGAGGTTATTTCATGTATACAACCCTCAATAAAGCTGGTAATTAGCACATTTATGGGAATTCCAATCTGCTACAGAGAAGATCCTTAAATGATGGGCCAGATGCCTCTGAATTTCTATGATTCAGTAATTTTCAAAGGAATGAAAATTGGGCACTGTAAGATCATCAATAACTGCCCAATAGCTCTAATACAATTTAAAATATTTTGGTAATGTTTACAAGGTGTGGGATACACTGGCCTCTGCCTGTGTGCTCACCCCAACCAATCTCACACATGTTCCTGAAGCATCATCCTCGTGGCCTTATTTCAAACTTCCAATGAGTTGACATTTCACACACCAGAGGCTTTGCACAGGCTACAATGTCTGCTTGGAAAGCTTTCTCCCCACACTTGGTTAACTTCCTCACTCATAAACTCTCACTTAAATGTCACTTTTCTAGTGATGCCTTCCCTGTGTATCCCCAGCACAACACCAAGCACACAGCGGGTCCTCAATAACAATAAGATGAATTATTAAACAATTACCACCCACCACGTGCATTATCTCTGCTAGACTAAATGGGAGACAAAGAAATAAGACATGCCATTGAAGAAGCTTTACATTGAGCTAAAACCAGACAGGATCTTAGCTTGTTTTGATAAAATAAATCTAATTATTGGATATATTCACATAGCATCTTTTTATAAGGAGGAGTGAACGTCTCCTTTTATGAAATCTTAGGATAACAGATGAGGTTTGGATTCATGTTAATGAGCATGAGAATAGATGTCCCCTCACCCAAGAGATCTAGAGTACATTTGGGTTTATGATTAAGTTCATACTTATCTGCTGCTGGTACTTAGAATAGCACCGTGGTGGGAGGGTCGGGTCTCATCTCATTATCTCACTTAGTGAATAAGAAAGAATTAATTATGTGAATTTGTGTGCACTTCATCAAAGAGATGGAACATAAAGGAGACGGATAGGATGCAATTCTGCTGAATTTTTGTAGCTGGACTTTTCTTTATAACTTAAAATCACTCAAGAGGAAGGGAGGTGCCTATTATCCAGAGTGGCAAAGAAGGAGGTAAGTCTTCCCGATGGGAATGGCCATAACCTCAAAAGGGTAACTGCCAGTCCAAGGATGTAAGTTCAGATGATAGATCATATTGATCAACCGGAAGAGCTCTACTTTCTACCTTAAAGTAAAGGTCATTCTATGGTTGTAAGAAAAGTACATGTAGAGTGAGACAACATGAACTCATGCCCATGATCAAGCCAGGATGGGCATGTTATACTGAGCAATGAACAACCACTGACTTTCAGAGTCTGAAAATGACAGAGGTTTATTTCTTTCTTAGACTACATGTCCATTGCAAGTCAGAAGGATGCTCTGCTCGTTATAGTCATTGAGGGTCCCTGACTGACCGAGGCCACATGCCTGCCTGTGCTTCCAGGATTACTACAACACTGCAGTCTCTGACACTGCCCTGATAACTAAATGCTTCCACCTCAAAAGGACACACAACATATCTGTTCGCTTTTTTTTTTTTTTTTTTTGGTCGAATCTAGTTACATGATAATACCTAACTTGAAAGGGTTAGGGAAGTATGACTTTCCATGTGCCAAGAAGGGAGAAAATCTAGAATATTTTAACAGACTTAATAACTACTACAGTCGCTTTTCTAATGGTAAATATTTCTGTGTCTTTCTTCCTGCTTGTAAAACCTATTCATTCTCATACTACTAAGAGAGACAACTCAAGAGCTCTACCTGAGAACTCATGATTGTGATCAATTTGAAGTCCGGGTCCCTGAGTGGCTCCCTGCTACCTCTTCGAATCCAGAGGTAGTTCCTTTTAGTTCAGAGACTTGAACTAAAACACTGAACTCAGAAAAAACACTCCCAATCATAAATGAATGAGTCACAATAGTTGTTCTATCACAACTCTGGAGTCCTACTGGAGAGACGTGACAAGGTCCCCTCTGGGAGTGGAAGATGTTCCCAGGTTAGTGTTCCATTCTGCTCCCTGTTGTCCATGGTCCTCTCATGGTCCATTTCCTGCTAATGAAAATGGGATTCTTCTATTTCTATCAACTTTCTTGACCACATCAAAAAGTGGGCATTGAAAATATGCCCTATTTGGTACCTAAGCATCTTTCTCAGCCTCTTTTCTGCCTAGGAGTTTGAGAGCCCTAGTGTTATTTTAAATCTCAAACAATCATAGACTGTTTGTGATTTATTTGCAGTGGTACTCACTTAAAAAGTTAATAGCCTTCATATCTCTTTGAATCCACTCATTTCTGTATGCCAATAACACTCACACTGTTCTTTTCTAGATATATTCCTTAGATTTGCTATGTCTTTGCTTGTCTCTCCTCTCCCTCCACCCCTTGGCACCTTAATTACAACAACTTTAATGTACAAAGCTTCCACAGGAAAGCCAAGATTGTAGGTGTTTTCCCCCCTGAGCTATTTTGTGCAATTGAATGCATTTACCGGATAGCAAGCTCTTAATTACACCTTTCCTCTGAAACACCTTAATCCACTCAGAGATTTTAACGGTGGTTGTGATGGCCACTCCTTTCATTTGATCCTTGCTGCAAGTCTAAGTTTTCTCTGGCCTTTGTTAAGGTCAATGACTATCTCAATGTCTTTTTACATATTGGGGTGAAAAACAGTTCCCTTTCTTAATCCTTCAAGTTCCTGAACCCCTGGACTCTCTTGCTTCCCTTCTATTTAGAGTCAGTTCTTTCATAAATGCATCTCTTTTTTGAAGCATCTCGGCAAATATTTTCCAAAGCACCACATCCTGTACCAAATCACATTAGGATGATGATGATGATGATGATGATGAAGATAAGGAGAAGGGGGAGATTAACCAATAAATCTCAAAGCCTAAACATGAGTTTGATGTGGATCAACAGGGGCCCTCTACTCATTGTAGTCTCCCAGGGCCCAGGCAGATGCACCCGCCACCTGGACACAGGCTTTCACTGTCACTGTAGAAATGGCCAGAGACCGTAATAAAGGATGGTCTGCCTTATAAAAGCTTCCACCAGGGAAAACACCGAATGCTTCTGTTCACATTGCATTAGCATATTCCATAACCTTGTTCAACTTCATGGAAGCAGAGAAGCACAGTACTAAGATGTGGCTCTCAGAAGGGAAATGAGAAAAAATATCTAGTGATCAACTCTAAAAACCACAAGACCCTACATTGCTGAAGAATATTAAGGAAGATTCTTCTCTTGTTTTTTCTCCCCTCAATTTACCAGTCAGGAACACTCAATTTAGAGGGTCACCCAACTGAGAAACTTATGTACCTATTGACTGCTGTTTGAATGCACCGCTTCTGCTCAGTTGAGATGGTAGGATTTGACCATTACTTAGAAAACTTACCTTTACTTCCACCCCAAATCTTGGGCTCAGGGGGCAGTGAGATTTGGTAAATTAAGTTGCTAAATTATACATCCTGTCACAAGGCACAATCCAGAATAACAATGCTGAGATGGATCTCTAGACACAGCTATGACCTGAATAAATGGATCTTCTGGCCATGACCATAATTGTGACACTTGTAGTTATGTGATCTTGAATACATTATTAAATCACCCACTGCCTCGATGTCCTCATCTTTAAGATGACATGATCGAACCCATATACCCATTGAGCTTTTATCTCTTAAATGTCTTTAAGATATATATATATGAGATACTAGTTATATCAACTGCTATCCTCATATTAACAATCATCATTGATTTTAATAATACTAACATTGTTGCCATTGTTGTTTGTTGACCTTGCAGAGTAATGAGGAAAACTCTTATGGGTAGATGGAAAGAGAGATTAATATCACCGTTAAATTATTCTACTCCCTCCACTTATGAATCAGCAGAAAATTGTTTCTAGGATCAACAACCTTGCGGGGAATGAATCCTTTTGCTTGCACAGAGAGCTAGAATTTACCCTTACACTATTGGTAGGGGTGGTATCCACTTCTTCTGGCCCTAATTCCAACAAAAATATTTAGTATGTAGAAGGATTTTATAGCAGTGATGTATGGCCATTATAATATATAACAGATTCTTCAAAGAGGCATTTTAGCTGTTGATAAAGTTGGGGATAGCCTTCTCTCTGAAATGGTTTAAATTGAAGCTTTCGTGGAAAGAAATGAGTAGCTCATCTGTCAGGGCCCAGCACAGATGTTACATCTTCTTGAAAATCTCCCATGACTTCAAAGTTATCACATCCTTACTTACCAGGAAAGCACAGTAAGCTAGTGGTTTAGAGCACGGCACCTGTGCTGGACCACCTCAGCTCACGTGCAACTCTGCCAGTGACTCTGTGTGTGGCCTTGGTCCCATTGTTTAACCTGTGCTCCTGTGTTTCCTTGTTTCTATACCATTTAGCACTATATTAGCTGCCTCATAGGGTTCTTGTAAGAATTAAATAGTATTTTACATGTATAACACAGGATAACATCTGACATATGATATATGTTCAATAACTATTTGCTATTTTTAACAGCATGGCACCTCAAATGGAATATAATTTATATGTCTACATATCTGCTTTCTATACTCAGGCTGTGAGAACCTTGGCATTGGGAAAAGGTGTGATTTAGCATTCTCATAAAATAATGTCACCAATAATAATAGTAATAATGATAATTAACATTAAGAGAATGCACACCATATCCTAAGTATTCTGAGGTGATTTATACGCAATAGCTCATTTAATCTTGCTCATCTTACTAATTTTGAAGAAAGTGAGGCTTAGATAGTTTAAGCACCTCCTTCAGAGAAAAAGACAGTGCTGGATGGTAAACCTAGATCTGTATGGTTGTACATCCAAAGCTCTTAATGACTAGCTGGATCACTGCAGGGCATGCAAACTGCTTCCTAGAAGTCTCAGCCCCTAGCCCCACATTCACACCTACTAGCATTCCATCAATGCCTGTAGAATTAGAAGGGCTCTTAGTTTTCTGGAAATGGTAATTAACTGTGATTGCTTAAAAATGAACTACTTGGCTATACTGAACAGATTTTAAAGAGTTCTTCTATTTGCATCTCATCCTATATATGTTTTCTATCTAAAATTCAAATCCGATGCTGTCTCTCCTCTCTTTAGCACCTTCAATAGTGCTCGACTTCTTACCAGATAAAATTCAGTCTCTTAGTGCAGAGTGTTAGCTCTTCATAGTGTCTTTTCCTCCCTATTTCAGCTTGAAAACAAGGCTGGCTGAGGAGAATAAAAGGGGTTAATATGCCTTCAAAGTGAGCCCCTGGTTTCAGCTTGTTAAATAAATTGCCTCATTTAATCCTCAAATGCCTTATTTCTGGCTTCTACTCCTATTTCCAGGACAAGTGGATTAACTCGAACAAGGTCGTAATGCTAGTAAGTGGAGGGGTAAGAATTTAATCTATGGGAATCTGGCCTTAAAACCCCACAAACTGGGTCTGAAGCGATGCTGTGCTGGGTGGACCGGTTAGAAGTCAGGAAACCTTCCCTGATGAAGTGTGGTCAAAGAAGGACCTGGTCAAGGGTAGGAATTCAGCAAGCGGAGAAGACAGGGAGCAGAACTGTATTCCGAGACAACCACATGTGTGAAGTCTTGGGGAGGGTGTGGAGAGAGGATCCAAGTCTTTACAACAATGGCCATCTTATTGAACTCACTCAATATACTTTTTAAAATTGATTTTTTCTCCTTAATCTTTATGTCTTGATCAAAATGTACACATGCTCATGGAATATATATTCCCATATAGACAATAACCTATTTAACATCTCCGTGGGCCATTAAAAGGGCCTAATTTCATACTGAAACCTGCCCTGATGTTGTGTGCTCCTTTTTATTTGATGAAATAATCTGAGTCATCTTTCTCTGTAAGTTTCCAACATGCCGGCCTCTAGGATCTCCCAGCCGCCACTTCACCTCTTGTCTCTTGCAGATCTGGCTCCTTTCCTGACATCCCTTCCATTTATGCTCCATCGAGACAGAAAGACACAGATCCAGTTCCAGCAGAAAGCACAAATATGGAACTAGAACAACGTTTCTGTTAAACAGATGGAGTGTTGCATGACCTGGGACTTGTGAATGCATCTATTCAACCGGGCTTTTTGCTAAATTAAAATTTACTGAAGCCAGGTCAGCAGAAATGTGGGGCTGTCCAGTCCACAGGAATGGGGAAAGTGCATTGCTAAACAGAAGCCCTCGTGAGGGCGGTTTTCAGTGAAAGATTTATTTCTGCCTTTATGTACAAAAATTTATGTACACATTATATAGATGTATTTACTA
The DNA here is from genome assembly GCF_964146895.1 of Miniopterus schreibersii. Classification (NCBI taxonomy): domain Eukaryota; kingdom Metazoa; phylum Chordata; class Mammalia; order Chiroptera; family Miniopteridae; genus Miniopterus; species Miniopterus schreibersii. Next base: position 13,751,924 of record NC_138111.1, on the reverse strand, counting down.
TCATTAATAATATTTCACTGTTGATCAGTCAAAACTTACCAATAGCAACTATTAACTAACACTAACGGAGGCCACTTAATCAGTAGCTTACTGAGCACCAGCCCTTGCTAGGTTTTAAGAAGAAACCTGGATCCCTGAACTCCCCCTGCTTCCCTAGTAGAGTGTGTACTGCAGCGACTTGGGCTTCCTGCAGGGACCTTTCTCCAGACCCCTGAGGACACAGTCTCCCACCAGAGCAGGAGAGCACAGAGCCCCTCATGGTTATTATCATGCTAATTGTTGATTGTTAACTATCCTGTACCCACATATGTTAAAGAAGTGTGAGTCTATTTGCTTTACTTTTTACCCAGTCTCAGAGTTTTCCCCTCTTTGCCTTGTCCCACCTCCCTAATCTATCACCAATGGATTTCAAGCCTCCTCTGATTCTAATGTATAAAACAAGGTGCAAAACTGACACACTCCTCAGCATTTTCTCGGTCCTTTGAGATTTTTGCTTCCAGGAAACTGTCTTCAGTTTGGCTCAAATAAACTCATAAAAATCCACTCTCCACCCTCCCCCCCCCCTCGCAAAAGACCTTTCTTCTAAGAGTCTCATAGAAAGTGCATCACTGACCACTGGGTAGCAGATATTGGTCTATGTTTCTCCGTTATTTAGAGGTGATTTATTACAAGTTAGTAAATATCAGGAATTCCCTCTGTCCCTCCTTCTGCACCCAGGGATTCTGTGGGGCAGTGATCACTTTTACTTTGCCTGAGGCATCGCTTGCCCCTGGAGCTACTCCAGGGCCTGAGAAGAGTGCTGGAGTATAGCAGTGGGTGAGGCAAGTCCATTTAGCCTCTCCTTAGACTAAAACACTGGGTTCAAAAACTTTAAATGTAATATTTTATTTTAAATTGGCTGATTCCTGCATAGATTTCTCCCTTGAGTCAGAATTAAGGCTGATGTTCTTAGAACTAATATAAAGGTATTAATATCACATATATAGTCATAATATACATACACTATATATATATACACATATATATATACACAGATACATCTTAAAGTTATAATGTGGATCAGATTATATATGTGTCTACATATGTTATATATTATATATAGGTTATACCATGAATATAACTTTGAATACAAACTTATGAATATTAATATAATTTATGAATATAAATTTTGGATAAGGTATAATATTAACTTTAAGATAATATGTATTGTTATATTTTACAAAGATCGCTGCCTAAGCTAAGGGACCCAAAGGAACTTATTTGTGATTGTGTAGCCGGTCAACCAACATTCCAACCCAAGTTTGTCTAAATTCAAAGCTCATGCTCAAAAGCAAGCAGATCACTACCTAACAATTACTTGATGCCTTTTAGAAGCCTGGTTGAATCGTTTGTGGGTATGCAAACTGGATCTAAATTCTGTCGGCAGCTTATTTGCTATGTGATTTGCTATCCATGAGATCTTGGGTAAGTCTTAGTGGGGCAGGAAACAAAGCCAAAAGAATAACCGTGGAGGCCCTCAGCAGTGAAGGCGCCTAATGCTCTCTCAACAGTGAGGAGTTTAGTTCAATAGAATAAAGACTTTCGGAGGGGTAGGAACAGAGGTACCCTGCTGGACAAAGTGTCAGGACTGGCGCTTGACTGTGACGGGTTTTGAATTTCACTTAACGAACACTGGACATTGTATTTCCTGATTAGTAGTAATATTTACAAAATTAATAACATTTTTAGTATTATTTGTCAAGTAATCTGTTAGTTTTCTTATACATTATCTCTAATTTTTAAATCTACCCTTAAACATAGGTTATAATTATTCTCATATTATTAGTAGGGAAACTGAGGGTCAGAGGAGATCAGAATTTTCTAAGAATTACTGAAGATCTGATATGAGAGCAATCATATCTATTTTTTTAGCCATCGCCTGAGGATATGCTTATTGATTTTAGACAGGAGAAAGAGAGAGAGAGAAACGTCGATGCGAGAGAGAATATCGGTTGGTTGCCTTCGGTATGTGCCTCAACTGGGGATCACACCTGCAACCCTTCGGTGTATGGGACACTCCAACCAACTGACTGAGCCGCACGGGCCAGGATGAGCAATAACATCTTGATGTGATGATAAGAGGACATGACTCCATGGAAACTGAGGCATCTGTGGTCAGCCTTGAAGAACTGGAAACGATTGAACGTGATAGTAAGAGAAGACGTCCTTTTAGGCCAAGAGGAGGTACGGGGATAGAAAGGCACTGAGGCTCCTGCGAGTCTGGAGAGGGCCGCGACCTAATCCACAGCCCTGACATTCCTTTGCAAGGTGAGCTGCAAGAAGAAGCCTTGGTCAGACCTATCCCTCTGAGTCGATATGCATTTTTCCTGCGCATCCCAAGGCACGGGCTCCATGGAGGAATTCTGAGGAAGGTTTCCTATTACTGAATTAGATGAACATCTTACCAAACAGCTGTATCTTTATCAAAAACAACATAACATTAATCTCTCTCTGGACTCGGGAACTCATGTAAAATGTATGCGCTGATTTTTAATTTTCTTTAGTGCAGGTGGCATGCTGCGGCGGGGGGGGGGGTGCGGAGGGGAGGGAGTTTGCAGCAGAATTCGTTAAGTCACGCAGGCCCACGCACGGGATGACCTTGCCCGCGTGCCAAACTTCGGGCGGAACAGTAATGAGAAGGTAGCAGAACTAATCAGTTTGGAACAGGGCCCGTTCCCTCCATCGCCAGGGCCACTTGGAATGCAGGTGGTGTCCTGCGTTTTTCCTCAAGCTCGCCCTCTGCACGCAAGCGCCACACTTTCTCCTCCACAACCCCGCAGGGGATGTAGGTTCGCCGTGGAAATTAGCAGCAGAACGAGTGTCCGTGCCAGCGGAGCTCTTTTTCCTTTCGATTCCCTTTTCTCTTCTTCAGTCGCCCCCTTTTCAAGACTTTATGGATTATTTAGCGCATCCTACTAAACCCTGCTCTGTACCCTCGGTGATCCCCATGATGCGAGAGTACTGGGGTGTCCTTCTCAGAGAATATTTGTACGGTCTCTCAGGATGAGCACCGGGTTTCCCTGAACCTCATTTTACTCATCTGTGAAATGAAAGCAAACGTCTGTTTTAGTTCTGTGAAGGTTAAGGGGGAAACGTGTGCAGCGCACTTCCCCACGTTATTTATGACCGTGGTTTTAAATCTCTCCCCAGACAGAGCTGTTTTTGAAACGTAACTTTAGCACATGTTCATCTTAGGCTAGTTTCTTAATCTTTCTGAGCCTCGATTTTGCCTTTTATGAAACAAAACTAAATGTCTACCTTGTGAAATGACTGTGCAGATGAGCTGAAATGATATCCATGATGTACATTTTTAGTCAGTTGCTACTCGTCTCTGTAACCTCCACAGTTCTTTGCAGAGTACATACTGCTTGTACAATCTGAGAATCGTGGGGACTGGAAAAATGATTCAATAATTCAACAATCGGAAATTCAGGCCGAAGTCCGGAGTCTGCTGGTTTCTTCTGATATACGCTGTTTCATCTGTGTTGTACCTGAATGTGTTTATCACCCACAGGGGTGCTTTGTCATCAGTTCCAAGGACAGACAGGAGATCCTGCCCCTCCTGAGCTGCTGGAACGAGGAGCTTTGAGAGGCCCCTAATCCCTGATGGTGAGATGGCATCAAACGGCTCCAGTCAGTGCACAGCTCAGCTGTGCCCACAGAGCTATTGCGATAAACATGACTGTCCGCGAGATCTGCTAAGAATGTGAATTAGGTTAGAGAGAGAGAAGGTTCTTTGCTTCAGGACTCTCAATCCATGGCATTTCTAGGGGCAAAGTTTTACATCAAAGTAAAAACACAAAGTGCCTCCATTCCCCACTAACGGTGGGTTGGAGCAGTAGCCTATAGTGTCAGGTGGGGCTCTAGGGACAAAAGAATGCTACAACAGCCTTTTAGCACATAATGCGGTCTTTTTAGAGGGGTTTCAGTGCTTGTAAATTCTCTAGAAAACGCACACACATACACTAACACAATATTCTTGATAATGTCGGAATAGTCATGTCTCCACCATGAACAAATAACAAGATATGCAATTGCTTTTTGATTTGCAATTTTTTTGGACTACCTTGTGCTTTTCTGCAAAGTTTAGGGATCCTGTTGAGCTTGAAGAGGCTGAGAAGCCTCCTAAACACTAACACAGTAATAAGTGTGGGAACAAATGACTCACCAAGTCCAGTACCTTGAGGAGAAAGGAACCAGTACAAACTGAGCTTCTACTAGGTTATTCTGTGTTGGGTTGTGTGCCAAGTTTTTGTTTTTCATACTTATTTTATGTGATCCTCCCTCCCAACTCCATGAGGTCAGAATCTTTTGGGGCATCTTAAAAATGAATTTTTAGATTCTCAAAACACAGGTTAATAATGATTTGGCTCCTTGGAATTTTCTGGCTGAGCATAAAGAGGCATTGTGCACAAGATGCTTTTTCTAAGGATGGCGATTCTGCTCACTGGAGGACCCTTTGTTTAGCTGAACAACTGTGATGACATTGGGAGAGCACTGCTGGAAGGAGGAGCCAGTTCAGAGGTGAATTATGGCATCTCATAAAGAAAGAAAATTCAAAATGCTTAGAGAAAAATACTGGAGAGAAGAGCTCTAAGTCAATTAGAAATTTTTTTTCATGCATTAAACGGAAGAAAATGGAACCCCTGGTGACAAGAGGGGTAAGGGATTTCAGAGAAGTTATATCTTTATATGGGAGGATTGCTAAATTGCTTGCTTAGAGATCTGTGATATATTCTCTTCTCTCTGCTTTTTTCCCTATGATATTTTAAATAAAATATGTGTTGCTCACCAAACCTCTGGTGCAAAAGAATTAGTCAAAGGATTTTAAGAGGAATGGGTTTCTGAATTTTGCTGGGTGCAGGATGAGCCATGAAAAAGCGCTCACACTCATGGAATGCAAAATGAACCAGGAAAGAGAACTCACATGGATGTCACAGAACTGACATGTGGCCTTCACATGAGGGACATATTCTTAATGTCTGACACATGATTAAGAAAAAAATTAAAACCTATCAAAATACATTGAGTTTAATGGGATTGGAAGGATGAAAGAAACTGCAGGTTGCAAGGAAAAGTCAAGAATTCAGTCCAAGAAGAGAGAGGAGATTATTTAGATAGGAGTTTCTGCTTTCTTCCCAGTGCAAAGAGATTTTTGGATGATATGCCTTTGAAAACTTCATTCAGTTTATGCATCTTTTCTTTCTGTAGCCCCTTCAGTTTGTCTCAGACATGGGCAAAGCCACTTACCTTAAGGTACTTTCCACTGTGATAAGCAAAACATCAGAATCCCTTAGTCTGCAGAAGCCCCTATGCTCAATATTTCCAGGAGGAGTCAGAATTCTTCTTGGTAGATCAATTCCTTGCTTCCTGAGGCTATCACCAAAGGTTAACAGAAGGACCTGATTATGCTCTATGACATCAGTATCAAAAGATAAGCCGTGTACCCTCAACTTCTTCCATATCTCCTCTAAGTTCTCAGCTGTGCTGCTGCGTAATAGCGAGACCCAGGAGTAGAGTTTTAGCATGAGAAATAATACTCAAGGTTCTGTCTGCGGAAGAGGTCTTGCTATTTTAACGGACTGTACGTTTTATCCGATCATTCAACAAATATATTTTGAGAAACTACCATAAGCCAGGTCTTCTGTGAGACACCTGAACTACAAGAATGAAGGAGACATAAATTATTCTTGCCCTGTTATTGCTTAAGTCTAGTGGCAGAGACAGGCAAGAAATCAAACAGCTGCAACTCACACAATGGGAAGCAATGTGCCCGGCAAGTGCAACACGGTAGGAGACGGCAGAGAAGAGAACCCAGCCCAGACTCAGGGATCAGGGAGTCCTTGCTAGAGGATATGAAGTCTGAGTAGAGACCCCAAAGATCACTGTAACTTAGCCAGACAGAGAGAGGAGAGAAGACACTTCCTAACAGAGAAATCGCCTTCTAGTCTAAAGGAAAGGTGGTCGCCCGGGGCAATGTAAAGGAGATCAGTCAGAGAGAATATAGAGCCGGTGAGAAGTACTGAGATGAAAGCAGAGAAGTGGACAGTGGCCAACTCTTGTAGTCTCTGGGAGCCACTTTAAGCTTTTGGACCCCATCCCATGGTCAACAGGGAGTCATTAAAGGGCTTAAGCAATGGAAGATACAAACAAAGATATTTTTAAAGACTCACCCTTCCTGGACTTTGAAAAAATGTTTTGAATGGCAGCAAGAATGACAACAGTGAAACGAGAGATGATGGCACATGGACCAGAGGGGTGGCGGTGAGAATGGAGAGAAATGGACACCTGAGGTATACAGAGGACATCTATTTGGAATGAGATTTAATCTTTTTAATTATTCTTTTGATATTATTTTTCTGATCTGTTCCATATCTTCTGGATTGTGTTGCTTAAATAAAGGACATGTTACTAATCAAGAAGATGATCGCATCTGTCAGTGATTTCTCAGTGCCAAATATTACTTACCTCTCCTATCCTGATAGTCTAATTAATGTGCTGATATCTTCATCTACTCTTTCATTCCTTTATGCAGCGATCACTTGTCAAGTCTCTACTCTATGCTAGGCACTGATCTGGACATAGGAGACCCAGGCTTTGTTCTCATGGAGCTTACAGTCCATGAGTATTGCAGACAAAAGCAAAGTACAAACATAAAAGAAAAATGTAGCCTCAGATATCTCTAAATGCTACCACGGAGGGTGGTGAGATGGAGGTGACCACTTCGCACTGGAGGATTAGGAAAGGGCTCTCAGAGAGGTGACATTTGAGCTGAGATTTGAGGTCTAAGAAGCTCATGTAAACATGTGGGTGAAGGGTGTTCGGAGAGAGGGAGCCGCGAGAGGAAATGCCTTAACACGAGACATCTCTCCTGACCACCTCATTTAATGTCACAGCCTAGCACTTCTTGCCACTCAGTCCTGACCCCATTGATACTACTTTCTCTGCTTTGTAAAGTACTTGCTGCTTCCTAAACGCTCTGCATTTTACACTTTCATGTTCTTTATTGTGGACTGTCTAGCTTCCCTGATTGGAACGTACATTTCAAGACGTAGAGGAAATTTATGTTCTGCTCACTGGTGTATCCCCAACACTTAGGAGAGCTCCTGGTACATACCTGGTGCTCAAACATTTTTTTGAGCGAATGCATGAAAGAGCGGCTACTGAGGGCTTAGGAGCAGAAATAAGAGCATGTGACTGGAGCATCATGAGTGTGGGGAGAAAGGTTTGACAGGAAATAGGTGAGGGGAAAGAAATCATGCAGAGCTGTGTGGATCAGAGCAAAGAGCCTCGTTCTTATTTTCAAAACCCTCTACCAGAGGGTTTCGAGGAGAGAAATGAAGAGATCGGATTTGCATTTTTAACAGATCACTCTGGGTGCTGTGTGGAAAACGAATTTTTGTGCCCGAGGAGGGAGTAGAAGCAGAGAGATCTGCTAGGGAGCGAAGACTTCAGTGACTCATAAGCCCATTTCCTCGGCCTTAATGGATTGCTCAGCGCCCACTATCCTTCAAGCACAGTTTGCATTCGCTTTACGGTAATGCGTTATGGGGAATCTGCCAACTTCCCCCTTCTGGCGTGGCCAAAGGTAACAACAGCCTGCAGCCCGGTGCAGAGCTAATCTGAGGGAGCATCTTTTATGCCAAGAAAGCATAAACATACTTCGGAGATGCAGCCTTGATTAAAAATACATGGACACTCTGTGGATCTAAGCTGAAGACATATGGCCTTTGATTGCCTGGCATTTTCAATTCATACAAGAACATTATGGTGCTGCATTATGAATGAGAAGGCACATTTCACTCTCTTAAATGGAGGGAGGCTCGGTGCTTTTCCTTCCCCTCCCCATCCTCCATCACCCCCACCCCTTAGTCAGAGATTGAACTGTTCATTTAAGTCCTGATTAACGGTACTTCCAATTTTGTCACCAGAGTGCTTTCCATAACCCGAGAGCTAGCTGCGTCCCAGAGATGAAGAAGTGTCCATGCCACCAGCTCTCCTTGCTGGCAGGGTTCCTGAACATCCCCTCCACTACCTACCTTCTGCTGCAGCTCTTACACCAGCTCTCCAGTTAGAACAGGTGAATTAACCAACTTTTATAGGAAGCATCTGCCTCATGAACTTTCTGTGTTTTTCACATTAAGATTCACTGAAATATTCTGATGCCTTCCTCACCAACACTGTTGAAGCCAAACTGTCTGTGTTTACAGTTGGGCCAAAACACATACCAGCTGTGAGGACTTGCAGGGGTCACAGAAGCTGCTTGAACTCTAGTTTCTTCATTTAGAAAATGAGAGTAATGCTGCCACTCACCCTATAGGGTTTCTGTAAATATTAAATGGATAATACATATAAACACTTGACACAGAAACTGGATTAGTGTAAGTGATCCATAAGTATCATCATCATCATCATCATCACCATCGCCATAATTTGTTATTTTGCTTTCTGATATAGCTCTTCCATAGACTTGAAGACAAGTGGCCTCTTTTATACACATTTGTAATTTCTCTTAAAGATCCTTGTCTTTCAAATACGTGCAGCATTCTTGAAGTAACACTAGGCAGGCTCTGTTATCCATGGCTGATCGAGTCAGGCTTAGGGTGACTGGCCATGCTGGATTCCCTGCGACTGCCCTAGAATTCGAACTGAAAAACCTATATGCTGCAAAATCCTTCCATCTTGAGCAAACTAAGTTAGTTAGTCACCCTGGCAGACTAGAGGAGGTTAGAGTTTACAAATTGACCCGTTAAAGGATGGGACATGGGAGGGCAATGACAATTAGACTTGAATGCAGAAGAGATGATAAGCATTTGTCTATTGGGAAAGCAGGATGTTATAAGGGTTATGGGAATAGCAAACCATATACTGGGCAAAACCTTGACCCTAGAAATAAATATAAAGCAGACCATCAGATCTGTCCTCAAAAAAGGCAGGGGAAGAAGGGTACTGATGCTTATTAAACATCGCCTCCTTACACATGCGAAATTATATGCTTATTTATATAAACCCATCAAACCAAACCAATCAAAAATTAATTTGGCATATATTATGTGCCAAGCTTCTGCTGCACACTTTACTTGATCTCATTTATTTTCTTTAACAATTCAATATCATACTTGTTAGGCTGTTTTATAGACCAGAATCTCTGGGGGGTAAGACCCAAGCGTGTTTCTTTTAAAGCTCCCTAAGCGATTCCAGTAGGTACTCTGCTAGAATTCTAATTTAATTGACCTGCAGTGCAGCATGGGCACTGCAATTTAAAAAATATTTTGAGGTATAATAGGGTTAATAGAATCCTTCCAAAATTTTTGTCCCTCTGCAATCCCAGAAAGTGACCTTATTTGGAAATGAGGTTTTTGCAGATGAAAAGTTAAGATGCAGATATTTTGCTTTGCAAATGTTCAGATGGGGCCATATGGGATTAGGCATGCTCTAAATACAATGTCTGGTATCTTTGTAAGAAGGAAGGACACACAGAGGTACATATGCATGTGAGATGGCCATGTCACAATGGAGAACAGGATTGCCAAGCATCACCAGATACTTAACAGAGGCAAGAAAGAATTCTATCCTATGGATTCAGAGGGAGCATGGCCTTGATAGTACTTCGAATCGAAACTTTTAGCCTTCAGAAGTATGAGAAAATATATTTTCATTGTTTTAAGACACCCAGTTTGTGGAAATTAGTTACGCAAACTAATATAAGAGGTCCTTCTTACATGCAGCCACATTTGAGAACCACTGTTCTAGGTAAGTTAACTCTAAATGACATTAGATCATCGTAACTTGGACCCTTTTTCATTCAGGTCATGAATATTCTTTACAACATCTATACCTTTTCCCTCAAAAGGGTTGAATTCTTACCCAACAATGAAAGGAAACATAGAGGTTTGAAGTTGCTTTTCTACATTAGCTACTTTTTAAAGATCCCATATGACCCTCATGGGACAACACGGACACTCCCACTTCAGGACTCATGTACCCATCCCGGTCTGTCTCCATAGGCTTGCTCTCCTTTCCTTAAAAACATTCCCTCTATGAGAATTCCAAAGAGAAGATTTTCAAAGAGAAAAGCACAATCACTACAGTTGAGAAACTGTTCTTGGAACTTATTAGCTCGTGACTCACACTCCTGAAAGGAGCTAATACCTTAATTTCATATTTCTCTGCTCAAATGCAGACCAAGGCGTAAACTGAAATGAAACTTTACACTAATGGCTTCTTAATTATACCCATCTAAAAGCAATTACCTGAGTTTTAGCAGATACAAAGTTAGGGTTGATGGGACCAGCAGATGAGAAATAACACGAAAGGTCATCTACAGAAAAAGATCAGCGAAGAGAAGATAAAACACAGTGAGGAGAGGGGGGGAGAGAAATCCAGAGATAAGTAAAGGTTGATAAATTCCTAATAATAGTGCTGCCCGGTGTCTAAAACAAGGTCGCCCCTTCCTCCCCTAACTGTTAGAAGTGAAGCCAAAAAATAAATGTTTTATTTTAAGGGAGACACTGACTAGATGTGATGCTTGGATACCTGAATACAATTACTTTATGCCATATTTTGAGCCAAAATTGACTAAATTGTAGAACCAGGATTCTAAGACAAAAGTGATTAAGTAAACATTTTGGCATGTTATCTGTTAAAAAAGAGCATAACAGATCAGTTCAATTTTCAAAATTGCACATTACCGTGTGTGCAAGCGTGCATGCACATGTGCATACGTGTGTGTGCACAGACACAGAAGGATATTCACCAAAATGGTCAGATGCCCTCTTTGAGTGGGAGATCTTGATGGCCCTCTGCTTTATGCCATGTGCCTTTCTGTTTGTTTGGCTTGTTTTTAATGAGTTTCTATTCATTATGGATAAAAGAAAAATACTAAAAATAAAAACCAGCTATAAATGAACCAATCCAGTTGGAAAAAAGGCAAGTTAACTTGACTGTATTTGTCTCCATTAAAAACTGAGCTGACATGGACTCTAGGAGCAGGCTTGACACACTTCTCAACACAGATCAGGGTCTCAAACTGAGACCCACAGAACAGAATCCATCCCATGGGGAATATGTTTTATTTGGGTCTGCATGAACATTAAACATTTTAAAATGTGACTGCCTTTAGACATATTCTTTTATTTAATTTCCTACATTTTTTCTCCTCTCTCTCTCTCTCTGTCTCTCTCACACACACAGATAATTTCGCTGATTCCTTTTAGTTTGTCTGACACTTGGCGCTTGGGTTTGCAACCCTCTGCACAGGTGGAGTTTTGCCGTGCAGTCTCTTCTGGGAGAGTATAGTGTATATATACATAAATAAAGCAGCCTTTGGAGACAGTGAGTGATAAGACTCCAAGTCCTCAAAGATTTCCCTACTTTTTGTCTCATTTCTCAACCACCTGAATCACCTATTGGTTTAGGACCCCCCCTTTTTTTTCATATGCTGATATAAGTTCTCCGTGGCCAGGAACCAATTGTAGATTAAACATCATCAGCTCTATTCCAGTCATTGACGTACATTCAGAAACCTGCATTTTTGCAATGTTTCTAGATTCAGAGTAAGGAGGAGGAGCTGGTTTCCCATCAGATAAAATTCCATGCCCAGTTACAGCATTGGCGCTCATTTCCATTTTTGTGACCAAATTCAAAAGGCAAGAAAACTTTTCTATCAGCAAGAGCAAAATCAAAAACAAAGCGAACATATATTAGTTGTTTCCTATAGTCCCTACTCTGTTGGCTGCTATATGAGTGATAATTCACTTTAATTTTCATAAGAATCCTCTGCAGCATCTATTACTCTTGTTTATAGAGAAGGACCCGGACACTCATTGAGATAAATAAATTTCTGAAGATTGCAGCTGTAAGTGCTAGCAACAAATCAACAACCTGAGTCAGTCTGATAGCAAAGCATGAACCGTTTCCCTAGAGAGATTTCGGAAACAGATGCCCTGCCCACGGTGTGCGAGAGCCTGCTGGCGCTGGCTCAGGAGATGTGACTGTGTGCGCTCCTCAGATCAGGGATGTCACGCTTGTAGCTTGAAGTCAGCCACTGTGGGAGCCCCACTATTTGTCAGACACGTGGTTGGCACCAGAGAGAGAAAACAGTACTAAGATGATCCCCAACTTCAGAAATGCACGGATGAGTGAAGTTTCACATGGAATGACACCGAAGATCACAGTGTCCAACAAATACCAAAGCAAAACGTCAAAAGTAACCTCATGTGCAAGAAAGAAAATACAGACTGGGGGTTTTATAAGTAGATTACAGATAGGACGTAAAATTCTAATGCGAGTTATTCAAAGGGATACTACGTACTTAATTCTTTAACTTACAATGTATAGAAAATACAACTCAAATGGACATAAGCAATAAAAGCCTTTTCTATAGTTGCTTTTTTAGTCTTTTGTTTGTTTGTTACCATGATATGTACTAATGCATTTCATGATCAAGATGCCCCTAAAGTGATTCCTAATCCCATGCTCTGTGTTATGGGTTGAATTGCATCCCCCCACCCCACCCCAAAAAATGATGGTCAGTTCTGACCACCAGTGCCTCAGAATGTGAGCTTATTTGGAAAATAGGGTTTTTGCTGATATTCCTAGTTTAGTTGATCTGAGGCTGTTAGGGTGGCCCTAATTCAACATGACTGTTATCCTTATGAAAAGAAGACATTTGGACATAGAGACAGATACACACGGAGAGGACACAATGTGAGGCTGAGGGCAGAAGTTGTGGTAGTGAGTCTCAATGGTCCTTCCACTAATGCTGGTGATGGCCGGCCAGCAAAGCACCAGCATCCAGGAGAGAGGCACGCAGCAGCTCTCGGAAGGCACCGATCCTGCCCACACCTTGATCTATGACTTCTAATGTCCAGACCCGTGAGGCAATAAATGTCTGTGACTTCAGACCCCCCAGTTGGTGGTACTTAATGATGCCAGCCTTGGGAAATTAATCCACTATTTCAATTTATCATTCCATCTTCTTGGTTACGTGTTCATTAGTTTTACTATCTTTAGCCTCACACTGGAACCCTGGAACCTCTTGTTCAAAGTTGTACCTGGTTCTAGATCATTGGCTGCTAAATAATAAATACTCAGCAAATGTTTTTGGAAATAATAAAGGAAAGATTACTGATTCACACAGCTTAAGAAAAAGCTAGAAGTATAGCTTTAGGTGACATTTGATCAAGCAACTTGATGAAGTCACTAAGATCTGTATCTCCTCTCTCTCTTTCTGTCAGCTTCATCCCATGTCCAAGTTCTCTAGAAGAAATCTAATAAGCCTTAGTCATCCCATACTTCTTCAGTCAGGATTTTCAGTTATAAGCAAACGTGACTAACATAAGAAACCTCCTAAAATTAGAAAGAATTTCAAATTATTCTGGGTGGAAAGATAGGCCTTTGCTCCTTGGGGCTTCATGTGTCCACATTTATTTATTTTTATCATATTATTTTTAATTTTTAAATATATCTTTATTGACTTCTGAGAGAGGAAGGGAGAGGGAGAGAGAGAGATAGAAACATCAATGATGAGAGAGTCATTGATCGGCTGCCTCCTGCACGCCCCCGACTGGGGACGGAGCCCGCAACCCGGGCCTGTGCCCTGACCGGGAATCGAACAGCAACCTCCTGGATCCTAGGTCGACACTCAACCGCTGAGCCACGCCCAGCTGGGCACATGCACCCACATTTAAATACAGCAGGAGAGGGAACATGGGTTTCTCTGTTGACACAGAGGAAGATCTGGAACTGAGTCTCATTTGCCTTCATTGACTTGAATTGGGTGGGTCATGAGCCTATCTCAGGCCCAATGACCTCATTACTATGGCCAGGACCTGGGGATGGGCAAGGTTACGTTAATAAAAGGAAGCCAGGGAGATTGAGGGTGGGGTCACTGTCACCCCAAATTCAAGGACCTCTAAGGGAGGAGAAATGGGGAGTTAGAGGCTCAGACATAACCAAGAATGCCCACTACACTCTCCAAATATGGAAAAAACATTTAAACCTCTTGAGCCACTAGACTCCACCGGCATTAGATAGGTCAAACACTTGGTATTCTGAACTAATGTCTTTTTTCTGTTGTTCTTGTCTTCTCTTTCAGGTTCATTGCTTTGTTTACTCTGCATAAGTCAAATTCAAATTAAACTGACACTTGCATCACTTACTTTTTTTTTTTCCTCCCAAAAATGGAATGACTCATTGAATGGATCTGAATGGCTTCCAAAGATTTTCCACACCTCAAAATCACCCAGGTGACCCTTTAAAGATAGGAAGCCTCATTTAAAAATGGACAGATTCCTGAGTGTGGGTCTTAGTATATAAACCAATCAGTGAGCACGGCACTATCTGTAGTTCAGAGAGGGAGAGGGCAGAACGCTTCTTCAAATTTACTTTTTGTTATTGCTGCGAAGGGAGGACTATTCCCTTTACCAATTGGTTTCATGTTTTTTCGTTTTCTTGATTGATGCTCTGGGTAAAAGCTTCAAATGAACAAAATTTCTGCTAAAAGCTGTACTTATGTGATTCTCTCAAACTACTAGCATTTAAAGGCTAGAATGCACCGGTTTCCAGGGTATAGAATAAAGGGATTTAAGAACACAATTAGTAACTTGTTCCAGCAATTAGATCTTAGTTTAATTACAAACTAACCTCTTGATAGACCATTTGACAGTCAGTGCAAAGTGAAAAAAAAAAAGAGCTGGGAAAAGTGCTGGAAACAGCAGCTCCAGGACTTTCCCCCACATTTGTTTTTGTGCCTATTATCTCCAGGCCTGGTGCTGCTTTTGGGTAGGGAAAAGGTAACAGATTTTGTTCTTAAAAATGGTTTCTTTTTTAACTTGGCAGCAGGGTTTTATTTTTGCATGCTTTCTCTTCCCACCTATCTGAAAAGCAAGCTAGGATCCTGGGCTTACTCTGCGCATATGACATTACTTGCACCTGATGTGTTCCTCTCCATCCCTGGAGACATGGCCCTCATCTTAGTGGGGAGGAGGGCCGCGAGCGTGCTCAGAACCCAGCATGTTAAAGCAGAAAGGGGCTCAGAGGCCACCTGATCCAGCTCATACATGTTACAGACGTGCACAGCTGAGTCCTGGAGAGGCTGTAACCCACTCAAGGTCACAGGCTGAGATCTCAGCGTAGGATTCTAGAGGTTAAGTGGAACGAAGTTCACTCTTTGGAACAAAGGAAAGGTGGGTATTTCTGTGGTTGTGTAATTTATTTTCTTCCCGTTAGCATTTCCGAAAGTGGAGCCCTTGAAAAGATAAATAGGAGGCTGTTCTTTCAACGCTGCAATTTTTTCCCTTAAGTAGCAGGACTCAGCTGCATTTACTGGGCATGTTACACTGATCTGGCTTTATGCAGAGCGGGGTGGCCCTGTGCACAGAGCCAGTTACATTAGAGGCAGGACGGGGCCGAGTGGGGAAAGCATGTGGGTCAGAATTAGGAGAACGGACTCCGTGCCCTCTTCTATCTCCTAGCCATGGGCAGGCCTTCTCACCTCGATTATTTTACTTTCCTTGACTTCTAAATGGGAAACGTAACGTCTTATCCAATGTTGCTTTTACTCAGCAAACATTATTGAGAACCTACTGTGTGCCAGAAACTGTACTAAGGTTCTAGAAATAAGGTGGAAACCAAAGCACCTGACCTCACCGCGTTTATGTGGTCACGTGGGAGGGCCTCTCCCAAGGTCGGGGTTTGAGCAGAGAGAGGAAGAAAGTGAGGGAATGTGTCGTGTTGTGTGACAACCCAGAAGAGACGCAGTCTAAGCTGAGAGATGGGCTGTGTGAAGTTCCTGAGGCAGGTCGGATGCAGGGCAAGAAAGCCACTATTTCTGGCTTTCAGTGCTTAGTGGCTCCAATGCTTAGTGTCTGAAATAACAATGGAAAAACTGTGAAAATCTATGCTAATAATAAACTGTGTTACTTTAATGAATGGGAACCATGTTCTCTTATGAGTCATAGTTTTCTTAATTTCCCCCAATTTTATAATATGAATGCATAAATCTTTTATAATTTATTTCTTTTAAAAAGATTAAAAGTATAAACTCGGGCCCAGTAAACAAACACTGTGTTTGAGAAAGTAGACTCTTAAGTCTGACAGGCTGGTCTGATTCTGGGTTCCATCATTTGCTAGCTCTGCATTTTAGACTAGTTTTTATTTAAACCTTGAAAATATAACCTGAAGGGGTTATCTGAGGATTTAGTGATGTACCGAAAATCAAGAACACAGCATAGTGAACATTCGTGGGAAGGGCTCGGTAAAGGTTAGCTCTCATAATAGTAAAATCAGGGCGGTGTGTTCATTTGTCCCCATTTCTCTTCTAACGATGTCCTCCATGCCCATGGAAAAAGTGTCCTTAAGCCAAGAAGCTTGCTAGAATAACCACCACCCACAACTTGCTTTCTGAAAAAAACAATTTTCAAAAAAAAAGGGTCCAATTCGGGAGACAGGTTTGAAGTGAGCAGCCGTCCGTCCCTGTTTTTGATGCTGAGAGGGAGAGGATGGAGAGCTCTTACTCCACTGCCCCCTTGCTGTGTTCAGCTCTGTGCGATGTGCCACCGTGGAGGTCAGTCAGGTGAGTCTATTTAGTTCAGGGTGAGGCCAGGGGTGGCAGTCAGACCTGGGGACGTCCCGCCCAGCAACACTGCAACGTCAACGCTCAGGCACACGACGACAGATCTCTCATGATACTGGTCATATTTCATAAGAAGACCACAGTCTCTTTAGAGAACACGATATACAATCACAGTCAACTCATAACGAGTACACTATATCCCGTATTTCCAGACCATGCTTCCAGCTAAAATGAAGGCATGCCTAGAGCCCTATCCATCTACTGCTCGTCGGAGGGGACTGGCTTTCTTTAGGAGCAGATCTTTATAGATATTGGTTCACGCTTTTACCCACAACAACAAAATGAGGTGCTTTCTGTCCCTGTCCAAATTTTCTGAACGGTGACTTCTGGTCTCAGAGAGGAGCTCTAAACTGTCCAGTCAGTGGTGCAGCCAGGAACTTGGGCAGGTAGGTGTGCCTGACCCCAAAGCCCACATACTTCGCTTCAACCCAACCAAGGTGCCAGAAGTCCATTTCCTGATATTAAAAAAGGCAACAGGTTCAAGTAGCAGTGTGTGCGTGTGCATGTGTGTGTGTGCATGCGCGTGCATGTGTCTGATGGGGTGGGGGAAGGAGCTGGGAAAAGAATGAATATAAACAGCATTTTGAAAGAGAGCCATTTATGAGCGAGATTACAGAATCTGTTTGAAGATTCCCCCAGAGGACACGTTAGAGAGATGACTTGCACGCAACTTAACGAGAGGTTAGATGAAACGCATCGGGCTCCGTGTAGGCGGGATGCGCTCGGAAAATTAAACCCACGCTGGAAATGTTAATAAATGCATACACATGTTCTTGTTTGTAATGTGCTCCTTGTTTTTTCATTTTCTCCGTGGTAGAACAGTGAGGACGTCTCCCCTGGGTCTCCTGGGACCTGCTATTTCCCCCCCTGGGTGTTTCGCTCTCTCCCTCTGTCTCCCCCCACCCGCCCCATGCCCTTTGCATGTGATTTCCCAGCCTGGAGTGGCCCGGGGCCCAGGGGTGTGACTATGCTCAGGGAACGAAGAAGGAAGAGAGAGGACTCTTAGGGCTTCCAGGCCACGCAGCTCACGGTAGCCATAGTGACGTTAAAACCGATAGCACCGCGCCAGCCCCTCACTAGAGATCTCCGAGGGCTTCCTTTGGTGGTCACACAATGAAGTCCAGGCACTTCTGCAAGATGCTGAAGGCCCTAGTGTGTCAGCCACCCTCCAGGGTCACCTGGCCATTGGGACTTTTCAAGCCCTCTACCTTTTACCTGACACGCCCTTTTCCACTGAAAACCCCCTTCATTCATTCTTCATACCCAACCCAGACGTGGTCTTTGTGAGGTCTGTTTCCCTGCAGTTCCCCAGAGAAAGGTCCTAGGCTCTTGGTTTCCCTAGTACCTTACATTCACCCTTCCCGCACCCATAATATTAGTATAAACAAATAGTTGCCATTTTTAAACGCTTAACACGTAAGGAACTGGGCTAAATCTCTTACATGAATTTTCCACTTTAATTCACCTAATGAATATATTAGACAGGCTTTATCCCCACCTAAAAATGAGCACCCAAAGACATTTAGAAAATGTTGTACAACATGCCAAAAGGTAGAAGAGCCCGAATTAATGCTCCGACCCTTCTGACTTCAACACCTGTTCAATGATCAGTTACCCTGGACTGCTACTTGACATTTATGCATAATGGGTGCTCACGTATGAGACTCGTTTCACTACTAGTGCTTGATATATCCAAAGGCAGAAATGTTCTCTTAGCCTTCTGAAGAAGGTGGGGCCGCGCAATGCAGAGAGCACCGACCTAGAGTTACACGGACCTTGCTGAAATTCTAGTTCATTTATTAGCTGTGTGTGACTTTGAACAAGTTGCTGAATCTCTCTGAAAATCAGTCTCCACCTCTTTATAATGGGGGTAGCGATGTCTGTTTACAGTGCTGTGAGGAAAAGAGGTTGCAGATCTGTCACACTGAAGATATAGGCCGGTTCCTTTTTACCATCTTTCTGTATGTCTGCCCAAGATCCTGGCCCAGCATGCAAACCCAATAAAGGAACTGTTTTGTTTTTAAAAGAGAAAATAAAATAAAATAAAATAAAATAATAAAATAAAATAAAATAAAATAAAATAAATAAAATAGGTAATTTTAAACTCAAGACCATGTCCAAGGAAAACTATGGCCACTCCTCATAATTGATTTATCAGCTGAGTTCTCCAAAAGCCTGGCAGACTGACAGCTGTGCCATTCAAGGAAGGGGGCTGAGAGGGATAGGCAGTGGGAATCTTTTAAATAGGGACATGGGAAGAACTCAGCACAGCTGGAAAGAAAGGCAGGCAAAGCACTCGTTGGGGAAAGGAAGAAGTTAGACACATTCCCAGAAAGCCATTTTTTAGTGTTCAGTTCCAAGAGTTTGGTCAAAAAGACTCTGGAGTTGAGATCTGGGTACTGGCATGTCCCCATGACGCAAAAGGTGGAGAGGAAGAGAGGAAGCGTGCACTAGATTTCTAGAACTGATTTCTATTTCTATGAGATAGAGTAGAACGTAGAACCTTTAAGTCCCTGTGTCAACCCTTACTGCCTCCGGCTAGCTTCCAGAATTGTCATTTTTCCTCCACAAAAAGGAAAAGGTAGGATATACCTTAGCAGACTCAAATGCAAAAAACATAAGCACAAACATTTTATCACATAGGATTAAATATAATGGACACTTTTTCAATAGATATTCAATTGGTTTGGTTTTTCCTACAGGCCTCACTTCCTTTCTGTATCTGTCAGGTGCATGCGTAGAGAGGGAGGAAGAAAGAAATGCCTTTGTAGTTCTGTTTGAATTTTATTAAATTGCTAGAATGTTTTGGGCCATTAGGTATTGGTGTGAAGCCTTCAGGAGCTATGGACGACTCCAAGTTACCACTCTCCTTCCAGATGACAGAAACCCAAAGCCATTGCCTGGGTCCCTCACTGAGAGATTTGGATTGAATTGGCACTGAGGGCCACGCGAGAATCGGGAATTTTCAAACATCTCCCAGTGAGTCTAGTGTTCAGGCAGTTTAGAGACTCCTTGAGGCTTGGGATGTTCTATTTTTATTTTTAATCCATGTATCTTAGGTAGTCTACATTCTGTCTGGCACATAGTTGAAATTCAACTCATGTTGTTAAAAAATGCACTTACCAATGAATGAAAGGCTTATGATACAATATGATATATAATTCCCAAATGAAACAGGTAAAGCTGAGTTAAAGAAGGTGAATTTTCAACAAGATCTAGAAAATGCTTAAATGCCTGGGATAGACTAGCAATAGCCCAGTAGTGTTAGAATCTGAAAGGGGGCAAATAAAAGCAAATGAAACACGTAAATAGGGATATTCATAGTTGAGACTGGAGAAGCCTGAGGCCAGTTGCTAAGGAGATAGAAGGAGATGGAGAGCGAAATGTGATGGCAAGACTTTATAAGTATGGGAGTGATCGCAAGAGGTCAAGCTAGGTATCCACGGCGGTTTCCTTAGAAAACGTGGCACTGAATTGACATGAGGATTTAGGAGAAAGACACATTTGAATTATGTGCCCACTTTCCAAATCCCAGCAGTAAGTGGGAAACTGCCTTCATGTGAACAGAATATTCTTTTGTGACCATTACCAGTGGTGATGGCAACCTCATAGCTGAAGATGGTGGGATTCTGACTTGGTAAAAAACATGAACTTTGGAGAAACAGTCCATGGTTTTGCCAGCTAACAGCTGTGTGACTT
The DNA here is from genome assembly GCF_964146895.1 of Miniopterus schreibersii. NCBI lineage: Eukaryota > Metazoa > Chordata > Mammalia > Chiroptera > Miniopteridae > Miniopterus > Miniopterus schreibersii. The sequence goes on along the minus strand of NC_138111.1, from coordinate 13,731,550 downwards.
TTGGCAAGTCACGTAACCTCTGTGACTCAGTTTCCATATAGGTAAAATAAGGATACTAATTACGCCTTTCTCTTGGAGTAATTGTAAGAAATAAACGAGTTAATTTATGATAAGAGCCCAGCACAGAGTAAGTAACAATCAATGTTAGTTCCATCATTATAGATGGAGCGTTTGCCCACTACTTGGACAAAGCCAAGGATTCCATATGTGAATGTTAAAAAGGAAAGGAGAGATTGTGTTCATTTAAATTATAAATATAAAAGTGGATTTTCATTTAGTAACTAAATCGATAGATATGTATAAAGAGGTGTTTGATCTCACTCTCTCAGACACACACACACACACTCCCCACTTTATAATTGTAGTAAAACCACCAAATTAGTGAACATTTTAAATGATTCTCTCTAAGCCCTTAATTATTAGCAAATTTATATATAATCTCTACATAGGCTACCCAACTGTTGCCTAGGAGAGGTCATTAAGGCTCCACTGATTAGATAAGAATAATTTGCAATTAGCAGAGAAATAGCATGAAAACGGGTCCATCTAAATTTCTTGAGTGTTCTTGAAACTACTGTTCTCTTAAGTAGTCGAAACACTCATATAATCCGATTGACATGGCTAATTAATTTGATTAGAAATTTTAAGTTCCCAAGTTGTTGTTTTTTACATCAAAACTCCTCTGTCCAAATGATCACAAATTATTCTTAAAAGAGACCAAAATTATAGTCAGGCTTAAACTTTTCTATGATTCTCAGGATTCCACTAAGAACATCAAATTAGCCGAGGAAACATATGGCATTTGTTGTTACCAGGCTTTCTTGTTGGCTCTGTTTCTGTAACTCCACCAGTCTGCTTTAGGGCTGCCCAGTGGCTACCCCTCCCCGGTGCCCATGAAGTGTTTCTCTCCTCGGGGCTTCAGCAACACTCATGGTCTGAGTCACAGTTCAGCTTCCAGAAAGAAGCAATGGATCCTACTCTAGTCCTGGAGTCACACCTTTGGTGAAATCATTTTGGTCACATACTGCTTGTTTAATCCTAAGCACGCTAATGGAATTCTCTCACGACTGGCAGCCCCCATTTTAAATAGGAATAATTAGAGTTCCCAGCTGGAGGCTTCCTCTGAGGGCCACCTGAGGTCATTCCTGGCACAGGTGACATGCGATATATGATAACCATTCTTAGCTCTTATCAGATACAGTTTAAACTTTGTTTCTGCTGATACATCGCAGGCTGTTTGAGGGAGGAACAGTGTCTTTGATCTGGGGTCTTCTCTCATTTCCAAGCTCCTTGTGTGAAGCATATGATTGACAGATACTTCTTAATTCTGCTGAAGTCTCCAGTCTGAATACTTTCCTGTAGGGAAGGCACTTTTCCAACATAATAAACATTGTATATTTTGTGTAGGTTATGTAGAAAAACGTGGTGCTGATATATATATATATATGTATATATGTATATGTTACAGTAACATTTATAAAAATATAGTTATGTATTAAATAGATACAACATACATATTTATATACAAGCCATATACATACATCATACAGATACATAGATATACACACATATCAGGTTCTGAAAACAGGTACACAAAGAGACGCTTTATCTTGGCTAAGCGTTATTAAGGTCTAGGCCTTAGAGTAGCTATTTTATAATTATATAAGGTTTTGAAACTAGGATACACACATATGTGTGTGTATAGTAATGTTACTGAGTTCATATAAATGGACACTCTCCATTTATCTTTTTAGATTCCCCTACTTGCAACTTTGTGTCTATTTTTGCCCCAGCTCATGGAGCTAACACCCACCCCGCCACAGATGACAGGGGCACACGGGGGCTCAGCCGTGTGTGGCGTCGCGTCGGCTGCTAGGAGCTCACGGCACAGCACCCATTTTCAGGCGTTTTACAAGCCAGTGTGAAACGGAACCATTAGTAAAAATTAAAGTATATGAAGGGTAATTTTAATTTAATGAATTTTATTAAAAGCTAACACATCCTCAAAACTCAACACTTACTTCTTTTTTCTACATTTTGCGATCACCCAGCCCTTGGCGTTACGGATGTCTACTTTCTCTGTAGGGTGTGGTGCAAAAATACTACACACACATCAGCTGCTCTTGTCCATGGCTCCCTACGTCTGTGTCCAGTGGTGTCTTGTTGGCTTGTCCTGAGAGTATTTATTCCACAGAAATCGCCCAGTGCTCAGGTCTGTGCCTTTTATTTTCTCCTGGAGAGCCAGATGCTAAATATTTGCCGTCCCACCCCCAAAAGGGTCTTTTCTCCTGTATGCTGCACATCCTTCTTGGAGCCACGAGGGCTAGTAGCTAAATAAGGTAGTTGTGAAAGAAAACAGCATTGGTTGGTGCATGGATATATATGGAAAAAAAAAAATCTACACAAACCTAGTTAAATTACGTGCAATAAAGAAGGTACAGAGAGTGGAAGGGGGGAAGATTTCCCTGGAAACTGTCACAGCCACACACACACGCTTTTGAATAATGAATTTAATTTCCAGACTGCACCAAGAGCTCTTCCTGCCCTTGCTCTCCAGCCTCCGCAGCCTTCCTCTCCCCTCCACCTGAACTTCTCAGGGAGCAGTAATTCCAGCCTGTTCCCACCTTCCCTATTGTCCCTAATCCGCTCCCGCCCACATAATTAGGGCGCTCTCCGCCTCCTGCCTCCCGCAGAGCAGAGCGGCGCTAATGGCCCTCTGTGCGGCAGCCACCTTCAGCCCCGGGACCTGGGTAAGCCTCCCGGCCCCCCACTCAGGCCCTCAGCCCGCGCTCCCCTCCCGGGCCTGCCCAGGCCGCTCCCGCTGCTCAGAAACCAGTCTCCAGCCTCTTAGCTGTTCCCCACCCACTAAGGTGTTTATCACCTTTGGTCAGAAAATCAAATTTCTTTCCACCTGTATTTTTCTCTAATTACCTCCTCTAGTCCCCTTACAGGCTCCCAGGAGACTGAATTAATCTCAGTCTCATCAAAAATCACTTGATCCGGGTGGCTCGGTTGGTTGGAGTGTCGTCCGAACACCAAACGGTTGGGGGTTTGGCTCGGGTCAGGGCACATACCTAGGTTGAGGGTTCGATCCCCAGTAGGGTGACTATGGGAGGCAGTCTATTGAATCTTCTCTCTCACATCGATATTTCTCTCTCTCCCTCTCCCTTCCCCTCTGTCTAAAATCAATAGAAACTTATCCTCAGGTGAGAATTAGAAAAAAAAAATCGTTGGAGCAACTGTTGAAGGCATTGAGGGTGTTAGCTTATGCTAACTCAGTCCCAATTCTTAAGCACCCCAAAAGGGAGCAAACGTGCTCTGTGAAGTCCTCGGAAAGAGAACCAGGGACCGTGGATAAAAAGGAGAGACTGAGACTTCAAGCCCACGCAAGAGTGGGCATCCCGCCCCCACCTAACCACCCCTGAGCTGGCCCGCCCGATGCCAGGGTGGCCACTCCCAGGCTGCAGGGTATAAGAGCCACCCCCGGGCTCCTACCAGCGGGAAGGAGGCGCTCACATGGGAGGCTCCGCAAAGTCCCTTCCCCTCGAGCAGCATCCCCTCCCAGGAATCTGAGTCGTAGCCTGAAACACCAGCCGTGGGACCAATATTTTTGACTTGGCGTTGGTCTCTCGCCTCTCGCCCCCCATGCCTTGTATAATTTATGGCGTAATTTTGCATCCCTGCTTGAAAACAAAGTAGGGCTTCTTCATCACTCGGGCCCGGTCGGACCTGGGCCGGTTTACCTCTGAAGGAGCCCTGCACTGCTGGCTTTCTTCCAATGGAACAAGAGGGTAAACTGTCCCCAGGGACATGACATCGTGATATATTTCGTAAAGCAGAAAAACAGTAAGACAAAGTCAAGTGAACGGTAGAAGGGCCTTAATCAAGCATTTCAAAGACAGAGGATAACGCAGAAGAGGAAAGAAGGGGGCCCGAGTACGCAGGGAGAGCGGCGGCTCTTACAGTGCCTCTCATCCCTGCCTCCTAACCGTCGCACGAAGCAATGTTATTGCTCTCGTTTTTCATCTAATTGCTATTTAGTATTTCTATTTGCAAGGAGTTTCGGGTTCACTTTAATTAGCAATCCTTCACGATCTGTGGTGGGGAAGGCAGAGACGGGGGCCCCCTCTGGTTCTGATAAGATGAATTGGCTCCGAGAAATGAAAGGCTTCCATCAGTTTCCATCAGTGGACTGGAGGCCAAGGTGAGTACTGAAGCTCTGGGCCAAGAGCCTGCACTGGGAGCCGGGGACGCTCCCGTGAGATACCTGGAAGGAAGCCCTGCGTGATGGAAAGAACTCTGCTTTGGGAATCACATGCCTTGAATGACCTGAGGGACTTTTTTTTTCTTTCTCACTGAGCCTTGGTGGTTGTCCTCAGTGACAAAAAGGAGAAATAAAACCTACATCACTAAATAGAGTCATGTAGAGAACATGTTCAAGTTTGACATTTGAAGCAAGAGTTGGTATTCTGTAAAATGTAGTGCCCTTTTCCGTCGCCTTTGATGCGTGCTTGGGGTGTGATTGGAACGCTGGCCGCGCGGAGGCCGGGCCCCAGGCGGTGCGACGGGTTGTACGTGCTGGGGAAGGAGAGGTGCGCGTGGCCGGGCCCCTGCCCTTGAGGACTGACTCCATGCACCCCAGATGGAGTCCACGAAAGACCGGTGCAAATTCTTTGCTTCTCATCACACTGACAGGCAGCATCTGAGAGCATTAATGACTTGCCTGACCCACAGAGGAAGGGGGAGCAACTCTCTGTCAGCTCCAGGACTAGCCTGGAAGAGGCGGAGCAGCTTCCACCTCGCCTCTTGGAATCCTGACTTCACGAGTACACGCTCCAATGGATAGTCCCAGCGGATCCCACATTTTAATTTAAACAGGAGTAAAGCCATCCTGGATCTTCCATAACGGCCCACCTGCCAACCAAGTACAACCAAGTAACCTTTGTTGATACCACGTGGAACAAACCACTCAACCAACGGAACCCCGACCAAATTCCTGACCCACAAAAATACATGACATAATAAATGGGTTGGTGTTTTAAGCCATTAGGCTTGGAGTCGGGTGTTACACAGCAATGAACAACTGGGACGCTGGTTAAATTCATACTGCCAAACCGGAAAGCACAAGGATGGAAAGTTGGAAGGCCGATCTTAGCTACTTTCTCCTTGATTTTCCCGAACACGTTTGCACACCTCATGGTTTCTCAGGAGCAGTTCCTCTGCCTGGAAGGTCCACCTGCCTATCATCTTGGCCCTGGGGAGGTCGCATTTCTCTACTGAATATTTTTTGCAAACCTCTATCAGCCAGGATAAGTCATGCTGTCCATTGTAAAATAAACACAAAAATCTCAGGGACATGACACAACAAGGGCTTATTCTCTCATGTCACAGACTAATATGGACTAGACTTTTATATAGGGTGACCCTCCTCCCAGAGGTATGACAGAGTCCCAAATCCCTAACCTCTTACAGCTCTACTGTCCCTTAGGGCCTCCTTGATGTTCCCCACTGGGTGCTCTACGTGAGGCCAAATGAAAGAAAATGCATGGACCAAGAATCTCACGGAAGAGTAAAGAGACCGTAACTGACAGTGACGTGTATGCTTCTCCTATATGCAATTATCTAGAATTAGTCCCATAGCCTGAGTCTAACTGTAATGGCAGCTGGAAAAGACAGGCTTCCTGCAGGCCCAGAGACATGACAGGGACTGGAAAGCATCTACCCAGACTCTGCTCCACCCCTTTTGTCTGAGGCAATGCAGCCTTCCTTCTGCAGATGGTGTTGAATTGGAGAGGGGAGCAGATTGTAAATCAACCTTGACTTTAGATTTGTGCCAACCCACTTATCTTGGCAGGTTACTTAACTTCTCTGAGTTTCAGTTTCAGTTGTAATAAAGATAACAATATCCACACCACATATTGAGTAACGCAAGTAAAATAAAGGTCTCATAAAAATACTCAAAAATACCTTTCACTCTTTCAACGTGCCTCCTAAAACACTCTGTGCACCCAAGATGGGCCATCTCTCCTTCTTCTGTTCCTTTGGCAGACATTGTCAATCAGTTATGACATATTATTTTCTACTCATTGTTATTGGACTCAGAATTCTTCCTACTATGCCTTTCCAGGTACCCAAAGCTAACACATTAGAGTTAGTTTTTAGGACAAAAGCTTATTTGTGATCTTTCATCTAACACATTCACTTGACAGAATATCTTGCTCTTTGGTGTCCATTATATTTTTATGTCGGCATGTTGCTTCTCCAACAAGCTGTTAACTCTTTGGGGATAGAGACCCTGCCTTTATTATGTGCCTCTCCTGTATGTTGCCCAACACAATGCTTGGCATTTAATAGAATAACTGTGTCTGAATTAAATATATAGCACAGGAAATAATCCTGTTTATTGTGAGTGTATTGTGGTTGAATGCTTTACATGCACAATTTTATTTAATATTAATAAAAACCTTTATGAGGAAAGAACTATTATTATGTTGATTTTGTTGGGGGAAGAAACTAGGCCTTAGAAAGTTTAAGTAACTTTATCAAAGTTGTTTGGCTAATAAGTGAGAGAACCTGAATTGTAACCCTGAGCTCTCTGACTCCACAGCCCATGACCCTGACCACGGTTGCTATGTTATCATCAAGTCTAACCATGTTTGCCTGCTTCTTCCAGGATCACTCTTGGTTGTGGAGAAATAACTGATTCAGGGGACAAGCAAGGAAATGAGGGACATGGTGGAAACAGACTCAGGGGAAATGAGGGAATTATGGAGCGAGAGGGAGACAGGTCATTGTGAATAAGGGATAGGGGAGGTTTACAAGGAACAAAGGAAGAACAGAAGAGGGAGCTTTAAAAGATACATATTTTTATTAAAGTTTTGGACCCGCACAATTTGCTTTTAGACTAATAAAAATTCACTCCTTAACAAAAAGAAGAAAAAAAATATTACAAATGGATGTTTAATAACACACTCAAATTTGAGCACTCCATTTGGAAACGGCTTTCTGCCACCATGATTTCTTTTCCTGATATTTCTTCTTTGTACTTAGAAAAAAAAAAGACAAGAGACTAAAGTGATTTTGTGAGCACTAAGTGTCAGACACAGAGCTAGATGCTTTCTGTGTCTTCGTTTACTTAATTTTCAATAAAACGCTGAAGGGCTGTTGGTAGCACCCATTTCCACAGACGATAAAAGTGAATCTTAAAGAAAGGATCCCCTCATGCAGTACCCACGGCTAGTAAGTGGGAGACCCATGTTCTGTCTGAGACTTTCAGCTGTGTTTTTCCCCCACACAAGGCATTTTTTTCTCATATCTACATCTATAGCTATTACATGATTATGTCACGTGTTCGCTTACTTATTTAGATCAATCCTGGGATATCCAGTCGGTACCTAATGTCGAATAGAGTGAGTATGACACCTGGACAGAAATGGCTCACTATGTTCCATGCATAGAGGAAGGGCTGCCTGCGACATACCACCTGCTTTTGGGTCTGAAGATGATGCTGGGAGTCGCATTGGTAGTAGGCAGTGGAGCTACGCTGCCTGGAGCTGACTGCTCCTAAGGGCCCCTGTACGGGAACACTGCCCTTTGCTCGTTGGTTTGGAGTGTGTGTGTTTACGATTTCCTCATATGACTGTAGACTGTCTCGTGTCCATGCCTCTGTCCGTTCAGAAGGGGAAGGTGGTGCAGGAGGAAGTGATTAAAGGACTGGGGAAGGGAAACTTGGGAGGAGAGATTAAAGGAGGTGAGCCTGACGAAGAGAAACGTGAGGGGTTGGTTAACAGGCTTCAGTTGCCTAAGAGAATAGCATGGGAAGGAAGGTGACCGAGTTCACGTCAGAAGAGAACACCTGGGCTTAGATTTTTAGCTTCGAAGACATAGAGGAAGTTAAAGAACCGCCTGGCTCCTCGGGCACAGAGCAATCTGTATGGAGGAGGCTGTCCTCTCCCCTCTCGACAGAATCACTAGTGAATAGATGTTCGCATGCCTGGTATCAGGGTTAGTGTGGTTTTGTAATAAATCCATGAATTACTTGCACCTCTGCTATGTGCCGGTCACTGTGACATACTATGATAGGCATTTTTCTCATGCTGTTCACTCAGAAAGGAAGAGTTCTCTATGTTCGTACAAATGAAAGAGCTGAGGCACAGAAGTAGAAAGTAATTTTCCCCAAGTCAGACTGGTAGTAAGTGACAGGGTTAGGATTGAAAACCAGGTCTGTCTGGCTGCAAGTAACAAGGACAGCATGAGAACAACCAACAGTCACAGGTGACTTCTCATGTGGCAGGTACATTGTGTTCAGGGCCCCTTGTGCATGATGTCATTTAACTTCCTGACAACCTTATTTGGAAAGATTTTAAATTCATAATATTCAAGTGAGGAAGCACTGCAGAGTGGCAATGGGACCTGCCCAACCCTCGCCCCCTAAAGTTTCCTCCTAGGTAACCACTGTAACTTTGTACATGACCACAGCAGCCAACTTTCCCCCCCAAGGACTGAGCAAGCTGTCAGCTTCCTCCTTTTATCAGTACTGAAATCCATGAGATTATAGTAAGAATCAAAGAAAAGAATTTATTGTTATTATCTTTATCATTAACACTTTCAGATATTCAACTCACTGTGTTTTTGCCTGCTTCGAAATAAGGCTTTTTTTGCCTCCCAAGTGTATGTCTAATGATAATTAAAGCCAGTGAGAGGAGTCGGAGCTTACACATCCGTTCTTTTAGCTATACTTTTACACGAGGCAATACAACATCATCAGTTCCATCCCTTTTAAAAATAAATGACTGTGAGATCAATTAAGCCCAATTATGAAGAAGGTTCATGTATTAGCAGAGGCTCAACTATATAGTAATAATAGCTTCCATTTGCAAATTATTTTTGCGTATGTCTCTTCTGAGCCTCAGGTAAACCTGTGAAACAGGCAGGGCAGGGAGCCCTCCCTTTTTCTGCAGATGAGAAAATCAATCGGAAGCCAGTATTAAATGAGATATCAGGAATCAAATGCTGGGCATATAGAAAGTCCTCAGCACATGTGAGTTCTCTCAGAACAGTATTCATCTAGGACTTCCTCTGGGAAAATTCTGACTCTTATTTTAAGGGGAAATGAGTCTCATTTGCTGGTAGGTTCTAGGAGGACAGAGTTTAGAATCATTTGTTGCTTAAAACCTTGACTTCCACTGCCTAGCACTGAGCATGGTGAAAAGAAGGCGCTTTGAAGATATTATTTTTGAAGACTGAAGGTTCATTCAGTCTCGTCCACATGACGATGCGCGGTCCAAAGAGCTTTGGGGTACTACAAGGTCCTTGGCTTCAGAGCCACCCTCAGGAAGCACGTGGTGAGTGGCAGGTACAAGTATCTCAGGGGACTGGCCCAGCAGGGACCCAGAGCATGGCAAGGTGGCACCCGCGGGACCTACTTTTCAAGAGGCCTCATCTGTCAAACTCCCTGGCCTGTCCCTCTAGCAGCTATCTCTCTGAAACCTTATTCCAACAGCGAGTCCAAGGATCTCGGCATCCCAGTCCTTGATAAATAAGCCCCTCGCTCTGAAAGACTCAGTGACAGATAAATCTGTCCACCCAAGGACATTTCCCAAGCGGGACGGGCTGTTTAAACTCCTTACCAGATTGCAGCTGGCACCCGCCACGTTGATTTTCCCCTCTCCTTATAATCATAATGGGATCTCAGCAATAAAGATGGATTTGTTAATTTCCATCCCCTTCTCACTTTCTCTTTTAATCACTGTCGAGCATAAATTAATTTCAGCTTAAAGAGCTTTCAACAAGATTTTGTCATTGTCTAGGGCAGTAAAGGTCAAAAAACAGGAGCCTCTGAAATATACTCATCAGCTGTTTGCCAGGAATAAACTTCAGTTATTGACACATAATTATTTCTATTTTGTCCATGGCAAGCTGGAGTGAGAGAGACAGAGAGAGAGAGAGAGAAAGAGAGAGAGAGAGAGAGATTAGAGCTACTCAACTTGATCGCCCACCTGCTAGTATGTTGAGTGTTACATAGTCTCCCGGATCTTTGATAAAGTGGACTAAAGTTTCAATTTCGGGTTTGAGATCATTTGTCCATATCTTCAGGGTAAGATACGGAGTCAAGTGTTAGGTCACCAGGCCTGCTTAAACCCCAGTTCTGCTTCATATCAGCTGAGATGCCTGGGGAAAACTATTCTGAAGTTTTACCTGTTAAAATGCAATAATTGCACCATCTTGCAGAGTCATCCTGCAGAATGGATGACAGAAAGACTATAAACATCTAAGTACTGAGCCCAGAATGTCATCGGTATCCCACAAAATGTAGCCAATTAGTGGTATTTCCTTCATAGGTCTGTCACTGGAGAGTCTACTATGAACCAGGGACTATGATAAATGCAAAAAGTATGGACACATAGAGGACATTAAGGAATGTTTTTTCCCCCCACCAGGGGTGAAGAAGTGAGAGATAAGTAGTGTAAAAAATCCTTCTCAAGTGACCTGTAAATATAGTCAGTCTTCCTTTTAGGGGGGTATTGACGGGAAGTGTAGAGTTCCTCAGATCAGGTGTAATCCCCATTTCTGCCACTTCCTAATTATGTGGGATCTTGGCAGATTAATTATATCTATGGGCCTTAGTTCCCTCAACTGTATAATAGGAAAAATACATTTAATTGTTGATAAAGATTAAAGGACATGATATATGTAATCAATGAATTTAAGATATATTTAGGAATACGGACAGCAGATATGTTTTATAATCTACATATGACTAAAGGATAAAAATTTAATGAAATAATTAATAGTAATATCTAATACAGAGAACATGTTTTATGCCTAGGGACTTCTCTGGTACTTACATACACAGGGTGGGGCAAAAGTAGGTTTATGGTTGTTCACATGGCAAATAATACAGTAATTAATAAGTAATGATGTAAGAATAAACTCTGTGTTTCACAGTTGTAAACCTACCTTTGCCCCACCCTGTGTAAGAACTCACTTAACCCTTACTAAAAACCTTATGATGAAGGTGTCGATATTATTCTCATTGCACACAAGAGTAAACAGAGGAGGTCAGAGAGATTCTTTAACATGATACACACAGTAAGCTGCAGGGCCAGGATTGAAAACCCACGCTACCGAGATCCACAGTCTGGGCTCTTAATCACTCCACTACCCTGTTTTGAAGAAGATGGTAGGCATCTTGTCCTGCGACTAAGACAGTGGCATGTAATTCCCGTGCACAAGCATGTGCCCACCCACACGTATCCACTTCATGGCCAGGAGGTGCAGTAATGAGATTATAATTTAAAAATCACAGATTGGGAACTTCTGAGGCCTGCCATAGAGCAGTCCAACACTCAAAATTCTCTGCAAGCCCCTATGGATACTGGGGAGAAACTCTGATTTAACCCTCTTGAAAACCCCGGGAGGCGGGTATTGTTAAGGCCTGCATTTTGCCTACGAGGAAACCTGCTACTTAGTGGGCTGAGTCACCTGCGTAAGTGCATCCACAGGAAGTGGGAAAGCTAGATGTGGCACTCAGGTCTGCCTAACGCAGGACCCGGGGGGTTTCAAAGCTCAGGCTCCACAGCCTCTCCTTTAATTGCAGCATTTACTCAAATAAAAGCAGCAGAGGGGGAGGCTACTTTTAGAATAGTCATTCTTAAGCCTTTAAAAATAAATTTTGTCTTTCTAACATTTTGTCTTTCAGCTTAGCACTGTTTCAACCATGGCATACATTAACAATTTGGAGATTTCAAAATAAGCAGTTTTTTAAACTATTTCTAACTGTACTCCCAAAGCAAAAGTGTGAGGTACAAGCATAGCTTTGCTCCAGGACCTTTAAATAAGTATGTATGGGGTGGGATATGTTACTCAGCAGCAGGTGGGGCTGCAGAGATCTATGGGAAGTGGAGATGAGGGCTTCCAAAAGAGAAAGAGAAATTTAACTAGCATTTGGTGATTTGGGGGTGATTTGTTTTGGATCTATTTGGACTTGGCTGGTTACATTGAACCAGAGTCCACAGAAGAGGCCATTAATGTTTTTAAGGCACATTATAGCAATTACATTTGGCTTGGACTAGTACACCTAGGATTCTAGTCCAGCTTTTTAAGGTGAGTTTGGGTGATGGCCCTGTTCTACATTTCTCTATATGGCAAGGACTGATAATGGGTTTTAGAGTTTAAAACCTGTGTTCACACGCATTATCTTAGTACTTTCGCACAAAAACTCTGCTGGTTGCTCATTATAGTCTCTAATTTGCTGTGAGGGGTGGGCCTTTTAAAAAATATATATGCTCCATTGAACATTAGACACCATGTTAAGATATTCCAGAGACCCCTTGGGGTGACTGGCTGAAAGTCTCCCATTCCAGTCTCAACCAGAGTAATCCTGCTTTGAGCTTCAAGCAATATTTACTGAGTATCTTACTCTATGTAAAATGCTGAGGGTAGAGTTTTGAGCAAGGCAGAATTGTGGGCTCTTTCCTCTTAGAGTTTCTTTGTAGTGGGGAGCTGGACAAATGTACTAGCTATTATTTAATTATATTCCTAATAAGTGCCATGGCAAGACAAAGACAATAGGAGTTGTACGCGGAGTTGATCTATCTAGGACAGGGTCATGGATCTTCAATGAAATTTGATTTTCACTAAGGGCCTCAAGTCTTTAAGTAATTGAAAAGCCACTAGATTAAAAAAGTAACTCCACATTTAATGAGGCATCCTGGATCATTTTTTAAAAATAATCTATTCCTGGGGGAAAAATCTATGACTATATCTACCCACGTAATTTCTCATTTCTCTGAATTCCTATTTTATTTACGGTCCATACTACTCATGTACATATTTTATATACTTCCTTGAGTTTCTGGTTATTTTTACATTTTTTTCTTAGATGCCCCACCTCGCAAACTCAAGGATGGTGTCGTAACATTTGATGACTGTCAAAGCTTCTGACGTTGGATTGGCCTAATAGCTCTTTCGTCTCATTTTACCAAATTCCATCTCATCTCATTTCATTCCATTTGTTTCTAATTAATAACTACTGACTTCTTGGTGGGCACTGTGCTGGTTGCTGCACCTTAACTTTAAGGAACTTCAGTTCTCAAGTAAAGCAGGGGAACTGGTACAGAGGCAGGGAGAGAGCAAAGAGAGAGGTCTCTACGCAAGAAACAAAAAACTCTTTTCAGTGGATATATATAAAAAAAAAAAAAGTCAGAACAATCTGGTGGGAGGAGCATTTAATCTGTCCAGAGTGTTTGCCGAAAGGCTGGCACATTCATCCAACTCTGAGGGACTGAGGAGGGGTGTGGGAGGTGAGACAGAACATCCTGGACAGGAAAACAAGGGTGAACAGAGACACGAGAGCGTGGGGGACAAGTATGTGGGTTGGTTGAAGATGTGGGGCTTTACTAGGAAATTAGGGTTTTTTGACTCGTGAAGTTAGGTGAGATATCTGTGAGAACTCATTTTAGAAATACCTGCGTGCAATTCAGGGACAAATATATTTGCAGTCATTTATGCAAGCATCTAAACCAAGCGCAACCACACAATTTCCATTTCTGTATTTTGTAATTCCACTTTTGCGAAGTTGAGGGTGAATGGTGATGTGCCATGCTGTAGAAAACAGAAATTTTTGATATTTTAAAACCAAAAAAAACCGCACGATAAAAGGTAAAACTGAGTTATCCCATTGTGCAGGGTAGTAGGGTCATATTGAACTAAAAAGATTTAGTCAGAATGATGGTCACATTTTGAAAGGATATAAAATCTAAACCTCTCTATATATCAGCATTTCAGTAGAAGGAAGTGAACAGTAAAGGAAATAAGAATTTTTTCCCTTACACATAGTTAACTTTTTAATTTTGTGAGAATTCTATTATGTTTATGTGAATCTTCACTATGACTAGTCAATAAAAATAATATTGAAATGTAAAAGGAAAACACATGACAGTAACAATAAGGACTCAAAGGGTGATCTATCACGTCAAAATCTAAAACATAAGATTGTGTGATAAAGAGAGCTTATCGCACAAACGCGTTTCTGTTGGTGGATCCTATACGGATGGCATGGTTTCAGAAGGGACAGTGATCATACTGACAGTAGTTTTCCCTTTCGGTTTCACTACGTGGTTTGTGTTTCTTGTATAATAATTTTGATTTGGAGGTAAAGATGCAAAAGCACTATTGGTTGAGTAGCATTATAACGAAAATAATTGAAAGCTTTGTGGGTGGCCCACAGAAAATATTCTTTGCTCTTTAAATGAGAGGGGTACAGTTAAAAAAGGAAACCACTGGATACTTTTTTGGTGGGGAAAATGGCAAAAATAAGATCTATGCTTTAAAATAAATATTTCAGTCGCCATCAGGAGGATAGGTTGAAGGGGAACTAAGAGGGGCAGGGAGACCAGATAGAAGTAATTGTATTATCTGGGTCAGATAATGCAAGGCCTGAATCAAGATTGTGGCAGTTAGAATGAGCAAGGAGGCAGATCATGGAGACATTTTGTGCAATAATAAACCCTTGTTACTGGTAATCACGATGATCGTTTAGCAGCAGAGGAGTCGCACCCCTGAGCCAAATGCTTCTAGGGTCTGTAGAATTCAGGCCAGGAATTAGTAAAGGCGTATTTTGTCAAGCTCACTGCCTTGTAATAGTTGTCCTCAATGGGTATTTGTTGATTTGATTTAATTACTTTGTGTGGAGTACAACCCAGTGAAATCCAAGCCATGCCTCCACAGAAAGGCAGGTCTATGTAGAAAACACAACAGGGAAAATTTTCAAAATATCTCTTCTTCATTTTCATAATTCAGGGAAGAAGCCTGATCTAGAAGATTGTGGTTTGAGAGGCACTGGAGAGGAGTGGGGAATGGGAAGCCAACCAGCCAGGATGGCATTTCTCCTAATACTGTCAGGTCACCCAACTGCAGAGAGAGAGAAATCACCAAAGGGAGAGGTTGCTCCCTCTTCGCGAATATGAGTGAGTGCGTGGCAATTCCTGCTCATTAAAATTCTATGGAGATCAAGAACGAAAATTTGTAGATAATTAGCCGATTTCTCTATTTGCAGAACTCGGCTGCTGAGCATACATAAAAAATGGTCTTGCTATCGATGCATGTGGTCATCATCTACAAATGGAAAAATATGCTCATCACCATTAAAGAGGATTTTTCATGTCATTTGCTTTGAAGCATTAACCAAAAAAAAAAAAAAAAAAATACAATGAGATGGAAAGATGCTGCGTCTCTGTTCACTGTCCCTGATACAGCACATTCGGAAAGGATGCTATTGTCTCCAATTTTGAAAACCGAGTGGAAAGACTATAGAGAGCCCCCATCATGACAACCTCTAAACACCAGGTCCTCATTAGTAGGTATCTGGGCCACGATGACACCCAGAATTAAAAGGTGGTGCCTCGTTAATTTCAATCTAATCTCAGATTTGTAAGATGCCGTACACTTTACTAGCGACCCTGTGCTCATGCCATCTACCATAATCAATCTCCACCAGCCAAGGGGAGGCTTTGCCAACCCTGTGCGTCCACACCCCTGCTTTTATCTTTTCTCTTGCCACGAGTGACTTACAGATCTACGAATGGGCTCCCCCTTACCTCTCAACCCTGGCCACAACGCAATGATGCATTTTATCTGAAGCCACCTCTGACACGCCTCTTAGCATTAATCACTGCCTTCTCTGCCCTCTCAGAATCCACACGTTATTGCAGCTCCTTCTAATTCATCGTTTCTCTTATTAATCATGGCTGCTGAGAAAATGAAGGCAGCGACTGGGTCCTTTCATTGTTTATCTTTCTCAGACTCTTCCAAGGCTCTCGAACAAGGCCAGGCTCCGAAGCTCAGTAAGTTTCCCTCTCACGGGTGCCTTGTGTAAACTTTTTGTTTCATTTGACACTTTTGGAAAGTCTGTGACCCACCAGGCCAGTGGTAATTTATTCCAATTTTACACCTAAGACACAGGCATCTTAAAGTAGTGTTACAAAGGCTCCAAATCACATAGTTTATGGGTGATATGCTAAAATAGCAATCATGCTTATTTGATGCCAAGGTGCCAGTATGCTCTCCTCCCAACCATTTGTGCAAAGTTAGAAGCATGAATATCAATGACTCTGGAGGTCTGGGCCTCAGCTTATCCTTTATCAGGTCTTTACTGGTTCTGTCTTTACCGGTCGGTTCCACTGCTCAGAAAGTTCAAGAGGCCTTGTTGTTATGTAATAGGACTCCGTTCATATTTGTGTGCCTGCAACACTTCCATTGTCTTGAAGTAAGAGATGGCATCTATTTATTTAAGAACACAAGATAATTTACTTATAAAATCAAGATGAGTCACTCAAGGTAAGTGAAGACCTCTCAAATGCCTATAGAATTAGGTCTGAGAACCACAGTCCTAGTACCCACTGTATTATTTATGATAACACAAAAGCTAAGACATTTCAAAATATGGTGGGTTACATGAGTTATTATTTCTTTCTCATAGAAAGGTCAGAGGGTAACCGATTAAGGCTGCCATGGCAGCCTTCTAAATTTTTACTTGCAGTTCGCAGTGTCATCGTCATTGCCATCGAGACTGTCCTAGACGTGTGGTGTAGAGTAAGTCCTCACCTATGCAATGGAGAGCACCCACATTATTAAGGTGTTTTAAGAGCCCATTGGGATAACACTGGTAAACTAACTTCTGGAGCCTGACACCAAGTAGGCCCTTCATAAGCTTCTTGCTTAGCCCAGGGTTTTTCCTGGTTATTGTGATGGTGGCGGAGGCTGTCTCTTCCTCTTTTTCCCTCTTCTTTCTCTTCTCTATGTATTTTTACACCTTTCACTCCTTAAAACCCAACTAGCTGATGATAATATGCTTTCCTGGATAAAGGTCTGAGCACCAAAGACCTTTCCCAAGGTTCAGAATCTACTTAGTGACGTGCTGACTCTCAATCTCAGATCTCCCCAGTCTTCTTCTGGTGGCTTTTTCTCACTAGCTTCCTCCCACCTCTCAGATTTGGTGATTCGAAGTGGAACCCAGGATGGCTTCCCAGGCCCCTTGGCCACACGGCCCTCTCTCCAGCCCCTTCTGATGACATCCTGGGCCACTCCTGAACTTCCTCCAACCAGAGCATCCTTAAGTGCTGAAAAATGCGGCTCTGCTGAGCCTACTCATCAGCCAGTTGGCACTTTTTCAAATGAGCCACTGAATGGCAAATGCACAGATAACAGTGGGATAAAATGAGCTCCTCTTATTGATTTTCCAAACCAATATGGCACGGGTGCTCCCTCTCTGTGCCATCTCCTCCCTCTGCCTGGAGGCATTCTCCGCCCGTCTATCATTTTAATTAGACATTACACCTGGCACAAATGCTGAGTTGATTAACCTTAAAGGAGCTGAATAGGTTTTCTGATCGTTAACACGGGGCCCCTGACATATTATAACTCATGTTAACATGTGCTGTTGCACAAACTCACAGCTTCCTCAGCCCACTTTCCAAAGCTGCCGTGCGGGGTAATAGCATCTACAGAGAGCTCTTTGCAAAGTGTGCTCCCCTAATGACGCCACGGGAAGCAAGGTTTCAAGATGGGTTGGGGTGGACTCTGCAGATACCACTTTGTAATGTTTATATAAATGCACTTTCTGTGTCAAGGGGGGCTTCTAAGGGATGGACCTTCGCTTGGGAGTGTTGTAAAGCAGGGCAATCTTTGAATAGTCTGTCTCTCTGGGTCTCAAACTTCTTATATGGAAAACAGATTGAAAAGAACCTCAGGGTTTCCCTGCGTGGTCTACAACTGGGGCCCATCAGCATGCTGCTCACCCAGGGTGGGGATCTTAGAGACAGGGCATAGAGAACATGAGAAATCTTTACTCTTTAAACCTGCTTAAGTGGTTCCTGCCTCAAATAACTTAATTTTTGCTGGTGAGATTGTTGGTGTGCCGTAGAGAGGCCAAGGAGCCCCCTTTCCTTTCCCCTTCTTCTCCCAGATAAACCACACAGACCAGCTCTTGTATATCTTCCCCATAGGTCCCAACCCAGTGTCCTCACCTGTCTCGAGCTAAAGCATCTCCCTAAAGGAAGCTACACCTGGACCTACCTTCTGTTAGATCAGCTTGCAGAGACAGAAAAGGAGCCCATGAGGAGGGAGAAGGGAATTTTTAAAAAAACCTTTGCCTGTCTCATCAATCTCCCTATTTTTAGTCTAAGAAAAGGATCATTTTCCTATGGCAGGTCTGGGATTCAAGTCCTGGGTCCATCCCTCCTCTGGCTCACTCTGAGGATCAAAATATCTGGTAGGTTGGACAGTCAGCTTCAGGATAACAGTAGCTGGGTTTAAAGGGTTTCTTCATAATCTCGTATGCTAAGAACAATGCTACGTACACAATAGACACAAAGTATATGTGATTGAATTACTTAAAATGGTCAGAATTTCAAGCAAAAGACTGATAGAAAACGTATTTGTATCTGAATATTTTTATTTCTCAAATAGTACTGTTTTGGTGGCAAACTACTCCAATCTATCTTTGGTTAATTACTCTACTTATAATTATTTTGGGTAAGGGAAGGAGCTCATATCTGTGAAGGGCAGTCTATCCTACCAGTCGGGCCTGTGCACCGATATCAGATCTGGATTTTCTTAGCTGTGTGACTTTGGGCAAGTTGCTTGTCTTTTCTGGGCCTTACTGTCTTCTTTATTGAATTGTGAGAACCGAATGTACTAATACGTATATAACTCTTGGCACAGAGTCTTGCACAGTCCCTACTGGGTAATTAGCACTTCATTGGAGCACACGAAAGTGAGAAAGCTGGGGGAAAGAAGGTGGAGAGAATGCAGTGAGGTGCCGTCAGTGAGCACTATAAATAAGCAGAGGGCAGGAAGAGGTTAAGTCCCCTGCTTCGCCTTAAAATATAGGGAGAAATCAGTCTTTTGGGAAGTTACTGGAAATGAGAATTTGTGTTCTGACACAATGATCTCATTTCTTACATTCTTGCCTGAGAATCAAAGGCAGGGCCCAGAAGATAGGCCCATCAGCACTTCTTTTTATCTGTTGAAACTGAAGGACTTCAAAGGTGGCCCACTTAAACAAAACCTCTGCCCTCTAATCTGTGTCCGTTTCTGGACAGGGGTCAGCCTCTCTCTGGCTGTGGCTCGGGGGAAGCAGAGAAACGCCCCGCTTCACGGGGAAGCTTCACGACTGGTGCCCTCACTCTGCCGCGTTAATGGGCTTCATCTTTGAGGGGTTCGGGAACTGGGAGAGCTTAAAGAACGTCCATCGTGCTTCCACTCTTGCAAAAAAAATGCCCATTTTTTTTCTCAGTTGCCACAGTACACAGCTGGGACCACAGCTCCGGCATCATCAACTCAGGATGCTCTTCTTGGCGCCTACCCTCCTAAATAAATGCTCCAGGGTCTTTCTGAGCTCACCGTATACCTCTGTTCTAGCACTTGCCATTTGGCTGTGAACATCTGGCTACTTCTTGCATCCCCGATTTTACTATGAGCTGGGATTATTTCATATTTTGTTAGTCTTTGCGTTACTGGCACCAAACACAGCGCTTGACACTGGGAAGACTTTCAAGAATGACTTTTTTGGAATAACTAAAGAAATGAACAGATTAACCAGTTAAACAGGACGGTGCATTGGGAGAGATGCACTTTCCATCAACGGGGAGCTGAGTGCGCACACTGGCTCTTCCGTCAGCTCGCTGTGTGACCTGTGCAAGCCAGCGCGCCTCTCCAAATCCTAGTTTCATTTATTAAATGAGGGTAAGCATACAAGCCGTACTAGTTATTCAGCTATTGTCTCTCAGCTCCAAACCTACCATTCTACACTGTGCAAAAACATTTATTTTCTTTGCCACCTGGGTGTGGGGCTGCCGGAGGAGGCCATCAAGGCTAGAGATGGAAGAAAAGGCACAACCTTTGCTGCTCTTTTCTCTTTCTAGTGTGAGTGAAACTCAGCCACGCTTGCTCACTCAGGCTCAGCAGGTGAGCCCAGGCTGCAGTCCTCCCTCCACTCTCAGAAGCGGCCTCACGCGCTCTCAGAGGCACCGGCCACTGCCTGTCGGTGGCTCCTTCTCAGAGGCCTGACCCTCAGCTCTGTGCAGCCCTTAGGCTCCTTGCTTTTGATAATTCTAACCTATTTCCTTTTGCCCCTGCTCCAGGAGAGAGACCTCAATGCTGTTTCATTTTCCCATCCCCCCCTTTCCCTTTTCAGTTCTCCCTAATATGATGAACAATTTTTCATCTGTTTAAGTAGCTGGTGTGGTTTCTAATTGGTCTTCTGATGGAGCCGTGACTGACATGCCCACCTTGTAGGAGCGTGGAATCGGTCAGATGTCACACTCAAGAGGCACTGAGTGCAATGCTCATTTGTAGGAGTGACTTATTAAACAAGTTTATTATTAATTATTATTATTATTATTTTGGCTTGCTTTTTGATGATACGATACACATAAAATTTGCCATTTTAAAGACTTCTGAGGGTACAATTCAGGGGCACTAAATGCATTGACATTATTGTAAAACCATCATCTTCCCGAACTGAAACTCTTCATTCAACAGCAACTCCCCCCCCCCCTTCCCTCGGCCTCGGTCACACAGTTCCCGTTCTTCCTCCCTGAACTTGCCTACTCTCGGCGCCTCTTATCAGCGGAGACCCCAAATGTCTCTCCTTTCGTGCCTGGCTTATTTCAACTAGCATATTTTCAAGGCCCCTCCCTGCGGTAGCACCTTTCAGAATCTAATCAATTTTTAAGGCCAAATAATATTCTGGGGCATGTCTGGGCTGTGTGTTGTTTACGGAGTGGACGTTAGAGCTGTTTCCCCCGTCTGGCTATCTCGGGATTACCGCTGCCATGGACAGGGGCGCACAAAACAGGACGCCGGGGAGAAAGGCGGCTTTACCTCCTCCTGGAAGACACGCGGAGACTGATTTTAAAGACGCCTGGACACTGGGAAAGGAACGATCGCAGCCATCGTCCCAGCTGTCTCCCACAGGCCAACAAGTAAAGCTCTCCTGGCCCACTAAACCCTGCTCGGGCGAGGCTGGCTTCGCACCTCTCCTGGTCCCGCATCTGGGGGAAAGAGTTCTGTCGTTTGACACGGTTACCGCTCCTGGAACATCTGGCCAATGAATGAATGAATTTCCTCTCTGTGAAAACGTATTCATGCTATTAGTAGTGTACCTATTGCCTTCCATCGTAATCGCCGGTCTTTCCCCTGGATTGGAGAGCCTCTGGGTGAAAAAGGCCACCCCAGCCTCTCATCTGTCCTCGCTCAGTGCCCAGGCGTGTGCCGAGCAGGCACAGGGTCGTGTCAATGAGCCCATCCCTGCCAGGCGGGAGCTTCGGTTTACCCACCTTTACCCAAAATGACCTGCTGAGGAGGCCACAGGCTCCCTTCACTAACAAATCGGATTACGTTGGCGTTTCACAACCACAAAAAGCACAACGCTCACAGTAGACGGTTCATCATAACAAAATTAGCTCAGTGCGTCTCCGTCTCAAATCAAATATCCGTTTTAGAGGCTGATGGACAGATACGATCATTTTTGCGACCAAAAGAGAGCTAGGGAGAGAGCAAGCGCCAGCCAGGACATGAAAGGGCTGAGGGATCCTCCTGTGTCACCAGGGACTGAGAGGTAAATATAAGTAAATAAAGGCCCACGTAAATGAATTGCTGAGGTTTGCTATAACCTAATCAATGCGTGACTGAGTGGATGACGGAGGTCAGCAGGCCGTGCCAGGGAGTGGACAGAAATAAATTCTTTCATTCCAAATTGGAGAAATTATCAGAGACACATGGAAATTGGATGAGAGGCTCAGTCAACAATTTGTAGCACTGCATTTTCTGTTAGCAGACACTTTGTCGTGTGTGTGTGTGTACACACACAATTTTAAAATATATATTTACGTGCTTTTAGGCAGGCCCCCATTTTTGGCATTTACTCAACATGAAAAAGATGCTTACAAGAGTTTCTGTGTCATTAGTCCCGTGTGTGTGGGAACATGGCAGGGTGGGAACCGGGAATGGGGCAAAGTGGATGGAAAATGAGAGGTTGAGGGATCTTTGGGCAAGAACTTGGAGGTGATTTCAGGTATCAACGGCCTCAGTCAGGATCATTTATTTAGTTCTCACTGTGTGCTGCACACTGTTTAGCATCAAGGATAGTCAATCAATCTCAATTCATTTCCTTCAGACTTGAAGTTTATGCTACTATGACCTCCATTTGATAGCAGCCAAGACAGAACTCTGGGGTAACAGTGATAATATTAGTAGTCCTTTGATTTTTATTACCCACACTGGCATTTGTATTAATAATAGTGATCAAAGTGATAATAAACTAGAATCATCACGTCCTGGCTTACCAAATATTTTCATGCTATTGCACTTTAATGCTCACCACTGCGCCATGTGGAAATCAATATACCCATTATAGAGATGAGAGAAAAATGAGGCTAATGGACACGACCAATATCACAGAGCTACATTTATGGAAATAACTGATCCATACCACAGGCTGCTGTAATAACTCTAGGTGGCCATGTCAAACACATGGAATATTCGCGCATATGTCCAAAAATGTATTTTTCTACGATTTGTTTTCTGTCAGTCCAATTCAGTGGAATTCAATTCAAATATAATTTTATAAATATAGATCACGTCTTTGCTATTCTCTTTTAACTCTCCCTTCAATTCTTTCTCTATTGCCATAGAGGTCTCTCCCCAAAATACCTATCTGATCATTGCTCTTCACTGGGTAAAAATTTCAATTTCCTAGAGATTAACTATTTAATGTTCCCACCAGGGCATTTAGAGTTTCTGTTTCTAAACTGGCCATGCTGTTTCTCAGTTCCTTGACTTTGGAAGCATCATCTGTCTTCAGTCCACTGGGCAAATGTCTAAGCTTTTTTCAGGTTTCTATTGAAAATTATATTCACACACTACTTCCTTAAATCGGTCACATGTTCATTCCTTCATTTATCCCTCTATTCATTAAACTAATGTTCACTGAATGCCTCCTAATTTCCAGGGACCAACATATATACAGTTGTCCCTTAGTATCCATGGGGCATTGCTTCCAGGACCCCCTGTGGATACCAAAATCCACAGATGCTCAAGTCCCTTATATCAAATGATGTAGTATTTGCAAAAATACTACACACATCCTCCCGTATACTTTACATCATCTGTAGATTACTTATGATACCTAATACAAGGCAAATGCTACATAAATAGTTATTATACTGTATTGTTTAGAGAATGACAAGAAAAACACATCTGTATATGTTTAGTACACACACAACCATCAAAGGTCTAACCACATAGTACATGCCGGCAACAATGTAACTTTTTTGTAATATTTTTAATCTCTGGTTGAAGCATGAATGTGGAACCACAGATATGGAGGACCTACTGCAGTGTCCAGCACTAGTAATTTTATTTCACGCAGATTAAATAAACTATTCAATATACAGAATGAACAGCTTATTTAATCTGCATGAAATATTCAATATACATAATGTATATTACATTAAGTAAATAGTACCTAATATTATCTAAGGAAAAGAAGCATTTATTCATTGTTACAAGACAGATTTTAAAATTAGTTGCAAAATGTCAAGCATGTGTGTAAGGAGTAGCAAAATTCAGATTTAGATTTTCATACAAGCAAGACTTGTGTTTTTTCTCCACACTATGTGTTCTGGCTTCTTTACTTCTTAAGACTGAGAACTCTTCGTATACACGGGAGTCGGCCACGTAGGCCCCCTGCCCCCCATTGCCTAACCCACTTTTCAAAGGTCCATCGTAAATGGCAGGCGGCAGGCGGTGGAGTGATGGAAGTAGGGCTCATTAGCGGAACATCCAGTTACGCCCGCCTTCCCCCACCATGAAAGCAGCAGAGCCCGTTTCACAGGCTCTCCCCAGAGGTGGGGGTTTGCAGGATTACAATGAAGATATTTATGTTCAGGGTTATTGGAAGAGGCTTTAAATGGGAAAATACCAAAAGAAGGGAGATCTGTGAAAGCGTTTCCTTCGCAGTATCCTTGGGCTCCTGCTAAAGGATGAGTCTGTGTCATTAGAATGAACAAAGTATGTGACCGTGTTCCGTCTTCGCAGTCACAGCACTTTCTCTCCTTTAGCTGCTTTGTTCATCTCGAACTGGTGTTTAAAAATAACAGAAATAGAAGTTGAATGTATTCCCGCAGGGCTGTATTTTTAGTAGCTCATCACTTTGCTGATGGGGCCTGGAGGGTGAGAGCCTAATTATGAAGCAGGGACGATGACGTTGCGGGGGAAAGGGACCCAGGCAAGAAGGGGAAAGAAGGGTGCGGGCCAGGTTTCGGTGGATGGGCCGCTTCCTTTCTAACTCCAGCCAGAACGAACCACACGTTCCTGGTGAGTAGACGATTAACTGTTCTCAGGCAACGGGAAGATGCTCTGGGTTTAAACGTCAGTAGCACACGTGTTTGATGAACAAGTTGTCTAACAGGTTGAAGGAAGAAAAGTAACCTCTTCTGCCTACCACGCCCAAAGTGATATTCCACAGACAAACGCTTCCAGAACACACACTAAACTGACCATCATGAAGACGGCAAATAGAATGGCTCCCAGAGAGCAGGCAACTAAAACTGTGCGAAGGGGCCGAGAGGGGAACCGCAGAGAGGGTGTTGGGAGAAACTTTTTATGTCTTTTGATTTTTTTAAAAAAAAAATGTTTTTATTGATTTCAGAAAGAGGAAAGGAGAGGGGGAGAGAGAGGTATAAACATCAATAATGAGACAAGAGTCATTGATCGGCTGCCTCCTGCACGCCCCCTGCTGGGGATCCAGCCCATAACCCGGGCATGTGCCCTGACCGGGAATCGAACCGTGATCTCTTGGCTCCTAGGTCGATGCTCAACTCACTGAGCCACACCAGCTGGGTGAAACTTTTCCTATCTTTATTGATGATCACAAAGAATTAAATAGCACTTGAATACAATTTATCATTGATATGGATTTATGAGTTAGCCTGTATATTTATAGCTCTTTTATATCTGCCAAGTTCCTGCCCATCATCATTTTTAGTGTTTTATGCCACAAAGACACTCGCGACAAGGAAAGTGCTCTGGCGGGCGGTGAGCGGTGGGCACCGTGCATCCCTAGAACTCTGTCTAAAGGTCACCTGAGGCATCTGAGTAGTGATAAGAGAGGTCACAGAGAGAATTAAGAACGAAGAACTTGGAAAGAAATAAAGTAGGTCACATGGAAAAGAAATGAAAAAAAGTTTGCTGTATTGATCTAGCTCCAGGAGGACAGAAACAGGCTCAGGGAAATGTGCAAGACATGCAGCAAAATGAACCAAATCTCAGCTGGACCAACGATGAAGGAGCCCAGGTAGCAAATTGGCGAGCAGGGTTTTAACCAGAACAGTCAAGTCTTGATAGGCTTGGCAAGGGATTCTTAATGCCAGCTGACAAAGGGGCATCGTTTTAGAGACAGCACCACCACGTCCTGCTCTCTCTAGCTGATTCGGAAGCAAACAGGCTAAAGCCCTATTATCATAGAACAGAGCTAAAGCCTCAAGTGAACACTTCTTTCTTGGCCTACTTCAAATGCAGACTCAGAAGAGTCACTTATCAGATGATTATTGAATGAATTATGCAAAAAGACTAATTAGGCAATATGGGAGAAAATATGTGTTTTTGCTATTGCTTTCTTGGTGTTCGACCCACTTATTGTTGAATCATGAGCCACTCTAAGGAAACTAATGGCTTAACACAGCTAACCGCCATTTAGTATTGCTCATGAGTCTATGGATTAATTCAGTGGTTCTTTTGGTCTCGATAAGCTTGGCCGATCTCAGCTGGGCTTGCTCAAGCATCTGTGGTCAGCTTTCAGCTTGGGTAGAGGCTGGTCGAAGGCCTCGTGCACGTTTGACAGTGGCTCCTGTTGACTAGTGCTCTAAGGGTGACTGGGCCACATGACTGTCAGCCCGCAGGCTAGCCCAGGTCGCACACAGGGCAGAGGCGGACTGAGAGTGGATGTGTGCAGGGGCTCTGGATATGGAGGCCCAGAACTGCAGCAATCTCATTTTTGCTACTTTAATTGCCCACAGAAAGTAACAAAGTTAGCTCGCTGGAATTCAAGAAGAGAACCAAATAGAGTCCACTTCTTGATAGAAATTGCTGCAAAATCACCTGGCAAAGGGGTGGGGAGATAAATGACTATTGTCTTTTTGCAAACAATCTATCATGCCCCAATTGCATTTCTTGACTCTCCAGTAAGTGCTCATAAAGATCCTTCTGGCAAAACACCTCTATGTTGCGCAAACAGAAAGATAGACTGAGCCAAATTATGCATCAGCCGAATTATTAAAAAACTGAATACATACCTTTATGTATGCACTCAACTGTGAGTACATTAAGTATAACTGAGGCAGACTATGCAAAGTTACATGTACAGTCCTTGGAGTCTTACAGCTCTAATTGGTTTTCTTACTTTGCCACTCAGTAGCTCTTACTTATCCTCGCTAAGTCTTAATTTTCTGGTCTGAAAATGGCAATCACACTAGCACCTGTCATGTGGGCCACCATGGAGCATTACCTAACATAATGCCAGCATGCTTTTAAGCCCAGTGAACTGGCCGAGGAGGGCAATATATATTGGCTATTATTATTATACTTAAGGATCATACTTTAAATGGAATAAAAGAGTAATGTTCTTATGGGCACTGGTATAGATATATTTGTTCCTTATTGTAATTTTATTCACCGTAATGATTTATGCATTGAGCAAGACAGAACTTCTCTAGATATTTCTAAGGTAGACATCATCACATCAAGGATGGCATGCCTCTCATGTACTGAACCCAAGTTGATAATGCCTGTGAGCGCTTTTTATTAATCTAGGCAAATTGTGAAGGTCCTAGAAATAGCCACGCTGTCCCTTGAAAAGATTGTGATGGTTTTTCCCATCGAGCCTGGAGATTAAGCTGATTGTAAAAAGAGTGAGAATATGTAGGTTGCAGACCTTAAGTTGGAACCCTTTGTGCTTCTGGGCTGTATCGGCTGCATATGATGTCACTTCCTGGCCCCGCGAGTAAGGGCAGGCACATGGAGGGGCTCGGATCCCATCTGCCCACAAGGTCAGTGGCAGCAAGAACAGAAGGGGAGGATGGAAGGAGAGGCACTCATCAAGGATTGAACCATAGTGAGAGCTCTAGCGTCTTCCAATGGTCCCCATGTCATCTGTTATCCCAAGAGAGAGGCATTCTGAAAAAAATAAATAAGCTCTAAGTTTTCTTTCTCAATAAGTAAAACTCAATTATTTAACGAGTATCCGAGGGTCTGTAATGCTAAGCGACTTGTCGATGGAACTGTATCACATCTGTGGCAGAACCGGCTTCTTTAAATCCACAGTTTCAATCAGTATAAACAAAAAATTAGAAAAAAAAATCAGGATTGAAAAAGGTATCCTTTTATTTCTTTATCATTACAAAGCTTTGACCAATGCTTTGTATGACTGCCTCTGTCTCAATGTGTATATGTACGTATGCATGTATGTTTTTGTGTGGTGTGTGTGTATGTGTGTGTGTGTGTTTGAAAGACCGAGAGCGACCTCTAATTAACTGTGTAGTATTATTGAAAGTTCATTACTTGTGCTTCTAAAACTTAATAGATTTACCATTTTAGGTAATTACCCTGACCATTCTTATCTTCATATGCCTTTTTGGATGAAGATTATGTGGGAAGGTAAACTTAATGTTTTGAAATATATATGCATTCCATCTTCTTATCTTACAAGGTTGGTGTAACTATTATTAATTTTTTTTCTTTTTTTTTTGTTTTTGAGGGAGAGTAGATGTACATGAAGATTTTGTGTAAATCTTCTGTGTACAGAGGCCAATCCAAAGGCAAATGGTGATTTTGGACAAAGATGTTCATGGCATAAAAAACATTAAGAACACCTGCTCTAGAATATGTGCTTAGGCACAGTGTATTCAATAAAAGATGAGGGTTTCTAAATATATTAACTTTAGAGGGTATCCAAGGTAGCCAGTAGCCAGCTCCTGAGCCATATTCTAAGTTGTATTGCTCCACTATCTGTTGAAAAAAGAAAGAAAAACATCCTCTTTAACCTTGATGGGTCAAGATGGACAGAACTGAGCTTTGCCCTCAAACCAGAAGAGCAAGCCAACAGTTTCATAATGGTGAAAGCATCTTGCTTATGGGGAGATAAGTCTTGTCTTCCTCTGTTGAATATAATTAAAAGAGATGGGGAAGACATGCGAAGAGGCTCTGTATCTCCTCCCAAACATGCTGCAGTGATGGATCAAAGAGATGAGAACTGACACCTTCCATCTCCAGGACACCCAGAGAAGAAACCCAGTCAGTAAGGCGGCGTGTTCATTGATGTGCATGGTGTCTTCGCCCATCAGGGAAAACGATGAAATCTGACAGCACTCCCCTCACTAATTCCTCACCTCTTTCCACCACTGGCTGGAGGTGGAAGGAGCCTTTGGGTAAGTGAGACTTGCTGTTTGTATTTGTGAGATGTTTGGGTGGGCTTTTCCTCTAGGTCTTTAAGCCAAGGGCTTTCGCATGTTCATTTACAGCCTCTAGCTAAAGGGTAGCTAGGGAAGTTATTAGTATGTGAAAGAAGTAGAACTCCTTATGTTAAGAGACTTGCGGGCATAGGAATCTGATGTATCTTAACTGTTTCATTTAGGAGATGTCTCCTTAATGGATCACAGTCTACCGGGAATTGGGAGAACACATGGTTCAGGATTTTACTTGTGCTCTGGGGACAGTGAGCATTTTAGGTTCTCAATTATAACTGCAATCCCCTGAAAGGCAAAGATAATTCTGCCTCCCTAATATCCATCAATGTCTGGTAGACTGTAGGCCTTAAATAAATGATTGATAAATGAATAAATGATGGTTGGATAAAACCATACAGAGCTCTAAAAAAACCCCACCTAGACTCCTAAAAAGTAAAATAGAAGCTACTTAGCTCATTGGTAATGCCCTATATGGTCTGGCCTGCTGACTGGTTGTCTTGTCCAATCTTACATTAGCCCTGCCTCCCTCCTTGCTCGCCAAAGTAAGAAACCATAAAGAAACATGTGTGTTTTAGCATCTTTGTCTGTGCTGCTCCAGCTCCCCGGAGGTGGAAAAGGCCAATTCTGTTTCAGTGGTTTGAGAAATCTCTCTGTGAGAAGGCAGCCCTTGAGTAGAGATGCCAAAGGATAAGAGGGAGCCAGTCTCCCACAGATCTGGAAGGGGAGGTGGGAAGTGGATCTCAGATTGAGAGGAAAGCAAGTATAAAGATGCAGGAGTGAGCTTGAATTATAACAAAGGAACCAACCAGAAAGACAGCTGGCGTGGCTGAAGGACAGTGAAGGAAGGGCTGAGCAGGACAAGACGCGGTTGGAGGTGGGAGAGGTAGGCAGGGGCCAGGTCACCTGGCACTTCCAAGGCCGAGAGACGGCGCTTTAAGAAAAATGAGAAGTCCGATCGTATTAGCAGGAGGGGGCATTTATCCATTTTGCCTTTGCATGAAGACAAGTGTGGAAGCAGGTCACCCAACCAGAGGGTGATTTCAACAGTTCATGTGGAGCAGGGGCTCAGAAGAGGGTGACAGCAGTGAGCCGGGAGAGAAGTAGAGAATTTAGCACATACTTTGGACTCAGAGCCAACAAGATTGTCTGATGAGAGGGAGGAATACAATTTAAATCAACTGATATGAAAAGGGTTTGCATTTACTGGTGAACAAAAAATACATATAAATAAAACAATACTGAAGTGGCTTTTTTCCCTCCTATTAAATTGGCAAGTGGTTTTAAAAAATGGTGAAATCCTGAAATTGCATGAGTTTTGAAAACCGGCTTAATTGTCCAGCAATTGAGGATCAGTTAAATAAATTATAGGGCATGCATATGTTTAAATGCTCCGTGGCCATTAAAAACGATGCCGTGGAAGAACATTTAATGACACGGAAAATGTTCAGGGAAAGTTTTATCTGTGCAACAGCCAGCTGTCAGGGCCCATGCTTCTTGTTAAATACCAAATGGATTTGTAGTGAAGGGAAATCTTTAAAATTTGTTGCAGAATTTTCTTAGGGAGGGGACTTTTTTTTTTTTTTTTTAAGGAACATGTCTGGTAAATTCTAAGGGTGAAAGGGAGGCCCTGAAGACATGGACCTTCAAAACGAAAGCATAACACAAAAGGTGAGTAAACTCTTCTGCAGTAGAAATTGATGTGTTGGGGAAATAAATACCTTGGGCCAGCGGCCTTCGGTGGGGAGTTTGGAAAAAAGCTGCTGCATTATTTTTGGTCTGCAGCAATGCTGGATGGATCAGAAACCCCAAATGCAGGAGGGCAAGGCAAGCCGCACACTGAGTCAGCATATCCTGAGGTCCATGAGAACAAAGCTCTTCCCTCTCTCACACTCCACCTTCCATAGGAATTTGCAGAAAACCTGGCAAGGCTTTTGCATTTCCATGGTATGTGACATGCTGTTTTGAACCAATTTTCAAAAAGCAAAGACATCTCAACTTAGTCATTAAAAAAAATAGCACCCCAGGTTATAAAATTTAACAATATTCTAAGGATAAGGGCTTAGAATCCAACCAGCACAGAAGTAAGGGTCCTTAAAGAACATGTAATTCAATCTTAAGGTTAGTAAGGGAGAAACTAAGGTTCCCATACTGTAAAAAACAAGGCTCTCCTTACCCTTTGGGACAGTGTGGGTGGACCTGCAGACTATTATGGACCTGGAGCGAAATAAGCCAGTCAGAGAAAGACAAATATCACATGATCTCACTTATCTGTGTAGTTTAATGAACAAAATAAACTGATGAACAAAATAGGTCCAGAGGTCTGGATGCATGGAATAGGTAGATCTCAGTGTGAGAGGAGGGAGGGGACAGAAAGAGATTAACTAAAGAACATATATGCATATATGCATAGCCTACGGACACAGACAATAGTGTGGGAAAGGCCTGGGGTGGGTGGGGATTGGGTGGAGGGCAAAAAGGGGGAAAATAGGAGATATCTATAACACTGTCAACAATTTTTTAAGAAGATAATAATGTAAAATTCATTATATAGATGTGTGTCCACAGGTTAAGTTTAAGCATGAAAAGTATAAAAGTTGATCCTCAATTCAAACTAAAGTTGATTTCAAAGTGAAATGCAGCGTCCGCCACTCTGCTCAGGCTCCTCACAGCTAACACACAGTCGAAAATTTACCATTCACTCCCCACGTGCAGATGACTTTTGCAAACTCATAGAAAGAACCCTGGATTTTTTTTCAATTTGCTGTCTCCATTCTCTGTATCGCCTGTGGTTCCAGACAGCCCTTAAACAGAAAGTCCCTGGCTCAGTGACTATTTCATTTTGGAGATACCGTCATGTGCTGGGATCCTGCCATCGCTGGGCGATTAATACCACACTGGCTGCCGCTCCCAGTCAGCATGCTCGAGGGAGGAGCTGGCCCGAGGAAGCACACTGGGCCTCACCGCACCGGAAGCCAAGTGCGGCTCAGTTGCTTGAGTCTGGTGACCTTGGGCAAAGCCTTCAAAGTCACCGGTCTTGGTTTCTTCATCTGAAAATGGGGCCAATGAACCTGTCCAACTTGTATTTGGTAAGCAATTAAAGAGTGAAACATTCTTTTGAAGTTTACATATTTATTCCTATATATAGAAAAGATGTTCTGAAGCCTAGAGGGGCTCTGTCCTTTAAACGATCTGTCTCTGCCATGAATATTCCTCCCACACAGCCCTGCTGCTGGTCACTGCTTCGCTGACTCCCTGTATTCTGCCTCCTTACATATAATGTATGTTCCCCATGTCTTCCTCCACTGGGCCCATCATACTCTGTTCACCCCCTTAATCCTTTAAGTGGGTAGTTACTAGGTGCGCTCTGATTTCCCGAGCCACATTACTGGAATGTCTTCTTAAAATTAACATTTTCCCACATGTGTCATAGCAGTGTGTCACAGGAACAGCTGTCAGCCACTGTGCTGAGCTTCACATGCATCATCTCATTTAATCCTCAACTGCCTTGGAAGGCAGATGTCGCAAGCTTTATCCCTCCAGTAAAACTGTCATCCTATGAATATAAGGTGCACCCAC
Organism: Miniopterus schreibersii; assembly: GCF_964146895.1. NCBI lineage: Eukaryota > Metazoa > Chordata > Mammalia > Chiroptera > Miniopteridae > Miniopterus > Miniopterus schreibersii. The sequence continues at coordinate 13,699,448 of NC_138111.1, read as the reverse complement.
AATTCATTTTTATATCTTCAGTATGGCCAAAATGGGACTCAATAAGTATATTATTATTATTAGAATCATCATTCCTATTGTTACCATTCATTATTTATTACTAATTATTAATATATACTTATGTTATTAATAATCGTTACTATTTATTAGGTTCTTATAACATTAACATATTGGACACTAGGCTAAGCATTTTTCATGTATTATTTCAATTAAACCTGACTATCCCCCTTTTTATACATGAGGAATCTGGTACTCAAAGAGGGACAGCTACTTTCATGAAGTCACTAGCGACCAAATCAGGATTTAGCTCCAAGCCTGTCTGACTTTGAAATCAGAATTTTCCATCACCGCTCACTGATCTTCACTGACTCCTCTGGGAGGATCTGGATAGAATCTTGGACCATCACTATCTAATGGAATGATCTTGGTCCAAATTTCTACATCAGGGAGCCTTATTAAGACATTCTACTCTTCACTATGCAGTGTGAAGTCTGCCTGTGACACCCCCAAGTCATGTTTGCTCTGGGCACTCAGCAAGGTGATTCTCAGACCACCACCATCTGCCATATGCACATTCTGAAGGTTCATCATTCGGGGAGATGCAAAAAGCAAACATATCGCTTCTGCTACAGAGAAGTTCACAGGAGATCAAAATTCTCATTCATCTGCCAATAGCCCCATCGCTGGTGCCATGTCAAATACACTAAAAATAACACAACTCATGAACATCTCGGTTGTTCTGGAAAATGGCACCGCGCCTGATCACTGGCTTTGAAGAGGATGGTCAGTGCACAGGAGCACATGGCAGTGGAGGCTGAAGCTTCCTGGTTCTCACGTTGATTAGGAATGAAAGTGCTGCCCAGCATCAGCCTGACGGACACTTTCTCATGGCCATTAAACACCTTCAGGGAGAAAAAAGGGATGTGATGTACCCTTCAGAGGAGCCCAGAAACCCTGGTGAGGAAAACAGCTCTCACTGCAGCAGAAACCGGGAAAATGGTGCACCAGGAACACAGGAAAAGTAATGAAACAGAAAACCAGGGCGGTCATATTAAATCATCTGGGAGAAATGATTTTCTGAGCCTCATATGGGCAAATATGGTCTATAATAAAGCTAATTTAGACTAGTGATTGATTTTTCATCTGTAAGAACCTGTTAAATATGCTGATCAAAATTAGGCATTTTGCATAGATAATAGTGATAACTTTTTTGTAAAACTCAACAAGAAGTAGAAGAATCATAGTCTTGCTCACTCAATCACTAATTCATTGACTCACTGAACTATTCCTTCATGTATCCTTCAACATACCACTCCTTCTAAAGAGGATTAGGGCAGCTTGTAATAGAAACCTACACTTAATACCATCACATCTCTAGAGGAAACATACAAGAGCGAGTAACAACAACATGTACGCCCAGAAAATCTGTACAAGTCTTGCCAAGTTCTTGACCAACAGTAAGGAAGGAAATGGAGGCAACAGACTACAGTTGGCTAGGAAGTGATTTTCTAAAGATGCAAGGAAAGAACTGTCGAGAAAAGAGCATTCCATTGCTAAGAATTACAACAGTATCATTGGAGGAGAGAATAATTTAGAAAATCCAGAATGATTCCAATATTTGCCTCCATGAAGGAACAGTGGGCTAAGGTAAAAGTGGTAAAGTGAAGCATAATGCCTCTGAGCTTCCTAGAGGAAACAGTAAAAAAGAGAAACCCTATATGAGATATAATAATGGGAATGAAAGTTATTTAATTTATGCTGCTTGGAATTTTGAAAGAAATTGGTCACCCAAGCATTTAGGCGTTTAAAAGACATCCATAATTAGTAGCACAGAATCCTAGAGAGAAGATAGCTTTTTAAAAAAACTGTTTTAAGTTTTATTTTGTTTTTCACCTTACCTATAAAAAAACAGAGAGGAAAGTACAACCAGCATTCATATAACCCTCATCCAGATTTGATAATTAACATTTTGTCATATTTAATTTGTCTAATTTTTGCTTAAATGTTCAAGAATAATAAATATAGCATTGTGCCATTTTACACGTAAAGATTTAGAATACATTTCTTACACAAGAACATTCTTCTATAAAACTTGTATACCATTATCATGATCTAATAAATTTTTCAAAAATCCTAATTATCATTAAATATCATGCCTGTATTCAGATTCATTGTTCCCTCAAAATGATAGAGCTGATATATTCAAATGTATCCAGAATCATATCGAGTGTCATACCTAAGGTTGAATTCATAATATTTGGTTTACTGCAATACCGGGGGTTTGGGAAAGAGTAGCAATGATTTTCCTGGGCGGAAACCTCCTCATCTGATAAATAGGGCAGGATTTATTAGATCTCTCCTAAAGGAGTTTGTGGAAAAAATTTTAGGAAATATAATCTCAGCTCTTTTTTTCCTATAATTGATGGAATTTTTACATTAAATGAAAAAATGTACAATTCAATGAGTTTTGACAAAAATATCCTCCCTTCTTACCACCCCCCCAAAACTCTCCATATTCCTTTGGAGTCCTTCTCCACCCAATACACAAAATTGATTTCTGTTACCATAGAAAAGTTTGCCTATTCTTTAATTTCATACCACATATGCATCATACAGCACGCATTCTTTTGTATCTCTTTCTTAATTCAATATAAAATGTTTTTGAGATTTCCCCCCCTTTTTTGTCATGCATCAGTACTTTGACCTGTTTTACTGCTGTATAAGATTCCATTGTATGAATGTCACTGTTTATGATTCTTGTTGATAGGCATTTGAGTTGTTAAGGGTCTTTTGCTCCTATGAATAAAGCTTCCATGAATATTGTATAGCATTTTGTAGAGGTACATTTTCATCTATCTTTCTTAAATGCCAAGAAATGGAACCACTAGGTAAGTGTATATTTAACTTTATAAGGAACTGCAAAATTGTTTCCCCAAGTGGTTGAAACCATTGTATATTCTACCCACAATGCACTAGAAGTCCAGTAATTTCACACTGCTATCTACATTTGGTAGTTTTAGTTATTTTTGTTTTATCCACTCAGAGGTGTGGATGAACAAATTTGCATTTTTTAAAATGATAAATCCTGTGCCTGTTTAATTTGGCTATATATATTCCATAATTGAGCTAAAGGAGTTCTTTCTATGTTCTGTATTTAATTTCTTTGAAGTAAACATTTACTCCCAGTTTGTGGCTAGCACTTTCAGTTTTAAAAATGTTTTAAGTACAAAGGGTGTTTAATTTAATAAAATTTAATCTATCTTTTTTATGATTAATGTTTTTGATGTTCACAATATATTTGCCTACCTGAGAACATGAAGATACTCTCCTTTTATCCTAGAAGTTTTATAGTTTTCAATGTTATATTTATGACTTATCTCAAAACTTTCGAATGTGGTACAAGATAGGAGTAAAGGTTAATTTTTTTCAAATTGCTCCAATGCCATTTTTTTTTTAAAGAAACAATGTTTTCCCACTGAATTCCCTAAGTGACTGGTACTTTGTCTTTCAAAAAAAAAAAAAAACAGTGTACCAAATGCGTGCAGATTTATGTCTAGATTCTTTCCTCTATCAATTTATTTCTCTATTTGAAATAAAATAACATCTTGATTGCTATAGACTTATACTAAATTATGAAATTAGTCACAAGAAATCCTCCAAATCTGTTCTTTAAGATTGTTGGCTGCTTTAAGTTCTTTCTAAATTTTAAAATGATCTCGTCTATGTCTACAACGAACAGCTACTGAAAGTGTGACTGACATGGCATTGAATCTATAGATCTGCTTAAGGGAAATGGATACCTGAAAAACATTAAGTCTTTAAGTTAATGGTCATAGTATATGTCTTCATTTATTAAGCTGTTCATAATTTCTCTCTGCAATGTGTTTTGATTTTCATCTTAGCTGTCCTCCACAGTTTTCAATACATTTAATCCAGTTATTTTATATTTTAATGACAATTATAAGTAATATTTTAAAGTTTATTTCCCAAATTATTTGTTGCTAGGATTTAGAAATATATTCATTTATACATTAAACTTGTATCCTGCAAAATTCCCTATCTCATCTATTAGTTCTGGTAATTTATTCATTAATTCTTTACATTTTTCTGTATTTATATCTTCATTAAACAAAAATAATTTTGTTATTTAAACAAAATTTAAATAGTATTTAAATAGTATTTAAAAGTATAAGTGTCCCTTTAAGGGCTACATTAGCTATATCCCACAAGTTTCGGTATGCTGTATTTTAGTCAATATTTCACTGAAAATAATTTGTATTTCAAATTGTGATGAGTTGCCAACTTCGAAAATATTTGTAAATTTTCCAGGTATCTTATTGTTTGTTTTACTTATGATTTAATTCTATTACAGTCAGGAAACATAGTCTGTATTGCTTCAATCCTTTGAAATCCACAGATATTTCTTGGTGGTTTGGTATTGAGTCCATCCAAGTGACTGTTCCAAGGGCACTTGAGAAAAATATATGTCCTGCAGTTATTGGATTAGCTTTTGTTTCAATGTCAGTCATGTCAGATTCACTCAAAATGTTGTTCAAGTCACCTCTTATTTTTACTGAGACATGTCTAATTTTCCTATAAATCTTCAACCATGAGTAAGTTTTAGAGTATTCATTGTGGAGTGATCTACTTTATCTCTGGAAAAACGTTTTGTCTTAAATTTTATCTTGTTCTGTTTAAACATAGCCACACCAGCTTCCATGTCCATATTTTTTAATCATTTCAATCCATTTTCTTTCAACCCTCCTACGTCTTCCTATGTTGAATGTGTCTGTTGTTAGCAGCATAGAGCCATGTCCAGTCTAACAATTGCTGCCTTTGTTTGGAGTGTTTAGTTCCTTTATTATATTTAATATAAAATTAAATTACAATATTTGCATCTACTATATTTCTGTTTATATTCTATTTTACCCTGTTTTTATAGATCTTATAATTTTTAACTCTACAGTTCAGTGATGTCAAGTACACTCACTTTGCTGTGTAACCATCACCACCATCGATTTCCATCTATCTACCTATCTATCATCTCTATCTATCATCTATCTATCTATCTATCTATCTATCTATCTATCTATCTATCTATCTGTCTGTCTGTCTATCTATCTATCTATCTATCATCTATCTATCTATCTATCTATCTATCTATCTATCTATCATCTATCTATCTATCATCTATCTATCTATCTAATCTATCTATCTATCTATCATCTATCTATCTATCATCTATCTATCTATCTATCTATCTATCTATCTATCTATCTATCTATCTATCATCTATCAAGTTCACCTTTGAACAACAGCAGAGGTTAGGGGCACAGACCCACTGTGCACTCAAAAATTCACATATAACTTAAGTCGACCCTCTGCATCTGTAGATCCCCAACTGCAAATTGGAAACACAGTTGACCCTTGAACAACATGGGTTTGAACTTCATGGGTTCTCTATATGCAGATCTGTATATAAAATAACCTTTATTGATTTATTTTGATATTATAATAATATGCTTTTTCACTTTTAATAGTTTAAATTGAACTAATTATACATGATTTCACATATAATAACCTTATAGCAGTATACTTTCATTTATGACTTCTATTTGTTATTATTGTCATACATTATTTTCACTTTCCTCAGTTGATTTTAAAAGAAATTAAGGAACACTTTTATATTGACTTACATATTTATTATTTCTAGTGATCTCCATTTTAGATCCAATTTACCATATCGCATCATATCCCTTAAGTTAAGAATTTCAGCAGTTCACGTAGTGTATCTGCTATAAGAATGGCTTTGTTGTTTAACTGAAAATGTCTTTATTTTGTCTTCATTTTGACACATGCTTTTTATGTCTGTTTTTTCCTCAGACTTTTAAAGATGTCATCCTATTATCTTTTAGCCTTCATTTTTTATGATGAAATACCAGCTTTCATTGTTGTTACTGTTCTCTTGTATATAATGTCTCATTTTTTTCCTGGCTCTTAAGATTTTTTCCCCCTTTTTTTGAGAGACACATCCTGTCCCGTTTCCTCCTACTTTTGACTGCTTTTGGGATCTTAAGAGAGCTATTTTCCCAGTTTTTATCACTGTACTCATCTGGACATTTAGTCTTAGACAACGCACTCCGCTATTACCATAACCCAGGTTGGTTGGTTTTTAATATTTACCCATGTGTTTGCTATTTCTGGCAAGCTTCCTTACTTTGTGTGAAGCCACGTTTTTGTCATATCATTTCCTTCTGCCCAAAACATCTTTAATATTTCTTTTAGAGCATGTTAACGGATGAGAAAATATCCTCAGCTTCCCTTGTTTGAAAAGTATTTCACCTTCATTGTCAAAGGTGTCTTCCCTGGGTATTGACTTCTCAGGTGACACATGCATTTCCTTTCAGCACCTCAAAGACAGTTACACTGTGGCCTGGTTGCAAACCTTTAGACACGAAGTCCGCAGGCATGCTTGTGTTTGTTCCTCTCTATATAGTGCCCTTTTTTGGGGTTGATTTTAAGACTTTTCCCTTCCTCTCTGGCTTTCAGGAACTTGATTATGATACACTAAGTGTGGTTTTTACTTTGTGTTTAGTCTTCTTAAGTTTTTTGAGCATCTGGGGTGTGCCGGTTTAGAGTTTAAAAATCCTGGTCTTCTAACTTAATTATTTCACTCACTTCTGGATTTGTTTCTATCTACCGATCCTCCTCTGGCTTTTGCGTCACATTTTTTTTGCTTCTTGACATGACAATAGTTTTTCAATGGATTCTGGATTTCAAGGGTTATCATCTTAAAGGACTTAGACTTGTTCTTCCAGGCAGTTCAGCTACCTGAGGAATAGATTGATCTTTTTGAGGGTGGCATTTAAAAAGATAATTTTGAATTGGAGGATAGAGTAACTTTCTCCCCTCGGGCTGGTTAAGCCTCAACACTAGCGTGTATTCTTCACTCTGGCTGACCAGAACTTGAACATCTCCCATCTGCCAGCTCCAGGAACTCTACCCCTTGCAGCGCCCATTCCTGCTCTGACTACACGTTTGGAGTTTCACCCACACCCATGCAGTACTGTTCAGTAAGAGACTTAGTGATAACCCTATGCAGGTGGCCCCCCAAAGGAAACATGGCTCTACCACCACGTATTGAACAGCACCATTCTTTCTTTCTCTTTCCTTCTTTCTTTCCTTCCTTCCTTTCTATGTAAATACTTTGTATTTTCTAAATCATGGTACAATCTGTTTTGTAATTTTTAATGTCCTTTCTTTTCTTATATTCTCATACTAAAAAGATTATTTTACTTATTGCAGATCTGAAGTATTTTTAATATTCATGTGATGTAAATCTTTTCTAAGTTTTCTTTTTCAGAATAAAAGAATCAGTATTGCATAATTAATCTCCCAGGTGAATTTTACAATAATTTTATTAAGGTCTTCCCCAATTTCCTTTGGAATCGATAGTAGAAATGCCTGTTTTTAAAATTTAAGAAAGACTTGACAGCTTTAAAATAGTTTCAAGAAACATATATATTTGTTCTTCATTATCGACTAGTATTATTTTAGAGTTTCTGCTTTTTTTCTTGTTATATTACTTCTAATATTTTTCAGTGCTTAGTTACAAATACTATCCTTTCTTCAGTTATATTCTTTTCTTTATTACCTTTAGATATGAGAGGGATTGTTTTATCTATTAATTTTAATTTCAATAGTTGACAAAGATTTTTTTGTTTAATCTTCACCGGAGGATATTTTTTTCCATTGATTTTTAGAGAGAGTGAAAGGAAGAGAGAGAGTGGAAAGGAGAGAGAGAGAGACATCGATGTGAGAGAGATACATCAATTGGTTGCCTCCCGCACGAGCCCTGACAGGGCCAGGGATCGAACCTGCAACCCAGGTACATGCCCTTGACCAGAATCAAAGCTGAGATTGTTCAGTGAGCGGGTTGATGCTCTAACCACTGTGCCACATTGGCCAGGGCAGATGAAGATTTTTAATAAATTAATAAATTAATCTAAACTAAATAATAAAAGAATCATCTGGAACCCTATTTCAGAAACTGAATGATGAACTACTCAAATACCAACAGTGTGTTTTGGTACTTCTCACGACAACAGTCGCTGGCCGGCATGGTTGTTTAAACAGAATACTTTCACATCATTAACCCTGTTCAATCTTTGATTTCATTTCAGAGATAAGGAATCTGAGACTCAAAGAGGTGGCAGGACTTACCCAGGACCCCACCGTGACAGAAAAGCTAAACCTGGATCCACATCGAGGACTCCTCAGTCCACATTCAGGGCCTTGTCCAGCACACTCCAGTGTTTCTCGTCCCCTTTGAAGAGGTAGCCCAGCATTACACACCTGGACATTGTAATAATGCATTGAGTTCTCTTGAGATTATGCCAAGGGTGTTTTTTTCAGAGGGGGGCAAAGCTAGTCCTGAAGGGGCTGGCTGAATTGATATTCAGCCTCGAGAGAGAGAGAGAAAAAGAGGGATCTGGAATTATAGCGAGATGGAGTATGACAGACCCGCATAACCGGGTGCAGATGAGATGCACCTCATGTGTCCAGGTGTATCGAAGGGCCTGCCACTCACACATTGGTTTACGAGGTAGAGGTAAGTTAATTCAAGTTAATATGCAGAAATGTTTCTAATAGCAACCTGTCAAGGGTGTAGAGGGACATATCAGGAGAGAGGAATGAGAAGAGAAAAGGAAGACTAGAAAAGAAGTGAGAAATTAGCCGAGGGAACAGGACAATTCTCTATTATAATCAGAAGAGAGGGGGCTAGAATTGCTTTCTCACTAGCAATTCATCGCAGAGTTTAATGTCTCTAAGAAGCTGAACTGCAAAATAGCACATACAACAGGGTTCAGATCCCACTTAAAGCAGTTAGCATTTCTAAGCATTAGTTTCTTTTAAGATGAAAATGATTGTATCTAATATAATTGAAAGGTTGTGATGATTACCTGACACATGGATTTAGAACAATGTAAAAAAAATACTAACGATCTTTAGGAGAGTGGAGTGGCAGATGTTCTCTATATAATCTATCTATAATTATGAAAGAGCCAATAATTCTATAAATAAAATATGGTTTGGTTAGAATTAAATGAAGAGAGAGTATGATAATAAATGGTAGTGACCGAAAGGATATGGAAACTTCATTCATTCATTCAACAAACATTCTCTGGTTACCTATCCTGTGCTATTAGCGCTATTCACTTTTGGGGTCTTCTGGAAAAAAATATTCAATAATGGAAATAAGTAATTAATAATCTTAAAAGCATGACACCTGAAGTAAAGTTGAAGTGGAAGTTAAGCCCAGGTACAAGCCGTCTCAAAGGGAGCAAGTGGCAGACTTTAACAATTTAAGGAAGGACAGTGCTGTGTTCTGAACGTCCCACAGGCGCAGAAGACTATGAAGTTTAATTCATATGTATATCTTTAAGTTAGCACCATCCAAAGATGAAAAACAATACTACTAGTATATGCTAGAATTTACCACATGCCAAGATCTCCCTGAGATCAGAAGTTGGCTCTATCTCATTCCATCCTCAACATAACTCTGTAAGATACGTAAAACTTTTGTCAGTTAAAACCAATAATGAAACTGAGATTTGGAGATGCTATGTAGCTTACTCAATGACTCGGACTAACTGTAACCGAGCCAGGATTTCTATTTATCTTAGGCCAGAATTCAAACTCTTAGTTTCCAATTTATGCGTTCTCCCTTGGGAACATGAGCAACGTGCCACTCAGTTTTCAAGTTTAGTTCTGCAAGTCCTCTGGGCCACGTGGGATGATGTGACTGAAAGAAGGTGAGCGAAAATAAACAGACATGAAGGCACCTTCCAAACTTAAAATCATAGGAGGTTATGCCTAAAACATATAGCTTACCATCCTTTAATGCTCTGTGATCTTAGGAAAGAAACTTTATTTTCCAGAGATTGATCATTTATCTGTTAAATGGGGATAATATTGGGAACTGACTCTAGGAATGTTTCAACAGTGGGACAGTGACATCAAGAATCCATGTGCGGAATACTACACAGCTGTAAAGAAGAAGAATCTCGTACCCTTTGGGACAGTATAGAAGGGCCTGGAGAAGATTATGCTGAGCGACATAAGCCAGGCAGCGAAAGACAAACATCACATGATCTCGCTTATACGTGGAATCTAAAGAACTTAATAAACTGATGAACAGAATAGATTCAATGACATGGAAGCATAGATGAGACTGACGAATGTCAGAGGGATGAAGGAGGGCGGGTGGGGGGAGGGGGAGAGAGTAACCAAAGAATTTATATGCAGATATGCACAACCCAAGGACACGGACAATGGTGAGGAGAGGGACTGGGGAGGGGGATGGGACAGGGTGGAACAGGGCACTGGGGAGAAAAAGGGACATCTGTAATATTTTAAACAACAATAAAATTAAAAAATACAAAAAGAATCCATGTGCATTTATATTATCAGCTTGTGCTGGAGGGAGCCCTGGTTCCCGGTGAACATCATGTGTTTGCCCACCATGAATACTGAGAAAACATTAGGATTTGTCACTTTTTTATTATTAGGAAATTCATACCATAAGAATAGGAAAGTGTAAAATAAATCCATTAAGATGTATAGTAAAGGACTGACAGAAAGGAACCCAAGTCAGTTTCCATCTCCTTAAATATAAAATGACTGGGTTTTAATGCATACCATGAATGGGAAAATACCTTATTAGAATTATTAATCATTCCAAGATTAGAAATAGGACCCCAACACAAGACAAAGACTAAAGCAGTTGAAGTTATAAATTGATCAATTATGTTATTTGGTAAGTGTATAGTAAACAACCATTTTGCCTACAAATATATGGTCATTTAATTTTTTAAAAAATATGGCACATTGCAATTCAATTTGGGAAGTATGGTCTTTTCAAACAGTGGCAAATGAGCAATTAGATGTCTATTGAGAAATAAATGAACTTGACCTTTACCTAACGTAATGCATAAAAAATTAATTTGAGATATATCATAGGCCTAAATGTGAAAGGCATAAGCTTTTAGAAGAAGATGTAAGATACATATTTTTTTTTAAGTCAATATTGGGTAGACAAAAATATCTTAAATAGGACTCAAAAAGCACTGACCATTAAATAAAAAAGGTCTTTTTCAAGATTAAAAACTTCTGCTTCTAAAACAACATAATTAAGAAAGTAAGAAAGACAAATCACAGACTAGAAGTAAGCATTTGCAATACATACATCTGACAACATCTGACAAAGGATTTATATCTGCGTTATACAACAAACTTCCACAAATCAAAAATAAAACTATAAATCCAATTTAAAAATAAACAAATGAATCAAGCAAGCACTACACAGAAGTTCTATGCAGGGCAATAAACATGAAAGGGCACTTATGATCATAAGCTTTCAGGAAAATGCAAATTAAACCACAGTGAGATGCCTCTTTACAGTCAGAAAGATACCTCTTATCAAGTGTAATTACTACCTTGAAAAAGATGGGTAATGTGAAGGGTGGGCTAGTGTGATAAAAAATAACGGGGAACTCTCTCCTATGTTGTGAGAGTAAAACGCTAAAGCCACTTTGGAAAACTAAATGGCAGTTTTTTAAACAAAAAAATGTCTATCTTATCCTTAAGAACCCCCAGTCTTCAGTATTACCTTACAGAAATGAGTGCAAGTGTCCACAAAGTGTTGTGCAAAACTGTTTATAGATTTAGTCATAATAGATAAACTCTCTAAACAACCCAAAGGCCCTTGGACAGTAGAGTGGATAAATAAAATGTGACATATTTATATAAAGAAATATTATAGAGCAATAAAACAAACTGCTGATAATAGAGATAAAACTCAAAAACATGCTCAGTGAAAGCAGACAAAGGAATAGCACATAATGTAGATTTCATATACCTTAAAAGTAAAGCAAATTAAGTTAAAGACAATTAACTTATGAAGCTATAAGTCAAAATAGGAGCTACCTCCTGTGGTAGGCAGAATAGTGACGCATCAATGATACTCACAAATTAATCCCAGAGCCTATGAATATGCCAGGTAACAGCGCAAAGGGGAATTAAAGTTGCAGGTGGAATTAAGGTTGCTAATCAGCTGACCCTAAAATAGGGAAATTACCGTGGGTTACCTGGGTAGGTCCAATGTAACCAGGAGTAAATGGAAGAGGGAGGCAGAAGAGTCAGAGAAAGAGATGTAACCACGGAAACAGTATCAGCCAGATGAGAGTCACTGGCTTTAAGGATGGACAAGGAAGGTCGTGACCCAAGGAACAGGGCAGCCTCAAGAATTTGGAAAAAGCAAGGAAACACATTCTCCACTAAGCCCTCCAGAAAGTGAGGACATTCTGCCACCACCTTGATCTTAGTCTAGGGAGACCAGGGCTAAATTTCCAACAATAAAGCAATAACTGTGTATTTTTCAGTCACTAAGTTTGATTTAATTTGTTACGGCAGCAATAAAACACCAAATAAGCTAGACAGGGTCGCAAAGGAACCTTGCTGGGTGCTGCAAATGCTATTTTGATCTCTGATGGTTATATAGGTGTACATGAATGCAAAGAATCCTTAAGCTGTACAATATGATCAATAATCTTTATGCCTGTACTCTATGCATGTCAGCCATCAATTAAACAAAGTCAGTCATCAATCAGGCAATTTTTACTTAAATTAACATTAACTCATGTTGCCAAACCTTTGGGGAAACGGTCATTTCAATTCACTACTGAGTGGACTGTGAATTTGTTCAGTCACCATGGTGGGCAGTTGCATCCCCATCTAGCAGTTCTATTTTTAGGTGTCATCCCTCAGAGAAGTTATTTTGTTTACAACAGAAACACACATAAGCAAGCATGTTCACTGCAACATCATTTATAAAGGTGAAATAAGGAAAACAAATTAAATACTTATCAAGAGGGAAATGAGTTAGCAGATTTTGGTATGTTCAAATAAATAAAATAAATCTGCATGCACCATGAGAAAAAGTTAACTCGGTATATAATGTTGAATGGAAAACAGCATTTTTCAGTGTGATATATATATGTATACATATGAAATATGCAATTTAAGAGCATTTATAAAAATGTACAAAGCATAGTATGCATTGATATATATGTGTGTGTGTGTGTGTGTGTGTGTGTGTGTGTGTGTGTGTGTGTATATATATATATATATATAAAAACATGTACAAGAAGAAAACATACACATTCAAGACAAGGTTGATCTCTAAAGAGAAGGTGGAGAAGGGGAACTTAAAGGGAATGTCAAGTGAATGTAAGATATTTTCTTAAAAACATATTCTTAAATATTTCATTAAAATATATTGGGAAAACAGGCAGAAGGTAGATAACGGAGTACAGAGCTTTGGAGAAGTCTTTTCTCGCAATAGGAAACATTAAGTCTGAGGGTCCCTATGGGGGTGGCAATCAAATAGGGGCGCTTTTCCCACCACGGTGCATTTAGTAATATCTGGGGACATTTTGCATTGCCCCAACTGGAGGAAGGCATTGTTGTCACCTGGCTGATGGAGGCCAGGGATGCTGATAAACATCCTACAATGCAAAGAACAGCTCCACTCGGAAAAGGGTTATCTAGCCCAAAATAGTGCCAAGGTTTAAAAAATGTGCCCTAAATTTTTTTCTAGCTGTAACCATCATGGATGAGACAATATCTAGAGGAGGATTCTGGTCTTGTCCCAACTTCAGAACTTATCTGACTCCAAATACCACTAACCCGTGGTTTCCTCATGTGCAGCATGGGATCATTCCTGGCCTCCATGGGTGAGTTCTGTGAGCATTAAGTCAGATGACATAAATGAAACCTGCGAATAATACAGAATTAAAGGTTGGCGATAAGCAGCTTTATTAAAGCTTCATATTACCAGGTCCAACGTCAATCACTTTATGAGCATTATCTTATAAAATCATCCCAATGGTGGTACCAAATAGGCACTCTTATCATCTCCAATGAAAAAAAATTGACTTACACAGTTAGACAACAGCAAAGGCAAGGCCCAAAACCAGGCTGAGGGCACAGCCAGCACTCCTAACCACTGTACTGCACAGCCTCCCCGGCATGGGGTGCTATGCCCGGAGATGAGTAGAACAAAAGAGCCTCAATTTCCTGCTGAACATTTTTAAGTACTTTCTGGAGACAATGGGTCATACTCCTCCAAGCCATGCTCCAACTTCCAGACCAACCCCCCACTCGTGCAGGAGCCTCATTTCCTCACCCATCATTTCCTTCTTAATGACACCCTCCCTCTCTCCTGCCTTCCTTCTTCGCACCTCCTGGCATGCTGACAGTGGCTGGAGTTTCCCATTAAAGCAGCCATTCTTGTAGAAGGGGAGCTGACATGATTAATGCCAGCGAGTGACTAAAGGCAACATTGTGCATCTCTGCTCTCAGGTAACTGGGAGAAATACACCTGGAATGCTTTCCACAAGTTTGTTGCAATACTGAGAGATCAAATCCTACCATTCCAGGGTGTTTTTTTGTTTGTTTGTTTGTTTGTTTTTTAACATACATTAATGTTCAGGAAATCTAGACTCGGGGAATGTTAAAATTGACTATGGCATCTGAAATACTCTGTTTTAATATGCAGAGAAAAATGACAGAGAGAGAGGGAGGGAAGCTCGTCCAAGGTCTCAGATATTTCAGTGCAACAGGCAAGATGAGATCCTGTTTCTCATGACTCCACGATTTTCATTCAAAATCTCTATCTGCCTCCACCAGGAATAGCAATAAACTCGAATGGACTTCCATAAGTGAGCTCTCCATTTTCCCCTGGAGTGATGCTCCTTAGGAATTTAGGTGATAGAGTTTTTTACAAGTATCTCTCCTTTTAAAAGGAACCACTTCTCTCCTTGCCCAACATCTTCCTGCTGGTCCCCCGTGAACAGACCATTCGAAGGGGCCGCAGTCTCTCTGCCTCTCTGCTCCAATGCATTCTTTAAAGTTATCCTTTCGAAGGCACAAGGCAGCATTACGTCCTCGGCATTGAATGGAAACTGAGAACTACCTGGATGAAATAACAAGGAGGGAGAAAAGCACTTCCGCCATGCATGACTTTTCAGATACAAAGTGAAAAATGATCCTTGCATTACCTGGGAATGAAATTCTCAAAGTAGATGGAGTTCTTTAGGGTTTCTCCCACCCATTCCTCCTTTATAGAAACTCCATATACTGTTAAATGTAGTCCCATTACATAACACCAAAGTTAAAAACAAGCAGGTCTCCAAACGCACCATATTTGCATCTACACCTATTAGATTGTGTGTTGTCACACTGAGCTAGCCGTTTCACCTTGGACAAGTCACTTCGCCTCTAGACGTTAGTATCTGCGTCCATACAATGTGGAGGAATGACTCCATATTTTCTAACTTCCCTTGTGTTCTAATAACTTACAACTGCACATGCTAAGTAAGGGTCCAAGTCCTGAAAGGAGGTATAGGAGAGGAAAGAAAAGTTGGGGGCAATGACAAAGGAGAGGCAAGGAGAAAAGGCACAATTCTGAAAGGCGTAAGTCCACATTAATAGGTTAAAAGTGTGGTAAAAGGGAGTAGGCGTTGGTCCCTTATGCATTCTTTCATCATTCAAAAATGGATTAGTCTTCTCTTATACAGCCCCACGAGACTGAACTGTAGTCTAGGTGAGCTGGTTCAAAACGACATAGTTTAGAGTAATGTATGGGTGACTTTTCTGGCTTTCCCAGCTATCCAGAAATCAGAAACCCCAAGAGACAAGGTATTCCTGGTCAAGGAAATAGTCAAGTAGGAACAAGGTGGTCCTTTTTTTACCAAATATATTCAGCAGGAACTTAGTGATTTAAAATCTTGATTCTTAGTGCTATTAAGTGAAGGTGTAAGTTAAAGTTTGAGTCTTTGACTCCAAGATATACTTGATTCCCTAAGTTTATGATCCTCTGACTCACTAAGTAGGTTCTACATGCTGGTGTTTATTCATCGGGGTGTGTACCCAGGCAATTCAGTTTCACTGTGTTGTTTTCTTTTGCTTTCCCCAATCCCTGACTATGGAACACCAAAGTGGATCTTCTTAGTCACTGCCTAAATTCTGTTTGCTTGGTTATGATTTCATCTTTGAAAATAGAAGAATGGTGATAATAAAAGTTAACCTTTACTAAATGCTTACTATATGCTCCATATATGACAATGAGTTATTGATACATCATGCAATTGATTAAAATGACCCCTTGAACTTAGTGCTACTTAATTATTACCCCAACTTTATAAATGAGATCTATGAACATTATGTAGGTCAGAGTTCAGTGGAGATGCAGAAAGTGAGAGAGGAGAGCACTATAATATTGTTTTAATCACAATCTTATCAAATTATATTCACAATACCATTTATGAAAAGAATTGTGGCACAATAAAAAAAGGCATGCTTTTGAGTCTTGATTCTGCCACTAAGTACCAACATTGATAGTTACCTTATCTGTCTTAACCTATTTCCCCATCTGTGAAATAGGAATAATCTTAACTCCTCATTTATAATTGTTGTAATAATTCATCAAGATGATGAAAGTTAAAGTCAATGGGAAGCTATAGACTATTATATGAAACTAATTTGTTGCTGTTATATTATTCTCATATTTATGGCATATACTTCAAAGGATGTATCTATTCTACATTAGTCAAAAATTCTTTACCTGAGTACCATGGCCCCCCTAGGTCTTTCAATGAAATATTACGTATTAAATGCTACATCATATATATATATATATATATATATTCACCTACATGATGTGTACATGTATGTGTATATATGTATATGTGTGTGTGTATAGGATAAATAGAAGGGGAGATATAGTTAGTTAAAGTTATAGATGTGTGTGTGTGTGTGTGTGTGTGTGTGTGTGCATGTGTGTGTGTAATCCCAAATGAGAGAGTGTACACCTGCACTATTGTGACTCCTCAGAAAACATCTGGACACTTGAATTTATTTCTGTACAACATATCTGAGAGAGAAACAATCTAGAATCTTACTATAGAATACTGACCAAAGTATTTGTCCTTCCTTCTGTTAATGTGATATATCACATTGGTTTATTTTCTTACATTGAACCATTTTTGAATTCCTGTATTCAATCCAACTTGGTCATGGTGGATAATCTGTTTAATAAGCCGTTGGATTCAGTTTGCTAGTATTTTGTTGGGAAATTTGCATTAATATTAATAAGATATGTGGGTCTGTACTGTTCTTTTCTTTGATATCCTTATTTAGCTTTGGGATCAGAGTAATTTTGGAATTATAATAGACTTAGGAAGTGCTCCCTCTTCTTTTTTCTTTTTCTCACTTTTGGAAGAGCTTGTGAAGGACGGGTATTGATTATTTAAATGTTTGGTAGAATTTGTCATTGAGACCATCTGGTTATAAGGTTTTGAATACCGATTAAATCTCTTTAGTTGTCGTAAGTCTGTTGAAATTTTCTATTTCTTCTTGAGTACATTTAGGTCATTTGCATATTTCTAGGAATTTGTCCATTTAATGTACAGTATCTGATTTGTTGGTATACATTTGCTTATAGTATTCTCTAATCCTTTCATTTATGTAAAGTTGGTAATAATGTTCTTTGTTTCTGATTTTAGTTACTTACTTTTCTCTTTTTTTGTTAGTGTAGCTAAAAATTTGACAATTTTGTTGACCTTTAAAAAAAGCAAATTCTGATTTTACTGATTTTCTCTATTGTCTTTTTTAATTCTCTATTTTGTTTATCTTTGCTTTAATATTCACTGTTTTCTTCCTTCTGCTAGCTTTGGGTAGTAGGCTCTTTTTTATTTTCAAGATATAAATTTAGGTTATTGATATTGAGATATTTCCTCTTCTTTAACATAAGCATTTATAGGTATATATTTTTCTCTGAGCACTGCCCTTGCTATACCCTGTAGGTTGATATTTCTTTATTGATATTTTTATTTTTATACATAATTTTCTTGATTTTTTTAGTTCTTTGTCTATGTTTTCCTTCAGAGCTTTGAGCATATTTATGAAAGTTGTTTCTTTGCCCAGTAAGTCCTATGTCTGGGCTTCCTCAGCAATGATTTCAGTGAGTTTATTTTGTTCCTTTCACTGGGTCATATTTTCCATTTTGTTTTTAATGCCTTGTAATTTTTGTTTTGAAAACTGAACATTTAATGTAGTTCCTATGGAAATCAGATACCTTTTCCCTGAGTTTTCTGTTTTTCTTTTTCATTTTGATTGTGAAAGGCTACAGAAATTCATTACTTAGTGAGTTTTCCAAGCTACTTCTGCAAAGACTGTATTCCTTGTCATGTATGGTCATTGAAATTTCTGTTCCTTTAGTTCATGTTCAGCTAATAATTGGACAGATTGTTTTGAAAGTCAGGAGATTAAAATATCAAAAACAAAAAAGAAGCACACATAAACATTAATGAAAACCAAATACCTTTCTCAGTCTTTGCTGACTGGCTCTGCTGAGGCATTCTAACACTCAGCATGGGTCTTCCACTTAGCCTAAGGATCTATCTAAGGTGAAACCTTAGGGTCTTCTTAGGTCTTTGAGCATGAATGTTGCCCTGGCTATGCATGCAGCTTTCTAAATGTAGATAAAGATGAGTGTTATTGAATGTCCTAATTTCCCAAAGAAAATCCTCCAGCTTTTCTTTCTGGGCCTTCAGTAGCCTATCCTATGTCTCTACCATAGTATTTTGCCCCAGGCATTTGTGGGTTGTTTTGCAGCATTTTCTGGCAGTGCTCAAAACATTTCCTTCCTAACTTCCAAGTTAGACAAAACAAAGTTGACCACCATAATAGTGTAAGTCCTTCAGTAGCCCCCAGAAATTCATTTTAACCCAATTCCCATTTCTATTTATGGCTTTAGCTTTTTGAATGTTGTATTCGGGTGTTTTAATGTTTTACAGATGTTTCACCAGAGCACAGGTGGGGGGATTGGGTAAAACTCTGCCATTAAACTGAAGACAGTATTGAGCTTATCAGTTGATCGTCTCACCATTTTGTACTCTGAGGTCATCATTTGCAATACAAGAAGATTCTATCAGTCAATATTTATGGAGAATATTATTAGGAAATTATTTTCTTTAATATCATGGCCAAGTAATGTTGACAGCAATGCCTACCCTTATCCTATCATGAAGACTTGCTAGAAGTGAATATATTATAAAGTCTAAGAATCCCTGTAGTAGATATAAAATTAAGGGTAGCATTTTATAAATACATTTACTTACCAAACTTTACCCGTTTCTTCTCATACCTTAAGGAATATTTAGACTTCACTAGAACAAAACACGATGATTCAGTAATAATGATGCAATACTACTGTCTCAAGATGATGTTCTTCTAGGATAAGTAAGTTCCTACTCAGTAAAAAAAAAAAAAAAAAAAAAAGCAACAACTGAAATAGTCTACTTTCTCACTGTTTGTCCAGGTCTTTCTCAAAGCTAGGTTTTATATGATTTGGCCAAGAAGTAAGTTTTATTATAGCTACTGTGCACCAATACTGACATCTGGTGGTTTCATGATCTAAGTAGCAGGTCTGACCCAGCTAAGCTCCCAGTGGGGCTTGCTGGGCATGACAGTAGACTGGTGATAAATCAGGTTACCTAGAGGATGGGCTTATCAAACACATTCTCCTTATATCTCCCCAATGCAGACTGTGGATGCAATGGCAGAAGAGCCATTCTTCATGTTCTCCATTCTTACCTGGTTTTTCCCTCTGTGCTCTCACCCTTGTCACCCATGGGATGAATTATCCAGACTAACTAATTTCACAGACAGTAAATTACAGACATAGCCAACGAATCTCTGTCTCATTAGGGAAGGTCAATTTAAGTAGATAATCAACAAAAATACAGGAGAAAATATCAGCCTGGATAGAAGATTTCTCTACATCTAGGGTACACAATAATTTACAACTTCAACATCTGCCATTACCAGAAAACAGGGAAGAGAGAGAGAGAGAGAGAGAGAGAGAGAGAGAGAGAGAGAGAGAGAGAGAGAAAGGGAAAAGAAAATTGACTCATTGTGATTTCCTCTGATGAATGTTGATTTCCAATTAGCATTTTAATTCCTCAAGCCAGACTCTCAGCTGTCTTGAAGATGACAAAACTCAACAGCAAGTTATCATATTAATTCTGAGAAGGAAATTTGGCCCCTTACTTTGAAGCACAGTCACTTAAGTTTAGTCCATCTTCCTCCCTATAAGCTACCTGGTCAAGTGCTCAGTGAAAGCTTTCATAGTTATATTAACTTGCTGGTAGCACTATTTTGCATATGTGTTCCAGGAAACACAGTCTTCCCTCTTCCTTGCCATATGCCATTGGGCAAGATTCCACAAACATTTGAGTCTAGAGCCAATCATGTGAAATAATAAAAAATTTGGGTAAGGTGGTATTGAATGTCTTCTGGTCAAATTCCATGGAGGTTTCCATTGTATCTTTTTTTTCTTTACTTCAGAGCATTGATTTTTTTAAGTAAGTAAGAACATTCTAATGCCCTTTGTTCCAACTTACTGCTTTTACATATCTGAAAAAATCACAAAAAGATGAGATTTTATGCATTCTCTGAAGGCCTCGAAAAACAAAAATTCCATGCACAGCTACAGTAATGATTTCAGTTCTACATAACTTTCATCCATTTGTTCATCTCTCCGAATACTCAGTATTAGACTGTACTGCGAGAAAGAAGGTGTCCAAATCATTGGACTGGGAAAATCTCACTATATTCAATGATGGTCACACCACATATGGACTGTGTTCAGTTCATTAACTCATTAAAGTTATCTGGGGAAGGGTATCCTGGTAGGTAAGGTTTAGAAATCCTCACTCATAAGGAAAAAAAGATAGATTTAGGGATATTTAGCTTGGGGAAGGCTTGATTGAGAAGGGAAAAGGCAAGAACAGTGGCTGAGTTTAATAATACAGACATATATTTTAGCATGTGAAAGAGACAAAGAGGAAGTTTGGCTTAATTCCCTTACCATTAGAACTATCATCTTTGAATGACAATAGGCAGCACAATCTGCATGAATTCCAGCCAGGGTGGTTATATAGAGTATTTCCACACTGGACAGGAAGTTGAGTCGACAGCCTCTGACATTTTTTTTCCTCTCTAAAATATTGTGACTTCTAATTATGTTGCAATTAAAAATGATGTTGCAAATCTATATCTATCGACATGGAAAGATGCCCATGACATATTGCTGAGTGAAAAATGAAACAGATTTTAGAACAGTGTGCTCGATATTATTCCATTTATATAAAATTTTGTGCATATTTCTGTATCTATCCAAAGAGAAATGTTTAATGGAATGCTCACTAAAACATTAACTGGTTATTTCTGGGTAGTGGATTTCAAATGATGTCAATTTCTTTCTCTTTGTATTTCAGTGGTTCTGACTCCTTATAATATCCATGCATTGTTTTTAAAACAATAAAGTTAATTTAAAAGTTTTAAAAATATATTTGATAACTGTACAACTTCTTGACAATATGCCTGGATTAGCACAAGCTGTCAATTACTGAAATTGACTTGGAATCTGGGTAGTCTGATTGTCCATCTTTTTACCCACTGTGTAGCCTTTAGAAAATAATTTTACTTCTCTGAAATTTAGTTTTCTTCTCTGTAAAATGAGGGTTAAACTCTATCACATAACCTTATGATGAGGATTGATTAAGGTAAGATACAAAATGACCTTCTTTGTCTGAGCACATCCAAGTACTTAAGTCTGAAGTGCTTGCTTTGATAAGTGCTTCATTGTGTCATAAATGCTATTTTTTTGTTAAATTAACAATTATATTATTTTCTAATTCATTAAAGAGTACCTAGTAAGGATCTGAAATGGTTCTCAGTTGGCAATGGTGAAGGAATCTGTTTTGGGTTCTATGGGAGGTTTTTTTTCAGGTGCTAGAAGCCTTCCTTTAACATACCCTTGCAAATAAATCTGTGGTTCCTCAGCCCACAGACAAGTTTGCCAAATGTTAATTTTCTTTCCTTAAAACCCCAAACTTGGAGAATCCCATTTTCCATTTTTGTCATGCAGACTTTCAGTGGGAATAGAGGCAGAATTACATCCCTTGCATTTTCTTCAGGCCTCAGACTAGCGCCTCTGTCACCTGCAGGTTTGTATGTGCATGTGACAAACAAAACATTAGCCATGATGAAGTGACATCCTGAAGGCATAACTTGTGGTTGGAGAAATATGGGGCCTGCCAGGTCTTTGCATCAAACCTCAGAAGTCCTCTCTCTCATTTCTCACCAGCCTGAACTTGGTGTCCTTTCTTCCCATCTGCTCTTTTAAATTCCATCATCGCCTGTGCTCATGGTAAGACTTTGGCAGGATTTATCAATAGCCAGCAAGAGGAGCCCTTCACTTCTACTTTTCCATCAGGGCTGGGGCATAGTAGGTTTTATTACACCATAAATTAGAGCAGGAAAAGCTAATATACTCTATACATTTGTCAGAGAGAAAAAAAAGGCAGTAGCTCTTTACACCGAAGTTCCCTGTAGCAAATCTGTCACCTCGGTGAGTGGGTTTTGAAATATCAAAGGTATTTACTGTCAGATGCAACCCTGGATGGAATAGCAAAGTGCAGCACCCTTTGGAGGGCCGCCTCAGCCCAGGGTGAGTTCTCATAGCTAATTGGGTCAGGCTCCCCACGACACCACCCACGGGCAGAGGGAACATCTCCAAGTGGGCTGAGTGTGCCGAGGGAGGGCGGGTCAGAGCCATTTCCCCTAATGTGTTCTAATATCCCCCAGTCCCTGCCAGAGAGCAACATCCCCTTCAAGGAAGGACTTGAAGTCTAGACTCAACTATTTCAGAGGGAGTCTACCTGGCAGACACAGGCAACATGAGGCCCCAAGTTTGTCTGTCTGTTTTTCTGCCCAGCCTGAGTTTCAAGGGAAGCTTTTGATGTAGTTTCATATACACCACGTGAATTTTCAGGAGTTATTCCATTTATACATCAGTGTGCCCTCACCGTGAGGCTGTGTGCTAGGACCTGACTCGTGGCCTGGGAATTCGGAGACAAATGAGACAAAATTCCGGCCTTCAAGCAAGCTGATAGCCTTGTCTGGGAGACAGGTGCTCCCTCAAAGCGCAACATGGCAATTGCTGCGTTGCTTCTGTGTAGGATGAAACAGGAAACCAGGTATACACAATCTTAATTCCCCGTGGGAGATGTGTCCTAGGATCACAGTAGGACTATGATGTAGAGATTAGGGCCCCACACTCTGGAGCTAGACCACCTCAGTTAGCATCTCGGCTCATTCACTTCCTTCGCCTCCCGCAACATGAGGAGAGGAAGAGCAAGTGCATGACAGGGTCGTGGGGAGGCTTGAAAGAGGGAATCCATGGAAAGCACAGGACCTTGGCCCGGCACGTAGTAAATGCTCAGTAAAGTCAGCCGTCTGCGTCCCACCGCGTGTCTGGCTCCGGGGAGTATTTTAATAACGCTCTGCTCCTGTCTTCTCATGTATAAAACTCCTTCCACGGGGCTGTGAGCGCTTGACTCATAGGAACTTGGCACAGTTTCTGACAAAGCTAAGTGGACCATAATTCTCCCTTTTCACCCTCCTCTCTTCTTTATTAATGCGCGTATTTATTGCATCGTTCTGCAAATAGTGCCCTGTGCCTGCCTCCGGGGGCGGGCATCCCATGGATATTCTGGGAAAGTGAGGAGGAGGGGGGGCTCCGGGATGGGAGGGTACAGAAGGAAAACAGCTCTCCCAAGGAGGGACCTGAGGCTCCCCATGCAACACAGGGCCACGGGGAGGAGGCCGCAAGAGCTGCAAAGGGCTTGGTTCAAGGCAGAGGCAAAGCCCTCGGGGGATTCCAGGGAAGCTGCTTCTTTCCTTTGACTGGAGTTCTGTGCCGGAGCTATAAACCCTCCAAATGAGTTGAGATCATTAGGGAAGCTCCACTGATCACTGGTGAAAAAATATAACAATTAAAACCAGAAGCCTCTGAGTGGGAAGCCCGGGGAGAGGCACAGGGGAGGTGAAGGAAACAGGGATGGCTTTTAATACTTAATAACAAATACTAATAATGGCAGCGAGGCTGGGACTAATTAAAAGTTTCTAAAAAGAGAGATTGAAAGAGCTAGAGAAAGGAACTCATCCGTAATATTTTGTCTGCCTGGAATCAGGAAGTATCGTGGCCTTGGGAAGGGAGTGAAAAAAAGAGGAGTCTGGCATTGGGGTTCAAGGTGGTCTTGAGTGACTTGAACGACCTTGGCAAGCACCCCTGTTTCTCTGAACCTTACTTTTGTCATCTGCAAAATGGTGCCTGGCTTTTTCTGTCATCGGGTTGAGTAACACATGTGAGCTGTATTAATGACATACATGAACACACTTCTGTCTACCCTCCGGGGAGAAGCACTGCCCGAGAGTTGTTACAAATGACCTCTAAGTCCTCTGCAATTTGGCAACTTTATGTTTCCGCCAAAATAGATAAGTAAATAAAAGATGTGATACCTGAACTGGTATTTTGGATAAAGTAATGGAACTTGAAGTTTAAACGATATTCTTGAAGGACTTTTGCCCCAAATAGTTCTATTACCCATCTATAATAGTCTCTGAATTTATTCCCATTAGACATTCATTCCTTTGGTGTAATCTTGCATGTCTTCATCTCTCTCTAATGAAAGTGCAAGCGTATGATAAGTCATCACCTACCACTAGCAATGAACTTCACATTAACAGGCAAATTCTTTCCTAAGGAGACAGTTTTATGATCTGAAGGAAGGGAAATAATTGACAAACTGGAAATTTGTAACGGCTGGTATTAATGCAGGCTTGGGTAGGAAGAGTGTGGCAATCGAATCTATCTCAGAAATGTCACTGGTCATGAAACAGCATAGGCAAAAATAAATAAATGCATTAATCAATTAATGACCATTGAATACCTACTGTGTGTCAGCTGCTTTAGATGTGTCAGTCGCTTACACTGCATGGAAATCAACGAGGCAAATCTCTTAAAGACAGAGAATTTAAAATGCAGAAAGAATACATAATTCACCAGAAGTCAAAGGACTAATAAGAGTGAGAAGCAGGAATGGACTCCAGAGCCCTGCCCTCCGCGCCCCGCCGTGCTGACCTCTCTGGTGCTCTCCCGGCCCCGGGCCCGAGAGGCCTTCAGGACGGACAGCCAGCCACAGCCCCGCGAATGAGCCCAGCCCTGGGAATGAGCCTATTTACAGAAGCACCTGACTTTCCAACGTGTATTTTTGCAGCTGCTTTGCGCCTGAATCCACACTCAATACATATTCATCTTCTATCTCCTGTTAAATTCCCCAAGAACATTGGTTGGTGGCACCTTTTCCTCACAAGAGGTTTTGGATGGCATTCAGTTTTGAGAATCAAAAAATTACCTGATCATATTTTAAAAACAAAGATCTGAGGCCCTACCTCAGAAACTCTCGCTCAGGGGTTACAAGGAGGGTCTGAAATTGGGTGTGTTGTTAAGTGGCAGGGCCCCCAGCCCACCCCAGGCAATTCTGATGCAGGAAATTCGGGGGCTGCGCTTGGAGCACAGCGGAGACCAGCTCTGCTTCAAATCCTGGGCCCTGCCACTCACTAGTTCTGTGAATTTAATACCTGTTTTCAAACTGCTTCTGAGACCGAGTTTCATCATCTGTAAAACTATCGGAAGGATATCTACCTCCCAATGTAAGCTTGAGGATAAAACGAGGCCAGATGATAACCCTGGGCTGCGAGTAAGCGGTTTGTAGCAGTGGGGTACAAACTGCTGTACCCCGCAGTTAGCATGCGGGCATCAGACGGGTCGACCCGCTTGCTGGCTCTTTAATGTTGAATGAGTTCCTTAACCTCTCTCTGCCTTAGTTTCCTCATCTGAAAAATGGGGAAACCAGGAGGGAGAATGGGAACATGAAGATACAAATGAGAATTTCGTGGTACCTTTCTCATTGTGAATATTAAATACAGTGATACCTACAGAGAGCTTAGAACCCTGGCTGGCACCGACTTTCATTACTGATATTTAATAAATAATAGTTTTCTAAGGGAAGGAAATCCATCTGGTGCTCTGTGGCATGAAGCCCAGTGCTGCGAGCAAAGCAGGCAATACCGCCAAACATGGTTAAATAAAAAAGAGCCAGTGTTGGGAGCATGAGGGAGGTGGGCCCACAGTAAGAGAGAGTCTTAGATGGTGTCCAACGTTCCCTAAATCAAGCTGCCTGGCGGAGGCTTTCTCCAGCAACTTCCACGCTGTCTTCTAAAACCAAAGCACATTCCAAGGGGAATTTCATCCACATGCTTCTCATATACTCACTCCTCTTAAATCACCCAAATATTATTGGGTGAAACTATTTGATGCCCAAATAGTAATAGGAAAGAATCACAACATGGTTTCTTAAAAAGCTTTTTACTGCCAGATGAGAAACAGCATGTTGGTAAACAAACATGTCAATCAAAACGAAGTGACGGGATATTATCATCCAGAGCTCTTGCCACCGCCCTAGAGCCTTCATGTGCTTCTCAATCACTCTCGCTCTGGTTTCCTTTACCCTTCAGAGGGTCTGTGTTTCATTTTCTCACCCCTATTCCAACAACACCTGGAGGGTAGGTAAAGTCTGCTCTCCAACTGTGCAAAGGAAAACAGGCCTGACACTTGTTTCTACACCTAGTTACAGAGGAAGGAAAAAATACCAGGAGGAGTTCTGGTGTTCAAGGGCAGGTAATTGCATACTTAAAAGATCTTAATAACAGATCCAACCTTCCCATTTTTATTAGGAGGTTTTAGCAGAAATGTGGAGGGAAGGGGACATCCTTTGAAAGACCTGTGCAGTCACCTGCATTCACCTGCACGTGTGAACATCTCCAGGCCTCTATTGTGAACTGGTAGTAAGTCAGGTTGGCAGCTAACTCTTTGGTATAAGGCAGAAGACAGTGATGGTGTAAGGGAGGGACGATTATTCTACAGTCGTGCAGAAGAGGAAGGGAGGAGTTTGCGTGGGTTTGTTCATTATATGTTTGAAGTGAAAGCCACATGTGAGAGGTTTTATAAAGGGTGGAGAGTATTTTAACACAGAGAATTTGGGTGAGCTGTGGACTGGGAAAATAGCGAGACTAAATGACAGGCAATATTCAGGAAATAACCCGTAGTCCTGGTGAATCAGAATAAACTTTGTGTAACAAACCTCTGAATCAAAATTATGTTTTCAGGGACATAAAAGTCACCCGGGCCAAACAGAATGTGTGGTTTGAGTCCTGTCCGCAGTGGCTCCAGACCAATGGTCATCCAAAAATCCAAATTTACAGTGTTCGCCACCAGGGATAAGAAACTCACTATCTGTCCCAATAGTCCATGGCAGGTCGGGAAACTTATGAAATCACTCTCACCTGCAGTTGATGCTTTTGTGAATCAATTAGATTACACAGAATGAACACAAATGGCCTTTCTTTACAATATTGAAGATATTTAAGGAAAATAACTATTTATTTATTTATTCATTCATCAACTCATTGATTCCATACTCCAGATTCTGACTCATTACTGGGTGGCTGATGCTGATCAGACCGGTTCAAACCAGGGCCTTACATAACAAGTGATGAAAGCACACTGTGAGGGGTGCATGATTAGTTCCAGGCCCCGAGGAATTATGTCGGGGAGGCGTATAATCCTAACTAGTGAACGTGTTATAATCCTGGTCTCCAAAATTATGTCGTCTCTTGTTTGGACTAAATCGCAATCCCTTCAATTCTCTCGCATTGTCTCATTCACTCTCCTGTGATCATGTTATAATCCGCCTTCTCTCTTTAAAAATTGTAAATAGTACCCCGACCCCCTCTGAATAGATGGTATTTATCATCTGGCTTTTTTAATATGCTATATTTCTATTTATGAAGTTTCAATTTGTGGCAAACATGTATATTAGGTGGCCAGCTTTCATTTTTTATTATTTTGATTTTTTAAATTGAGGTATAATTGATCTATAGTATTACATTAATTTTAGGTGCAATGAACATGATGATTCAATTTTTGTATCTATTGCAAAGTCCTCAGCACAGTTAGTCTAGCTATTATTTTGATTTTACCATCCACTAAAACCACAAAAGATCAACCAGGCATACATACATACAACACCTACACCCACAAATACACGCTTACACACATTTTTCTAT
Source organism: Miniopterus schreibersii (assembly GCF_964146895.1). Classification (NCBI taxonomy): domain Eukaryota; kingdom Metazoa; phylum Chordata; class Mammalia; order Chiroptera; family Miniopteridae; genus Miniopterus; species Miniopterus schreibersii. Next base: position 13,671,287 of record NC_138111.1, on the reverse strand, counting down.
TTCCAGAACTTTCCTTTTCTATGACTACATCCCCCCATTTTAGATAGTGATTTTTCCAGGCTGTTCAGATCACTCTGAATTCTGATTCTGTCACCCACCATATCCATACCATCGTATCACCTTTGTATTTGTTGATCACGAGACCTCACTTTTCTTCCAAGACTTTGAGAGAAACGTTGAACAGAGTGGGACAAAGGACAGAGCCTGTGGGCTGTCATCAGTCCCTGTCCTCAAGATCAGTGTTGATCCATTTATTGGCACTCCTGGGGACCAGCTTTCGACCAGTTACAAAGCCAGTCCATCCTACCTCCGTCAAGCCCCCACTCCTCACTATTTTCTACAAAGACCTCCGGGAAGACTTTGTGAAATGACCCGTGGAGAGCTAGATGTGCTGTGTCACGTCCTTCCGGGCCTACCAGCCGAGGCTGTAGACACTCGAGTTCCATGAGGTCAGTCCGGTTTGACTCTTGGAGAGCTCATGCCATGACCAGAGTGAGCACGGCCCTCTTCTTGCATGATTAGAACCTCAGAGTGTGGGCGCCGTAAAGGATGGCAGAGATGATCCCATCCAGCCTCATGATTCCACAAGCGAGTCTCAAGCTCAAAATAACTCTGCCCGCGGTCACACAGCCAGTCAAAGCTTGAAATGTAGTTATAACTTATATTCCCCTCTCACGCTTAGGAGGAGTGGAATTGAGTTCAGAAAAGCATTTCTCAAAATATAGTCTACGGAATATTACTTCTAGACTAAAAAATAAAATCGTTCCCATGCCCAAATGTATGAAAAACCTCATGCCTCGCTGTGTTAGTGGTTCACAATTTCTTCCATTATTAAATGAATATTTACTAATTGTTTCCTGTGCCTCAGACACTGTTAGGCACACGGATATGACAGCAAATGAGATCTCTTATAGATTTCTTTCTAGGGCAGAGACAAACAATTAAATAATTAATTACTCAAATAGAAATATTACTGTGGATTATAACTTGCTCTGAAAGAAATTTATAGAGTGTTCTAAGAGATGGGAAGAGTGTAAGATACGGCTTATCTGAGAAAATAATATTTAAATATGTAAGGAAGCTAAGATAAGAAATATCTTGTCATGTTCAACAAAATGAGAGAACAAGCCTTGATCCTGGGGAGAGCACATAAGAGCTCAAGAAGGCATTTGCTGGCAATGTTATAGGAAAAAATGTAAATATGAATATAAAGGACATTGATGCATTTTGAGCAAGAGAATGACCCAACCTCATTAGCATTTTTTAAATATTCCACTTGCTGCTCTGTGGAGAGAGTATTGTGAGGGGTAAGAGGGCAAACAGGGAACCTGTTGGAAAAATTTTGGCAAAGTTCTGGAACAGGAAAAATAGCCTCTTGAATATTGACCTGTCATAGAAAGGATCTAGTAAGCAAACGTCTGGCCTCCATCATTGATTCCCAACCTTTTCCGAGTTCATTTGACCTAGAATCATTATGTAATGCCTATTTCACTCTATGAAATTCTAAAAAATACATTTAAGCGATGCCACTTTGAGATATCTCGGGTTCCAGTCACATTCCGCATGCCAGGCCCTTCCAAAGTGACAGCAGATATTGCCATTTGCTTGATTTGGAGTTGACTGGTTTCTTTCTGCTCTTTTCCAGTACATGATTCATTTGTTTATGAGGGTCGCCCTGGTGCTAGCTGCTTTACTTCCATTCAGATTGCCAGGAGTCAGGCTGAGAAAAACACAAACCCATGGAGCAGTCCCAAATATCACCATGTTTACTTGTGTCTCCTTTCATCCCTCGCCTCCCTCGACTCACAATGTTGTCTGTTCTCAGAACAGAATTCTAATTGCTCATTAATACGTAGGAAGACTAACTCCTGCGTAAAAAAAACACCTTCCAGACTAATTTACCAGCGATGAATTTCACATTTGGATACATTTCCATGCGCCGGAGTAATCTTATTTTTAAATAAGGAACGAGGAATATGAGGACTTGAAGGAGGCACCCAGGTGTCGATATAAAATAATAATAAAATTCAACGTGGGTAGTGAGATTCTGAACGTGAGCTCTGGAAGGCAGGGCTCTGATACGGGAGCGTGCAGGTGGATTTCTGGGGGCCTGGCTGGATGCAGACCCTAATTCAGTAGCTCGAGTGGGGCCTGAAAGTCTGCCCCCAGTGGTGCTTCTAGACATCTGACCGCCCTTTGAGTAGCAAGGGCATTAAGCCCCGCTTCAACTTTGGGTGTCAGTGAATCAGCCTATCACTTGTTTCAGCAACTGTAACAGGAAACCCCCACTCCGCGCATCTTAAACGACACCATTTGTTGCCTCTCACACAATGCATCTCTCACACAGTGAGAGGGCGGCTCCAGCTATACGCCAATACCAATAATTTCATCCAAGACGCAGGTCGCTTCAGTCTCCCCACTCTGCTCTCCTCCGCAGTGCCCCCATGTAAGGCTATTTCTCCTGTTCAGGACACAGACAGAGCCATTCAATGTCCTATTCAGATGTGACACCATCCAAAGGAAAATATTTCTCTCCTAGTTTCCTTAAGAATAAAAAACCTTGACAAGGGTCCCCCCAGGCGATATCCCTCACGTTTTCTGCCAGGTCTGCATGAAGCGTCCATCAGTAGTGGACACTGTGCACGCTCCACCTCTGCCCTCAGCCCAGGCCCGGACCACCTGCAACTTACTGGCCAAACCTCGCGTATGCCTCGATTTCTTCCTAACAGACAGCATCTCGGAGCCTGACGGCCACCTCTGCAGTGTGTGCTCAGCCTGTGAGCGGCCAACCTGGAAATGCCCGAGATGAGGTCCTAAGTGGCAACCTCAAACAGGCGAGGGCCAGAGCTAAACTCCTGGCCCCTTGTGTCCTTAGGGGGTGAATTCTGAGTCCTACATTAGGTCTGGAGCAGCAATAACCCCCAGGGGCCCTCAGAGGAGGCTGACCCATTCATTCACCCTTGGTGGCTTTCTTTGCTTTCCCATCTCACTTCATGACCCCTTCACACTCGTTCCTGGGCCAATGTCCCAATACATTACGTGAGGGCATTGGATCAGCTGAGCGTATCCCCAAATTGCATTCTGTGGAAAATTCCTCTTGAGGATGGAGCTGTTAAACTACGCAACAATAACAACGGCAAGTTGGCAGGAAGTGGCACAAGGCAAAAGCAGGAAACATTAGGAAATATGATCAAAAACATTGAGAAGGTGCCTTTCCCGAGAGACTTCTCAGAGCCTTAAAGATGCTTATGTGTTTTGTGAATCTACCAGAGGAAAACCTTTTTTGTAGCATTTTGTAAAAATATTTTATTCCAAAACCTGCTGTTACATAGTGTGCAGGAACTTAACTACCCTTCATATTTTAGAACCAATGGAGAAAATGCTGGAAATCACGTCTAAGGGCCCTTCCAGCAACATGGCTCTGAGAGACGGCGGCTCGGGTCAGCTCGCTTGGCCAATCTTTAAAGGACTATTCACATTCAATTCAGGGAACAGCAAGGACATTTGCAGTAAGGACAAGAGCATAAAGGAAATCGCTGGGATAATGTGGCCTTCGCTAAGAGTGTAGACGGTTACATACCTGACATCTGTCCTATAAATTTACGCTGTGTTTTCAGATACATTTGCTAATTTAACCCCCCTGACAACCCAGATTTATCATTTTATTCCTCATTTTTATTTTTTTCAGTGAGAAAACGGGAGCTTGTAATGGTAGCCTCTGACCCTCTCAATGCACTTTCTGTTCCCTTCCCCGACTCCTTCATTCTTGCTGAGCGTATACACTTATTAAGATTTCTGCATTGCAGAGCGTACCGGGGTGTTGCCTTGTTTTCCACAACATGCTGCTATGTATTCTAGAGCCCAGCCCTGGTTATGACTGGAGCACATGCTGGGGATAAAAGCGATCCCCCAGGCGGGGACAATGCTCACGTGGAAAACTGGCTGAGCTGTGTATATCCCCTGGTCTGGCCCTCGGGAGACCTCTGGCCAGCCCCCAGGCCCCAGCGCCCAGGCCCCTGCCCCCAGCCCCTAGCCCCTAGCCCTCAGCGCAGGGTGTGTAATTAAACGCCCCCGACGCTACATGAGTTAATCAGTTGCATGCTGATTTATAAAGGTCTCTGAGAAATCAAAATTCTGCCCAGTAGGGAGGGCATTCTGAAGGCAGATGCCTAATGGGAGACGCAGGAAGTCCGGGGCTGGGCAACCAGCTGGCTGGGCTCCCTCCCAGGCCCTCTCCCGGATGCTGTCGGGCCAGGCACGCCTCTTCTGCCAGCCTTTTGTCTCCTGGTATTTTAAAAGGAGGGAGCTCCCTCCAGATCTCACGTACATTTATTTTTTAATGCGAATTGACCAAGTCAAACTTAGCAATCAATGAGGTGACCGGTGTCACAGCAGATAGCCCTCGTGGCCATCATTTGAATGGGGGCACTTGAAACCCTCCCAACCCCCGGCTCCTGCCAAAGATGAAAGTGTCCTTTCTGACCTCGGCACAGGCCTTTGCCTTGAACTTTGCAGTGTCTTTCATGTGACCATTTCCAGCTGGCTCTTTGCCCCCCGGTGAGACCAGACTTTTCTGAAAGAGTGTAAACTTCTCTGAATGATATTTGAAAATAAAATATAATTGATTTCACAGCTCCTTGAACCTCTCCTATCAAGAATCGATTTGTCCCCTCTTCTGTTTTACACACTTGAAGGTGATTTGAGCAATGACAGGAGAAACTCCAATATATAAATGTTCTTCGTCCTTTGTCTCTTTCTCTTTAAACTTGTCCCTGAGAAAAGTGTGTGCAAGTTGCATGTATTTGTAGAAGCGTCCTTTCACATATATCCATATTCAAATTTGCCTGTGTTTACACGAGCTCATCACTCTGCATGCATCGTACATGTGCCTTCGTGTATCAATGTCTGTGCACCATGTAGAGTGCAAGCCCATTTATTTATGCGTGTGTTTTTGTATGTGTGCATCCTGATGCGAGTTTGCATCTGTGTATTTTAGCATACGAGTGTTTTATATACCTCTCTACGCCTGTGTTTATGCTTGTGGTCTGTGCATAAATTAGCTGACACATGGATAGGTAGGTATGTGTCCAGGTGCTGAGCAAGTGTGTCTACCTGTGTGTGCAGGCCTGTGTAAATGTCCAGGCAGTGAGACTGGCATTTCAAAGCACACTGAGCCTTACTGTCCGCCACTCTCCCCAAAGACAGAATAAATAACAGGTCAACTTTTCTTGGATGCACCTGACAGCTCCTGCGGGTTTGCACTGTCATTATGAACCACAGAGCGCTCTCCTCTGCCAGCCTAGTGTTAGCTGTCACTTGCTGGGGCAGGATAAAGTCACCCAACTGGACTGTATCCTAATTGTCTGGCAAGGGAAGGAGGTATGGCAGATGCTGCGATGGACCTGGTAACCCCTCTCTCTGCAGCAGCCCGGGACCCTTGTTGGTTCCCTAGAAGTCACCCCTGGAGTACAGCTCTAGGGCTGGACCCCTGGTGCGGGACTACTTTTGAGTGACACGAGGGCTGGCTGAACATGGTATGATTGAAATGCAGGTGTAGCAGAAGCTGTGGGGGCCAGACAGGCCCAGCACACCTATTTCCATCCCTTGCCCGCCTAGACTTGTGTGAGCGGCAAATGTGTGCTTCCTGTCAGTCAACCTGTCCACATATAGCTGGAGATGCTGTCAGAGTGGTCAGTTTGTGACAGCGATGGTTGGTAGGGGAGGAACTGGGCTCGTGGTCAAATAGGCCTTTGGCTTCCTTTAGCAGGGAGAAGAGCCCCCACATGGGGGCAGTGTCATTACCTAGGAGGAAAATGTGGCACTCGTCAGTCCAAGGTAGAGTATGACACAGGGACTGGCCACAGACACCGAGGAAACCGAGGGATTTCACAGTCTGGGGAAGGAGAGGGTGTGAGGTGAGGGGCTTGGAATAAAGAATCACATACTAGATAGGAAGTGTGGAGACCTAGACTCAGGTCTCTACTCTTCCACTAGCGGGCGGCAAGACTCTGTACAAGTTGTTTCAGGCAAACCTCAGAACAAGGTTGCCATTGACCCATCTCTAACCAAGCAACCAATTCTATGGACTCACCTCCTAGATGTCACTTCATTCTATCTTCACTGACACCACCTGAGACAGCCTGACCAGCACCTTCTTCTTCCTTGTGATGAATTCCTTAGTGGTCCCTCTGCTCCCACTCTCCCCCTTTCAAACCCATTCTCCACACCGAAGCCAGAGTGGTCACTTAGAAACCACATGGTCATGTCTTGCTCTCACTAAAAGCCCTTCATGATCTTCCCATTCCCTTTAGCATCATGCACAAGTCTATTCGCATGGCCTGCGAGGGTCTCCATGATCGGGTCTATGCCCACAGCCTCATCTTTTCACATTCTGCTCCTCACGGTGAATTCTAAGCATTATGAATTTCTTTCACGCACTAGAGTAAGTTGTGTTCCCACTCAGCTCTCAGCCTCTCTCTTGCTGTCCCTCTACCTGAAATACACGGTTTTCTACTCTGTCCATCTGACCAGCTCCCACACGTCTGTCCAGCTTAGACTTAAACAGATTCCCTTTGAGGGGACTTTTACGTTTCCCAAGGCAGATGGAACACCCTCGCCAAATCCTCCTACACCAAATTCTCCTTCACTTGCATAAAACTGATTACAAAGCACTAGAACTGATTGCTTAATTGACATTCTTCCTTGTTAAAATTCATGCTGTTTTAGGGCAGAAGGCAGGTCTGAAGAATTCACTTCCATTGCTCTATCACCTAGCACAGTGCTTAGTACAAAGAAAATGCCCCATACATGTGTGCAAAGTGAGCTAATAAGTGAATATCAATTAATAATCCATTACAAATGATTATGATACATTGTTGCACGCGAAGGACTTAATAAATATAATAGAGACTTTGAATGCATGTTACTGACAGTAGGGCCTTGTTTTGTATACCACTGTACTTCACTCCATTAAAAATGTGTGGTACAGAGTAGGCGCTCTATCAATATTTAATAAATTAATAAATTTTTAAAATAAATATCATATCATGCTATGCACATATTTGGAATATATCGAGTTTCTTAACTTCTTCCACCTAAACTCCTGTAACATCAAGGTAGGTGGCCCCAGAAGCCCTGGAGATGTAAGTCAAGCAGGTACACTATAAGGAAGAAATCTCTTTCCAGTCTTGAGTTGCAGCTCAAAATCCATGCAAATTCTCTATCCTGTACTCGATTGTGTCTGTGTTTATTTTATTATAAAAATAAGTGTACCTTAGTTACCATGAGCAAGACTACTACTAATTGAGAAATATATGCCATATATATATCCCCTGGCTTTGCACACACTTTCTGGCTTATGGCCACTTACCTTCCCTAGTAGGCTTATTCTACTTGGAGAATGAATGAAATCCCAGCGGCTAACTCAGGAGCCGTGTTGTGGCTAGAGATAAGACATGGAGCTGGTGGTCTGCCAAATATCAAACACTCATCTGGGGGTGGGGTTTTGGGGGTGTCTCTGCAGAATGACATACACGGGAAATCTCCTACAAACTAATCCAGGAGCCAGCCCAGGCCCGAATAATTGGCCGCTGATCTCACACAGCTGCTGGAGCTGTCTCTCGCTTCGGTGCGTGTCCTGCGCTGTCATCCCGCAGCTCCTTCCTCCTGGAGCCGCCCTTCTGCCTGTGTTCCTGTCTGCCCGTCGTCACCGCACACACCGACTCCCGCCCCCCGTTCTCTCGTGCCCAGAATGCAAAGCTTTTGAGGCCCGTTACACCAGAATTACCTTATCCTCAAACACCCTCACTACTGAATACATTCTGCAAATTTAATTAGCCAGCAATTTATTCCCTCTGCCTAATCATTCGTGAAGTTGAATCACTTGATGAAAAAGAGAAGGAAATAGCTTTCTTTGGTGCTGCACACGGAACTCTGGCCTTTTGAGCCCCTCCAGCACCTGTGAGGGAGGCCCAGGCGCTGGAAGCCCAGGCCAACCAGGAGTCAGATATAAAAACACAATGGGACTCAATGGGAATTTTTTTAAGTGGTTCTAAATAAAGGATACCAAGGAGCTTCGCTAGAACAATGCAGTTGTTTGCGGCACAAAGCTGTTCCATTTATTTCTGAACATTGTTTTCTCCGCTAAATACTAGGTAAGCAATTTTCAAAACTATCCAGCTATTCCTGTGGCATCTGCTTGTACGGTACTGCCAGTGTTTGGGGGGCCTCCCTGAAGAATCTGGGTTTCTACTTCGATTGTCCTGGCCTCAAAATCACTTCTCGTTTACTGGTTTCTGTGTCTTCTTCTCTTTTCGTTTCCCTTGTGAATCAGCAAAGCAACTAGGCCTCTTTCCAGCTGCGATTCCCTGGGAAATTTCTTCTAACCTTTGGGAACAATCGAGTCCATGGCCCTAGAGAGAAGGTCACTCTTGTGTCATTTTCAGAGATTGCTCTCAAAGGTCTGTAGCAACAAAGACAGCTACACAGGACACTGGCCATCTGCCCTAGAGAAAGTAGCATCCACGAAGAAATCAAGTACATTTTTATATGCAGTGTTATCTCTCCTCCCATGACTCATCTTCACCTTAAAGTGTTATTCTAAACTATGAATAGATGTACGTGAGTTATTTGATTATTACAGCGCTAAAATATACAGTGATCCAAGGCAGTAAAAAGACTGCTGGCTAGAAGGTTAGAAAAAGCGATCTCTTCTATTTAATAAACTATGTGGTTTCTACTCAGTAATTCCCCTCTCTGAGCCTTGTTTTCTTTCACAAATGAAATAACATGAACTATGCATTTCACCCAACTGGACTTTGAGCTAGGTCAGGATAAAGATGGTAGTTTACTGATTTTTGTCCACACAACACCTAGTACAATATAAAGAGTTGAGGGTAAATTAGTGTTTGTGAATAGAATTGACAAGGTTGTTGTGAGGCTGACTTGCAAAAATGTATGAGTGCAAATTAAGAGTAATCATTATCATCGCCATTATCATTAACTGCTACAGTTGTAGGACTGACTTCTACTGTTCACTGAAAGGAATCTGGAATGCCTAAGAAAATTCAATTCCTGAAGCATTTCTAAAACATGTGCCAACTTTAGTGTTTTGTTAGGTTGCCCTGGTTGGTACAAAATGAATCTTTATTTTTGGTGGTAATCATGTAGCCAAACCCAATGGTCAGAGTTAAGAATGCCCATAGATTTTGCACTGGGGTGCAGAGGATCATTGCTCAGTCCAGAATCGCAGAATTATGTCAACATGTCATTACTCAAAGAGAATCAGATGTGAGGCATCACCAAGGGTGAAACAGCAGATTGGAAAATAATATTAAAATTGAAGGCAGAAGACATGAAGTGTAGTCCTTGTTCCACCGGCACTCACTGTGTGTTACCTTGTGTGGCAGTTAGGATCCAAGCCGGCTCTCAGGATTTCCACCTCCTGGTAAACACACCCTGTACCATCCTCTCCCTTCCCATACGTGGGTGGGACTTGTGATTATGATGAGATATCACTCCCATGAGTAGGTTATGTTATATGGCAAAGGTAAAGGGAATTCCAGATGCAGTAAATGCCCCTAAGCAGTTGAGTTTAAGTTAATCAAAAGGGAGAGAATTGTGAGTGGGCCTGACCTAGCCAGTTGGGTGCTCTAAAAGATGGTCTAGAGGTTAGAGAGATTCGAAGCAGCACAGGAGCTCTCCTTCTAGCCTTGAAGTAGCGAAGTGGTCTGTTTTGGAGAGGGCCACATGGCTGGGAACCATGGGCAGGTGAAGGCTTCAGTCCTACAATGACAAATACTAACTGAATGCTTCCAACAAGCCCCAGTTGTAGAAGAAGATCATGAGCTTCAGAGAGCACAGCCCTGGCTTGCGCCTGGTGGACTCTGAACAGACAACCAGCTCACCCTCACTCAGACTCTTGCCCGACAGAAGCTGTGCGATAATAATTGCATGTGGCTATAAGCTGCTCAATTTGTGGTAATTTACTTTGCAGAAATAGAAAACTCATGTGCTTTATATAATTTGTCATCCTTGTTACCCCACTATTTAAAGAATCAAGAACACCACCTCTTCTAAGTTTTCGAAATGTGTAAGAACTAACCCATCACAAATATACTCATCATTTGTATTCCTCAAAGTTTTGCTTAAATTTCATTTTTTTTTCCTAGATCAACGTAACACTCACTCCAACTTTCCAGCTGTCTTCCCCTCCTATTGGTTCCTAATCAGCTCTACTGTAGTAGGGCTGCTCATGTCTTGGTTAATAGCTTCACCAGCTGTCCAGAGCCTGAAGCTGGGCACCTTGGGGTCATTCTCTCTTCCTTCCTCTCAATTCTCCCATATAGGACCAATTGTCATCTCATCGAAGAAATTCCCCTTAGCTCTGGTCTCTCTTGTCCCTCCCTACTATTTATCTGGACAACTGCTATGGCCTTCACACAAGACTGTCACTTCCCATTTGGCCCACTGTTTTTTCATTGCCATAAGTTATCTTGATAAAGGAAAAGCTGCTTTATCCACTGTCCTGCTGAAACGTGCCCAACGGCTCCTCCACGTGGCACTCTGTGTTCTTCATCATAATCTGGCTCCAGGCCTCTTGCCTCCTTTACAAACACATGTCCTATAGGCCACACTTAACTTCCCACGACTGTGACGGGTCCAAATCATTTCCTCCTCCAAAAGAGGGTATGTTGAACTTCCTAATCTCTGGCACTTGTGAATGTGACCTTAGAAATAGGGTCTTTGTACATATAAATAATTAAGTTTAGATGAGGTCATTAGTACTGGTCCTAATCCAACAGGACTGGCCCCCTTATAGCAGGACATTTGTACACAGACACACAGAGAGAGGAGAAAGCCATGTGAAGAGAGAGACACACAGAGAGAAGACCCCTGTGTGAAGACAGAGGCAGAGACTGGAGCTATGCTGCCACAAACCAAGGAACACGTGTGGCTGCCAGAGGCTGGGAGAGCTGAGGAAGGGTCCTTTCCTAGAGATTTTGGATGGAGCACGGCCCAGACAACACCTTACTTTTGCACTTCCAGCCTCCAGAACTATGACACAATAAAGTTCTGTTGTTTTGAGCCACTGGTTTGTGATACTATGTTAGAGGAGCTGTAGGAAATTAATACCACAGATATGCCAACCCCTTCAACAATCCATGACTTTGAGCAAGCTACTCCCTTGGCAGAAAGTCCCTGAGCATGATTTCAGGATCTAGTAAGTAAACCACAGCCTCGGAGAAACCTTCTGGGAGAGCCTCCGACCAGGTTTGTTCTCTTCTCCTGATTTTTTTCAAAGAAGTTTTCTGATCTCCGTTCCAGGGCTTCTGACACTGAATTGTGCAGGCACGGCGGTTTTGGCTGCCTCCCGCAGTGGACTGAAAACTCTCAGAGAGCAGGGATTATGGCATTTATTTCTTCAACCTGTGCTTGTTGTATAAAACGAAACAATACAAAGAAGAATAAAACTTTGGCAGCCTCATATATCCAGTGAGAATTAACTTTGAAAGCAAAATATTCTATTTTTAAATGAATTTGTCCTTTAGACACCTTGTAAGGTAGGACTGGTATTCCCAATTTATCGATGAATAAACTAAGGCTCATAAACGTTGGTTCCATTTTCCCTTTGTCTCCCAATAGATAAGCAAGCCTGAGAAGACAGCGGCTGGGTCCTAAGTCTTGCCCAGATTTTACTGTGCCACATTAATTTGGGAAACCGAGTAATTTTTTTCATGATCATGAGGCTGATCAGCTGATGGAATTTATAATGGAAATTTAAAAAATAAAAATTATCTTAAAAGGCTTGAGGTGAAATATGTGATATGATCCTTGGAAGTCCAGCATTTATCACAATTTCATTGACATGATGAATAAAGTATATGTAGAGCATTATAATGATGTCATATCTCACTGTCCTCGATGGCTTATAGAATTGAACGGTCTGTCTGGGTGCAGTCTAGGGAAGAGAGGGACAGGGATGAGTGCTGAGTCATTTGGCATACTGTTCAGGGTTTCCCCAGCTATCATTTCCTTGCATTATTGCCATTGTTCAAATAATGGACTATAAGCAACACACATTCTCTTAGCCAATGAGGAAACACTTCATGGGAAATAAACTCATTTTTTTTAAAACATAGGTATTTATTTTCCTCTTTTCTTCTCAACTCATTCTCTCTGTCTCTCTGTCTCTGTCTCCACACCTCCCTGTCTCTTAATGTTTCAGCCTTTACCAATCACCCAACCCAATTGAGTCCATTTCCCACCTTGCAGATTTGTGGTTAGGGGGCCATAAACTTATGGACAGAACAGCCTCCGTGTGTTGACATGGGAAAATATGATCTTCTGTTCTGTTCCCCCTCGAGATAAATGGGCTTGATGGAGAGCTTTCCTCCCGTGTATGAATGACTTCATGCCCCAAGGAACTGCAGGAGAAGAATTAACCTGAACATGGCCTGGCCAATATTAGTCTCCTGAGCACAAGCCCGGTGCGCAGCAGACATCTAACAAATGTTGAATGAATTCGGGTTTTCAGTTTCACTTATGCCCTGGTGGACAGAGAATGGTGGAAAATAAAGTTCTGTGCTAAATGAGATTTTGCTTTGACGTTTAATGTCATCCTGGCCGTCTGGATCTGATAATCAAAGCAACAACAATAATGGCAATAATAGAAAAATGGCAACCAAACTAATAGCTAGCAAATACTGAACAGTTACTATTTACAGGTGCATTTTTCCTACATGAAACGGATTTCCTAATTCCACACGTGAAATGGGAGCAGGTTCTTTCCTTCCAACCCAGTGGACTCTTACAGCGAATGCCCAGGCCCTGTCTGTCCTGCAGATACGCTAAGCTAAAGGATGCTTTACCGCCCTCTCCCACCGCTTCACCGGGGTAGAATCAGGGCTAATTATTACCATTCCAAGTTTGTCAATATTGATGGGGAAAGAAAATTCTATTTACGTTCCAGAGAGTGCGTGAGTTCCCTATAAGTGTTGAGCACGTTGGTGTCAGTCGGTCAGTGCAGGTACAATTCCAGCAGGCCCACCAGAGACACGGCAGGGACACGTGCTGTTTTATGGGTCACATTAATCCAGACGACGCTGCAGGAACCAATGACCCCAAACGTCCAGGGCTTTGAAACAACAAAGCGGATTGTTCCCTTACGCCTAAGGACATCACACATCGCGGAGGATTTCCCTTCATATTTGACCAAGGCTAATAAATAAAGTTCCTTATTGGGCACTGCTGGAAGCAGCAGAAAGAAGAAAGACAGACAGTCATGCATTGGGTTTTAATGCTTCTGCTTGGAATTGAGACCTGTCACTTCCGAGAATTCACTTGCCAAAGCGGGACAAATGGCCAGGCCTGATCTCAAGGCAGAGAGGACAGGGGGTGCCCTTGGGTTCCTAGAAGTGGGATTTCTTCAGATGTACTGGGGACATCAGGCTTTCAAGGAAAGGGGCCCAGGGGGAGTTCTGACGTCATGGCGTCCAATTCATCTGCACTTTCGCCTCCGCCACCAGCGAAGCTGCCCCTGTCCCAGTCGCCAGCTTCTGCACCTCCACATCCCGCGGCCAGCCTCAGGACTTGTCTCATCACCCTGAGCACTGCGTGACAAACTTTATCCCTCCAACCCCTTTATTGATTTTAATTCCCAGTGAGCACACTCTTCTGGCTTTTCTCTTTTACTATGGGCTTTATCATCCTCCAAAAACCAGCTAGGGTTGGTAAATGAATTCGGCAAAGTAGCAGGATACAAAGTCACCATCCAGAGATCAATGGCATTTCTATCCACCAGTAAGGTCTCTGTTTCACTGTAAATTCTTCCTATCGCCTTGACCTCTTGATCGCCCAGTGCCCGGGGGGACATCAATGGCTTTCTTCTTTTCTCTATCAAAACTCAACCATTGGAGGACTATATTCAGAATCTTTTTCTTTTTTTTAAATATGTCTTTATTGATTTCATAGAGAAGAAGGGAGAGGGAGAGAGAGATAGAAACATCAATGATGAGAGAGTCATTGCTCGGCTGCCTCCTGCAAGCCCCTGACTGGGGATCGAGCCCTTAACCAGGGCATGTGCCCTGACCGGGAATTGAATCCCGATCTCCTGGATCCTAGGTCGATGCTCAACTGCTGAGCCACACCTGGCCGGGCCAGAATCTTCATTTTGATTCCACCTATAGGCTGGCAATTCTCAACTATGTACCAAGAGCCTTTACCTTTTTCCGGAAATCAAGCTTTCTAGAGTCCCCTGTGTATTGGACATCTCTAGTTTATCTTGTCTGAACAAAAGCTCCTGATCCGCCCGTGCAAACACGCCTTTCACTCTTCAGTGAGCTTGCTCCTGGCTCCGCCGGGCTGGCCCGGAGCGCGTTCACCATGCTCGCCGCCCCGCCGGCAGCCTGGCCCGGGCACCGCGTTCACGCTGCTCCGCCGTCCCCGAGGGGCCCTCCTGTGTCCATGTTCGACGGAACCGGAGTGAAAGCTCAGAGCCCTTCAGTGGCTTCCTGGGTCAGCCTCTGTAATCCCAGAGACAGTGGCCTGAAAGTCACACATAATCTGACCCCTCATTCTCTCTCTGACTTTATTAACTACTAATCTACTCTCTGCTCTCTGACCTCCAGCCCCGGCAGCCTCGACGGTTCCTTTCAGACTCCAGACATGCTGCTGGCTGAGCCTTTCAGCCCTGCCTTTCCTTTTCTCGGCATGCTCTTTCCTGCCTACGTGCATGGCTCCCTCCTTTCCTTCTCAAGGCTTTGCTCAGGTGCTATATTCCCAGGATGGTCTTGCCTGACCACTTTTAAACTTTAAACCTCACTTTCTGCCTCTGATAATCCATGTGCCTCTTTCCTGTTTTATTATTTTTTCCCCTCTGGAACTTATTGCTTTTAAAATACTATATCATTTACTTATTAATTTCGTGTACTACCAGTCTCTCCCACTAGAATTTAAGGTTCCTGTCTGTTTTGTTGACTTGTGTCTTTCTAGCACTTAGAAGAATGCCAGATACCTGTTGATTGGCAATAATTTTTTTGAATCGAATGAGTGGATGGATGCAGGAGGAACAAATGCATAACTGAATGAATGAACGAATGAACGAATGAATGAATGAGGCTAATCTGATATGGTCTGGGCTCTTAGCAAGAACAACCTGGGATTAAAGGACTAGTCTACCCATGCATGAAAAAATGCATCGGTCTTCTTAAGTAACATCACTAAAAACCAATTCCTCTCTTACTAGTCAAGCATAGCATATGCAGTGAGAAGCAAACTACAGTGCTATAGCAAAACCACATCATATTGTGTGTAATCTACCGTCTCCGGGCTAAATACATTTTAGGGAATGGTCTAATGGCCACAGGGAGAAAGCTTCATTTCAAGGTATAATTTGATTGGAGGCTCCGGACCACAGAAGGTACTTTACTATGACTAATTTACTCTTTAACCCCAAACATAGGGTTCTGGGGAATTTTAGTTAAATCTCTTTTATGTCTCTCCTAAAAGAGCTCACTGATATTTGTCATACAACTAAAGCTGGTTCCCTCTATTCAGAGGGGGGAAAAATGAGATGAAATGAGCGATGTGTACTTATTAAGAAAGCAGAAAGAGTTGTGTTGTATCACTAAAAGAATAAATTGCATGTATTTGTTAAAAGCATATGAAATGCTTACCATGTCCCCGTGAACTCTCTCTAGAAATTATGCTTAGCATGTGCTGCTAATGTTGCTATTAGGACGTAGACAAGGACTTGCCCAATGAACCTGCTGCCACAGGATGGACAAGTTGCCATTTTCAGGGATCTCATAAGTAGCATCCCATTATTTCCTGAGTGTGGCTACATTAAGAAATAGACAGAGGAATCAGACAGACATCAAAGTGCCCATGTTATTAGAAATAAAGTTGTATTAGAATAGACAGTCTCATCTGCAACCACAGTTGGGTGTCCTGAAAATTTATTCTCTAAAACGTAGGCCAGCCCCCTGGAAGGTCAGGGCCTACTCTATCACCCAATCTCCTATAAACATAGGACACATGTGAACCAAGGAGGCTATTTCCTGACACTCTGAATGAGGGATCCAGAGGCCCTGAGATGATCATGCTGAATTCCTTCTCTCAGTTCCACCACCGAGGAAGTTTACTTCTCTCTTGATAATGAGAGGAGAGGGGTCCAGAGAAATCAGAAACATTTCTCAATTTTGTTCCCTAGGAAGAGAAAATTTCCTCTCGTGTATGGCAACGTGGCGAATGGGGGGTTTGTAGTCTTTCTTCGCAAAACTGGCCCTAATCAGAACTCGCTGTTTATTGTCTATAGAAGAGACAATAAAATCGGAGGGAAAACTTCTCAACTTTCAAGTAATTATCTAACTACAACAAAACCCTTTGTGACTGACCACTTAACACATACGCTCAAATGTGCATATGGATAGTGAGAATGACTGTGAGGCCTGGGTTTTTAATAAAAAAGACATTTTGGTAGCTTGATGGGATCGTTTACATTGGCTGAAGTCTGTATGCTATCCAGATGTCATCAGATAGCTTGGAGTAGAAAATGATTGGAAAATACATTGTCAGTCAATATCTGTCACTTGACACCCTTAAAAGTATGTTTCATTATAATGAAGAATCTAAATTAAGCCAAGTCCAGGTAGACTGTCCTTCCTTATTTTGGCAAATAGATAAAACAAACAGATTCAAGTGTTACCCCACTTTAACACGTCACGAGGTCGGAGCTGAGATGCACTGACCTGTGGAATGACTCTCAGTGGCCCAGCACCCAAGTCTCTACCTTTACACCCAGTCCCAATCTCCTAACCACTGATTTTTGCCTGCCTTTCTTGCTCATAGTCGTTCCCATGGCTCTTTCAGTGTACAGGATGAATCGATTTTCCTTGCCAGCATAATAGCAGAAAAAGATAGTTTCAATTTCATGTATGTGAAACTGAAGGCAATTATTTTATTCTATTAAGTCACCAACGGCAATGAACCATATGGTAAATTTCCTGAGGATGGGGACTGAATTCACAGTATTGCTTAGATAATAGATTCTTAACAAGTACTTTTGTAATGAATGAATAAAAGTTCTGTCTTGGCTATGACTGTGGTTGATGATGGATTGTGACAGATTATTGTGTGAAGTTTTGTGGGATTGCTGCCTTATTACCGTCATTTACTCCCTCTCATGTAAGAGCCTATCTCTTTACTCAATTCTCCTGTGTCCCTATGATGGAAGACTTACAACGTGGACACGTTCTGAAACCTAATTATTACTTACACTCTGCCACTAAAACTTGCCAGTTATTTAATGTTCCTATATTCAAAACTTGTTCTCATTTTGGAAAAAAAAAAAAATAGGGAGAAGCCCCTCCCACCCCCTGCTGGGTAAGTCTTGCTGGGAGCTAGAATGTGGGTGCAGGCACTTGGCTTAGGGTGGGCAGCCAGGTGGCCCCACCCATGACTCTTGAGGGACTGAGTCAGGGATGCACAGGTGCAGGGATGGTAAGGGTCCCGTGGCAAATGGCAACATCCAGGGACCCTCACTGCCTGCAGCACTGAGCTTCCCGTGGGTGCCACCCACAGATGCAGCTCCTGCTACCTCGCTTCTCTTGATTTCTGCATATTTTAGAACCAATATGACTTGACTACTGTTGGGTCTGTAAGCTACCCAATATTATTTCAACAAATGCTTTAATCACCAAAGCATTCCTTCTCTTTCTGCTGTTCACAACCAAAACCCATGATCAATACAGAAATTAGTACCAGGGAGTGGGTTGCAGGCAATGGTCCCCCAGAAGAAAAGAGGAATTTGTGATAGATTACCTGACCTAGTTGGACCTGAGGCAGTAGTAATTCTGTTAGAATGCAGAGTGGAGGACTTGGGTGCCCATGGGAGCAAGCAGTGGTAGGGCTAATTAAAGTATCATCTGTGTGTATCTAGAATAAAGGACCCATTAAAGTCAAAGCTTTGAGAACTGTGTTATCACAGCCATAAAATGGTATGAAGGACAGGAACAGCAGGGTAAGGCGTCTACTCCTAATAACACTTTCAAACCATAAAGGTGGTTTTAAAATATATATTAAGTCTTGGAGCCTGTTGTACATTTCAGAATAAAGTTTTGTAAAAATAAATTTTTTTAACACGCAATATGATGACAGCGGGGCGGGAGTAACTTAATAACTTTACATTTCTGTGTGTTTTGCATTCTGCCACCCACATTTTCTCTCATACCCAAACCATTTCTCAACTCAAAGCTTTGCCAACAGCACTTTATTTTCTTGTGGAAGGATGGAAGTTGTTCAGATTTCAGTTGGTTTTATTTTTGCTTTCTGGAAAGGACAATGTATTAACAGAGTATATTTAATACAAAAAAATACACTGACCTAAAAAGAGAGAGAGAAAGAGCGAGGGAGAAATGAAAGGGTGAAGAGCTACTTAGAAGAAAATAGCAAGTGACTTCAACTCTGAGGACTTGCCGTGAACTTGGGAACAGTGAAGTCGGTAGTGTTTTTCTTCTTAGAGCAGGTGTCTGTTTCAAAGGTGTTTTGGGGTACAGTGACTTCCTAGCTCTGGAGATGCAAAGGGGGGTTACTGAAAGCTTGCCACTGAACATTCTTCCTTTGGTATCTGCAGCTGAAAGAAAGCCGCTATGGTTGGGGAGGTGGACTTTGTCCGAATCCCTTCGGCCTCCTAGGGGCATTTGTTCAGCAGATCAGGGCAGTCAAGGGTGGGGAGAGCCAATTCCATAAGAAAGAGAAACGTGGGCAGTAGTTTCCATCACTGTCCCAGCAGTGCGGGCTGTGTGATGTGCTTAATTTTCTGTGAAGTCTATTTTCCCACTGTCTCAATGTAGATTTCAAGGCTGGAAGGGCCTTCAAAAGTTATAAAATCCAAATTCCTCCAGAGGCTTCTCCAAAGCATGCATGCTAATGATAAATGCTGGCTTTATGTTTTTATATAACCCTACTTTTTAGTGGATGAGAGTAATGTTTCTGCTCTACGTTAGCCACAGTAAGAGAATGATGGTAACGTAACAGATGTTTTGAGGCGTTGCCGTGTCTGACATTGTGCTGGCACTTTACATTTGTGAGCACACCACTGTAACATAGGTGGGTTTTGTTCCATTTTACAGATAAGGAGTTGCTCCCACCATCACCAAAAATGCCTCTTTACACAGAGCCGTTTTCAAGTCCTATGCTTCGTAGTTTAGCTCATAGTTTAGCCACCCATTCACTTTCCCTGGTTGATGCAACAAACATTTTTTTCCAACAAATATGTACTGTGCACTTTTTATACATCAAGCACTATACAAGGCACATGGTATACTTGTGGGTGAAAAAAAATTATATTACTAACCACATGGTGCTTACAATCTAATAGAGTAGACAAAAAATAAACGAGCAGATGAATATATGAACAAAATGACAATATAGCCCAGCTGGCATAGCTCAGTGGTTGAGGGTCGACCGATGATCCAGGAGATCACAGTTCAATTCCTGGTCAGGGCACATGCCTGGGTTGCGGGCTCGACCCCCAGTAGGGGGCGTGCAGGAGGCAGCCGATCAATGACTCTCTCATCATTGATGTTTCTATTTCTCTCTCTCTCTCCCTCTCCCTTCCTCTCTCTGAAGTCAATAAAAGCATATTTAAAAAAAAAAATGACAATGCATACCATGAAGGGAATGAATTGTGTGCAGTGGGGGACGTAGGTGGCAGCTGAGGTCAATGCCCTCTCGACTTCTCAGGCCTAGTTGGAAGCTCTCTGCAAATTAGCAAAGGCCATCCTTTGCTTGAGGTCCATTATTGACAACCGCCATCCAATAAATAGAGTAAGTCCTTAAATCGCTGAGGGCTAGCGATATGACTGGCACCCCCTGGGCTGTGTAGTAAAGAACCCATACAACTCTATGGCCCTGAGGAGATGACAAATAAAACAAGCTGTCACGGATGAGATGCGTCAGCAATGCAGAGAAAACAGGGACAGATTCCCGGGTGAAGGAGTAGGTAGGGAGACTTCGAGATGGGGAGAGCATATGGGTTTGAGAAACTCAAAACAGGTAAATGTTACTAAAGCATAACACATTAGAAAGAAAGGATATTGGGGAAACAGGCTGGGGCTAAATAAGACTCTGGGGCTTTATTTGAACTGCAGCGGCGCTGCCCTGAGAGGTTATAAGCCAAGCGACAAAATCAGACTCGGGTTTTTACTTGGGTGGATAAATGGGAGGAAGGTGGGAAGTGGGATGCTACAAGCAAGGTCCATGTGGCACAAGCCTTGTCAGCAGGTAGCAGGGCCTGGATTAAGGAGCAGTGTGGCGCAATGGTTTCTACATGTCCATCTCTAGCAGCGGGCTAGGATCTCTAAGTAGGCAGGGACCTATTTTACACACTGGACTTGGACTGGGTTGGGCACATTGCCGGTGTGAAATACGCATAAGAGTGGGAAGAACGAACCTCACCCCACATGTCACCTCCTCCCTGCTGCAGGCTGAGTTCTCCCGAAGCAGGTGCTGGGATGGGGTGTGACCAGCAGGGGTTTGGTCTTAGGAATCAATAGCTCTGGAAAGGAGGGGAGGGAGGCAGGACAGGGCAGTGGGAGAGGTTGCTGCCAGGAACTCCAAACAAAAGCCCTGCCACCCAAATTCCCTAAGGGAGCAGATCAATCAAAGGCGCAGACTCCTGGAAGACTTGTCATGTTTGGGAAAGAGTCCTGTCTCTGGACCTTATAAAGTGAGACCGTATCTCTGAGTACTTAGTAGAGGCATGAGCCCCTGAAAAGGTTAAATCCAAAACCACAGCGATTACTGGAATGGGGCTTGGCAGTGAAAAACTGCTCTCTCACCAGAGATTTCGTTAAATGAGCCCCCTTCTCTGCTCCTGAGTTTCCCAATATGCAAAATTAGAGACTTGAAACAGATGGCTTTCAATGACCCTCCCAATTCTGAAATTCTGTGATTCTGAGTGAGGAAACCCAGTTCAGGAAATCTATTACAGCCATAGCTGTCCTGTTCCATTAGTCCAAATGCATCTAGACTCATCAAAATGGGTTTTGACTCGCAGGGACCAAATGTCTTCATTTAGAAGAGACGGGGAAGGCAGCCTTGCAAATTACACCATTTCTCCCACCTCCATTATGCTCCGAGCATCCTGCCAGTGCTGTGACAACCCAACAGCACGCAGCCAATTGGAGCAGAAAAGACAATAACCTTAATGGGGAGGAATTGGGAGCAGGGAGACGCCACAGATTGTATTAGGAGAAATGAAATAATATTTAATTTCCCTGGTCATAAATAATCTGTCTGCCCACATTATGAGCATATCAGAGTTGACAGGAAAAATATTCACCAACATGGGAAAAAAGGTCATTATATTTTCATTATTAGTGGGTAATGGAGGTGGGGGGCATATCAAATATGCTTTTTTCCCCCTTGACAGATGGAACTGCAGTAGCAGAGGAGCTCAGAGGAGCTGGTAATCCTCACAATTTGTCATCAAGAGAATAGCAATGATCGTGGCAATTCCTCATCTGTATTGGAAAGGTTGTTATAGGTTTCAAAGTGTTCCCTCAAAGCACCTCCACGTGTTCCCTCAAAGCACCTCACTGTGTGGAAAGGGTCGGCTATTGTAGCAACAAGCGCACTGAGGCTCAATGGTTGATTACATATTTTGGCAGGTTGCTCAAAAAGCAGAGAAGTGGCCCCAAAGATTGACTTTCCCTTACTGGATTCAAATTTTGGCTATAAGAGCAAACAACCTGTACTATTGATGTACAATTTACAGGTTTTTATTTAAACAAACTTGCTTTTTTACTTAAATTTATTTTATTTTATTTTTACATTTATTTTAAAGGATACTTTAAATAGCACCATCATAAATGGAAGGTTCAAACCACTTGCCTAAAACAGAGGCAGGTTCTATTCTCATTACTCCTGGTAGTTATGGTCTATAAAGTCTCCACAAATACGGAACTGGCAAGCACCAAACCACGCACCTACTGGAAATACAGGGTCAGGGTCCCACAAGCCTCAGGTCGCTCAGTTTTGTCAATCCACAACCATTTTTAAAAAATGTGTTTCTGCTTTAAGACACCTTATTTAATATATATTGTTGACTTAATATATACTGTTGACTTACTATGTACTGTTGATTTACTATATACTGTTGATTTCATATATATTGTTGATTCACTAAAGCTTCATTCACAGCCAACCAGGCTGTACCCTGTGCCTGGATGAAGTTTTTCTAACACAGTTTCTCCGCCGGGCACATTTCTTTTGCTGAGGAGCACAAGACAGCACCTTCGGCGCTGTGCTTAGGAGCCACATTAGAGAAAAATCACTAACAATAAAAACATCACGAAAATGCGAAGAACGTGGCACTAAAGAGGCCATGAAAAGGACACTTGTTTACAGAGCTGGAGCTGAAACAAGAAGGCGGAGTGTCGCTGTGTTCAGCCTCGGGTGCGAACATAGGAGCGGGGTGACTCAGGTTTTCAGTCACCGCTCTGCATGTGTTCCCTGCAATGTGCTGCAAGTATTGATTTGGGGGATGCCGATAAATTTGAGCAAGCCGGTGAATCCTCAAATATGAAATCTGCAAACAATGAGTATTGATTATATCTTTTAAATGAAACCCAATGGAAACAATTACATTTTATTGACTCCTACGTAGATAGTCCTGCTGGTCCAAGGCTCTCAGTATGAGGCTTATTTGTTGTTTATTAGAAAAAGATGAACTCTGGCCCGTTTGGCTCAGTGGTTAGAGCGTCGGCCTGCGGACTGAAGGGTCCCGGGTTCGATTCCGGCCGGAGGCACATGCCTCAGAGGCAGGCTCCATCCCCTGCCCTGGTCGGGGGCGTGTGGGAGGTGGCCAGTAGATGTGTCTCTCTCACATCGATGTTTCTCTCTCTCTTTTTCTCCCTTCCACTCTCTGAAAAAATCAAATCAAATCTTTAAAAAACAAAAGAAGATGAAGTTAGGTGTTAGAGATCTATTAGCTCTGAACTGGGAGTTTCTCCTTAATCAGAAGAAGTGGAAGAAAATGAAACTGAAAATAATTTTCGCATCATGTGATTCACTCTTAGCTTTAGATTTATGTACCACGTGCAATAATTCTGCGAACCCTTTCAATCACCGTAAGTATTATGTGTGGATATTTGGAGGACGCCAAGGCTACAAACTCCCCTTTTAGGAAGCACTGTGCTAGAATCAAAATCGGCCGCATGCCCCGAACCTCAGGTTTCCCTCGAAGTTGTGGCAGGAAAAAAGGGCTCTCCTCCCTCCCCAGGCTCTGGCCACCAGGTCGCAGCTAACTCACCCTCGCTGGCCGCTCACGGGAGCACTGCGCTTACTTTGCATTCCTTTCCAGCTCCTGAGATAAACTCTTTACTTTCGAGGTGTGCCGGAGACAGAGGCAGATCATGGGAGTTCAACTGGTTGACCCTGTCTCCCCTATGTGGCTAATAATTTTTTCCATGCTTCAAAGAAGCCAGAGAAAGAAATATTGCTCCCCTTTCAAAATGTGCTTCGGAAATCATTTCATTCCCTTGTTTTCTTTTGCTGAGTTCAAGAGCTGAGTCTGAACTGGGCAGAAGAAAGTCATGTTTGCCATCAGTTTCTCTATGGGTGGGAAGGGACCATCTCTGGACTTGATTCCTGTCTTACAGCCCAGGAACATTTTCCTTCCGCTTCTATTTGCCCCCAGCTGCTTTATGTTAGGATCTTGTATAATACAGTACTCCATTCATACAGACAATAAGCCTGAATGAGAGAAAGAGATGTAAAGTGCTAGTTGTGGTAAACAGAGCCACACAGGCACTGACTTTTTATGATCAACATCACCGGTGTGGATCGTAAAATTAACAAAAGTTCAAAAACATGGACTGTAGGTTCAGATTTGTCAAGTACTGAAAGTCCAAGCAAGTCATTTAGTCACATAGCCATGGTCTTGTCCAGGCCTATGTGCCAAGTCATGGCGGTTCACTGCAAAGACGTCTCATCTCGGTTCATGAGGGAATTCTGGTCCTGCCAGTTATCACGAGAGTGACAGTGGGGAACGTCTTCAGTCTCTTTGCTTCTCAGTTTTCATAAAATAAGAGTAATAACTACTTAAGAGGACCATTGTAAGTATTAAATTAAGTTTTTAGGTTCAGTGAGAGCACAGGGCACCTAGAAAATCTCTAGTCCCCAAGAGATTCCTTTTAATTAAGCCTCAGATTTATCATCAATAATGGGAAACATTTACCATTTGGAGGGACGTGGTATAAAGAATGGTAAGGAAGGAGGCTTTAGCAGTCAATAGGCTTGGGTTCCAATCTCTCTTCTGCTGCCTACTATATTAATGAACTTGATGCAAAACTCAGGTCCTCCCTCCCCTTTATAAAATGATTATGAAGCAGACTTCCCAAGAAGTTGTGATGATTAAAGTCTGTAAAGCACTTAATGCCTGAAACTGTGCAAGGGCTCAATAAATGGTTGTTTTTATTTTAACTTATTTATTATGCCATTAATTGTTAAAACACACTAAAGCTTGTCAATCAAAGAATCATAAACCCTTAAGGTTGGAAGGACCTAGAAGATGATCTAGCCCACTATGTACTGAGCCTGAATGACCATAAGGATAGCCCAGGCAAATACCTGCCTTGTTTCCATCTCAGTGCCTCCAGTCAATCCACAGGACACTAACTCTACTGAGGCAGCCCATCCAGTGGTCTCAAAGCTTCATTTGTTAAGAAGTTCACAATTCAGTCACTATTCTGTCATGATATGTCTTTCACCCATAGGCCCTGGTTCTGCTCCTCAATACAAACAGCCCATCTTAACATCATGTAGGACTTGAAGACTATTGGCCCACCCTGTGGCTGTTGTGAGTTAGGGGCTAGGATTTTGGCCAGACAGACATGGTTTAAATCCAAGGCATCCTCTACTCTTAACTGTGTGATGTTAAAAATCATTATGCAACTCATTAAATCTGTTTCATCAGTTTTACTACAGGGACGTGTGCGTGCACACACACACAGAAACACACTCACACAGCTCCTCCTCAGACCAAGTTGTGGGAATTAAAGGAAATGGTGCAGTCCAAGTTCCTGGGACAGTGCCTCACACAAACCAAGTATTTGCTAAGTTGTATCCATGTGTTAACCATTGTTATAATAACATACATCTAATCTTCTCCCCAGTCTCCTTTGTTCCAGATCGCATATCTCCCTGATTTGTAGTTTGCTCTCTCACTCTCCCAGATTCTCTTTCCTTCTAAAATCCTGATTCAGAACGAGTCTTTGTATTTCAAACAATCTGACTAGAACAGAAGAAAAGCTACCTCTCTCCTTCAGAGGTCTAACATCACCTTACTTTCATCAGAGTGAAGACAGGCTGCAGATGAATATTGTATTTACAATCAACTAATCACCCACGGCTTTTTAAAATGTGTTCTTTAACTCCACTTACTAAAACACATTTCATCCAATTCAACAGGGTGAAGAGACAAAGGCCAAGGCAGATTCTGTTACTTGCTCAAGGTCATGCTAAGGTTGGGCCAAGGTTTCGGGCGCAGAAAGCAGGTCTGCCAAAGCCCAGACCACTGCCGCTTATAGCCAAGTGCTCTGCCTCTCACGCGCAGTTCCACAGGGATTGCTTTAACAGTTTTAAATTCTTCTGCTTTCATCTCACCTCTGGGACCCAAAGGCCATTCTCCGTGTGAGAAGAGGGATGGATTCGAGGAGCGAGAATGTGGCCCAAGTGAGTAGGAAGTGGCTTTTCTCTTCCTGGAGGCAAGTAGCTTTCACAGGGGTGACTGCAATGACCGATGTCTCCTGCAAACTCATTGACCCTCACTGTCTCCGGGCCAGTGGCCAGACAGCCCACAGAGGCCCTGCCCCAAGGGGTGGAGGAACAAGGCAGCGAGACTTCTGGATCTCTTTCCTCTCTTACATGCCCCTTCATTACCCTCCATCCAAGGCCCCTGGATGCCTTCAATGCCTCTACTTTCTCCCTCCATCAGCAGTCCTTCCCCCCAAATAAAGCATCATGGGCTTCCCCTCCAGATTGTCTAACAGCTGCTCCTGGTAAGTACTCAAGCAGCAGAGTGTCTATAGGAAATGAAGCATGACTGGCAGCTGGCCGCGGTTATTGCAGAGAAATAGAGACACAAAGTTCTTCAGTGGAAACTCAGAGGGAGAATTTTGAGTTCAGCAGGGGAAGGGAGGGCAATAGGATACAAGGGGCAGAGGTCAGATTCAAGGAGTAGAATACCAGAGACCTATATGGTAATTTCAAATCATTCTGATCATCAGATTTTTTAAAAATAAAGATTTGTGGATTTCAAAAAAAAAAAAAAAAGGGAAAATTATCACAAATAAAGAGGGATATTACATAGTGATAAAGAGGTCAATTCCCCAAGAAGAAATAACAATCGTAAGTGTGTATGCACCTAACAATAGAGCCAAGTACAAACAAGAGTTGAAATTCATGAGGCAAAAACTGAAGGAACTGGAAGGAGTAACAGATATATCCACCATGATAATTGAGAAAGTCAATACTGCTTTTATCAGTAATTGGTAGATCAAGCAGATAGAAAATCAGTAAGCATATAGTTGACCTGGACAGTACAATCAATCAACTTTATCTAACTGGCATTTATAGAATATTCCATTAACAACAGCAGAATACATGTTCTTCTCAAGCTCACAGGGAACATTCACCAAGATACCACATTCTGGGCCATAACACATACATTGCAAAATTAAAAGAACAGAAATAATACAAAGCATGCCCTCTGACTACAATGGAATTAAACAAGAAATCAATATCTGAAAGATAAAGGTGGAATTCTTGAATATTTTCAGATTAAACAGCATATTTTTAATAGCACATTTGTCAAAGGTGATGTCACAAGAGAAATTTTAAAACATTTTTAACTAAATAAATTTTGAAATACAACTGTTTAAAATATGTGGGATGCAAAGAAAGCAGTGTTAAGAATAAAATACACAGCATTAAATATATATAGGGTGTCCCAAAAAAGTGTATACACACTTTAACAGTTCAATTTTGAAAATGAAATGTATTTTAATAAACACTGCCTTTATAATTATTCAAAGTATGTGTATACATTTTGGGGGGACAGCCTATATTTTAGAAAGGAAGAAAGATCTAAAATCAAAAACATAATCTTCCACCTCAGGAAAATAGAGAAGTAAAAGCAAATTAAGTCTGAAACAAGTAGAATAAAGTAATTAATATAAATAAGAGCAAAAATCTATGAATTTGAAAACAATAAAGAAAATCAATGCAACCAAAAACTATTTATTTGAAAAGATCAATAAAATTAATAAACATCTAGCCAGGCTAACTACCCCGAGGAAGAAAAGGCACAGATCACAAATATCAGAAATGTAAGTTGGGCCATCACTGCCAATACTTTAGACATTAAAAGGATAACAAAGGAGAAGCATAAAAAAACAACATGCCCACAAATTTGATAACCTACATGAAATTTACAAAGCCATGAAAGGACTCAATACTAAAATCCATGCAAGAAAAAAGTAATCTGAATATAACTACACATATTCAAAATTGAATTAATAATTAATAAGTTTCTCCCAAAATCACCAGGCCAAGATGGTTTTACAGGTGAATTCTACTAAACATTTAAAAAAACCAATAATACTGATTCTCCACAATCTCTTCCGGAAAATAGAAGCAGAGAGATATTTCTTAATTCGGTCTACGAGGTTAGCATTACCCTAATAAGACCAGATAAAGACAAGAAAGGAAAACAACAGACCAATATTGCTTATGAACATAGATGAAAAATTCCCCAATAAAATATTATCAACCAAATCTAGTAATGTGTATAAAGAATTAAGCAATACCACTAAATGGGATTTATCCCAGGTAGGCAAGGCTGTTCCCAAAACTAATCAATGTTTTCCACTAATCAGCAAGCCAAAGAAGACAAATCCATGATCACGCTATCTAAAGCAGAAAAAGCATTTGACAGTTCCCAACACCATCAGGATACTCTCAGAAAACTAAGAATAGGGAACAGTCTTCAACTTGATAAAGAATATCTACAGTAAAAAAACAAACAAGAAACAGCTAAAGCTTAAATTATACCAAACGGTCAGAAACTACACAGTTTCCTCTTAGATCAGAACAGGGCAAGGATGATGTCATACTCTGTCACTGCAAATACGATATCCCAAAATACGCTGATCTGTTAGTCTTATATACAGTATCAATTGTTTTTAAATCCTCTCCCAAGGATATTTTTTTCCATTGTTTTTCAGAGAGAGAGAGAGAGAAACATTGATGTGAGAGACACATTGGTTGGTTGCCTCCTGCATGCGGCCCAACTGGGGCTGGGGTTGGAGTCTGCAACCAAGGTAGGTGCCCTTGGTTGGAATCGAACCCAGGACCCTTCAGTCTGTGGGCTGATGCTCTAACCACTGAGCAAAACTGGCTAGGGCTATAGTATCAATTTTTTAATGTAAATCTGTAATTTTGATATAAAATCCCATGCCTTTTCTGAAACCTTACAGTTTATATATTTGGGATCATACTTAACAAGACTCTCTCTACCACAAGGTCATAATTCTCTGAGACTGTGAATTATTGGTCACATACACATTTTTTCTTTTATATATATCCTTGATCCATTCATACTGTGTAAGGCAGAGGTTTAACATTGTTTTTCCCCAGGTAGTGACCCATTTTTTCTAACATCATCTTATTAAATGATTTGTCCTTCCCCCATTGGCTTTTAGTACCATCTCCATCAAACACTGAATTGCTACATATAAATGGGTCAGGTTTAAGCTCTTTATACTCTTTATCAAGAATCTTCAAATTCTTTTCCTTCCCTAGTCTGTTTGACCTTTGCTATTTAAATCCATCACTTTTTATAACTATGATTTTTGTCTTCATGTCTGATTGGAACAATCTTCCTTCTTTGCTTTTCTTTTGCAAAGTTTACTTAGGTTTTTGTGCAAGTTTTATTTTTCTATGTACATTTTAGAAAATTTGTCAAAGTCTTCACAATTTTTAAAGTAAATGTTAAACTTTCTAGGTACTTCTGGATTGTAGACAATTTTACAAATGCCATTCAGCATCTCTTTAGGGCTTGGGAAAACTGGATAACAAGTAGGGGTCACTTGCCACGGGCCAGATACTGCACAGAATGCTTCACATGCCTTATTGCAGAGATTTCTCACAGAAACTCCATGAGAACTGCATGTTATTAGCCCTGCTTTATGTAGGACATACAGAAAAGTTAAGGGAATTTACCAAGGTCTCTTTCTTAGAAAACATCACAAGATTCAGCCCAATCAGTCTGGCTCTGGAGCAAGTTCATAGCCATATATTGTTTTGAGGTAATTAGAAAATTGGACCTTGAAACCCTGTAGAGTTGGTTCCATTTCCTCCAGGAAGCCAGTCATCAGCACTTCCAGACTCTCTTCTCCCTAATGGAAGCCATAGCTTCCTCTTGAACTCCTATGACTCTTTGGGCCTTTGTGTTGCCAGCATGAAGAACTGGAATATTTACTTGCACAGCAACTTTGGGATAAACAGAATAACATCTCCCCCCACCCCATCCAGATGTTATTTGGCTCTGTGTGAATTTGACATGCAGTTCAGTGGGAGGATTATTAATGTTTAAACCACATGAGTATTAAGAGGGTAAGAAGAAAGAAGACATGGTTGCCCCAAGCATAACAGCTTATCCATCTTTAGGAATCTGATTATGGCTAGTCACAGACATGCTTCTCTGTGGCCCATTCCTAACCCATGGAGGACATGCCCTCATTCTCCTACATCTTGTGGCTCCCTGAACGTTTGGCTTCAGATGACACCACTGTGTCCAAATGGGGACATTACCTCTGCCTCCCATCCCGTTCCTCTTCTCTGTGGGACAACATTATAGACTTTGTGCTGGTAGCAATGATAGCTGACATTTTTATTAATTTAAAATTGGTGTTTTACTTCTGTAACATCCAATATCAACAATGTATTTCATTATTTTCATTAAGCTCTCTAAGGAAAAATAAAAAATTAGTAGCTAAAGTTAGGATCCATAAAGTCTTCTGTGGCCTCATTTCAGCAGCCCACCAATTCATGAGGAGTTGACTCTTAACACTGTAGAACATGTGCTTGTGTTTAGGTCTTACCTTCTGCCAGACTGTGAGCTGCACCAGTTCCCATGGAGGTTTGTCTCTACTTCGTACATGATCAGCTAACTCAAATTCAGCCTTCCTGACATCTAAAGAATATTAATAAAATAAAGAAATTTTATTTAATTTTATAACATTAATTTGTATAATTGATATATAAATTAATAAAAATAATTTATAAATTAATGATATAATTGATATTAAAATAATAAAACAAAATATGAATTGAATTGAGCAAAAGATAAACTCGTAATTACTGTAGGATTTTAAGTTGGTGTCCCAAAAAAATGTATACACACTTTAACAGCTGATAGCTTAAATTTGAAAATGAAATTGGTTTTTTTAATATACCTTTATTGATTTCAGAGAGAGGAAGGGAGAGGGAGAGAGAGAGATAGAAACATCAATGATGAGAGTCATTGATCGGCTGCCTCCTGCAGGCCCCTGCCTGGGGATCGAGTCTGCAACCCAGGCATGTGCCCTGACCTGGAATCCAACGGTGATCTCCTGGATCCTAGGTTGATGCTCAACCGCTAAGCCATGCCCAGCCAGGCAAAATGAATTTTAATGAACACTGCCTTTATAATTATTCATAGTTTGTGTATACATCTTTGGGGAATATATATATAAAACACACATTTCTGAAAAATATGATTAATCATATAAAAATCCATAGAAATGTTTCAAAATGAAATAGTGGCTACCTCTGGACGGTGGAGTCATAGTGACTTATTTTTTATACACTGATTTATTTTTTATACACTTATTTATTTTTCAAATTTTATACATCAAACGTTAATGTAGAGATGGCTAACTGTTCACCAAACTACAAGGCTACTTAGCAGAAACTATATTTCCCAGGCCCCCATGTGTCTGGATAGGGTCATGTGACTCCATGCTTGCCCTGAAAGCAAAAGGATGGAACACATGAACACATGTAGCATTAGTCCTGAGAGTTAAAGAAGCAGGTGTGCCTGTTCTATCCACTGTTTCCTTTAGAGGGAACCTTGAGGTCCTAAAAGATGTCAGAGTAACACAATGGAAAGAACCTGTGTCTCCAAGTTACGACTTGGAAGCTGCCTGCTAAAAAGGAACATCTACATTGGCAGATTATCTAGGCCAAAAATAAGCTTCTATCAGTAATCAACTTCCTTTTCCTGAGTCCTCCGAGGAATTGAACATTTAGACAGGTAATATTTAGGGAGTTGATGCTGGGAGCAAGGCTGAGAGGTCAGGGAAGTGAGTCAGAAGGGCAAAAAGGATTACAAGGATGCTTTACTGAGTTGACCGTCGCTGCAGACAGCTGGTGCTCAGCCCCACCAGGACGTGCTCCTCTCAGAACTATCTGCCTATGGGACAGGGGGAGAAGGCAGTCAGGCATCTGTTCCCAGCTCCTGCTGGTCAAGGGCTGATCCTCTGCACATGGACTCTGGCTTCCAGGTTGTACATGTTCCCAGGTAAAATACCTCATGTAACTGTTTCTTGATATGTAGTCAGAGAACCACTGGGGCAAAAGCTAGAGATGTCTAATGCATGTTTGAGACAAGGTACGGCTGGGTCCCACCTGACATGGCTGGAATAAGAAGTGAGGCCCAAAGGATCCAAAGTGGTGCTCAGAGGGGTTTCTTAGTCACTGAAAATGTGCGTATGATTGACTTATCACGGTATCTACGGTACCTTAACTAGGATAAGCTCTATTACCCTTGTAATCAGAAAACTTCACACATGCACACACACACACACACACGCACCCTTTTTTGTTTGGTTCTGTAAACCAGCTGAGAATCCTTCTTACACTTACCTCCTTTGATTCACGTTGGAAGCACAACTGCCAAGTGAGATGTGCTATGCATCTCAGTTGCACTTCATTGCTTTCTCAACTCTTCGACCACCAAAGCCCATCAATCCCACATCTGCCGCCCTTGCTTCAGCTGGGGCCTTTTCCAGCCCATGCCTCAAATATTGCTAGAGGCTCCAATATGCCCTACTTGTTGTTTATATCTAAAATTAAATTGGAATGTGGTAAAACTCTGTTGAAAGCTCACTTCAAGGGCTCTACATGAGGAATTCTACATGCTCCATTATCCAGCCCCAACGCGTATCTCTGGGCTGCGCCGCACCTGAGGCAGACAATAGCAATCCTCAGGAAATGCGAGTCCCTCCAGGCCACTCTGATTTTGAACATGCCTCTCTATACGGGGAACACTGCCCTTCATTCTCACCTAGCACAGGAGTTGGTCAATTACAGCCCTTAAGCCAAATCCCATCCTACCATCCATGAACTAAGAATGTTTTTCTACCTTTACAAATAATTGAAAAAAATTTAAGATAATATTTTGTGACACAGGAAAATCACGTGAGATTCAAATTTCATTGACACAGGCCTTTGGGGAACAGATCCTTCATGTTTATTCAGTGATAGGTTGCCAGTGGCTACTGTGGTGCTACCGAGGCAGAGCTGAGTGGTTGCCACAGAGACCTGTAGCACAGGAAGCCTAAAGTATTTATTACCTGTCTTTTTACAGAAAAAAAGAACGTCTCCCCCCTCTCCCCCCGCAAACCCTGCCCATGAAGGGCCATTCTACATCCCTGTTCCTACAATATGTATTCTTTATATTTAAGAAAGAGCACTGTTCCCACCTAATGTAAACTGTGCCGTTCCATGTCTTCTCCCCACTGCTACCCCATTGCCTTCTTGGGGGCCACAGCGACGCCTTATTTATCTCTGATGATCCCCTGCCCGCCAGCGTGGTCCAGGGGCTCAGTCAACCCTGCACGCCCTGCTCCCAGAGGCCCTGCTTCCTTTTCTGGAACCCGGTGGCTCAGAGCACAGGCTGTGCAGTTGGCCTGCCTGAGTTTGATGCCGGGTCCAGCCTGTAAAGCTGCGCGATGGTGGGCAGGCCTCCGTGTCCCCATTTCAGAACCAAAGATATTAATAATAGTAACTGCTGTGGGAATTACATGCACCAACACAGGCAAAGGGCAGGCACACAGCACATCTGCAGCTGCTGGTATCTATTATTACGATGACCACATGTTTCTTAAAGCTTCAGTGAAGCCCTGGGGTCTTCCGGGAGACCCTGCCGACCAGACAGCACCCCCCGCGCACGCAGCTCCACGGCATCACTCGTATTGGGCTGTGTAGCTAGTTTAACGCGCTCACGTGCTGGTAAGTAAAACGGCGTGCTCGCTGAGGCAAGGGGCAAACAAGCCTGAAAGAGTGATCTTTTCATTTTATCCAAGAATCTCCCAACCTTGCGCTGCTTACACCTCTCTGCCCGCTGGGCTTGTTTTCCTTTCCGCTCCTGTTTTTTTCTGCCGTCCCCGTGTCCCCGGCTGCTGTCCCCGCTGGTGATGGCTTTGGTCTGCCCTTTCGCCCTCCGCCTGGTTTCAGTGCCGCCCGGGCCCTGTCTTCACTCCTTTCTCAGCACTTTCCCCTCCTCGTCTGCCTTAGCTTGCATTCCTCCCTTTCTCTTCCTCTTTATTGCCTGGCTCTTCTTTCTTATTTTTCCTCTCATTTTTTTTGGTCTTATATCCCTTCCCTTATTTCTTGAATTAAAAGCTTTCCTCTCTTTATGCGTTTCATTCCCGCCACCCTCTTTTCCTCTCATGGGGTTCCAGTCGTCTCCCTGGTAGATCCCTGGTTTTTCTTTTTTCTTTTTTTTTGCATCTTCCCACTTTCTGCCTCTCATGCCACCTACGCTGGGTCCCCTCCCACCCAGGGTCCGGGGGGTAGAAGCTGCGCTGCCCCCAGACCCCTGGGCTGGTGGGTCAGCGAGAGGCTCTGAGCCCGGCCGGGGAAGCACACGAGCTGCAGGTCAGAGCCCGGTGCTTGGGGCGCATCTCGGGCGCTTGGGGCGCATCTCGGGCACTTGGGGCGCATCTCTCCGGGCAGAAAGCAGGGTGGCCAGGAAGCCGGAGGCGGCGCGTAATGGGGTGGAAACAAACGGCGAGAGAAAATGGGACAGAAAACAGCCGCGCTCACAAGAGAATTCGGTTGGAACGAGGTTGTCCTCAGATCAGCTGGGGGGAGAAAATAGAAAAAACGAGCCCGTTAGGGTGACTCCTTTGTCACAACCAGGAGCTGTTTATTCTCAGCTCTGCTTCTTTGTTCTTTCCTAACCGTCCTGCTGACTCCGCTCGCCAGGCTGTGCTCTCCCCACCCTGCCCCATGGCCCTTCGCTGACTTGTGCTCTGGGGCTCTGGGGCCTGGCCAGGGGCTGGGGAAGAAACCATGTGACACGGTGGTCAGAGTGCGGATTCCAGAGTCACAGAGGACTTGGAATTTGGCTCTAAAAATCCAGTTCTTTCTGGTATATAAGAGTGGTGTAAAATTACCCCTTCCTATCCCCCGGCCCAGGCCTTGGAACAGATTAACGAGGGCCACAATCCTATGTCTTCTCTTACTAGTTTGGTGATCTTGGCAAAAAAAATAAAAAATAAAAATAAATTTCTCTGGTCCCATTTATCTTTATTACAGGAATAATAACACAACCCTCCTCACCCTCACAGATACGGTTGATGTGAAGATTAAATGAGATCATTGAGGTCAAGTGCCAGGTATAGGGCCTGGTGCATAGTCAGGCTCTATCAGCATTTGTTGGCTTACAATTAATATTTTAATAGGCTGCTCCATCGCTCTCTCCCAATGCGCTGGGATCAGCCTTCCTAGATCCCCTGCTCTCTGCCCAGCCTTCTCACTATAGACAGGAGCTCCTCGCCCTGTACAGCTCCCCTCCTAATTGAGGCCAGCTTCCTGGGGAAGGCCATGATTTGCTAGGCAACATGATCTGTATCCTGGCAGACTCCACAACTGCATTCAGTCCCACCCACCCATCCCCACACCCTCCTTTCCTCATGGTTCCTGCTGGTGAAAACAGAAGGAAAAGGTTGAACCATCTCCCAGGAGAAGAGCCCACCCCATGAACTCACCACTGCCAGCTTAAATAGATACCCACAATTAAAAATACATCAAACAAACTCCCCACACTGGATGAGTTCGGCTCTCAGTGACAGTCTCATCACAAAAATCTTTTCTCTCTATCTCTCCCCACTCCACCTCCAACTTCACCCCCTCCCCAGCCTGCCCTTTGGAAATGCTCTTTACACCCACCCCATGCTTTTAACCCTGATATTATGAAAGTGCAACCCAGCAGGAAATTTCCAAAGATAATTTTACTGATTCCTCCGAAATGCTTCATTTCAACACAATGGGGCAGCCAGCCTGTGAACCAAAGGGGGACAGTGAGATTTACCCGACACTCTGCGAACCTGGGACGATGAAGCCACTCATCTGCAGGTTGACGCCTGCAGGTCTCTTAGCTACACTTTACCTCCGTGTCCTAGACTGCACAATGCCGTGGATCCCTGCGGCGGCTTCTGTCTCTAGCGTTCACAATTTCCAGCTCTGGTTAATAGAGATATCTGCAGAGCCTTTCTTTCTGCTCTGTGTATCCATTACATGGATAACAGAATAGCTTTTTGGAAAATTAGCACCACTTTTGTCCTGTTTCCTCAGATCATGACCTGCAAATTCCCAAAGCATGGGAGTCTATAGAGGGCTGTGGAGAACCACCTTCCTGAAGGCAGGAAATAGCAATGGGCTTGTGTGACAGTGAAGTAGGGATGCTCGCTCCAATGCCAAGACATCACATTTTGACAAGAAAAACACTGGGTACCACTCCTTTAGATCGGAATTCTTTTTAAAAATCTGAAAAAATGTTTATATAGAGGTAAAATTAAAGATAAAGAGGAAACAATGAGTTTATAACAATTCTGGTTCTTGTGATACTCTATCAAGGAGCCAAAAGTAACCCAATATCAGCAGGGAGGAGGGTCTCACTGTGGTGTCTGTTGTGTTCTAGTTGTTTAAGCTAGGGGTTGTGGTTTCATTGGGTGGGCTGCTTCTCAGATTTTGGAAAGTAGATGCCCGTTGTAATGCTGACCCCACACGCCAAATGTATCTGTGGTCAGGAAACAGTGAGCAATGGAAGGAACGACCTCCTAGTAAATGAAGAGACTTGATGATGACACAGAATTTTAAATCCTAGAAGGAAAAAGACATTCAAGGAAATACTGGGAAGCCACGGGAGAGGGAGGGAGTTGCCAGTGAAATTCAGGAAACGAAGGAAATAGAAGAGTGATGCTGCAAGGTGAAAACTGTGGTGTAAGAGGAAGGACCCTTGCATGGGGAATAAAGAGACCTGGCGTCTAAGGGAAAGGGTACCCCACCACCTTGTGATGCTGTGAGCCTCGCAAACCTCAGTAGGTGCCTATGGTAAAATAGGGAAGCAAATCGCCTGTCCTACCCTTTCTATCATAAAAAGTTACCGTGAAAATGAAACAAAACGAGAGCGATGAAAATCATCTGTTAACCGTACACATGTAAGGGACATTTTTATTATAAAATATTATTCCTGAAACGGTGGTGATCCTAAGCTCATTATAGAGCGGAGTATCCCAGAGAGCGAGGCCCCCAGGTCTTTGGATAAAACGACAGCCTGTGAGTCTTCTTAAATGTCTCCATGCAGTAGCCCTCCTCTTGCCTGAGAAGAAGACTTGGAGGGTTAAAACCATTCTGGGACAGGATGTGCAACAACAGAGAGACCTAAAGCCCTCCCTCTATTTATCTTGCTTGGTAGGAAGAAGGGTGGGTTTGTTCTATAAGCAAGTGGGGCTATGAGCATCCTGCTTGTCTTCGGTGCCAGCCTTGAGCCTTTCCCGATCGGTGGAAGCATGGCCCTTTTTTCCATCAACAGTACAGCAATTCTTACATTAACACAGTTGTACTGTGGGAAATACCATTTGAAGTCATGCTGTCCTGTAATCTCTGTTCTCACCCCCAGTGGGAGCCTGGATAACCACCTTAAATAGCATCACCTTATGCATTTTATTTCTCACTGCTGATTGGACTGAACAGAAGCACCTGAGCAAAATGGACCCAATCCCAATTCCTTCCTGGGAGTGTGGGAGATATAGAAATTTAGAGAGAACGGATCTCTAATAAGCCCATATTCTTTCAATCATGTGGGCATCTTTTTCTTTCCCTTTCTGAGTGGACTGGAAAAGTAAAGGAAGCTCTGGGCTGGCGCAAGACAAAACAGACCAAGACATAATTAAGATGGTTTCCCCCATCTGAGCCCCACTTTATGCCAAGTCTCGGTTGCATCTTTGCCTCGAGGACCCATGAATCTCTCTTATGCTAGTAATGGGGTTTATTTTCATTTTAAATTGCCTGGAGGTAGCTGCTGCAGTTCGAAACCAACAACATAATTTCTTCAGAAATTCGCACTGACTGTGTGAGAAGAGCTCTCAGGCTGGGAGCTGAGCAGCATGAGTTCTCGCCCTCCATCCTCGCATGATTCTTATGTGATTGTCGGCAAGTTGCTTACCTTTTCCTGAACCTCAGTTTCATCACTTATAATCAGCAAAAATAACCTGAGCTACCTTGACAGCTGGCTGGGATTAATGGATCTAGAAGAGTTTTATGAATTATGCAAATGTGAAAGATTATTATAAAATATGTGTATTTAAGCGATTTGTTCTAAAATGGGTCTCTTGTCTAAATCAGAGGCCCTCTAGCTTCAGGTGCTAAATTATATTTTGGGTATTATTCTGTAGAACAGCTAAGCTAGTTTACACATACACTCCTTCTTTAAAATGCCCCACGTTTTCCTGTCATTGTTTATTCCCACGCTATCCCTCCCTTCTGCACTGGTATCTCCAGCAACTTTCTCACTCCTGCCATAACCACTGCATCTCCTTTGACCAACGCCAGTCTATCGCAGATAGAGATTATGTCTCCATCTTCTAGACCCCCTTATAGATAACTATGTATTCTGTTTGTACTAGACACCTGTTTACTGAATTCAGTATTTTGAACACAATGATTTATCAACTTCTACCTGTCCCTATTATTAAGTGCTTCATCCCACTTTGGGGTTGGGTCTAAGCCGAGAAGGCGGGGTGGGCAATGTCCCCACCTACACTCAGATGTTGTATAGACGTGCAGGTGGCAATGGTGAGGAGAGAGAACTGTGTGGATCACGGGCTGTAGCCCATCTTCACAGCAGCTTGCTCTGTAATATTGCTCCTTCCTAGATGTAATAAAGATTTTATGCATCACATTTAGTTCTGTCTCACTTCATTTGCTGTGTTAAATACATTTCATTTTCATTTATTCTAGTGTGTCTACAGGCAAAAGTGTTTAGAATTGGAAAAGCCCATTCGGTAAACATAACTTCCAGCAGTGGCAGGGTCCATGGTACAAGGCACATGACTGAGTGCTGCTACCTGGCAATACCTTCATCTCCTCTGGATTCTGAATGAAGGAGACTTCAGAAATAAGGGAACACATGTTTCTTCTTTGAAGTAGAATTTCCTGCTAAGTCAGGAATGGGAAAGCCATGTGATGCAGACTGCCTCTCTCAGTGCCCAAAGGAGATATTTATAATCACATAGAACATGTGCTTATGATGTCTTGGAGGACATCTATACATATCTTTCCAGGCAACCATCACAAATCATTTGGAGCTGATTTCCTAGATACAGTGTGTTGCCATCTCTTCTCAGTGGTTTCCATTTCACAGTGTGGGTATGCTTGTTGCCTCCCAATATCCATGTTTCCTCTCCTCCACTATTGAGGAGCCATGAGCTTAGGGGAGATTAAGAGCCCCAGCTTTTGTGCTATTCATAACTGATCTAACCCAATAAGGAGCCATTCCCTCATTGCTACAGGGATTCATTTGGGTAACAAAGACATTCCATGCCTAGGGCCAGTGGTATTGATTTAGGAAAGGACATGGGACTGAAGTTGGGTATGAGTCATGGAAGATTTTCCAAGGGCTTTTGAGAAATAGTTCCCTTGATCTTCTGACAGAACTACCCCAAACCATCCCTCTACCTCTTCCTGAGCAATGTGGTATGAGAAACACCTTAATAATTTTGACTCCAGGAGTGAAGTCGGCCTTATAATGAAGCCGAAACTGCCACAAAAGGGGGCAGAGCAGACAGATGGAAAGAACCTACTTACTTTTAGAAATCTCTGAGCCACTGTGTCAAAACCACCTAAAGAGCTTCCTTCTGGATTTTCACTTTATGAACTCATAAATCCCCTTTTGACATTTGGGTCACGTGGAGAGGAAGTATCTGTTACTAAAAGCCAGACTCAGCCCTAGCCGGCTTGACTCAGTGGTTAGTGTCAGCCAATGGACTGGAGGGTCCCCGGTTCGATTTCAGCCAAGGGCAAGTACCTGGATCCCCGGCCCCATGTGGGAGGCAACCAATCGATGTGTCTCTCTTGCATGGATGTTTCTCTCTCTCTCTTTCTCCCTTCTACTCTCTCTGAAAAGCAATGAAAAAAATATCCTCTGGTGAGGATTTAAAAAAATAATAAAATAAAAGCCAGACTCAAAGGCACATCCAGCCTTGGACTTCGGGAAGCTCTGCTCCACTCACTACCAGCTCTCCACACGAAGACCGACTCCAGCTCTCAGATCACTTAGGCCCTTGGTTTTCTTCACTGTTCTTACCGATCCGCTCACCCCCACAGACCTCTGCACCCCACAGCACCTGACTCATCTTCTCCACAGTTGATTTCCATTTGTTTCACTGCCCTGAACATGCCACAGCTCATTACTCCTTTTCATATTCTAATACTCACTAAGAATGTTCTTTAGAAACCAGTAGGCTATAGTGTCCTATAGGCTCCGATTTAAGTTTCCAAGTTGCAGCTGTCCACCTTGGAGTCCAACTGCCCGAGCTGGCAATCCATTCTTTTGCTTTTCTGTTTCGTGCATTATTTTAAATGAGTCTCAAAGAGTTTTTATAGTTGAATAGGACCCTGAGTGATGTAAATCTAAACCCCTGTAGATACTTACTAGGAAATTGGAGGTCTAGAGATGCTGAGTGACTTTCTCCATATCACATAATTGGGGATCTTAAAGAAGGGTTATATCCCAGGTGCCCTAACTCCCAGCCAGTGCCCACGTTCGGACCCTATGCCCACTTTTCTTCACAATGTATTTTAATGAAAGCTGCAGTTGCAAATATTCTGTGTAGAGCCTTGAGAATTGGCTGCTCTCAGGCAGAAAAGCAAGAGGAGGTAGAAATGCTGCCACTGTCATTCACCCACAAGACAAGGACCTGGTCAAGCATCCTGACAGGTTCAAGATCCTCCCATAATTCCCCAGATCAAGAACTTTGGAAACTGTCAGGTTGTCTG
This sequence comes from Miniopterus schreibersii, assembly GCF_964146895.1. NCBI lineage: Eukaryota > Metazoa > Chordata > Mammalia > Chiroptera > Miniopteridae > Miniopterus > Miniopterus schreibersii. The sequence continues at coordinate 13,630,895 of NC_138111.1, read as the reverse complement.
TGACAGCAGGGGCCGCCAGAGTGGCTTAGACTTTTAATCCAGTCAAATCCATTTTCAGATTGATAATTTGAAGTGAATTTTCTAAGAAACTGGTGAAAGAGTAACAAAGAAAATTTGAAAACCATCCGATCTTATTTCAGTCTTTAAATCCAAAGCTCTCCAAATATATTTAATATATTACTTGAGGCCACTGAGGCTCCTGGGGGCACTGCTGTCTCAGTGGTTAAACACTGTGACTTCTGGAGTCAGACCCCCTAATTTGCAGCCACCTCTGCCACTTACTGGCTTCACAACCCAGGATAGCAAGTTAAGCCCTCCAGGACTCAGTTTCTACTCTGCAAACTGGGGGTTAGGGTAGCACACACTTCCTAGGACTTTGGTGACCATTAAGTAAATTAACTTAGGCAAAATGCTTAGAACAGTGTCTAGCAAATAACATATTCTAAATAAGTAATTTCTATTAATGCCATCATCATTATGATCACCATCCTCACCATTATAATTATCAAGTGTAATTATTTTTTGTAGGAAAGAAGAGAAATATAAAAAAGAAAAAAAAAATGAGTGAAGGAAAAAAAGAGGCCAATAAGTGTGGCAACCCAAGAAAGAGACTTAAGAAGCAGAAAAGGTGAGGAAAGAGAGAAGGCAGAGAGGGAAGGAAGGACAGAGGGAGGGCTGGCTCACTTGTTCCATTCACGTATATTGGGAACTGATGTTTGTCCAAATACTGGTCTTATTCCAGCAATGAAACCCCTTCATGTAGTTTATAAGAAACATAAATACTAAATAAATGATTATAATTATATCTAGAATTATAACTTGCTGCAAAGGCTACATTATATGGTCAAGAAAGGCCTCTCTGTGAAAGAGACACTTACCAAGAGTTTTCTATAACCTAAATGGTATAACGCATATTTGCATACATTACATATTAATGCATATGGTTTTACATTCTTTCCTTTATTCATTTGTTAATTTTATAGCGGTTATATTCCATCCCTTCAGCATCATGCTCTGCATCACAGTCAGAAGGCTGTCCATTTGGTCAAGGAGCTCCTCACAGAGCAGGTGAAGGCATATAGGAATGAAGATCGTGCAGTGGGAGTTGTGAGGCAATACAAGAGGGGGGGAAATTCTTCCTGGAAGGTGGTAAGGAAAAGACTGGATAAAAATAGCATTTTTTCACCAATGACTATGACTCTTAACCAGCTTCTATGGCAATTCAGAGATGCCACCTCATCTGTGACACCATCTCACCCAGGAGAGAGGTCATGACCTAGATCCTGAGTATCTCTGCTCCATGAAAGTACATGACTTGGAGGGAGGGAAGGGAGGGGTGTTTCAGGGGAAATTGCCAGTAAGAGGACTGAGAATAGCACACTTGGTTTTTGCAGGCAGAACTTGACACAGTTAGTGACTAGCAAGGTCACGGAACTCTGCCATTAGCAAGAGCAATGTCGAGAGCTTTCCACTGTGCTGCGACCTATCATGACCAACCCACTGAGGCTCTCCTACCTCATTTGCTTTCTTTCAGTTTCTCAGCCAAATCACACCCACTCGCTTTCAGAGACTCACAAAGTCCCAGCTCTTCTAAAGCTGATGTCAGAAAAAGAGGCTGGCATATTTATTGTGGAATGGCATGACCATACTAGGCTCCTGGTGGGTGTCTGGACTAGAAGGGTGGGAGGGACTGAGGTTTAGTCATCTGGTTCCACACACAGGTGGGCTTCAGGGCCTGCAGGATTCCACAGGAATCTGGGCCTGGTTTCATAAGCATGTGCCCATGTGCATTTATGTAGGGAGAATTTGTGTCTTTGTCAAATTTTTCGAGGATCAGTGAGAATAACACGCTTACTAATTAAATCCTGACCATACAACTTTTACCTTTACAAACAAAGACCTAGTTTGACTAATAAATCTGGTCCTGTTTATAAATAAGCCCCCCCAAAAGAGAAATTATATACATTAATTATGTGAATTGGAGCCGTACAAAACACTTCATCCACATTATCACAGCTGACTATAAGAATATATGGGCTCGTTTTCCCCACAGCTACAGCTTTGGAAATACAGCAGAGAGGCTGAGCAATTTGATCAAAGTCACACAGTACAAGACAGAATTAAAACTAAAATCCAGATCTCCAAGATTTAGAATTAGACAGGGTGGGGCAAAAGTGGATTTACAGTTGTGAGTAGGAGAAACAGCATTTATTCTTATATTATTATTATTTATTATTTTATTATTTTCCATACGAACAACTGTAAACCTACTTTTGCCCCATCCTGTATTTTTAGGTGTCTTAACATTCTCTCATCTTCAAAGGATTAAACATAGAAGAAAACATGTTATATGGAGACTATAAAAAAGGTTTCAAGAATTCATATTAGTATCAAGATCTTTTTTCTCTCACTCAAATATGCTGCATTCTGTGAAGATATTCTATGTATTGATAAAGAGTTAATTTTAATGCAAAAATGTGGTATGACTATGAAGGTATAAACTTGAACGTGGCAATAAATTACCATTATGCTCCCCAGAAAGATGGCTAGCTTGGTGGGCTCTAAAAACTTGAAAGTACAAATCTGGCCAGAGGGGGCGCTCTCCGTGTGTCCCCCAAATACAAGGAGGTGTATTATAATGACAAAGAGGACTATCCAATACTCTGTTCTTGTCCTTCCTTTTTCCCTTCAGTTATTGACCTTGTTGTGAAATGGAAAGAGCATGGAATTCAGAAAGAAACAAGGTCACATTGGAATGCTGGGCCCATCATTTAACTGTGTTACTAATAAGAGGAATAAAAATATAATGCTTAACAGGCCTGCAGTAGCTGTGTTGTAAATGAGCTAAGAAGTGGATATTCATCATCTCATTTAATCTTCTGAGTTATACATCAGAGTTGCTCCTCTCACTATTTTCACTTTACACGTGGAAATGATGTTGAGAATTCACCAAGCATGTCCTGTGCATACACACACACACACACACACACACACACGCACGCACGCACAACTTATTCAAGGTGACATCACAATTCTGTGGCTGAAGACTCCATTCAAACCCATCCTTGGACAATTCCAAGTTTCAGGGACTTAAACCCACACGATGCATAGTTTCCCTTACTTTCTGGCTCTCTTCCTTGACATACCTTCTTCGGCTCCCAGTTTTGTTTTTTGTGTGTGTTTTTTTTTCATTTAAGACCAAGTCAAAAGGCTCAGCCACAGTTATCTTAGAATTTAGAATTCTAAATTGCCTTTAGCATTGTCTTTAGGATTAAACGGGATCCAGCATGCAGAGTGGCCGGGCAGGGAAGTGTGCTAACAAAAGGCTGCTCCCTTCCTGCCTCGAATCGAATCATCAACCTTCTCTCTCCTTGGCTCCCTCCCCTGGCCCCGCTCCCTCCTCCCCTGCCTGCCCCCTCCCTTGCTTGGGCGCAGATGGCAGCAAGACCCAGTGACGAGGGTCATCGTGACTGCTAGCTGTGTGTCTGGGGTCAAGTAATTTCTTCATTATCTTTCCTCATTGCCAACGCTTTAGTAGGAGAAAGTGTCCATTAGTAAACACCGATGCGGGCGGGCAGGGAGCGCAACCTGTCACAGCGCTGACATGAGGGCTGTCACTTCAGCAGAAGATCCCTGGCCGCCTGTTGAAAACAAAGACTGAATAAAAGAGTAACGTTGCTAGAAGGGCAAGCCAACACTCCTCAAGGAGGAATGGAAGCAAAGGAAGTTTCAGGCTGCGTTGTTTGGAGAAGCTGTGCGTGCAACTGTAGGAAACCCCCAGCTCTGAGACAAAATACAGCTTAAATCAATTTGCAGAGAAACCTGGAAAAGCAAAGGAAAAAAGATTGCCATAATACACGATGACTGCCGTGCGCGATGCTTAGGGCTCAAGCAGGATCCAGATGCAAACCCTGTTTCCGAGTTTACAGACTCCTAAAGTAGCACACCCTGGGCTTCAGAACACGGTTTTAGCGCTTGGAAAGTAGAATCCAGCTGCATGACCTTGAGTTGCCTATGTGAATCTCAGTTCCCCACTTGCAAAATGGAAATTTTAATGAAATACCATGGGACTGACGTGAAGGTTAGGAAAGCACGTGACATTGTCTCTAGCCCATGTCCATGCCCCCAACATCACTGATTTTTAAGAGGGATACGGTATTATCACACAACATTGTAAGACAGAAAATTCTAGGCATAAAAAGATAGCTTTTGAGATGGACTTGGGAGTTCAAAAAGTAGCATCTGTTTGCTTAGATCAGGAATTAGGAAATAAAGTGTAAATATTTATATCATTTATGGAAAAAAGGGTTATGATTTGGCTGTGCTAATTTTGTAAAGACATAGGCAGGGAGAAAGGTGAAGACAAAAGTGGGCAGCTGAGAAAGCTTGGAGCAGGAGTGACGAACAGGCGGCTGTTGCATTTGTCTGTAAGTAGAGGGTGTGGGGCTGGAGGGTGTTGGAGATAAGATGCTGAGAACGATTTGAATCAGACCCATAAAGGTCTTCGATGCTAAGCCTGTGAGTTAGGACTTCAATGTCTAGAAATAAACTTGCCAATGGTGGTCTTTTGAACAGGATGGAAATGTCCTTTCTTTTTATCAGGGCGTAGTTCCATCTCTGACCTTACGTTTGCACAGTGTGGTGCTTGAGAGCACTGGTTTGGATGTCTGGTGACCTGCTTTTGAGGCTCAGGTCACTGCAGAATTCAGTCCAGTTATTTCAGTTTTTCTGGTTCAGTTTCTTCATCAGTAAGCTGGGATGATTATGATCCCTAACTCACAGTAGTAGTAGCTGATGATCTAATGAGATAATACATTTCATCACTTAGGACAGAGCCTTGTATCCTCATTACCTAGTACCACGGTCAGTCAGTTCATCGCTAACGCTCAATCAGCGCTATAGATGTTGCTTAATAACTGATTGACCCGGGTGGCTGGTGATGCTGCTGCTTTATCAGTCTTTCTCCTACAGCTGACACCCAATATCCAATTTCATCTTTGACAGTGGATTTTGCTATGTCATGAACCTGTGTCTAAACTATCCTGGTATAAAATAGAATGGCTTTTGTAGACTGCCATGGAGATGTCACAGGAGGAAAGATAGAATAGCTGGGGCATCACAAGGAAGAGTGAGCGTGCTGAGAACTCAGGTCCAGGGTGGTCCCACCTAGGAATCAGAGCTCAGAGAAGCATCCGCCTTCCAAGAAAATCACTGGCTGGTTGGCTGGAGGAGGAGCACTCCCATTTGAAGTTTGGCTCAACTAGCCATGACTTTCCCTGCTGGTTTGTCCTAATTGAGTCTCAGAGACTGGACTGTGTTGAGTAATCTTGCAATTTTTATCCCCAAGCTACTGACGCTCTACTGACTCTCTATTACTTTCCATCAAACCAGCCTCCTGTGTTTCCAACCCCTAGAAGTACAGATATAGGCTGAACTTCATACTTTCCCAAGTTCCTGGTGCTGCAATGATTGGAGCTTCACAACAACTGCTGGAGTTCAGGTAGGATACATATTGCCTTCCTTGTAAGGAAATAAACAATAAGGAGAGAAAACGACTTGCTGCGAGTCCCACACCCAGCCAGCAGCAGCGCTGGCCTGGCGCTCTGTGGTGTCCTGCCTGGCTATACAGAGTCCCACCCTGGCACAGTGCTGCCTCTCTAGCTGCCTGGAGACAGCGACCTCCAACAGAACTGTGTGCAGACCGGACACACGCGAGTATTACCCTCAAAGCCAAATCCTACCGCTTGTGCAATGCTTCTCAGAAATTTTAAGTGGCTTTCATTACACCTCATGCAACACAGCATAGTAATGGGCTGTTAGTCTTACTTCAAAAGCCAGGCAACTATGGGAGAGAGGATGGTTTGGGAAACAGGGCCTAGAGGATAGCTTAGAGAGATCGGGACTATTTAGCCAAGAGAAGGTGGATGAGGAACTGAATAATAATCTTCAAGGGTTATGAAAAGACCAGCTGTTGCCCATTTCCACCCAGAGTAGCAGGAAAGAAAGTGCAGCAGTGAGAATTTAGTCACAGAATTATTAAGAACTTTTTTTTCTTTAGCTATAAGGTATATTAGACACCAAAACATGATACTATGCAAAATTCCCTGGAAATATCCCAGAATAAAGTATATATGCCTGACAGTAGTTGCTAAGCAGTACTGTCCGGACCATTAAGATCAACTTACTTGGAGCATCTCTTACAAATGCAGATTCCTGGGACCCATCTCAGGCCTTCAGAGGCACGATCTCTGGGGGTAGGGACAAGAGTCTACATATTTTCACGAGGCTCAGGGTGAGTCTTGGGCACAGTTACATTTGGAAATCCCTCGTGCATGCATAGTAAGTAAAATTTAACAGGGCAAGAATGTACTGAGTGCCCACTCGGTGAGGCTACCACCGTTGTTAGCCTCAGGGGATAAAGTTAATAAAAGAATGCAGTATAATTGTAGTCCTTGTGGAGCTTTCCCATAAAGTAATTACAGACTAATGATGAATTAGGGCAACTGTTTTTTCTTTAACGCGGTGTGATTTGGGGAAAGTGTCTCAATTCCTTGGGCCTGAGGTCTTAAATGGGGAAATTGAGAAGTTGAATAAAATGGTTGTATAAGTCTTTGTGAATCTTTAAAATAACACCATAGAGAATAAAGCCTATTCTTAAAAATAACTAAACGCTCATTAAAGAGAACGAGAGGGGATATAGAGAGGGAGACCTGTTCATGGGGACAGAACTTAGTAGAGAAAGCGTCAGGGAGAACAGATTTAAACTTGGCCTTGAAGAGTGGACGTGATAGAAAGATACGTGCATGTGCATATGTGAGGGGCCCCATTTTTTCTAATACTGCTGTGTACCAGGTACACACATTATGTCACTTATTGCATTACATCATTTAATATCTACAAAGGCTTGTGCTGTGAAAGTCGGGACAACTTTTAGAGGATTTTACCATATACTAGTCATAGGTATTTTATAAATATCTGATCGAGCGATCACTATTACATCATTTTCTAAGTGGAGTGATAGAGCTTTCTGTCTTTCTCAAAATATTCTTACATTTGTATGACATGGGGATGGAAAACAAAAATGGAAGGGAAGAAGGGAGGGAGGGAGGGAGGGAGGGAGGGAGGGAGGGAGGGAGGGAGGGAGGGAGGGAGGGAGGGAAGGGAGCTGTGGAAGTAAAATTTAGGGAGCACAGAATACTGCAAACCTGAGTCTAGTTTGAGTAAAGGATGAATGCTCAGTTGATTTTATGGTTGTTTGTTAATATAATTGGGTTTTACAAGGAGGTAGTGCAAGTAGATTTCTTCCCTCCCTCCCTCCCTCCCTCCCTCCCTCCCTCCCTCCCTCCCTCCCTCCCTCCCTCCCTCCCTCCCTCCTTCCCTCCTTCCCTTCCCTCCTTTCCTCCTTCCCTCCTTCCCTTTCTCCTTTCTATTCTTCTTGCTCCAATCCCTCCTAAGTCATTTAATACAAAATGCATTAGGCGAGATGGATGAAGGCTTGTGTCCCTTGGAGGCAAGTGCCCCATAGGTGTTCCGGAGACTGAGTGGGTGACGAGCGTGTCTGGGGAAGGGTGCTTGGTGGCCCAGGGAGTTGGTACATGCACATCCTGCCCTACATCCGCCCGCCGGGGGGCCTGGGCACAGTGGCACCCCGCAGCAGTAATCACAGCCAGTACCCAGAGCTTTGCCTATGAAAACCCTCCAGTGAAAGGAGCCCGGTGTCCTGAGAGATGGCTGCCTTCGGGCCGTGGGGGCTAAAGTTCGCCACGATCCTCACACAGCTCGGCGCGGGCCTGGAAAAGGGACAGGCCCCAAGCAGAAGCGCCTCTGTCTGAAGGAGCCGGGCGTCAGGTTAAGCAGCGATGATGAGGAACTAAACCCATCAAACACCGTGGGCGCCTTCACCCTTCCCGATACGCGGCAGCAAGTCGCCGCCAAGGGCACGAGGCTCGTGGTTTTCGTCTGTGCACTGTGGCTGGGCCATGGCGAGAGTGACATCGGGAATGACCATTTGGCAGCCCCTGCAATTAATGTCTCCCACGAACATGAAGGGACTCTGTGCTAGGGGGTGACAGTTTGATAGGGAATGGAATACTTGCCTGGTCACAGAATCGATCGTCATACATTTTTAATTATAAAAGTAACATTGCAGTGGAGATATCTAGACACAGCACAAACTAACATCGCCAGCAGCGGGACAGCTGAAACCGTGTCCCACCTGGCAGAACACAATGAAAAGAACACAGAACCCCCATTTCTATATTTTTGCCAAAAGTCTATTATCTAAATCTGATCATGAGAAAATTTCAAACAAATCCAAATTGAGTGACAGTCTACAAAATAATTGGCCTGTGACAGTGAAAAGTGTCAGGATCATTAAAGGCAAAGAAAGGCTGAAGAACTGGTCCTGATTGAAGGAATCTAAAAATATATGACAATGAAATGTGACGCATGATTATGGATTAGATTCTTTGGCTGTAAAGGACATTTATGGAAATTAAAGATACTTGGAAGTAGCTTATGAAATTAGGTGTTAGTAATACATCAGGAGTTACTTATCTAATTTTGGACATTGTAATTATGTTGGAAAATGTCTGGTTCATAGAATTTATAAATTAAAATGTTTAGGGTGATAGGCCATCATGTCCATAACTTGCTCTCAAGTGCTTAAGGGGGAAATAAATCTTTGTAGTATTGTTGTGAGTTTTTGTAATTTAAAATTACTTAATTTTTTTTAAAATGGAGGAAAAGGTACACAGCTACTTTCTCTAGTAATATCAATGTCATATTGTTCCAAGTCAACCAGGGCAGGGTCTGATGGCATTCAGGTGCAGAATGGTGGCCGTAGGCAGTTCATTAGCTATTTCAGAATATCCATATGCATAGCTAATTCACATGCACAAGATAATCTGGTAATTTGTTTAATTTTTGAGCTATACCATAGGCACAGTTCATTTAATAAACAGAAAGACATCATTAAGGTTGCCTAAGGTATGTTGGAAATGAGGTTATGGTTACATCTTGAAATAGTTTAAGTACCTTTTATGAGAAGAGTGGTTGTACTTATTTCTTCTGTCGGCACAAAAGAGAAACCAACTGATGGTAGATTGAGGTTTCCAATTTTTTTTTTAAAATCCTTACCTGAGAACATTTTCTCCATCGATTTCTAGAGAGAATGGGAGGGACTGGGGGCAGGGGGAGAGAGAGAAGGAGAGAGAGAGATTGAGACACATTGATTAGTTGCCTCCTGCTTGCACCCAGATTGGGGCAGGGAACCTGCAACTGAGGTACATGCCCTTGACCAGAAATCGAACCCGGGACCCTTCAGTACACAGGCCGAAGCTCTAACCACTGAGCAAAAACGGTCAGGGCCGAGGTTTCCAATTTTGATTCAAGAAGATAGCCTTATGATGAATGTTGGTGAAGAAAGTTACTACCTTGTGAGGTGGTGAATTCTCCATAAAAAAATCTAATCAAGCCAAGCCTGTGTGATGACCTGTTAAGGATAGGGCAGAACAGGAAAATACATAAGGAGAATCGTAAGCTGCCGGACTTCTAAATTCTCCTCAAACCGAAGCACTTAAGATCTATGATTTCTTGAACAATGAAAGACAGAATTAATTAGGCTAATCAGATGTGCTCAAGGAGATGCGCCTCAAACATGGATGTTTATACTCTTACTTGTGAACATATCAAAGCTGTTCCACTTTTCAGAGTTAAGTAAAAATCTAAAATGTCTATTTTCCCTCTCTAGATTCAACAGCCGTCTCCTGTTGATGGGCCTGGCTTCACCAGGAAGATGAAAAAAAATCTGTCTGCACTGTCAACAGAAGAAAAATAATGGGATTATAGAAGAACACTGACTGATCGTCACTTCATAATTGAAAGATGGGCCTATTAAGGGGACCCAGCAGGCCCGAAGGCATTGTGTGATCATTTGCACAAACGCTAATTTTGATATGTGGTTCTCCACATCCGTAAACATAATGTGGCTGGGCCAGCATGATAAACAACATATTCTCACCCCCGAGGCCTGTGCCTCAGTGAATCAGTGCCAGGAGGGCCATTTGCTGGGCTGGGCAGGGCAACGGGTGCTCATTTTCCCTCCTGTGCTCATGGATGGAGCCAATACGACTGGCCAGGATGCTGTGTCTACAGAGGCGGCCGTCTTCCTGCCATGGACACCGTCTTTCTCTAGATTATATACAGCTGTAAACACGAAGCCAGGAGCAAATCACTTCTCTTCTCTGGCCTGTTTCCTCGCTCAGAGGGAATTTGGAAGAGACAGGCCAATGTCCTGCAGTGACAGGTAGTGTGATATGACAGAAAGAACCTGGGCTTTTAACTCAGAGAGACCTGGATTCAAGTCCTGCCTCGGCCATTTGTGAGATCTTGAGCAATTACATCCAGCTTTCTCAGCATTATTTTCCCCAACTGGAAATAATTGAAAATAATGCCACCTTCTTTTCAGAGTCTTGGGTATGCTGGTTGGCACACAGCCCTTGATAATTATTGGCTGTGTGGCTGAATTTTATATATGTTAATTTACTACACACTGATATGTGTATTAACAAATAATAAAATATTTACATATATGCATATATACCCTTGCAAAATCCAGAGAAGCTAAAAAACATGGTCAAGTAATAAAGATGTGCTACAGATCTGGGTGAGTGTAAATTCTCTGCCCCGATCACACACAGCCCCTTCAGCATAAGATAGGTACTCAGTAACCATTTGTCACATAAATAAATGAACCAAAGGAACACATGGCAACCTTCATGCTCATAAGTGGAGATCCATAATTTTAACAAGTTGTAGGGAGAGAGAATTTTCAAAAAAGGACGCTGACTTGCTATTTGCCTCATATGCATCCCACTGTTTCTTCTTTTCTTAGCTCTGTCTGGTTTGCTGGGGTAACTTAGGGGAAGGAACATTTCTCAGGGAAGGCCCTGAGCTCAGTTGCATCTAGCTCCATATGAAGAGGCCCATGGGTTTATGTGCAACCCTAACGTGAGTTTCTTATAAGCTTCCCTTGACATAAATAATTCAGGGCCTGTCCTCAGTCACACAAGAGGAAGCCTCCATTAAATCCAACGGTGAATGTAAATCATAGTGGTGGAACCTGAAAATATATACATTTCATGCAACTTCTCTCACGTTCTTTTGGAAAGGATAATGAACTACAATGTTAAGAAATATTCCAATTTTCTCAAGCAGGATAAAAGAAGATTGGATAATTTGGAAAAAATGGACTTAAAAAATACAGTATTTGATGTTGAAAAAAATCAAATGAAAGACCACAAATTGAATGGAATAGCTCAAGCTAATGCTGAAACTTGCAGGGCCAGTTAGAGCTCATTAAAAGGTGATAGGAACTATGCAGATGAGATCAAGTTTGGAAATTGGCTGGTTCTGAATCCATTAGAAAGGTTATAGGGTTGTTTGGGTGGGTTATGTTTTATAAAGGCATGATTAGAAGTATATTAATGGGCCAATGGGTTAGGAGGCTGAGATTGGCTTGATGATATCATGTCTAGTACAGTATTAGGTTGGGGGTGAGGCTGCATGGATAGGATTACATGTGAGAAATGGGTCAGCCATGATCATATTAGGTGGGGTACAGGGTTATACAAAGTGCCCTGTTTGATGACAATAAGAGAATGAGAATCTAATGAGACTCCATTTGCATCCCTGTATTTGTAGAAATTGCTTCCCAGATTTTTGTGTGGTGTCTAGACCAAGACTGACCCCCACCAAGGACTCAGCTATCGAATAAAGCCCTTAATTCCCAGCAGAGCTAAGGTCCTCATTGACGTGTTACCAAGATAGAAAGAAATGCACACTGGGGAAAGGGAAGGGCTGAGGTAGAATTGTAAAATTTTCTCAGGACTCCGGAGTGGGCTCAAGAGGAGATGGCATTCGAAGAAAGTTATGGACAGTTGCACACACACTTCTTACAGAGGTGGCGATGGGAGGTTGAAGAGGCAATTTAGGAAAAGGGTGCATTCTGTGAAAACATGTGGGCATGGAAAACAGACCCGTGTCTTCAAGGAACTCAGGGGTCATACGTGTGCCTGTGATGGAGAGAGCTGAGAATGAAAGAAGTGGGGTGAGCCGATGCGTGTGTTTGTGTGCGCAGTAAAGGATTGGGCAAGGGAGGTTGGCAGTGGCTGGGGTTTGAAGAAAGAGTGCTTATAGGCTGTGCTAATGAATGTAGACTTGCTCCTTATAGCCAGCCTGTCCCCAGATGTATTCCAAGGCAAAGAAATATCCTAAGTACACAAAATGATGAAAAAAAGAATTTTGTAGACTCAGACATGTTTGCTAATGCCTCTTCTATAGATGTTGGGTTCACTTTAGAATTTTAAATGTGCTGAGGATCCTGCAGTTACAGAAATGTGATTCCTTACTCCACTGTGTTCAAGCTTTTTGATCTCAGATACCTTTGCACCTACTCCAGCCTCAAACGGAATGGTTATTAATATCCTTCCGAGTAAATGTTCTAAGGAACACACGTGAAAACACTGCTCTAGAAAAAGAGAAGCCGTTATAACAAAGACTATGAAACAAGACACAAGGATACTCTTTCCCCCCATTTTTACAAAGAAAATATAATGATACTGAAAAGATAAGTTACAGCCAAGAAAATGAAAAAAAAATACTGATGTTGAAGTCAACCTGTTAATGTGAATTATCTACCACTAAGTGGGTATTTAACCTTGAGAAAGTATCTTCTCTATGTGCCTCAGTTTTCTTAAGTATATGATTAGGATAAAAATACTTAACACCATTAAATAAGATAATGGATGTAATGATGAACACAGTGCCTCGATCATAGTAAGAGCATGACTCATATTAAAAGCTGCGATAGTTTTAACCTTTCCCACTGTCTCAGGAACTCTGGAGGGCTCTGTTCAGCTTCCTGCCCCTAAGTTCAAGTGCAGGAGCTACTCTAAAACAATAATTACCTTACCTTTTTTCTGTCTGCTTCTTTCCCAGCCCAGTGCCTAGGCCTAAAGAACCCTTCAGCAAAGGACTGTTGCATAAATACACACATGAATGAAAGCATTTTCTAAAATCTCAGTGGTGAGCCTCACCGTGCCCATCACTTTAACAAGAGGGCCCAAGCAAGTGTTGCTACTGTCCATTTCAGTTAAGACACTGTGTGGTCTAGGATTACAAGCAAAGGAACAGAACAGTATCTATAATCTTTGGTTGAACTAATTCAGTAACCTGTCTTTATTTCTTTGTGAATATGAATCTAATAGGTTTATTTTTTTAATGTTTGAAAACAAAACTTGGTTTGCATGCAGAGTCTGGAACGGGAGTGAATTTCTCTCACTGTGTTAGAAATCTGTGAAAGCAAGGGGTGTGCAGATGGGGACAGCTGACAGGCCCTTAACTAGGAGCTCACAAAGGGGCACCGCCATAATAATCAGGTGTATTTATAAAGCAGGGACAACTTCCCCAGCACGTCTGCTGCCACCTCCCACCGCATATCGCTCCCTGCCAAGCTGTCGGCTGGTGCTCACATGGCTAATGAGCCGCGTCAAGGCCGGCGCAGGGCTGCCCTGCGGTCTTCGCGCCGCAGCTCCCTGGCCTCCGGGACTCCCGCGCTGGACTCGCTCCCCACTCTCCCCACTGAGCACACACTTGCTCACGCCTGGGGGACGAAGGCCAGTGGCCTCTCCAGAGGGGACAAAGAGTGGGAACCATCTGTGATGTTGGCAAGAGAGAAGCCTTTAGACTAATTCAGGAGATGGACTGAGTCTGAAAGAGACAAGGCGGGAAAGTCAGTGAACACTCCCCGAAGCACCCTAAGGGAAATATCCCCGCGGGATCCCGCACAGAATGTCTGCACCTTAGGAGATAGTTCCCCTGGGAAACGTATGAGCCCACCCATTTCGTCACCCACACGAGCAAGGCGATGCTAGCAGCCATCTACTTTCACGTGTGGCCCACAGCGTCCCTCCAACTCAATCCCTGTTTCCTGTCACCGTATCCCTGTAATAAAAAGCCCCCTTCCCGGTTGGCAGCCTAAAATAACACGTACAGAAATCCAATCTGCCTCGGATCCCCCATTCCGCCCCTGCTGCTTGCAACCCTCCCTACCCGTTCCCATTAACCTTAGGGCGACACTCGAAATTCACGATGGCGGCGCCCCTGCCTCGGCCTCAGTCCTCGGCTCCCTCCCACGCGGCCCTGGCCCCGCCACTGTCACTAGGCGTCCGTTTTCCGCATAAACCCAACTTTGTCACGCCTCGGGGCCTCCACAGATGTTGCTCCGCCTGCCTGAAAACCTTGCCCCCATCCTTCCCCTGTCCTCCTACCCGCCCTGCAGGCCAAGGCCTACGTGATACTTTACCCGCGGTAACACTGCGTCCAGAGACAACCTGCACCCAGCCCTCTCAGCCAGCCTCGGGGTCCCACTCGGGCATTTCAGCTTTTGCTCTCTCCCATTGCATGGGTCACAATGTATCTTTGCCTGCACATCTGCATGTGCAGTGACGTCTGTCTCCTTCCCCAACCCAGTGGTTATCAACTAGAAGAGACTCTGCCCTCCAGGGGACATTTGAACATGTTTAAAGATACTTTTGGTTGTCAAACTGGACAGGGGAGGCATATCATAGGCATCTAGTGGGCAGAGGCCAGGGATGCCACCAAACATCCTGCAAAGAACAAGACGCTCTCCTCCCCCCCCCCCCCAGAAGAAGAATTATCCAGCTCCAAATGGCTATCGTGCCAGGAGTTAAGAGACCCTGGTGTAGACTCTCAGCTCCATGATACAGGCAGAAAACATGCCTGTCTTAAATGTTTGTTTCTCCAGAGCTTAAGTTTTGCTTGACATACCATGGATTTAATAGATGTTGATTAAATGATTAATTGGACAATCCCATATACAGTATTCCAAACATAGGCCATTTCCTCAATGATTAATCCTGTGCTGAACATCATGACCTATCAGGCCATGTGTTTGGGATGGTAATATGATGGTAAAAATGAAGGGCTCATGATATCAGAAGTCTTAGAATCCAGAAGAGCAATATGAAAGTAAGCAGTAAGTTAAAAGCGAGGAAAGTTTTAATGCCTTGTGCATTATAGCAAAGTATTTCCCCCGCTGAGTAGCAGAGGGCGCTCAAAGGGAACGGCAGCATGGGTCTCTCCTTCACTCGGTGAAGACTCACGGAGGACAGGATGCTGGGGGTGTGGCAGCGAGGAAGACAGACGGGACTCCTGCCCTAGCGCAACGCAGCCTAGAGGGGAAGACACGCGTGGGGAGGTGTGCTATAAGTCAACGAGACCCTTACAACGGTGCTGGGAGCTATGGAAACGAGCGAGATGAGACCACGGAACAGGAAGAGCCCACTTTAAATAGAGCGTCCCGATAAATCCTCAGTGAGGAGGCGGCATTCAGATGAGGTGTGAGCGTAATCGTGAGCTCACTTAGTTC
This sequence comes from Miniopterus schreibersii, assembly GCF_964146895.1. Classification (NCBI taxonomy): domain Eukaryota; kingdom Metazoa; phylum Chordata; class Mammalia; order Chiroptera; family Miniopteridae; genus Miniopterus; species Miniopterus schreibersii. The sequence goes on along the minus strand of NC_138111.1, from coordinate 13,615,444 downwards.
TGAGCCATTATAAAAACTGGGCAGATATACAAAAAAGTATATAAAAGCACTTCCCAAGCAAGCGCGGCGACAGGATCTGCAACGACTCATAGGTAGGAGAGACCTTTGCATGTTGAAGGAGAGGAAAGAGGGTAATGAGTCTCCGAGCCACTGAGCTTCGGGGAAAATGGCATCAAATGAGGTGGAAGGACACAGGAGCAAATTAGGAACATTCTCGAGGCCGCAATCACGTGTGGATTTTTATCCTAGAAACAAGGAGAAACGGCGGATGCATTTTCTAAATTTAAATTTGCATTTTAAACGATCTGTCCGGCTGTTTCGCGCACAGAAGTGGACGGAACAGAAGCAGAGAAATCTGTCAGTGAGCCAGGGCGGCACCCACGTGAGGGGTGGTGACTCTCCGCTACGGTGGCAGAGGTGGGGAACAGGAGAAGTCATTGCCCTTGAGACGTCTTCTCCGGGTTACGATAGACAGGGGTTTGTAATAAGCTAAGTGTGGGAAATGAAACTCAAGGTCATGTCCAAGACCGAGCCAGAGCAGCTGAGGGTAGGGAGTGGCGAGTAGCAGGAAGGTCGGAGGGGAAAAGAAGCTTGTGTGCGGCTGGGAATGGCCACGCACCGTTGGGTAGACAGAGGACGACTGAAACATTAACCATCACGGTGGGGGGGTTAACCGAAGACCATAAGCGCATGTATGCATAACCCACGGACACGGGCGACAGTGTGGAGAGGGCCTGGGAGAGCAGGGTTGGAAGGAGGCAAAGGGAAAAAAGGGACATCTGTCATGCTTTCAACAAGGATACATTTTTTAAAAGTCATTAAACATGAAAATCCTAATAGCAGTAACACTTGCATAAGACGCACTATGTGTCACACACTCTTCCATGCAGTTTACAGATCTGGGCTGTTGGAATCTTTAGAACGATCCCGGGTGTGAGACATGTCCAGCCTCCTCAATGACAAACGACAAAACCGAAGTTGAAGTAACCGATCTTAGGCCAAACAGCAAGTCCCATGGAAAGTGGGTGTAGGAATAAGGCAGTTCTCTGGAGGGATCTGTAATCCAGAGTAGAGTTCCCTGCTGGGGATGTCACTTTTATAAGCCGCCAGAGTTCATAGGGTCGGGAAATTTCACGGCTGTGTAGAAAGAAGATAAGTACCAAAAAACAGGCCTTTAAGTGTTGGTGATTTGCTTAAACCATGTGAAAAAAGATAGAAACAAATGAATAAGTCTTATTTCTATAGTATATTTATATCCTGTACGATTGGAACAATTAGAAAATATAGGGCATCTTCTGATTTTCAGGGCTTTAAACAGAAGGGCAAGCGACTTTGTTTTCTGTAAGTATTCTGGGATATGTGAGAGTCTGTGGGGGGGAAAAAAAAAAGCCAATATAAAGTAGAGCTTAGAGACGGCGTACCAGGCAGCAGCAGATAAAACAGTTAAAGGTGGGTACTAGGGTAGTTTTGAAATCATTTAAAAGGCAAGCACAATACCAAATTTTCTCCCAGGGACAAGAAATAAAAGAACAGAGTAAACAATACATGGTGTTAGCAAGGGGGGGGGATTGCGAGGGTCCAATAAATTCATTTTAGCGGAACGGTCCAATTTCCCTGGGGATTCTGTCTCTCAAAATGACATTTCTCCTTCCTTCCTCCAGTGCATCCCTTCTCATTCATTTTCCTTGAGGACAGGTGATTTAAAAGCTGGTGGGATTTTGTCAAAGAAAACATTCTCAGGGTTTCAGGTTTTCAACAAGTGGAGCTTGAATGAGAAATTTCAGTCTGGTATAGATAGGATATAGTGTGTAAAAATCTCTGCACATAGAGTTGAGGCTCTAAACTATGCATATCTGAAACCTTCAAACACTTAAACTCTGCTTTTCAGTGTCTAAATATAGGGTGGGGCAAAAGGAGGTTTCCAGTTGTGAGTACGTGACACACAGAATATACTTGTGTATTATAATTTATTACTGTATTATTTTCCGTACGAACAACTATAAACCTACTTTTGCCCTGCCCTGGACTTGCTGGCTTTTTTCTGAATAATCCTTATGTGAAGGTTCACTGAAGAATTTGGAAGGTAGCTAATATGATCGCTTCCTGTACTTTAGGCTCTGCATTGGGCATACCACACTCCACAACTACACCAAATGGCAATTAGATTGTCTCTTTATCTAGCACAATTGAGTTCTCTACTTACGCGACTTTCTCATTAGACAGCAAAGCTTACACAAAAGTGATATAATTGACAACATGGGCCCTACAGCCACAATTTTCTGGGTTTAAGTCCCAGCTTCCATCTAGTTTATTGGTACATAAACTATAAAAATTTATAGGAGAGGTGATTTAACCATCTTGGCTTACTTTCTTCATTAAAAAACAAACATTAATAGAGATCACAATGAGGATTGAGAGTTAGTAGACGTAAGCTGCTTAGCACAGCATCTATCATACTGCACCAATAAATGCAATTACTGTATCTCTCATATATAATTGGAGATCAATACATATTTGATGTTGATCTTGTTGGATAATGGTGTTTTCTCATGTGGGTTGCTTAAGGGAGTGACTATTTGATTCAAGGAGATTGAGAAATGTTCGGTGTCGTGTGGCTGAATGATGATCTGGCTCAGACTGAAGGTGAGGGGTGGGGTTCAGAGGAAGACAAGAGGCCGGGTCCTAAATGTAATGATCATGTTCAATCTGAGACATTAATGAGTCATGAAGGTGCTTGGAAACCAGGAGTTCTGGCCAGATGGCCCATGCCCATATTGTGACTTATGCATTTATAACTAGAAATTCAATTTTCGATCACAAAATTGTTCCAGAATCATTTGTGCATCTGGGGAGAAATGGGTCAGTTACTTATATCAGATACTAAAAGGGGTTCATAAATCAACAAAAGGTGCAATAGGAGATCGTGAGACACGGAGAAGACCTATTTATAAGAGAGCATAAGGAAGGTTTGTAATAGAAGCAAAGACAAGCTGGGGAATGGTGACATCACCTCCGAGACCAAAAGGTGAGAAATAATCAACGGGCTTCAGAGAAGAAGTGTTGTCAGGGGAGAGTTGTTTTCAGGAACAGAAAGAAGGTGAGGGAACATTCTGTGAGAAGGGGTCTGATATAAAGGGGACATTTATAATGGAGTTGGGATTATAACTGGCACAGAAGTAAGAACCAAGGGAAATTTCAGGATGCAGGGAGCACAGGTTGTTATAAACACGAGTGCACGCCATAGGTGTGTGTGTGTGTGTGTGTGTGTGTGTGTGTGTGTGTGTGTGTTGGGGAGCAGCAGGGTAGAGCACTTGGAATTTGATGGTGGAGGAAGATGCCTGTCCTGAGAACAAAAGTGCGTTGACTGTTCTTTAGATTTCTGGACAACTGAGCTGAGATTCCAGGTGCTCTTGACAGCAACGCAGGGGCTTCCCAACCCTCTACAGAAATAAGTTGATGTCACCAAAAACTGATTACCCATCACGATAAAGTGATAGTTCAAAGTCCCTGGCATTAAAAGAGATATGCAAGATAAATGTGAGCAGTAAGTAGTTATAAAGGACAGCTTAAGGGATTAGTTAAAGTAACCTTTCCAAAGGCTGAGCCTGTTATTTTAGAGTGTGGACTCTGAAGTCAGACTGTCTGGGTCCAAACTTGATTTCATCACTCTGTCAAAGTGTGATCTTACGTAACTTAACCTTATGATACTTCTAGTTCCACATCTTTAAAATGAATGCAATAGCAATGCTAACAAAATAAGTCACTTCAGTTTTATAAATTATTTAAAACAATTCTTGGCAAATAGTAAGTGCAACAGAAGAGTCTTAAAATAAACAAAAATATACATAACAGCTGTTTGGCTTTGGGTAAATTAGGTAAGCCCTTCAAGTTTCAGCTCTCGTATCTCTAACATGTAGAACAAAAGTACATGTCTCACAAATTGGGGTGATTAAATAAAAATTAAGTGAGATAAACCAAAGAAATCGTATAATGCTGTGTCTTGCACATAGTGGCAACAATATTTTCTACTCTTTGTTATTATCACTATTATAATTACTCTATAAAACCACACATTACTTTGAATTTAAGGTTTTTAGACTTAATAAAAAGCACAGGCTATATGGGAGAAATAACTAAACTTAAAAACAACTATTATTTTTAATTTACAGTATTTATTTCTTAATAAAATGACCGGGTGCCTCAATTGTTATTTTCCTAATAATCCATTGTCATTTATTAACATCATAACTAAAAGAAACACAGATAGACATCTATTAAACATAAAATAAACCATAATAAATATATTATTATTAGCAGAAAGCAGGGTTCTAAGAGAAAGAGATTCTATTTTAATGGGGACTTGGAATTTTAACTATGCAGACATTAGAAGGCTACTCAGGTGTGCAGATAGAAATGACAGAACCCAGTGAAAATAAATAAAATGTGCATTTTGTGCATAATACATACAAAAAGCAGAAGAAAAACAGTATTTATTTACCTCCTTCCACATGGCATGCCCTGCTCTTAACCAATATAATTGTCTTCCTTTCCCAGCAGCTGAGTTCCTGTGGGATCGACACTGTGCCTTGGCTACTCCTGCAAACTTACCACCTATAAAAATTCTTACACCATAGTAGGAATTGAATAAATATTTGCCAAATGCAAATATTTATAAAGAAATGAACAGAAGTCTACAAATAATAGACTGCCTGCCCCAGAAAGGATGCACAGCGTAGGGAAAACGATACATTTTATAATCAATTTCACATGTTGGTGGCAGACTAATCTGTAACATTTAGAAAGTTATAATTCTAAGACATTGTGAAAACAACACTGCGGTTTGTCCTAAACCTCATGTCTCTTCAAAAATGATGAAGAGCTGATCACAATTCTAGGATTATTTTTTATTCTGTATTAGAAGATATTGGGAATTCCTTTTCCATCTATAAGACCAAATTTTTGAAACTATTTTTTTCCCCACCCCAATTGCAAATTTCACTTCCTCCAGTAGGCCTTGATGCATTTTCAGTGACAACACTGTCAGTCCCCATTTCCACATCCATAAAATGCATATAATAACCATACCAACAAATCCCCCTGTGCATCTCCTATATCTTCTATTTGTTATCATTGATCACTACTCCCCCCACCTATTTGTTCATCCTTACAATACCAATGTTTGCCCATGGAGGTTTCCCACACTTTCTGGGATGTCAAATTCTGAATCTTGCCAAAATGCTTAAGGTTTCTCCTAGTCTGCTTTTAGCCCATTTCCTTCGTCTTGAGATATGTTGTTAACATTCAAGATGCCTTGTAACAACCCCTCCTGCAATTAAGAGACAGATGGGTGTCTGGACTTTTTAGTAGGGGGGAAATAATTCAAGAAACAGCTGCAGTTCAGAAAAGAGCAATTCTGCTCTGTCCGTGGTGCTGAATGTGAATTTTGTGGGGTCTGGGCAGGCATTAATGGCTTGCCCAAGGATCCAAACAGAATCTGATTTCTAAAAACCACATGAACCAGTCTGGAATGTATAACAGAAATCTAAACGTATATAAAGATTAAAAATAGAGTGTATGTCATTTTATAGCATGAAGATGTGACAGTTTTAGCATTTTCCCCCCTCCATAATTGGACATGCTGTATTTAGGTAATGCAAACAGATGTAAACTTGATTTCCATCGTTTGGGCTAAATGTTTCTTTAAAGTAGTAAATGTTCAAACTTCATTACTTAAGATCGGGGATTAGTTCTTGAGCTTGTGAGACTTCCTGGTCAAATAAAGCAGACATCCATAGATATTTTATTTATGGCAGAGGCATTTACTGAGGACCTAATATGTGTAATATCTTACACCATATATTTCTGCAGACACATATTTAAAAGTTACAATAAATGCCAAAGCTAATTTTTTAAAACTCTTATACTTTCGTGGAGAAGCCATATGACTACAAGATCCTTAACTCAACACACAGTGACTTAGGCATGATGAATAAAGGGCTATGGATTTCATATCCATATTAAAGTGTGAGATTAATCTGACTCTGACTTGAGAAAGTGATGCAGACTGTGAAAGGGCTATTTTAAAATATATGCTAGTGCTTCGCCCAGTGCCAGATAATCCTAGCAGCATCTAGGGACAGGAGAAAAGCAGAATGGAAAGATTTAAATCCGATTGAAGGCATGGGATTTGTCTGCAAGAAGGCAGATATGGCCTGGGGTCCTCCGACGAGATCACACGGCTTCAGGATGTGTGATGGCCGCTGCTGCATCACCCGTGGGTTCTCTCACTTTGAATCCGTCCACCGTGAAATACTCATCTGCTGGCTGCAGAGAGAATGACTGGGAAAGAAAGCATCTTGGCCTTGTCCAAACTTTGTGGGGAGACTGCTGCACACAGGTCAGTCTCGTCTCCTCTCATTTACGTTAACAGGCCCTAAATCACTCTTTCAGTTCACTCCTCCCGCCATGGAGACCACAGTGCTTTGTTCCTTCATAACACATAGTCAGGGAAGGCTCCCGTGATATGTCTCTATAGGTTCACTTGCAGGGATTTGAATAAACTCCCCCCCGCCCCCGGCTACTCCTCCTTTAACTTCATTACACACACACACACACACACACACTCACTCCACCAAACTGACAAAACCCAAAGCAACTTTGCCAGTAACAGTCTCAATAAAATGAGATTGTGCTAATTAACACCTACCAGTGTCAGCGTGTGGGGGCTGACCTCTGTGAACCCTACAATTAACACCTCTAGCAAGGACGTACTCTGAGTGTGTACCTTCTTCACGCTGTGCAGCCTGACCTTCGCCTTTACATTCTGGGCTCACTCTCATCTGAATGACCCTTCTCTGTTTCTGAGAGTGAGTGCCCGTCACAGGTCACAGAGCCATGCATCAATATTCCAAAGCACCTTTTTCATAATCCGTCCCAATGACCCCGAACGAGGGAGATTTTGGCAAATCTGGCAGAGAAGCTCCTGGTTGTACAGTGTTACCCACACAGTGAGGGAAATGCAGCAACCCTGGCCTCCAGAAACCAATTTCCTGTTAAATATTAGGCATTCACATGGAAATGTGCGCCCCTACATGGTTCCGCATGCACTGAGGGGAGCTTTTACACCCTAAATTGAGAACAACTGAGAACCACTACTTGTGGTGACTTGTTCAAATTAACCACTCAAGTAACTTGCAGGACTGTGGTTAAAACTCAGTGTCCTACATTTAATTCTTAGGCTGTTTTGGTGATAAGGGAGTCACACACGGTGGGAGTGAGTGTAGAAAGAAAGTCAGTGGAATGTCTGCATATTTAGTTAGCTGTGGTTATAATATTTTTAAGTCATTAAATGTATATAATAAAATCTGTTCTACCTAGACTCGGGGTTATTGTGCTCGTGAGTTTGGTTTATGTATATGCGGGAAACACCATAAAATTCAAAGAACTATTACAAGTAAAACTATGTAAATTGATTTGATAAATGGTTAAAGTACATGAGAAAAGCATGACATTTTATCTTAGGAATGGTTCTTGTTCCTTTTGTTTTTTTGTTTGCTTTCTCTCATTTTCTTTATGGTTTCATATTTGAATCTCACAAATTGGCTAATACTTCTCCAAGCTGTTTCTTCAAGCCGGTTGCCACCAGAAGTCATTGGGAAGAAAGAACTACTTTGTAACGGCTCTGAAAGGAGCTTATGCTATCAGCTTCTTAATAGACAGTTGTGTGGCTCTGGGCATGATCGGCACAACTGGTGGGTGCTTTCTGGAGATCCCCCAAGGATTCAATAAATGGAATAAACGGGCAAAGGAGAATGAAGTGAATTGGAAAAGTGCCTGGCTGACTTCATAAATATAAGAAGAGAAAGACAGAGCAGGGTTTATCTTCCAAGAATAAATCTGTTTTACTTGGACTAATGCACATATCTATGCATGCATTTGTGCACACCTGTGCACACACACATACCTACGCCCGAATTTGTCTTTTGCTTTAAATTTACCGAGATTCCTTGTGCTTCATTCTGACAGTAAGCTGACCCACCTGGACTTCAAGTGTAGTTAAGGAAAAGTCTACCTTATCCAGAACATAATTTGTCCCTGAGTCTGTTGCTGTACGAAGCCATATCTCTGGGGTCTGACAGTCGCCAAAGAGAGAGAAGACAGCCTAAGGGTCTCAGGCTGAAATTGCTTTTACTTAGAACGATTTATCAATGTGCTTACTTCACTTTCTCAGCGTTTTACTTCTGTGGATTAGTTTTGTAATGCAAATACCTTCAAGCTACCCCTGAGAAACCCAAATGTCGGAATTGGACGCCTCCTCTGCTAACTTGGTGCCCTCTGTCTTTCAATTAGTGTATAAGTGGAATAACCAATATTTATTGACCAACTATCTGGTGCTGAATCCTTAACAGACGTGACCTTATTTATACTGCATAACAAACCTCTCTGACAAGCATCAGTGTCATTCCCATTTTACAGTTCAAGAAACTGAGACCCACAAAGATCAGTAATTGATAATAAAACCTCGGTAATAATATAGGTAAAAACTGAGATTTGAACCCAGTTTTTGCTGGTAGGAAAATATTCCAGGTTTCTTAGGAATTAAGTTCCCAAATGGTTTTTCTTCCTCTCTTATTCCTACTTTTTCCGTGGGTTTCTATATTATATTAAAGCACAAGCAACAATACAAATATCAGATTTTTATCTGGGTCTAATCTAATCACGTGCCTGCCCAGTGATCAATTATCTGTTCAGCCCGGCCAGTGTGGCTCAGCAGTTGAGCATCGGCCTGTGAACCAGGAGATGAAGGTTTGATTCCGGGTCAGGGCACATGCCCGGGTTGTAGGCTCAGTCCCCAGTCAGGGGCATGCAGGAGGCAGCCGATCAATGACTCTCATCATTGATGTTTCTCTCTCTCTCTCCCTCTCCCTTCCTCTCTCTGAAGTCAATAAAGATATATTTTTTAAAAGAATTATCTGTTCATCTTGAACCTTGTCCAGATGCCTGACTGCTTGGCAGAGGTTCCTGTGTCTGCCTGGGTCCTGCAAACTCTTTTCCCAGAGGCCTTCAGGCTGCTTCCTCGCTATCAGCACTCTAGACAGGTTCTCGCTGACTTTCTAACTGAATCTCACGTCTGTTCGCTTTTCACCCTCTTCCTGGGCCACAGACCCCCAGGGGCTTACCCGGCTATTTGCTGAGTCGCAGGTCCTTGGGCTGCCACAGCCCTTCTCACTTTCATGGGTCTCTGCCCTCGTTCCATTGGAGCCCAGTTTTCCGTTATGCAATAGGGACAGACAAACCAACACGCAAAGACAGAGTGACAAGGGCCATCCTGACTTTAAGCCCTGACTTCCTAACTTCATACCGGTGTGATTTTCAATAAGACGTGACATTAAATGGCTTCTAAGTGTCTTCGTTTCTAAAATGGTCATAGAATTCTTATTCGGATTCAGTCTTCTTATATAATTAATGTATATAATGGTATACTTAATTTATTATAGACTAATACATATTATAAAATTATATAGTTGATTGATAATTGGAAGAGTTAATGAATTCTTACGGGGGATGCGGGAAAGGGTGCTATGGACAGCGTCTGTGGACCCGGCTGAAGGCATTCCTATATCTATGTCCCTCCACTCTCTCTTTGGACATGAACCTGTGAATTTGGGGTGGGAGAGGGAGTTAATGAATGCGACACAGGCGAGGTTCCAAAACCTGCTCATGCGTTTTTGCTTCCCCTCCTCTCTCAGCCTTCCCTGTGGGAACGAGCCTGGGAGAGTCTCCCGGGGGAGGCCCGTGGGACAGAGCCGTGCCAGCCCAGATGCCCCGGCCAAGCCCCTGCCACGCAGGAAGGCCCTCCTGAGACGTGTGGAGTTGCCCAGCTAGCACACAGCTGACCACAGACACCCGGGGTGGCCCCCACGTCCAGTTCAGAGACGCAGAACTGACGGACTGACGTCAGACTTGCGAGCGGGAGTTCAGGTTGACCTTGCACGCCTCGGGGGTCTTGCGGTTGATTGTTTCACAACAGTTTATGTAGCAGCAGCTACTGATACCCGGACATATAGCAAGGAGGGTAACGATGTGCCAAGCAAATCCTTGGCTCTCACTACACGGTAGCCCCCTTCCCACTGCCCTGTGTGATGTAAATCAGCAGGGGTCAGCTTAGAGCGTGTCATTATTGTGTGGGTTGGAATAGTGTTCCACTTCTGCTGGGTTTTAAGACACCACGCCTGCAGACACTCTCTCTCACACACACTCACACACACTGACAGCATTAAATAAACTGTGGGTTTCACCGTCTTAAATGAGTACCTGCCTGTTGCAGTCGGGATAAGGGGCTCTCACCAAAGTCACCTCCAAAGTCCATTTCCCTTCCCTTTAGGTACCCACAGTAGCTCCCACATACTCCTTTGCCCGGCAGAACTGAGCAAAGGACACCGTGGCAGGGTCAGAACAGCCTGGCATCTGAAGCAGCTCTGGAGACGGTTTCCAAGAGATGTGTCATTAGGGAAGCGACACCTCTGTCTGGGCACGGCTCCGGTGCTGCTTATTTGCAGCCTCTCTCCGCGCAGATGGGAGGGGACAGCCCTCCGAGGGGATGGCCGCGCTCAGTCGGGGCTGGGGCCAGAGTGCAATTTTCTTTCTTTTTTTAATGTCTGTATTGATTTCAGAGAGAGGATGGGAGAGGGAGAGAGAGAGAGAAACATCAATCATGAGAGAGTCATTGATCGGCTGCCTCCTGCACGCCCCCAACTGGGGATCGAGCCTGCAACCCGGGCATGTGCCCTGACCGGGCATCAAACTGTGACCTCCAGGATCCTAGGTCAGTGCTCAACCGCTGAGCCACACCCGGCTGGGCAGGATGCAATTTTCTGTCCCTGACCAAAAACCTCAGTTTCTGTCTTCCTCGGCCTGCACCTGCTCCAAACCTCAATGTTCCCGTTTGTGTAATGACAGCCTCCGCGTCTACACCTGATCTGTAGTCTCAGCTTTAAGCAGTTTTTGAATTCTTCATATAAATATCTTCTGTGCTCCACTTTTTCAGCCTCACACGGTTCCTTCCGACGGAGATAAGTGCAGTGCAGCCAAGTGGCCCTGACCACAGGCTCTGGGCGCAAAAGAGAAAAGGGAGGGGAGGTCCTGCTGGTTAGAACCCCTTTTGAACGTTCAGTCTCTGTGTGTCCTTGGGTAATTCTCTACCTCGAGGCTCACGTTCATTATAATAATACTACAGTTTAAAAAACAGTAGCTACGTTATAGGTGGTTTTTTGGAAAAAACTAAATTAATTCACTATTAAGCGCTGATATCAGTGTTTGAGGAAGAGCAAGCACTAAGGGAATATATGTTCCTAGTCTATCCTCACCGTCATCATCATCGCTTTCTAACTATTACTGTTATCCTGGTAAGACTAACAGGAACCTGTTATCAAAGTTTAAGGAGAGGTACTGGAGATGGAGGTAAGTATTTGAGTATTAGCTACATACAGACAGATAATTGCCCAAGGCGTGGCAATGGGTGAGGTCTTCAGAGAGAAAGAAGAGAAAAGACGATGCTGGACCAAAGTGAGAATTTGATTTTCAGGGTGAAAATTTTGTTTATTTTGTTGGGTAGATGTGTGTATGTGTGTGTGTATCTGGTCAGGAAAAGATGTAGTAAGCCCTGTGCTAGAGTAACTAGTAGTTGCTAGTGGCAACTGTTAGAGTATAAACTCTCCTTGCCTCACCTATGGCAGAGTGAAGTTCTAACCCTAAGAAATGAATGAAGTAACACATTGTTTAGGGGATGGGAAGACTTTGGAGCTGGACTGAAGGGACATTTCTCTAGTTCTCCATTTTCCAGAAATGTGAAAGGTGGCCTGGGACAAGTTTTCCAACTCTTATGGGTTACTTCTTAAAGATATAAAATGAGGGTACTGAACTATATGAGTGTTGGGGGCTCTTCTAATTCTGTGAAATCTTTGGCCAAGTCTACCAAATGTTACACAAAACAAGACCTTGCCTTGGCCAGGTAGTTCAGTTGGTTGGAGCACTGTCCTGTACCCCAAAAGGTTGTGGGTTCACTTTCTGGTCAGGGCACATACTTAGGTTGTGGGTTCCATCCTCTGTTGGGGGGCTAATGGGAGGCAACTGATCAATGTTTCTCTCTCACATGTCTCTCTCTCTCTCTCCCCTTCCTCTCTCTCTAAAATCAATAAACATATCCTTGAGTGAGGGTTACAACCCCCCCCCCCCCAAATAGGAAGATCTTATGAGATTTAAAGGTTGTTTATTCAGACTTTCCATCCGCATTTATCAATTTCACCATGTAAATGCCAAAATGTCAACTGTTCCATTTTATTTTCACTGATGAACCCAACCAGAGTTAGCTATGTAGCCTGACCAGGTCCACAAGGCCACAGCCAAATGCAAACCCACCTAAGGGTTATGGAGGGGAGGGTGAAACTACAGACGAGCCAGACCCTCATGCAGCTAACTGATCATGACAAGCTTTCTGTAAATGAAAGGCTTGCAAATTTAGTTGCTTCTCAGTTGCGTTAGAAACGCTTAGCTACTGAGGGAGTTTGCAGATATCAAAATAAGGAAGAAAGAAGAATGAAAACAGAAACACTCGCGATTTACAGTAACCCCAGGGTGACTCCTTCCACATATAGCAAGCGCCATTTGTAATATGCATCCTAATGTCTTGGTTAATATTTTGTAAACTCAGATTTTGGTATCTCCAGCATTCTTGACACTCAGCCTTACCGCATACTCAAATAAGGATTCAATCTCTTTAGGATTCAATTTTGTAGGCCTTGCATTTCCCCTCTTGTTGCCTCCAAAAGCAAATAATTCCTTCTGGACGAGGACAACATTTAGTTCATTTGCATATTATTTCAATTCATGCAAGAATGTTTAGGACACACTAATGACTCAATAAATATTGTTAAAGGTCCATCCATCCCTAAACCTCTGTCTTCATCTACCCCCTCAAATGCTAAGTCATGCCTGTCACTTCCGTTCTGAGCTAGCATGGTAGCGGGTGTTTCCAGACGCCAGCATGCTCCCCCCCCTTTTCTCTGCTAATGGACCACGTGTTTTCGGATCTGGACAGTGTCCACGTGGCACGAGTCTGAACAGAGCAAGCAAACAAGTGGGTGCATTACTGAATAAATATTCTACCTTTCTGACTGCCATAATTACTTTTGGAATGGGTACGTGAATCAAACATAACCTTGCTCCCCTGGGACACTTCCACCTGGAACTATTGCCTCTCTCCTTGGGGGTTGTGGTTCCAGAAGAATGAAAATCAGGCTGGCACTTGCGTTCTCCAGGGCCCCATAGATGGAGCCTGTTTAAAAATGTAGAAGAGCCCATACACAGGGAAAGGAAAAGCGTGAGAATGATGTGGGGGACACATCATCTGAGCCCTAGATCAGGACGGGCCTGCTCTCCGTGGCTTCCTTTACACTTGTGTTTATGAGACTCGGAGGAACTGGCTTAATGTGTCTGAATTCCTCAAGCCATGGAACTATTCCCAATACTAAACACTGCTCCCTCTTACTCCCCGGCCTGCTGCCAATCTAAAATGTTCCCTTTGATTTTCCCTTTTAAATTTACCAATTTCTGAAACTAGGTTAAGATCCCCACTCTCCTGTGAAATCTTCCTCAAATTTGCCCACCTGCTGTTTCCCTGAATGCTGGGGGTGGAGGGTAGAGGTCTGTGAAGCATTGTGCCTTTGATTGGAAGAGAGATTGGAATAGAAAATAGAATAAACGAACAAGAAAAATTTAGGAAATATGCAAAAAGAGACAAATGGTTAAAAGTATGGCACATTTATATTAGGCTGTTATATATGTATTTACTAATATTGAACACTGTATATAACAAAATTAATGCTTATGTTTTAGCAAAGCAGGGCATAGTGTTGCATGTATACCATAATTATAAGATAAAGTAATGAGTATTAACTGAAAACTGGAAAAATAAATTCCCAGTTTTAGTGAGGTGGGATTTGGGGTGAGTGAGTTTTTTTTTTTTCTTTTATAAACATTTATATTACTTTTACAGTTTAAATACATTAAAAGTTTTTCCCTTTAGTTTCCCTATTTTCTAGAGAGAGAGAGAGAGAGAGTGTGTGTGTGCGTGTGTGCGTGGTGTGGCAGGGAGGGCAGGAAGCAGAAGATGGGGACCCAGTATCACAGCTTCACTACTTACTATGGCATCTTTGCAAGATCCTATCATCTTTAGTCTCAGTGGCACCATCTGTAACATGACGATGAATGAAATTGACCCAGGGTTCCAAATGCAAAAGCCTACTCTTCCTAATATAAATTAAGTATGTGCCTCAAATGTTTGCTTACTAAACCCCTCAGCCTATTCTTTACTTCCTCAAACAACATATCTGCTTCCATGTTGCTGACACACATGAACCACTCATTCTATACTCTGCCTTTTCCTAGAGAAACACATCTCTGCCTCATGGGTACCCACCAGCAGGGCAAATACGTGGACTTCTGATTCCTTAGCCTGGGCTTCGGTGGAGACGGTGCAGAATAGTTGAGACTACGGTGACCTGGAGCCTGTGTCTTTGATTGAAGGAGAGGCAGCTGATAATGCCCGAGCCAGAATGCTGGCTCAGAGGTGTTCCATCTTTCAATGGCTTAGGAGAAACTTTGAAAATGTGGATTTAAAAAATTTTTCTAAATGTTATATATTAACTCAAATTACAATACAAAACAACAACCTTTTTAAGGCTTAGAAAATACATCTTTGGGATAAATCCAGCCCTTGGACAATGGGTTTGCAATCCCTCAGTTGGTTGAGATGTAAAACCTCTTTTATTTCTGTGATTGATTAGAAATTAACTGGTCTGTATTTCCTTGAGATCTATTGGAAGGGTAGGTACACTGGACACATTTTGTTTTTATTACCCAGCATCCATTCACTCTCCTTTTGTAGAAATCCTAGATTTTATTTGGAAATTGATACCTTTCCTCCACTCTGAATCTGTATGTTCCATTGAAATTAAGTCCATCCATCTGTAGCTCTAAAGGTGCCTTAAGGAAGTCAACTGGAATACAATCAGCTTGGAATACAGTGGCAAGATTGTTTCAGGCATAGATGCATGGCCCAAGCCAGCCGATCAGAGACAAAGGGAGTAAATCCTGGGACATTTTATTAAAGCTACCTGGAAAGCAGACCCGCTCTCTTCTCTACTAGACAGTAACTGAGAAAGCAGCAGTCTCGGAAGATACTGGAAGCAATGCTAAAAACACGGGGCAACAAAAAATCTCAGAGACATCACAATTGGGAGGAAAATAATTGGTCCTCATTGCATATTTTGTGCCCCTATATCTAGCATCTGAATTTAGTAACCCCAGATTCTCTTTATCCTGAGATCCATTGAGTCTTTTAATTAATTTTTTACATATTTATTTACTATTTTATTTTTTTAATTTTATTAAACTTATTGGGGTGACATTGGTTACTAAGATTATATAGGTTTCAAGTGTACAATTCTATAGTACGTCATCTCTATAACGCATTGTGTGTTCACCACTCAAAGTCAGGTTTCCTTCCGTCACCATGTATTTGATGCCCCTTTCACCCTGTTCTAACTCATGCCATCCCCCTTTCCCTCTGGTAATCACCTTACTGTTGTCTGTATCCATGAGGTTTTATTTAAATTAAATCTATTGGGATGGCATTGATTAATAAAATCATATCGGCTTCTTTTTAACCTAAGCTAATTTGCATTTAGGTTTCTGTTAATAGCAACCCAAGCCCAAGCTGCTACAGGGAGGGAGCTGAGATGGGATGGGAAACCAGCATAATCCAGAATTTCCTCATTGCTTGCAGCTAAAACAAATGGCCACAATACCAGGAGCATTTCCCCACCTCTCTTATGCTGGCGGTGCCTCTACTGAAGCATGGCCAGGCATAATGTCGCCATGTCCAGACCCATTTGCAGACGTTACTGTTTTGAATAAACATTGTCAGCACCTTCTCTTTGTACAGTGTAAAAAGGAATGTTATTTTTCTTCCGTCCCGGTTGCCATACTCCCCTGCGGAACCATTTCAATTTAGTGAAGTAGAGAGGGACCCAGAGGTTTGCGGCTTCTGTTATGAATGTGGTGCTTGAAATGCCGGCGTCAATGATATGAGACGCGGGGCTTCATTACTCTTAGCTCGCCCGGACTCGGCTTCCCAGGCCCCAGTGATAGTCTGTTGCCAGAAAAACACATTTGAATTTCAATGTGTCAAGTATCTTTTGCTGTACTTTCCATGTTGCAGGCTGCAAGTGGCCTCTATCTATCTATCATCTATCTATCATCTATCTATCTATCTATCTATCTATCTATCTATCTATCTATCTATCTATCTATCATCTATCATCTATCTATCATCTATCTATCTATTATCTATCTATCATCTATCCATCTATCTAGCTATCTATTTATTTATTTTTATCCTTACACCAGTATATGTTTATTGATTTTAGAGAGAGAGGAAAGAAGGGTGTGGGGGCAGAGAAACAGAAACATTGATCGGTTGCCTCCTGTATGTGCCCTGACTGGAGATGGAGCCCACAACCTCCCGGTGCATGAGATGATGCTCCAGCCAACTGTGCCACCTGCCAGGGCTGCAAATGGTTTTTAGAAATCCTTTAAATATCCCAGTCACTCAGTCTCTACCTCCTACCACTGGCTAACACTAAATTGGATATATTTATTTTCAAATTGAAATAAATTAAGGAACAGGTGGGTCCAGGGAAGAGCACCAGTTTACAATCAGAAAACATTCAATAAATCAGAAATTTTCAGCAACACTCCATACCTTAAGATGAGGCAACATGGAGAAGTTGGGGAAGGAGCACTTGGCTTCTGAAGGCCAGTTTTGGGTCTCTGCTCCACGCTTTCCTAAACAACTAAATTTGATGAAGCTGCCAACCCTTCCCCCAGCCTTAGCATCCTCATGAAGTGAGAGGCATACTGATGCCTACCTTCACACAATTGTGATCTACATTTTCATTAAAGTGGAAGTGATTATTAATCACCACCATTTTGCAATGAAGAATTAGTACTAGGAGAGGGGAGATTTATTCATTCATTCAGCAAGTATTTAAGATAGGCCTTGCCAGTTTAAAATATGTGGCATCTTTAGTCAGGATGCCTCAATTCAAATTCTCGCCCTCCTCAGTAATAACTCTGACTGAAGGCTTAATTTCTTGTGCCTCACGTTCTTTTTCTACAAAAATCTCTCCCTTTTCTAAGAACCTCCTAGGGTTATGGTGAGGATTCAGGAGATGAAAACCATGACGTCTTCGAGACTGTGGCACACAGTAGGCACCCAGCAAGTGTCACGACTGCTGTTCTTGCCGTTGCCACCTAGTAGTCTACTGCACTTTGCAGCGTCTGACATGGTGCTTAAGAAAAGACAGTAAAATGTGGCTGCTTTGAGTTGAGGTTCTGAATTTGTATTGAGCCACCGGATTTTTTTTTACTCTCTAGCTCTGTGTCTCTGGGCAAATCACTTCATCTCAACATGTCTTTGTTTCTCACATCCACAACTGGAATATTGATAGCACACAGGGGTTGTGACGGAGCAGAAACTTTACTTCTTTATTGTGACCTTTCCTTCTTTCCTTTTGATTCACACTGGCCTCATCCAGCCCCCTAACTCACCCACCTCCCTCTCCCCTGCATGTCCGCTCCTTTCATCATTAAGCCCTCAGGACCATGAGGTTCTGGTCGGCATCAGATCATCTTAGGAACAAAGCCTCAGGTCTGTTGACCACAGAGACAGAGTTTCTGTTAAGCTAGAGATGATATCTAGGACTCAGCTGTGTTTCAGCTGCAGACCCAGAAAAGCAGTGAAACCAGATGAAGGGACACCGTGGCTGACATTAGGACCAGATGCACTGATCAGTCACCCCCTACCCTAGTCCAACCAATGGGTAGAGGCCAGGGCCCTGAGCACCACCCTGACTCCCTTAGTGGCCATTATTAATGAACTTCCGCCCGTATAGCCCATCCCCTGGAAGCCACGGGGGAGTCAGGTCTTTAGCATTAGCTCACCTGCCTGCTGGCTTGTGCCTCTGCCTAAAAATAAACCCTCACTTTCTTTGTTGCAGAATCCTGTCCATGTCTTATTGGGCTCTGATTCGCACAGGCGAAGGGATGTCTTTAGTCTGGTAACATTCATAAGGCAGGTATGAAGACTATGAAAGAGTTATTTCATGTAAGTCACTGAGTAGAACACCTAATATACACTACACAATACTCAATTATTCCTACTATCATTACCTTTACTTACACAACAGTGACTTTTTCAAGGTCACATAGGAAACAGAGGCTTAGTAAGCGGGGAATTTGTTCACATCACTACATAAGAAGCTGTTGATCAGCTAGGCTTCAAATTCCTGACTGACTCCAAAATCCACATAGTTGCCATTACCCTATGTTGTGTATCTTTTTAAGAAGATTGTGTGTTCACCACACACAGCAGGGCAAGGCCAAAGGCAAGGTTAGCTTCCTTTTACTATCCTTTCAGACAAATCAGTGCAGGCTGTCCTATCACTTTGGAAATGCATATATTTTTAAAATGAAGCAAAAAATAGTGATAATAACCACCAACTGTTTGCAAAGTAAACTGTGCTCACCCCTCTGCTCCCCATTTGCAAACATATTTGGATTACATCTGGAACAAAATCATTAGTGGCAGGAAGACAGATGTTCCAAGTTTGGGTGTGTGCACAGACGTCGGATATTGATGCTGACTTTATTTACTCATTTGATTCTTTCCTCTTTTCCCAAAAAGATGAATGTTGAGCTTTTTCAAGATTTATTTCTTCTTTCTTTGGTTCCCAAGGTGACAAATCAAAGTTCACCCCGGGAACTTGCAGAGTGTATCACGGTGGGAAAAATCCATCAAACGTGGAATAGTATTAATAACCAGTATTGTGCAGCTGTCAATCAGCACAGAGCCTTTCCTCAGAAATAATTTAAGGATCCTCCTCGAACCAAAGCAGTATGTATGTGGCAATGAAAGAACAATGCACACTGCTATTAATAGATTGACTAACATAGCACATTTTACCCTGGATTTTAATTTTAAATATAATTCATTAAAGTAAAATGAAAATTTCATTGGGTTCATTTTGAAGGCATACACACTTAAGGGGGAAATACATGCACTATGATAGTCTATAATTAAAGAAAGCACATAATGGGCCATGGATTGCACAAATAGGAAATTTGATGAGGGTGGGAATAGAAGAACATGAGGCAATGTCCTTGAGCTATATCCATTTAGATTGTTATAATAATCCATATTTATTTAATGGAATACACTGGAATTTGTTTTACCCTGAGATCTTTAACTACTGAAAGTGAGAAGGGTTTTCTTCTCTCCCAATAGAAACATAATAGTCACATTGCTCGGTAGAGCCATTTTCCAATTACCATATACATTTCTTTGTGGACACTAACCAATGACTGTGCTCCTCATGTCTTCTCTGCTTGCATAGAGAAGAATTAAATTCCAACTTATAGAATAAAATTCTTTAAAATTCAAGGAGGAGAGACTATGGGTAACGCTCAGTAGGGTAGATGCTATGGACTGAAAGTTTATGCCTCCTTCTCAAATTCATATGCTGAAATCCTAACTCCCAATGTGATGATACTAGGAGTCAGGGCTTTGGGGGATGTCAATAGGTCATGAGGATGGAGCCTTTGTGAATGAGCCCCGGGCCCTTGTAGAAGAAAGCTCTCTTGCTCTTTCCACCATGTGAGGGTAGGGCTAAAAGACAGCCCTCTGGAAAACAGAAAGACATTGACTCTGCCAGTGCCTTGATCTTGAACTTCCCAAATTCTAGAACTGTGATAATTAAATATTTTTTGGTTAAGCCACCAAGTCCGTGGTATTCTGTTACATGGGATGTGCTATGTGATAGCAGCCCAAACTAACTAAAACAGAAGTGAAACCAAAGTAATTTTTTCCCATTATGCATGACATGTTTTCCTCTGTACATTTCTGGTGCTGTCACTCAATCTGGAGAACATTTTCCACTCATTTCTGCATGTCTAATGTGTGCCAATCTTAAAGTTCCAGCCTAAGCTTCACTTTACCCATAGAGCTTTCTCTAAATCTCCCATATAATTTAGAACTTCCCTCATCTTTGCTCTCAAAGCACTTTGTCTGCGCCTATATTTTTAAGATTTAAAACTAAATATGATTTTTTCTCGTGATTGATTTCTAGTTTCATACCTATGGTCAGAGAAGATGCTTGATATGATTGCAATCTTCTTAAATTTATTGAAGCTTGTTTTGTGTCCTAAAATGTGATCTATCCTAGAAAATGTTCCATGTGTAGTTGAAAAGAATGTATATTCTTGCTGCTTTAGGGTGAAATTCTCTGCAGATTTCAATTAAATCCAACTGATCTAGTGTGTCATTTAAGGCTGCTGCTTCCTTGTTGATTTTGTGTCTGGAAGATATATTCATTGAAGACAATGGGATGTTAAAATCCCCTGTTATGACGGTATTACTGTTGATCTCTCCCTTTATTTCCATCAAGATTTGCCTTATATATTTAGGTGCTCCTATGTTGGGTCCATAAATGTTACATCCTCTTGTTGGATTGCTCCCTTTATCATTATATAGTATCCTTCTCTGTCTCTTACTAAAGCCTCTGTTTTACAGTTTATTTTGTCAGCTATAAGCATTGCTACCCCAGCGTTTCCCCCCCCCCATTTCCATGTGCATGAAATATCTTTTGCACCCCTTTACTTTTTTAGTCTGTATCTTTTGTTCTGAGGTGGGTCTCCTGTACACAGCATATACATGGGTCTTGTTTTCTTATCCATTCAATTACCTTATGTCTTTGGATTGGAGCAATTTAAGCCATTTACGTTTAAAGTGATTACTGATAGGTATGTATTTATTGCCATTTTATTCTTCTATATTTCTCTATTTCATCTTCCTCCCCCTCCTCCGCCTCTTCTTCTTCTAAAAGACCCTTGAACATTTCTCATAATACTAGTTTGGTAGTAACAAAGTCCTTTAGCTTTTTCTTGTCTGGGAAACTCACTATTTCTCCCTCAATTGTTTTTTTTTAATTTATTTTTTTAATTTTATTTTTGTTTAAAATATTATAGATGTCCTGTTTTCTCCCAAATGATCCATTCCACCCCATCCCACCCCCCCTCCCCAGTCCCTCTCCCCACCATTGTCCATGTCCTTGGGTTCTGCATATATGCACATCAATTCTTTGGTTAACCTCTCCCCCTCCACCTACCCGCCCTCCTCCATCCCTCTGACATTCATCAGTCTGATCCATGCTTCCATGTCATTGAATCTATTCTGTTCATCATATTAAGTTCTTTAGATTCCACAGATACGTGAGATCATGTGATGTTTGTCTTTCTCTGCCTGACTTATTTCACTTAGCATAATTTTCTCCAGGTCCATCTATACTGTCCCAAAGGGCACGAGGTCCTTCTTCTTTACAGCTGTGTAGTATTCCATGGTGTAAACGTCCCTCAGCTTTTTTATTCACTCATCTACTGATGGGCACTTGGGCTGTTTCCAGATCTTAGCTATTGTAAACTGTGCTGCTATGAACATAGGGGTGCATATGTTCTTTCTGATTAGTTTTTCAGGATTCTTAGGATATCCAAATTTCACCATTCACAAAAATATACTCAAAATGGATAAAACACTTAAACATAAGTCACGAAACCATAAAAATCCTGGAAGAAAACATAGGCAGTAAAGTTACAGACATCCCATGTAGTGGAATTTTCACTGATACATCTCCTAGGGTAAGAGGAACAAAAGAAAAAAATAAACATATGGGACTATATCAAACTAAAAAGCTTTTGCACAGCAAAAGAAAACGGCCTCAAAATATAAAGAAACACCACGGTCTGGGAAAACATATTTGCCAAGGATGCATCTGATAAGGGGCTAATTTCCAAAGTGTACAAAGAACTCATACTACTCAACAAGAGAAAGACAAACAACCCAATTAAAAAATGGGCAAAGGACCTGACTAGACACTTCTCCAAAGAGGACATACAGATGGCCAAGAGACATACAAGAAAATGCTCAATGTCACTAATCATCAGAGATGCAAATTAAAACCACAGTGAGGTATCACTTCACACCTGTCAGAATGGTACCATCAACAAACCAACAAACAACTCCTGCTGGCGAGGGTGTGGAGAAAGGGGAACCTAGTGCACTGCTGGTGGGAATGCAGACTGGTGCAGCCACTATGGAAAACAGTATGGAGGGTCCTCAAAATATTAAAAATGGAGTTGCCTTTTGACCCAGTGATCCCACTTCTCCTTCAATTTTAAATGACAGTCTTTCTGGGTAAAGTAGTCTTGGTTGTAGGTCCTTGCTTTTCATCACTTTGATTATTTCATGACAATCCCCTTCGGCCTACAATGTTTCTGTTGAGAAATCAGTTGACAGTCTTTAGGAGCTCCCTATTAGTTAACTAACTGTCTTTCTTTTGTGTCCATCAGTAGATGAGTGGACAAAAAAATGGTGCTATACTGTCACAATGGAATACTACTTGGCCATAAAAAAGAAGGAAATCTGACATTTTGTAACAGCATGGATGGACCTGGAGAGTATTATGCTAAGTGAAATAAGCCAGTCAGAGAAGGCAAATACCATATGGTCTTACTTATATGTGGAATCTAATGAACAAAATAAACTAATAAACAAAATAGAAACAGACTCGTAGATACAGAGAACAGACTGACAGCTGTCAGAGGGGAGAGGCTGGAGCGTTGGGCGAATAAAGTATAGGGGTTAAGAAAGAAAAAAACCCCAATAAACAGAAAAATGCATAGACACAAACAACAGTATGGTGATTCCCAGAGGGAAAAGGGGGCCTGGGAAGGGAGAACAGGGTAAAGGGGGGATAAATGGTGACAGAAGGAGACTTGACTTGGGGCAGGGAACACGCAATAGAATATACAGATGATGTGTTATTGAATTGTACACCTGAAACTTATATTAACCAATGTCACCTCAATAAATTAAAAAAAAATGTTTTAAACTGAATTTGATTTTTTTTGCTTACATGCTTATCTGCCCTATTCACTGGTAGCTTCCTCAAGAAAACAGCCTGTGATTTATTCTTCTTACTCAGCATTGAAAAGTAAATATTCAACAAACACTCATCGAGAGAAATCATACATGTTACTTTTCTTTATATTAAACTTTTGGTATCATCTAGCCAATGCCTAACACATAACAGGAGCAAAGCAAATGTTCAGTAAATACTGATATTTCAAGGTTGACCAAGCAAAGTTAATTTCCATTGTTTCATAAGCCTTATGTTTAGGGTAAGTCATTTTTTTTTTCAGTTTATCATGATTCCTTTTATAAAATTAGCCCTTTTGGAGTCTTTTCTGTGTTTGACCTTCTTACATCTACTTCCAAGAGGCCTTTTGTTCCCCAGAAATATTTGTTATTCAGGGAAATAATGCCCCAGGGTGACTAATTGTGTAATAAATGAGAAGAATCCAACACGGTCTTTTCCACCCCCAAACTAGTGCCAAGTGTTTTCTCCTACAGCCCATTGTGCTCAAAACACAAAATAATTGTATTTACTGAAGACTTTTGGGGAATGATTTTTTTTTTTATTTAAAAAAAAATGTTAATTTGCTATTAAATCTTTTGTTGAAAGACTAATAGCTTAATGAACGCATTAAACATGTGCAAATTAGTTTTTTTTTTAATGCATTACTTAGTTTCAGATTGAAAAGGGGTGATACATCACCGTCATCTCTATGGGAATTAATGAGGCATTAGGCCATCTCCTGTCATGGAGGCCAGACTTATGAACGATCTGCCGAATTGTACATGCAAAACTTGTCCTGTTCTCTCTTTCCACCCACCACATACATCTCTTCTGGGCCTCCTGCTTCTGCAGCCTGAGCTTTGGTACTTGAAATACAAATGTTGGTTCACCATCAGTTTGGAAGTGAAAAGTAGTCTATTGCGAGTGAAAAATGTTGTTTACCCGTTACTAGAAAAGAGGGTGGAACAATGAGTGCATATATTAACACCACAGGGGATGGGTTTGGTAGTCATTCAATTGCCATCTTGCCCTGTGAAGACATATAACCTCTCTCCATTTCCCTCAATCACCCACTCACTCCCAGACATCTACATTAAAATAAAGAGCCCAAGGCAAGGCAAGTTATCTTAACTATAATAAGTGGCAAGGTGTTCTCAACTCAACAGCTTTTGTCACCAGCTCTCAATCTTTTCCCATCACAAGCACAGCTTTTTCTCCCTGCATCTTTTGATATATCTGCCTTACCTTGCAGTTCCCAAATCAGCAATTCTAAACCTCCATGAACAAGCAGCATTTAAAAGCCATCAGTTTAATTCCAGGACATAAACTCACTCTTACCTACATTTATTTTTATAATTAGCAGGTATGACATTTAATTCTGTGTCAAGAATCTCAAATATATTTTCAGTGTATCTTGAGATAATTGAAGATGCCATGGCCTACTCAAAAACCAGGGATGGAAATCACTAGTGTACACATTTGTGTAGGCACAGAAATAACATCTAGGCAAGACATGGAAACGTGACAATGTTAAATAATATTTCTTTTACACTTTAAAGAGCATTGCTTAGCTCTGCATGGTTTCTTAAGAAGATATCTATGAACCATCCCACAGAATGTAATAATTTTCCCTACTTGCTCAGCTAGAATCACAAAACTTCAGGCCCTAATCTATCTGTGCCTCTCACTAGCCACCGAATTTGATCACTGCCTTCCAAGACCATTTCAATCCATGATGCCCACTTAACACATGCTGGACCCTTATATAACATAGCCCCATAACAGCAATTCCTCTCAGGCAACGTTGAGTAATTCAAGATCCAGTAAAAGTCCATTCTACTCATTTATCCTGTCTCCTAAAAGCAGATTTGAGACAAGAACATTTATGTCCATTATCAATGACACAGTTGAAGAATCCCATGCTCTTCCTCCAATGGCTTTTTTGATAGACTCATGCTCCATTAGGCAACATTCTTTTGGTTTTAAGCAATGGAAACTCACTCTGCCTATTCATTAGGATAAAAGGGGGCTTACTTATTGCAAGGGCAATGGGGTAGTTCATAAAATGGAAGATAGGATTGAACGATCAAGCCTCCGCAGTAAGGAGTCAGAGCAGAATCCAGGACCTCAGCAACTGTAGCTCCTGGATCTTCTCTTAGGACACTGACCATACGATGGCTACATTTCTGAGATGCATAGAACCTGTGTCTTGAGAATCTGATTTGCATACAAGTCATCTCAGGACATGTACCTCTACCTTGATCAATATGCCATGGCCAGGGAAGTAGGCTCACTCAGTTAAAACAAAGACTCTGGGGCCTAGTCTCTCTGTCTGAAGGACCTTGCGAGAGTGAACTATGCATAGGACAGTCTACTACATGCATCCCCATTTGGGAAGCATGTATGCAATGCTTCCTTTCAGTAGCCATATTAGGCCCACACTTCAGGAAGCCCCCAGACCTCTCCCCACCATCATGTCATGTCTTCTTTACATTACATTCAATATATAAAATCAGCAATGCCCAAGGAAGAAAGGTTGTTTTTTTTCTTTTCTGAGATGAAAAGAGTTTATTTGACTTGAAAAGTCCATTTTTTTACTGTAATTCCCTTCTCTCCAATTAATATAAAAAGAAAGACAAACACTAACATATTGTATAGCTATGAGACTCTGCAGATCAAGGGATTATTCTTTTAGAGCGTCTTTTTTAGAATATCAGCTATTCTGGAGGCAATCAGAACAGTACCCCCTCCTGAACCGTGACTATTGCTCACTGAATCACATAGATAGATGACAGTACCTAAGTACTGAAGCCTCATAGTTCACTGACGTATTTTAGTACCTCTCCCTAATTATAAAACTAATATATAGTCAATGCAGAAATGTTAAAAGGCCAAAATGCACAAAATATAAAGCATTCTACTCATGACCCTCTCTATTCACACACTGGCATTCCCACTACATTCTTCATACTTCATATATTGTTTTGTAACCATTATTATTATAACTATTATTATTATACAAGTGGTATTTATTAATCATAAAGTAACCTGAATATGCCAGGAAGCAAGAAAAGAAAGTCACTAAGAAAGCCACTAAGTCATCACTCAGTGATGACTTCTTTATAAACAATGTGGTTGGTATACATTCTTTCAGGTTTATTATAAAGTGACTTAATATCTGTAGACATTCTACTATATAAAGGCTTTCTAATGTACTAAACAATTCCCTCTCATTGAGTATTTACCTTCCTTTCCATTTTCTTATCAATAACACTACTGCAATTACCTGCTTGATGAATATTCTGTATAGATTCTTTTTCTAAGAAGTTTTTCCAGTTAAGTTCCTAAAAATGGAATTGCTCATTAATGATACACGCAATTTTAGGCTGCCTCATGGTTCGAGCTCTCCTATTTGTGTTCGATGCTCTTTCAGATTTATTATGTCATTTGATTCCCTCAGTTGTGCTGTGAGGGAGGCAAGTGAGAGACCATTATCCCCCTTCACAAGTGGGAAGGCTGAGGTTCAGAGTTCTGCCCCGACGATCGATCGTGGGACCCCTAAGTGGCAAAGCTTGGCAACTACTCCAGGTCCTTTGTCTCCAATTCATAGTCAAACACAGATGTGTGGCTGGCAGAGTGATCCAGTTCTAATCCTAAGAGAAAAACACGGCGGCGTAATAAGATAGCTGCGTTTATTGTCCTATACCAGGGGCTCTGTTAGATTATGTTAGAGGCATGATCTCATATAATCCTCAGAGCAAACTGTGCGATTGGTTTTATTGTCTCCTTTACAGATGACAGGACAGAGGATTATTGAGATTAAATAACTCCTTCAAAGACACAGAGCAAAGAGGTGGAGAGAGAATTTCAACTCCAATTGTAAAATCCACGCTTTCCTCTAAGTCCCATGCGATGGTCCTTAATTAAAGACTCCAACAAAAGTGATTTCCTTCCATTGCTGCCTATGTCTGAACGAGCCTGGCTTCTACTAAGTTTAAGAGAAAGAGGTGGAGGGGGGGCGGGGAGAGAAGTTAGGAAAGGTGTGCATAGAGTCAGGGAGTACTTTTATTTAAGATCAGACATAGAATCAACTAAGGTTAAAGAGGCAAGATCTAAACCCACAAGATCCTCCAACTGCTTGCATCAGAGAGCAAGAGAAAAGGAAAGGGAGCTGGGGAGCAAATGCAGGAGCCACAGGAAGTGTTGCTGGAAATGGTTAACAACCAGCTTCCTACCCGGTGGAAGGAGGGTGGGGTCCTTTGTAGTGTTTACCAATCTCCTTAGTGTAAATACTCCCACACAAAGGCTGACTTCAACCAACCCACCGAGCTAATGACACCATGAAGGGAGGTGATTTTATTAAGTTTTCATGACTGAAATTTGACTGGGCCTTACAGGAACCATTCTTGGAATCTGATATTCATTACAGTAAAAAATCAACAAACATTTCTTGAACCTTTACTTTGTATTAGGAGGTATGCAAAGCATTAGGGATACAAAGTTAAACCAGACTTGGCCCAAAGCTAAAAATAAATAAATAAATAAATAATAAAACCTCTCAGGCTAGCAATGAAAAAAGACATGTAAACAATTTAATGTGATATATGAACAGCAGAAGCATATCCTAGGAACAGTGATGATATATGAGCATATTAAAGTGATCAGCTCCACTCCACAAGGCCATCTGATTCTCCTGCACTTTTCATCTATAAATTTTGCCCCTTTCTGACATTACACAATCTATAGCAATTAAGAAAAACAGTGTAAATAATCTGCATTGAATAAATGATCTGCATTTCAAGTGACAGGGTTCCCTTCCGTCTCTTCACTTCTCCTGACAAACATGCAACATAATGACATTCTCTGTGGCTCCTCTAACTGCTTTAAGTTTGCAGATGAAGACTGGACCTATTTTCAGAGACTTAAAAAATTTACCAAGGGAGGTACTTTCATCATTTATTCATATGCAGGCTCTTTATTTTTTATTTATTAATGAAGTTTAGCGAAGGGTTCTTGGAGAGCATCAAGTGGCTGCTTTATAAAAATAAAATACGACTAATCCAGGCTCCAATGGTTCTGCCCCAACCTAGTGTTCACTTTAGGAATATACAGCTCTTCTCCTTAGAAACGCAACATATAATGACCATTTCTGTGCTTCTGGGTAACACAAGACTAAGTCAAGGTAACTGACATAGTTCACAAAACTACGATAATTAGGCAGGGTCCGAGGTGTTCCATTTATTTGAAAAAACACAACAACAACATTGAGTATATTTCTCATTCACTGAGGATACTTGAGAAAGAACTCAATAGTAATTTGATGGAAATGTCTTAGAGAGACTTCAAGCATTAGAGGGTAAGGGGTTTGGTTAAAGTAGATGATTGTTTCCCAGACTAAATTCTGGAAACTGGAAAATAATTAAGAGCTGTGAAAAAAATATACTATTCAAATAAGTTTAGGAAACACCATATTCAATAACAGATTTATAATATATTTAAATGTTATGAAGAATCCCAAAAGTTCTACACATTAGAAACTTGCTTGAGTTTGGTTCACTCAGGATGTTCCACATTATTTAGTTTCAGGAACTCTTTGAAAACAGTGCACTATTAATGTACAACACAGCCCTGCACCACACGAAGCACCAAGTTTGGACAATTGTGAACTAGAATATTGTTAGTTTACTCAAATGCTTTGTCTTCATCAATTTCACATCCTATTAAGACAATGGCTTGACCAATTTAAAGTCACCGATAGCCAAAGAGAATTTGTTACAAGGCTGGTCAGTGTTTCTCCCCTCATTTTACCCAGTTAGTCCAGCTCATTGTTTCAGTCTCAGTACAACCATCACTCCTTTCAGAATGCTTATCATTAATTTGTATTATTATTGGATTAATGTATTTCTCCCACTTGAAACTGAAAGGCCATGAGGAAATAGAATTTATTTTCACTGAAAACTTTATTTACCATGGCTACTATGATGCCTATCGCACAGTGGTTGCTTAAAAAATATGTCAAATGCTCAGAGAATGAATATCCTCCTAGAAGTTTAAGGACCCCTCCCATCTGAAGGTATATGTTCAATCTTGTGCAAAAGATTTGGCTAATGACTCAGAGGAAGGCTAGAAGATGTGTTTATTATTTTAGAAATCGGTACCAAGCTTGGAAAGTGGGTATGGAACGATCAGTGAAACAAGTCTCATCAGGCTGAGTCAATGGACTGAATCCCTAAATCTGGCCTTTAATAGGAATAAATGGTTGGCCTGCAAAAAATCCCACTGAACAATTACAGTACAGAGAAGACAGGGCCTAACAGCCTGTCTTTTTCTTATAAAGCAAAGCAGGCATGGGTGCACACACACATATCATTGAGAGTTCAATAGGCACAGCGAGATATTGCTGACACAGATGTAAGTTGACTTACTGCGTTAAAAAGCACAACATGAAGATTTGGGAATATGAGGTTACAGCATAATGCTTTAAATTAGAGGTGCTAGAAGCAGACGTTCTGCCACTTAGCTGCGTAACTTTGGGGGAGTTACTCAGTCTTTCTCTGCCTTGGTTTCCTCATCTGTAAAATGGGAACCTACCTCAAAGTTGCCATGAAGATGAAAAGGCTTAGAGTCAAGGTGTGAATGGAGGGGAGGGAGCCTCGCCTCCCCCAGTTGCTAGTGGGGGTGGATTTCTTGTGATATCCCAAGAAAATAATTTTCTGAGACTTGCACAGGAGAATGAGATATGGTAGAAGCTTTATTTCCATGGAATGACACCCCTGGGCTCCAAAGTCCCATTTCCTTTGGTTCAGTCATAGAAGAAGTATAGCTGGAGCTTCAGTAGAGCTAAAATCAGAGCCGGTGTCCATAGTTCCCTTTCCATGTTGGAGCCGAGTCCAGTCCAGCATCAGGCTAGCTTAATTTACGATTCCCCACCACAGCCCGTCATGTGGGGTCCACAGGGCCACATGGCTTAGAGGAAACACGGGCAAATCCTGGGAAGCCAAGAGTGAGCCAAGAGCACAAGAGCAAGAGAGAGAATTCCTTTGTTTTAAGGATTAGGTATTCCCAAATTTTCATGGGCTTGCAGTGGCCCCACTCATTCTGGCCAACCACCTCTGTCCCCAGGTTTGACTGACAGACACCTTCCCTAATCACCCCACTTTTACTGGGCATAAGTCTATCTTTCCTTTTTTGGATCCCTTCCCCAAGTGTTTTGCAGGGAATAGGCTGGTGGTTCCCTGGGAAATGCAAAGTTGCAGCTTCCTGGTGAAACTGCTCGAATGACATGCCTCTAATGTCTAGCCTTCTCTTTGCTTCTTTCCTATTATTAATAACTAGCTAATTACAATAGTATCAAAGGTACTAGGCCAGTTAGCTCTCAGTAAACCTCGGCAATTATTTGTCATAATAATTATTACTGTTACAGTAACTCTCTTTTTAATTTTGCATAAGGAATTTCAATCAAAGAGGGCATGAAAAGGCAGTGGAATACATTAGTCAGCAGTGCACACGCTGGGGGCAGGTATGGCCTGGACTGGAATCCTACATACATTCTTACTAGTTGTATGATCTTACGTGGTTTGTTTTACTTATCTCTGCCTTTATTCCCTATCTACTCTGGGTAGTTGAAAGTGAATGAGTACCACCCAAGAATCACTCAGTCTGGTGCCCACAACAAGTGCCCCAATACATAATGAATGAGAATTTTAGAGGAGAAAAGCAGGATGGTTGAATAAGTGAGGCCAAGCAAGAAACCTGAGACACACAGACTTGGGACAATGTCTCGGCATTTTAAAATATTTGAGGGGCTCAAATAAAAAGATAAAACTTTGGGTTTCACCAAATAGGTAAAGGCTACAGGGAGACACATGTTATGATCAGTATAAAAATATAGGAGTATTTTAGCAGTCACAACTGTCCAAAAATGGGATAGGAGGCCTCAGAAAACAGTAAGCTGTGCACTTCAGCGTTCGTTTAAGCTTACACTGCACAGCAATGTGTAGGAGTCGAACTAAATATTTTAAAGATCCTTCCAACCCCCTGTGACTACAGTTCCTAACATCCCGTTAATGGCTGCATGTGAGTGTTTCTTTGGGCGGAGATGTGCTCTGACTCCTCTTAATGTGAGAAGATGGGAGGTGGGGAGGGAAGACCAGGGAAGCTGATCTGTGCAGCCTTAAAAGCCACTCTCCATTTACCATGTCAAACACCTGCACAGGAGACTGTCAGAACATCCTGGCACAGGAAGCAGGTGTCCTGACTCCCAGTGGGTTGGGATATTGGCATCGACTC
The DNA here is from genome assembly GCF_964146895.1 of Miniopterus schreibersii. Lineage (NCBI taxonomy): Eukaryota > Metazoa > Chordata > Mammalia > Chiroptera > Miniopteridae > Miniopterus > Miniopterus schreibersii. The sequence continues at coordinate 13,584,065 of NC_138111.1, read as the reverse complement.
ATTGCCACATGAGTGCTGCATACTGTACCAATGCTATAGAGCACCTTCCACTCCGAAATCCTGCAAATCACTTCAAAATGCCACTCTTAATGCAAGAGGGGGCAGCTATGCTTAAGAACATCAACTCTCCCTTTAATTTGAAAGGTGAGATTTCCTGGATATTGAGGCAAAGGCAACGGAAACCAAGGAAACAAAAATGCAAATATCAGGCCAGGATCTGCCCTTCACACAGGGTAAAAGGCTTAGCATTCAAAGGAAGACAGAAATGAATGGGTAGAAGCCGGAGATGCTCTGCAGACGAGTTGGCTGAATCATCATAATAAGCAAAATATAATAGCAATATTGGTTTTCTCTTAAGGTGCCAGGCTAGTCATTTCACCTGACTTATCTAATTTTTTTCATCACAGATGAAATACATAAGATTGCTTACGAGATACTTAAGATTTTCAATATCATTTTCAAGATGAGGAGACTGAGGTTTAGAGGGAGGATGTTGCCCAGAATCACAAAGCTGGGACATGGCACAGCCAGGATTCAATCTCAGCCAGTAGATCTCCAAGTCGCATTTCCACATTTATGCCACATCTTACTCTCTCGCAGTGCCTCCCCACTTATGCTCATCCAGCTCCTTCTCAAATCCCCCTCCTCCCCACCAAAAAACATTCTGAGTGGCCTATGCTAGCTGACTGCCTCCTCTCCAGACCCTCCCGAAGCACCCTGTGCACACCCCTGCCACCAGCATAGCATGGAGGCCTGCTGTGAGCTTCAGTCACTTGAGACACCACCTCCTCCAACAATTTCTGCCCCAATCAAATGATGGCCACTTACATACTCTCTGTGTAGCACCTGTAGGCAAAGAGCATAGAAATAATACTAGAACATAGAAAGGCATGTAGAATAATATCATTACTACTTATAATTTGTAAATAATAGCTAATACTCGCTGAGGGATGACCATGTGTCAGGTCCTCCTCTAAGCACCTTTCATGAACTAATGTAACATTACAAGAAACCAGTGTGGTAGGTACACATATTTCTCATATCCATTAAGCAGAACATTTAAGTTCCTTCGATACTTAATTACATGAACATGTCTTTTCTCATCCTTGCAAACTGCAGTGATTTTAGTCTAAGTGTTCTTCACCTCTCGTCTTCTGCCTCTTCTAAATCATCATTTACAAGCCTCCCACAATTATCTTATAAAAGCTGAGGTTACATTAGCCCATTCCCACTGTGGTCCATTTTCTGCAGGAAAGAGTCCAAACTCCTTAGTCTGTCAATCCAGCTCTTCCTAAGCTGGCCTCGGTCTTTCCTGCATCTGTATTTTTCCCTTTCCCGCAATTACTGTATGCCCTAAATCACCTGGAAGGTTCACATCTGTGAGTCAGTTCTGATCATATTCCTAAATGTCCGTTCTAATTATATTCTAAAATGTCCTTTCCTGAGCTTATCTGCTGGAAAAAGTAAATGTTCCATTGAAGCCCTGCTCACACCCAAGCCAAGGTACCATCGTCTCCTGCAATGAAATAGTCTCTTGCCTGATGTTTCTGTTGCTACTCTTGACCCTGCCCAAAGGGTCCACAACAGCAGCCCAAGAGAACTTTTTTAAAAAAGGAAGTCAAAATATGTCACTGCCCACCTCAGTCTCTGTGACCGGCTTCTCATCAGACTCAGAATAATACCTAACCCCCTTCCCTCTTCTGTTGAGGTCCCCCCCAGTGTGACATCCTTCCGTTTGACCTTTCCTGTCCCTTCACTCAGCCACACTGACCTTCTGTTTCAAGACCACGGGCTCACTCATTGTTCACCCATCATTGACTTATCAGTCTTGAATTTATTCCCCGGGATACTGTGATTTACAATAAGAAATACATACATTTGTTCTCTGTCCCAGCTTCTAGCACAGAGCCCTGAATCCCTTAGAGTTTCCTAAGTGTTCACAGGGTTCAACAATTGTGGGAAACACCAAAGGATGGGGGCCTGGTTGCCATTGGGGTCAACCATGTGATTACATTTCAGTTCTACCCCTTGACCTCCAAGGAGGGAAGAGGGACTGGAGGGTCAATCGACCCCCAATGGTCAGAGATTTACTTAATCATGCTAAGTCATGAAGTCTCTGTAAACCCAAAAGGACTGGGTTTGGCGAGCTTCCAGGTTGGCGAGCATGTGGGTATCGGGACAGAGCGGCACCCCCAGAGAGAAAAGGGCCCTGAGCTCTTTCCCCATACCTTGCTCTGTGCATCTCTTCCATCTGGTTGCTCCTGTTACATCCTCTTATGATAAACTAGTCATCTAACAAGTAAAATCTTTCTTTGAGTTCTGTGAGATACTCTAGCAAATTAATGAAACTTGAGGAGGAGGTTGTGGGAACCTTTGATTTATAACCAGTCTGTCAAAAGTACAGGTAAGAATCTGGGTTTTGACTGGTGTCTGAGGGGCTGGGACAGTCTTGTGGGACTGACCCCTTAACCTGAGGGATCTGGCGCTATCTCAGGACAGACAGTGTCAGAATTGAGTTGAACTGCAGGACACCCAGCCGACATCCAAGCATTGCCTGGCCTGCGCCTCCACGTTGGAATTGATACCATGACCCCTTTATGCCCTGTCTGGATTTTCAAATGTGTCTCTCCCTGGATTTATTTATCTCTCTCCTCACATGTCACTTTTTCAGACAGACCTTCCTTGGCATCCTAACTCCTGACCTTGCTCCATCTTTCTTCACAGCGGCTCTGCTCATGAAATCGCATGGGTATTAACTTGCACACTTCTTTACTATCTGTCTCCCCACTAAAAATTTTTCTGCTCCATTAGGTTTGAGGATTTGGATTATTTTGTGCTTTGTTTTCTCTTAGCAAATAATGCTGAACACAAAACTAAATATTTGTTAAAAGAATGAGTGCTGTCCTGTGGCATTTTCCTCTCCACCCTAAGAAAAATTATGTGTTCTTCAGCACTCTTTCCCCTCGGTGGATACGGTTGGCTAACACGTACTCCTCCTCGGCTCATGACACATTTCTATGGTTTGTCCTTACAAGGACCCACTCTTATTTTATTTATTTTACTCCCAGAATCTCCATTTCCTTCCCTGCATCACAGGCAACTAGTCTAATGTGTTGAACCAGGACACTTGTTTATATGAGTTCTTATATGTATGTTGTCATTCTGTGGTTCATACATTTTAATGTATATAAATGAAAATTTGTTGTATTTCTCATTCCGTTTCTTCTGTTTTCCAGGCCCACCCACGTGGCTATTGCACAGCAAGGATGCTCCCTCACATGACCTTCTGGCAGCTAAAATGTGCAGCTACCACCATTTACCCACCTAGTGCCCCCTGTAGAGGCTCTTCCACTCCTTCCAGCGGACCCTGCCATGAACACCCTCTGACTCATCCTCTGTGTGCATGATCATTTTTCTTGAACATACACCAGAGAAGACTTGCAGGACAAGAGTATTCCAGCATTTAATGTGACCAGATACAAGTGGCATGTTCTCCAGGGCGCCCTCCCCATCTACTCCAGGCCTAGCAGCGCATGGAGCTTCACACCCTCACATCCCCAGCAGCATTTGCCATTGTTGAGCTTTCCGATTCTTTCGATACACTTTCTGCACTGTGTCCCATTACCAGGTCACCGTTTCTGTCATCCTTTTTAGCCTGAGCTTCCTGAGCGTGGATTACACAGTTGTTTTTGTATGCCAGTCGAGTCAAGTGCCCTTTACAGAACACATACTTGATAAAAACGTCTTGAATAAAAAGTAAGCTGTGCTCCATCACTTGACTCCAGTTTCATTTACAATATTTATTTACTTTAAAAATTCTATGTGTCAAATGCTATTTTAGGCGATACAGGCATATTTCTCTAGTTGTTCGAGGAAATTCTTTTCATTCCTATTTACATATGAGGAAACGGAGACTGAGCAAGTTGAAACAACTTAGCTGAGGTTTCTCCAGGGATATACAGGGCAGGGCAAAAGTAGGTTTCCAGTTGTGAGTATACAAAACACAGCTTATTCTTGTATTATCATTTATTTATTATTGTATTATTTTCCATACAAATAATTGTAAACCTACTTTTGCCCCACCCTGTATATCAAACATGGGGTTTGAACCTGGGTCTGTGTGATTCCAAAGCCTAAGCCCCCGTTTCTTCTATTTATCCAATTGACTCTTGTATAATGAGATGAATGAGCCAACCGACTGGCGTCTCTGTGTTGTTTTACAAGTATCCCATCCCTCCCCCGCAGGTAACATGCTATTTTAACTGTGCCATAAACCACAGCTCATTAACTCATAAGATAATGATTTCCCACATCTGGGACATGTTTGAAGTCACCACCAGTTGCAATAATCTTTAGCATTTTGGGTACATTTACTTCTAGACAGTTCTTTCCTTAAGGGACATCCACTAAACAAGCTATTACTCTAGATGCAAAGTCTTTGCTTATCTACAAGACATGAGAGGACTTTCCCAATGCTGGTTGAAATGCATTAAATCCATGTATAGTGTTAATTTCTTACTGTGTGCCAGACACTGTGCTAAATTCTGACCTGTGATGATGAATGGACCGTACAGAATCTGTTACTTCGAAACTCACTGAAGGACATGAGAGTGTAGAAAAGGTAAAGACAAAGCAAAAAGAGAAGTGACAGGGCGAAATATGAAAATATTACAGAGGCACAACCCAGCTCTGGGGCAAGGGATGCTTTTAAAATGAAATAATGGAGCTCAGTAGAACCTAGACAAAGGTAGAGGGAGAAGGAGACATGTGTCCCCAGAGGAGGAAACAGAGTGCAAAAGCCTGGAAGGGAAACAAGGCCTTCAGTATTCAAGGAAATGAGACAAGTTGATCATGGCTTGAGTACAGATTGCAAGGGGAAGGGGAAGCTATTAGAGTTAAAAGCTATTAGAGTTAAAACTTCTCAATTAGAATTGAGCAGGGGCCAGGTTATGCAAGCCCATCATAAGGTGCTTGAAGTTTATATAGGAGGGCAATGGAGTGCCCTTGGATGTTCAGCAAAGCAGAGGAAGAGGGTGATCCCATTTGTATTTTGAAAGATTCTCCTGCCTTCAGAAAGATCAGAGATTATGGGGATGGGACTGGGAATGGAAACTGACAGTGGAGGTAAAAAGACCACCTTGGAGGCATTTGAAGTGATCCAGGTGAGTGATAATGATGGCATGGGCAAGAACATGGATGTTAAAAATGGAGATACTGACTAAATTAAAGTCTTTTGAAAGTGGGATTGACCTAGGGACAGTTGGGTGTGGGAGGGGGAGTCGAGGAAGATGCCTAGGCCTCAATATCTGCCTCATGATCTAGCATGGGGTGTAGACTCCATATGCCCCCTGTCTGTGCTGAGCATTCTGCAGCAGGCACTTCGCTAAATTAATTTATAGAAGAACAAAGGACAGAACCTAAGACTGGAAAGGTGACAACCTGAAATGTTCTTGCGTCCCAGCTTTCACTTTAACTTCTCACACCTGTGTCAGTAATACCTAGACTTCTTCGTGCCTGGCCCTTGTTCCCATTCCCTTCCAACTCAAACCAAGACAGCAAACAGTGAGTGAAGGTGATGAAGCCATGATCTAGAAGTCATGGCAAGACAGTTGCTAGAGAGAGTATTTTTTAAAAACATGTTTTAAGTTGCTTTAGTATAAACTTTTCAAACATAAAAAAGGAGAGAGGATAGTATGCAATGAGTCTTCATATATTCTTCACCCATATTCGACAATTGTCCAGATTTTACCATATTGCTTCACTGATGCTATTGATTTCCATTGGTTTACTCTACTTTTGTATATTTTAAATAGGCATAAAAGCTTCTAGATATAAGTTTTACAAATTTTGTTAAGTTTATGTCTGGGTATTTTTTTTTCTATTTTGTTGTTATTATAAATGGAGTTTCCTCTCTCATTAAAACTACTATTTGTATATGACGTGACTATTGATTCCTATTACTTGATTTTATATCCCGCTATTTTACCAAATTCTATGATTGCTCCTAATCAACTTTTCTCTTGCGTTCTCTTGAGTTTTCCAAAGAAAGCCTTCATTGTCTTGGTGTTGGATCTCTGCATGGAGGACTAGTAGCACCTCTCTCTCAGCCTCTGCCTCAGTCTCCCCATAGTGGTAGGAATGGATTATTTGATTGAAAAATTTGAAAGGAGGAAGAGTATGAATGGCTTAGATGTGCCTCTCAATTTCATAGCTTCCATGTCATTTTCCAACACCCCCAACCCCTCCTCAATGTCACCTGTGAATTCTCTAGAGGAGGCAGCTCTGTTTAGCTCATAACTCCTCTGACCAAGGGTCTTTCTCAGAGCTTATTTCTAAAGGAGTCATTACCTCTGCACTATCTCACCTCACCCCCTTTTTGGTCCCTATACTCTTATCCTCCATTTATGGCTTCTCTACAACGCCTTCCTTTTCTCTCTCCACTTTCCTTCCTCTCCCTCACCATTTTGCCTCACTGCTTCTCCTTTACTTTGAAGGTCCAATTCAGTTTTTGACATAAATGACAGCAGTTATTTATGATTGTTGAGAAACAGCCTCTCTCTCCCCTGTTCTCTCAGGAGAGATCAGAACAATTTCATATCTATTCATTAAACAGCTCTCACTTTGTCATCCTAAATTACTTTGGAACCAGCATTAATTTCTGAACAACTATTTAGTTTTGTAAATATGATTAATTAGGAAATATCAAACATGCAAAGTCTTCCTTCATATGCCAAATATACATATTTTACAGGCAATTTGTATTGCCTCCATATTTAAAACTGCTAACCCTCCCCTGTCGACAATTAGCCTGAAGGGCAACCCAGACTTTATGGAACATTTCCTGGAACGCCCTCCCAACTTTGGGTTATCATATACCCTTCACTACTTACAAGAAGGAACTCAAAACATACTTTTTCCAATTAGCTGCCTTTGGTCAGTGCTGCCCTGATCACTTATATACTCCGTTGCTCCCATATATATATTCTACATAAGAACTTCAGTAAACATTTTGGACTTTTTCTAGATATGCCCCTAATCCTGAATGTGTAAAATAAAACTATGATTTTCTTCCTAGAAGATGTGCATGGGGAACCATTAAAATTAAAGTCTGAGCCGTGGATGATTTGAGACTGAATTCCTCTGCCCACAGTTCAGAGAAGTACATTTGTTTGCTGTGGTCAAGCCTACGTTGGTTTTACTACAGGTTATGTTTTGTCCTTGGCTTCAGTGCCTCTGTGTTGGGTGTTTTCTATGCCCAGAGCAGCATTTAGAAACCATTAGGTGCTGCAATTCCCTTTGGTCCCATCATTAGAAATGGCACAGCATTATAATGAAATATAATAAATCATTTGGTATTTGCATCCTTTAAATGATAACCATCCTATTTTTGCTCCAAGAGTGATTTCTGCTCCCATTACTGTCCGTACTTCTGCAGGTACCATGTTTGGTCTTTCTTTTGCATCTCCCAATACATTTTACTTGGCACTCTGTACTTGGTAAGTGATCAATAAGTGCTTGTTAACTAAGTTGGCAGAAAACTGAGTCTTTGGCATCTGCACTTGCAAAGGAGAGGCATGTCCAGCCCAGAAAGTGTGAAGACTGGGAGTCCACAGAGAGAGGCCATTTGGAACCTTGGCAACTCGCATGTCAGACTGCCTCAGAGTCCTGTGCCCTGCGCTGAGGGAATGAGGGAGAAGGTGACCCAACCTCTGATCAAGGACAAAGGGTTGCAGGGAGTCCTCACACCGGCAGGCAGAAGAGAGGTGACCTTAGACAGGACCTTGAACTCCCAGGAAATCGCAGACATTGGAAGGCACCCTCGCCATCTAGGGGCCCCAACTCTGTCTAGAACCACTGACATGGGGAATTCAAACACATGAAGATACATCTTTGGAGCAACAGCCATCGTAGATGACTATTTCTATGGTGAATCCCTGTGGCTCCCAAACTCAGTACATGTAATTAAAGTAGAGACTGGAAAATTTTTCACCATTGGGATTTCTACTGCCCTATGGCCAACTGATGTAACCCCTTGAGCCTTAGCTGACAGGTTGAGGGAAAAAATCCTGAGTTTTCAGACCATCTACTATCTTCCACCAAAGGGGTGCCGTTGTTCTTGCCAAGGGCAGTGTCTCGACATGCTCCCAAATCTACCAGTCCTTGTGTTGCTGAAAGAATGTTGGTTCTGCTGTCGTGATGAGTGGAGGGCAGATATTAAAGGACAAGGAATGGGAGAATGGAGCTCTTTATTCCAAGTTCTGCATCGAATTTTGGCTCCTGGTCTCTCAATCTGTTCAGGCTGCTATAACAAAATGCCACAGACTGGGGTGGCTTATAAACAACAGAAACATATTATTTTTATAGTTCTGAAGGCTGAAGTCCAAAATCAGGGTGCCCGCTTCAGGGTCACAGAATTATCATTGTATCCTCACATAGTGGAAGGAGCTAGGGGGCTCTCTGGAGTGTCTTTTATAAGAGCACTAAACTCACTCCTAAGGACTCCACTCTCATGACATAATCACCTCCCAAAGGTCCTGTCTCCTAAAACAATCACATTGGACATTAGGATTTCATTAGGATTTTGAGGGGACACAAACACTCAGGCTATAGCACCTGCTATCCAAATAATTAATACTTTGTGCTCAGAGTAGCCCAAGGCCTAGGGGGACACCCATCTTTTCATTACTTCCCAACTTTTGTGTTGTTTTTCCCCCCATGAATCTCTTCCAATCCTTTCTTAATTGGATTGTTGTTTTTTCTCTTGTAACTATAAAATAAAAGATATTGGACATGTGAATATGTGAATAGCAGCTCTAGATGTGGAGGCGGGGGTTGCAAATGCTGGTCATTTATTATCAACATCATAAGTAGTTTTGAATATATAACAAAGATTAGAAAATAAACAAAACTAGCACTGGAGAGCACAAAACATTATTTAACTCTTTAAGAAATGTGTCAAGAGTTAGAATATTCCAAGGGTTTTACGTATGTGTTTATACGTATACCTCACATTAGCACAATGAATTATAGTTTCAAAGCAACTCACATATTAAGTTATGATCTTTAAAACATAGGAAGTAGTCAGATTTTGTATTATTTTATCTTTTATGAGGAAACTGGTGGCCCAGTCTCCAGATAAAGTGGATGGGCTAGGAGTTGAACTTGTTATCTGATCTAAAGTCTAAATTTACCATCGAACATACTGGTTCCCCAATATAGCAATGGCTTTCGTTCTTCTAATACTAAAATAATTCCCCATCTGTTTTATAATTTTATTTGTAACTCATAAAACTTGAATTTGCATCTTGACACGATACGATCTTGACAATAGCATTGCATTAAAAGAAATAGACTGCAGCAATAATAGGTAATTATGTAATTTAAAGGATTTCCTGAAGGACTTGAGAGCAGATCGAAAGGGATGGATATTCTTTCTTCCAGCTTACAAAGGTCTCAGCTTTCTTACCCACTTTTCTTCCTCTATTTTACCCCTGTCCAAGGTAAAGTTTAACTCACTCCAATCCAACTTCATCATAAATGCCTGGAAGTATTACCAGAAAAAGGGCTGCCAAACACAAAGTTCACCATCGGGGCTAGAAATATGTAAGGAAATGAGTGGGGAAAAGATATTTTCCTTTTGGAGTTTTAGAGTTAGAGAAAGGGGGATGGGAAGCATTTGCAATGTAATCTCTTATTTAAGCTCTATCGGATATCCCAATAACTGTGTTGCCAGAGAAGTGTGTCTGGCATTATTGCTGCTTCATTTTACAGAAGAGGAAATCAAGTCTTGACTATAATAAGCGGAAAGATGTCTTCCTACTGCAAAAATATAAAGACCTGAGTACATGCAAATACAGATTTGGAGACACCCCCCCCCCCCCCATCGCGCTCCATCTCCCTGACTGATGGTGCAGCAGGTGCATTTGATGCTCAGCCATTTAAGGTCCAGAACAGGTAGAGGAGGAAACAGGTCCTGCGTTTATTTATCTACCTTGCGATGTACAAGGAGTCCTGAAATTACAGCTTTACCTTGTTTGTGCTAATCTCCAATTCCCGCTATTAATCAAAGGCTGCTTAAATGACAGACTGGGGCAGAGGGGGAGGGACAGTGACACTAAGGCCGTAGCCCAGAACCGCAGCCCCAGAGGTGAGGCTCGGCTTTCCAGTGAATGAACAGAGTGATGAGGGCACTCGGTGATCTGTCAGTCACCTGTCTTTCCTCCGGTCAGATTTGTCATTCTTAAATTCTAGAATTCTAAAGTGAAATACAGTAAGAACCGGCATCTGACTCCACACAGGACTTTGCTTCCAGACAGCAGAGGATGCTGCGGCCTTCTGTTCATATCTGCCCCCCCGAGATGCTTTCGGCTGATATCACCCTCCCCACTCCGGTGATCCTCCGGCCACCCCGGCCTCCTTTCTGCCACTCGGGCACGTCTTCTCAAGGCGTTTGCACTAGCTCCTCCCTGTGCTCGGACTGTGCTTTCCTTGGACCTTCCCACAGCATCCTTATCATCCTTTAGTCTGTGTGTGTTAATATTATTTCCTCTTAGAGACCTTCCACTCCGCCTCAATTAAAGGACCCTGTGTGAGGCTGAGGCCTCTAAGGAGCAGATGCCAAGAGAGAATGAGACATGCAAGAAGCTCATCAGGAGAAATGCTTGGAGAGGCAATGGGGAGGGGTCTTCAGGAGAGGCTGGGGAGCTATTGCACTAATGCGACTCTGACTCTGCAAGGAGCCCAGCGAGGGAAAGAAAGAAGGCTGGGTAAAAGCAACTGAAGGTGCCGTTGGAAGGAAGAGTTGGTATGGCCTTAGGGAGTCTTTGCTCCGGAGCTGAATGGTGGAGAATTCAAACAGCTCCCAAACCGTAGAGTCCCTACCAAGCTCCATCAGTGACTGGGAATAGCCCCTGGGAAGGGTGGCCTTGGTGCAGATGGGGTGGTGAACGTCAGAGGGTAGCAATGCTGCCATCTGGAAATCTAGGTGGTGATCCTCATGCCTGCCACAGGCCCCTCCCTTCGGTTTCCATCTGCATCCCTGTCTTTTATATTTTCTTCTGCAATTATGTCTTTTATTACTTATTCTTTCATCATTTGTCTCTCTCACTAGGCTGAAAATTCCACGAAAGTGGGAACGTTGTTGATGTTCATACCCAAAATTACGCATCAGGCACAGAGGAGGTAGTCAGCAAGTATATTTGACTTGTTAGATGACTGAGTCAACAACCGAGGCATCATTGCTAAACCCGTGACCATAGAGTATGCTCCTAACTGACCTTCTCTGAGTTATTTCTAGAAATCTTCCCTCACCTATTGCGACACTGTAGTCTCTTCCCTCAACAGTTGTGTTTGTTCCTTTTTACCCACCTCCTGATCCAACACGAGATCTAAAACTCTCTTAATTAGCCCATTCACATATTATAGCTTAATTCAAATCTCATCTAACATCAACCAAGGAGGCTATCCTAATGACAAACTTTGTAACACTTATAAAACACTCACTTCTAAAAGAATAGTGTTATAGATCCCTCATTCTCAGTACCTAAGTGTGTAGTGACTACTTTCCAGCCCAGTTAATGGTCCAGGTCTTACATTTTGTCCTGAGACGTCACATCCGCCCAAAACTTTCTGGCTACTGTGAAAGTTGACATTGCTCAAAATTTAGGCGTGAACAGGGTACTCTTCCTCTCTGCAGGTTTCTAAGCCATTCTGGCTGTGCAGACACATCTTTCTCTCCAGTCATTACTAATTATTTTTCCCCCCATAAGATAAAAACTTTATGAAGGAAGAGACTGGGGCTAGCACTAAGTTTCACACGTACAGAGTGCTGATCTGGTGTAAAGTGAATGCCGTGATCCCAAAGGTACACTGTGCAACTGCTACATGCAAAGTTTTGAATTTCCATCAAAACCTACATGATTCTATCACACTACACACATGCTACTCTTCTTAGGGTGCCACTGAGATGATTAATTTTGGGTTTTACAACTTGCTCTTAGAAAGTATCCTTGAAACTATTTCATTTTCCACTGTTTTTATTCTTTTATTTATTTTTAAAAATAGTATAATGAGATCAATAAAATATTGTGATTATCAGTGGTCTCTGTATTTGCAGCAGTCATGTAATTTCTCCCCCAAAGACAAGTTCAGCCATGTCAGTGTCCCTACAATGACTCTCAATTGTCTTTGCCCATAAAATAAATTCCAAACCCATTATATGGCTTCATCTTATCGCTCCCTTCTACCTCTCTGAGCTCGTTTATCTTAATTAATTTGACAGCACACAGTTGGTGTTCCCCACACTGAGTTTCTATTTCATCTCTAGCCCTTCCTTCTTGAAACCTCCCCCACCCCTACTCTCACCCCGTCTCTGGTTTGCCACTGTCACCTTGGCAGTCCCTACAGTGAGAGCCCTGTCTCTCATGTCCCCCCTTCCCCCAGGCTCCACTCTGTGCCCCTCTCTGGGCTTCCGTAATAGCCTTCACTTCCCCATCATTGGGCGTCTCCCTGCGTTACAATTAAGTGAGCGCATTACACAGAAGGTTAGGAATCACATCTGTCTTTGCTATACTCTTGGGGCTTGGAAAGTGCCTGAGATATTGAAAAGTGCAAGTAGATATTTGTTGAAGAAAGGAGCAGTGTGAGGGAGGAAGGAAGGGAGAGAAGGAGGGAGGGAGAGAAGAGGGAAGAAGGGAGGGAGGGAAGGGAGGAAGGAAGGGTTAAAAACAGGATAACAGGCCCAAAATAGAGTAATTTATGCTAAGTTCCAAGTCACCAAACAGAGACTTAACCTACTGAAGCTTTCAGCTCTCCCAGAAACAGAATCATAGCCAGCTGTCGGGTAACGTGCCTGCTGGCCCATCACCCCCTTAAGGACCCAACTGCAGCAACCAGTCCCTTTTTTTGCCTTGCACAGTAAGCCCTCACTTACCCTCATCAATAGGTTCTTGGAACCACAACTTCAAGCAAAACAGCTCCAACAGAATTAATCCTACCACAAGCTAACTGATACAAACCAGAAGGCGGTTGCTACGGCCTATTTCTGGCCACACAGACATCAGACTTCTAAAGAGAGACCCCTAAATACTTCCAGTATTAAACACTGAAATAAATGTGAGCTATCCATACATTTCAGAGAGATCATTAAGAACAAAAGAACATCATTTTCCAACCCACTTATTCCAGGTCAGGGTCCTGGGTGGCTGGAGCCCATCTTAGCAGCTCAGGGTGCCAGGCGGGAACCCACCCTGGAGAGGACGCCCTTCTGTGCAGGGCCACTCACACCCACCCACATGCACTGAGATGGGACAGTGCAGATGCACCAGTTCCCCTCAGTGTGCCGCTTTGGGGCCTGGGAGGAAACCAGTCCCCAGAGAAAACCACGCAGACATGGGGAGAACATGCCAACTCCACACAGTGGCCCGACTGGGAATCGGGTTTCTTTTCTCATCAACCTTGAAGGAAACGACGTCATTTGAGGACCTGCAGTGCAACCCTTCCTCCTCACTTCTGCCTGTAGAGTCTCATTTCCTACAGCTCTGCAGAGCTCCTTTCAATCTGCTACATTGGATGCTGCTGGATTCAAACTGAAATTTGCTGAAATAAACTCTTGAAAATTGTAATACATCTCAGCTTATCTTTGAACAGCCCTGGTGATCAAAGAGGGAACCCAAGGAGCCCCGGCAGCCCCCAGCAGCCCCCAGCAGCCAAGGACAAGGCACAGGTACCTGTGGGGCCCTGGAGCTCGCTGCTCTCTCGGCCTGGGGACGGAGTCGGGAAGTCTCTCCTGGGTCCCAGCTCCACAGCTTTGCAGACTTTAACTGAGCATTTCTTTTTCCGGATTGGCCCCCAAAACAGCCAGTGTGGAACTGGGTCCGGAAACATGCCTGAGTCGAACTGGGTCTGGAAATAAGCCAGAGTCCAACTGAAAAACAGAACTGGTCCGTGTCTGCCTGGGGCCAACTTAGAAACGGCACTGGATCCAACTTAATCTGAACGGGGTCCAGTGAGAGGCCTCAGGTGAATAAAATGTTGTTTTAAGGCTGAACAAGTAGGTTAACCTGGTTCAGACAACCTTGAATTACAATGGCCACAGTGAGAGCTTTTAACCGTCTTACATAAGCTTATTTACTTACCACGTGCCCTCAAGGAAAGGGGGTCACAGCCAGACACTGAGCATAAAAAGTAGAGGAAACATTATTTTTCCTCTTTTCCAGTTCCTGGTGACTAGGACAAGACCTGCTGGGACACCCCACTTGCTCCAGAGCATGTAGACAGATTCTGGGGAAACTGACAGAAGATGAAGGGTGAGAGTTCTTACCAAAGTCAGCTCCCCTAAATCTCTGTGCGTGGTGCCCAGCTGAGAGAGGAAGGGACAATCTCATATTGTCCCTTCCTTTCCAAATTTAGATTGGCAGGAAAAAAAAATTGTAAGAATTAGACCTTTGAACTGCAACTTTCAAATTTGCTTTCAGATACCCATTGTTTTTCTGTCCTGAAAACTTGGCTGGGCAATTATCAGGTTGGGGTCCCCCAAAATATGGCCAGACAGAAATATGGGTTGCAGCTAGGGTCCTTCCAACTGCTGACAGCTTTCAGGGGAATTGTCTAAGTCTTTCCCTTGGTTATCTTTGGGAATGGCTCTACGTAATTGGCTTAAAGACAAACAACATTTATATAAATCAAGTACGCTCCCAGAAATATAGAAACTCATCCATCCACCCGTCACAAGAGCACTGGGTTGTGATTCTCAAACCACGGACTTGCTGTGCAGCTTTGGGCTTCTCACATTCCCTCTCTGGGTCTTGATTTTAATGGCGCTCAGATTAAAGCATTTAACTAGACACTATCCATGGTCTCTTACGGCTCTGGCAGTCTGTTGTCTTAGGCTGCCTGTGTTCCACCTGCCCTGGGTAAGGGCATCCGTGTACCCCTATAGCAGACCACCCCCTCTTCCTCTGCCCACATCCTTTGTGCATCATCTCGGACCCCCAACATGGTACCAGGCAGCCAGACAATCTCATTTACCCACAACTATTTCCGTCATAAGGACCCAGTGCATCCAGTGGCAATTTACCACACATCGTTAATATGTTTGCTATGTTTTGTTGGCGGAATATGAAAGTTCATCAGCAAGGCCGCACACAGGGAAAGCATATTGAAATGAGCATTACGGATCTGTCAGGCTGGAGTTTATGGCCTCTTCTCAGTGCTACACTGTAAGTAAAACAAGCCCTGATTGAGCCAGCAGCCTCCTGGGTACTAATTTGCCAAAGTGTGGGGAATGTTAGTGCTAGGTTTATCTGCCTGCCTTAGCCGGGCGGGGAGGGGCGGGGCGGGGAGGGGAGGGGGCAGATTGCTTTGGCTTAGGGGTATTATAGCCCAGCCTGCAAGTTTCACAGGCACCAGGAGAGAAGCTTTCAGCGGGCTTGGCCTCTTATCTTCTTATCGTTTTATAGATTTTGGAGATGTGGTGCCCTGGAGTTTTAATACTTAGTTTGAAAATTCTCCTTTTAAAACCAATGCATTGAAATGCAATGGAAAAGAGAGAGGAAAGAAGAAATAGTCACTGAGGAATTCACTGCGAAGAGAGAGAGAAAGAGAGAGGGAGGGAGGGAGAGAGGGAGAGAGAGAGGGAGGGAGGGAGGGAAGGGGAAGGGAGAGAGGGAGGGAGAGAGGGATGGGGAAAGGGAGAGAGGGAACGAGAGAGGGAGGGAGGGGGAAGGGCTGGAGATAAAGGAAAAAGGGGGAGAGTCCCTAAAATCCCAGTTCCTGAGTGTGACTTGTGCAAGAGCCTTACACCATTTATCATTCAGGGGCAACTTCCAGAAGGAGCTGGAGCACCCTCCCGGGGAATTGCTTCCCTGCACAGGACTTCATAGATGCCCGTGCTGTCTAAAGGGATTACAGAGCTCTGTAAGTCCTAATTAATGCACTGGGAAAATGAATTTTGAAACAAGATTTCTGCTTTTTTTAAAATTTTAGGCATAGGTTAGAAGCACAAAATGAGGGAGCACTTTTCACAGGACTAGAGCTGCTTCTCTGATTTGGGGAGAGTCAGGGAGTTTCCTGCAGATGGCTCAAAGAGAGTGCCCAGGTTCCCTCAGGGGTTATCGGTGTTAACAGCTGGCTCCCTCGTGGTCGCAGTCAGTGGCTACCGTTTCTTCTTCCTTAGTATTCCGGAGCCCGAATCCGGTTCTGAGCTGTGGGTCAGCTGGCTACTGCCGGGCCCCCCTGTCCACAGGCGCAGCTGCGGTCACCTGGCATCCCCGAGGCGCCCTGGGGCCGCAGGTCATTTGCTAAGCCCAGGTCAGCTTGTGGGCCTGCAGAGCCGAGCACCTTATGCTGTGCTAGGTGAGGCTGCAGGCCGCAGGGAAGATGCGACTCCCCTGGCGTCGGAAGGACGGAGATGGAGAGAGGAACAATGAACTGCAAAGAATTCTCAACGCGTCCTTGGATGGCAGGGCGGGCACAGCATGCGGCGCACGCGCAGTCAAAGACGGGATTTTCTTGAGAGGAAAGGGAAGTATAAATACAAATCAGGTTATAAAGTATTGCCCTGACTTTCTTAAACGAGAACAAGATAGAACATCGATGAGAGAGAAACATCATGATTGGCTGCCTCCCGCATGCCCCCTCCTGGGGGTCGAGCCCACAGCCCAGGCACGTGCCCTGACTGGGAATCGAACCCTGACCTCTTGGTTCCTGGGCCGACGCTCAACCACTGAGCAACACCGGCTGGGTGAGAAAAAAAGTTTTTAAGTATTTTGTCTTGCTTTTGTCATTTTGTTTTTGTTTCTGTGTTTGTTTGTTTGTTTGTTTCCTACAGATGAATGACAAGCTGTCCCTATGGATCTCCTGAATAAACTGCCAAATATTGGCACAGAATATATGTGCGTAGGGTGTCAGTGTTATCAACCCAGGACAAGGCGTTTGTGATCTCCTAGTTACGGGGCAAAGGAGGCAAGCTAGGCTCGAGGGGAGGGAGCAAGGACAGTGGTAGGGGACAGTGCCAGGAATATAGGGAATCTGTCTGTGGCCTGACCTACTGTAGGGGCCGGGTCCTTAGGGGCCTGCTACCCACAGAGAGGCCCTAACTTTGTGGCAGCCAGTAAGCACAGATAAGCCCGAGCAGCTTTCTGTGTGTGCCCGGTGGCCGTGGGGTCCACAGAGCCCACTGCAGAGGGTCTCTGCCTCTGGCCCGTGAAGGCACTGAGGTGCTTGTTAGAAGTGGACTCTGTAATCCTCACCAGGAGCCCGTCTCCCTGGGGCAGTTTGCAGGGGCCTCTAAGAAATAAAGGTCAAAGTTTCTACAATAGAGTTCTCAAGACCAACAACAAATCAGGTTGAAAAGGGACTCTTGGAGCAACTGTGTGATTCTTCCAAACATTTGTTGACTCTCTCTTGGTTCTAAAAACTGGGAATACAGGCTTTAAGGGAAAACACAAGTTCCCTGCCAGGGTAGACCCAATAATCTATAAAATCTTGGGGCCCCTTAAGAAAAGAATATAGAAATAATGGATAAAAGCTTAAACATGAAAGTAAATCTTCATTTAAAACTAGAAAGAAATAACAAATTACAATGCTAATCTGTTTACAATGCTGAAATATTGACATATATTTCACATGAACCAGATAAACAACATTATTTTTCCTTATAACCTGCATACCACATACCTCTATAATGTTGTCTATATTTTACTTGTATATTTTGTATATTTTCATATGATGATGTTGTTATATTATTTCTACAGTTAATTCAGGTTTTTTCCCCCCCAGCACTATTTTTTCTTAGTTGACACATTGAAAAGTTCCACTCTGCTTCACATTATTGACAATTAGTGTGTAAATATTTAACATTGATATCATTTGAGGGAAATGAGTATCAAATTTCTTTAATTTATGAGCATTAAGATTTCAGGGAATTTCAAGTTTTTTTGCACAGTGATGAATCTTAAATATTCTTTGCATTGTTAATACTCATTAACGAATTTGTAATCAGGGTCCATATTGAATTGACACCCTAAGAGTTTCATGCTAACTCTGTTGATGTCTAAGACAGTAAAATGGTACATATGACAAAGAGTTACTGCTGTCAGGGAAAGAGGCATCCCTGAGGGAGGGGTCAAGGAGACCTGGCTGAGCGAGGCAGCTTTGAGCTGAGACCTGCATCAGGAGAAATCCGAACTTCTAAACCTGCAGAGCGAACCGTGAGGCCCAGAGAGGGGCAGTGACTAGTCTAAACCGCACAGCAAATCAGTGGCAGACTTGGGACATCAGGTAAGACATCTTGAACCGAATTAAAATGCCACTCGGGATCTCTTGTGAGGTTTCACTTTAGATATTCTAGACATAAAAATGGAGACAGCCCTCACTGCTTTTACTAAGTTCCAGGTAAAAGGAATTATATTTTCTTTTTTCCCCAATCATTGAAAACCAAAAGCTGAGCAGTCAATTTTATAGTCAAACTGCCATTTCACTATGTTAAGATAATCACAATGATTAGAATAACTCATTTCAAGACCATAAAATCATTTAAAAAGACAAGGGAGCTATAAAAGTTCTTAGAGATCAATCAGGGAAGAATTCTCTAGATTATTTTGATTACATGTCTCTATCCGCATACATAAATCAATCAGTTAGTTAATCAGCTAAAAAAATAGAGAGGGGAAAGAGGCTACACATACAATATAGACTTATTTATCGACTTGGTAGTTATATTATGTGCATTACAAAAAGACAAGGCACACACATTTTAAAAGATGCACTAGAAATAAATGGAAGTAAAAGTTCCAGAATGTTCTTTCCTTGCACCAGTGGATCGTGTGTATGCGCTCTGAGGAAGCTTTGTCTCTCTTTGAGGACAACCGACCTAGTCTACCACCTCCAGCCTGAGCACAGAGAAACTGAGGCCGCAGCAAGGAAATGAGAAAGTAATTCTATTGACCCAATATAAGAAGCGAGCTAAAGTACTTTAAAATAAACTCACTTTCATATACAAGCAAGTCTTTCCCTACAATACCTGTTATTTGTTAAAACTAGATTTTTTCAAGTACTTTCTTTAGTCTTTGCTAGTCTTTTCTTTATTCCCCGGGGACTGATGCTTTGCTTCTGATCTCTCCACCGCGAGCATTCGGGGATCAGCAAACCCATCCCCAGATCTCAGCAGAAAGCAAGCTCCCTGAGGTCCGCGGGCTCAGCCTGATCCAGCCCCTTTCCTTCCAGGATCCCACAGAGACGCGGGCGCCCACGTGCTTGGGGATGCGGCGCTGCGCTTCTCAGGAGCACTTTATGACACATTTCTCAAATCAAATTTAAAAGCATAACTGGGTGGAATTAAATTAATGCCGTCTGGTAATGTCAGCAGCACCCGAGCTGCAACAGGCTGGCTTAACTCCTAAAGCTTCCAGAGCTTCATGACACCGATTCGCTCTCAGGCATTGTTGAGAGAATCTGTGTGCCCCGTGTGCCTGTGTGCCTGTGTGTGTGTGTGCTCCTGTGTGCCTGTGTGTGTGTGTGCTCCTGTGTGCCTGTGTGTGTGTGTGCCTGTGTGTGTGTGTGCCTGTGTGCCTGTGTGTATGTGTTCCTGTGTGCCTGTGTGTGTGTGTGTTCCTGTGTGCCTGTGTGTGTGTGCCTGTGTGCCTGTGTGTATGTGTGCCTGTGTGTGTGTGTTCCTGTGTGCCTGTGTGTGTTCCTGTGTGCCTGTGTGTGTGCCTGTGTGTATGTGTGCCTGTGTGTGTGTGTGCCTGTGTGTGCGTGCCTGTGTGCCTGTGTGTGTGTGTGCCTGTGTGCCTTTGTGTGTGCTTCTGTGTGCCTGTGTGTGTGCGCCTGTGTGCCTGTGTGTATGTGTGCCTGTGTGTGTGTGTGCCTGTGTGCCTGTGCCTGTGTGCCTGTGTGTGTGTGTATTCCTGTGTGCCTGTGTGTGTGTGTATTCCTGTGTGCCTGTGTGTGTTCCTGTGTGCCTGTGTGTGCCTGTGTGTGTTCCTGTGTGCCTGTGTGTGCCTGTGTGTGCGCCTGTGTGCCTGTGTGTGTGCACCTGTGTGCCTGTGTTCCTGTGTGCCTGTGTGTTCCTGTGTGCCTGTGTGTGTGCCTGTGTGCCTGTGTGTGTGCACCTGTGTGCCTGTGTTCCTGTGTGCCTGTGTGTTCCTGTGTGCCTGTGTGTGTGTTCCTGTGTGCCTGTGTGTGTGTGTGCTCCTGTGTGTCTGTGTGTGTGTGTGCCTGTGTGTGTGTGTGCCTGTGTGTGTGCCTGTGTGACTGTGTCTGTGTGTGGTGGGGGCGGGTGTGTGGCTGAGCAGTCTTTGAGAGTGTAAAAGTAAAGATACTTAACGATCTCACTGGCCCCATGACCTTGATGTTTGTTGACATTTGTGTGTCTCTTCATGTTGCACAGAGTGTGTTTAGCTTCATTACATTGTTTGATCATTGTAATCACCCTGTAAGGAAAGCGTTCGTGTTTTCAGTCTCCTTTCTTTTTTTTAAACTTGAACCCAAGTGCCCTGTCTTCAAATCCAGCATTCTTTCCACTCATTAAGTTAGATAATAATGGTAACACTACCTGTCTTTTCAAGGTTCTCTTGACCTCCCTTTTGCCAAATCCAATAATCTATTTGTAGCTTTCATCTTAGTTGACTCAATAGCAACATTTTACTTAGTTATCACTTCCTCGGTGTTGAAACACGTTTTCTGTACTTCACTTCAAGGTATATCCTCTTTGGGTTTTTTTCCTACATCACTGAACACTCTCAGTGTCTTTTTCTGGGACTTTTTATTTCTCATTTCTAAACATCTGATGCCCAAGGGCTCCTTCTTTTCTCTGTCTAAACTCACCTCCATGGCCATCCCATCCAGCCCGTGTTTTTAAATGCCACTTTACAACGATGACACCTAGATTCACATCTGTGATCCAAATGTCTCTCCTGAGGGCCAAGTCCACACATCCAACTCTACCAAGCCTCTCCACATGTATGTCTAACAGGCATATCAATCACAATCCATATCGCAATTTGACCCCACCACCAGGCCTGCTCCCCACAGCCTCACTCATAGCCTTAAATACAAATTCCATCCTTTGGACCTCTCAGTCCGGATGCCTGGACTATCCTTGAGTCCCCTTTTGCTTGCTCCACACCTACCTGTGAGCAAATCCTGTCCACCCTACCTTCAAAGTGAGCCCAGAACCTGACCTCTTCTCTCCTAGGCACTATTCTCACCCACCCAAGATCCCATCATCATTTGACACAGGATCCAGAGAATTTCTTTCAACGGTGAGTGAGATAACAGCACTCCAATGGACATCTTATCACTCGCTCAGAGTAAAAATCAAAGATCTTACAATGACTCATAGGACCTGACTCTGTCTTCTCCCCAACTCTAGCTTTACTTCCAATACTCTGGCTCCGGCTCACTCTGACTCAGCCACTGACGTCTCTGCTATTCTAGGACACAATGAACAACATCCTCGCACCTGGGGGCATCTGACTGTGCTTTTTAGATTTTTTTTTAAACCTGGAAGATGATTCCCCACATATCTGTATATTGTCATCATGGTCGTGGATGTTTTGATGTTGTTACAATACTGGGTCACTCTTATTTCTTACCTGTTTGTTTAGAGAGCCTACCTCCTCCCCAGCAGACGAGCCCCACTAGGGCAGGCGATGTCTCAGCCGTGTGTCCCAGCTCTCGCAATAGCGCTTAGCTCTTAGAAATTGCACAAAACAGATTTCTGATCGTATGAATACGTTCTTCATCCTCACGTCATGAACTGTACTTTCCAGAGTTCTTTCACAGGCATTATCCTGTGTTGAGCCTCAAAGCAATCCTGGGCCATAAACGAGATAGACACTTTTCCATTTTAAAAATGAGACAATTGAAACTCAATGAATTAAGTGACTTGGACAAAGGACTGGGGTATATGTGACACCAATGGAATTAGGCTGAGCATACAAACTTGGGTATCGGACTCCTCAGCTTCAATTTTTTTTTCCTATTCCTACATTAGATATGTTATTTAAGCTTATTTTCCCTTCTATAAAAGGGTTGTCTCCATGGTGTCTTCCATTACAGGCCACTGTGTGTTAGATAACAAGCGTGAAATTATAGCACCAAGTAAACATTCAAAATGTGTAATGACTGGCACGTGAGATTGTCTTTCAGCGAGAGAAGCATGAGCTTGGAGATAACCAAACAGATTCACGTCAGGAGATGGCCCACATAAATTTGGAAACTCCACACTATTTGAAGGAATACTTGTATATTAGAAGCCTCGTCTCCTGTTCCTGATTATGAAACAACCAGAGGGCAGTCAGAAAACTTAAAACTTAATGCCACGCGGCTCAGAATTCAGCCCGAGAGTGCTGGGGACATCCAAGGGGCCCACGTGCCACACAGAAGTCCAGGAGCATCCTGAAGCAGGTGGCGTTTGACAGGACTCCGGTCTGACAGGTCCTGACAGGTCCGCCAGTATCCAACACCACACCTGCATGCAGGGGGCACGTGCAGATGTTTGTTGACTGAAAATTAGTATTTGGGAAAAGGGAAGCTGGGGATGACAAAAGAGAGCACAGTGCATGGAGAGAAAAATGGAGAAGGCAAGGGGTACCGGGAGTCTGCTGGCTATTTAACACTACACGACAAATTACCCCCCGATTTAGCAGCTCAAACACACACACATTTCTTATCTCTGGAGGGCAGCTGACCTGACAGATGACCTTCAGTGGATGTTTATATTAGAACTAGTTACAGACATCGTGCCCGTACTCAGAGAAGTGGTTGTCTTTGCTTTGATAGTAATATGCCAGGAGGTATAGAAATAGTTACACGTTACCAAATTTATCATTGCAACAATCCTATGGCATAGCTGCCACTCTGTCTTATTAATTAATTAATTTATTGATGTATGAAGCAGCTATTTATTAATCCAATACAATATGCCAGACTCTGTGAATTCGGAAGCAAGCAACACAGATAAAAAATCCTGCCTTCGTGGAGCTAATAAAAATGAAGGAAAGGAACAGAATAAATACATCCGAATATATAAAATGCATAGTCTGTCGGAGGGTGACGTGTGCTGTCAGGATAATAAAGCAGGGACGGAGAAAAGAGGCACCCCAGTCACAGAGAAACTGAGTCATTGTCCCACACGGCACAGCCAGCAAGGGGCAGGAACGATGCTCCAGTCTGGGTCTGTGCCCACGGCCTGTGCTTACAACCATGCACTATATTATAATCACAAGAACTCATATAATAACAAGCTTCTCTAGGACACTTATCAGTGCAGCTAGTTAGAGGAAACCCCAACTCATAGGAAACTGCTTCGCAAACCAGGAAGCCCAGAGGCCCCAGTCCTGGAATCCAGGACACTGCCTTCCCCCAGGGACAAGGCGACTGCAAACATACCTCCTCAGCCAGATACTCCAACATCTAGGAGAGGGAACTGAGCATCTTCTCGGCAAAGAAACCGTTCTGATGAGGCCCAAACCGACCTCCCCTCCTGGGCCAGAGCGAGATCACACGATCCCCACTAGCATATTCCTGGCAGGGCAGTGAGTACCCCAGGTATTCTGGACTTAGTCCTGGAGTCGGATAGACTCAGCCCTCCCTGTGGTATGGGAGGGAGCAACGTTCATTCGAAGAAAATCTGTCATCAGAAAAAGCTGGGAGTAGCAACTGCCAGCATTTGCCATTAATGTGAGCAAAGCCTTATATTCATAGCCTAGTGATCAACGGTGGATACATAAAAGAAATTTCCCAAGTAGTTATTAATTAAATTCCAGTAAGAAATAGAAAAAATGCAAGGAATAGAGAAGAGGGGGGCGAATGGTGGGAGAAGTAGAAACATTTTAATCCTAATAGAAAGAGATAGTGCACAACTCTCTTAATTGAGACCGAAAGACTGGGCACCTCATCACTGCCCAACTGTTCAATAGCTGGGTGACGTGGGCCAATCACTTAACCTCTCTGTGCCTCAGTTTTATGAACAGCAACTCTAGCCTAATAATGCTCGTTAATCACATTTCATGAACATCAGAACATTTAATAAAATGCCTGTGTTTAGTGAGAAGCAAGCAATATGTGACTTTGCAGTTCAAAGTGGGTCTGTTTTCCATTTATAACTACAGAGAGAATTAGAGAAGGTATGTCTACTATGCAAAGATAATCGAGTTAGTCAAACAGATGAAGGAAGAGGGCAACACGCACATACATGCATTAGTGCCGGCACACACACACACACACCCCTACAGTCCTTTCTCATTAAATAAATGTGATTGTTTCTTGTTCTTTGAGCAATTGTTTGCCAGGCGCTAAGTAACTTCTGAGCGTCATCTCATTCAGGTTCACGTAGCTCGCGAGTCAGCTGCTGCTACGCGACGGTTTTCTGCTGGCGTTTTCTGGGGTAGGTTTTTCAGATTTCCGCTCCACTTTCCATACCTGCCCATTCTCTTCGCTATTCAGTGGATGCCATTTCGGCGAATGACCATGGTCTTCAGGTTATTTCTCCTAAATTTAAACACAGCACTCGGGTCGTTTTCCCTGCACCGGTGAACCATTCCATGGTGCTCTGAGCCGAGCAGATCAAAATCGTTCAGGAAAATTTAGCACCAGCCGGCTCCTAAATGCTGAGCTGGCTCTGCTGATTTCTTCACTGCCCTGCCTTTGCTCATTCAGTCCCAGCCCCAGAACTTGGTGCCCATCAATCACTTGGAACATGTCCCTCTCAGCAAGTCCTCAGCAGAAACCTTGACTGAGGAATCTTACTGACAACAGCAAGCTAATAGTTCACGTTGGAGTCTTCTCCGAAGCGCTGCACTCAGAGGATGTGCACATCTGATCTGAGACAGAGAAACAAGGTCAAAGAGAGACTCAGAGAGGACGAGTGACTTGGCAGGTTTCCCGTGACAGCTCCAGGGGAAGGGCCGGGGCTAGGCCAAGAGCGCCAGGTATGAAGTCAGGAAAGGTGGAGGCTTACTATGTGGCTCTGCCAACACCATATTGCATGCCCTTGGGCAATTCTTTTAAAATTGCCCAGAATCAATGTTCCTGTCTGTAAAAATGGGGGGAGAACACTCAGCTGGGGTTGGAAAGTACCTGGCATAGGTACTGTGGCAGACATCAAGAATCAATCACGGTCCTCTCCCCCACTGCGCCTACCACGGCGCCCACCTCCTCCTCAGCACACATTCCGGGCTCCCTAGAACAATTACAGTTGGCTATCATTTAGAATATACCTGTCATGCCTGATGAAATCATCTCTAACATCCAATATTTTAGGAATAGATTGCTGCTGGGGAAAGAATCATGAACTTGGGATGGGAAGACCAGGTTTAAATTATGGTTCTGACATTTATTACCTCTGTGACCTTAAGCAAATCAATTCATCTTTGATCTGTTTTTTTTTAATCTGCAAAATGGGAATAAAATATCAATGTCCTATGGTCAAAGTGAAGACCAAACGAGATATATGAGAAGGCACTCAAAAATGTATAGCATATCCTGGCCCATGGTAGACATTCGGTCAAGCATTAAAATAAATATTTTACAGGTGACAGCCGGGGAGATAATAAATGGGCACGTGATGAAATTGGTAAAAATGAGGGAAGCCACAGGAAAGTGAAGGAGGCAGGGAGGATCGGCCCTCCTTGGATATTCCAGCTCTTCCCCCTTTTCTGCCGTGGCTGCTGAGGGACCCCATAGTCCCGATCCGGCAGCAGCCTCCCACCCCGTCCTCAGCCCGGTCAGGAGGCGCTCTCTTCGTCTTCAGCTTCAGGCTCCCCATCGATTTCTCAAGGGCACTGCTGGTGTCAGTACAAGAACTCTCAGCACCCGTGTGGTTCCTCTCTGCTTTCCCTCCCTCCCCGGCGCCCCTCTCCCCACTCTCAAATATCCCACTAGTGTCCTAACGCCAGGCGTGCTTTGGCCTGGTTCATCTATAGTCAGCGTGAGGCCTGGGGGTGATGCTGGCTGGGGGCTTTTTTGCTTTCCCATCACCTGCACAACCCTAAGTGTCCAGGGCCTCAGCCTCTGTTTCTGGAGTTTGTAAATCATGCTGCTGTTGGAAGATAGTTGTCTGTACAAGATAACTATGGTGGGGGTGTTAAAACATCAGGGCATAAGCAGCAGCCGGGTGCTCGTTGTTGGATTTATTGATGGCAATTGCAAATACTCCTCCAGAGCCACTGCGTGTGGGGCTCACTGCGGCAACAGAGCGTGGATGGTGTCAGTCCTCAGGCCTCCCCGCACTGGTGGCAGGGGCTCCGTGCTCAGGCAATAGCTGCCCGATGACTACACCTGAGTGCCCGTCATCCCTCCCCTTGCCCCGACTATATACAGGGTCTCACCTAGCCACGGGTGAGCGTGCGTGTGCGTGTGAGTGCTCACAATCCATGCGTGCACCTTTCCTTTTTCCTTAGGTCTGAATCAGGTTATGCCTTTGCATTCTGAAAATGCAGTGTTGCCCAAAGGAGGAGTGGGTTATGTCTAGGAATCAATGCTGGGTAAAGAGCGAGTCCAAGGTCCAAGGGAAGGCATTTGATGAGTTCCTCTGTAGGTGAAAAGCAGATTAATTAATATTTTAAAATATTTTTCAGTCATCGTTTTTACTAGGACATCTTTTACTCTAGTATATCCAATGGCATAATAATTACTCTGTAACTCATACATGTATTCTAAGTGGGGGATATTGCTTAATGAATTTGGATAAGCAAAGGTGGACATGGAGATGAGTCTAGAAGTAAGGGCCGGGGAGAACAGAATTTTGTTGAGAAATATAATAGTGCGATTTGGAAGTTCCTGAAGGCGTCAGGGAGGAATGGGGTCTGGAGTAGATGTAACAAAGGGGGAGAAGTGAGAAGGGAAAAATCTGAGGCTGGCACAGTCTGTGGGACGAAGCATCATGAATAATCCTCAGCTGAGTGGCAGAGCGACTTTTATAACCAAGAATATCTAATGCTCATTTTGGGGTGGTTCGCATTACTGTGCTGTAAATGTCTCCTTAGCCCCCCCAGATTTTCACTAGAATATTCTACGTATGAAAGTGGGCGCATGTGAGAGTGAGAAAGCGTATGTGAATATGAGTGAATGACAGAGGGCAAAGACGAATGCCCAGGTGGCCACCGCTCAGAGCAGTCTCCACGGGCACCACACACGTGATGCTGAGGTGCCTTGGAGCTCCGAGTTCAAACAATTTGACAAGTCGCCTTGTTCAGAAACTTGTGGAAATGCCAGGAGAGTTTATGACTTACAAAGGGAACAAAATTGGGGACCCAAACCAATCTCTTTAACTCAAGGATCAGGAAGACTCAGTAAACATTTGGGTTTGACACTCAGATCAAATGGCTTTTTCTCTATGGCGTCTTCTTCAAACACCACCTGAAAAAAATTAATTACTTCTCTGGGATCTCACATAACTCTCCTTATAAAGAACTTATTATTATGGATTTTTATGTTTGTGTCTATCTCTCATACTAATATGCTCCTCAATGCTCTGCCTATTTGTTAATATTTCTATAGAACATACTCCTGTGTTTAATGCAAAGAGTTAAAACTACTAATAATAAATTTCCTTTGCTTCCCTATAAAAAGCTAGATATCTCTGCATTGGTTCAGAACTGGGGGGAAATTAATCTAGCCAGAATGGCAGAAGCCATAACAGTACATGCAGAAATCTCCAAAGTCTGCAAAAAAAGTAAAAGACTTACCCAATAGTGGTGAACCCCAAAGAGAAACCTAGAGACTTTCCTGACTGGAAGCCAGGGTCTCCATAACACCTCTCTGCACCCCAATAGTAATATCTTCCCTTTCTTCATCTCTACCTCCCCCCCCCCCCACCTTCCTGCAACTTGGACAAAAGCTAAAGGCTCTATTCACAGTAGCCTGGGTTTAGATGAGCCCCACTTCTATGATGACGAAGTAGTCAGTGTGGGGCCCTATATGCCATTGTAGTGGGGAGACAGTGTCTATGTGGAACCCAGGTTGGACCTTGAAGACATTTCTCCTCAATGACTTTGTCTAACGAACTATGACTGAGATCAAGTATATGTCAGGTCCTCCGCAGGTTCAAGGGGTTTTGGTGGGTTGGTGGCAACCAAACCACAATGCACAGGCTAGTTCCACTCTGAAAATAACTGCTAACTTTTAAATAACCAACTTACAAACAGACTTTTGGAACAAACTCCATTGAGCCTTCAGGTTGCAGCTTTTCGGAAACTGAGCTTCAATGGTTAAATTGCCTCTTAATCCCAGTCCCAATCCCTGGGGGATCCCCACACCCCCTCCATGTCCACCAGGCACATTGTCACCATTTCCATTCTCAGGAATGTTCATAACGCCCCAGGGCCAGCCCTATTCTCTTTGGGCCATGAGATGTTCAAATTGATTGTTCAGAATCAATTTAAGGGACCATTAGTCATCCAGAGGCTAATTGCTGTTATCTTAGTATTCATCATAATCCCAATAACACAAGAATAATGCAGAATTGAGAAGGTAAATCCAATTTGCTCTGCAGTCGCCAGAAAAGAGTGCAGGGACTTCTAAAGACAGCCCTCAGGAAGCAGTTTCCATGCCCTTCGTTCCAGTTTAGCACACTTGTGCCAGGCCCTTCCTGGGTGCGAGGCCCTAACTGGCTACTGAGATGGGGGCCATGTGGGGGTGGGTAGTGGGGCTGCGGGGAGATACAGCAATAAAAAGCACATGGTCCTTAATTAGCTCGAGCTTCCTGGGCACAGGAGGTGATAGGCTTACACATTACTATGAAAAAGACAGAAAGGAGTAGGTACAAACAATTCCCTAATTATTATGGGTAAACAGGGTACAGGATAATCAGTTTCTTTTTTCAGGGGCCAAGGAAGGCCTCACAGAAGAGGTGATTTTAAAGCGAGGTCTTGAATGATTTCTAGTGCCTCATAGTCCCAACGATGAAAAGAGAAAGTAATCCTGGCAAAGGAAATTGTATGAGCAAAGGCCCAGGAGAAGTACCGGTGGCTCTTGGGAGCGGTAGCACTCTGGCTGGGTGTGAGCAAAAGAAGAGTGGGGCAGAGAAGGTGGGATGGGAGGACTTATCCTTGGCAATGAGACTAAAAGGGAATATTGCAGTTGGGCTGTGATGGGCCAAGGTGGCAGGATCAGCGACTTGGGTTTCATCTTGGGAGCAGAACGGAAACCACTGAGGCTTTACACTTGGCAAATATGAACAGATTTCTCAGATGTGGACTCAGGAAGGGAATTCTGATGCCAATTACAAAAGCTGGTTGAAAGCTGGAGGAGTCTGGAATCAAAACATGACTGGATTTTGTGTCCTTGTAAACATGCGGGCGAGATGAAGAAACTGAACCTGTGCTATTAAAAACCATGTTGCCATGAATATTCTTCTACATAGTCCCACATAGGAGAACATTATACAGTAGTGAAAATGAATGAATTATAGCTATACTCAATGATATACAGGAATTTTAAACATAATATATAGAGCCAAAATAAAATCAAGTTGTAGAAGACTATGTACACTACAATACTGTTGTTTTTTTTAACAGGTCAGAAATAAACAACCTAAGGAACAGGTCTGGGGGCTGTACATATGTGGTATATTGATATTTTTTAAATGCAAGAACATCATCAATACAATATGTTCCAAGACCTTAATCTGCGGATAGTACCCTACTCTATAAATACTATGTTTTTTCCTATACATACGTACCTACAATAAAATTTAATTTATAAATTAGGCACAGTTAAGAGATTAACAACAATCATTGATAATAAAATAAAACGATTATAACAACACACTGCAGTAAAGCTATGCGAATAGGTTTGAGACGGTTACGGAGTGACATAAGGGCTACCTGAGCACAAGCAGTACAGCACTGTGACAGCCCATCTGAACGGCGGCAGAGTGACCAAGGGCGGGCACCGTGTGCGGCACAGATACCGGACGTGGCCGAGTGCCGTCCAGGGAGGCGCAGCGGGGCTGCAAGGCTTCCTCACCCCACCCAGAAGGGCACGCGGCTTAAAATATGTGAATTGTTTATTTCTGGAATTTTTCATTTAAGATTTACAGAGTGAAGCTGACTGTGGGGAACTGAAACCACAGAGCGATCCTGGATTAAGGGGAATGCTGGGTGGCATTCAGGACAGAAGCGGACACCGGGAGGAGGCAGGGACAAAGCGTCTGAATGGGGCACGATCAGGTTCTGCAAGGATACTGCAGGTGCTGT
Source organism: Miniopterus schreibersii (assembly GCF_964146895.1). Classification (NCBI taxonomy): domain Eukaryota; kingdom Metazoa; phylum Chordata; class Mammalia; order Chiroptera; family Miniopteridae; genus Miniopterus; species Miniopterus schreibersii. Next base: position 13,553,862 of record NC_138111.1, on the reverse strand, counting down.
CCGAGGCAGTAGGTTAACACGTATTTCTTTTATTACTGCACTTCTGAGCTTATCTATATATTCATATATATATGTATATGTACACACACACATATATATATTTCATCCCTTTGTGTGCTTCAAGTACTACGTTAATCAAAAACTGTTTTCCTGCAAATATTAATTTTAGGAAATCAATTTCCCCTAAGCAATAAGCAAGCGAGTGACTGAGTGAAATATTCTTTTCCGTGACCTCTTCTTATCTCAGTAGTCCAGATTATTCAAGAGGAACGTTCCTCCTTATTTTTTAAGTGTAATAAATGTAATTTGGAGATGCAAAGATGGCCACCACATTGCACAGAGAAGAAGAACAGGTCCCCATGCCCTACTTAAATGCTCAGTCCATTGCTTCCCCTTCTCAAGCCTTCCGACTTCTGATCCCCGGTCCTGGACCCTGGCTTTTCACATCTGCTCCTATAGCATGTACAGTAGGGATGTGGCAGGTCTCACATGTGCCTGGCAAGCATCCGAAGTATCAGATAAGATATAACCCACTGCATTCTTGTAGCAACCCCAGGCAACACTGCAACCTTGGATTTGCAGATGGTAGTTCTAGGACTTATAAAATGACCTACTTAGGTTAGGCAGGTAGTAAATGGTGGAGTCTGGTTTTGAACCCAGGTAATCTGAGTCCATAGTCCTTGTTTGAAACCACTGTACTAAATGTTTTTGTCTGATTAGCTCTGCAACATTCTCCCCCTTTGGGTTTGGTGAGTTTTTGTCATTTTCAGGGAGAGCAGGGCTATCCACTAGCTCATGAACAAGTCTAGATTCTCAAGGGAGAAGGTTCATATAATATCAGCCAAAAACAATAATAAAGGCAATATTGTAAACTGACCTATTGCAGATTTTCAAACCCATTTACTGGGCATGCCATGATGATATATAATAGCAAAGAGGCTGAGAGAGGAAACTCAGATATGGCTGGGCCATGATGTGTGCATGAAAGGAGCCTGGGAAGCAGAGGGGGGTGGCCAAACCATTGTGTTCCCATTGTGAACGCTGCAATATAGGTCTCTGTTGGAGTTGGCATCCGTCTCTGAAGAGGTAAATTAGGAACAGTCTTGGCACGAGAGAATGGAAGAATCCAAATTCTGGATTGTCTGATCTCTATGGAATAGAGACTTAGCAGTGACCCCTTGTATTAAGAGAAGTGCTTAGCAAAGGAAAACTAGGTTCATTAAGAGCAAACACGGAATCACTGATTCAGCCAAGCCAGCTGGAATTCATGATTAATGTCCAATCCTGGAGACCAAGGGCTTTGATTCCAGGGGCAGATGGCCTAGATCACAGGTTAGACTCACCACTCCCTAGTCAATGACTACCTCACTGGCAGAAATGTTAAATTCAATCATGTAGATCAAAGACTCACAGTGGTATAGACATATGGTGTTTACTATATGGCAGATTAAAGAAAAAGAAAGAAGTATGGATGCTTGGGCTCAAAGAAGATTCCAGACTTTATGAAATACTATTATTTTTAAGACCACCTGCTTGGGGCAGAGTTTGAAGTCCACACCCTGTAGCTTTGCTGGCTTAGGACTTATCCTGTCCTCCCTGGCTCTGATGGGGCAAAACCACTGGTGAAATGCTCCTCAGGTCCTTACTCCGGGATGGGGCTGGTGAAGGCAGGGTCAAACAAAGGTCAGAACGGAAAGGTTTCACCAAGGAGAACACAATGAGGGCTGGAATGAAACCAGCCTGAAAGGCTGCTCTTGAGCCTAAATTATAATTGCTGCTTGTTGTTGTAGTTGCTGTTTGTTTAATCTCCTCCAAGTGACAAGTTTGGTAGAAATACCTTCTGGGAGTTGGTGAATTGAACATGTCACAGCTTATGAGGGGAGATTATGCTTCCATTTAATTCTCCTGACTACCTTTGGTTCAATGTTATTGTGCAAGTTAGGGTAAATTATTGCTAGTGGGAATCTTATTACCTGGGTCCACATCCAGTGTATCCTTAAAAAATCAAGATACCTGGGGAACCTGGATAATAGAAAGAATACTGGTCAGAGAGAGAAAGTCTTAGATTCTGGTCCCTCCTGGTTAATGCTCTTGTTGTGTAGATTCGGCTCCTTCTGCTAGGAGTCAGGATATCAGAAAAGCACTGTCATAATTACAACCCCCTAGACTGTGATAATTGCTGTAATAAGTTACTGCAATGCAATAAGAGCTAACAAAAGGAAAAAATTAACTAAGACTGGAGATAAGGCTCCATGGAAGAAGTGGCTTTTAAGCTGGGATGCAGACAAAAGATGGATCTGAAGATGTTCAGACCATTGAGAGCCCTGGAAGCAAGGCCAACAACTGAGAAGTTTATTCTCTAAAGCAGAGAGGCAACACAATGCCTGGGAAAGAAAAATTGAGCCAGTCAGGAAACCCAGAATCCTGATTACCTGTGTGCCCTTGGGCAAGCCATTTACATTCATATATGTAGGAAGACTGAGAAAGTCCAGGACTATTTTTGTTTGATTCAAAGGTCTTGGAAAGGTGTGTTTCATATGTACAGATGTGTATGTGCTCTTGAGATAGGTAGTTACTCGTTCCTTTAAGCCATAAATCATCCCTTAAATTGCTGATCAGCTGTCCATCAGGGCCAGAAAGATGCTCATGCCTGGCAGGTACCTGTTTCATCCCTGTGTAATTGGCTCCTGAGCATTTCAGTGAACTGGCAGCTCTGACCCTTACAGGAAGAGGAGGGGTGAGAGTGACAAGCCAAATGGCACCTTCAGAAGATAAGAAAGGGGAGAAAACCCACTTATCTTTCCCTAGCTCTCTGGTTTCATCAAAAATTAAGGTAGCAAATTAAGTGTTCTTCAGAGGTAATGCTAGATGAGGCCCATGAATTGTAAGGTGTCAGAATCATAGGCAAGATGTACATAAGCAATTATCTGATTGTGCCGCTAAACACAAAAGGCCACCTAGAAAACCCTGGGAGGGAGTGTGGTATAGGAAAAGAGCCATGGTATTGGGGTCAGAAGATCTGCATCTGAGTCCCAGGCCTGCTCCAAAATCATGCATAACTCTGATGAATTACTTATCTCCAAGGAGGTACTGCTACTTAAACAATGGTCGTAACAATGTTTATGATGCAAAATTTCTAAGATGAGTCAATGAGATAATAAATGTAAAGATGCTGATAAAGCATTTGGCATATAAAGGAATCAGTGGTGTTGAGAAACGATGGTTGGATTGAGTTTTCTGAGTATAAGAAAAAAATGACTGGATTTAAAGTAGATGGTTGAGGCAAAGGATAGGTTTTAAGAGTAATTGTGAGTGAGCTTACAGTCTTAACTACATACCAAAATAGAAGAATCTCACTGAAATTCAAGTAAGGTGGGTCTTTGGATTTCAGAGCAGGAACCTGTAGTTCCTTCCACTGGGACATGTGATTGCTCCAAGTTTCTTTTCTACTTCTTTGTTTTTTTTTTTTAAAAAATGATGTTTTTATTGTTTTTAAAGAGAGAGGAAAGGAGAGGAAGAGAGAGAGAGAAACATCAATGAGGGAGAGAAACATCAATCGGCTGCTTCCTGCCAGCCTCCTACTGGGGATTGAGCCAGCAACCAGGGCAAGTGCCCTGACCAGGAATCGAACTGGTGACCTCTCGGTGCATGGGACAAACCTCAACCAACAAACCCACGCTGGCCAGGACTACTTCTTTATTCTTTAGACCTGTTCTCTACACCCATGGCTTCTGCCTGCTCCATTCTATTTACTCAACTCTGTAACTCAATAATGGCTGCCCCATGGCTGGCCTTCCTGAATCCAGTTGCACCTTTCATTTATTTATTCACTTGGGCATTCAACCATTACGCAACGCATATTTATCACGTTATAAGATCTGCCATACTGATGATAGAGTGGTGTCATAGCCAGATAATAACCACTGCCCAGGAGGACTCTGCACTCTAGTTGGAAGAGGTAGACAGTAAATAACCTACTAGGTCAGAGATGATTCACGCAATGGAGAAAAGTCAAGTAGGAACAGGGGATGAAAAGTTACCTAGGTGGGGTTGGGCGCTTGCAATTTTTAATAGAGTGGTCTGAGCAGGTCTTGCTGAGAAGGTGGCATTTGATCAAAGGACTTCAGGGGGAGAGAGAGTCATGCAAATATAGGCCAAAAGGACCTTCTAGAGAGAAGAGCTAGCTCGAAGACCACTGCATGGGGGTAGGTGCTGGAAATATTAAGGACCAAGGAGGCGAGTGGTTGGAGTGAGATGAACAGGAGGCAGTAGTAGGAAATAAAGTGAAGGCGGTAAGGCAGAAGCCCTGGTTGGATAAGGCTTTGTACACTATTTTAAGAACTTCGATTTACTTTGAGAGGGATGGGAAGCCATTAAACAGAGGAGTGATGTTCTGGCTGCGATGTTGAAAATAGATCTGTATGAGACAAGGGCAAAGACAATGAAATACTTTAAATGGGAAATGCCAATGGCTCCAATGACTGTAGTGGCATATGGGGTGGCAAGAAGTGGGAGGATTTGAAGTTTGCTTTGACGTAATTGCTGCCAATTGTTGGTGATGAATTGGCTGTAGGCTGGAACCCTCTGCCTCTTTATTTTTTATTTTTTCACTACATTCCAATGTTTATAATTAACAGTGGATATTTTTTCCCCTTGTGTTTACTTCCAAAATCACAAAATCTCCAAGTGAGAGCTTCTGTTCTTGATGCTGGCAACGCATAGCACAGTTCAGTAGTTTTGAGTGCGACACCAGTGCCGTTCTGCTAGGGTTCCGAGAAAAGATCTTATTAATTATGTGTTCTTGGGCAGGTCGCCTCATTGCTCTGAGCCCTCGGTTTAGAATTAATATTTGTGCACATTTCACAGAGCTATTGTTTAAAATAAATAAGATAATGCATGTGAGTAGCTCAGCATAGTACCCAGACCCACATTAACATCTAAAAATATTTATTAATATTACTCAGTAGTAGTAGTAACAGCGGTATCCACATCTTGGACAGAGAGATGAATGCATACACACAGAGGGATGAGGGAATATCCTATGACATCTCTAGAAAAGGCCACTTTCCTTTGATGAGGATGTCTTGTTCTTTGATCTGCTTTGGCAGCTGAGCTAAAAGGGTGGGGATTCCAGTTTTAAACTATACCCCCTGGGTTAAACGAAGAGAAGGGCTGAACCAGAGAAAATGGCCAATGATGTTAAGAATAGGGTCCATCTAACAGAAATGGCCACAGCTGCAATGTCATCAGCCCGTAAATTATTTACGCTACTGTTGATATAGAGTCCACGGCTATAATTTTGAAATTAATTTAGTCTAATTACCCCCACTTAATAAGATAACTTGTCAGTTATCACCACTCCCATAACCTCCTGCATTTCCGTCTCTTTTTAGCCTAAATTATCTCTTCTACGCTTGTTTTTAATGTATTGCAAAAAATAAAAATCCTTGGAGGTATAATTAACTTTTTCATTCAGAATCCTAATTTCCTCTCCAGCTCTGTTGCTGCAGTATTTAAACTATTTATTATGCAAACTTGCATTATATGAATTATGAATTATGTACAAATCTCTGGATGCAAGCTCTGTTCTAATCATGGTTGCTTGGTGCCTTTTTAGTTCAAGGTAAGCAAAATGTGGGCGAAATGAATGTTGTAATTTACAAATGGGTTTATATTTAAGATGAGGCTTTTGAAGAGTGATTTCTCTATGCCAGTTATTATTTTTTTAAATCATCTTTAAATCGTAATTCCTTAACTCTTTTTATCTACTTTATTTGTTGTTGCAAATGATGATTTTGTACCAGTAGGTATTATTCATTTATTCATTCACTCACTCACTCACTCACTCACTCACTCACTCATTCACTCACTCACTCACTCCTCACTCACTCTTTCATTCATCAAATATTCCTTGAGGAAAACTCAGTATCAACTAAGTTAGGCATAGAATCGAAACAGTGAATGCAATGTGCTTAGTCTCAACTCTTAAGGAGCTTATACTTTAGTAGAAGGCACAGGCATTGCAGACAACTACAATTCAGCTTGATAAAGAGCCGTGATGAAGAGAAACAGGCAATGTGGGGAGACAGACTGAGGGTGGTGGGACAGGAGGAGTGTCCTAGAGAATCTGATGTTAAAGCTGAGAGTAAGCTGTAGGAACCAGCTGGGCAGGTGAAGCACTTGTTTCTGTGGATGTGTGTGTACGTGGGAAAGAGTCGGGGAGGCTGAGTGGGAAGGAGACAAGCTTGGGTACAGCAGAAGGTAAGATAAAACCTGGCCCATTCAAAGACTGGGAAAAAAAAAGAAAAGAAAAATTCAGTATGGCTAAAACGTAGAGATTGAACAGAAGCAAGAGGTGAGGCCATGAGTAAGCAACCGGTACCCATGTGCTTACACATCTTACACATCAAAATATTCATTTAATCTACCTGTCTTTCTAGAGGCGACGTGGTAAAAGGTAACTAGACCAAATGCTAGACTCTGCAATTAGTAAATTGTTTCTTATCTGGTAACACACATGTAATCAGGTGTATATCCAGCAGCAGAAAACCTGGGGTGGGGAGGGGAAACCTGAATCTACTCATGTGGTGTCTTGTGAAAGTTATGGAACTTCTCTGAGGCTCAGGTTCCTCATTTGTTTTGCAGAGAAGGTAACGGGACTAGTCTCCTGCAAAGCTGGTTGTCAAAACCATTAAATTTTGGTCTCAAAGTTCAAATGGGACATCTAACTCCCCAAACACGTGTTCACTGCCATCTTCTACCATGTTCTACCAACTTGCCTCTGAAGCTGGGAAAGGCAAAGCACAGAATGAATAGTGGATGACCCTTGTTTGGCTAAAACATGCCTGAAACACTGTTCTGAAGGGTTTGCAGGTTGCTTGAACTTTACAACCAACTGTAGGGCAGGCACTGCGATTCTCACCATTTTATGGATAGGAAATGGGAGCATGGAGAGTTTTAAGTGATTTGCCTACAATTAGTGGTGTATCTGTAATTTGAACTCCAGCTTTCTGGGCCTGCAGCACCCCTGCTTACCCACCACGGAATGCATCCCATTGGAGCCAAAATGCATATAATAGATTCAGTATCTTATGGCCTGTGCTGAACGGACAGCTATTGCATTTTTCTAGGTCTACTGAGATGTAACTGACATATAACATTGTATAAGTTCAGGTGTACGATGTGATCATTCGATACAGGTACATATTGTGAAATGATTCTCACAGTGGGGTTAGTTAACATCTCCATCACCTCACATAATAACCATTTCTTTTCTATAGGAAGAACATTTAAGATCATCCAATTAGAAACTTTCAGGTATATAGTACAGTATTATAACCTATAATCATGATGCTGTATGTGAGACTCCCCAGAACATACCCCTCTTCTAATTGGAAGTTTGTACCCTTTGACCATGATCCCCTCATTTTCCCCATTCTCCAGCCTCCTGCAGCCACCATTTTAGTCGCTGTATTTTTTTTATGAGATTGGCCATTTTAGATTTCACATATAATTTATATCACATAGAATTTATCTTTGTCTGTCTTATTTCATTTAGTATAATGCTCTCAAGATTAATATATGTTGTCACAAATGACAGGATTTCCTTCTTTTTCATGGATGAAGAATATTCCATTGTGTGTATATATATATTTGTGTCTATATATACATATATCTCTATCTATCTATCTATCTATCTATCTATCTATCTATCTATCTACCTATCTATCTGTTACGTCACATCTTATTTATCCATTCACCTGTAGACAAACACTTAGGTTGTTTCTATGTCTTGGCAATTGTGGATAGTGCTACAATAAACATGAGAGTACAGGTATCTCTTTGAGATCTTTATTTCGTTTCCTCTGGATATAGACCCAGAAGTGGGATTGCAGAATCATATGGTGGTTCAAGTTTTTAAGTTTTTGAGGAACCTCCGCACTATTTTCCACAGTGACTGTACCATTTTAAGTTTCCACAAATAGTGCACAAGGGTTACCTTGTCTCTGCATCCCGGCCAACACTTACCTCCTGTCTTTTTGATAACAGCCCTTCTAACTGGTACGAGGTGATATTTCATCGTAATTAGGATTTACATTTCCCTGATGATTAGTGCTGTTGAGTATCCCTTCATGTACTTGTTGGCCATTGTATGTCTTCTTCAGAAAAATGTTTGTTCAATTAATCTGTCCATTTCTAATTGGATTTTTTGGTTTTGTTTTTGTTTTTGAGTTATATAAGTTGCTTACACTTTTTGGATATTAGCCTCTTATCAGAGATACAATTTGCAAATATTTTCTCCCATTCTGTAGGTTGCCTTTTCACTTTCTTAATTGTTTCTTTTGCTGTGCAGAAACTTTTTAGTTTGATATAGGCCCACTTAAGAATTTTTGCTTGTGATTGAGGCGTCATTTCCCAAAAAAAAATGTTGCCAAGAGCAATGTCAAGGAGCTTTTACCCTATGTTTTCGCCTCGGAGTTTTACAGTTTCAGGTCTAAGGCTTAGGTATTATATCTGATTTGAGTTGACTTTTGCGAGTGGTATAAGGCGGGGTTCCAGTTCCACCCACTATGTTTGCTCATCCTGTTTTCCCAAAACCACTCACAGAACAGACCACCCTTTCTCTGTGGAGTATTCCTGGCTTCCTTGTCAAAATTAGTTGCTTGTAAATGTGAGGGTTTATTTCTGGGCTCTCAGTTCTGCTCCACTGGCTTTTGTTTCTATTTTTATGCCAGTAGCAAACTGTTTCTCTTACTTTAGCTTTGTAATACAGTTTGAGTGGAATTTAGGAAGTGTGATGCCTCCAGCTTTGCTCTTCAGCAGGGTTGCTTTGGCTACTCAGGGACTTTTGTGGTTCCATCAAATTTAGCTTCTTTTCTTTTCTCCCAAAGGTGGAGCTGAAGGTGAAGCTGGTGGTCTCTCTGTGGTCTACAGAGCAGGGCTGGCTCTTTGCACGTGCTCACTAGCCGTTTGCCAACGCTTAGCTCCTGCTGCCATTGGAATCGCACACGGAGAGCCAGCCACAGGGGGTGGGAGAGTGTGGGTGACGTGCATGGAGCACTGGGGGTGCCCTTGGGCCAGTTAGGGGATCCTTGCGTGAGGCGTCTCCAGTGACTTGTGAGCTGGCTTCTTGGTGGGGTTTGCGATGCATTAATAGGATCCGTGTCCCTTTCAGGCCTTCCCTAGGGTCCTACCTGCCACTCTCCTAGCCTTTCCTGCCTCCTGGCAGTGCCTCTCACGCCTCGGTTCTCTGGATGGGGCAGGAGAGAAGTGGGCCTCTCTGGCAATGTGCCACAGAGCGGGGGAGCCGGGTGCTCCCTCCCTCCCTCTCCCTTTCCCTGCAGGAGAAATCACAGGCTGAGGTCTCACCTGACACTGAGCTGTGCTGCCTCGGGGGCGACATAAAGCAAGTCGAGTCAAACTGTCTCTCCCCCCTCTCCAATGCAACCAAACCTGTATTTCTTTGTTCTCCAGTGGCGTGCTGGAACTTCCCCACTGGACACCTGGATTCCACAAAGGCTTTCACCCACCGGTGAGCGGCTAAGTGGGTTCTCTGGGCTCCAGGACTGCAGCTGAGGGATGCTGGGGCCTATTCTCAGGCCACCGCAGGGTCCACAGACAGGCGGAGTCTGCATCCTATGACCCAACCCACGGGTCAGTGAGACTACTTCTGAGGCCCTTGGCTCACACTGCTGGATCTCACAGTCCCCACAAGGGCACTTTGTCCTAGGACAGCCACCAAATTGTTGTTGTTGAGGGGAGATATGACTGGGGACATCTTCAGCCATATGCTGATATCACTCCCAGTGATGCCATGGTCATGTGGTTCTTCATGACTTCAGAAGAGAGAGTCCCACTTGATCTTAACTGTGGAAGCTAATAATATATGACACAGAGAAAAGGCTTCTGGATATTGTTTGAAAGAAAGATATATGAAGGTGTATAAGATGGACACAAGTATCCCAGAGAAACAGGAACCCAGCTCAACCTGAACTCATGTACCTGGTGTCATAATTGTAACCACTCAGTGATGTACCCTATGTGATGTGACTCTGGAAAGTTTCTTTCTCTGTCTAGAAACTTAGGTTGCACGACAGAAAAACAGGCAGATGATTAGAACTGACCACTCAGGCAAATTCCAGGGTGGACTGTTTACTTTAAAATCTCAGAATGATTAGTCTGACTCTAAAGGTAAATTCTTTCCTTCTTAAAGAGATATCCTTAAACTTAATATTGAAGAAATCATTTCTTGGCAAGTTGCCTAATAACATTGAAGGCAATTAACAATGAAGGTTTTTTTTGTTTTTTTTCAAATCACATTTTATTGCACCAGCTGTGGAGTTTATTTGTTTTCTCAAGTTTGCCCAGTTGGAGTTAATATCTCTTTTCTTTATATCCCTATTGCACTTTCTCAGTCCCTTTGTTATAACACTTATAACAGTCTGGCTAATATTAACTTAGTTGTGTGCAAGTCTGTCTCTCCCATTGAATTAGAGACCCCTAAAGGCAGAGGCTGCTTCTGTAATCTCTTTCTCTCCCACTGTGCCTAGCATTGTGCCCAGCATGTCACAGGGACTCAGTGAATATTCATTAACGCAAATGAGCTCATATTTCTGACACTTGACTCGATATTATTTTTTAAAATTATTCCAGTTGTTTTTCTGTTAATATTCTTTACAATAGCAGAAATCTCCTTGCATTTTACAAAAGCTTTGCCACTGAATTTACTTTTCCTTAGTTGTTAAAATCTATATAAAAAATAGAACAAAATTTCAAAATGAAATCAAAAGGCAATGACCATGATTAGATTAATCTACAGTAGCAGCAGCAGCAACAATAAAAAAGTAGTTTATACTGCAAAATGCGACAGAAACATCTATGTGAATCTCTTAGGTTTACTCATGGCTAAATTAAATGGTATTATAATATCTTCAAATGGGTCTATATGGTTGTATACTAATCAGTTTCTACAATGGGACAGGCTATATTAATTACACATTTTATTCTGGAAAGAAACATGTACTCAAAATTAGAAGAAATGATTTCTAGTTTCTGTTTCACCTTTTACTTGCTGAGTGATCATGAGCAAACAAGTCAACATATTCTATGTTTCCTGATCAGTCAATATAAATGAAAATATCTATCGCGTATGGTTACATGGAAATTAAGAGTGCGTACTCTACAATTACATTCTAAGTGTGCAAACTCCTAGTTCCACCACACATTAGATAGACCTTTACACTCGGACTATTCATTCTGAAATTTTAGAGTAATACATAGTCCTGTCTTTCATTTTTTCATCTATAAGATGTGGATAATAAGAGTTAGTTAATATTAAATATGATAATTTTATATAATGTCTACTAAATAACAAGGACACTTTTGTCAGGAATTTTAGAAGTAATGAACATTTTAAAGAATGCATTGAAGAGGGATGACTGTTAATATGATTGTTAATTCCACGCAATGATTCACCTTCTTTTCTCTTAAAAGAAAAAAATCTCTGTCTCTCTCTCTCTTTCTCTTTCACATGAATGAGTTAGAAAATGTCCGTAAGGATATGCATAACTTGGGAAAAAAAGATGCTTCAAAATTTAAATAAAAGTAATAAAGAGAAGCATACGAACACGTAACAGTAATAAATCTGATGGAAGTCTCGTGGCCAGGCTTTGATGAGATCACAGGCAGTTATTTTTAGAAATGGTCTGGTCCCTATCTTGCCTCACTGCCTCCAGACTTAGCCTTGAGGGGATTCTGGAGGACTGGTGTCCTGAGCCTGCTACTGAGCGGCGCTGAGACAAGTCGATAGGCAGGGTCTGAGCGTGTGGTCAAGCCTTTGCTTCTGCCATAATGGAATGTGAAAAAGAGCTTCCCCTTTAAGTCAAAAGAAAGACTAGGGGTTAGTGGGCAATCCCGGTGAACAGGCGACTCATCAGAACGTGTGGACCTTCAGAGAAGGTCCACCTGGATCTCAGCAGCTCTGCCTGTCTCCTGACCTACCTGGGAGCGAGGACTTGAAGGAGGGAGGACTCCCGGTAGAGACCAGGGAATGGAGGCGTTGTGCCTACTGCCTCGTCAGCACATGGACACCGGCTGCAACTGTGCACCAGATATTTCTGCACCCCCGTCTCTCAAGAAACTACTACACTGAAGGTTTTTCTAGAAGCTTGACTGAAAGTCCCAGGGAGCAGTCAAAGGAACATAAAACACTCGATGGGACCTCCAGAGAGATAGAAAGAAGAGCAGAGCACAAAACAGAGAGATGAAGGAGAAAGAAGTCCATTTAAACAACAAAATATTATTAATGATAGCTAGCTAGATGATGATAGATGATAGATAGATAGATAGATAGATAGATAGATAGATAGATAGATAGATAGAAATCTTCATCATCTTTTAAAATTATAACCCATTTGCAATCTTACTGAAAGATATAAAATATGCCGGAGAGAAAGACATGCCTTTGGATGGGAAGATTTAATACTCTACAGGGTCACTTTTGCAGTAATTAATACAAATGAGAGGAGAGAAAGATAAATGAGAGAGAGAGAGAAGAAATGTAGTCATGAGTGAAGGTAAAAAACACAGGAGAGCTAGCACATAATAGTAGAAGTCTCAAAAGAGAAAAATAAATGAATAGAGAGAAGTTAAGTAATAGAAGAAAATTTTGAAAACCATTACCAAATAGGATTTATTCTTTGAGTATAAGGTTCATTTGAACATATCAACGTAAATCTCTACATCACCATGTTGGAAAATTGTAGACAACTGCAGAGCAGAAAGTAGCTGACTTTATAAAAAGATTGTAAAAAGCCATTTAATAAATTCAAGAATCACGCTTAAGGAAATATCGTTAAATAAGAATTGAATGAGACTATTTAATACAATAAATATTAGATTAGTAGAAATATATGCTATCCACATATTAAAAATGTCTTAGATGTTCTAGCAAATATCCCAAAGCAGAAGAATTAAATAATTTTTGTTAAATATTTGAGGAGACAAGATTCAAAACTTTTTTCTTTAAGAAGGTTGTATAGGGAGAGCCCAGTGTTTCTGGTAGAAGATGCTTATAGAAATAAGAAAATTTGATAAGTGGCTAGATATAAAATAAATATACAAAATACATTTTCTCTATTCTAGCAATAAGCTATTCAAAGAGAAATAGAGAAATAATAAAAATGGCCACAACATTTAAAATTTTAGAAATAAATTTAACATTGAAGAGATAGAACTCATAAAATTCTACACAATATTATTGAAAAAAAACACAATAAAACCTGACAAAAAGAGTAGCATACCTTTAGATGGAAAGATTTAATACTACAAGCATCAGTTTTCCTGTAATTAATACAAAATTTAAGTCCACTCCAATTAGAATAACCACACATATGTTTTATCTATATAAATTTCAACCTGAAAATATACATATCAATGCACTCTTTGTTGGGGAAAGAAGATAATTTAATAAAATGTTCTTGAAGATCATAGACAGCCTAAATAATATCCAAGAAAAGTGTCCAATAGAATACTGAAAGTTGACTTGCTTTGCTAGTCAAATATAACAGCCCTGTGTTCAACTCCATGTAGTACTGAAATGAGAATATAAAATACATCAGCCTCTGAGGAGGCTGATGAGAGCTGAAATATTCTAGCATATCATCCAGCCGCATTAGCTTTGCCATGCACACTCCTGTGTAAGGGTCTTTACACTGGCTGTTCCCTCTGTTTTAAATGCTCTGTTATTAGATACACATATAGATTGCTCTGGAGCATGATTCAGGTTTCTGTCCAAATGTTATTTTACAAAGGAAGAAATCTCTGGGCCCTCTATTACAAGAGCATTCCTCTGCACTCTATCCCTTGCTTTATTTTATTACCATTGAACACTGATCAGTTGATGGACTGATTGATTGATTAAATTAGTTTATTATTGTCCACTTTCCTCTATTAGAATATAAACTCCAGAAACATGAGGGCTTCTTTGTTCCATGTCACAACTCCAGAACGTGGGAAACTGCAGAACAGAAAGTATATACTCTGAATCCAAAAGGAGGTCACAATATTTATATGAGAATTGAAAATGTAACAAAAGCAGCATTTCTGTGCGGGGGAAAAGAATGATTAAACTAAATAAAGCTGGCACAACTGGCTACCCATCTGGAGGAAAATTAAGTTGGAGCCTGTCTCATAAATTCCAGATGGTTTAGAACCTTAAATACAAAAATAAATGTTTAAGTAAGTAGAACAAAAGTATCACAAGACATTCTAAGCACAGGAGTCACCTTCATAACCAAGATAGGAGAGGAGATAAAAAGAAACATATTTATTTGTATAAAACTCAGAATATATATTTTAATTTCCATATACAATTGTATATACACTATATATAAATTATAGTGAATGCATCTGGCCGGCACAGATAATACAGGATAATCTCCCCATTTGAAGGCCCTTAATTTAATCACATCTGCAAAGTTCCTTATAGCGAGTAAGGTAGCTGAGTCACAGGTTCTGGGTTAGGAAACTGGACATCATGTCGGGGGTAGGGCGGATTATTCAGCCTTTCACATAGATACATATTCATATTTAATTTCCAAAGGGTGAATTTATTGGAGTAGAAATTGTGGATTGTATAGTAGGGCAGATTCTCTTTGTCCTCAGCAAATACTTGCTCTCTTTCTAACTACAGGTTGGGTTTGAGTGAACTTTTCCTCACTGATTTTGGACTTGCTATGACCAAAGGAATGTGACTTTAAGGGATAAATTCCACATGTTTTCTTGAGGCTTCCCCTATATTACAGGAACAGAGCCTCCATAATGGATGTTTCTTGAGCCTGGTTCCCAAAACAAGAAAAAAATTCTAAATAAATTTGGCAGAACAACAAGACATCCACAGGCCTAGAAAACACATGTTTGTTCTAGGTAACTGGGATTGGGGCTTCTTTGTTATTGCAACAAAAGCTGACTAATGCATAGAGTATGAATATATTCAATTTCAATAGATATTGCAAATTGCTCTACAGCAGCTCTACAGCAAGGTAAATTTATACAAACAGATGAAGGCATTTTTATCCTGTACCTCCACTAGGAAAAGGTCATCACTCGTTAAGTTTTGCCAACATGGTGAATATAGAGGTATATCTCATTTTACCTGGAAATTTTATTTTCTTTATGACAGAATAGAAGAATCTCTCTTTATATTTTCATTCACTATTTAAATTTGATATCTACGACTGTTTACAGTTTTCTTTTGTTTTTTTCTTTAAATTTGCAAGAATTAAACGATATCAAACCTTTTTTTCTGTAATTAAGTTGGTAAATATTTCATATTTCCCAAGTTAATCATTTGGCTACTTACTTTTGCCCCGCCCTGTATTTATATGCATTCTCCAAATGACAAAATTTATAAAAGGGTAACAGATTTATGGTTGGTAGGGGGAGGGGAGGGAAAGAAGGTGGGTGTGACTATAAAAGGGTGGCGGAGGCAACTTTGTAGCGATGCAACAATTTCGTGTCTTGATTATGGTGGTGATAACACGAATCTATGAAGGTGACAAAACTGCACGGAACTACCCGCACACACAGCAATGAGTGTAAAGCTGGTGAAAGGTGAGCAAGGTCTGCGGAGCACACCACGACCCATTTCCAGGACTTGATATTATACTATAGTTATAATTACGTAATAGAATATAATGTGATCCTATAATACATTCATTTTTGTATTTACCTTTCCCACATTTAAATGAAAACATAAAATAATTTTGCGTTAACACAAATGTGATCTGTGAGCACTCTTCTTTTTCTAGGTGTTGGGCAACTCTTAGCATCATCTTTTACTTTTATGTTTTGACAGCTTATTTTGGTATAATTGATATACAAAAACTGCGCCTATTTCGTGGATGGGTTTGAACATACACATACACCCATGAAACCGTCACCACAATCGGAATAATAAACAGATCCACCACCTCCAAAAGATTGCAACTGCCCCTTTCTTCATGGTAAGAACCCTTCACTTGACATCTATCCTCTTGACAAAATTTTAAGTGCACAATACGGCATTGTTAAGGGTAGGCGCTAGGCTGTACCGCCGAGCTGAAGAACGCATCCGCCCTTCCCAGCCGAAACTTTCTACCTGCTGAACACCATCTCCCTAGTCCCCTCGCCATCCAGTCCCTGGCAACCACCTTTCTGCTCTGCGCTTGCACGAGTCTGACTATTTTAAATACTTCATATAAGTAGAGTCATCTAATACTTGTCCTTCTGTGCCTGCCTTATTTCATTAGCATAATTTCAAAATTGATTACATTATACAATTCTTCAATCTGCATGGGTTCATGCATCAGCATAGTCACTCCTGGGCTGCGCCCGGAGTTCATCATTCCTCTATTGTTAGAGAGAAAATGTTTACAAGCTTTCATTGCAGAGAAGGTTGTGGTAAACGGCTTAGTTCATAAAACTTTCTCTGAGTTCAAGATTATTTTCTCAGGATATATTCCCAGAAGTAAAATCATTGGGTCAAAGGGGGAAAAAAAAAAAATTAAGACCTTTGATACCTATTGCCAAACAAAATGCCATAAATGAGTTTACAAGTTCACTCTGAAAAATCACCAACTTCCAGGACACAGTTAATCACTGTGGCCTCGATGTAAAATATATTCAATAAAAAAGGTTGCCAACAATAAGTAGACATTTTTTCTCTTATAACTTGCCCTATAGATGAGACCCAAGCGAAGCTATGATGTCAACAAAAGGGGAGAAAATGTAGCATTTATTTGGGGTTTATTATATGTCAAATACTACTTTACATTTGCTTTTTGTTTCCTCACACATATAAGAGCCTCCACAAATCAATACCTGACTGATAACACTTTTGCATGCATAAAAGGCTATAGTTTATTTAGTGTTTCCATTGGCACGATTTCATTTACGACTAACAAACCTTGTCAGTCTAAGAATGCGTTTTCATTTGTCTGTTTTCCCTTGAGTTTTCCTTGAATAAACCGGTGAATGACTTTTCGGAATAATATGCAAAAAATAATCTTTAAAATGTGATTTACATTTTAAAAAAGGGGGCAAGTAAAGAACGTCAGTGGGAATGTTTTAAGGGAAACGTATGAAAGCATCTGAAGCTTTGAAAGGCGACTGTCCTTCCGACATAAGCTCCATTCGGCACTTCTCCTTCATGTGTGGGTCCCTTTCATTTTACGGGGCCTTGGCCTGCTGTCCTGGGTGACGACGTGGCAGGGCGAGGGAGGTGCGGACAGCGGGCCACACTCATCTGAAATGCTTCCTTGTCTTTCTCCTCCCACCTCCCTACCTCCAGGGATTCATCCCAGGCACCCTTCTTTCTCATGATGGGATCCCATTACTGCAGCTAACACTGGCAGCTATTCTGTAAGGACAAACATGCAAAATAAAACAATTCTTTGATTTAAAAGGTCTATTCAAAGAACATAGGTTTCAAAGAAGAGGAAAGGAAACTGCACTTTAGGGATAAATAGCCATCAACTTTTGGCCAGGGTAGCAACAATCACATGTAAATAAAAATCATCCAACAAGATCATTGAAATGCTTGCCCAGGAGGGATGAACAGTGTCAGGGGGTTGCTCAGGCCGTGCTTTGCAGGCAAGAAGCAAATGGAAACCTGGGTATCACCAGACACTTGCTGCTACGGAGAGGGAAGATATAGAGCGATGACAGCAATAATCACAGCTTCCCGCTTTGCATGCACCGTACACCTTGGTGGCTTTAAGGTGCACCCACAAACAAAACCTCATTCAGGTCTCATGGTCACCCTGTGTGGCAGGCAAGTCGGTTATTACTAAGCCGTCAGGCAGGTGACCAAACTCTGAGCAAAGTTTTCTTGCTCAAAGTGATCCAGTTAATTGGTACTGGAGCCTGAATTTGGTCTAGGTTTTGTAAATTCAAATGCACAATTTTCTTTTTCCCCATAGCTCCATAAAAATAAAAATAAAAAAAGTTACTGAGGAAGGATGCTATTTATACAGGCCTCCATTATCCGTGGACTATCCACCGTGACCTTTACCGAGTCAGGGAAAACGCTGCGGGAGGTGCAGGGAGGGAATGGAAGATTGCAGAGAAACATATGTCCTTCTTACTTTCATAACATGCAAACAACTCGGTTTGACAAAATGCAAACCGACGGTGCGAACGCCCACGCTAAGCACAATTCTAGAGCCATAAGCGGATGGAAAGGTTGGGAGTTCCCTGTGGGAGCTGATGCCTTACCCATCTCGCGATCCTCAGCTACCCGGGGCTGGGTTTGGCAACTTTTTTTTTTTTTTTAATATTTTATTTATTTATTTTTAAAATATATCTTTATTGATTTCAGAGAGAGGAAAGGAGATGGAGAGAGATGGAAACATCAATGATGAGAGTTATTGATCGGCTGCAGCCCACAACCCGGGCATGTGCCCTGATGGGGAATCGAACCCTGATCGCCTGGATCCTAGGTCAACGCTCAACTGCTGAGCCACGCCCGGCTGGGCGGGTTTGGCAACTATTAAGGAGAAAGCAACGATCCCTAGAGCTGAGCACCACTGTTCCAGGCAAAACTCCTGGGGGTCACAGCGCCTTGGAGGTGCCCTGAGTGGGTCTTAGCTTTCTCATAGTCATCAATCACCTCTAATCATGATCTACCTAAAGAAACAAAGGATGCTCGCTCTACAAATGGCGTCAGGAGAAGTCTCTAGCACCCGGCCCCTCCAAAGTAACTGCTACCTCCCGCACAGACGTTTTGGAGCTGCCACTGTGTTAAACCAACCCCATCTCCTCCTCTATTAAGTTTACTAGACCAGAGAGAGTTAGTAGACAAGATGTGTCTGGACTCGAGCAAGACATTTGTCAAATGTCTCTCCCCTAGATCCATGTGGAAAAGGCCAGTGTAATTAGAAGTGGTTACCGGTTGAATGATTTTATCCAAATGAATTCATATAAATCCAGAGTGAAATTCCCAGTTGGGAGCCTTAGGGAGGGAGAAGGGGTATATTTACCTTTTTCTCTTCTCAGTCTCAACCTCAAAGAGGATGATAATCATTTGAATGGATCTTAGTTTTTGTTTTCTGTTTCTTTAGTTTACTCTGACCATGAAGGACCTTTTTATCTTTTTTTTTCTTTTGAGAAAGTTCCAAGTATTTCCAGGAGCGAGATCATTTTACTCGCACCCCCCCCCCACCGCGGCTGCCTGCGTGGACGTCTGACCCAGGCTGGCCAGTGAGGAGAACCTGGGGTCGCTGGACCCAGGAATCGGTGAGAACCTATCCCGCGTCCCGAAGCCTGGTCTGCGTTCCTTGCTATCCTCTTGGTCCAGCCAAGTCAGGCAGCACTCTTTTCTAGTTTGCAGAGAAAGAAACTGGGGGGTGCAGAGCTCTTTACATTCATTCAAGGTCACACATTTAAAGTTTCTGAAAAAGGATTCCCATCCTGTGATGTTTTGTTTCCCCAGCTCTTCATTCATGGTCAACGTTTCCATTAGGCACCAACAGGTACAGGACCTACAACCTGTGACACTTTTAGGAAACCATTAAAAAAAGTTTTATTTTAAAATCAGAAGAAGAAAAAATAATGAATATATAATAATGATGAATTCAGTCTGGATTTTATCTACCTTTAGACCAATGTAGTCATAAAATATATTTAAAAAAATTTTTTATGGGAAACGGGGCCCATAATGACAAAAGTGCCGGGGGCCCACAAAAGACCAAATGCAGGCCTATCTTCACGCCAGCTGTGTTCTGTCTACTTCCCTGGCACCGTGCAAGGTGGAAGAGGGAGTATGTGTTTGATGACAAGTGAGAGGACATCAGGAACAAAGACTGGAGCAGTGAGAAATATGTTGGGACACAGTGAACAGTCACATGCACAGCGGAAGGTGCTGCGGGGGCGGGGGGGCAACTCACGCGGCCTGTTCACCTCCCTAAAACTTCTGAGGTCCCTGTGTCCTGATGTAGGCAATGGAGGAATTTCTGTCTCCCCTAATTCCCACATAGGCCCTGTGGGCTTCCAGCAATTTGCTTAGAATGGGATCAGAAATGTCTCATTTCTGCTTCGGCTCCTGGAGCCACAGTAGATAAACTTTCCTCTTTTAAATACCGGTGCAGTCTGAATGTATCACCGATAGCAACGACGACTGACATTTGTGGAACACTTTGTAGTTGAAAATTGCAGGCTTTGGATTCCAATAAACCTTTGTCCAGATCCTAGCCCCACCTTCTTCCAGCTGCTTCCCAGACTCATAGACTAGATTATATCTGTTTGTATACCAATATATTTAAAATATTCATTTCATTTTTTTTTTTTTAAACCCACAACAGCCAAAAAAATAAAAGTCACTTAAGCTCCCGGGGGCTCTGCCTTCAGCTGTGAAGGACATACGTAGTAACCACCGCAGAGTTAGGACACATTAACAGCTATCCTGTAAGTGGCAGCTAACTGTCTTTATTTGTATCCCCATTTCACAGACAAGAAAGCAGGTTCACATAATAGAAATAAATTACTGAAGGTCACATTCCAAGAGAAGCAAGGTTCCTGTTTCATTACAGAACCAATTCTCTGGTTTTCTTTGTGACCACACCCAGCTCCTCAGAGTGGGGCTCAAAGGCACTGAAATGACAGAGGCTCCTTTGAAGACAGGACCATCAGCAGGTAGCTAAAAAAAAAGTTCAGACTGCTGCAGGGAAGCAAGGATTAAATCAGTTTAAGAGAAAGGTGCTGCCGCTCCAGTTCCATTCTCTCTCTGCTATTATCCCTGAGCAGCCACAGGTCACCCGAAGTTTCCAACAGATGTTTTTTCTGTCTCTGGTAACATCCTAGGGATTTCAGACTTGAGTTCTTGCTCCATTAGGAACTTTCCAGAAAGATTAGGAGACTGTGATTGTTTTCTTATAATGCAAGTATCTCTCATTTACCATTTACTAAAAAATCCATGAAGTTAAGAATTACAGCCCTGGCCGGAGTTGGTTGGGTCTTATCCCACTCACCCAAAGGTTGCCAGTTCTATTACCAGTCAGATCAGCTCAGGCCCCAGTAAGGAGCGTGCAGGAGGCAGCCGATGGATGTTTCTCTCTCACATCGATGTTTCTCTCTCCCTCTCCCTCCTCTCTCTCAGAAAATGAATAAAAAATCTTTAAAAAAAAAAGAATTATAGTTATTTAGAGCACAGAAGACTTTAGACAGTTATGATATAGTAATAATACTTATAATGCTAATAAAAATAATGCTCACCCTTGACCTGTCTATAGTATTATACAGTCTGCAAGATATTTATAAACGTAATCTCAGTCACTCTTCACTATAGGACTGTGAAATACACAGGGCAGGGACTTTGCTGCTCAGTAGGCAGATGGGAAAGTAGAGGCCCAGTAAAGTGAATTGATCACCTAATGCCACACATCCCTGAGCTGAGTCTCCTACCTAACACTTCTGGGTCCATGTCCTTTGTAATAGTGCGGTAAAATCCCCAAACAGTTCTCCAGCCATTTTCCCAAATAACTCATAAGTGGATGCCCACGTATTTTAGACTTGATGTCTGGGAAAATGCAGGTAGCATCATCCATGCTCACAATTAACTCAACTCAACCAATGCTGAGCAGGAACTCACTCTCTGCAGAATACATCGTGAGGTTCTGCTGGAAGAAACAGAAATAGTCAAAATGTAGACCTTGCCCGGGAGGGCCTGACAATCCAGTTGGGGAGGCAGACATACCAACAGCGAACTGCAGGTAAAAGCCTGCTGGAGTAAGAGCTGCAGCAGACGCGCACAGAAAACATCGGGATGAAGTGAGGGGAGAGAATAACCTCCAGCTGGGAGGCGGGGGAAAGATTTATAAAGCGACAACAACGTTGCTATGGCTTGAGGGTGAGGAAAATGTTGGTGGTCAAAGAAATAAGAGAGAGGGCAGACTGAAGGAACCGCTATGGACAAATTTATGCAAGTACCTAATATGTTTGCAGATTGGCGGATAAAACTCTCAACTCTCATTTCGTACATAGGAATACACAGGCACAAAGGGTTTTCTCAGCTTCCCTGAAGCGTAGGCCCCGGGAGTAACTTGCCTGTCCCTCTGCTGTTCTCCCCACAGCTCCGACCCGTCCCGAAACGCCTGACCTGCCTCCACTCAGGGTCGTCTACTGAATTTCCAGATGTCTCCTCCACCCCTTCTCACAGGCTACCGTCTTCCCTCAGCGGGGAGCCGGTGGTTCACATTTCTTTGCAGCCAGTATCCATGTCCCATTTTAAACCATCTGTTCCCATCAGCGAGGGAAAGGATTCTGTACCTTACCTCGGTTTGCTCCTATTACCCTATTACCAACACCCCACAGAGCAAATGGCCTAGTTATGTGGTGACAACAGGCAATAAAAATACCTTGTGTTTGGCACTTACAGTACTTTACAACTAAAAAACCCCAAGTAGTTTTTAAAGCATTCATCGCGCTTAACAATGGCTCCTATAATCACGGAGTCAACTTGTAAAGAAGAACCCTGGGCTGGTGCTGAGGAGAACTGGGCTCTGGCCACTGTTCAGCAAGGTGACCTTTGCTAAGTCCTTCCTTTATGGGCCTCAGGTGCCCATCTTTAGGAAAAAAAAAAAAATAAAGATGGGCCAAATCCCCTGGGTTCATTCTCTAGACAAAGGACTTACAAGGGCATCCATGCAAAAATCTGGTTACCCTTCAGATATCCTTGGTAGGCTCAGAATAACTGACTGTTCTCTTCCAAAAGAAAGTCATTTTACATTTTGGTCCCAATGACCCTTTGGGGAAAAGTGCTAAGTATTTGGGGAACAGAGACAAAAGAAGCTGTCTTTGAGGCATTTGGCTGTAGTAAGTCCAAAAAGTCATGTATATATCTGATCTCCCTCCCTCTCTCAATCTCTGTCTCTCTCTCTCAATCTCTGTCTCTCTCTCTCAATCTCTGTCTCTCTCTCTCTCTCTCTCCCCTTCCCTCCCTCCCTCCCTTGCTGCTTCTTTCCCTCCTCAGCGATTACGAGGCTACTGTAACACAGTGAACTGTAGTTCTGGATATCGGAGCCAGGCCAACAGAGAGCCACAGGATGGCACCCAGCATTTGCCTCTTTCTGGGACACGATTTCCTTATCAATGGAATGACAATAATACTTATTTATGGAATTGTTGTGTGGGTGAAATAGGGTGAAACATTTTTTTTTAAGTTTTATTTATTTTTTTAAAATATATATCTTTATTGATCTCAGAGAGAGGAAGGGAGAGGGAGAGAGAGAGATAGAAACATCAATGATGAGAGAGTCATTGATTGGCTGCAGCCCGCAACCCGGGCATGTGCCCTGACTGGGAATCAATCCCTGATCGCCTGGATCCTAGGTCGACACTCAACTGCTGAGCCACGCCCAGCTGGGAGGGTGAAACATTTAAAGAGCTAATATAGTGCCTGGCAAAAAGAGCCCTATAAAAGCTACAATGAGAAGAGCTAGCTAAACAGCTCTTTTTTTTCTTTTTTCTATTTCTGGAGGCAGTCAGTAGAGTAACTAAACAGGGAGTCAGGCAGGCCAGGCTTCAGATCGCTGCCGTGGCATCTACTTAACACTGCTACACCTCAGCTCCCTCACTTGTAACATGTAGACCACTCTTTCTAGTGGGGCTGTGGTGAGTGTGAAATGAGCTGATGACTACTGCACACTTTGTATGGGACCAGAATCATGGTAAATCCTTGATAAAGATTGGACACTATCATTATTATTGATTATTAATTCATTAAGTCACTCATACTCTATACATCAATAATTCTGTCCTACAAATGCCTCCTGAGCACCGGCTCCCAGGTGCTGCACACATGAAGACAAATGCATCCCATTTGCTTCCCCAGTCTAAAGGGCAAAGCAAACAGAAGAGACACGCAGGTCTTTCCAATCCAGTATTCTATAGCATGCACAAGTGCTCTGGAATCTCAGGGGGGAAAAATTTTAATTTAGCTGGGAGTATGTCCTGAGATGATTTCATCAAGGGGATGAGTAGGTTGAGCCAAGAAGGAGTAAGAGCTATGGGTAGGTCCAAGGAGGGTAAGAAAAGATAAATGTGTTCTAGGAAGATGAATATTACAGAACAGTGACTCTCAAAATTTGTGCCCCCTTAGAATTATCTGGGGAGCTTTGGAAACCATTGATGCCCAAGTCCCTTCCCACACCAATTAAAACAGGATTCCTGGGGGTGGGGCCCAGACAGCAGTGTTTCTAAAGTTCCCCAGGTGATTTCAATGTGCAGTCAAGTGGGGAACCACTGGCATAAAGTATGGCAGAGTAATTAGTGTGCAATGGAAAGGGCACTGACCCAGAAAACGCAGAGGCCAATAGGATGGACCTAAAGAAGAGGTCAGTGAGTTTGGACTTGACTTACATGTGGTGACTGGCCACTGGGGAATTTAAGACGGGAAAACAGAGTGGTCATATTTTAGAAAGATTTCTTTAGACACAGCTTAGAATTAAATTCTAGGGGAAGCAAGAATGGGGGGAAAAAGTGATGCAGTTTTCAGAAAGTGTATAATCTATAGATTAGTCTTTAGTTATTATGCTTTAATAGCATGTGGAGTTTATAAATATGCTGATGCCTGGGGCTCTCCTCAGACACCCAGAAAAAGTTCTTGGGATATGAGACTTTGGTATTTGCACTTATTATTAAGTTATTCTAAAAGGAGTGAGGACACCTGCCAAAGGATTTTAGTAACCATGTTACAAAGGATAGTCAGTCATTGAGGCAACAAGATTCATGACCTATGTGTGGATCAGGGCAGGTGAGTACCAGGGTCAGTTCTTGGACAGAAGGCTGCTATGTCTCCCAGACTCCTCATTTTTGGCTTTTCTCTCCTTTGGTCAATTTCTCTCCTTGCCTTTCAACATGCCAGGTGCCTAAAACTCCACCTGTCTTTATTTCTATCAAAAATCATCACTCCCCCCAAAACTGCAATGTGTCACTGATCCTTTACTGAGAGTGAAGGCACTGGGTCTGAATCTGGAACAAACTCTAACAATGGAATGAAAGAGCTTGTCTGCTGTGAAGGGAGCGGGAAGGCTCCACAGGCCCTGGGTGTGAGGGGGAGACCTCCTTCGGCTGCCGGTAGGGGGGACCACTTGCTGCATCGATGCATAAAAGGAGACCCCTATCATAGCACCACCAGGCAGATCAAGACAGATCAGCTCATTAAGCAGTAGCTGAGGCAGCTACGGCCCACACTGACACGGGCACATCTGACCCAATACTTATTGGGGGGAAACAGGGAGAGGGGTGATCTATCGTGACCCTAATAAAAAGATGCCAACAAGAAGGGAACAGGCAGCCACCCCAAACCTCCAGCTCCCAGTCTTTAAGGACTGAGACTTCTATAAGCAAGCAGACAGCTGCATTCCTATGACTCAACAGTGACACCCAGTGACTCTCTCTGTCAATCCCAAGTGGCTGTTCCTGAAGGATCTTGGAGGGAATATATTTCAGCCTCCATTACCTAGCACAGAAGCAGCAGCAGCAATCACATCAAATTCAGTCCTGAATAAGACAGGCACAATAATAAATCCCAGTTTGCATTAACATAATCATCTGACTGTCGAAGCGTATTTCTCTCCCCTATAGGGCCATGTCTGATGTCAAACACAATACCTCCACGTAGGATTGTACCTAATTGACTTTGGAGCCACGAGGAAGTGATTTTCTCCTTTACATCTTTTGTTCAAATTCCACGCCCCCTCATTTTCTGTCATTTTGAACCCCCCCCCAATATGTACACACATGCGCATACGCACATTCGGGTTCATGGAGATTTCAGACTTTAATAATGAAAATGAAACCCCAGAGACAGGGATGTAAGAGATCCACACTGTTGCATAACTGGTCAGCCAAATCTGGAAACGAGAGAGATGAACAATTTGCGGTGTAACCAGTGGGAAGTGGCCAGGATAGCCACATGATGCCAAACCAGAGCATATGAATAATAAGAGGAACTGGGGACATTTTGCTTAGGAAACAAAACTTCATGGAGTAGAGAAAAGAGTACGGATGGTTTCCTCCCCCACTGGATGGGCAGGCACATAAAGAAGAGATTATATTTGTTTTATTTGGTCCTAAGGGCAGAAGGAGGACCAATGAGTGTAAGTTTGGGGAAAACTGCTTTCAGTTCAACGCAAGGAAACACTTTATAACAGTGGGATCTACTGGGAAATGAAAGAAGTTTAGGAGGCAGAGAATTTCATGGCATCACAAAACATAGCCCAGATACATTTGTCATGATAATTCCTGTTGGAAAAAAAAATCAAAAGGGGAGTGGATACAGAAAATTACTTGAGAGTTGTAATAAGTAAAAGGACCATGATATAGGTGGTCAGGATCGCAGGGAACAGGGCATAGGAGGCTGATGGAACTCCTTCTCCAATTATCATTGTTTTTTCCTAATCAGCAGCTTCGTCCTAATTGTTATCAGGCCAGCTTCTTTGTTTCTCACTCTACCAAATAAGCAGAAGACGCTTGCTCCCTCCACCTATGTCCTCACACCCGCCCCGTGAAAACAGACACTTCCCCACCCCTACCTCACTTCTGTCATTCAGCTTCGCTTTCCGTTATTGTTTCTTTCCCAAGGAAGGCCGCTAGAATCAGGCTCTGACCCTTGGTGCAGTCAACTGTGGCCAGGGAGGGGAGAATTATACTGCACGAATGAGCCCTCACAGGTAAACGGTCATCTCCCGATGCACAGAATGACCCCTATCACGGAGCTGAGAAGGCACAGGTACGTGAGGAAGGGGATGGGCACAGAGAAAGACTATAATGCAATTCTTCCTTCAAACATCAGGCTCCCCGATTCTCGGATTAATTCTAGATCCTGCTGACTGTTCTCCCCGTTTAACTACTCTTGTTTTTCTCTGCTGTGCCCCATCTTATTCTGCTAGTGGCTTATGGATAATGGGAAGAGAGAGTGTAAAGAGAAAACAGAAATGACAGAAGGAACTATGCAAAAGAAAGACCATGGAACAAGGAAGGCTTAGTTTGGGGTTCTGATTGCACTGTGGGCTGGCCTCCAAGGAGAAAAAGTAGAAATGGAAAAGTGTGAGGTTTCAGTTTCTAGGCTGGGCTAGAATACATCTTAACTGGTGCATGAGGTCAGGCAGCTGGTTTCTCTGGGAAGTAACCAAGCGGGATACCAGGGCTCCAGCCAGGCAAGCTGGAGGTCAAGGCTAGTCCTCAGAGCACGTAGGAGTGTAGAGCTGAGGCATACACCTGGCCAGAATGAGTGCCCACTGGGGTAGTTTCAACTACTGGGAACAGCTTTGCTTTAGACATATATCTAGATTTGAATCCATCCCAGTTTAACCCTTGATCAATTATGTGAATAAAGTCAAGTCCATCTCCTTTCCTGAGCCTCATTTGTAAAATGGGGATATGTATACGAACCTGACTGTCAGAAGAGATATTGTATGTAAATGCCTGGCCAACTGTGGATGTTCTTTAATAATAATTGCCCCTATCATAATGAACCTAAGTGGGACTTGGGAAGGAATGAGCCAGGGTGCCCCCTCCAACAACAAGCCTGTGCATTTGTGGGAATGGTGACCAAGTTTTCAGTCTTAGTTCCCATATAGTCACTGCCCTGTTAAAGCTCATTTGACAGATTAAAATCTCTCGATACTGACGCTTAGACAACACTGAGGAATGCAACGGCTTGTGTATCAGACACCGATTTATTTTCCCTTTTCGTATTTTCTTCCTCCATCATTTTTCTCTGGCCTTCGCTATAGCAACCAGCTCTACTTGGCTGTAGCCTAACAGCGCTGGAGCCCAGCGGCACTGGTGTCTCTTATTTTCCTCCCTGCAAGGCTCCCTGCCTCACTCCCAGGGCCGCCCCACAGGAGCCTGCCAGCCATCCTGGCGCCTGCACACACTGGGCGGGGTGAAGGTGCTGCCACCTCCTGGGGTAGCCTTGGCCATGGGGCCGGAGCTAGTGGGTAGATATCCCCTTTCTCAGCCTACGACATGTCAGAGGCCCATCTCATACAGTTCCTCGGAACACCACCCACAGGGTTGAGCTCCTCATTTCCATAAAACCAGCTTAATACCCTTTGGATTGGCTTCTTTCTCTGTTTCTCCATTTTCCTAGCTTTCTAGCCCTACAATCCTGTGGTTTCCCTGTTTCATTTTTCTAAACCGTCCACTCATGTACTGCAGGATCAAACGACCCCAAATAAACGAACCTCCACAAAGCCCTTGTCTCAGGCTCGGCTTTTGTGGGGGGGAATGAAAGCTCCATCCGGCTGAAAGCAATAGCAAGAATTCCACAACTTTCCCTCAAAAGAGCTGGGTAGGACTTCAGGGATAATCTAGCGAGTTGCAACTTTTTATGAAAGGTTAGGCAGAAACGAGTCTGTGGCTTCTTCAAAGTCCCAGACCAAGGAGAGACCAGAATGTGAAAGGACAATCGGCGGGGGGGGGGGGGGGGGGGCTGGGAAAAAGGGACTGAGGAAGACTGAAAGGCAGAGTCTCCTGGGTGACGAGAGAGGAGAGAGAGCAAGCCATTAAAGCATCTCGGCACAGTGGGGATGACATGTATTGAATCCCCCGTCAGCAGAGCAGAGCGCGGTGCCCACCCTGACAAATGCCAGGCTCCCTGGCTGACACTTGATAAAGGTCCCATCCAGCGGCGTAGCAGCAGCCAGGAGCGGGGTGATGGTGCTGCTGGCTCCCCGGCGCAGGACACGGGGCAGGTGCTAAGGGAGCGTTTGCGGGGTCACGGGCAACGCGCAGCGCTGGGCCCCTTGAGCGCGCTCCTCCTGGGTGCGCACGGCCCGGCACTGCTGCGCACTTGCATGTCCGCCTGTATGTGGCCGCGCACCTTTCCCCCTTCTCTTTCACCACTGCTGTTATTTTTGCTCAGCCATATTTGACACACTTCTCAACCACAGACTTAATTATCGTTGCCCTAGAAACTGGTTGCCTTTGCCTCGCGCCCCCCCCCCCCCCTTCAAAACACTCACTCTTTCGAATGACATTTTCTGATCCGTTCCTCTGTACCAAGAACTGGGCTAAACATTTTCATGGACACAGAGGTGAAGGCAATGTGGGTTTTCCTCCAGAGCCTCTGTAGCCTAAGTAAAGGAGACAGAGTGTAATAACAGAGATGAGAGTAAAAATCACGCTGATGATGCCGATGGTAGTGTCCCCTTATGTGACAGGCACTCTTCTGATATTTCACATGCGCTTTCTCATTTAATCCTTATTGCCGAGAGCTGTTGATGCTCCCCAGGGTAGCTCTTTGGTCCACCTGAGTCCATCTGCAATTGAAGCAGACGATCTCCATGATGCTAAGAGCTTCCTCTCTCGAGTGCCTCCATCTCTCTGCTTTTTGCCTGCCTTTACCCAGAGCCACAAGACTTTGCTCAGGGCAGCCGGGGTATCCAGGAAATGTCTGGGAGGTGATGTTCCCAGGGGCCACCCTTCACCAATGAGGGATGGAGGTTGGTAGATGAATACCCCAGCTGCCCCATCCCCTGGGGGAACAACTCCAGGCACATTGTGCAAAGTTACTCAGAAGGTCCCAGCGGCCCACGGGAGTAACTTAATCGTTAATGGATGCTTTGTTTCTCCCTTCGTTATCTCACTTCCCCATGCCCTCCTGCCGGTGCTGCTAATATCATCTCCCAAATGAATTATTTGTTCCCAAGTCTCTGTCTCAGCATCTCCTTTGGGGGGATAGAAGTGGTCCTTGAAAAGACCCCTGGGGAAGGTATTCTGGAATTGGAACCATCACTGGTCAGACACAAACAAGGGGCTAACTGCTGTTTGTTAGGGTGGTCATAACCCATGTCATGGTGTAACATCACAGTTACTAAGACTTTTACCTGTGAAGAATTAAAATTTGATACAGATGGAAAAAGAAGGCTTGGCTTATGCAACCGTTCTAGCACTTGAAATATAGGAGGACAATGGTCATTACAAAGGTGATGGAATTGGATGTATTTTGGTAAGTGCCCTGAAAGTCTAGAAGATTAAACAATAATGTAGGTTTGGTTTAATCACTATCAACTCAAGGTGTCCTGCAAAAGCTAGAACACCTCCCTGGCAGTATTTCTAATCCAGAAGAGGCTGATTGATGATCAACACAGAAGTTGGGCTGATGCTTTTCTCAAAAGTCAAAACTCTCTTAAGAGTAATCAGGAAGGAAGCTGACCTGACTTGTGCATCTGCAGCAGCCAGAGGGCACACCATCACAAAATCCAGTCACAACACTAGACAAGCAGCTACTCTAGGGAACTATGAAGGAGACAGAAAGTTTAGTCTGATTAGGTCTTTTATGCTAGTCCAGTGTTCTGATAAGGAATGGAACTCAAATATTTGGAAAGGGGATATCTGAGTAAATACTTCTGAGAAAACGAAGTCCCTAAATTACCCTACACTCTCCAGATTGGGGAAAAATAGCCTCATTCTCTTTGCTACAGAAGAGCAGACTCTCAATGCCCGGAGACCATGCAAGGCTATCGCCTAAAACAGACACCTCTCAGCACAAAGCTCCTCCTCAACATGTTTGCCCATCTCCTCTTACTGCTGCTTCACCAGTAACCACAGTCGTATCCTAGCATAGTCAAAGGGGCGTATGGGAGGAGATAGCTTGCTCAACCAGAACCTGGCTAATATGGATGGAGACAATGTGAGGAGAAAATATGGACATGAATCTTGAATGGGATAGAAGGCTGGGTAAGGGAGAGTTTGAGTTTACTGATATAAGGCCCTTTCCCATGACTTGGAATTTAACATCACAGAAAAGATACTTGAAGCCAGTCTTAATATACTGTGAGGATAGATAATTGAAGCTTAGATATAGGTTATGATAAATAAAGTGACTATGCTAGAGTTGCCTTAGCAAAGTACTGAGAAAGGAGTCAGAAAGCCCATGTAAGTGAACCTACTAGCAAAGACATATTAGGTGAGAACAGAAAAGCTACCAAGTGAGCTACCAGGTTCCCAAGGTGAGCCCAGGGAATGCTTCCTTCAACAAAGAAAAAAAAAAAGTGCCACGGGGAGTGGTGTGTTGGCATAAGGGGGAGAAACTGCTGTTTGTTGTAGGCTGTGTTCTGCTGATCAGACTTGATCTGGAGATGCTGTCGTGGAACTAGGACCCACAGTTTTCAATAGGCGATAAAATTTTAGGATGAGAAAAACAAGTTGCAGCATCACCAGGCACAAGGTGGGCTCACCATAATAGTGAGCAAGGCCAAAAGGCCTTTAACCACCTTGGATTTGTGGAAATGGCTAGTAAATCATTATGTCTCTAGGGCTAGTATAAATGGGCAACTCACAAGCATATTTCTTGATATATAAACCAAAAAATTTTAAGAGCTAGTCATCCGAAAGTTATGTTAGGTGGTGTAATGGAAAATCATGATCACTTACTCAGTTTCCCATTTATTCAGAGACCAACAAGAGAAGGAAGGACAGGATAGTTTTGGTAAGGAAACCTATAACACACTACAAATGCATGCAATAAGTATTTCCCATCTTTTCTTCAAAGAAACATGCAACCACTGCTGTGTTGGGGCCGGCTTGTACTACCTTCCTGAGCAAATTGTGCATATTTGCTCCTAACTCTGTGTTCAGTGACATAATGTTGAAAGCTTTAATTAGCTGTGAGTGGAACTTTTTACACCATGGGTATTGGCCAATGCTAAACATCAAAGCTTTATTGTTTTTATTTTTTGTTTTTCCCTTAATAATCTGATTATTAAAAACTTAACAGGCCACCATTGCCTACAACCATATACTAGAGTAATTGTATATTGGGGAATGGATAATATACAGGTTTTTCTAGAGATGTTGGCTATAGGCTATAAGTTGACACTGATGCCAATGGGTCTAAGATATCTCCTGTTCAAGTCAGGACATATGGTAGATAGGTGATAAATAGAGTCCTGGCCTAAGTCTACTCATAGTGGCCTCACTGGGTGTGCAGACTCTCCCTGTGGCAATGAAATGAAAACTTATACCCACAAATAAGTCTTGTATAAAAGCGTTCACAGTAGCATTATTTATAATAGTGGAAAACTGGAAACATACAAATTCACCAAGAGGTAATTGGATAAAACAACTGTGTACTATTCATACAAAGAATATTATTCAGAAATTAAAAAAATCTTTTAATACGTGCAATGATATGAATGAATCCCAAAACCATTACATTGAGTAAAAGACTAAAGATACACAAAAATACATAGTTTATGATTTCATTCTAATCATTTTCTAGAACTGGCAAAACTAGATTATGGTAAAGGAAATCAGATAAGTGCTTTTCTGAGGAGAGGGGTAGATCTACTGAACAGATCATGAGCAAACTTTGTGAGGATATGAAAATATCTTGATTTGGGTGTTGGTTATGCAGGGGTATACATTTTCAAAACTTATCAAATTGTATACTCAAAATATGTGCATGCTATCTAAATTTGCCTCAATTAGAAGCTTTAAATGACATAGCCAATACTGGTTTATTGAGTGTTTCTGAGGTGTCAGTCAGTATTCTAAGTGCTTCTATGAATCATGTCACTTGTTTCTCGGAGCAATTGTATAGACACTTTTTCATTTGACAGAAGCAGCAGCTGAGACACTGGTAAATTAGTCAAGGTCAGACAGCAAAGACATTATATAGCAGAGAGTTAATTCCAGGCAGTCCTGAACCCAGAGCAAGGACTCTTAGTGCCTATGTTGTAATCAAGCCCTTCCCCCGCCGAAGTCTACAGCCTTCAATATTTACATTCATCTCAGTAAGGCCAAGTTCACAACTGTCGCCTGCCATTTCTGAAAAGTAACCATCATATAATGGTTGCTCAGAATGGTAACAAACACTAAAAGGTGCCTGCAATGTGTGGTGGAGAAAGATATTACAAGTTTAAACGGTGACTGGAGGCTCCGAACAGCATCCTTGAACTGCCGGCAGGGAGGCTGGCTGTCAAGAACCATCAAGGGGAGAGAGCTGCTCAGTGTGAGGCTGATAAGACAGCACCTAGAATACAGTAAACAGTTCTGGGCATCTCAACACAAGAGAGCTGTCAAAAAATTGGAAGAGATTCAAAGAGCATCAAGGAGCATGATTAAAGGACCGGAGGGATTGATTTATGAGAAAAGATTAAAAGAACTAAATGCTGTTTGCATAGATGAAGCATAACTAAGGAGGGACATACTAACAACATAAATATTTGAAGGGCATGCACACAGAAGGAGAAAGGCTGCTAATGCTGCCCCACGGAGATATAAAGAGAAATTAGAATATGGAACACAGAAATGAAAATGCTGTCCAAATATTAGAAAACATGTTCTTACAATGAGGTCAATTAGATGTTGAAAGGGCTTCCCAGAGGACACGGAGAAATCCAGTCATCCAAGCCACTGACAGTCGGTCCTGACACCAAATAACGAGATGCTAAATACCTTGGGTCTGGAAGCAGACAAATGTGACTCTATGGCAGAATCCCCCCTTCTCCTTTAAGTGTATTAGCGATAATAACAGTAAAGCTAATATAATACTTTTCTATTTACGATTTACAGCAATTCTTTGAGAGAGACACTCACCTCCTTTACAAACCAGGGATGCTCAGTTTCAGAGAAGTTTTACAGATGTTGCAGATGTTAAGGTGCAAAGCCAGGAAGCCCGTTCCAGTCTTTAAAACTTCAGAATGTGTCTCTTTTCCATGACTAGAGAGATATGAGCAGGTTATCTGCTGGCCATTCTGAACATAGTTCCAATACTTTTTTGTCCTAGAAGAGCAGGGTGGATTGGTGTCTGATATACTCAAGAGAATGCTTATGAGATTACCTAGGACAACCTTAGGCAGCGGCCAGATTTGGGGACAAAAAATATGCTTACAGAGGAGTCATTAATCTTCAACAACTCTTCTGAGGGAGGCTTGTTGCCTCATGCACTCTCTCATTGTGAAACACTGATAAAGCTCTCATAAAACTTTGTCTACTTTGACTTATTTACTTATTTATAATCATCTCTTGTTTATTAAGTGCATTTGAGTGTTACGTGTGCACTGAGGATACAGCCCTGGGCAAATTAAAATCCCTCAAGGAGCGTACCTTGCAGTTGGGAACAAAGATAATAGAGAAATAGAGATTTAAGGAAATGACAGGGAGTGATAGGTACAATTAAGAAAGATAAAATGGAAGAAGGAGATTGAGAAGACAAGTCACAGGTTAGGAGAAAATATTTGCAAATGGCCTATATGACCAAGGACTGTTATCCAAAATACACAAAGAACTATTAAAATTCAGCAAGGAGAAAAGAATCTTATTTAAAAATGGGCAAAAGACCTTAGCAGACGCCAAACCAAAGAAGACACACAGGTGGCAAATGAACATATGAAAAGATGTTCCACTTCATACATCACCAAGGAAATGCGAATTAAAATGACAACGAGATATAGCTACACAGTTATCAAAAGGGCCCAAGTCAGGAACTGACAACACCAAACGCCCTTCCAGATGTGGAACAAGGAGAACCCTCATTCATTGCCCGAGGGAATTCAGAAGGGGACAGCCACTGTGGAGGACGGTTTGGAGGTTTCTTACAAAACTAGACATACTCTTACCATATGATATAGCAATTATTAGCAATCATGCTCCTTGGTATTTACCCAAAGCAGTTCAAAACTTATGTCCAGGCAAACACCTGCCCATGAACGTTTACAGCAGCTTTATTCATAACTGCCAACACTTGGGAGCAACCCAGATCCGCGTGAGCCGGTGAGTGGATAAATAAACGGTGGCACACCTGGACACTCCAACATTATTCGGTGCTAAACAGAAATGAGTTATCAAGCCATGGAAAGACACGACGGAATCTTAAATGCATATTACTAAGCGAAAGAAGATGATCTAAAATGGGTACAGGGCTTACGATTCTAATTGCTGTGTGTGACACTTCAGAAATGGCAAAATCTGGAAGCAGCAAAAAGATCAGTGGTTGCCAGCAGTTCGGCATGGGCAGAGAGAAAGAAAGAATAGGAAAGCGCAGGAGATTTTCAGGGCAGTGGAAATGCTCTGTGTGATACAGTACTGAGGGGTACATGTCACTACACATTTGTATAAACCCACAGGCAGTACAATGCTAAGAGTCAACTGTAACGCCAACTGCGGACTTTGGATGTGTGTCAATGCATGTTCATCAGCTGTCACAAATGTGCCACTCTGATGAGGGATGCTGATAACAGGGGAGGCTGTGCCTATATGGAGGTAGGGGGTGTATGGAAGATCTATACTTTCCTCTTAATTTTTGCTGTAAACCTAAAACTTGTCTAAAAATGGTCTTACACACAGACACACACACACATTAAGGAGATGGACTAGGATGGGGGTTGTGATCATCAAGTTTAGATTTGGAGGCCTGTGAAGGCCCTAGTAGGGAAGTAGTATTTGAGCAGAGATCCTATTGAAGTGAGGGAATGAGCTTCATAAAAATCTAGGAAAGGACGTATCAGGCAGAGGGTAGAGCAAGGGCAATCGCCAGGGGTGGAATGGGTTGGTCTATCTGAGAAATGACAGTCAATGATCTAGGATGCTGAGTGGAATGAGAGGGTAGAAAATGTTACGATAGGAGATGCCGCCAGACAGACTGTAAATAGCATTATTGTGATTGTAAGCTCTTTCTCTCTGACCGAAGTCAGAAGCTATGGGAGGGCTCTGAGCAGAGACATAACACGGTATCTCTCCTGCTTTACAAGAATTCTTTAGGTACCATGTTGAACACAGGCTGCAGGGAAGTAAGGACAGACGCTCTAAGACCCCTCTCCCGCTATAACCTGGGAGAGAGGCTCTGACAGCTTGGACTAGAGAGGCCGCCTTGGAGGAAGAGAGGCAAGGATCCGAGTTGGAGCATCTGACGAGGGGGACTGGCCAATGAGCAGGGATGTGCGATAAAGAGGTGTGTGATTTTATAGCATAGCATATTTCACTGCAACTAATTTTTCCTGTTTCTTTCTAGATCACAAATCCCTTAAAAACAAATATTAATCACAGTACTTACAGCACTAAGTAATGCCTGCAATACGTTATCAGGCTGATAAGTGTGAGTTTGTTAAATCAAATCCCCCTCTTCTTCTTTAGTGCTGTGTAGCATAAAGAACAGCAAACAGATCTTGCTTATCTCATGTCGCCAAACGTCTGTCAGCCTCTCCCTTCATACTCTGAAGCAGGCCGCTTGGATCACTGGTTTGGCCAGCGATTTTCACCTTAAGGTCATAAACTTTCCAGAAGGCTTGACTACAGCACAGTCAGTAAGAATCGTTATTAGGGATTAAAGCTGCCCATCAGAACCTCAGTTCAGCGATGCATTTGCTGTCTGACCTTAACGAATATACTAATGCCTCTACTTCTTGATCTATAAGATGAAGAATTCCCCCAAAACCACACGGGGTGTACAACTGGGGGCAAGTGGACATGGACAAGATCTGGGCTTTGACCAACTCTAGTTTCATCCACAACAATTCTACTTTTATCAGTCTATATATTTATTTTCTGTGTAAGTTTTGATCAGAGGAAAGAGTTTGGTGGGTAAAATATGAATGAGAAAGCACTGGATCAAATGACAACCAGTGTCACTTCCGGTGGGATGCCCATTGGTTCACTCAGCGAGAGTTTACAGGACGCCGTGGTGAGCCAGAACTGTACTGGGCCTTCAAACAAAATACTGACCCCAATAGGAGAGCCTCTGCCTCCCAGGGCTGCAGTGCAGGGCGGTGTTCTTACCTGGGAGGTCGGTGCAGCCCTAAAGAATTATATTCTTTTTCAGAGAGTTGCAGACTCTGACATTATACACAATATTTTGTAAGCCTGTATATAGGTTTGATTTGTCTAGGAAGAGTAGGTGCTGTTCTCATTAGAATATATATATTTTTTGTAAAAAACACAAAAGCCTAAAAGCCCTTTTTATTGAAATATATAATTAATCAAATTCTTAAAACAGGTCTGCTTTCTAAATATTAATCACTAGACATAATAATTAAAATCTCTTCCAATATTCTTATTCTGTGTTTCTATTCTTTTCTCTAAATTGTGCTAAGATAGAGGACCTATTTGTAAATAGAAATATGCACTATTATTTCCTCTACGCCTATAAGCATAATTGCCACAAAAGTTTTTAATGCAGGCAAACTACAGATTAATACAAATACAAGAAAGCATCAAGCTTTCCTCATCAACACATGCAAACTGATAAAAAATAAAGTAGGATGTGACCTACACCAGAAAATGTCCATCCAGTTCTGTGTTTTCTCCCCAGTATTGATTTCCTTTTAGTAAATAAGTTTGTTTAAAGACCATCTGAGAATAATCTGGCTGGGAGGAATGTCTGTTCAGGAATGAGAAGCAGTTAAAAGTGTTCAGGGCCGCTGTCCATTGGAAATCAATCAGAAGTGAAGATAAAGCATTTCTATCATTATAATGGAAGTTGGTGGGAAATAGGATTTTATTTATGCAATTTTCATTTATAGGCAACTTTTTAATTTTCTTTTTTATTATCCAAAGAACTGAAGTCTATTCCCAGCTATACTGCAAATTAGTTGTGTGAAAGAAAACAACCCAGTTGTTCTAAGCTTTAGTTTCCTCATCTGCAAAACCAGACTTCAGGCTCCAATATCATTGGAGGAATATCTACATTTTTCAAAATCTCAGCACATAACAGGAACATAATAATTCTTAAATGAACAGATAAATGAATGAGAGGTTTGGAAGTGGCATGGCATGGTGGAAAGTCCTCAAGCAATTAAAGAAATTAAAAGGCATAAATTGCTAATCCTGGTTCCCACAATTATCACCTGCATAGTGCTGGGAAAGATATTTATAACTTCAGACCTCAGTTTCCTCACATATAAACTTTGCCTCACCAAGATATGTGAAAATATGTGAAAAGCATTTTACCAACAAGATGGATGTGATCCCACGCACTTGACTTTTAACTTAATTATTCTCTATCCCCTTCACCAGGCTGCAGAGTTCAAGGTCGAGCCCAGCAATTTCCTGTACTCCCAGTTAGCCACTCAGTATGGGTGCATCTCAGATAATAAAATTCAGGACAAACACCTGCAAGGTTCGGATACTGCTGACGCCAGAGTTCTCCTCTCCACGTTTCCCCCCTTTTCTGCTCATTGTGCCGTGAGGTCATATAAAAAGTAAATCCTAAAGAGGAAAATCAACACACACACAAATCCACCTGAACGAGCAGTGAATGTGCCCGAATTATGTTAAAATAGATTAAATATAATAAATGTGTATTGCCTTTTTCATGAAAGTTGCCAGAGCTATTTTGGGGTTTGATTCAAATCCAACCTCTCTCTGAGACATAAAGGTTCTTAAATGCAGTTTACAAGAGAAGAAGATTTGGTTTTAAATAGTATACTTTATACTGCGGGTTTCCAAAAGAGCGTCATAAAGCAACATGCTAGATCCTCGCCTCGTGGGAAGCGCAGCCAGATCCAGGACCCTCTGTGAATGTAGCCCCGGGCCATGCTGAGCTCTGATCCGCTGGCTTATTTTACAGAGTGGCACAGGCATGTCTTGCTAGGCTCAGGCTACAGACTTATCCCTCAGAATATTCTCAAAACGGACTCCAAGAAGTCACAAAGTGCAGCCATTTTAACAATTTTATTTAAAGCAGGGTTTTCCAAATGTACAGGGTGGGGAAAGAGGGGGTTTACAGCTGAGAATATGTGAAACACAGAGTTTGTTCTTTTATTATTATTTATTAGTTACTCTATTAGTTTCGATACTAACAACTGTAAACCTACTTTACCTACCCTGTATTTGGCTACAGATGTCTCCTCTTATTTTCGTATGAGAGGAATTAACATTCCTCTAGAATAGTGACTATGCAAATGGAAACTAAGAACCACAGGGCCAAAATGGTATCTGCTCTGAGTCTGTTACCTGCTGTCCACAGGCAGAGGCCTCTCTGGGAGGTGTCTCCGCACTGGGAGAGTCCACAGAATGAGACGGAGGCAGCTCAGAGGGTCAGAGGTTTGGTCCTTGACAGCCCTGCTTTCAGTCAGTTGTCATGCCTTCAGAGTTCAATATAAGCTTTCTGGCGGTGTGCTTTCTCCCAGTGGGTGTTAGATCCCAGGGACTGTTCAACGCATCCGAGCTGAAGGATCGGGGCGCAGGTAGGCACAGCTCGGGCCCTGCACCAGGCACCCCGATGGCTTGTTAGGGGACAGACACGCACACAGGGCTCTGTGCACTTCGCAGCCTGAACCAGGCCGAGGAAATCACAAGTCAGCTCTCAGCGCTGACTCACAGTCCCCAAAATGGTAAGGATGGAAAATCACTGCTCTGAGGAGCAACAAAATGAAATATTTCTGAACACCTTTCCCTGACAGGTTTAAAAAAGCAAAGGAAGGGGAGTTGCTGGCTGTGAAAGTCCTGGATGAATGTATTGAGAGCAGTTATTTTAGTGGCGCTGGTGATAAAATTAAGTGGAGGCCTTATGGGAAATGCACATTTCCCCGGAATGTGTTGGGTCAAACGCAGGTTTTTAGAAATACTCTCAGGGGCTGAGCAGGGGTGGCAGAGAATACAAAGTCAGAACAAGGACAGGGTGAGAGGAGGAGGGAGACCAAGAGACGCACCTTGCAAAAGCAGGGGAGGTGATGTTTAGGGATGTCTGAGGCAGCCTGCAAGACGCTCAATTCCAGCAAAGCAAAAAAATAAATAAATAAGAGGAGGAAAGGGAATCATAGGAAAGGGAGCTAAGGAAGAAAGACCAAAGGAGGAAGAGGGGTAGAGACGAAAAAATTCAGGAAGAACATGGGGAGGAGAGAAAGGAAGGCATGAGTGTGTATCACTGCAAATTAATAAGACGCAGCTCAATAAAACTGCTAAGAGCCTGGGGGTCAGGCTCACCTAGGCTAGGACTAAACCTCTGCCATTTTATAAACACCTAAGTTCTCTTAACATCTCTCTCTCTCTCTCTCTCTCTCTCTGAAGATAGGGCTATCTACCTCACTGAGTCAATGTATTATTTCAATTAAGTAATGTTCATGAAGGGTCTAGTACCAAGCCTGGTATATTGGTAGCATTTAAGCACAGTCACTTTTTAAAATTTTTAGTAACATCAATACATAGGCAAAATATGGGGGGAAAAATCAATGTCCTTGGCATGATGAATTCTAGGCATGTATGTTAGCTTCTATTAGTAGTAGTAGCAGTCGTGTCACCATCAATTATTTCAGATAAAGAAAATCTTATGTCTTAGGCCTGCACATATAATGTTCTTTAGAACATTAATCCTGTTGGTAGCTCATAAAGAGGCTCATTGATTATATCATCTTTCTCTAAATCTGAGTAGTGCTTTCAAAATACAGAAAAGCATCCCAACTGGCCCTGGCCAAGGGGATTATGGATCTAATAGCGGGCTTGGCAGAGAACTCAAGTTCCAAGAGGGCTGCTGGGTGTCTCAATGGTCTAGGCCCGGGCCCTAAAGGGGTCCTCCAGGCAGAACAGTTTTCTCTTTGGGTGGGTGGGCACAGCCTTTCATATCTGCTTTTTTCTATTAAACATGCCAAACCTCTCTACCTCTAGATGCAGATGAGCTGAACTGTACTGCTCTGTCTTGGAGGCAACCATAGTTTCCTAACATGTACCATCACCATTCAAGGAGTCCCGATTTCCAACCTTCAGGGCAGCGAATCTGATCTTCCCAGCATGAAGCAGGAAATTTGCATGTCTGAACAATCTGAGAAATTTGCATAGGGGAAAGTTCTTGGGGGAAAAAATAAAAGGTGTTTCCATGAGTTGTCGGTGAGTCATTATACCTGTTTGTATAATAAAGGCCTCAAAACATCCACAGAAAAGAAGAAATCTGTTCGGCTTTGTTTAACTCAGCTTTCATAAAACTTGTTTTACCCAGAGCCTTTTAATAACATCAGAACATATGATGGAACTCTGGGTGATTCACAGTTCATGTGGGATTTTAGAGCCAAGTGGAAAGATACAGAAACCTTAAACATAGACAGCATAGTGGTCGGTGGTTCCACACAGACCTGTTTCACAAGTGAGGAGAACTGAGACTCTGAGAAATGAAAACATCCAAGGTCACATAGCCAACCGGTGGCAAACCAGGACCCAGTTCTCTGAATTCCCACTTTAGTCCTGTTCTCTCGCATGCTGCTGCTTCCCAAGGATTGCCACTGTTGAGATATTACCAGATAATCTAGGATGCTGGCTACCACCTGAACCCCAAACCCATTAAAGGACTGGCATGTTGAGATTGCATTTTTAAAGGGAGCCAATGAAAAAAAAATCACATTTAATTCACTTGGCCGGGACACAGCAATTCTACAAAATGAAGGATGTCTGGAGAATGAACCCGGTGTGATGCTCTTCCTGACTACAAAGTCCTTTAGCTACTCTATTCATTAGAAGATTTCTAATTTCTGGGAGACAAGTTGGTAGCAATTATCAATCACCAGTGACCTTTTCTTGGATGGAGTCAGTGATGAGCCAGTGAGAACTAAAATGTGTCTGCACTCACTATCCAAACCACCCCTCCTCCCAATCAGCCCACCCCCACCTATAAACAATGCAACGTCCCGGCTTCTTAATTTTGTTGTGAGTTTTGATCATAAATCTTTAAATAACTATGCTCCAAGATTCAGCCAATAAAAGGCAATTAGATGTTTCATTTGCAGCCAAAGTGTAGCTATTTTGCAGGATTTGGCTGTTTAGCAGGGGACGGTTTGAGACATAAGTTTAAGATAACAATGAAACTAATCTGTACATGCTCAATTACTTCATCTGATGCTGTTTGGCTCCTGCCACCTTCAGCTTTTCTTTACCCTGTTGAGTGATTGGTCTCTAAAATATACATGCTTGGCCATGAACAGAGGACTGCGACCAATCTTGTGTCAAGGGTTCAAGAATATTAGTTCAGTCATTTGAAAGATTAAACATAAAGCTGGTCTTTCGGAGATCTAGCTTGACTGTGTCTTGCTTTTATTTCTAGTAAATGGGTTTCTGCTTTGTTTTTCTGATTGGATATCCATCTTATATTTAAATTTCAGTAATTCAGTTACATTTTTGCTCTTAGGTGTCTTAGTACCAGCTTGCGTAACATGCCAGGTAGTGGTGTGGTTCTGCCATTGAACTAAGGCACTTGGATTTGAGTCCTATACTAATACTTGCAGGCTTCGTGGCCTTGGGCAACCTAGCCTAGACAAGGTTTCTGTTTTGAAAAAAGAAGTTGATAATT
This sequence comes from Miniopterus schreibersii, assembly GCF_964146895.1. Classification (NCBI taxonomy): domain Eukaryota; kingdom Metazoa; phylum Chordata; class Mammalia; order Chiroptera; family Miniopteridae; genus Miniopterus; species Miniopterus schreibersii. The sequence goes on along the minus strand of NC_138111.1, from coordinate 13,511,606 downwards.
TCTACCTTAGAGAAACTCAAAATAGATGTTGCATATAAAGCACCTGGCGCTCTAGATGTTTTTAAAAACGATACTTACTCATTTCAGTATTATCCTAGGCCTTCCAAACTGCATCCTGTTTACTCTGTAATTCCTCTTGTCCCACCTCATCACGTTCCACCTGTTCTGAGGTACACTTGCTGGGCACCTCCACCTAGATCTCCTGGATGACAAGAAGCCATTGGCCTTCTGAAAATGGTTCATTTATTCTCTATACCCACTGAGATTTGCCTTCAGCTTCCTCTCAGTGGGATGAGTCTGTGTCTGCAGACTTCTGAGTTTGTCTAACTTTCCAGTCTTGAAACCTTTCATTCTAGTCTCTCTATCAAGCACCTGGCCCCTACTCCTAGTCTTGATGTTGGGTATGTATCACACAAACCATAGGTCAGTCCCTGAGTATAGAGAAACTGGTTGTCTCATAAAACATACACCAAGTTTTACAAAAATAGGGTTGATAAATATGATCCATTTTCAGTTATATATTTAAATAAGGTAATTTATATCTTTTATTAAAGTTACTCAGCAATTAAATTATTTGGAAGATTCTCCTATAATAAGATCAGAGAAGGGACATTATACAAGTCATTTCAATATGCCTTTGAAATAAACAATAAACAGGAAAAATATCTGAGGCCAGGAAGTCTAAGATCAAGGTGCTGATGGGATCTTTCTAGAAATTTTTTTATAAGGGCACTAATCTCATTCACGAGGGTTCTGCCCTCATGACCTGACCACCTCCCCAAGGCCTCACCTACAAATTACCATAAATTAGGGATTTGATTTCAATAGAAGAATTTGAGAGGGACATAAACATTCAGTCTGTGGCAGTGAAGAATTAATTAATCTTGAGATTACAAATTAAAGCATCGCCATTTTAAGAAAAAGCTTGCTTTCAAATACAATCTAAATGGTGTGGAAGAGAGAGGGGGAGGGAAAGAGATGATATGAGGAAGTATCTTCAATCTTACACCAATGGGATTGGAGGAATGGCGGAATATAAAGATAATCATTAATTAATGACAGGATACAAGAAAGGAAAAAGGAAACTGGCTCAAGATTTTAACCCAGAAGCCTCTGATGAGGAGACAAAGCTTATACATTATTAAGGATAATATTATGCCATGAACACATCCATCTCCAAAAGGAAACGGATACACAACTGGTAGTGTACCGGGTGCTAGAACTACGACAGGTCAGAACTTAAATCCATCTTCAGAAAGCCCGCAGTCCAACTAGTCTAACAAAGAGACAAAAAGTCAACTGAAATGGGAGAAAATGTAGAGGAATCAGAGAAATAAGAGAACTGCTGTTCCTTGGCGGTAAAGAGTAGGAAACATAACTGGGCATGCGGGGTAATATTTGGGAGAGGGCCAACATTACTGAAGGAAATCAGTGAAGGCTCAGTAGTAGTCTTCATTAGACAGAGAACACCCCAAGAAGAGGGAAAGTTAAGTATAAAGGGAACTTTAGGAAAAATGGTAAAGCAAAAATATATTAGTCCAACGTTCACTAACTTACCAAAGACTCTGTTGTTTCCAGAGCTTTATTCAAATTATATGAAACCAGCTTTTAAATTAATGCTTTGGAAGCCATCCAAGATGTGTATGTTGCAAATATCAACTGCCTCAATAATCATTAGAGGGGAAAACACTAGGTTATTAAGAGGAATCAGATATATTCTAGAGTATGGTCTAATCTCTTAAAATATACATAAAAATATAGACATACCATTTTACAAATTATTTGTCAGTGTGTCTCGTGGATAATGCCTGGAAGGTTACGGAAAGATTGGATGGCATCACAGGATGAGGCCGGTCTCCTTTCACTCTTGGAAGAACTAGTGACTTTTGGCTCCTGGAGTGAAATCTTAATCACCAAGCTGAGGCTGTGACCTCCGAGTCACTGAACATTACTTCTTCACAGGCTGTAAGTATTTGCTCCAACACTGGGGAACGCTCGGATGCAGGTCTGAAGTCCGTGAGAATCTATGCCGAGAACAGGAGTCCTTACAGAATAGGAGCCTTGCCCTTACCATTTCCCTGGTGCTGGTCTTTCGGTGTCACCCTGACCTCCACATTGATCAATCAAATGACTGAGACTGGAGCAAAACCATGTACCCTGCCCGGCCTGACCTAGCAGCAAACTTGACAAAGGTGACCCGTCACCCCTCTCCCCTTGACACACTCTCTCCCGGAACATTACACTCGCCCGGACTCTTCCATGTTCACCTACTTCTTACTCCGGCTCAGTCTTTTTTCACCAGCTGCCTCCTTTATGTCGCCAGCTACTTAGCGTCAGGGTGCTCCCAGGCTTAGCACTGACCGTCTCATGGGCACCTACTGGCTGCTTGGTCATCGCACTCCACAGCTTTGCGTATCACCTACAGGCCACGACTCTCCAAGTTTCCCATTTATTCCTGCACACTGGTGCCTACTGAACATTTCCCTTGACTGTCTAATCGTCACCACAAACACTCAGATTAAACTCCCAATCGACTCCTGTTATAACCTCCTGTACTGTTCGACTTGGAGGCTTTCCTAGTCCAGTTGCTGATAATGATCCCTCCTTTCTCAGACCAAAATTTTGGAGCCATTCTGACTCTCCTCCTTTCTTCAAAACCTCATTTCCAATTTGGTAGCTGCATCTGTTGGTTGCATCTGTTGTTCTTACATTTGAAGTAGATCCAGAATTTTATAATTTTTCAACACCTCCACTGCTACCACTATGGTCCAAGCCACCACTATCTCTTACCTGGACTATTACGGTAGCCTCCTAACTACTCTCCTACCTTCTACCTTTGCTATTCTTCCCCCCATCAGGTCTGAACACAAACTCTAGATTAATCCTCTTAAAATGCAATTCAGATAATGCCACTCCTCTGCTCAAATCCTCCCAACGACTCATTTCCCTTGTGACAAAGAGCTCGATGGCCTGTAAGTGCCCATGTGACCTGAGATTCAAACCTCTCTGATCTCAACTCATGTTTCTCACCAGCTAGAATGACCTCCTTGATGGTCATTAAACTTTTAAACACATGTATATCCTGATTCTTTGAACTTGTTCCCTTTGCCTAGAATACTCTTCCCCTAGATATGTCACATTTATTTCCTTGACTCATTTCCTTAAATCTTCCCATCTCTCTGGTATCTAACATGGCCATCATATTTTAAATTGTATTCTTTACTCCCTGAACTCTTCATTTTCATTTCCTAGTTTTTTTTTTCTATGTTTTTCATTACCTTCTAGTATATTATATACTTCATTTTATTATTTTTATTATGGGCCTCCCCAATAAAATGCAAATTTCATGAAGGCAAGAATTATTTGTACTGTTTTCATTACTAGTGCTTAAAACTTGTTATAATATCTATAATAGAAGCTCAATAAAATGTTTGTTGAATGAATGAATGAATCATAAATCTTCAAGTTATAGACACAGAGTATGCTAGAGCCAGAAGGAATCTTAGGAATTATATAAGGTGATTCATTCACTTTTTACAGACGAAGAATCTGAACTTTTGAGAAATAAACTGACTCATCTGGAGTAGGAACATAGGTCTCCTAATCTATATTTCAGACTATTATTTTTCTTGGTGCATATACAGAGCCAAGTACAATGCTTGGCTTGAAGAAAGTACTCAGTGAGTCTGTTTAGAATGACTAGATCCAGTGTTCTTTTCACCACATCATAAGGGAAGTCTTAACTTGTAATTTGGTAGAGCCATGGAAAAAGTGTGTGGGTAGAAAAGATTGTTTCCAAAGTTGATTTTGACTATGTATTTCCATTGGACAGGAATTCTAAATATCTTGCTGGATGTTATATAATCACAATTTATTTCTTTGCCATACTTTCCCTCATTCTCTTTCCAGTGGTTGTGTAAAACTTTCCCCCTCCTCTTAAAAAACAAAACAAAAAAACAACCAAAAACCAAAAGACAAAAAGTCCCTTTGGAATGTGAAATAGCTTCTGAGTAAAATGTGAATATTAAGCCTCCTTAGTAGCCTGGGCCATATTATTGGCCATGGTTGGCATGCAGAAGGACTGGTTTAGGTACAAAGTTATTGATGGGAATTAGAGTAAGTTTCAAGGGAATTTAGATTAGCTCATATTTACCAGAAATATTTTAATTCTTACAACCCCATTTTTAACAAATTATCACATTCGCTTCTTCTATAGCCTTTATAAATGCAAAAAATAAGAAATCCACTCATTGTTTCATTCAACACATTTTAAAATATCTAATAGTCTTTGTGTGATAACAGTGAGCATAACTAACATAGCATTGTCCTCATGAAGGATACAGCCCAGTGAGGGTCAGACCTTAATAAAGTAATTGCACAAGCAGATAACTAATTTTAAACTGTGGTAAAGAAATTAGTTAACATTATGGGTAGCCATGAGTATATATAAGTAGTCTGGAGGTGAAGGGAGGTCATGAAAAAGACACAGCTGCTCTAAGATATGAAAAATAAAGAACATTATTGAGGAAGTTTTGGGGAGAGAGAGATCCTTCCAGGTGGAGGCGAACACCTATCCAAATCTTCTGAGGTTGGGTGGTGAGGAGATGGCAGCTTGGCTCGCTGAGCAACTGAAAGACGTCTGATTTTGCTGGAGCAAAGAGAACAAAGAGAAGACAAGGCTACTTATGTAATGGCATCTAGATTTTTAGTTTTTAAGAGTAATGGGGAAGTTCTGAGATGGGAAAGATTGGGTCTCCCAAAATTCAATAATGTACACAAGTGTCTAGGTCATTTCGGTCTTCAGATAGAAAGTCTCATAAATAGGGTGAGGTGTTAGTAGCTAAAATGAGAAACTGTTCTTGAACATTAATTTTATCTAATTCAAAATTTCCCCAGATGCCACTCCAAGTCTGTTCATACCTTGGTATTTGTTAACATTGCCATCGTATACGCACATATCTTAACTTACATCTCCTTTTATAGACTCTCAGCTTAAACATATTTCCCTTTCATTGTTTTCCAGAAAGTTCTCCTAGTGTTTGAGGTTTTTAGAAAGAAAAAAAATGGAATTCAATCTTAGTTCAGTTTGATTGGGCCGTACTTCAAGTCGGGTCTTGATTTGCCTGAGCCAGTTTTCTCTTCCCGGGGAAATATCAGTCTTGCCTAGATCTGCTCTTTAGATGAAATAGAGTTGATAGTTTCAATTTCACAAGAACTCATATTAGAAGCTATTTCTCTTTTAAATAATAACCAGCATTCCAGGCAAAGATGGTCAGGCGGCTAAGTTTCATAAAGCTGTGAATGATAGGCGAGCACCGGAATGGATTCAAATGTTTAATTATTCGTTGAGAAAAGGTTGTCTGGAGGCTTCACACAAGAAGAGACTTTATTGATTTTTATTATTCAAGGAAGGTAATAATTTTGATTTATAAAAACAAGGACCAGCTCCTCTGTTAAGCAATAATGACGAAATGTTTGTCAAAATAATGCCGGCAACTGAGAAAATGAAAGGTCCAAAGAGCCCCTCTTCTTTATTTCATGTCATCAATCTTGTGGTCTTCAAACCTGCAGGAAATGTCACAGTAATGCAGGTTGCATGGAAGATATTTTTGAAGTTGAGAAAAGATACACCAATTTCTTTTGTATTTATGTCAGTATCAGACTAATGCCTTTGACGGAGTGTGCCCTAGTAACAAGCCCAGCAGCCAGACATCTGCCTCTATCTTGAAGGAGTCTTGTGGTCATTTAGCACAGGGAGATAATGACCATAAGAGGTCCAAGGTAACTAGGTCAGAGAGCACGAAGAGATTAATACATTTCATATGCTGTGAGCGAACAAAAGGAAGTGGAATTTACAGAGGGATTGAGGCTTGATAAAAGATGAAGCCATAATGCAACAGATAATCCAAAGTGCTCAGAAGTGGCAGCATGTACAGAAAAGGGCATTTGCTGAATCGAATTTGGAATACCTTAGTTTTAAGTCTATCCTTGATCCAAAATAGAAACATATTTTTTGGGAAAAGTATTTTGTCTTCTCAGGCTTCACGGTCTGCAGCTGTAAAATGGAGCTAATTATATATAAGTTGCCCTCCCCCCAAAATGTATACACACACCTTGAATAATTACAAAGGCGGTGTTTATTACAGCACATTTCATTTTCAAAAGTGAAATTCTGAAATTAAAGTGGGTATACACTTTTTTGGGATACCCTGCCCATATCATCTGAAACCCTTTCCCAGATCTATGATTTTATGAAGAGCACTGAGAAAATGAGAGGAGGGTTGGAGAGGGGGAAATTGGAAGAAGGACTGGAACAGGAAACCTAAGTGTCGTATTTCCCAGCAATGTGGGGAGAAAGAAGTTGGAATGCGGGAGTCAGAGGGGGAGAATGAGGATGGCGGGGGTTTCAGAGGAAGAACCAACCGCGAGAAAGTTCTTTCCTAAAGATATTGTTCCGAGGCTCCAGTCAGTTAGGCTAGAAGCTGGAATTCCAAGATTATGTGAGTAAGTGCATACCTCAAACAGTAAATTTCACAAGTGGCCTTAGCTGGCTCTCCGAGAATTTCGGCTAATGTGCACAGTGGTGGAACATGGCTGGGAGTCCGAAGAAAATGCCGCAGCGGAATGATTGTCATTCTGCCTTTCCCTTGGGAATTATGATCATTCCTCACAATATTAATCAGTTGTAAATGTACATTTTCACCTCCCCCCCCATATTTATGGAACAGCCAATAGAGGACACTATGCTGAGCCCTTATCACAAGTAATTCTGAAATATAAGTATTCATATCCTCACGTTGTTACACATGGATATGTGAAATGCTAGGGGATTAAGCGTGTGATAGAGCTGAAATGCCAGTGCACACGCCGTGAAATAAATCCGCGGCTCTTTCTCGAACTTGGCAAGGACCACCTCTAAAGTCTCTGCTCCTTCTCAATGGCCTGTACCCACTAGGGCATCCTCTGGGTTGTCTAGGGCACTGGCTGCTTCATCCACGCAGTCAGGACGTCGCCAGTGAAAGATCTATGAATCTGCACCCGAAGAGAGCTGAGGTCACAGGAAAACATGGAACTCTATGGGAACTGGGGAACTATATCTTATACTGTACTGATTGATTTCTCAAATAACTTTTCCTGAGCTCACTTCCCTGTGAAGGTTATAGGAAAGTGGCAGTGGAAAAACCACAAAGGAGATGTTCTTAATAATAAAGGGAGAGCATGAGTTAATGATCTTCAGTGCAGACAAGGTAGTGGGACTGGAAGAGAGGTGAGATGTAGGTCATACAGGTTAAAGATGATTGAATTGAGCTGAGCGGTGGATTGGAGATGGGAAAGTGAGGGAGAGGGGAAAGTCTGCAAGGACTTCTGGGCTTGGAAATTGGGGCAGATAGGACTTAGGAACAGGAGGGATTCAGTGGAGTAGGGAGAGATCCTTCCCTGCCTTACTAAGCTGTTGATGCCAAGGTGCTAGTTTCAGACACCTAATGATGCAGGTCATTACTTTCCACCTCTGTGAAGAAGGCTCCCTCCAGGCCTCATTCCTGGCATGGCCTCCCTCACAGCCTCTTTGAACCCAGACAGTTACCCTAAAGCCTAACTTTCCTTTGCTTCTTTAATAATGTGGACAAAGGAGGCTGCCCATCGACAGTTGGGTTGCACCGGTGCCTGTCAGCATGTAACAGAGGTTGGCAATTATCCCAGAAATGTTTTTGTAGACAATTAGCCTGAGAAAGTAGGATCTTCAGTTTTACGTAATTGGAATAGAATAAGGGTTTAGCTCCCATGATCTAAACCTTTATAGCCCACTTAAGAATGCATTCCCTACCACTATTCCCTAGTTTTCTATATATTGTAAGAGACAGTGTCTTCTGTTAGGGCTGTCTCAGACCACCTCTGAGCATATCAGTCTCTGGTCACTTGGGACTAGGCAAGTGTGGACAAGTTTAGTCATTTCTCCAAGGTCTCAGGAGATTACTGGGCTCCGAGGATTAGAATGCATCCTCAGCTCCCTGCACATCGACTCGAATCCCCTTTAGTCAATATTGATGCATTGCATGAGAAAAGCACTTGAGAGTGACAATGCAAAACAAACAGAAACCCTCATAGACATAGAAAACAGCATGGTGATTAGCAGAGGGAAAGAGGGGTGGGGAGGTAGGACGGGGTAAAGGGGGGTATGTGGTGATGGAAGGAGACTTGACTTATAGTGGTGAACACAATACAATATACAGACGATGTATTATAGAACTGGACACCTGAAACCTATGCAATTTTATTAACCAATGTCACCCCAATAAATTCAATAAAAAGTTAAAAAGAAAAATGAGTGGCAATGCTCAAGAGTTGAAAAAAAAATCTCCCATTATCAATGGACATTGGTATGACATCGAGGCTTATGGCAGGAAACGATTTAAAGGAAGGGAGGAGGGAACAAAGAAAAATCATAATGATATGGGCTCGTGTGTTTTGGGAGAATGGAAACAGTCTAAATTATTAAACTGTCAAGTTGTCAGGACAGAGACAAACTCAAGTCTGGAGCTGAATCCCTCTGTGGCCCTGGCCAGGCAGTGCAGAGCACAGGAGGAGGGGGCAGAGGAGGGTTTAAAATTCAAACGCCTCCTGTCCTGAGTGTGTGTTTCTCTCCGAATTCCCCGGGCGCCCCGGAGCCCAATAGCTAGTCTGTCTCTTTGAGTCATAGGTGTGTTTACTTATTCTGAGAGCAGTCCTGCGGGAGAGGAGGAACTGAACAAGATCAGAGGCATGTTCTGGAGAGAGGTGCAAAGAAAACATCACGGCAGCGCAGGGTGTAAAAAAAATGTTGGTGGGTTGTTGCTTTTCCTTTTGGGGCACGTCTATAGAATAAGAAAAGCAATGTTTATTTACATGCACATGAGTTCATGACACACAGCGCCAAAGTTATTCTCCCGTACCACGTTATATCATGCATGTGCAAAACTCTGCAGACTGATGCCCAGCCCCGCGTGTGGCTTACTTAAGGCCACATAGCATTCTGTCCTATAAGTACATATATCTATACAGGTACATATGAATATGTGTGCATTTGTATATGTGATATGTGTATAGATACAGATATAGCGACATTTACGTATATTCATATACTAACATATTGTACAATAGCATTTTCAGGGAATAGGAGCTTTAACCACCTATTTCTTCGATGACATCCTCCCCTACTGCAGTGCTTTTCATTCAGAAGATTATTTTTTCTGTGTGTTGGGGGTTGGAATACCTGTATATCTGGAACATCATCTTGAATTTCTGGAAAACTTTCTCTTTTTCAAACAAATAAGATAGAGAGAGAGAGAGGATTCGGAGAAGTAACTTGACTTTCAGAGTGACACCAAGATCTTGGCACCTTATTTAAAACCTACCACAAATGACCCTTTCTCGAGCCCTTGTCATATTTTTACCTCTTGGAATGACTTCTCTTTGCCTGACCAATTACTAAACCCAAAATGAATGAATGAATGAGTTAATGTTGTGAAAATATTTGTCACATTTGAAAATTGTGTCTCATGTGACTAAAAAAGACAACATATAAACGAATAATTTGTCATTATGGTTCTTTTAAAACTTGACAAAGCTGTTTCAGAATGAAAGTCACAACTTCTGATTTGTTTGTTTGTTTGTCCAGAGCAAGCCCATGTTAACACAGCATGCGTGTGGTCACATTTTTCATTTCACAGGAACTTCCATTCAACACATGAACCTTGAACTTTGAAGCTGAAAAACGCATGAGTGAGTATATGTTTATGGGCCTGATGTTCTGTATTTCTCTTCACAGCTCTCATAGAAATAGATCTTCTCCAGGATAATCAGATCATCCGCCTTGTTAGTCTCTGATTGTTGGCTATATGTGGCTTTTCATCTTTCTGTTATTATCCATTTATGTAAATGTAATTACTTGTCTTGTGTTATTGTCGAAATGTATTCAAAAAAGTTTGATCAAGAAAAATGGAGAATTCGGCCTCAATTACCAATTTTTCCCACTAAAACTGGTCAGTTTTCTTTTTTTCCTCTTTGACTGAAATATAATTGACATATGACATAGTATAAGTTTAAGTTGCACAACATAATGATTTCACGTATGTCCATATTGCAGGATGAGTAGCATATAAGGTGAGCTAGCCCAGTAATCACCGCACATGGTTATGCTTTGAGTGCGTGTGAACTTTTAAGATCTCAGTAACTTTCGAACGTACAATACAGTACTGTTAACTACGGCCACCAGGCTGTATGCGACAGAATTATACATTTTATGCGTGAAAGTCCATACCCTTTGGCCAACATCTCCCCATTTCCTCCAGCCTCCCAGCCCTCCGCCCACCCAGGCAGCCGCCGGCCTGCTGCTTCTCTGATCCCATCCAGCCGCATTCCCTCCGTAGGAGGCAGCTGCCTCCCTGTACACTGAGGGGGAGGCCAGGTGATCGCCAAGGCAGCCCTGAGCCAATGTATAAGTGTAATGCAAGAGCCCGGCCGCGCCGCTCAGCGGTTGAGTGTCAACCTACGGTCCAGATCCCGGTTCGATTCCCCGTCAGGGCACAAGCCCGGGCTGCGGGCTCGATCCCCAGTTGGGGGGCGTGCAGGAGGCAGCCGATCAATGACTCTCTCATCATTGATGTTTCTATCTCTCTCTCCCTCCTTCTCTCTGAAATCCATAAAGACATATTTTAAATATATATATATATTTAAAAAGGATAATTTAAGAGTTAGAAGGCACGTAATCAGATTCCTTTCCCAAGTAGGATCAGAAAGTCCCAAGCCACTGTGCTAATGGGTCACAAGATAACTTGTGTCTTCACTTACATTAATTTAAGTCATTTTAGCCCGGCTGGGCGTGGCTCAGCGGTTGAGCGTCGACCTGGGATCCAGGCGATCGGGGTTCGATTCCTGGTCAGGGCACGTGCCCGGGTTGCGGGCTCCATCAATGCTCTCTCATCATTGATATTTCTATCTCTCTCTCTCCTTTCCTCTCCCTGAAATCAATAAAGATATATTTAAAAAAAAAAAATTAAGTCATTTTAAACACCTTGCTGACCAAAGCAGCTGGCCGCACAGTCAAGTTCTGGCTGGAAACAGCCGGTCAGCAAGGTGTTAAGAAACAAACTCATAGATGCAGAGAAGAGGCTGATGCTGGCCAGGGGGGAGGGGACTCCCGGGGCTGGGTGAAAGAGGGGAAGGGACAGAGGGGGACAGATTGGCAGTTACAAAATAGCCATGGAGATGTGAAGTACAGCACAGGGAATAGAGTCAATAACATTGTAATGACTATGTATGGTGCCAGGTGGGTACTGGACTTATCGGGGGATCATTTGTAAGTTATATAAATGTCTAACCACTATGCTGTGCACCTGAAAGTAATACAAAATAATACTGAATGTCAACTGTAATTGAAAAAGAAAAAAGAAAAATCATTATCTGATCGTCTAGGTTAAAATTACTCTTATCTCTAGTTTACAATCATCATTTTTTTCTTTTAAAATGTATACATCTTTGAAGTCATTGAAAGGGGTCATTTGCTATTCTCAGTTTAATTAAATTTTTTTATGATTAGTGCCATAAAGTGTAAGGATTTCTGGCTCCATATCTTTCTGTGCCTCAGTTTTCTCATTTTTAAAACAGTTAATAATAGTGTTTGTTGTGAAGATTGAATGGGTTAACTTATGAAAAATGTCCAGAACAGTACTTGACACTGTAAAATTGTTTGCTACTAGAGCTGTTATCCAAAAGCATAAAATTGCAACACAGTAGGTGTTTTAAAATGTGCCCGTGCCATGCAATCAGCTTGAGGCGCATGGTGCAGAGTGGTGGTCAGCAACGGGGCTGAATGCTGGAAGGTAAAATTGTTGGCGGTCAAACTAGGGTTTGAAAAGTGATTCTTGGGGATGGTGAAGACTGGATAAAATAAATATAAGGAACTCAAAAGTAAGGACTGAAGAACCCATATGCATGGATGCATAACTCATGGACATAGACAATAGTGTGAAGAGGGCCTGGGGTGGTAGGTGAGGATGGTCAATAGGAAAAAGGGGGGACATCTGCAGTACTTTCAACAATAAAGAGAAATTTTAAAAAGTAAAAAAGCATTTAACAAGCAAACAAACAAACAAAAAGGTAAGGACTGAAATATGGTAAGTAAAATCTTAATTTCAAATTTGAAAGAACTGTGGCCATACAAGTCTTCCCTTGTGCTCCAACAGTCCACACAGCCACTACCAACACGGCCAGAACCTGAGGGCCTACAAGTGCTGCATGACCTAAGAGTCCTTCTAAGTTTATCTGGAGGAATGCCTTTCAGCTCTAACAAAAAAATGTTCTGCCTACTCAGAGTCTATGTCTCCTTCTAGATCCATTTTTAAGTTCTTCTCTGTCATGGAACCCCCTGACTGCTTCAGACAACGTGAATCACTTTTCCTTTTTAAAATTTCATAACACACCCAGTAGACTAAAACTTGATACAGATGTATTGTCATTGTCTTTTGTGCAAATGCCTGCTCCAGTGGAGAAAAGGTATCATTGAGACTTGGATTTGGGTAGAGTTACATATTTATCAACTGAGATACACAAATATTAAGGAATTGACACATGCTATCTGGTTGGTATATCCAGAGCTTGGCTTTAAATCCAGATGTCTGACACAATCCATCCTGAGTTTTAGAGTATAGTAAGTCAGTACTGTTTGTAAAAGTCACCTGAAGGTTAGAGTAAATTTGAATGTTATTAGTTAGAAACATAAACTCTTGACTTGGACCCAGTGAGTCAGAAGTTTTGTCAGAGAGGCCTGGCCATCTAGTCAGAGAAAAGCGCTTCTAGGTGGTTCTTATGTTGAAGAAGTTTGAGAACACCAGTTGAGGGGATGGAGAAGAAAAGATTAATGACCTGCATTCATTTCCAAATAAGCAAATTGTGGAAAGCAACTGTACTTAAATAATGGTAGAAAATATAATAAGCCCCTCCCGGATGAGCCGATGGAACACATACGCCAGGCAGTCTTGGGAGGCTGAGTGCTCAGCAGACACTGAGGGATCTCTGCGTGTGATCAGCCAGTTCTGGGAGGCATACCTCCCTCTCCAGGGAGGTTCAAGGCTCTGGGCATCAGAAATACAACTGAAATAATGCTTCCAGAGAAAGGAATATAAAAAATGTGTCCCACGGTAATTTCCCAAGCTGATGATGGGGGTCAGAGGAAGGGAAGAAAGTCATTTTTAGGCCAACAATCCCCACTGCGCAGCTGCTGTGGGCTGCATGAATCACTCACTGAGCACATTTCAAGGAATAGTTGTCACGTGTCACTAACCGACTCTCGCTGCAATGGGCCCCAGGGTACTCAGGATGTATTTTGGGGAGGCCACAAGCTGCAAGAGCCTGCTGGTGTCACTGTAAGGGAATCTCACCCACCCTTGAAAATATGGGCACATAAAACCTTAAGTCCAAGCACATTTTCCTCTGACTATGATTCACCTTTCCTATATTTCTCCTCTGTTCCCCATTCTCACCCTCTCTCCTCTGGGCTCTTTTCTTAGGCGACATCAACATTTTTTCTCTCCCCTCAAAGCATGCAACTTGAAGTTTACCATATACCCACAAAGAAGAGAGTAAAATCAGAGTTAGTGCACATATTGTATGTGTTTGTCAGTCCAGTGCCATAAAAATCCTTGCAGGTGCAATTATTTCCCATTCTCTCCATTTGCCAGATGGATGCTGGTACCCAGGGCCACCTTAGAGAACTGCTATTGATGTTGGCAAATTTCTTCCTGACCCTTGATCCCTGTCGTAGGCAGACACTGCCACCTCTTTCCTCTCCCCTCAAAGGTGGCTGTGTCCTAATCCCTGGAGCCCGTGAATATGTTGCCTTCCACGGGAAAGCAACCTCACAGACGTGCTTAGAGTAAGGATCTTGAGATGGAGTGAGGATCCTGGATTATCTGGGTGAGCCCAATGCAATCTAAGGGTCCTTAGAGGAGGGAGGAGAGCCAGGGTTTGAGAAAGAGATATGACAACAGAAACAGATTGGAGTGGGGCTGGGGCAGGTCTGTGAGCCAAGGAATGCAGACAGTGCCTGGAAACTAGCGACCTCAAGGAAATAGACTCTCCCCTAGTGTCCCCAGAAGGAATGCAGCCTGTTGACCCGTTTTAGACTTGTGACCTCCAGGTCTGAAAGTTAACAAATGAGTGTTGTTTTAAGACATCACATTTGTGGTAATTTGCAGCAATAGGTAAATAATATGCCCCACTGACCAGACTCACCCCTACTGGAGTGTTACGTGGGTAAGAAATGAACTCGTATTGTGTTCACCCACAGGGAGGCTGGTGTCTGTTGTTAAAAGAAGATAGAGTCATTGTAAATATTAGAGATCCTGGATATTATACCACATGGTATCCCAAGAAGTTATATGGTCACCAGGCTGGATGTCACTCAATCTGCCTCCACTCTTCCCTACCTCAAGCTTCTGTTTTCTTCTCACTTTCTCATAGTCCCAAGTTCCATTTCCTCCTGTGTACTCTTCTGATGCCTTTTGTGGCTATGTCAGGCTTAGAACAATAAGTTTTGCCAAAGCCTTTAAACAGTGATGCATTTTTTCCCCCCATGCAAAATAAATAAAGTGGATAAATATGGTAAGACAAATGGAGCTTCTCAACAAGGAATTACCAAAAAGACCGTTTTAAAATGTAGTTATCCACAGTACATCTGTTCAAACACCCTCACTACCATTTTTCTCTCTAAATTTCGACTTTTCCTTCTGGTGGCCCAATTTTATAAGGCTTTTGGATAGGTTTCACTGGGTTGAAGTTTCAGGCAAGACAACTGAAATTGTTTGGATGCCAACATCACCATTCTAAGGCTTTCTGATTCTTCATGAATATGGCAAGAGATGGGCTCACTGCAAGAGCCAGGATGCATTTTCAAAGGGCTTTGCGATGGCTCCTACCCACCCTTTCATGCCCTATTTTTACCTCATCTTCTGCAGGTATCGGTGGAGCCAGGGCAGGTTGGAAGCAACATGCAGCAAGGCTCATGCAACAGCAGAGTTGCAAGATGTGAGGAGCCAGTGCACCCGAGGCCCCAAGGGGCTGCTTGAAGCTGAGCTGCCTATTGCAGAACTAGCATTCAAATGCATATGAGAGTGAGAAATCAATTTTCATTAGACTAAGTCACCAAATTTTGGTGGTGTTGCTTTAGCAGTTGTCCTGCTCTTCCCCACAGAGATGGCTGGGGGGGTGGGGGATGCATAGACGATTGTTTGTATGGTCTAACTCTGTCATTGTAACATCTAGGATAATCCAAGTAAAAGGGTTTGTCCAAGGTCACGTATATGACAGTGGCCAAGCCAAGAGCTTGGCTTGATTCCATCCAGGCACTTCACTCACATACACAGTATTTGAATCCCTCAGAGGGTCACTTTCCAATCCTTCAGTTCTCTGTTTTTGGAGTGGGTGCCAGGCTCCCACCCCCTGAGGCAGCCAGAGAAATGTCTCCAAGCCCCTCTCCTAGCACTCTCTGCTACATTGATTTTCTAGGAAATTTATGACATTGACCTGATCTCAGTGAAGAAACTAAATCCAATTCGCTAAGGAATTACAAGCCTGTCTGATCAATAATCTATTTATCTCCTTCACTTTGCCATCTTTAGACACTCCAAACTTGTCATGGGAAATTGAAAGCATTTAAAATATATAATTATGCAGCCTTGGGAAAGGTCTCCGACATTTCTGAAGATTTTCAGTTGCCTTTGACGAAGTACTACCCTGGTCTCGGCAATAAAGATCACACTCTGGTCACCATCCAAGTGTCTAGCCTGAGCTCATTAAGGGAAATATAGTGCCAGGATAATGGGGCCTATATAATTGCAGTGTTTTCCATACTGGCAAGTCTATCTGGAATATTGGGACCAGTTCTGGAAGCCTGGTTTTAAAGTCACCTCATTGAATAGAAGCATATCCAAAGGAAAGCAACCCGAGTGATAAAGAAAGTAAAATATTTTGAAAAATTAAAAACATTTGAAGAAGTTCGAGATTCTATTATAGAAAAACCAAGGAAACTCAAAAGACAACCTTAAATAATCAAAGGCTGGTACACAGTAAAATAAGTTTGCTCCATATAGACCCAGATGGTAGACATAGAATACACTCAGAAGCATTAGCTAGGAGATTTTAGTTTGATATAAAAACAGCCTTCCTCATGACTGTAACTCTCATAAAATAAAATTCCCTTTCCTGGAGGTAGCCATCTCTATGCCATAGGAGAAATAAATAGCACAAGCTTGAACCACACAGTGATCTGTCAGTAGTGGAATATGGATTTGAAATGGGAAGCGGTAGAATTAGAGCGAGACTGATAGATGTTGCTTTCATCCCGCACATTGACTGAGGCACCTAATCCATAGGGCCTGTTGCTACACCCTCATTTACATTGGCCCGCTTGTCCTTGCTCTCTTCTTTCTGATTCCTGGATTTCTGGCTGTGTATAATTTCTCTGAGACTTACTTTGGACCCCTTAAGAGCAGTAATGCTTGAGGTCTCTCTTTTGGGCTCTTTGGTCTGTGATAGTTGGTTCTGTTTGCTCCCATAGTTGTATGTGTGTGTATGTGATCATGTGTATGTGTGGTTTAAGCTACTGAGTACAATTGTCTCTGTTCCCCATTCCCCAAAATTACGTAAATCACTAGATTAGAAGATGCAGAAATACCTAATGCTTCTTTTTTTTGTCAATTAGTTTTCATCTCAAGAGAGTTATACACACAAAATTGAACATCATATAGGAATAAAACATTTTTAAGCAGTGTCCACGCTATATTTATGTTAACATGGAGCTTCTGTAGAGCCTGGTTGAAGCTCACAGGTCCTCCTCACTGTAAGTCAATCGCTGGATCTTGGAACCTTACCATGAAGGATGTGACCAGCTTCATGGTACAGGAACCCACGCGATGGCCAGCCTGTTTACATGGTCTTGCTAGAAGACAGCACAGCCTTCCTGTCTGAGCCTCCCTAAGGTAATTCCTGTTCTTTTAAGTTATACCAATAGCACGAATTTGGGTGGGTGGCATAAGATAATGACCATGCAAAAGAACGTAACAGTTTAATACAGTAATTCTGCCCAGCTGTAAATATGGTCCTGTGTGTCTCTTGCAATCTGAAGGATTTCTGCTTCTTTCCCTTGGGAAAGAATGGAAAACAAGTAGACCAAAGGATGGTAAATGCTCCCTTCTCTGGTTTCCCCTCCTCCTATGCTTTATACAGAAAAGGCATTCTGTGTTTGTTGAATAAATAATTGAATGAACAGACATGGGTAAATGAAACTATGAAGAAAGCTTGGATCACATTATCTTGAAACTGCTGCTCAAATAGAAAATTTTATTTTTCCAAGAGTCTACGGTCTGATTTTTCAGAAAAGTGTCACAAGTTGCTTAAATACATGTAAAAGATTGAAGACTGAATGCTCATAAGTACTTACATTCCTAATGTGTGCCATGCTCTGCCTTAACTCTCTTCTCATGTTGCCTTACTGAAGCCATTTGAAATTTATATCAATGCCTGTGTTTCACTCATGAAAAGACCAAAGCTCAAACAGGTAGAGCCTCGACCAAGGTCTAGTAATCGTATAAACACCAGAAACAAAACCTGGGTCATAGTTTTGATTCCATGTGACCATTTCATCCTTTGTAGAATCCTCTGTGATCAAACCACTGAGCAATACGCTCATCCCCATGTCGCTGGGCTTCCTCCACTCTGAAAATAAGTTATTGAGTTAGCTCTCATGATGACAGCATTTATGCTTCTAGAAGCTACAAGCTCCATTTCTTCAGGCTTAAATAGATAGTTCTCCTTTCCTTTCTGAAAATTTCTAGACAACACAAGTACTGCTAGTGCCTTGAAACACACCCAAAGACATAAAACCCAAGACCGAACGGGTCTAGATGGCTCAGAGTGGGATTCACAATCAGTAGTAACAGTAGCTGGGACTTATTTATTGAGCATTCCCCACTCTGCAGGCACCCCCCAAAACTTTTATAACAGTGATCTCATATGATGCTCAGGGCAAGCCATAAGGTAGGCACTGTCACTATCCCTATTTTACAGATGAAGACACCAAAGCTCTAAGTGGTGTTACCATCTTCATGTCACAGAGGCTCAGGGTAGCGAGTCACTTATTCAAGGTCAGAGCCAGAACTCAAACCCACGTCTTCTGACCCCCACTTTTACAACTGTTCCTACCCCTGTACAGTACTAAATAGTAGGACCAGGCTATTTATTGAGTTCCATGTTGTATACCTCTCCTTATGGGGTGACGCTATCTATTCAAAGGTATACAGAGGAGGAACACTGCAGGCCCTCAGGGGTCAAAGAGAGTGGATATAGGCCTAAAGAGTGCAGGGTTTTAAGCAGGACAATAGCTCTGGCTCGAATCCCAGATCTGATTTATTATCTATAAAACCTTCAAAAAGTCACTTCTAGTCTTTAAGCCTCAGTTTCCTCATTTGGAATTTAAGGATAATAATTTTCCCTTCTTCATCAGGTCACTCTAAGAATTAAATACCCAGTTGAACACAAA
This sequence comes from Miniopterus schreibersii, assembly GCF_964146895.1. Lineage (NCBI taxonomy): Eukaryota > Metazoa > Chordata > Mammalia > Chiroptera > Miniopteridae > Miniopterus > Miniopterus schreibersii. The sequence goes on along the minus strand of NC_138111.1, from coordinate 13,493,035 downwards.
GTAATTGTTCAAAATAGAATCAATCACTAATCTAATAGCTGGGAAGATAATCCACAAGTGTGTCGATTGAACTGAAAATATTTTTTAAAAGTTGATAAGAGCTACCACATAGTTCTAAGAGCTAAGAGGAGGAATGTCTCCTGAATAGCTTAAATATTAAAACACTTTTGCCCTCAAAGGATACTTTAAGGTAGCTCTTCTGCCCTCTTTTAGGTAAGGAAATCACAACTCAAATATACAAAATGACATGCTTAATCTTTTATTGAAAACTAGTGACCTTAGGGACTTCAGTTCTCTTCTACTTGCCTCCAGTTTGGTGGAATTGTGATCAGTGGAGACACAGTGGGCCTTAAAAAGATGTGAAATCCCCTGGGCACAGGGGTATGTGGCTCCACATAAGGACAGGCCATAGATAGAAAGACGTGATTTAATATGTCTTTTTCTAATTTTTTCCTACGTCTATTCTCTACATAGATGAAAAAGACACTATTTTCTGAGCAACTGATCTATGCCAAGAGAATCATTTGTGTGTGCTCTCCATTTTAAAGATAAAAAAGTGAGGCCCAGACAGAGTAAAGCACTTGGCTAAGATTGCACCATAAATAACTTTCGGAGCCCAAATTCTGTCTCTCCAAAATTCATGCTTTTTTCCTGATTCATTATCTCCATCACACTACAGAGCCTGCTGGAATTTTCCGTGGTACCTGCTTTTCTAGGCCAAATGCACTCTGATTTTTATTCTCTCTCTATACCCAGATAATTGACAAGGGGTGGGGGGAGACGGGCCTCTTTTTTCCAACAACTCCATTTCATTTTTTCCCTGCTTTTCCATCTAATAATGTTGGCGGCAGAGGCCCGTTCGTTAGGCTGTTGCTATACGCAGTGGCGCATATGGGAGAAACTGACTCTGGTCTGGAAGAAACACTTGGGGAATATAGAATAGCACATTTGGAGCTGCACAGAAAGACTGCAGTTCATAACGCTCCAGATGTCCTCAGGTTGGCTCCCTGGACATCTTCGAGGCTGGAATACTAGTGGAATATGTCCCAGTCAGGACAAATTGTTCATGCATTACCATTCTGCTGTGAAAGATAGTATATCCTGGTCATGATGCCAAATCAAACTTCTTAAAAAGTAATTGCTATTATTTATTTACATACTAGAACCTATTGTGTTTCCTCTAGATCGAAGTTCTGATGGGTCTCTAGGAACTAGAGACAAAGCCTTTAGCTCACAGCTCAAAGCCTTCCCAATACTGGTCTTCATGTACCTCAGTATTTTCGTTTCATTAGTGCCAAGTGTCAAGTCTCTAGTGCTTTTTTATGTCTATCTAAACACCACCACCTCTCAGGTTTCAGATTGCGTATCACTGGAGGTGAGCACAAGAGGGATTTCAGATAGGTGTTCTTAATCTAGGTTTTGGTTGGGTTTACTATGTTCCTAACCTCATAACTGTATGTAAAACTATGAACGCATTGGATGTGTGCACTTTTCCAGGTAAAGTATTTATAATAATCTTCAGGCTTTAAAAATATTAGTTACCACCAACATATTAAGAAACTACTACAGGATTTACCAGTTGCTAACATGTTGACCAGGATTGGTGGTGACTGTCTGAGACTCTGCCGCCTCTCTCACCCTCACTTGACTATGAACATTTGCATTGGTTTCCTAAGGGTGCCACAACAGACTACAAAAACTGGGAGCTTGAAACAATGGAATTTATTCTCTCACAGTTCTGGAGGCCAGAAGTCTGAAATCAAGGTGTCCGCAGGGTTGGTTTCTCTGGAAACTAAGGGAGTGAATCCATCCCATGTGTCTTCACTAGCTTCTGGTGGCTACGTGCCAACCTTGGCATTCCTAGGCCTACAGCCACATCACTCTAACCTGGGCTGCATCCTCCCATGGCCTTCTCCTTTGCCTGTATCTCCATGTTCCAAATCACCTTATCACTGATTTTTAGGCCAGCATAATCTCATCCAAAGATTCTGAACTTAATTATATTTGCAAAGACTTTTTTTCAAATAAGGCCACGTTCACATTCTTTTATTGGAGGCAAGGGGTGGGCACAATTCAAATCATTGTATCATTTATTAGAAAATATACAAAGGAGGTAAAATTCTAAGGGGTATAGTTTTGGGAAAACTACAGTGGATGTTTATCAAATAATGGCTTATTGACGAAAATATTTTTTTAATTGTTTGCAAACAGATTCCTCCATTCTTCTAGGAACAAGTTTTATAATGTTGTGAAATTATCATATGTTTTTTTCTTGATATTTAGAATTCTTTCTTCTTTTATTTTTTTGATACATTTACTTTATCTTATTATTTACTTCTATACAGACCTGTAAAAGGTTCTGCAAGATAACAATTTTAGAAGAGACTATATCTGTTCTCAAGGTGCTTATGAATTGAGGAATCAGACAATTGACATGTGCAATACTTACGACAGCAAGTTGGAAACCTATTTTCCAAAGTTTTCTAATTCATCCAAAACAATTGCTTGACATCAGAGACACTATAATCAAGTTCCAATTGATATTTCAGTCTCCTGCTTCAGTCTTCCCTATCACAAGCTATACTCCAGTTAAATGGTGTGATTTCAAACACTCTAATTAAGCCCCACATATTCCAAAGCCTGTGCCTTCTCACAAAATGTTTCTTTTAGGTGCGATTAACCTCATCAAGTTCTATTCCATGTTTAAATTCTTTTTTTTATTGCAGAGGTATTATTGGTTTCCTATTTAACAGTCATTCCCTTACTTTACATGCCTAAAATAACCCAAGTTTGTGGTTCGGTAAATGCTATATTCATCTTCACCATGGAAATTGAATCATGATGATTCTAAGCCAATGTCTAACCCATTAGCCTTGATAGTTATTGGTTTAAATATGGCTATATGATTGGTTCTGGCCTAGAAGACCATAAAGAGAGGTCCGGTGGAGAAGCTTCTGGGGGAAAAATTATTTTATTGCTCTTAAAATAAACACATGAAAAGGACAAGCTCTTCTCTGCCTTTGGAAGTGGTTAATGGATACAGCCACTGCAAAGGACGTGCATCCATCAGGGAAAATGTTTAAGGGGACGAGTCTACATGCTGCACAGGCCAACCAGGGAAATGTTAAGAACCCGAGTCCTTGATAATTTCATTTAGTCATTGAATTAACTAACCCAAGCCTTATCTTAAATGCTTTCCAAGCAGGAGAAAAGAGTCCCAATTAAGTTACTCTGCAATAGGTCTTCAGCTATTTGAAATCCATACCATATCTTTCTATATACCATATTATCATACGTATTCATCCTATAGATTGATATAATTATCAAAGTCTCGTTCTAATTTAGAAATTCATTCCAAAGTGAGAAATTAAAATCTGTCCTCCTGTGTTTAAATTGCCTCCAGATAGTCCTATATACAAGCTTGTGTTTTTAAACACTACTTATTACTTTTATCGGAGTATTTCCTTTCAGCTCCAAATCTACCCTTTTCACAACTGGCTTTCTGATGTGGAGCTGGGCCCTGTAAACACCCGCCCATCTTCTATTCCTGTATTCTCTAGAGTTTTCTTAGTAGTTAATCTCTACTTAATAGTTAATACATATTTATATTAAAAGTTCCCTTCTCAAATCACATGTGTATTTTTGTCTCCTGACTGAACCCTGCTCAATGCACTATGTTAGAAATGATTTGTGCCTACACCCTGGCCCTCTGCTTGATGGATAATGCATTGCCCTTTCATTCAGGTAACACAAGTGACATTTTTACCTGTAAGCACTGTGCTGGATGTTGGTGATGAGATGACAAGCGAGCCGACATAGTCCCTGCCCTATGAGTCAACAAATTACTCTTCCATTCTACCGATATTTGAGCGCCTCTTGGGTACTAGGCACTGTTCTAGGTGCTGGAGAGTCAATGGTTAAAAAAAAGGAGTCAAGTTTATCTACCTAGTAACATTTATAACAACCAGACAACTCAATATGTGCTTTAAAATGACAAATTTTTAAAAACTGAAAAGAGTTGTGAAATGAATGATCTAGGTTCTGTAACAGACAATATAGGGAATATAGTTGAGGAAACACCTCTGTTATAGCCTAAATTGTGTCCCAAAAAATTATATGTTGAAGCCCTAACTAACCCCAACTGTGACTGTATAATTAAATGAGGTGATAAGGGTGAGGTCCTAACCCATCCTAACTAGTGCCCTTACGAGAAGAGGGAGACACATGAGGTATGTAAAGACACAGAGAAAAGGCCGTATGAGGACCTTCTTGAGAAGGAATCATCTGCAAACTAAGGAAGAAACATCAAGATAAACCAACCCCATCTGCACCTTGATCTTGAACTCCTGTCCTACAGAAATGTAAGAGAATAAAGTTCTATTGTAGAAAAACCCAGCCTGTGGGATTTTGTTTGGCAGCCGTAGCTGACAACTACAACCTTTATGAAGATCAGAAAAGACGAAGATTGGAGCTGGGGTTTGAAGAATGGGAGGAATTTAATTAAGTGAGGGAAGAACATTCTACATGAGACAAAGACGCTGTGAAAAGGCACTGGAAAGGGAAGACATTTGCTGTTTTCTAGGATTTAGAAGGCACACGGAGCAAAATGAGAATGGGGGTCAGTGTCACGAGGTGGGGTTGAAGAGTGGGCAGGTTCCCGGTCAAGTGGGGCATGCCAGGCCATGGTGAAAAGCTGAGAATTTATTGTAAATGCAGTGGGAAGCCACTGAGCATTTCTAAGAGAGTTGATAATCATGATCTGACAAATACCTTATTTAAAAAATCACTCTGGCTATTTTTGTGGTGAATGAATTAAAAAAGGTAAGACTTGAAAAAGAGAAATGAGCTAGAAGGTGACTAAAGCAGCCTTGCAGAGAGGTGCAGGAGGAGAGGGGGCAATGTTCAATACGGATGTCTAGAATAAATACAGGCTCATTCCAAGGAAATGGAGATAAGCGTAATTATTTATCGCAGGCTGAATCTATAACCGCTTTGGGGATGGGAAAGAGGATCCAGATTGGCATCACAGAGAGGTGGTCAGGGAAACCGAGGGCAGCTTGTTCCCGCACTGGGAAGAAGTCAGCCGCTGCAGGCTTGGCTCTGTTTTTCCCCTGTAATCACCGAGTTCCCTACAGGAGAGATGCAGCTTTAATGCAACCGCCTTCCCCTTATTCACGACTGTGGTTGTGATTAAACAGCCTCCTGGCAGGAGGAAGTCCTTTCTGGGAAGGGCAGTGAGAGATTTGCCATTTCCCAGAAAAACCTGGCAGTCATTAGATTCTGCTAATAGTAGTGATGAGTTAATTGTCCTCCCTAACAAGGCTTCCACCAAGAGGCAGAAATAAACACTGGCAGGGGGTTGCATGAAAATTGCCAGGTGCTCTGCTCCAGCCCTCTCAGGTCAGCAGAAAACATGCAATTTACTGTTCTTGCTTAGGGTGAAAGTGCCGGTCCCGGTCAGCAAGTTCAAGATGGAGAGGGGAACAATTTAAAAGCAAATGAAAAGCCATGGTTTTCTCTCCACATGGCACAAGTGCACCTGGGCTAAAACCACTCCTGCCCTGTCATTTAAGCATCAGGCTTCCCCCCTCCTGCACTCCCCTGGTAACTGGCATCCACAGCAGACAGCAGCAGCTGTGGGTCCAGCTCAGTTCTTCTGACCCACTTTCCTGAACCTGGCCTCTACTGCCCCCTTTTGGTGAACACATACTCCAGGTTCTCCGCTCAGGCTCTAAACCCCTAACACTTTGCCTCTAGGTCTCCTGCAGGACCTGACAAATGTCTCCCCTTGGATATCAAGGCCACATTATTTATTTCCAGTTTGCTTTTTCGTGTTGACTTGACAACCAGACAAATGTATATACTCTGATTATCTGGGTCTAAGGGACCCCTTATCTAAGAGCGATCATACTTGTTCATAGAATAAAATGTTAGAGTTGGGAGTTTCCTTAAAGTTTACCTAGTCCCCAAATTTCAAATACATCACTTTCATGTATATAATCTTTGTTAATTTCTGTGCCTATGGAAGGCATCTCTAATGAATCATTCTATACTTTCTCTGATCCCAGACATGGTCTCAGTCCTTTTGTTTTCATCATTAATCTTTTGGATTAGATCAGAGATAAAACCTATATGTTGCTTAGTTCCTGCCTTAATTTTACAGATAAGAAGCAGAGACCAGGAGAAGAGATAAGAATTTCTTAAGAAACTACTCCCAGGACACAGATTCTTTCACTGAAAATCACTGTGTCCTTTAGAAAAAAGAATCCTGGTTGGGGGGATGGGTGAAAACAAGGAAGGGCTTAAGATGTACAAATTGCCAATTATAAAAACAGTCATGGGTTGTAAAGTACAGCATAGGGAATTTAGTCAATAATATTGTAATGCCTATGTATGGTGTCAGGTGGGTACTAGAATTACCAGGGTAATATCTTTGTAAGTTATATAAACGTCTAATCGCTATGCTGTACACCTGAAGCTAACATAATATTGTATGTCAACTGTAATTGAAAAATAAAAAATATTAAAAGGAAGAAAAACTATTCTTTTCAGGTGTGTTTTTTTTTTTAATGGCCCAGGGTCTGAAGTGTTATAGATACAGTGGTGTTATAGACTGACTATGCCCCAATTCATATGTTGAGGCTCTAACCCTTAATGTGACTATATCTGAAGACAGGGCCTATGAAGAGGTAACAAAGGTTAATTGACATCATAAGTCCTAATCCAATAGGACTGGTATCCTTATAAGAGGAGGAAGAGACACCAGGCATGCATGCATACAGAAAAGGCCCTGTGAGACGCAGTCGGAAGGTGGCCATCTGCAAGCCAGAAAAAGAGCTTTTACCACAAACCGGCCCTGCCAGCACCTTGATCTTGGACCTACAGCCTCCAGAACTATGAGAAAATAGTCTGCTGCATAAGCCACTCAATCTGTGGACTTTGTTAGGGCAGTCTGAGCCGTCTAGCACACGTGGCCATTCCTTCACTCAAACACGTACCCCTGTTCTTTAACCTAACACAGTGCATGTTGGGATCCTCGAAAGGGAAAACATTTTCCTAGATTTCCCCTAATGGAGCAACTTCTGGATCAAAGGACTGTGGGCCGGCAGCATTTACGATCGTTCGGAAGGAAACTATTGGTAGATACTGACCACTGGGAGCAGAGAGAAAGCCAGCCTTTATGGTGTTCAACCCTCTTTGCTTTTAGTTGAAACTTCAGATGCTCGTCCAAAGCTACAGAATCATCAGTAGTTGAACTAGGGCTACAACTCAGCTGTCGGATTCAGTACGGAAAGAAACCGATGCGATTTCTCATGCTGTCTTTACCAGAGGTAGCAATTCAAAAAGATGGATTTATTTTCTCACTTCAAGTCATTGTCTCCAACATTTATGAACATCCTCTCAAACCACCCCTAAAATCTTATGAGCAAGGTATGGCTCCCTTTTGCCAACAAGAAAAGTGAGTCGACGAGTTTGTACAACTCGCTGGAGAGGATCATGATCGTGCTCATTTATATGACATTTCTATGCAGCCTCCTTCCTTCCTGGGCACAGGGAAGACTCGTCAGCCTCCTTACTTTTTGGCAGGGCCATTGCATTAATTTTGAACAATGAGGTGTGAACAGAAGCGCTATGCCTAGGCTGAGACAGTGACAGTCCGTGCGGGGACTCTGAGCTCTCTCTTGGCCTCTTAACAAGTGAATGCGGAAACCTGCTGCTGCACTGGTGAAACCACGAGACAGGCTCTGCAGGGACTACCAGTCACTTCTTATGACGGAGAAGCCCTGGGGAGATGCTGAGCCCACTACTATTTGTTGAGCCATTGATATATAGAGTTTGCTTATTACCACAGCATAGCTTATTCTATATATATTATTTAATATAAACTACAAAATACGTATATCAGTTTAAACACAAAATCTTTGGTGATTTTCTTTCTGCTATATTGAAATTATATCCTAAGGACTCTGCCAATTAGAGAACTTCTAAATAATCTCTGAACCCCATTTTCCTCGAATGTAGAAGGGTGACAGGGCCACCTACTTAAGACAGATTTTGCACGAACTAATTAAGGAAATATAGGTGAAGTAGGTGAAACATGGAAGGTGTTCAGATTTTAGTTTTCTATTTCCCAGCTTCATTATCCTATTAAAATGAACCTCTCTTCCCCTGGATACATTACACTCTTGTCAGGGGTCACTGTTTCAGGGGTCAGAGGATCAAATGTCCACAGGGACCAGAGAGTTATGTCATAGAAACAGGGTGTGGTGAGCTAAAGAGGCTCAGACCCTTTTAGAAGGAGCCACTGCTGCTCACATGCAGCTGAGGGAGGCCAGGGAGGATATCAAGGCCAGGCAAGGGGGATTCCAGAAACCCTGAATTTCTTATGAGATGTCTTTATTTCAATTTAGAAAAATACTGATTTCTTTCTTTAAACTTAGGAAGGGTGCAGCAGCGTCCAAATCAAATGCACGTATCACCTCAAACAAAACAGAAAGAAAGGCTGAACTGGATTAAATCAATAACGCTGGTGAACGGTGGACTTAAGGAAGTGAGAGATTCGATTTCAGCAATTTAAAAGTAATCTTTTCCAAATCAAGGAGTAGCTGTCTAAGGTTGCTCACCCCAAGGAAAGGCTGAGAATGACCCTCACTGCGGTTTCAGTGAAACCGTGCCCCAGCCTTCCTACTTTCTGATGATGGAGGCAGGTGAGTGGGCTGCCTTACACACCAACGCAAGGGAACTTGGAGGAGCCAGGCCAATGCTCTCCACGGAAAAGGCACAGTTCCCAGAGGGCAGGGAAGAGAATCTCCAAAGAAAGTGTAGGGGCTGCAAGGCAGGTAATCATGCGCTCTAAAATATCTACTACTTAATTCATTTTCGGACACTATTATTATCTTAAAATGCAATATAGCATAAAGGGGGTTGTTGAATTTGAGTGCAGGGGGGCTAATCATCATCATCATCATAATAAGCAGCTTCCATTTATTAAATACATCCAGTTGCCAAGCACAATGCTAAGTGCTTTATCTGCATTATCTCATTTACCCCATAGTGCCTTCTGAGGTCAGTGATGTTACTAATCCATTTTAAGATGAGGAAACTGAGGCTCAGATAGGTTAAATAAATCTTGTAAGTCAGGCAGTAGAAGTGTTAACTATATCCAGTTCTGATATCAACGATTTAATTAAAATAATGCTCCTCCAGCTCTAAATAGGGACCGATATAACCCCACCCTCTCCTCCAGAACAATCTCTCAGTAAAAGTCTAGTGAGGGACATCAATGATGAAAATCATTTACTTCCCATTGAGATTCCCAGACAACTCTGACTGATAATCCTAATGTTGATGTAATACTTTCCTTCCTAAAGTTTCTGAGTTCCTTGTAGAGTTAATAATATTGTGTTTGTATGTTATTACTTCATTTTTAGATTGCCAATTTAAGGACAGGGCAATTAAGCAGTTATTCATGAACTAATTCATTTGAGTACCACAAAAAAATAACACCTAGGATCCTATCCCATTGAATATTATTAGCTAGGTGGTTTTAAGCACGTTACTATATCCATGACTATTTTCTTATACGAAAAATGGGCATAATAGTAGCCCCTATGCCATAAGATCGCTTTGATGATTAAATGAGACAATAAAAACAAAAACACTTATTAATAGATACTACTGGCAATTGGCACATGGTAGGTGCCCAACAAATGCTAGTTATTATTATTACTTTACTATTACCAATGTCATTATTACCTAAGTGTTTTAGTATCTTTTCCTGAATGCTAGCAACTCTATACTGTTCATATGCATTTAATATCAGAGATGATCAGTGACAAGGTCAGGGAGAGGAAAAAGACTGTGCAGCTTCTTTGGGTACAGAGTTATACACAGAGAACATTACATTTCAAGTTTAGGAAAATATTGCGAAAGGTTCTGTAAGACGCTCCACCATGTGGGTTATCTCTGCCTTTGCTGTCTTGTAGTTACGTTGAAAGATGTAGAAAACTGATAGCAGCACAGACATTTTTTATTTGTAGAAATGCAAATTGTATCCACGGAGTGCAGTGGATCAGTATCACCCTCTGGGTAATGAATTGCCTTTTGCAAATTTGAAATTCACAAATTCATTTGTAAATTTATTTCCACATTTCTTATCTGAGTAAATGTGTGAAACTTTGAGTTTTCCCTTGAACCGGTTGTAGCGTCATACAGGTCCCCTTATTAATGAGATAAATAACGAGTTCATTTTGTAGAAGATGGATAATTTTACCTTAGTATATATATCTTTTAACAAGTTCAAAAACTATGAGTTCAAGAACATACTCCATTATTTATTGTGGTATAACCTTAAGCAATCACTTAACTTATCACTGTGCAAGGTTCCTCCTCAGTAAACTGATTTAAAAAATACCTTCAGTTGCCTCTTGAACAACAGGGACTTGAACTGCATGGGTCCACTTATATTCAGATTTGTTTTCAATAAATAATGTAAATATGTTTTCTCTTCCTTATGACTGTCTTAATGACATTTTTTCCCTCTAGCTCACTTTTTTTTTTTATAAGAATGTAGTATATAAAATACATATAATACACAAAATATGTGTTATTCGACTGGTTATGTTATCGGTAAGGCTTCTGGTCAACAGTAGGCTAGTAGTAGTTAAGTTTGGGGGAGTCAAATATTATATGCAGATTTTTTGACTGCACAGGGATTGGCGCCCCTCACCCTTGTATTGTCCAAGGGCCAACTGTGTATCTATAACACTCTGCTCTCCTCATAGGGTAATTCTAAGGCTCTAATAAAAAAAACAAAGGATATGAAAGTGATTTGAAACTAGATTTCTATGTAAATGCTGTAGATTGGAATGACTCTCTTGGGCAGTGATATAGAAGGAGCCAAGGCAGGGAGTGGCTCACGGTCAGCAGCTGCGGGAGAGACAGACATGCAGCCAGGCCGACTGCTACCTAGGCCAGTATCCTCCCTGGATCACTGTTTTCCCATAACAAGAGGAAACTGGTAGCAAAGTGATTTTGTGTGTTATCAGCGAGATAATAAGCTCAATAAAGGGTCCATTAGGATACGGCCTGCAAGGCAGGGATTTCATTGCCAATTATTCCTCAGGGCCTCAAAAGCAACCACCTCCTTCGGTGCAGCTCCGGCCTGCAGTGAGCCCTGGTGAAGAACCAGCTCCTCCCGGAGGAACGAAGATGCTGAATTCCGAGCTCACACATGCAATTTTCCAGTTTAAAAAAAGCTTCACCTTACCCTCCATTTCTCCCTAACTTACCAGCTTGAAGCTGCTAAATTTAGTGAAGCAACTTGCAGAGAGTCACAAACTCTTAGAGTCAGAAGAAGCTTTAAAAATCACAATTCCCAGCCCCTCTTGAAAGCATGTAACCTTCACCCTCATCAGCTCAGCCTTCATCTGAGATGGTGTTTACACCAGATTTATTGTCCTTCTTTCTTTTATGTTTTTGGCCAGATATATCATAATATATACATATATATGTTCATATTGAGCTAAGTTGGGTAGGAATCTCGGCCCCTGAACCTGAAGTGGTATTATGCGGGGTCACAGTTAGACCGCCGCGTCTCAGCCATGGAGAGAGCAAACCCGTCTCAATGCACACGCCCTGTTTAAGCCAGACTTAATTTGATTTTACAGTTCTGTTTATTAAACACCAGTAACCTTTCACCAGCAGTAAAGTCATGAGAAAGAGAGAAAAACAAAGACAGATACAGACACAGGGAATGGAGTGGGGAAAAAGACAGCTAACAGAGGAAGCAAGAAAGGAGATACAGTGGTCTCCCCTTCCCCACGGGGACACATCCCAGGACCCCCAGCGGAGGTCTGAAATCACAGAGAGCACTGAACCCTTATATCCTACGTTTTTTCCTACGCATATATACTTATGTTAAAGTTTAACTTATCAACCAGGCACAGTAAGAGATTAACAATAACTAATAATAAATGAAAACATTTGCAATAATATAATGTAATAAAAGTTACGCATATGTGGTCTCTCTCTCTCTCAAAACATCCAACAGCACTACATTCATTCTTTTTGCGATAAGGTGAGTTGATGCAATGCCTGGGTGATGAGATGAAGTGAGGTGAATGACCCAGGCATCCCGGTGTGGCATCAGGCTACCACTGACCTTCTAGCAAGGTCAGGAGGAGGGTCATCTGCTTCAAGTGATTCTGGATCATGGAGCCATCACTCTGGCAAACCCAAATCGCCGGCATCACTGCTCTTGCACTTGGGGGCTGTTAGTAAGTAAAATGGGGGTTGTTGGAACAGGAGCACTGTGATACTTCCACAGTTGATCTGATAACCTAGATGGCTGCTAAGTGACCAACAGGCGAGTAGTATCTACAGTATGGACATGCTGAACAAAGGGATAATGAATAATTAATATTCCAGGTGGGACAGAATGAGATGTCACAACATTTCATCGCACGACTCAGCATGGCGCATGATTTAAAAACTTATGACTTGTTTATTTCTAGAATTTTCCATTGAATATTTCCAGACCACAGTTGACCATGAGTAACTGAAACCATGAAAAGTCAAACCAAAGATAAGGGAGGAGCACAGTTCATTATCTGGCCTAAAGAGCTCACCTTAGGTAAGTAGTTAAGGAAGGACCCTGGGAAGCCATGAGGCCTCTCTGGGCTATCGTTTCCCCATTGAACTGAAAGGTCTCTCAGAAGTATGGTTCCGAAGCTCTATTCTAGATCATAAAACGACTGTTGCTCACAGGAATGCACTTCACAGAGTATCAAAATGCAGAGGCACTCTCTGTAAGTACCATCCAGAGAGGGATATTTACTACCTTTGGGTGTGGGAAGAGACCAGAGCTTTACGGAATTCACCAAATGCTAAATGGCCTGCTGGAGCTCCTTGCAGGCCTCCTTCCTGGCCGCTAATTTATCAACCCCGAGTTACCTTTTCCGTTGCGTGGCTACGTGAATAAAGCAAAACGCTCTGAGGTATGAAAAATCGGGGCCTTTTTACAGTGGAGTTAAAGGGATGCTCTGCATCTATTCTGGAGAAATATTCAAGGGCCCTGGGGGAGCACCGCAGAGGAATGGAACTGAGAGGAAGAATCTACCTCGACTTCCAGTGTGCTCAATTTTGCACATTTTCTGGAATCAAGAGATTGACAAATTAAAGGGAGGCTCAAGGGTCAAAATTCACAGCGTAAGGACAGAAGTGCTGTCACCAGCAGCAGCAGCAGCATCCTCATCCTCTTCTGACCGCCTCCTCTTCATCGTCATCGTCATCATCATCATCATCGTCATCATCTTCTTCTTCCACTCCATGAAACCTCTTTTCCCTCAGCTTCCCTATTTTTGCTAATGGAATTAGCACCCCTGGCAACCACCCGGCTAACAATAAACTCAACCCTAGGGCCTCCAGCTTTCAGGTGCAACAATGCTGTGGGTTATTTTTTTCTAATGCCCTCTTCCCCTTGCTCGCCTTTCATTCCCAGTATTACCCTGCACCCTAGGAGACGGGCACTGATCCTGTGTCCATTTTATGAACCGATCATTTAAATAACTTGCCCAAGTCGCTCCATTTTAACCCAATTCTGTCTGATTCAAGCGCCTTGATAGACATCAATCTACTTCCCTCTGCTGTGGGATCTTCCTTAATCACACTAGGCAAAAATCAATTCCTCCTTCCTCCACTTCTCTTTTCTGTTTCAGATTTTTTGGATGTGAATGTGGGTACCAACCTCCCAAGGATCTTATTACAGTGTAGATTCTGACTCAGTAGGTCTGGGGTGCAGCTTGAGAGTCTCCATGTCCAGCCACCTCCCAGATGTTGCTGCTGCTGCTCTAGGGAAACACTTTGAGTAGCAAGGCTCCGGACAAAGTTCACTTTGTCCAATCTCTGTAAATGTTTTATGACTTCCACTGTTTCACAGAAACAATCAGGGTTCATTTCATTGGGATATTTAATTAAACTATTAATGATCACACATATGGCAGTGATCGCATACTGATTTTTATTGTGGATACTTGAAAATTATCACCCCCAAATATATTTCTTGAACCCAGAAAGTAGTGTTCTACATTTTTTTGCCTCCCTGAGGATATCTTGTATTGGGTTTTACACACATTAGTCACCCAGGAGACTTTTCTGAATGAATAAAATATGAAGTTAGATAGGTAAGGGGTTGCCAGTGACAGGAAGATGAGACTTTAGAGACAGTCCTGGCACATGGCGTGTGGTCTCTATGATCTATCCACCCTCTGAAGCACAAGCTAGATCTCTTCCAGAGCCTAAGCAGTTATTGGATAAAAGCCCCAAGCACCAGGCAAGCAGAAAGACAATGTGTTGAAATGGAAAGACATATGATTAAGATTCCAGTGACCTGACACGTGGTCTTAGCCATGCCTCTAGTTCCCTGTATGATCAGCAGAGCATCACGTAACCTCCTGGGGTCTTCTTTTCCTCGTTGGGTAAGTGATGAGTTTGGGCTGCATTAGGTCTCAACCAGCTCAAACCATCAAGGAGCCTCCAGTGTCCCTGGCTATGGAAACAGGAAGGACAGAAACGTAGTCGGGGGCAGAGTGCACGATGCTGGTTCATTCTGTCTCATTCTCAGAAGAGGTAAAAAGGGCATCCTGTGCTCTGGGCACAAGGCGGCTGCAATTGCTACGCTCTCTTTGGACTTAATCTGTCACAGCTGCCGTAAACTTTGGCTGAGCGGTGTGTGATGGCGGCTGCTCGAATGAGCTCCATCAGCGATCAATTTACTGTCCTACGGCTATTCAAGATTGCACCTCATTTACTCAAAGAATGAACTGTTGCAAGACAAAATCTCTGCTGACGTGAATGAAGTAGGTCATGTTTCCACTGTCGCTAGGGCAGGGGGCGTCACTGGATTCCCAGGCACTCCAAGGGCTGCACAGGGGACCGGGTGTGGATCATTCGTGGTACTTGGTGCCTTGGGAAATTATTCCAGGCTCCCAGCAAGGCCTGAGTGGGCCAAAGAGGCTCTTGATCGAGGGTCAATGCTTTATGGTCAAAAGATTCCTAAATGTTGTGACTAAATGCGATCCTCACCTGCAAATTGAGAAAACTGTCTCCTCCTATTTTTCTCAAGACACACAGCAGTGCTGCGATAGTTGTCACAGTGCTAGGTATACACGGAGCGTCTGTTGACTGAATGAATGTATTAATTTAGCAAATATTTACTGAGCCCTAAGCTAGGAGTTTTGTATACAAATATTTTGGTTTTCTATTGCCACTTAACAAACGACTGCAAAACTCAATAGCTGAAAAAATAAAAGCACACCCCCAAACATGATTTTGTTATCTCTCACAATTGTGTGTTGAATGGACCCAGCCAGAGAGTTCTGTCACTACGGTCGGCTCATCTGGAGACTCAGCAAGGTTGGGACGTATAATGTATCTCACACATATGGTGACATGGCTATTGCGAGGTGATGGACCAATGTCTTCGTTCTTCCTAATATGACTTCCATTTGGGTTGGGCTTCTAACAGCACAGCACACAAATTCAAAGAGTCAGGAAATGGAAGCTGCCAATCCTCTTGTCCTGGCCTCAGGAGTCTCAGAACATCATTTCTGCTACATTTTATTGGGCAAAGCCCATCAAAATACCAGCCAAGAAAGAGGGTAGGAAATAAACTGTATATCTTGATAAAACAAAACAAAACAAAACAAAAACAGCATGCACCTATAGGGAGAGAGATGACTAAAATTTCAAAAGCCGGAAACAGCAAGTGTTGAGCAACTAGAACTCTCATATGTGCTGGTGGGAATCCTAGGAATCCTAGAAAGCAGTTTGGCAGATTCTTAGAAACTTAAACAAAAGAGCCGCATCTAATCTACGCTGACACAAAGCAGACTGGTGGTTTTGGAGCAGAGAGACGGAAGGTGGGCAAATGACAAAGAAGAGGCACCAGGGAACCTCCTGAGTTAAGGGAAACATTTCACCCTTTGAGGGTGGCGATGATTACATGGATGTGTCCATTTATTAAGAATCATCAAGGGTAAACTTAAAATGGGTATATTTAAATGAACGTAAATTATACCTCAAGAAATTTGATTTTTAATATACGGTTCTATTCAAGGTCACTGATGGGTTTGGGGAAAAGGGGGTTTTCTTTTTCCTGAACTAATCTGCATGCCATCTAACTTCACCAAATTTACTGACTCTTCACTGTTCCGTTTGTTGCCACAGCTCCCATCATTTGTTTCTGCTGTATGTGACGCAATTTATTTTATTACCCCAGAGCAGCAGTACCCTAGGGTGGCTGTGTGGAGATGTTTTTGAAAGGTTTGTGTGGCAGGACTCAGAGAGTGGCGGATCCGTCACAGCATCATGTATGACTGAAGTCTAAATGTTGAACGTTACTTTCCTGAATCTTCTTTCCCAGTTTACCCCAGGAAATATGTCACCAGATAATTCTCACCCAGGCCACACCTGCTGGTGTGTTTCTATGGCAACTTGTATACTTTCCCTGATAAATGACACCCATCCCTACCGCCAACCATAATCATGTCCCTTCCCCAAGCATCACACATTTAAACATACCCATTGCAGTGTTTTTCCCCTCTCCAAAACAGTAATTTCCGCAAAGAGAGATTATGACTTACTCTTAAATCAACTTATTCTCAAGTTCAAATTTAAGGCAGCTTGGGTCCCTCCTTCCCCCATCACATCGATGGGTAAGAAACAATCCAGGCACACTCGGAAGCCACAGCGCGGCAAAGAAGCAACGTGGTCCCCGCGCAGTGAGAGCTGTACACACAGCTGGAGAGCAAAGAAGAAATGCCCGCGACCTAGACAGGAGGTGAAGAAGACGCTGAGGGCAGCGGGGAAGGGTTTCTAGAGGAAGCAATATCTAAATTGAAGTCTTCAGGAATTATTCAGCATAAACTCTACCAAAAACAAAAGTTTTTTTAAATGGGGGGAGGGGTGAAGAATCCATAGAACATCCTAGGCAGGAAAAAACTGCTAAAGCAAGAAAATGAAACTATTGACCACGCATAAAAACCAATATATTGACTAATGGGGGAAAGCCACTGAATTATAGAAAAGAGTAGAGAGAGGATGGGCTTTCCACCTAGAGCCCTCCAGTGGCCCCGCACTCTCCTCCTTCCCCGTGGGCTTCTCCTTCTAAGGGCCCTCCAGTGATAACAGCGGCAACTGCAGGGCCACATTCTCATTCTGAATGACCCACGGCCATCGTTGACACCGTCGCTGTGCACCAGGATGGCCTGCAAGCCTTTTAAAATAAAAAGCTCCTAAGCTAGTAGGTCTGCGTGCACACATGCATGCGCACAGAGCAATGCTAATGCACATTCCCAGCCTAGAACCACTGACACAGAGAAAAAGATACAGGAAGAACCCCGTGCAAAGATCTGCACCTTCACCCACAACGCGAGGTATGCGAATTGGAGCCATTTCTTACCTATAGGTCGACATGAAGTCCGATGACACCCCATTGGCCAGGCTGTGGGCGAACTGATACGCTCAGACACTGCTGATCAGAATGCTGATTGGCACAACCATTTGGGGTGGGCATTTGGCAACACTTAATTAAAATGCACCTTTCTTCTTGACCCACTAATTCCACGTGTAAAAATGTATCCTAATTTTTGTCTTTCATTAATACAAAAGCATGCCTATGCGAGTTTATTCATTTAAGCATTATTTGTAATTTAAAAAAAACACACGTATGTAACATATTTTGATTACATGCACTGTAACAAAGTACATGTAGCAGCAAGGTGAAAAGGCCACGTGGTAGAGTCGCTGAATACACTTATCTGCACCTCCAAGGGCGAGGCTGAAGTGTGCAGCTGGAACAGGAAGATCACTATAGACTGATATGAAAAGATTTCCAGGGTGTATTGTCATTTAAAGAAAGTGAAATGCAAAAAAAGTCTCTATAGAAGATGCCTATTGTGTAAGAAAGTAGAGGAAATAGGAAAATGCAAGTTTCTGCTCAGTTGTGCACAAAAAATCAGAGGAAGAATTTAGAGACTAACAGGTTTGAGTGGGAGTTCGGTGAAAAGGAAGGACATGGGTGGAGCAGCATCCCTGCAGGGAAAGCTTTGTGTATAGTTTCACCTTTGGTGCCGGATTAATGTATCACATAACAAAAACAGTATTAGCAAGGATGGGGAAGAAAGATTTAAAATAGGATACAAACAGAAACAAATCTCCCTTTAGTGAGTTTCAAATGAATAGCATCACAGCACTGAAAGGAAAGAAACAACCAACGCAACTATTTTTAGAACACAATAGTTTACGATGATCAGGTGATTTCAATGCTCAGCTAGTATTGTGAGCCACTGATAGGAAAAAATAATACTTGTTCCAATCATTTCCAGAAAAATATGTGTAGTTTTTGAAGTCGGTTTCTTTATTTCTCACTGACTAGATCAGATCAGCGACCGTCCCTGAGCTGTGCCCAGGTAGAGGGCACATACTAATCCACTTAAGCTATTCAGGTTATTTCTGAAGCCGAAGGGTGAGTTCAAATCCCACCCAAAAGGTGTAGGTGCTAATGGAGTAGGCATAATTACTCCCACAAGTTATGGGTTAGACTGTTTAGGTAAGGAGGGAAAATGGAGAAATATATTCACAGATGCAAAGGGGAGGCGATGGACGCCTCCAGCAAGAAATTGTGCACATAGAGTGGGGCAGGGATGGAATAAAGTCCGGTTCAGGAGGCAACACGTGCTATTTTAAATAAATGATGACAAAGAATAGAATGTAGAGGAACAGTCTAACTTTGAGTAAGGGGGATGCCTGATAATTAGATTGACCACAGAATAAAAAAGGCTTCAGACAGATTCTTCAGAGATCCAGACAACTGAAAACAGTCCCACTAAGCTCATGGGATAGAGTATCTTGTACGATCCCAACAGACTACGATCCTGGAACAGAACAGGATTCTCAAATTGTAGTAACCCAGCAACTCCACTCTTGGTGTATATCTCAAGGAATTGAAATTGATAATTCAAAGAGATACCAGCACAGCCATGTTCATTACAGTATTATTCACAATAGCCAAGATGTGAAAAACACCTAAATGTCCTTCAACAGATAACTAAAAGGTGATATGCACACACATGGTGGAATATTATTCAGCCACAAAAAAGGAAATTCTGCCATTTGTGACAACGAACAACCCTTAAGGGTACTGACTCCACCCTAAGTCACTACCTCTTCCTCAGAAGCTTCTGCGTGTCTGGCTAAATCTCTATGCTCCTGAATAGCAGAAATCAGTAGGTACAAGTGGGGTCCCATGGAAGAGACAGAGCAAACACCCAGCTCCACCGACATCACCACCAGGTACCGAGCACCTAGGTCCCTTAGTAGTCACTTTACATACATTATTTTGTTTAATCCATAATTGGCTCCGTCTCTTGCTATTTTTCTGGTTTCCCTGGTTACCATTTAGTGACTTCTGTCTGTAGCTATGCTACTGCTGATACCTAGGGAGAGTTTCTGGTCGCCTAGCACTGGTGTTAGCCTCACATAACTTGCCCTTTGCCCTCAAGTAACTCGGAAGTGAAGGAAAAGCGGGTATGTAAATTAAATGGTGCGACGCATTTTAATAACAGATATAAAAGGGGGAGATGATCAAATGTGCTACAGGGACATAGGAGAAGCTGCAACTCGCTCTACAAGTAAAAGAAGCTTCACAGAGGCAACGTTATCAGGAATGACTCCTGTCCAAAGGCTTCCTCTCCACTGAGGCCTGCCATCCCAGCATCATTCCCTAAGCTGCACACAGCAGCACGGCAGGGGGTTCAAGCAGGAGATCTTTAGTGGGAATCTCTTCTCTTCCTTCCCACTTTCCTATCCCTCCACCTCCCCACCTCACCACTTAGACTTAGCAGAAACCAGTATTCACCTGTTAAATTTCTATCACCAGTCACAGTTCTATTCCTACCAAGTATTATACCATTTTCTAAGGGTGATAAAACAATCACATATCATGCTGGTTGTGATGGGGGCCCCCTCTTAACCCACTGGTAAGAAAACTGGGGGTCACTGTATAATAGTCTTTGCTTTTGGAGTTCAGTTTCTCCTCGGGATATCTATTTTCACTAAGACGAGGAAAGTTGTTTGAGAAATACAGGAGGGCTTCAGCCGTTCTTTTTCTTTCTCTCTCTCTCCTCCACCCCCCTTTTTTTTCCCAGGCAGAGGGTAATTTGTATAGTAGCTGAAATAAAAGCAGCTTAACTGATGAAATCCATGGTCAAAGCCTGTGGACATCATTGAGGAGTTAATGAAATTTCTGTGCCTGGAACAGATTATTAGGCAACAGCTGAGATTGGAAAAAGATTAAGCTACTGAATTGCTGGCAGAACCAAAGGAAGGAGTCTAACGTCAGCATTCATCATGCCTCATAGAAGATGAACAATTCGGGAAATAGAATTGGGTGATTTGTTCTGGGCTCTGAAACCACTGTGCCTTGTCCTTCCTTGACCTAAATGGGTGGACCTTCTCTCTCTTGCCCAAGTGCATTGTCACCCACCCCCCGGCCCTGCTCAAAAACTTTCACTGGCACCTCAGTGCTCATGCACGTAACCCAGCGCTCTAGGCCCTCCAGAAACCCTCCCTGCAGCCCCTTTCCACAGAATAGCTCCTTGCTTCCCTACATAAATTATCATCTGGGACGTATGAGGCCATGTTTGCACAGAGTAGATTTCCACGATGGCTTGCTCACTGATCTCTATTTCCACATCTTTTGTACACTATCTCCCCATCTAGAAACAATCCCTACTCCCTTTGTATTTAGGTACAAGACAAATAGTAAAATTGGAATTTTGCCTTAATTATAATGAAATTGTGTGGGAGCCACACTATCCACTCTCACAGGCAAACACAAAAGAATCAGAAATGTTTCCTGCTTACAAGGAAACTAGAGTCTCAGAAGAACGAGATATTCAGAAGACGCCATTTCCTAATAAATTCTTGTAGTATCTTAATACCATCCACTTACCGTGTGTTGACTAGGTGCCAAGTATCATGCTAAATGCTTTACAAGTACGACCACTTTTATTTGTCACAAATGTTTTGTGAGTTAGGGCTGTAATTAGCCCCACTTTACAGATGGTTGAGTAACTTGTCCAAAGTCAGTAAATAGCTAAGCAGAGATGTGAAACGTCGTCTCTCTAACACCAAAGTATTTATTCTTTCCACCACGTCGCGCTGGAGATGGTTTAGCTTTAGTGTATAGAAGGAAGGAGAGGGAGAGAGAAGACAGTGTGTGGTTACGAATCCCTCCGTATCCTGAGTAAGAGTTAAAGAAAATATGGCTAAAGGGTGACAGTGAGATGGAGGGAAGGGACCAGTATGCTAAGATGCACCCTTTAAGGACTGTTGCTTGTGTGCAGAGGTAACGCTAAGATTCAACCCTAGTTAATGGCACTACATGCAGAGAGATCTGTTTGGAGGCAATGGTTTCCCTGTAATATAAACCCGTTGGCCCAAACTTTCTTCTGGATAAAAGTCCTTCCAAGTCACCAAAAGAGCAGTAATACCCATGAGTGTCTTCAGGTCTCCAAACTGATGAACATCAACTTCACTGCCTTCTCGTCGCCTGTCAGGAGCCCCCAGTCTCTCCTTCCCACAGGACCCTGCTCCTCTCAGGTGGAGGTAAGAAAGGGTCAGAAGAGGCTGGAGGGAACGGTCCATCTGCCATCAGCGCCAGCCACTGCGCAGGGAAGCAGGTTGGCCTGCTCTTGATTTTTTATTTAACTTGTTTGTGCAGTAAAATGCTTTAGATGCGGATTAACTTTCCCCGCTCAATACTAGCTAATTGATTCACCTGTCTGGAAGCTGAGGCTTGCAAGGCCTTTGATAAATAGATTGAAAGGCTTTCTCTGCTTCATAACTGCTTCTGTAAGCAATAGCTCAACTGGGACAGAGAATCCTAAGCATCCATTCTCTAGAGACAAAACCTCCCAGGGTTGGGGTCAGGAGGAACGAGGGTCTTCCTCCTCCACTAGAGGTGCACGCATCTCATGGGGTGACTATAAAGGTTCCGGGAACACTATTCCAGAGACAGTGCAGGGGATCACCGTGTGCTGAGCAGGCTGTGGACTGGAAACTGTTTGTAAAAGCATGCAATATCTTAATTACACATCAAGAAAATCTTATGAGAGAGGTATTGCAGTTCATACTCTGAGGATATGGAGCTTAACTGACCTAAGATGGCACAGTGAAGAAATGACCGAGCTGGAATTCTAACCCAGATTTCTTTAACCCTAATATCATGCTCTTATCATATTACCTTCTACTTGGCCAACACAGAGCCCAAGTACATTCCTTTTCTAAAAACTGAAATCCAACAGTTGTTAAATCAAGGGCTTAAAACTGAGGAAAATGATAAAAAAAAAAAAAAAAGACAGGATGAATGTTCAACACCAAATTCGACTGCTCCACCTCTGCTAGGAAACAGTGTCAGCTTACAGAAGCTAGGGAAGCACCCTCTCTCCTGGTGTCTGCCACAAAAGTGGCACTGAAGTGTGGAAGGTGGAATGGAAGGGGCCTTTGATCTCGGAACAAAGCAGTTGCTCTCACAAGAAAGGATACTGGAACAATCAGCCTCCCGCCCCTGGTGCCAGGATCAGGCAACAGCCTCAGGCCTGTCTCCAGTACAAAGGCAAACACCAGGTTTCCTCTCCAAACCTGACTGTGCAGTTCCTATTTGATCACCAAATAGATGCACCTCCTGCAAAGAAAAAAGGCCTCTTGCAGACTTTGCTCACAGTTGCTCTTCTGGCTGCCCATTCTCTGGCCTGTCTCCCATCTTCTGCTGTGTTTCCTCCATAGCTGCATGTATACTCAAATGCACATGTTGCACTGCTATAGCCCACAGATTGTTGCACATAGAAGCGATAGTGCATATTGAGGAAGTTGCATACACTGAGAATCTTCATTCCTTCTGCCACTTGTTGGTACTGTTGGATACCTAATGGACTACTATATGCAATATAAGAAATGACGGTTACCTTCAAGGGGCTCATGATAACATTGGCCATAATGCACTGAGGCCAATGTGCTGTATGATATGGGAGGTCAGGGTGTTTTGGATGGTCTAAAGAAGGAGACTCTGCAGTAGGTGATAAAAGTGGAACAAAAAAAGAACTTGAATAACAACAATATCTGTAATGGACCCTGTCCTTTCTAATCATTGCTGTTGGGCACTCTCCAGGCATTGGCAATAAAGCAGTGAATGAGCTGAACTAGATTACAGCTCTGGCGGGGTGGGGAAGACACATAATACACAAGTACTGATATATATAACATAATGTCAGGTAGTGATTCAGGCTATGAGGAAAATAAAACAGGGTGATGCGATTTTGGGTTGCTCAGGAGCGAGAGCAACATTGAACAATGGGGTCAGAGAAGAACACCTGAAGGATGGACATTTGAGTTAAGATTTAAATAAGAAAAAGAAGCCAGAATAAGACTGAATGTCACATGGGAAAATTCAGGAGAAAAGACCCTGGGCCAAAAATACCTCCTTTAATGGTGCCTTAAATCCCCCCAGTGCTCATTGATTGACCAGGTGTGGCAGATAGGAAAATGCAATTTTCAGATCTTCTACTGCAGGAGCCAGCTGGCTGATATCCTCAGATGCCCTCTTCATGGATCCACCATGCTTTCCATGGGCTGATCCCAGGCAATGTCTGAGCACCCTACGGGGCTGAAAAGAAGGCCCACTCTAGTGAAACCAGGAAATAATCCAATGGATGACTTTGACTCAAGGTCAAAGAGAATTGTGACTATGATGACAATGTTAAGCAAATTAGAGGGTTGTGTGGTAATTATTAAAAATGAAAATTGAAACAAATATAAATTAGTAAGTAAAAAGACTGAGAGAGCGAGAAGGGAGTAAAATGGGTAGAGATGCCAGGCACGCATGAAAATTAGCAGATAATAACTCACTGAGAAACGTATGTATCTAAAGAGACTCTCAAAATGCCAAGTAAAGAAAAAGGCAACCAGTCACCAGTAACAAGACATGGACTATGCGGTATCTCTAAAGTGCCCCCAGGGTTCACAGCAATGAAAAGCATCCTGTCGGAATGGCAGCTGGGTGAACACAGGTGGGATCTTAAGGTTGTTCCTCTCTTTGACTGCTAACTGTTATGACATAAGAGCCTAAGACAGGAGGTATGTGTCATATTAACAGAGTAAGAAAGAAGAAACTTTTCATAGAAAAGAATCAGAGTGGTTGGAACTTGCGATGTTGATGAGAGAAAGGGGTTAATAGTAATTAGAAGGCAAAGGCTGGAAAGGCCGCTCACCCCAGGTTATATCTTCCAGGGAATCACTTCAACTCAACTTATATTACTCTCTTTCCCACTGAAAACCACTGGTTGGGAATATCTTTCTTGATGATCATGGCTACATAATTCTGTTCTGGAAGCTTTCTTCCCTCTGGCTCACAGAACACTGGAGAGGGTCAGGATCTCCCCTCAATCTCATGTGACTACAGTCTTTCCGACAACTTCCTTGGGGCTTGGTTCTTGTCTGTTAGGTCTCAAAGGCGCTCCCTACAGCCAAGGTCTCTCTCAACCAGTCCAGCCTCCCTTCATGACTTAAGGCGGGAACTCTGTTTTCCTACAAAAATGGACCCCGGCAGCACCCTGGTGCACTGCAAGTCCACCCTAGGTGAGTCACCAGACGTTGATTTCTAATTCCCTTCGGCTACAGCTGCAAAGAGGTATCTTGAAGACAATGCTTGTCTGGCAGAGCGCTGAACTGAGAGGTTGGGCAATGCTGACCTCTTTCTATCAGTAAGAGGGAAGCGGTGCAAGACAACATCAGACTAGCAGAAACGGTGATTGGCCACTTACTAAAACACTTGAGTACTTAGTCTCATGAGATCATGAGCGAGCTCTACAGGGCAGTAAACAGGTCTCCTCCAACAGCAAACCAGTGCCAAAGGGTGACCAAGTGAATGGTGTAAAAACTGAGGATGCTTTTACAGGCTCCGTGAGGCACTGTTAGATCATGGTAGTGATGATGTTGTAACTGCTACTGACTTGTTTAGTATTGTTTTGAGTCCTTCTGTGCCTTCGAGTGGGACAACAGAAATTCTAGTATCTGAATGTGTGCAGCTAACCACAGATGTTTCTCGTCACTGCTGCATAAATTTGACTTGTCTGTGCACCATGACTGTCATCCATATAAGCCGGAGGGTGCATGCATGGGTGAGTGCCTGTGGATGACAGTTTTTGACCAGAAAAATTTGAAAACTACAAAGCTGAATTTGTTATTACCACTCACTGTGGACTAGAGGCTTTGTGGGTTAAAGGCTGTAATAAATCATTTACATAAAGGAATAATTAAAAAGAATTCTGAGGCTGGGCTCCAAATCACTGGGAAAGAGCTGTAGGACCAAATGACAGAGTGTACTTTGGTGACAATGTGGGGAGCGCTGGCATGTGTGCTGTGTGCTTACCACTGACTAAATACAGCTAAGAGGACTTTCGTTTACTCCAATATGTCTGTGGCTTTCCCACAGACTCATCTAACCAGGTGGACATTAAATTAGATTATTATATTCATAGTATCACTGTAAGAAACTGCACATTTTACTCTCCCACATTTTGAAGTGTACCCTCCCCTGATTCTTGTTTCCAGACAACAGGTTTCTTTGTCCCAGACAGACTGCCCTTCTTCACATCGATAGTAACAGCATTTTCCATGTACTTGAGGCACTGTGCTAAGATATTACATAAATTATCTCTAATTCTCAGAACAGCCACATGGGATGGATATTATTTTATTATCACGATTTTATAAGTGGGGAAATTGAGACACAGAGAGGTTATATAATATGCCAAAGTTCACGCAGATGGTAAGGAGCAAAACTTGGATTTGAATTCAAAACTCTGTAGTCTGAAGCCCACACTTTTTTCTTTTTACTATCTCTTAAATCTCTTCTCCCTTAGATCTTTTTTTTTTTTAAAAGCTAGCTGTGTTTGCATATTTTGATTTAA
Organism: Miniopterus schreibersii; assembly: GCF_964146895.1. Taxonomy (NCBI): domain Eukaryota; kingdom Metazoa; phylum Chordata; class Mammalia; order Chiroptera; family Miniopteridae; genus Miniopterus; species Miniopterus schreibersii. The sequence goes on along the minus strand of NC_138111.1, from coordinate 13,467,005 downwards.
TTTTGGATTCCTAACCATTTTCCTCAGGAGTTAAGGGGAAATAACCATTTTCCGGGTCTTGGGGATGGAGGGGCTGGGGAGACCGAGCAAGGGCCCTGGTCTAACGGGATGGGGAGCTGAGCGGTTTATTCCGTTGCCCTGTAGGTGTGAGGCCTGGTAACTGGAATTAGTGTATGGCCGGGTGTCAGTCAGTTGTAAGAAAGAATTCTAGGTGGAATAATTACTGCACTTATTTGGAGAAATAACAGCTGGCACAGGGCTGAGTGACTCTGTTTACCGTGGCAGGGGTGTGATGTTAGGATAAAAGAAGGGTGGACTGGTGTCTGCGGGAAAATGCTGGACAAGCACGTTGAGGAATTTGCTGAAATCATTTTGTAAACTTCCAGAGAAAGAAAGTGGTAATAAAGAGAGCTATTTGGAGGTTGGTTTGTTTGTTTGGTTTTTGGAAGAAGAGCAAACTGGGAGAAGACAGAGATACTGAGAAAGAGGGATTCAAACAGAAGCATCTTGAATATTGAGTCACTGCAGAGATGGGAAGGCCAGAACTGGCCTCCAGGGGAAGATTCTGGAGCTTCTCCAACTTCATTCCTTTCTCCAGCCATCAAGTGACGGAGATTTGTTGAACATGACACCTGGCTGCTCGGCATTATGGATCTGAATGGAGAGACAAAGGAGAGAGCTAATTGTTTTCCCTGCATTCAAGTTTAATTTGGTGCACTTTTAATGAGGGCTCTGATGGGACTGGGAACCGGGTACTTCTACACAGGCAGCTCCTGACAGCAGGCGACTGTGGAGAAACGGGGTGATTACGGGAGCCACGAGGTGACGCTGGCATCCAGGTAGCTGTTACAGGGACGCGCTGCAGGATGTCAGCCCTGATGTCAGCGGCGACCAAGGCAAGATCAAAAGCACTCGGCAGGATAAAATACACCGGGGCTTTACAGCACGGGAGAGGCAGCTAGTTCAGAGCGGATTAGAGAGGGTCTCTGGTAAAATCATCCCTAAGGAAGAAAATAACAGGGAACATTTATTGGGCAACTTTTTTGTGGGAAAGGACCAGGGAGCCATAGACTCAAAGGCTTTTCCTTTAACCCTGATCATTACCCTTTTTGCTTCACGCTCTTTACAACCGTGGAAATGAAGGTTGAGCAGTGCTAAGTGCCTTTCCCCAGTTGGCACAGCTCGGAGAGACACGAGCCAGGCATAAACTCAGTCCTGCCCCACTCCCAGGTCCCCGTGTCATCCTGTTCTCTCAGCTCCCCACCCCAACCCCTAACACACTCTCTCCTTTCTGGCTTCTGTAGTAATCAAAACGATGTAGTTTCCCATATGGAGAAAACTGCAAGTGTGAATTTTGTGTGCATGTTATCAAAGTCGTGTATTTGTAGAGATTATTTACTTTTGTAATAGTTAAATTTATTTTTGCATTTCATTTTGGATTTAACTTATCAGGTACTCACACAGCAGCACCGGTAAGTAAGGCCCTTCTCTGGGAGCTAACAACCATTGCGAGCGCCGTTCATGGGTTTGTGGAACACCTGCAGGTAACGCCTTAACAAAGCCCTTTTCCCAAAACAGAAGGGGTTTCCCCCAATTTGAACTCCTATGTCTTAGTATAAAACAAATCAAGTAATATGGAAACAGTTGACAAGTAAGTTAACAATTCTGACTCTCAAATAGCCTGTGAACACAGTGTCCATGGGTGACATTAGGTAAATATTATAAGGTTATTTGTTTTTGTTTTTAATCAGATTGTCCTTAGTCACTTAGGGGGGGAAAAAGTTATCGTACTAACATGCACACAATCTCCGGTGGCGCCAAGTCCGATGCATCAGCAGCAGAAAGGTTTAGCTTTAAGTTACGACAATGATCGGCACGTCTGTCTCCACGCCCCTTTCGCATGCCTTGGGTGATTTTTAGAAGGAAAAATACAGCCCAAAGGATTCCTCTCTTCCTCTTAAGGACACCAGGGAGTCCTGCTACACTCCTCGGTCATCAAGCCCGCACTACATTAATAGCGCCTAACTTAGGATAATGGGTTCTCACTATTTTATTAATTATTCATCATTAGGTTTTATTAGCTCAATTTGTACCTTTGTTTTCCTGTAAGCTAATCTCCTTACAGAAGACCTCGTATTTTACTTAAGTATTTTTCACTGTAAAACAAAAGAAATATAAGAACACCAAAACAAATATAAAAGTTAATGGCTTATCATAAGGAGAACACACTTGAAACCATTAGCAAGGACCAAAGCAGAACTCTACCGTCCACCTCAGAAGTCCCCTTAGGTACGTGTCTGACTTTCTAACTCAAATACCTCCCTCGACCAAAAGCAACCACTATTCTGACTTTCACAGAAATCCCTTCCTTATATGTGTTTTTTTCTTTATTTTGTCACTAGGTTTTCTTCATCAGTCTTGCCTATATCTTAACACACGCTTATTAAATTTCTTTTACTTTATAACCACCACAATCACTTCTTTCTTTCTTTTTTTTTTTTTTCCCCCTTACAATTTATCTATTGAATAGCCCAAGGAATTTGACTTGTAGTGTCCCACAGTCTAGCTTGTGTTAATTACAAATTCATGGTACGAGTCAACACTTTTCTTCCTCTTCACATTGGTAGCGGGGTCCAGAGCCCTGATTATATTGATGGTCAATCCCTTTGGCAAGACTAGAGGAGGTGCTGTGTGCTTTCATCAGGAGGCACATATTGTCTGCTTGTCTCTCTTTCTGAGAAGTTCTCAGTTGTTACAGCTCAGTGCCTGGATCCATTAATTTATTAGGAGTTGCCAAATGTTGATATTCAATTTATTTTATTTCATCTTTACTTAGTAGTTGGTGTACTTTTGTAAAGAGAGGCTTCCCTCATGTGCTGTGTAGTTAGCCAGTGGCGCACTTTATATGGAAACTATAGAGAAAGTAGGATAAACATCTGAATGTTTCCCCTTAGTTACAACATTATTAGATAAAGAATTGGGTCTCTCTCATCCTCTGAATGTGACCAGTTCGTTTTTGTTGTTGTTCTGTTTTTTCTTATCATCAGGAACTCATGGATTTAAATATATTTGATAGATTTCAATCAATTGCAATTATTATTCATTTTGAAGCTCAATTGTCTCATCTTTGGCAGTGAGGGCCCCCTTATAATGACTGTTAAGCCTCTTTGACACGACTTTAGTGATGTTTGATTGCTTCCATGTACCCAAAATGGCAAGATGATCGAGGCTCATGTTGAACATTTCCCGCCCTAGGCCCGGCAGCCATTTCATTAAGAAGGCTTGCTATCCATTTTTTTTAATGTAAAAAATTATATTTCAAGACCATAGTTATGGTGTTTCAAGACCACTCTTTATGCTCATTGCTACTGGTCTGATAGTAGAAATGTGAATGCCTCTTCTTTGGACAGAACTTTAAGAAAAAGAGATATAGGAACAGATATAAAGTTATTGATAGACAGAGATATAGATATAGGGGGAAAGTATTCTACTGATACATCTAATTAAATTTTAGAACTATAAGGGTTTTTGTTTGCTTGCTTGCTTATTTTAAAAGGTTAATTTCTTCTATATAACATCTGCATCACTCCTCTTACACGCCAAAAATATTGGTGCTTGGGGATACATGTAATAGTGTAATGAAAATAGCCCATATACTTTCATTTACTTTAGCCCACGTTATCTATGCAATGTTCTTAGAATAACAGTACAAATAACCTCGACCACTAAGAGCAGTAAAAATAAATGTTGTTTGCTCCCTCACTTACACCCCCCCAGTTTTTATTGTTGTACTCTCACTGTCTGAATTTACTATATTCCATTGTTCTAAACCTCATATAATTTTAAGTCTAGAAGTAACTATATGTTTTATGCTCTACACTAGTCTTTATGTCAATGTGTTTCCAGTTATTTTGGTTGTTAGAAGTTCATTCTCTAGTGGATTCCTTAAGAAGAGCTCATCAGAACATTTCCTTGGTTCTTGCATGTTAATAACAGTTTGCACTCTTTATCTCTTTCTATGTGAGAGTCCATTTTGCTGAATAACAATTTTTAGTTCACTTTTTCTATTAGTTCACTTTGAATATTGAATATATTACTCAATTTTCTTCTCACATAAAACATTGCTGTTGAAAATCAAAAGGTAACTTTTCTTCCCATTGTGTCACAATATCTTTGTCTGGATTTCCAAAGGATTTTTCTTGTTTAAAGTCTAGTAATTTTCCAACAATATGCCTTGGTATAGTCCTTCTGGGTCAATATTCTCAAGTATGTAAGTTTTTCAATATATAGTTTTAAGACTTTTTGTTTCAAGAATGTTTACTTGAATTACAACTTTCATTACTTATTCTGTTCCTGTGGGTTTTTTCTCTTCAGTGGCTTTATTATTGTGTAATAAATCTTTGCTTATCTTCAACGTCTACTGCATTTTCTCAAATTCTTTTTATTTTTCTTCATTTCTGTTTCTCCTCCTTTATTTCTCCTAAAGCATTGTCTGTCATGTTTATTAATTTTTGTGTTCTTCTGGTTAAGACTTCACATATATCAAATTATTACTTTTTTTTTTTCTTTCAACCTCAATACTTTTATGTTGCTTATTTTAATGTGAAATTAGTTTTCCTAAACTTTTAAGTGGAAGTTTGATTTAGGGTAGCTTTTCTGATTTTCAGAAGCTCTTTCAACTGTTGTGATTATGTAATATTCAAATACGTGGTGGCTTACTCTCTGAGATTCCCTGGCTTTGCTCTCCTTTCCAACTTTTATCTGAAAATCACTTATCAATTGCCACATTCCTGGGACCATTTTTATTCCATTGCCAGAAATTTCTCCTAAGTGTGGGTGCTGTCCGGGAAGGTGATGGTTCAATGAGGATTATCTGCTCAAACTCTGCTAATCTGTGTTTTAGACCCATTGGGGTCTTCATCGGGCCAAAATCTCTTGACCCGTAGTTCTCAAATTGATCTGCAGAGTTTCTAATGAATAGCCATTGACTATTTGAGGTTTTTATTCTCAGAGGTGGCTTCCCTCTGTTTTCTGCCACATGAATGTTGATATTATGTGGGTCCTATGGATACTGGCTATTTGCTTACAGTTTGGTGTCCCTGGGAATATCTTGTCGCCTAGTTCTGTTGTACATATAATCCAGTGTTTTGTGTTTTGCGGTGGTTTATATTTTGGGTCTTGCTATCGAGTTTCTTTGTTTTAGATAGTGATTAAGAGAGAATAAAAGAATATACCATCTTCCCAGGATCTCCCAAAGCAATAGTTTAAATGCAAATTAATTGTGTCACTTTCTTATCTAATCCCCTCCTATGATTTCTCAATTCATTTATAATAAAATTACAATTTAACCTAGCTCATAAATCCCTTTATTATATATCCATTGTCATTCCTCCAACCTTAACTGTTTTCCTTAGTAGATTCTACGACCTTTTCCTCTATAGACTCCACATTTTCCCATATGTTCTTCTTTCTGGTTTCCACATCTGTCTCTCTCATTTTATTAACATTTCAGCTAAAATTTCCAAGAGGCCCTCTCAATCCTTACAACCTAAATAAGACACCATCAAGTTACTGTCGGATATATTACCTATATTAATTATTTACTGAGCACTCACCACTAACTAATACTGTTGTTTTATGTATTCATTTACGTGTTCATCCAGTAGTCAGCAAACTATAGCCTGAAAACAAAATCTGGCAAGCCACCTGTTTAGTACACAAAGTTTGTTTGGAATCCAGCTATTTATTTTTAAGCATTACCCATGACTGCCTTTGCACTCTAATGATAGAGTTGGGTAGTGATACAAGAGATCATAGGGCCTCAAAACATAAAATATTTAGTGTCTCTCTGGCCATTTAACAAAAAATGTTTTCCAATCTCTTTTTTTAGTTTATTGCTTGTCTCCTCCTGCTAAACTGTAAGTTCTGTGGCAACTTGGGCTTTGTCTATAGTATTTCTGCTACTTTTCCACCCTCATCAGGATCAGTAGTTAGCATATGCTAATAAATATCTAAATGCTTGTGAATAAATAAAACCTAATCTTGAATTGTCAGCTTGATTTTCAGGCTATCACATAGTCATGGTTGTATGTAAAATAGATTATTAGAACCTTACTGATGATTGTATTCAATTCCCCACCCAAATAGCCAGATGACAAAATTGAAACTGGACCCTTAACGGCAATGATTCTAAGAAAGAACTTTGGGGAATTTATATTTTTACAATGATTATTAAATGTATAATTGTTTGAGAGAGATCCAGCTCTGAAGACAAGATGACTAGAACAAAACTCAGTTCTGCCATAACTGGCTATGTGGCCTTGTGCGAGTTACTTGCTTTCTCTGCATCTCTATTTATTAATCTGTCAATGAGTTACAACAGGAAGAGTGTCCAGCCCATTGATGAAGCTGATGATGATGACCATGGTGGAAAAGAGGGAGGAAGAGAGGAAGAAGAAGAGGAAAGGGAAAGAGAAAATAGAAGAGATACAGAAAATGATAATGTTGGTAAAAATAAACTCAATAAGCTCAACTTACTGACCTCAGACTGTGCTTCAGGCATTATAACCTGTGGTTTCCATAGATTGCAGAATTTAATCCTTACAAGAGCCCTCTGAGAAAGGCACTTTAATATCCCAGTATCACTGATGAGGAATCCATATCTTGTCTTAAGCTAAATAATGTAGAGAAGGACATTTCTAGGACCAAAATCCAGATTTATGTGCCTCCAAAGCCTTAGCTCTCGACCTATGTATCTCTCTCCTTCCACACTAAATTGGGTTCCTGTACCCAATTCCCCCACACCAACAAACAATTCTGGGAGACAGGCAGAGTATCTCAGGATTCAATTCAACTATGACACTATCTACCCAGAGACACCATCAGATTCCACAGGTTAAAGCCCCAGTCCAACAGGACTGCCCCCAACCCAAAAATACACACACACACTTCAGATGCCAGGTGCAAGTCCAGGCTACCTGTGCTGCTGACTAATTGGCTATAAATCAAAAGGTTCCCTCAACCTCTTCATTAGTTTTAATTACTTTGCTAGAATGGCTCACATAGTAAGTAACATGGTCACTGGTTTATTGTAAAGGATATAGCACAGGAACAGCCAGGTGGAAAAGAAGCAAAGGGAGATGCATGCGGGAAAGGGGCCGAAGCTTCCACGCCCTCTCCAGGTGGGTCACTCTCCCCACGTCTTTACATATTCACCAAACGGAAAGCTCTCCAAACCCTGTCCTCTTGGGTTTTTACGGAGACCTCCTTACATAGTCATGATTGATTAAATCATTGGCCATTGATTCAACCTCTAGCCCCTTTTCTCTCCCCAGAGATGGAGGAGGGGGCTGGGGCTGAAAGTTCTAACCCTCTGATCACATGGTTGGTTCCATTGGGAACGAGCCCCTATCCTTAGGTGTTTTCCAAGAGTCACCTCACATAACAGATATAGCTTTGGACTCTCAACACTCAGGGAATTCCAAGAGGTCCCGGAGCTGGGAACTAGGAACTGTGGATGAACACCAAATATATATGGAAAGTATTTATATTTAGGTCATCTGAATGACAAAATATAAATTTCTTTTAAATTTCAAAATTGAACACATCTAAATGTATCCCTGAAGATCTATCCACTTTCTGTTTAAAATGTGTCATGAATAATTTCTTACCTGCAGGAGCCTTGCATCTTATCTTCTTAAACATGTTTTAAATATGCCCACTTTCATATTTTGCAATTTTCAAATATTGCTCTGGTTTCCAAAATCATCCTTGTCTCATTCTCATTTAGTCTCCAGACCATAATCAGCTGTCACAAGAAATCAATTGGAGAGACTGATTCCCACTGAAGTGTTCACAATGAAACCTGTTTAATTGCTGTTAATTCTCTGCTCAGTTATAAGCTCTTGTAAGTTTGGATTCTGTAACTTCAAGCTTGTTGGCATAGGACAGGTGCCAACGTAGCGGCATGAAACATCAATTTGGTTGCTTTGTAATAAAAAGAATATTGATTGCTCAGAACCAGAAATAGCTGTAGCTTCCCCACTCTCAGGTCTCCCAACTCTTGCCTTGCACCTGGTAAAGTGAGGAAGTTCATAAGTAGTAATAGCAGTAGTGGTAGTGATAGTAGTAGAAGTAGTAATATAGGAATGTGGGAGCTAAAGGCTTGCCCTAGGTCGCATTGCTATTAAATTACTGGGTCTGCTCCTATACTAAATTTTATCAAATTATGAAGCTTTTTTTTTTTAATCATGATGCACTATGTTCTGAGAAGTCTATGCATCTAGACAGTCAGAACTAATCTGAAGAGTAAACAACTCATCCCATTTTATAGATGGGAGAATTCAGATGCAACAAGGACGGATGTTTTTACCACTAACCATTGGCACCATATTTGTTTTATGCTCTTCCATAACACACCCATGATCTACATCAAAATGCCTATCCTTTGATCAACGACCCCATCACAAACTGTTACCTCAACAGGCACACCCAAATCACTGACCAAATCTGTTAAACAGTGTGCTGGCAAATATTTAACAACTGGCTCTCTGGGTTGGGGGTAGGGTGTGTTGAGCCCTGATTTCTCACATCTGCCAATTTCCATGTTGTAAATAACTTCACCATGGCTGATTCCAAGCTATTGATGTGACATCATCTGAACACAGAGTTGGGAAGAGGTACTAATAGGCTTGTGCAAGTTGGTATAAGCAACATGTGCTGTCCTACTCTTCTTTCTACCATATATCTATATTCTTAGAATATAAGAATCTTCTAATGTAGGTTAAACTTAGAAAATACCCTAAGACCACACCGAAATGATGACATCACTGTGAAATATACTATATAAAGATGCTTTACTTTTCAATCTCAATATGAAAAGTTGTATTTACATTTGTTATGAACTGAAAGCTTGTGTCCCCCTAAAAGTCATATATTGAAGCCCCCAGTGTGTTTATATTTGGACACAGGGCCTCTAAGGAAGTAATTAAGGTTAAATGAGCTCATAAGGATGGAACCCTGATCCAGTAGGATTAGTGTCTTTATAAAAAGGGACTCCAGAGAGAGCTCTCTCTTCTATGTGCATGTACCAAGGATGCCAAGTGAAAACATAGCCAGGAAAAGAGCTCTTGCCAGAGCATCTCGATCATGGACTTTGAGCCTCCAGAACTATGAGAAAATAAATATCTATTAAGTCCCCAGTCTGTGGTATTTTGTTATGGCAGCTCTAGCATACAAACACAGTATCTGACAATATCACTATGTGATGTTGAACAGGTCTTTTATTTATACTGAGACACATGTCAAAGAAAGAACTGAGCTGAAATATTTATAAGATGCCTTCTGATTTAATTTCCATGATCTTGTGTTTTTAGGGTTGCCACTTGCCTTTTCTAATGATAGTCTTCTTAAAGAGTGTTGAGCATCTAAACACAAATACTCTAAGCTCTCTCGAGTCCTAATAATGACACACTAGAGTAATCATATTTAACTTATGTGATACAATAAAACATTTATAATAGTAAAAGTATTATAAATCTTGGGATATCATAACCCTTGGTCTCTGATAAGGAAACTGGAGTTGTGATTTCCCATCACTGGTTGTGGATCTGTATCAGGGCAGGTGCATTGGAATGATATGGGATAATTTATTAAAATACAGATTCTGTGGTGAACTGCAAGACTATAAACCTAGAAAATTTATAAAACCATTTTTCATTATGAGTGGGAAGCAGTTATACAGTAGCAATAAGCATAAAGTTGGGGAGTAGTGAGAAGTTGATAATGGACTGTGAGTTAGGAGAGTTATGTTAGTTTGAGCTAACAACCAAATAGTTCATGATCTTGAATAAGCCATTTCTTTTCTCTGGGTCTCAGTTTCCCTGTTTGTTAAATCAGTGAGCTGGGTTAGATAGTCTTTAATCTACCATTTTTCCCTAAACACTTTAACTATCTGGTGATTAATATCAGGATATTAGACACTTCTTAAAAGTCAAGGTGAAAAATAGCTTAGCGGGGCATGTATTAGTGGTGATGTTTCAAGCACAACAAGTAATAGCATATTGACAACTCTGTCCTCTAACTAAGCTTAGATCTGGCCCAAGCTTAATATCCACTAACCTTTCTGTTGAAAGAGAATATTTGGTCTTATGCATTATCACTGCTCTGAGTCCTAAAACAAGGTACTCTCTCATTTGCATGAGAAGAAAGTCAACAGGTGACTGCCCGGCCGGGCTTGGCTAAATGGTTGAACATCAACCTAGGATCCAGGAGATCCCGGTTCGATTCCTAGTCAGGGCACATGCACGGATTGGAGGCTCGATCCCCAGTTGGGAGTGTGCAGGAGGCAGCTGATCAATGATGACTCTCCCATCATTGATATTTCTATCTCTCTCTCTCTCTTCTTCTCTCTGAAATCAATAAAGATATTTTTTTTTTAAAAAAAAAGAAAACAGATGACTTTCAATGTGTAATCCAGCACCCCAAATAACTCCTCTTATGATGAAAGCCATTACGAAGTTTTCTAGATGTTTTTGGTGTTTCTTGAGGGTTTCCAAAATGTTACATCAAGTTTCTTTTTTATCAAGACCCAGTACAATGACTGGCACATAGCAAATGGTCAGTGAATTTTTGTAAATGCCATGCATAAATCTTTCTTGGTTGTTAATTTTCCTACTCCAAAGAACTACATGATACCTGGAATCATAAGAAGAGGTGTAGGTAGAACAGAAGTGTCCATAGAGTCTCTCAAGTTTCTTGATGTAAAACTCAAATAAGGAGGTAATGTTTTGCAAACTATAAAAGCCTGGGTAAATAAACCTTACTCGTGATGTGGTTATGTTTTCCTCGGAGAACAGTCTCACTTCCTTCTTTACTTTACTGTATTACCCTTGCTTGACAATGGTCAGAATTTTGTACCTACAAGTAGCTTGAAACACTGATTGCAACGTGGAATAACTGAATATTAGAAGCTCACCTCCACCCCCCAAAATGAAAATTAAACAAATTTCTACGGAGTGCAATGGTTTAGAATAGCTGAGCTCTAAAGATGTAAATCCGAGTGTGAAATCCATCCAAGCAATGCCAGGAGGGGAATCAAATCACCATAAGCAAGGAGCATGAGGACTTTACCTCAAAATGTTTTTCTTTTTCAGGGTTGACAGGCTATATGCACATAAGTATATGTGTGTATCTGTGCGTGCTAGCATGTGTGTGTGTGTTTAAATTTTCCAGCTCCATACATTGCTTTTCTAGGTCATTGAAATAAAGATGCTTTTTTTACAAAGAAAGGAAATTTACTTCTGAGAAATTAATTCAGAATTAGGATTTTTGTCTTTATAATTACTTCCCAGGCATTGAAATTGGTTGCTTTTATAGAAGGCTACACCACAGATTATTTCTAGAAATCAATGAAAAATAGACTTTGACAATGTTGAATAAAAAGCACGCCTTGTGTTTTTGTGGTGAAGTTTTTGATCACAGAGGTCATTTTAGATCATTAATTCATGCACTAAATTAATAAAAGTACTAGGGCAAGCAATTTTCCTCAAATCCATTCCCAAGTAGAAGGGACTCCTCAAGCTCTTGTAGGTCTTTGAGTCTCTTTACTCCTACCAAGTATTGTGACTGGTGCCATTTCCACAAAGTTTCATTTGCTTCCTTGAAGTCATCAGGGACCTAGTCATGGTCCAATGTGGGATGATGAAATAAGCAGGAGTCATAGCTTTGCCATTTCTGTTGTGTGACTGGGTTAACCAAGGCAAGACCAAGTCTTTTTTAAATGTGCTGTGTTATCTGGGAATTGAGTAGCTTGGGTTAGGTAAGGACTTACAGATATTGGTTTGAGGGCTGACTAAACCAAAATCACCTTTGAAGTTGTAAAGCATGGAATGAACTCAATGTGGTATGGTACCTGGATCAAATCCTGGAACATTAAAGGAACATCAGTGGAAAAACTGGTCATAATAAAGTCGATGGTTTAGTCAACAGCAATATACTGTCTTAATTCCTTAGTTTTCTCAAATATACCATGGTTATATAAGATGTTAAGATTAGGGGAAGCTGAGATAAAGAGTATACAGGAGCTTCATAAGCTGTCTATATAATTTCTTGTAAATCTAAAATTATTTTTAAAATAAGGTTATTAAAAAATATAGATTCTATGTCCCTATATCAAAATAGGCATAAAGCCCAAGAACCTATTCTTGAAAACAACATTTGTGTAACTATAATGTACAGCCAGAGATAAAACTCATGGATCTAGAGGCACCTTCTTACTCTAAAAAATGCTGTTATTCCACAAGCCAAACAGATGGCGGTGTTTGGATTACCTGTGACAGTGGGTGTCAACATTGGCTTTGCATTAGAGTCATCAGGGCAGAATGTTGAAACTGCAGAATTCATGACTTGCTAAATATATTAAGTTGGAATCCCAGGGGATGAGACCCTGGTCTATACAGTTTTGTGGGTTTTTTTAAAGTATCTATAAGTAATTCTGATGTACAGCCAGAATTGAAAATTGCTAAAATGCAGGTCAATTAAGGAGTAAAAATGAGGCTCACTCAACTACTACAGTAATTACAATGTCTATGCGTTTAAATATATCAGCAGCTGCAACAAGAAATTACATAAAGTGCTACACATTAACGTTTGCTGAATTTCCCAAATTGTCTAGGATTCTGTGGAAACATTTTCACCTAATATCCACATACATGGCTCAAAAGCAGGAATGCCAGCATCTCCTTCATCACGCCCAACAAGATTTCTATTAACTGGTGAGAAGCAGCGGTGGTAAGGAAGATCCTGGTGAGCTACGTATGCTGCTAACAGCTTCTTCCTGGACCAGTTTTGACCTTCACCCTTAGCTCCTGCCTCTTCAAGGTCACGATCAGAAATCCTGGATAAATCATCCCACTGGCTACAGGAAGTGCTCCATCTTTTTGTCTACAATCTAGGAGGTGAAAGTAATCAAACTCTATTTCCCTTACTTTCATATACTGACTTCACCGGAGTCTGCGGACGGAATTTCCATCACTCAGGTCTGCCTCTGTTCCTCCATGAGCGCCCATGGCTTCATGCGTGCTACCTAACAATCCAGCCTTCCCTTTTCAATCACATGAAAAACTCCCACTTATTCTCAAAATCTTGTTAAAAATCCTACTTTGTCTATGAAACATTTTCTGGCATCATTCTTCCACTTTTCCAAACTCCAGCATTATATCCGACACTATATACTTAAGCAATTAATTCCACTTTGACATATTACTGTTCCCTGTCCCCTCACATGTGCTAGGAGGCAGCGGGTATAGTGCAGAGAAAGAAATCGTTGTAGTAATTTACAGCCACGAAGAACACAATCTCTTCCTAAGCCTTACACTTTCCTCCTGATAATTAGGGATATTAACATTTCTTTTACAGTGCTATTGCTAAAAGAGAGAACAGAGTAGAAGTGCCTCCTAGCACTATACTGTTGGTAGATACTCAATAGTTGTCAATTTTCTCTTTATTTCTTTCCCTATTTGTATTTCTGCAGTCAGGGCTTCATAAGTGCTCAACTTATAATGGTACCTAATATCTGCAGAGAACTTTACAGTTCATAAACTCTAAAAGCAATCTGGTGGAATATGTTTCCAAATTCCATTTCATAAATGAAAGAGGGGATGAGATCCTAAAAGGTTAAGTACCTTTTACAAACCACAACATTTATGGGAAAGTCTGCTAACATCGCCTGGCCCTTATTGCCCCAATGCCGGGAGACTCCCTAAATGATACTAGATCAAATATTTGTCAATTAAGTAAAATAATTCATTCATATAGAAGTAAAGGATTGCCTAAGGACAGAATACAGTAATGAATGAGACAGACTTAATCTGTGTCCTCTTGAAATTTAGAGACTAGAAATTTGGGACAATGACTAGGCAAGGCTGGAGCAAATGGACGCAGCTATGTTATGCACAGGTGCACACACACACATACACACACACACACACACACACACAGGTTCAATGGACAATAACCTCACAGGGTGATATAATTATAAATACCTGCATGGGCAAGTCATGACTGGCAGTGACCCCCCAGGCAAATAACTTCTTTAGTAAAAGATTTATCTTTGTCTTAAGCAAGCCCTGCCCATTGTTTCTGTGCATCTAGGTTAACAGGTCTTTGAAATAAGGGCAACTCCCTCAACGGAGCACATAATCTTGTTCACCAACCTGTAATCCAATCCCTATCTTGCTTTCTCCCACCTTCATATAATCTTCCTTATGTTTTCTCCTTAATTAAAAATGCATAAAAGCTGCAGCAAACTGCCATCCTAGGAAGCATCTTTCTGGGTCTATTGAAATCTTGACGCTGTAAGTCTCCCTGTTAATTCCAGTGCTGTGAGGCCTTACTCTAGGAGTGATAGGTTAACCAATGCCAGCAATATCTGTGACATCTGTGGCCCCTGTGATCAGTAATGCCCACTGACAGGACTGGTGGCAGGACTGGAATGAACTCACCACTGTGTCCATCAAACCTGCAGCCTCCTCATTAGCACACATGTCAGAAACTTCCAGAAGCTAAGCACTATCACAGATTGCTATAATTATTAGAAATGATCATCATTAACTGTATCCTCTCACAAGAGACTGATTCTTCGGTGTCCAGAAAGAAAGACCTTCTCTCACATAGTCTTACTTTCCCCTTGGGCAATGTTCCTCTTGACCTAGAAATGTCCCCACTGTGGTTGGTGTCCTGTCACAAAATGTCTCTAAGAGACCCACAGTGATGGGATCATAAACAGCCTGTCTCCAGCGCCATAGTGTTAGGCTCCTGCTTGTGAGTAGCGTTGAAAAGACGCTTAAATGGAGGTATGAATATGCGGTGCCTCAACCCTACGTGTGCTCCAAATTTGGGACATTTTTCCCACACTGGCCCAAGATTCACTATTCCTGACATGGGAATTCTCAAGACACCTATCTTTGAGCACTTGCTACGTCTCGTATCCACCCATTTTCCACAGCTTCCACCAATTTATACATATATACGTTTTGGGAGACAAGGTGTTTGTGGAAATATGCCCTACATTAAACACACACACATACATACACACACACACAAAACCCTGCATCAATTTTTTTTTTTTTAAATCTATAATTCAGCTTTTCTTCTTCTTTGAATCAGGAGGGTCCCTAGTGTACCATGTTGCTGGAAGGAAGATAAGAGCCCCTTGGAGAATTTAGAAGCTCCAGTTTCAATGTTGCTACTTACCATGCGATCTTAGGGAAATTACTCACCCTTTTAGGGTCTCAGTAACTCCAAGAAGAAAACTATAGGTTTGAATTAGTGTCTTAAATTTCTCAGATTTTTTGACTGATAGTGAAATGGAAGGTGTGATGGTGAAAAAGTAGCTTAGTAGTTAGGGTAAGAAAATAAAGTTGCACCATTTGGAAGTTGTCTCAGGGATAGGAGGTATCCTGTAGCTCATTCTCAACAATACTTTTGTGGTGTTACTCTAATTAATTAAAGGGAGTTAGCATGTTTTCTGTGTGTGGTTTGACTCCTCTAAGCTCTCTTCTCAATTCGAGTTTATGTGCAGCAGTTTGTCTGTGAATTAATCCTACAATTGCCATATAAAAAGGAAAACACACACAGATAAAAATGGCTAGAAATTATTATAATCATGCACCAGGCTCAATTTTCATTTCTCTAGTCTTAAATTCTTAAACTATTTGATTCCCAGTATTTTTTGGACTTTAAGTATAGAGTTCTATATCTGTGCACACACATATGACTGATTTTTCAAGTTGTCCCAGTTTGACCAAGTAGTTCAAGAGGAAAGTCAGAGATATTTAGATAGACACATGGTCCAACTCTTGAGCCATTTATGGAATACTGAACAGTTTTGGTCAACTTTGCCATTGAGTTGTGGATGAAAACTTATTCACTGCAATAAATCTAACCAAAAGTAACCTCCCAGGGGAATCTGATCATAAATTCCTAACTTGGCAGATCATGGTGGGTAGTCATGCTTCAGGCATAAAACCTCTCAAATAAAAGGTTTATCTCTGCCATAAGCAGGCCCTGTCCCTTGCTCTTGTGCATCTAGGCTAACACACCTCTGAGATGCCTCTTTTTCAGAGTCCTCAGAGAGTATCCATCCTCAACAGAGAGCACGTGATCTTGTTAGCTATCCCATAGTCCAACCCCCACTTTCCTTTCTCCCACCTTCATGAAATCTTCCTTAAGTTATCTCCCTAATTCCAAAGGTATTAAAGAAACAGCAGAACTGTCCCCAGGAGCATTTGAAATCTTGCTTCCTGGCATTGCCCTCAGTTTGGCTCAAGTAAACTTTTATAAAAACTCTCTACAGGTTTGGACATGCTTAGGTCGACAAAGCACACATTAAGTGAAGGTTGCGCACCCATCTGAGGCAGAAAGAAAACCTAATCTAGGTTGGGGTTGGGGCATATTCCTGAAACCAATTAGTACTGAGAGTGGATTAAGAATAATAGAGAGGAGACATCCTAAGACTCTGAGCAACAATAAAGCCAGTGTACCCAGCTGGGCTGGTGCCACGAGAGAACAGAGCCCCTGGCGATCAATGAGCACATGCTTCATTGGCACACTTGGAGACATGGCCCATGAATGGGCCCCGCATGGCGGGCGTGCTCAGCACCATGCTCGGATGGAGCAAAGTAATCATTTCGTAAACCACTTGGCTCTTCCCATCGCCATTTCCCCATGATGCCCATCCTGGCCAGTACAGCTCAGAGTAGGGATCATCTGTGAGATACACAGGGATGGAACCTGTGCCAACCACACTAAGGCAACCACAGAGCGTGTCATCAGGTACCATGTATGGCACTGTTCTGGTGGCCCAACCTGTACGAAAAATGCAATTGGGATGAATGTTGAATAACTATGATTTGTTTTTCTGGCCCATCTCTCACTTTTGACTTGTAAACCTGCATCTACAACAGCCCCCCGGAACCTCACATGCAACATAAGTAAAATAAAACTAACAATAGTCTATTCTATACCTGATTTTTTGCTCCTATGTCCCTGGGACAGTAAATGACAGTCCCACCTACCTTGTTTCAACTCTAAAGCCTACCCTTTTCTTTACTACATAAGCTTCAGGAGGAAAGGGGTTGCATCTCTTTTATGCACCATCTTTCTTAGGATCTAAGGAAATATTTGAAAAATGAATGAACAATCAGAATACAAAAATACGTTTTCGACTATAAATGTTTGCTCTGTGCAATATGTAGTTTCATTTTTAAAACAGTGGAATCAGAAAAGACAAACATCTAGGTTTTATCTGATAGAAATTACTCAAACCAATGAAAAAATAAGCCTCCTCTGGCAATATATTACTTTCCTATTGTTACTATAATGAATTACCACAGACTTAATGTCCTCAAAGAGCATGCATGTATCAGCTGGAAGTCCTGGGGGTCGGAAGTCTGGGAGGAGTTTCAGGGGGTTAAATGCAGAGCTGGCAGGGGCCACATTCCTGTTCGGGAGGCTCTAGGGGAGACCGTTTTCATGCTCCCCAGCTGCCAGAGGCTGCCCACATTCTCTGGCTGCGGTCTTTTCCCCTCTTCAAAGCCTGTGCCAACCACACTAAGGGAACCTGCAAGTCTTTCCCATGCAGCCACCTCTCTGGTTGTGACCCTCGGAGTCCCTCTTCCCCATTTAAGGACCCTCGTGATCGTACTGGGTGCATCTGAATAACGCAGGATAATCTTTATATTTTAGGGTCAGCCGATTAGCAACCTTAATTCTGCCTGGAATTGTCATTTCCCCTTGCCATGCAATACGACATATTCGCACATTCTGGAGATGAAGACAGGGTTGCAGGGCCACTGTTCTGACCACCACTGCCAATTAGCCTGATAACCACAAGTCTCAGATGGTCAAATGAGAAGAAACTTTCCTCGTCATGAGAAGGCTTGATGAAATAAATCTGTGTTCTCCATAATTCTTCATGGGTTACCATAACTGACACCTCCCCCGTGATTCCTTCTGTGACTGTCTTTGTGGGCATCCATGTCTTCTTCTGAAAACTTACATTAAATTTTATTTGTTTATAACAAGTCACTTTAAGTCTTCTATAAGGGATAGATGTGCTTGCATGATATAGTTTCTCTTTGAAAAAGTTTATTGAGGACAAAATTCATTTCTGAACCAGCTTTAATATGCAATTTTCTCAATACTTGTGTGATTTTGGGGAAGACATTCTACTTTCTCGGGGGTCCCGGTTTTCCCATATATCTATCAGATTTTCTCATAATGCATATTGAGCACAAACACGTACCTGGCACATGGGGGCTGCTCCATGAGTGTCGTTTCTCTAGCCCACATGTGTGCAGGATAAACTTGCATATATTTGTGTGCTGGGCTATTCTGGGACAGAGAGTGGGCGCCTATACATTTTTCCTGGATGACTGTGAGCTCGGAGAATGCAGGGACTCTCTCGTTCATGTTCATTGCCATGTTCCCAGTCCTGAAGTGCCTCTCAGCCATAAATATTTGCTGAACTAATAAATAATTCTTAGTGAAACAGATAGGAATGTTTCTCTGTCTTCCAGTGGTGTGTTCTTCTATCTTGTCACAAATTTTTCTGGTTCGCCTGGCTCAGTCCCTGTTCCTAAATCATTCATCCCTACAGACAAACTAAACCCTGATGGAGTTAAAAACCTTTGAGAGGCTCAACTTCGGACTCTTAAGAGTCTGTTTTCCTCCACCCCTCTCTGCAGGCATCCACTTTACTTCTCTTATGGGAAGGCAAAGACAAAAAAGAAGCGTAATTCCTAAAACGAATAATTGATATTTCTTTAGAGCGACCTACCCTATTCGACTTGTTCTCTTAATTTACTCAGTTTATACCAACTAATGACAGAAACCCATTGTTTTGCTGAAACATTAACTTCAGAAAGTCATCCCGCTCCCATCTGCAGCACTAAAATTAATGATTCCCTCTGCAACATCTGTTTAATTAACTATAGGCACCATAGAGGAGACATCCAAACACCCTAGCGACTAAATCAGGCTCAAATTAGGGAAATATTCATTAGTTAGCAGCCAAGCCGTGCGTCTTCACATGAAGCAGCGCCAGCACCGCTTGGCTCTCAAGTTCTCATTTAGGGGCTGCAAGGTCCCCCAGCCACGCTCACTGAGGGGCGCTAGGAAGAGGGACTTAGAGGGCCCAGAGGCAGCACAGCGCTCCCTCTCTCTGCTCCTGGAAAGAGCCACTGGGCATGTGCAGTGTGAGGGACTCTGGGGAACCGTAGTAGTGGGAGAAAGTGACATGAGTGAGTGAGTCTCTTATATTAGTAGCGTCCCATCTTCCCTGAATCCTTCTAGTTATATTCGCATGATTCTTTGCATTGATCTATGTAAGCAGGAAACTTGCCCAGTCTCTTCAGAGGCACTGGGGAATCTCTCTAGTTCACAAATTTGAGAGCATTTAGCAAAGATCAGTAAAGAATCTACTGTGTTCAAAGCATCAGACTAGGCACCAGAGAAAATAAAATTAGATGCCAATCCTGCTCACCCATAGCTTACACCAGGTAGCGTGCACTGTAAACATTCCTACAAACCTGTGTGCGCTCATTTGTCCACAAAATCAACTAGAACTGTGCTGGCTCTTGGAAGGGGGGGAGCTGACTATGATCCCCACTCTCACAGAGGTCGTGATGCGGTTTGTGTACCCACACGTGCCAACTAGAGGACTAGTTCACACACAATAAAGCAAGCACAATGTTAAGAGAAGTGGACACTGACTCAGGGGTGTGCAGAAGGGGGCGGCCTGCGGCACTTTGGGAGCGGTGTTGAAGAATGAGTTCATAGGGTGCCTGCCCCGTCAGCAGGCTTGTTGAGGGCAGAATTGCATACGGAGGGCTACAGAGAAAGGGCAAAACCGAGGCGGAGGGAGGGAAAGCTGCCGCCGGGTCTGGGCAGGGCTTCACCACATGGCCCGCACACAGTGGCTTCGCAGTCACTCACAGCTCCTTCAGGCGGAAAGGGTGTTTCTCAAGTTCTATAAAGTACACGTTTCTTGTGAACCAGAGGTTGTATCTTAGAATTTATTTGGCCCATACCCTCATTTATAGGGAGGCTGTGTGGTCAGCAGAGATATTATATTTATCAAGAGGGCTCAGCTTTGACAGTATATCAGATATCTGGATTCTCGGCCTAGTGCTGGTACTGGAAAATTCTAAAGTTTTTATTAAATATATATTTTTTAAAAAAACAAATATATCCAGCATTAGGGTTGTTCAGTTACTTAATAATCTAATTTATTTAGTAAGTTCTCATTTTAGATAGCATTGTGTAGTTAATAAAAGCAAAGAATTGGGATTATGTAAATTTGGGACTTCTAAGTACTAGCCAAGAAACTTTGTACTAATACCTGATGCCTCTGTTTCCCTACTTGTAAAACAGCGAAAATAAAGTACCTAGTAAATAAAGTAACAGTGAAGATTGAATGGAATAATGTATGTGAAACCAATATAATGAACATGTCCTGTCTTACTGTCTCCGTGTTGAACTTATTGTCAGTCACAGAAGAGATACAAAATCTGTGTCCTCTTTCTTCTCCTACATAAACCTTCAACTGCTGAAATGATTAAAACTGCAATTAAAATACAGATTAGGAAGTGGCTGTAATGCATCTTTATGCCCATTAAGTCTCACGAGCAGGCGGATACAAAAAGTCATTCATTTTCCATTCATTATTAATTAGCAAGTATTGAGTGCCTACATTTTAAATAAAATTTAGGTATATTAGCTACAAATTTTCTCAGAAAACCTTGCCTGTTAGCAATAGCTCAAGATAAGTGCGGTTTCGATCTTAAATACAAACATGACTCAAATGCTTATTTCTAAACCAACTTTCAGCCTTCCAACAGTAACCAGGTTCCTTTTTTAAGTTTATTATATTCAGTGCTGTAGTTTGACGTGCTCTTAGAACCCAGTAGATTCTCATCTTCTGGCTAAAACCTCTCTAATAGGGGTGTTTGGACTTGTGTCAGAGTCCCCCCAGTTCTCAGTGATATTTCCGTCATTTTCTCTCCCTAGCTCCCTACACAAAGACGGACAAGCCAGTGATTAAGGTCCTCTCTGGGACCCCACTTCTTGGCGAAGGGGAAAAGCAGCACAGGCAGACAGAACCCCAAGGAAACCAGCCCCCCCATGCAGGCCGCGCAAGGCAGGCCCGAGCCTGGGCACTTTCCCAGAGCAGTCTCGCTTCTCAGATGAGTCAGTGCTGCGTGATCGCCACAAAGAGGCAAACGTGAACCCCCCAAGTCGGAAGGAACGAAGACATCCACCTGGATGTGCTAGGTATATTTTAAGACAGTGTAATGATCACACCCATAGTTTTTCTGTTTTTATTTCCTACTTTATTTTTTTTTCTGTATTTCACAGATGAGTAAGAATAGAACTATGACTTTTATTTCATCATTTACGCACATGACCCAGTATATGTTCAACACTTCTGCAGTGATTCCAACAGTCAGACAGTCACATCCCCTTTTTCGAACCTGATGTGATGGTACCTTTGCCCTGTGTTTACCTTCCAGCACTAGACTTGTATCTGTTACTTTCAGAGAAAGGTCAGGCTTCCTTCTGCAACCTCTGTATCCAGGTTCTGGAAACTTGCTCTGAAGGGCCTCTGCAGACAGACCGCTCGGAGGCCAAAGGTCCAGATGTGACCCCCTGTCTGGGTTTCTGAGGAGGCCTCTGGATTCGCGGAGGTTGTGCCCCATCTGTTTTCTTGCCTGGGTATCCTCCTGGGACTCTTGGGTGTTAACATCTTTTCTCGGTTACCCTCCTGTGTCCTATCACTGTCCAAGCTGAAGGTTTATTTCATTTGCCATCTTAGACTTCCTTTCATCGTTGGTGCCTGAATCTCCACTCCAGGGGCTTCTGACTTTGGAGGTCAGTCCCCCAGACTATGTTAGTCACTCATTGTCATTATATATGAGAAATAAAAATCCCTTTTTGACACCCCCCCCCTTTTACTCCTTTCCCAGTAATCACAATGAGACTTACTTTTCACTTTCTTTGTAAAAAGAAAGTAAACAGCCTCACCCCTTGAAGATTATGCTGGAAGTTAGTTGATGCTAACCTTAACAACAGAAATTTATGGGGTGCTTATCTTATAGTAAACACTGTACTAAGTGTCTTTTGACCCTTAGCTCCTTTGATACTAACAATAAGCTTAGGAGGTTAGTACTTTGTTACCAACATTTTTCAGAGTAAAATAAAATAAAACAAATAAAATCTGGGGCTTAGAGATATCAGATCAACTGCTCTTATGTACACTGTGAAATAGTAGCGGAACCAGAACTGGAGTCCAGATCTGAGGACAGCAGAGCCAGGACACCGACCCACCAAACCCCCACCTCTTACCCAACTCAGGTGGGATCTACATTTAAATATGTGTTCACACTGAATCATTGGGCCACAGTGGTTTACAGAGTAAGGGAATGAGCAAAGAAAGAGGGGAGAAAAAAGATCTCTTGTCCCCTACAAGCAACAACTGGGCAACATGGCTGATATAATGATTTTAATGCATTAGAACATTTTTTTCTCCTTGTTAGAAGTTGCCAGATTTCAGGGTTTTTTGTTTGTTTTTTAATAAACTTAGGAATTTACACAGCATCCTTCCTTTCCTGCATGTGGCTTAACTAACAGATGTGTACATCTGGCATCTAATATTCTGTCTCACGTGGCCGCTTAGATCTGGACACTTAGCAGCAGTTTTGGGGGAAGGTTGTGAGTCTGCTCCTGTCGGGGAGCTGGATGATTTCTCGGACCATTTTGCTCCTGTTCTGTTTCCTTGGCCCCTCTCGTGTCTTTATCTTTCCTGGGCCCTGGCTTTCAGGAGCTCCCTTACTGTACAGTCGACATACTTACAATTTCACACCACGTTTGTCATCATGGTAACAGCAGCAGCAACAACAAAAACCCCACAAAGTGGAAAAATTTGGTGAGTCAGCCACCAGATTTGTGTCTTGCTGGTGTTGAGTCAAACACATGGCTGCCTCTTGGGTAATCTCTGCAGTGGGCTGGTATTTTTCCTAAGAGCCTTAGCACTGGCTTTCTTTTCTTTTTTTTAATTGTTGACACTATTAAAGATGTGCCCCATATGCCCACCTCCACCCAGTCCCCTTCCACCCCTCCCCTGGCTTCACCACACTGTTGTGTGTGTCTATGGGCTGTGCATATGTGTTCTTTGGCTAATCCCTTCACCTTCTTTCATCCAGTCCCCCCCCCCCTTGCCCCTCTGACAGCTGTCAGTGGGTTCCCACCTCTCTCAATCCCTCCTTCACTGCCCTATTTTCTTCTTACCCTGGCTTGGTAATTGCAGGGCACAGAAAGCTTTTCTCTCCCTGCTTTCTCTGCTCACCTTCTTACTCTGCAAAATACATCAAGGTCTGTTTTTAGTAGGTCTTCCTCTGGTTCACAAAACGAACCCAGGCTGAATTGACCACTGTTTAAGGAGTAGTGTTTATCATAATGTTCTGTGCTGGTCAAACATGGGATAGTTGCATCTACATCTGACTGCTACAACTTAAGAGAGATTTACATTTGAAGTTTAGTGAGGCAGGACTTGACCTTGGGTGTCAGGATCCAACTAGCTAAGCATGAAGGTCGAAGCCTATTGTAGAACTAAAGTGAAACGTGGCAACTATGGTCAGAGAGAGAAAAGTGATCAGACTGACAGACTGCTCCAAATGTCAGGCTTAGGTACGGAAGCCAGGTGCTCACATTGGCACAGAGGGGCAAACTCAAAAAAGAGAGAAATCAGGTGCTTATGGATGAGTAAGGACCTCTTTTTACATTGCCCAGTGAGCTTCATTACTTCAGGCCAACTTTGGGCCAGAGACCAGGGGGGCAATAGGAAGTAAGCATCCTTTACCCCACAAAACTAGGTGATTCAATTTGTGAAAGCATAGATTACTCACATTTGCACTTGAGTCCCATTTGCCTGGTTACTGAACTATTCCATTCATCGGCACCAAGTGTCTTGCCATGATCTGCATATGCTTTAAGGCTAGGCATCTTGGTGCTACTCTGTTATGGGATTTCAGGGTTAATTCACAAATGCCTGTTCAATGAAATGTTGATTGTTTTTATGGGGTTCTGTTAATAATGCTTTGTGTCCTAAAAACTACACTTAACACAATAAAATGGGTGCTATCACAGAATCCAGATATTCTAATTGACTTTCTGTTTTAGTCTGTTTGTGCTGCTATAATGAAAATACCATAAACTGGGTATATTAACCTAAAAATATTTATTTCTCACAGCTCTAGAGCTGAGAAGTCTGAGATCAAGGCTCTGGCAGATCTGATGTCTAGTGAAGGCCCACTTCCTGTTCACAGTCATCTTCCCTCTGTGTCCTCACATGGTGAGAGGAGCAAGGGAGCTCTCTGGGGTATCTTTGATAAGGGCACGAATCCCATTCCTGAGGGTAACACCCTTTTGACCTAATCACCTCCAATAAGCTCCACCTCATATACCATCTCATTGGGAATTAGTTTCAACATATGATTCTTTTAAAAAAGATCTAATTGGCTTTATTAAGCAATTCATGAATCTGGCAGCACCACACCTAGCAACTAGAGGGGTGCTCTCAACATATGAACTTGAAGGGGACAGACATTCAGTCAATAACATCTTCCTATAGATTATATGAATCAGCAAGGGCCATAAACTTGACTGTATTTTTAATTACTCTAAAGACTCTGGTTACTAAACTGTGCTTGAGTTTGCCTACATCAGGGATTTCAAATATGTGATACACTGGCGTCTACTCTCCCATCTGTGCCCAAGGTGGTCATCATTAATGAGTCCTGGCACATAACGTGTTATCACAGTTCTCAGACCTCAGTAAAGAACCACAAGATTCTCACTACCTGCTGACTAGAGATGACACATGAATTGAAATGTACTTATCTTTCTTAAGTAAAAAATTTAATTTACTCAATTTTTCTTAGGTAAAAAATTAATAACCCCAATTGATCCACGACCACAATATCCAACCAGAAACTTTTTTTTTTTTCTCAAGAGGCACATTAATAAGCACTAAGAATTAGAGAGCATCATACTCTCATTTCTTCCAAAGAACTGTATGAAGTACAGGAGACGTCACAGTGAAAAATGTACAGGATCTAGGTTGCTGTTCACAGCTTGATATTCGCTATTGGTCTCATTTAAACCATTGGGGACATTTTTCTTCCTGCTGGGAATTATAACACTGGCACATACCAGGAGACTCATAAAATCCTTCTGGTATCTTTAATCAATCATGACTAGTATATGTACCATACATTCCCCAAGTTTAAAATAGAATGAAGTCACATAATAATCTTTCTCCCAGCAGCTAGACTGCCTTTCAGCACAATGACCCACACTCTATGGCTGTTTTAACAGATACGATCTATTCTTTAATGGAGCTCAGCCATGGGGATTAGCTACCTGTAATGCAGTTTGGGCTGTCAAGCACTCTACCAAACTGCTAACACATTACAAGTTATAGGCATCAATTCTTTCTAAGTGAAAAGGCATTTCACATTCAAAACACTTCAAACCTAATAATGGGAAATTACCATGATGGATCCCCTTCAGCTGCTGAAAGGTAAAGAGATGGAGAGAAAAAAGGCAGGCGCCCAATCAAAAAATTCATATCAATTCCTTTTGATCTACCTGGGGCAGATTAAAGCAGAGTAGAGGATTAGCTGTCAGAAAGATTGCGAGAGCTCAGCTGTGGGCCAGATGGGTTGCTATTTGATGGGGGGAGGCAAATCCTAATAGAAAAGGAATCAAGTCCAACAGTTGCATAGTTCGGTTTGCCTAGAGCCACAGCGGCCTGGGAAGCCCAGGAAGGTCGGGTAACCATGCATCACGTTTAATCCCCTTATGCTCAATGTCAACACCAGGACAATGAAAACACTCAGGGAGTCTGACCCGGACCAGGATCCTGGAAGAGAGCTCCACCTAGGCAGCGGGAGGCTGGAGTGCTGCCTTCACTGTCCTAATTCATACGGCCTCTCAAGTGCGGTCAGACCCTCAACCAACTATGGAGTAAACCGGGAACAGATGCCCGGCATCTTGGGCTTGGTGTCAACATCAAGAATGGAACTCCTGTTAATCCCATAGGACCCCATTATATCCATTCATTCACCCACTCATTCACTCTTTAATTTATCCAATTACTTAGCCAATTTTGGTTATATGTTCAGGAGTGTACTAGATAATACGGGTTTAAGAAGCTTTCAAGAAAACCAGAGGAATCCAAAACACACCCGAAAAGAGCTAAAACATCACTTTCTGGTACCACTGCCACAGATAGCAGGATATTCATCATCGTTCACCATTAAAAAAACAAAAACAAGAAAACTTCTACTTCAGATATGTGCCAGGATTGGCCAGTAGGTTTCAGCGAGTTGTCAGAAGGCTGTGTTGAGAAGAACCAATCTGTGCTTAGGGGGAAAGAGTACTGGACTGAGGAAAAATGCCTGTAGAGGCAGGAAGGAAGGGTGCGGAGAACTCCTGACAAGGCCTCCCATCTCTAACCCAACTGCATTCCCATTTCCAGTTGCCAGTTCTCATCCTTTGAAACCTTTTATTTTTTAACACTGCTACCAACTTAACATCCCAGCATTTAATGGCTGGATGGCCTTGAGCAGATGATTTCAGCTAGTGATTCAACAAATTTTTAACTTCAATTTTCAGAATATTTAAATCAGAGGCATAGCACAGTGCCTTAACAAAGTTATCCAGTGCCTTCCAAACAACTCCGGGACCAGGGATATAAGAACAGGTTCGACAGACAAAGTTCACATCCTCATGAAGAGGGACTGATGGTCATCCAAATAATCACATCAATATATAATTTCTAACTTAGGTAAGTGCTGCAAAAGAAACACACATGGAATAAAGAAGTCATATTAAAAAAGGGCCTCATTATTATCTGGGGGAAGGGGGAGGAAAGGAGTTTCTAGAAGGTTTTCCTGGAGCAACTGATGATTAAATGGATATGAAGCAACATAGGTATCAACTAGGGAAAGAAGGTTAGTGAACAGCATGTGCAAAAGCCCTGAGACAGGAATGAGAGTAACCTAGGCAATAAAGTCAAGCATGGCTAGAAGTCAAAGAAGAAGGGAAAGAGAAGTTGGATGAGGTGAGGAGCTGGATCATGCAGGACCTCTTAGGCCATGTCAAGGGTTTCGCTTTTTATCCTAGTAACAGTGGGAGAGCATTGAGAGATTGTAAGCAGGAGAGAACTATGACCATATATATATATTTTTAAAAGATCACTCTCACAGTATAATGGATATAATATTAGGGAATGGCAAAGGAGGAAGTAGCAGAAACTGCTTTAAGTTTGTTTGTTTTCCAGTAGTATGGGGGAGAAGTGACGAAGTTATATCATTGTTATGATTAGACCAATGATGTGGCTTAGAATAAAAATTAGTAAGAAAATTGGTGCCCAGGTTTAGTCACTAAAGGACCAAGTCTATGATTTTAAATATTGAAAAGAAAGACTATGTATTTACTACATGCTCTGGGCATCCCGTTATGCTATGCCGTGGACCATCCAAATAGTTGGTCTCACTTAATTTTTATATGAACTTTGTCAAGTAGTCATTACTATAATCTCCAGTCTATGAAAGAAAAACCAAAAAGGTCAAAAAACACCCTTTGGATAGCAGACACCTAGAACTAGCGAATTAAACCCAAACCGCCGCTGAACTACACCTTGCTCACCTGACCCTGGCTGGTTCCTCTCCACCGGACCCTCTGAAAAGGGTCTTCTGCCCTCTGTTAAGGCCTGTGTGCCCCCCGAGTCCACAGCCTGCTTGGCTGCCTGAACCCCCATCCTGACACCCCAGTCCATCTTCCAGAAGGGAAGCGACAATGGAGCTAAGGAGGCAAACAGGAGGGATGGGATTCATTTTTCTTAGAACCCATTTCCTGAAAATCCCTATGATTACACCGCTGATTCTACTTTATTTTCTTGACTCTATCAAAAGCCTGAAGGTGAGGACACTTTTCATTCCTGTCCAAAAGGAGCTGAGGAGCCTGTGCCAATTTCGTCTCGTTGGAGACTCTGCTAAGATTGTCCCTGCCATCATCCAGCACTGGCGCATTGATGACCCACGGCAGAATCTGGCCTTAATTACATTATCATGCTAAACTTGGTATTTTCCTTGAAGGCCAGGGGATGAAAGGAGGGGGGTGGGTCAAGGATAGAAAACTCCATGTATTATGTGGCTGGTAATTAAGAGATAGGGGTTAGGGGAGGGCATAAAAAAGGAAAACAAATAATACATATAAAGGGTTTTTTGTCTGCCAGGAACTAAGCTATGTATTTGTACGTATTTTATATTAAGAACAGTTTATTAAGGATACCAGTGAATTTATATTACAAATAACTGAAAAACACACAACAGGGAACATGCTTATTCCAATGGTTTGGAGCTTGCTCCCTGGAGCCCCCACCTGGAGGCTCTTCCCCCCATCACTCCTGACTCCGCCTCCTCTGTGTGTGGGCGGGGCTTGAAGTGTCCCTCACATCAGGTTCTCTCAGGAGAACAGGAAGATATAAAAGTAAAATGCCCAGGGCGGGACTGTAAAATCCGAAAGCATGGGCTTTAGGGAAACCGGTCTAGGCACTTAACATGTTACCTTCTACAATCCCCTAAACAAGTGGCTAGCCAGGAATCATCGTTTCTGTTTGTAAATAACTGATGCTATCTTTATTTAAAACGCTGATGCTTTGTTCCCTGTGGAATCTTGGCATTCATTTTGAGTTTTAATGTTTTATATTTTAAAACTATATCAAAATATTATAATATTAACATATTATTATATTATTAAAATATTAAAATATCATTTATTTTGAGATTTTGGTACCAAGCCAAAGCTCTGAAGTACATTGCATCGTGAAACAAATGATTTCTGTACCCAAGAGCCTAACAGCATAAAATGGGCAGAGTTTTTCAAAGATTGGTTTGAATTTAATAGGTAGTCTATTCCAAATGATGTGAGGTGATACATAAAAAATTATTTAAAAATTTTAAAGGTACGTATTTTGTACTTTGATAAGCTTCCCAATATATAGGGTGTCCCCAAAAATATGTATACACACACTCTGAATAATTATAAAGGCAATATTTATTAAAATACATTTTATTTTCCAATTTGAACTCTCAGCTGTTAGTATATATACATTTTGGGGTGACACCCTGTATATACATATATGCATGTATATAATTACAACAGTTTTAATTTCATAGATGTTATTAGTTGGGATGAAGTTAAAGAAGAAATGTTTTTAAAAGTTAGTAACTATAAAGGTAATATTAAGTAAATAAAATATGGATGGTACAGGTATTTGGCAAAATATCTCCAACAAATGCTCAGATAACTAAAGTTTGGGAAGCTCCATAAAACAAACACTGCCATTTCAAAGTCAAACAGTGGGAAAATGATAATAAATAGTATAACAGACACAGGAAACACAGACAGCCGTTATTGGGAGAAAGCAGAAATTAATTCCAACTGGCGGGAATTGGGAAGGCTATAAGGAGGAAACAATCATTGAACTAGGCCTTGGTGGCTGTAAAGGGTGTCAAGGAACAGATGCGAGACCATTCTGTAGCAATCAAACATCCAAACTGCATGCCGTATTTATTCTGGGGGCTAATTCCGTTTCATTTTAGCTGGCCCCATCTCTGAGCCGTTCATGTAGAGCTGGTTGTGTTTCTAATCCCCAGGATGCGTCACTTGTATTGCACGTTAGGGTCACTTAGTTGGTGACAATAATTTCCCACATCTCCTTTAACACTGACTGACTGTCTTCTACATTTGTTGACAATGCATATATAGCCAAAACCCAATTAAGGATGTTCCTGCCCCATACAAGTGTGACCAGCAGCACCTGGAAACAACAACAGGGCCCCCACCCCACACACCCCCTTTTTCTTGTAAATTTTGTATCACAAAATGAAAGTCAGTTGCAGATGCATTAAGCGGGAGGGAGCAGCAGTGAGCTCTATCTGGGCTGAAGGAGATAAGCTACATAAAGCACACACCTTGCAGCTGAACATTTCTTTAAATAGCTGAACAGCAAAAGAGCGTGCTTCTTCTATTAATACCCTCAGCGCTCCCTCCGATCTTGAGTGGAAACCTGCCCGAGACCTTGGCATGAGGAATGCAACTGTCCTGTGCGAAGGGCTGCACACCAGCCATGACTGGGCGCCTGTCCTGTCAAGGCCTCGGCATCGCAACTGTCCCTGGGCCAGAGCCCAGAATGCTCTGGGAGCCTGTCTTCCCCCGTATCCCTGACTCATCCGAACCTATCCAGGTCTGTATTTTAATCTCCTGGTTACTGTGTCTTACCTGGAGTCTCTGAGCCGGCAAGATCTTAGGGTTATTTAATTTCTAGGGGCCAACATACAAAGCAACATCCGGCTGGGGACATAGCTCTCTCAGTTAAAAAAATATATGTGCATATATTTTTAAAAATATATATCTATTGATTTCAGAGAGAGGAAGGGAGAGGGAGAGAGAGAGAGAGACATCAATGATGAGAGAGTCGTTGATGGGCCGCCTCCTGCACACCCCCGACTGGGGATCGAGCCCACAATCCGGGCATGTGCCCTGACCGGGAATCGAACCTCGATCTCCTGGATCCTAGGTCCATGCTCAACTGCTGAGCCACGCCCGGCTGGGCTTAAAATATATATTTTTAATGCCGGAAGATGTTACCTAGAGTTTTGATATAATTTAGTTTAACATACATGTTATTTTATTTATTACACAAGAAGTCTATTGTAGGCTTTGCACATGAAGCTTGTTGTAGGAAGCAAACTAGTACATATTCAAGTGAGCAAAAGGAGAAAAAAAATTAGTCGAAATGATACCAACCAAAGATAATAGTTTTGGTGTGAAGAGAGATAAAATACATCTAAAATGCCTTAGGTAAAACACCTGGGGGTTAGGTGGGTTTCAGAAATGATTTAGCTTTTAGAAAGTTAATTTGGAGCATATTGATTTTATGACATATCATCCACAACGGGTTTTGGAGTAGAATTAGTAAAAATTATGAATATTCATATTGTGTGATACTGAAGTCTATAAATAAACTCATGTCAGTTCAGGTTAGGTTTTGTAGCCAAGTGTGTTTTGACAACAAATATTTAAAAAATACATTTAATTTGCAGACTGTTTGGATTTCCAAATTGGACATTAATGCTTACATTATTACTATTCTCTAAACTGCTGTTTGACATGAGGAGTATATTATAAACAGCTTTCAATGTGCAAAAAATATGCATCTACACCATCATTGAATATCAAATTTTCTCTCTTAAAATTTTAACACATTCATATTTTTAAATGCAAATTATACAGAAATGCAAAACAAAGATGCTTAGTGCCATTTCATAACACCTCTAGAGACAACCAGTATTAACTGGCATGTACCTTTTCCAGCCCTCACTTTATATATATATATATATATATATATATATATATATATATATATAGTCCCTTATATAAAGTTATTTATTTAAAAAAACTGGAATACTATTTTGTATGCCATTCTGAAATCTGGTTTCTTCCTCTCATATATTTTGGAAATATTTTCTTATCATTAATATAGATCAGTCTCATTCTTATGAACGACCTCATAACAAAACAATATAAGTGGGTTTCCCCTCCTTCCTTTTTCCCCTCCCCCCTGTCTTCTTCTTTTGACAATTATTTGTTTTGGGCACTGTTCTAAGTGCTAGGAATAGAGAGAGAAATCAGACAAAAATCCCTGAATTTGGAAAACAGTTTTTAGTGGAGAGAAAAGCAGTGAACGAGATTTTAAAAATACCCTTTGAGTATGTTAGATAGTAAGGTGAAAACTAATCATGTAAAGAAGGGGTGGGGAACCTTTTTTCTGCCAAGGGCCATTTGGATATTTATAACATCAGTCACAGGCCATACAAAATTATCAACTCAAAAATTAGCTGTGAGAAAAGCTCCTAGATTTATTTGAATTTCAAGTCCCGCCTGCGGTTGCCTTGGCAGGGCCAGACCCAATGATTTCACTGGCCATATGTGACCCAAGGGCCAGACGGTCCCCACCCCTGATGTAAAGGGATAGGAAACACCAGGCAGAGACTGCAAATTGAGATCAAACAGTCAGGGATGCAGGATGGCTGTCACTTGGAAGGTCAGTCTGAGTCAAGGCTAGAGATAAAGAGGGTGAGAGTGAGCTACATAGGCATCTGGGGAAGAACAGTCCAGGCAGAGGAACATCAAGTGCAAAACTGTGCAAGACCTAAAATGTTTCAGTAACATAGAGGAAGCCAGCAGGTCTGGAGCCTAGGAAATGGGGAGGAGAAGAGAGGGATGTATCGGACATGGGAGTCAGAGTCAGATTATGTGGGCCTGGTAGGCCATCCAAGGGACTCTGGGTTTTACTACAAACGAGATTGGGTGTTTTCTAAAGGTTTGGAGCAGAGAAGAGAAAGAACTAGATTAGATTTTAAAAGGAAGTCCCAGTGTGTTGAGAAGAGCTAGAAGGCTGCAGGAGCAGAATTTGGAAAACCATTTTAAGGGACCATTGCAGTTATCTAGGTGAGAAATGGCTTGGATGTGTGTGAGAGCCTGGGAAGTGGTAAGAAATGATCGAGGTACATGCATTTCCAATGTCTCGGTGACAGGATTTGCCAATGCACTGGATATGGTAAGGGAATGAGAGGTGCCAAGGGTGCCAAGGTGTTTGGCCTGAGCCACTGGGATAGGAAAGAAGGTTGTAGAAATTGGTTTGGGAGGGAATATCAGGATTCACTTTTGACCATGTTAAGTTTGACAAATATGTGGCACATCCAAGGAGGGATCTCAAACAAGCAGTTGAATTGAGAGAAAAAAATCCAAGCTGGGGTATATGTAAAAAGTCACCAACATTTAAATGAATTTAAAAGGTATGAGACTAGATTAGAATCTTAAGAATGGAATTATGGTTAAAAAGAACAGAAAACTATTACACATATATTTTGTATATTTGTCTGGTTGTTTTCTGAGAGCAAAATAGCTTAGTAAGAGACACCTGTAAACATGGTGAACGATGCTCCATTGATAGACTATATTTTTGTTCTGTGAACACCATGAGTAGTTTATATGGTTGCCTGGAGAGTCAGTGAACTTTTGTAGAAGAAGATGCCGTTTAAACGGCATCCTAAAGGTTGCAAAGCAATTTTGCACTTGAGAAATGATATAAGGGGAATGCACATCACTCGTGGTTCAGAAGGAACACTGTATGAACAGGTATGGGATGAAGGTGGAATGTACAATGACCTAAGAAAAACTAAACACCCACACTAAAGCAGCACATGGAATCTGGGGAGCAGCACAGCACAGCACAGGAAATGGAGTTCATTTGGGACCAGACTCTCAAGGGTTTTACATTCCAAGGTAAGGACTTCTTATGATGTTCTATAAACACAATGCAATGAGATATTTAAGCTCGAGTAGGTTATTTGATTAAATTTCTACTTATGAAAAAAAAATATTAGAAATATGAAGGGTTAACTACACTGGGTACAGGGAAGGTCCAGCTTCCAGGCAGTTATAATCGCCCCCTTCATAAATAATAAGAGCTTAGACAAAAGCAGTGTCAGGGAGGGAGCTGAAGAGAGAGATGTTTGTGACATTTCCACATCTGGGCCTAAACTTTCACTGATGCCCATGGTCTCACATCCTGACATGGAAATTCCTGCACCATTGCTGTGATTCATTCACACCCAAAGCTGGGATCTTAACTTTCAGAGAAATTACTCTGATTAGTGAACCATCTGAATCAGAGATGCAGGGCTTTGTTCTGTTTTGGAGGGCAGGCCTTTATGTATTTTCAAGCATATATAATAATTTTGAGAGGTGTCTAATGCAATGGAGATGATTCCAGACTGTGAGCCCCATGAGGACCTTGCATAGCATCTCCCACTGACCATCTAGTCATCAGGAGTAAGTAAGCCTCGAAAACATACAATGAGGTAAAGACAGTCTATTTAATAAATGGTGTTGGGAAATTTGGACAGATACATGCAAACACCAGACCACCTTCTTATATCATATACAAGAATAAACTCAAAATTGATAAAAGACTTAAATGTAAAACCTGAAACCATAAAACTCCTAGAAGAAAACTTAGGCAGTAAAATCTTGGACATTTCTCTTAGTAATATTTAGTAATATTTTTTTGGCTATATCTCCTACGGTAAGGGAAAGAAAAGAAAAAATAGAAAAATGGGACTACATTAAACGAAAAAAGTGATCATCCTGTTTATGAATTAGGATATGTCTCTTACTGGTCCACAATCTTGGCAAAATTCATAAAACAGGTAACCCACGACATTTCCACGTTTGCTTATATACTACTCAGTCCTCCTCAGGCACTCAAATGACCTCCAATTCAACTGCTGTTCACTCAGTATTGTTTTGAATAGAGGTCTTATGCAATATTGGTGGGAAAGACACATTTAAACACTATTCTTGCCTGCAGGTAGAGGGAAATCTATTGCAGAAATACATTTTTTGACTCCTTAAACAATACTAAATGTTTAATGACCTAATAGAGTCAAAAGAATCATTCCAAAATATATAGAAATAAAAGGGGACAATTAAAATTAGGCCAGAATCAGGAAGAGAAGCTTTGGTGGCAAATGCAGTTGGCAGGCTGGTAACTGAAAGGGGCAGTGTGGGCAGTGGTTAAGCCTTTGGAGTTTTAGAACTGCCCATGACTGTGTATAAATTCTTGCTCAAGGTTACTAGATTTGGGTAAGTCCCTTTTCCTCTCTGCACCTTTAAGATGTAGATATTGGTAGTGTCACCAACCCACCCAAGGGTGACTTAATATTTAAATAAAACACTCATTTAAGTGCTTATTACAGTACCCAGTACATATTAAGAACCAACTAAATGGAACCTATTGATATTGTTTTAAACTGAAACATCTTACCATCTTTATCTTATATTTCTCCTTTATTTGTTGCAAGACCTTTGCCCCTCCAGCATTGTGCTAGGATCAGAGAAGAAAATATCAGAGGAAAGTCATTTCTCTTACATCGCCGAAGCCATGCAGAAGAGAGGCGTGAAGAAAATAACCCAAGGAAACCTCTCCACGGGAGATTTCCAACGCAGTTTGGGGGTTTGTGGATGTTCAGAACACATCTCAAAGTTTAAGTTGTGAGGATCTGGCTTTCTTGATTCAAAAAGAAACTCCAAACTGTTTAGCACTCAGAAACCAGCTCCAGCTGTTTCCTTCTGGAACAAGTTATTCACCTCTCCTTCTCTTATCTTGACGGCCTTTGTCCCACTTTGATGGTGTGTCTTTCAGTCTAGGTCACGTCTCCTCTGTATTCTACACAATGCCAGAAACACTGCTGGGATTCATTAAAAGTTGCAACAGTTGGGACCCTGGTCATTTGAAATCTCTTAATACTTGGACATACTTATTCAACTTTGCTATTCCTTTATTTATAGAAAGAAGCAAGGCTAGAAAAGTGCATATTCATTCATTCATTTATTCATTCACCCATTCACTCATTCACTAAAACTAAATAATTAAACAAAATGAGCCTGGAATGGAACAAAGCTCCCTAGCATTGGCATAGCACAGTGGAGTTTGCAAAATGCCTCGCATGCTAATTTCACATGTTTGTCCCACTATGTTACTGGAAGGTAGACAATAAGGGCAGGCCCTTTATTATTCTATCATCTCCTGCCATGCCTGGCACATGGTAGAAGCTCAAGATACATTTGTCAACGGACAATGGAAATACCACCTAAACTCCCTGAGCCTGGGTTTTCATGTCTATGGAAAGAAAACAGAGTAACAAAGTCTACCCCTCGTGATCATCTGAAGTTCCAAGAGGAATTTACAGGACATTCCAAGAAACCTGCGTCGCTTTCCCTTGGCCACAAATCAGAACACTCCAAAGAAAATAAGGGGCTTTGCAATAAGATTGATCAAATTGCTTACTAGTGCATAGGCCACGAAATCAACCCGTGATGGGTGTGAGCGAGAAAATGCCAAGCCGCTTTAAAAATACAGAACTGTTCCAAATCAGTTCAGTAATCTAATGGAAGGTAAAAACCTAACTACAGAAAGGACGTGCAAAAAATAGATGGGGAGCGTTTTTCTGTAAAAGTACAGAGCAATCATAAGACTTGCTCTAGCCCAGAAAAGAACATCCTCTAGGCTAAAAATATCCTCTGTGTTTCTAGTTGCTGGAATATGCCTATTGTGGAGATGGATACATCAGGGCCCATTAAGTTGAAGCAATGAAATATTTGTGTCATAGAAACGCTCTGTTTCAATCCTGTGCGGATCAGGCACGCTCGGTGCTCATTTATCTTTCCACTTACCTGCTCTGTAGGCAGAGGGTGGACTGCCCAGGCTGACCTGAAACTCAATCTACCTTAGATTTCTTATTTCTAGGTGTAAGTTAGTGCTTCGCTATTCTAGTTTTAGTCATCAGCCTCTTGTGAGCTTTGTTAGAGTGAACCAGCGTTCCCGAGTTGATAAACTCAGAACCGCTTTTAACAATGAGTGTGTGGGGCAGGCAAGCCGAGGGAGGGTCCCTGAACGGACCTGGGCCTGCAAAGGCAGGGGCACCCCGTCGAACATACGCCACCAGGAACCGGCGTTTGCCCAGCGAGCTCCTCTGAGGCCTTTTAAACTCTGCAACACCTGATGGGTGGTTGTCCCGTGTTCCATGTCTACAGTGTTCTTTTTCTTGCCATCATCTCAGGGAGGAATCTCAGTCAATGGGAAATAAAGCTATTTACCCAAGATTATGTGGTCAGAAGTTCTGCTCTGGAAAGGGAAGTCTAGGAGCATGACTGGCTTTCAGGATTTCAGAAATGAGAAGGAAAAGGGAGCTTGGAAAGATGCTAGTTCTCCCTTTATTAAATTGTAAGATGTGAAAAAAGAGATCTGCTTGATTGTTTAGATGAAGAGGGAACGGGTGATTGAATTTCTGTCCAGCTAATTCTGGATTTTCTCTACTGTTATCCACTCCATAATCAAATTAAAGGGAAAAAGACAGATTAAATACCGATGGAATGATTATAAATCTCATTTGTTCCCATACTCTTAAACTCCTCTCTACTTTCTCCTCAGGGATGTATTTCTATGGAGGGAAGTGGAAGATGATGCTTCTTTGCATCAATAATCATGACAGGTGACATGATTATTTACATAGAAAGTCCTAAGTAATTGAAAAATCCCTATGAAAGTTAATAAATGAAGTAAGCCAGGTTTCAGGATAAAAGAGTATTGCTGCTAGTAATTTTATATGTTAGCAGCAAAAAAAAATAGAAAGAAAATTAAAATAAAATGATGATATTTATAATAGCATCATTTAAAGAAATATAAGGAATCTTTTAATGAGTTATATAAGACCTATGCATTGAAACCTACACAACGTTGCCGAAGGGGATGAAAGGACACCTGAATAAGAGGGAAGCTACAAAGGCTCAGACATTGGAAAACTCAGTATTTCTAAGATGTCGAGTCTCCCCAAATACTTCCAGCAGATTCTTTTGTAGAAACTGACATGCTAATCTTAAAATCTTATGCATGTGCAAATGACCGGGAATATATAAAGCAATCTTGAAAAGGAGTGAAGTGGGAATACGTACACTACCTGATTTCATGACATCCTATAAGGCTGCAGTAATCATGACAGTGCAGCAGAATTAAGATCAGTAAATGGGTCAGTAGGAAAAATAAAGAACCCAAACCTTTTCAACAAAAGCAGCAAAAGCAGCAGTGGAATACAACGTACACTACATATATATCAAGAAACGGTGCTAATGGAATAAGTTACTCATTAAAAAAAACCCAACACAGCAAACTCTTCCTTTACACCATACACGGAACTTAACTCATGAACCCCAGACCTAAATATGGGAGTAAAAATACAATAAAGCTTTCACAGGGAAACATAAGAGAGTAGTTTCACAATTTGCCGGTGAGTGAAGGTTTTTGTTTTTTTAGACAGGCCACGGAAAAAATAATAAAATAAAGAAAATGATAAATTAGACTTCATCAAAATGTAAAACTTCTGTATACCACAAGACTCCATTATAAAAATGGGCAATCCAGTAAAAATGGACACAAGTTATAACAGGTTATTTTACAAATACAGCTGGCCAACAGGCACAGGAAAAAATTCTCAGCATCATTAGTAATTGGGGACTGAACATGAAAAACACAATGAGATATTACACATCCACTAAAATAGCTAAAATTAGAAAGAATGACAACACCAAAGGTTGGCGATGTTGAGGAGCAACATGACATTTTCAAACTTTTTTTTTTTTTTTGTAGAAATAAGTGTTATAGTTACTTTGAAGAAGAAAAAAAGTCTAGCATTATCTTAGAAAAATAAACGTATTCCTTTATCTACCCTCTGACTTAGAAATTCCAATTCCAGGTATTTATCCATGAGATAAATGAAAACATGTGTTCTCAAAAATACTTCTACAAACATTTTCCTAAGCGTTTAATTCCTAGTACCCTCAAACTGGAAACTATTCAAACTTTTATCAGTAGGAAAATGCACAAATTATAGTATATTCACTCAAGACTAAAATGGGGTGAATTACGATGCAACAACATGGATGAATCTCAAAAACATCTTTCTGAGTGAAAAAAACTTTACACAAAAGAGCATATACTGTGTGGCTTCGTTTATATGAAATTCTAAAAAGGGCAACCGAGTGTAGAGTGAAAATAATGAAGACATTGGTTGGGAACCAATGTCTGCAGGGTGGGAACAGGGATTACGTTTTAAGGGGCAGGAGGGAACTTTCTGGGGTGACGACACAGCACTGTAATCTTGATGAGGTTTTAAATTACAGAGGTATATAAATTTATGCATTTCTCTGTATGTAAATTTTACATAAAAACTTAATAAATATCAAACTCTAGAAAATAATACGCATGCTGAGGAATTTAGAAGGAAGTATATGGCTCTCTGCAATTTGCTGCAATAAATGAACCAAAAATAAAACAGGCTTATGGATGAGTAAAGGGAATGGATAGATGTTAGATAAAGAAGGTAGGATAAATATGTTGAAATAAAAAAGTGAGCACTGGCCTAGAAGCCCTACTGCAGGGTAAAGTCCAAAACTCTTGGCGCGATGTGTAACCCTCGGTGAGCTCATAGGGAGTCAGTCCAGGTAATGCCATTGTGAAAAGAAACAGCCATTCATTGGAAGTAGCACAAGCAACGGGTGTGTGCACAGGTCAGTGGGGATGGGGTGGGGAGGGAGGTGGGGGCGTTTGGAGCATAGTCATGGTTATCCAAGGACCGGATATAATGGAACTGAAGATCCCGTCTCTTCCCTTTCTCAGCGGCATTCTTGCTCTTCTCAGATTTACTTACTTATTTATTTTGCCCCCTTTCCCCCGCTTCTTCTGTTGACCCCCTTCTTCTCAGACTCCCTCGGCTACTAAGAATTAAACCCGCTCTGACCCTGGAGCTCTGCGGCCTTGCAGCTGGAGAGCCAGCCACCACGGCGAACCCTTCCGATGCCCACTCGCCCTGAGTGACTCTCCACTCACAGCGCCTTCCTTTCTGCAGGGGCGCCCTCCTCTCCCTGGGCACAGCGCCCTCCACCCCCGCCGCTCCACGGCCTCACCCGGAGGGCCAAGTTCTCTAATCGGTTTATTTGGTTCACTAGATTCCTTATTTGTTTATTTGGATTTTTAGATTCAATTATTGATAGATATGTATTTACTGCCATTTCGTTGTTCACATTTTTAATCTTTTTTTTTCTTCTTCTTGTTAAAGAAGACCCTTCAACATTTCCTGTAATGCTGGTTTGCGGGTGATGAACCCCTTTAGCTTTTTCTTGCCTGAGAAGCTCTTTATCTGACCTTCAGTCCTAAATGATAGCTGTGCTGGGTAGAGCAATCTTGGTTGTAGGTCCTTGTTTTCATCACTTTGAACATGTCTTGCCACTCCCTTCTGGCCTGCAAGGTTTCTGTTGAGAAATCAGCTGGAAGTTGTATGGGTGCTCCCTGGGAGGTAACTAAGTGATTTTACTTTTTAAAGGTTTTTACTGCCTCATACCTCTGTTCAGCCTTCTCCCAGAAGGCTTAACTCTCCTTGGGTCACATATTTTAAAATATCTGGGAAGAAATAGAATTGGTTCACTTATCTCAGTCTCCCTACTGCCTCTGAATCAATTTAAGAAAGACACAAAGATAATAATTTAAATACAAAAGTGACATTGAGTTATTACTTAAACCTAGGCTGATGAATTCATTGTAAACAAAGGAGAAAGTACAAAATGAGCGAATCACTCAGAAAATGACTACGTATTGGTTGGTGTGTATATGAAACGTGCTGAAGGAAGCTAGTAGACTGATAAATGACATCCTACCAAGACGTCTACTAAATATCACCTCCGCACAACGGAGAAAGGCCTTGAAGGTTAATCAAGACCCTTCCAGGTTTGGGAACTTTGACTAACCTGAATCAAAGATCCTGGAGGTAATACAGGTGGTTGTCTCTGCAAAGTAAAATATGTCTTACAAGCCACATATTTTTCAAAGCATTTGTGTTATGAGATTCATAAAAAAGAACTTTATCAGCCATCCGTTGGGCATTTAGACATCTGCATAAGGAATTTCCAAGGCAAGAGACCGAAGGCTTGACTCCCTCAGGAGTAGGACAGGAGAACAACCTGCCTTTAGAATTTTGATTGACAGGATACTGATAAGTCCTCTGGACTGTCAGAGTAGCATATGTGTATCTCAATGATAGCACTAAAAATACTTTTCTCCCTACTCATCTCTTAAACATTACATTCTAGCCAAACTGAATTCTCTAAGCATATCATTTGCCCCACCCATGCATTTAACCAAGCTTCTTTGCTCAGCAATAAAATAGCCCTTCACCATCTCCTCACTTCCTGATAAAATACTTCTCGCCTCTCTCTGTCTCTCTCTCCACTAGTATTCTACCTGGCTATTTCAAACATAGTATCTACTTCTCCCCTCACCTTTCTTGTGGGAAGTGCATAGATAGGGTCAGCTTCACCTGTACTCCCTACAGTTCTCAGCACAATGACTGCCACACAGAAGACAGTCAATTAGTAAATTAGCCAAGTAGTGATGCCTTTTTATGGTCTCATATTTACTTGCTATTTTGAAGATTCTCTTCAGTGGAATTACCCAAACTAGGTTTGGCAGTGTGGGCTTCACTCTTTTTTTGTCTTTATTGCCAATAATTACTGAGTGGTTTTTGTTTGTTTGTTTTTTAAATCCTGTTTCTTACGTGTCTGCATTTACATTGAGGATATAAATTCCAATAACCTAAGGAGTAATGGACAAATAGCTCCCAGTAGGTTGAGTTACACAGTTTTGTTGAAAATATCATCTCTCACTTACCGTAGCTAAATGTAATCGTTCAGGTTGCTTACCTGCTGCCTAAAGACATTTTTGTATCTCTCGAGAATGAGTTCATGATTATGGTAGGGTGGGAATTTGGAAAGGGGAAATGTAAAGACTGAATAGAGCTCAGTAATTTTGGATATCTTCAATCGAATAATGTCCATGAACGTGCTTTAAGCTGTTTAAAATACTATTATTATACTTCTGTCCTTAATTTCAGTATTGGTGTAGACTTAAAGCATTCAAAAAGTACCTCTTTCTTTTTTAAAGGCCTCCAGGAACTATTTAATTCTAACTCCAATAATAGCAAAATTTCGTTATTGAATATCCTTTGCCATCAAGCCCTTCCTCCTTTTTACTTTACCCTATTTTTGTTGCAACCAAGACATTTATATGCCCCTTTTGAAATCTGAATCTTAGTTCTGTAAGGCTTGAAGCCCGTTTTATGTGTTTGTAAAATATCTCCCATTGCTTCAGACAATCTTCCTCATTTTTTTTGTTGTTGCTATATTGCACTTAGGTTTGAAATTTAATATGTGTATCAGTGCCTCCAAATGCCTGTCCTAATCCTCCAGAGCCATAGGAATGCTCTGTTCCACCATGGCACACTTTCTTATGGCATTTATCTACATCATACTCTCTAATATCATTCTTATTTCCTTGAAATATCAGTCCCTTGAAAAAAGGCCCCATGTCTTATCCATTTTTGTATCCCAAGGTCCTGGAAGACAAACAAGTAATTGATTTTTGAAGGCATGATGGATACTAGAAGCATAGTCCAGCCTTTAGTCCAGGAAAATGAGCCAGCAGATATTAGTGCCCCCAAAACTTCAGAAAAGGTTCTAGCTCCTAGAATTTGGTTAAAAAAATAAATTTATGCTGATACCCATTCATGATTAAAATTAAAAAAAAAAAAATCTTAGGAAGTTAGAAATAAAGGAGACTACCTCCATCTGATAAAAAGCATCCACAAACATTCTACAGCTAATATTATATATGATGATGAAAGACTGAATGCTTTCCTTCTAAGAC
Organism: Miniopterus schreibersii; assembly: GCF_964146895.1. Taxonomy (NCBI): domain Eukaryota; kingdom Metazoa; phylum Chordata; class Mammalia; order Chiroptera; family Miniopteridae; genus Miniopterus; species Miniopterus schreibersii. Next base: position 13,424,500 of record NC_138111.1, on the reverse strand, counting down.
TGGGATCAAGGATCCACTCACCACTCCTATTCAACATTGTACTGGAAATTCTAGCTACTGTAATCAGGCAAAAAAATGAAATTAAAGGCCTACATATTTAAATGGAAGAAATAAAACTGCCTTATTTGAAGATGGTCATCTAAGTTGAAAAGCCCAAGGAATCTATAAAGAACTTCTAGAACTAATAAGTGAGTTCAGCACAACCACAGAGCAACAGATAAATATAAATCACATTGTTATATGCTAGCAATGAACATACAAAAGCCAAGACTTAAAACACAATGCCATTTGCAATCTTTCCAAAGTAAATGAAATACTTAGGTTTAAAAATGCTCCACTGGGAAAAATCATTGGGGATGATTTGGATTGGCTCATTTTAGGTCAAGGGTCCATCTCTAAATCAAATCCTATGATAAGAGAATTGAGGTATAGGATTGGTTCAGTCTTGGTCACATGCCTCCTGTAAGACTAATATAGAGAGGTTTTAGGATTGACAGCTTTAACTATATTATTGAGATACGAGGTAGTTTCTTAAAATAGGATGGATACCTAATGAACAAAATTATAGATATTGACTAAATCACCATAGCTGAATTCCCAGCATTACCATTTAACCTGACTCATTTCTCCAGGTATTGCACCATCAGATACTGGCCCAATAAATTAGTGGGTAGAAACTAAGCAGATGGGGCTGACAGAGATTTGTGCTGGCACTATGAGGCCATGAAATATGCCATTAAGCAAATGAGGTTGGAAAGAAATTGGTGTGGTTGCTGAATGTGACTAAAAGATTTAGAAAATAATTGGTTTATATTTTATTTAGCATTTCTATTAATTGACTTATTTCTTATAGGCAGAGGGAAAGAACTCTTCATAAGCTAAGCAAAATAGAAATACTGGGAAGTATAACAAGGAACTTACCATCCTCATGGCTACCTGGAAGTTCAGGTTTAGAATTCAGGAACAAAGTCTGCTGCAGATGGCTAGCCAGCAGGAACACAGCAGGTGTCTAGCAGCAGAAATGGTCTCATGAGAATTGTCCATCTATAATTTCTGGTTTCTGACTCTTCCTACCATCCTGAAGTCATGTGCTCAAATATAGAATCCTAAGAGGGAATACCTAGTTGGTTGAGTTTCAATGGTATGTCTACTCCTGGGTATACTGGGATATGGGAAAGGTATCTAGCCTCTTGAGCTTTTGCAGAGGAACAGAACCATCCTGAATTATCCTCTGTATCAATTGTCTATTGCTATGTAGAAAGTTACTACAACTCAGTGGCTTAAGACAATACCCAGTTCTGTAGGTCAGAAGTCTGAGCAAGCTCATTGGGTTTCTACTTAGTGTCTCTCAAGGCTAAAATCAAGCTGTTGCCAGGCTGGGCTCTTATCTGGAGTCTCTGGAGGAAGAAGCTGCTCCTGAGGTTATTTAGGTTGCTGTCAGACTTCTGTTCCTTGAAGATGGATCACTGAGGTCACCATTTTCTTTCTTGCTTTCAGTTAGTGGTCACTTTCAGCTCTGAGAAACCCTTCACCAGTGCTCACACGTGTTCTCCATTTTCAGGCGAGTGATGATGCATTCAGTCCTCTCACACTTTCAATCTCTTTGATTCTTTGACCAACTGAAGAAGGTAGTGTAACAGTGGGGAATTATAACCCACTCCACCATTCTTTTCACTTTTTTTTTTGGTAAATGCTGACTCTAATATGTAGCTTGTAGATAAACAGCATGCTTGAATAAGAATCCTACAAACTATCTTCAGAAGATACAAACTCTGACCTTCAGTCATCTCAGCTCTAGGAGAATTGCTGGCCTTCAACTGTAAAACCAGGATGTCATAAAACCAGGATGACACACAGCAGACCATCACTTGAACAGTTTCCAGGTCTTCATCGGAATGGACTGTGCTGTTCTGCACATAAAAAACTTTTTAATCCCTTCCTTCCCCTTGATTTCTTTTCTCTGCTTTCCCTCTCTTTCCTTATAAAAATCTCTGCCTGCACTGAGATGGGGGATGGGCTTTGCAACAAGTGTCCCATCTTCTCAGGTAACTGGCACTTGAATAAACCTCTTTCTTTTTTCACCAGGAGCTGTCTCACAAGTTTGGCTTTCATGGTGACAGGCAGCCAAACTTTGGTTTCAGTAACAGTAGCAGAAGGCAGCTTTTAATGGAATCCTGTTACTAGATTAGTCCTACCTAGATAATCTCCCATTTTAAAGGCAATAGGTTTATATCTTAATGTATCAGCAGAAATTCTAATGCCATATCAAGTAACATAACAGTGGTAATAGCACCAGGGAGCCATCTAGAATTCTTCCTACCGAACCCTTTTACCCCAAATAGGTACAATGGTGAAGAGAAAATGTTGATGGAAAATATTGGGGCTCTATTAGGAAGAAAGATTTCCTGAATAGCCCAAACAAACAAGCAGTTAAAGATATTAATATCCACTACAGTATCTAAATCTCATTTTTAAAAGGGCAATATATTTTTGATTGATGTGTAGATACGTAAACATGCAGATATGTATTTTATAACAATAATAAAAAATACACTAGTAAGTACTGCTCTTGGGTTGATATGCATAGTGGTTTAACCCATGCAAAGCCCTGGAGACTGGTGGTAATGTCATAGACCTCTGAACACAGAGTTAGGTAACCTGGATTTAGTTCTCTGCTCCAATAATAATGCCCTCTATAACCTTGAATATATCACTGGCTTTCTCTAGGACTGTTTCTTGAACTTTAAAATGAGAATCGGGCTAAATTATCTCTAAAAATATTTTCAAATCCAACACCACATAATGCTGTAAAGCTCTTATGTTGTAAAATTTAAATGTGGAATGCTCTGTGTTTCACCTATTAAATTAAGTTATATACATATAGATAGATAGATAGATAGATAGATAGATAGATAGATAGATAGATAGATAGATAGATAGCTACTGCTAAAAAGGTTACGGTAAAATTGATACCAGCACAATTCTGGTACTGGTGTAAATTTTTATATATCTTTGGGAAACAATTTTGCACAATGAATCCAAAACTATAAAACCATCGCTATGCAGCAATACCAGATAAAAAATTAGAAAAGGAAGAGACTGGCATCAGAGTTCACTATTGTGATAGCTCAGCCATGATGGGATATGGGCCTTAACAAAGATTTTGGTGTGAAGAGTGGATGTGACTAAGTCAGGCCAATGATCCATAAGTGGAAGTATGATGTAATAACTCTGTGAAGTCTTCTTAAAGGAAGAGGTGCATCCTTCTTGGTCCCTTCATTCCTCTTACTATCTGGAACACAGGAGTGATGAGTGGGTCTCCAGAGGCTATTTTGCTCCAAGAGGACCAAAACCACACACAAGAGATTTTTGAAGCAGAGAGCTGGATTTTCAAAACATTTAGAGGGCTACCATACTAACCAAAGACTGCCTGCTTCTGGATCTCTTTTGCATCAGAGAAAAATAACTATTTACTTTATTTTAAAATAATAAAAATAAATAAAACCATTACCATGGCTTCTTTGCAATACAGCTTTGGGTACAATATACAAAGAAAAGAGTCAATTATTAAACTCTGCATTTGTTTAAAGATGTTCATTTTGTCATTGTTTACAAAGGATTTTTAAATATGATATACATGTCTCCTAAATTCAGTACTGTTGACTTATAAAATATTAATGAAATGTGATTCAAACTTGAAGAATTATGTTATAAAATCTGTCTTGCAATCTGGAATAGGTTTAAGGCATAATATCATAAGTATAAAAATTGCAAAGTGTTAAAAATATGTAAGCTTGTATATAAATTTTGGAGGCGGGTACATAGAATTCAAGTTTGTTTTCTCAAACTTCCTAAGAATCTATACAGATGGGAAAAATGCTAATGCCCCTCAATAAGTGTACCTTACATTAAAAAAATTTTTTTTTCTACTTTCCATTTTCAAAGATTTTTTTTACCGTTAGATGGATCTCATTGTCGGAAATCAATTAGTGCATTTAAGATCTTCCTAGTGTGGTGAAAACTATGACATATGGAGGAGAGGAGATACAGGTTTATTGGTGTTATATTAAGTCTTCCATCAAAGTTCTTCAGAGACAATTTGGGATGGTATCTTGCTACTGGATGATTTTACTTTTCCAGTTTTCTGGGTTTTGCTAAAGTGCCTTCTGTTCCAGTTTGCCCATATGCCTTTCACTTATAGTTTGTGTGTCTCTTTACTGTGGTAAGCATCTAGACTCTGGATTCTGAATTTATCCACAACTTTCTTTTAGTTTCTATCTTGGGCTTGCTGACTCTGGCATCAAACATCCAGGGGTACCCATACTCACCTACTTCCAGTTGTAGGTCTCTCGCCACTGATCCTCTTTCCAACCCAAGCTGTGTTCAACATGCATAAGGAGGATTGTGCTGGGATTTGGGAATTATGGGGCCATTACCAGCATGTGAGCCAAGGTTAAGATTGTGAGCTTAGAGTGAAAAGTGAGTAGCAGGAATTACCTGATTAGCTACCAGAATGGAAGCTGCTAAAAGAGGGAGCAATGTAGGGATAGACCAAGAGTCCAAGAGGAAAGCAGATAGTTCAGGCCTAAGACTCTGTTCAGTGTCCTCCAGAGGATTCAGTTTCCTGATAAATAGTTCCTAACACATCACAAAGCTGGAAAGGAATTCCTAAAAGGGCCTAAGACAGGTGAGTGAGCCCATTGCCGTGAAGCCTGATACCCTAGGAAATGGATTTTCTGCACACAACAGATAGTAAAAATATACCCCAGGGGTTAGCATATCATACCTCCCATAATCTCCATGGCTAAACACAATCACGAGTGTAACATTTGTGTCACAAATCAAATTCATTCTCCAGAAAACAAAGCCTAACAGATTGAAAATTTATAGCATCTGCTGTATTGTGATTATGGCTTTTAAAATGATTCACATCACATGTGTAAAATGCACAAATACATTTCACCATTGCAAAATACATGGCATTCTGGTTGAATATAATGAAAGATTTTATCTAACACAGGATGCTGCCTTTTTTATTGCTCCCTGCCAAGAGAATGCTTGGAATGCTTTTATTGGTTTGATATAATAATAAAATGAGATTACCCCCAATACGAAAGCCAGAAGGACACCCATATTGAAGAAGGTGGATTAATTGATTTCTCCGAGGATATAAACTACCCTTTTGTGAATTTAACTTTGAGAAAGAGGGTTGTTTGAGTAATCACATTTTGAGGTATCTGTTCTCCAAATACATTTTTATTATTACAAATAAAAATTACTCTTCTTTCCTCAAGAAATCGAAAGGATTCTATGCCTTTCCATTGGGTCTATATGATTTCCAAGGCCACTGACATCAGCAGATGAGGCTGTGGCAGCCAGGAGAAGAAGACTATGGAAGAGTAGCCTGGGTTTACAATACAGACCTGGGTTTCACCAAAGCCGGTTCCCATTTGTTTTGTCATTAAGTAAAGTCACGGAACGTCACAGTGATATAGACTACACTGTGCTTTATATCTGGCTTAGGAAATTAAAACTGTGAAAGACGATGTTTCCATTGAAAAATAAATAGTTTTTATAAAATTTATCTACCTATGTATCCAGGAGTAGGGAGATGTATCTAAGTGGTGTTGTGTAGCACATAGTAAGTCTTCAATAAATAATTGCGAAATGAATGGATGACTAAGCAAACGGTGTGCACAATAGAGGAAATTGAATGAAGATTTATACTGCTGCTGGTACACGACAAATTTCCTGCTCCTGAAGTAGACTAAGGCAGGGTAACATACTGATTAAAAGCCCAGCTTCGGAAGGCAACCTGCAGGAGCTGAAATCCCAGCTCTGCATCTTATTAACCGTGTGACTTTAGGCAAGGTATTCAACATCTCTGTGTCTTTCTTCTCTTATTTATAAAATAGAAAATAATATCTACCATGATAAGTGTATTTACTCTATATCTGTTGCACTGATTACAGGAGTTTATTTTTGTCGCTTTAAACAGTGTTGGGCACGTAGCAAACTCCACCTGAATGTTAGCTATTACTATGTAGAAATTCTAGAATTATCGTTTGTGGCTTGGTCTATTTCCTAACTCTCTTCCCTCCCACTCTACCTCATTAACTTTATGTTAAGATTTTTAATAGGTGACCTCTCAAACCATGCTTTGCCAACTTGAATGTGAAGATTTTTGTCTTCTAAAAGGGGGCTGTCTTGAACAGAGTAGGAATAGGGTCATTGAAGTTCAAGGTTTTACAAACTTCTAAAAGTATTAAAATTTTTTCATAAGATTTTATATGGAATCTAATATATTAAACATATAAAAGTTGAACCATCCAACTACAAGTGGATATAAAGGACCAAAAGTTTTATTTCAATGAGTTTCACCTTTATTCCTTGGGGTAACTTTTTGGGATTTTCCATGAATCTTCCATGGGCCTTTCTAGCTGGGAAATAAGCAAGACAACTTCAATTTTTTCAAAGAGAAAGTTGGTGCTTTAAATGAAAAAGTAGTCTTTCACTAGAGCAAGAACTAAAAAAAATGAAGAGACAATAAAAAATAATGGTTTACAACTTAACATTATAGTACCTAAATGTGCTTTAAATATCAACTTCATATCTAGTGTATTAAAAACAATGGTTCATATCAGGAGTTTTAATAATTATTAATAATTAAGCACATCAGGTTTATAGATGTACTATTTAATTTTTAAGTTAAAAATAGGCTAATGACAACAATGAATTATCTTTTATATTTATGCAGAAAATCACACTTCTAAATATCATTCATTTTTTTAAGTAATCTTGTTGAATTAGCACCCTGACTCATACCAATTTCCTCGCCTTCTGTCCCCAATATGATAGGTCTTCATGGGTTCTGTAACCTGCTAATTTTTGTCACCCAAACTGTTTAGCTATCTTCCAGATTACATGGATCTTCCTTTCCTTTGTACTCAATCAGCACATGGTATCTTCTCCGGTCAATCTAGAGTCACAGCTTCCCGCCTGTGAAGGCCGCATTTACCAAACCGGTGTGACGGCCAAAGGGACCCGCAGAGGGCGCCTGTCAGCCCTGCCCCAAGGGACAGTCTAATTAAACACTTTCTCATTTCACTTTAAAGGTCCAGAGTGAAAACCGCTCCAAACTATAAAAGTTAAACTGTTACACCTCAGCTGTTCCCTCCTTAATTACTATTCACAGGGGACTAGAAAATATACAAGTAGAACTAAGTGGGTCAGGCAAGGAGAACAGGACTCTCAGTCAGTGTGGTCCTTTGAGAATAGGCTTTAGGTCAGTGACCGTCCATCTGCAGCTCCCATGAACAGGAAATGACCGGGTGTAGTCATTCATTCAGCAGATGCTTACTGAGGACACGTTACCTGCCAGTCTCTGTGCTCAACACTAGAGATACAAGGAAGACGAAAGGAGACATCCGTCTTCATGGGCTGGCCAACCATGAAATGTGAAAGTGTTTCCTAGAGAATGGATTTTAGGGCTGGTCTTTCAAACATGGATATAGACATCAACCTTCTAGATCTGAGGCAGGCAAGTATGGAGGGCAGGGATGGGAGAAAGTGTCTCCGCTGCTCCAACATGTTTTATTTTAACAAATCTTAGGTGGAGATACCCAGGTCTCTCATGAAACCCTATGTGTCTTTTCTCTTAGCCTTGAGCACACTTGATTATATTTATTTCATCATATCCTTCCCCACGGGACTGTGAGTTCTGTGACTGGAAGAATTTCATCTATTCCATTCACCAATGCGCCCCCTGGGTCTAGCACAGAGTCTGGTATAAAGTAGCTAATTAAGACATTTTGATTGTACTGTTGAATTAATAAAAGTGTAAATGAGACATTTTCTTGATTTTACATTTACTAGGAAGCTTTGAAAATCAGCAAATGAATTGAATGCCAGGAAAAAAATAGCTACCACTTCTTGAAGTTTTACAATACTCCAGACTATAGCACTTGGGGAATATTATATGCCAATAATCCTAGAGAGCAGGGTTTTGTTTTGTTTTTTCACATTTTACAAATTAAAAAAAAAAATTAAAAACTAAAAAAGAGCTCAAGGAGTTTTACCTGATCATAAAACTACTTAGGAGCAAAGTTAAGATTCAGACTCAGATCTTCTTAACTTCGTATTTTGAGACCTTTACCAATATACTGAATATCCTTGAGTTATACAGAATGACTTACTGCAACAAGATGAAATTTAAAAAGATAAAAAATGTAGGCTGTATGTTTTCATATCACAATACTCCGGTACAGAAGTAAGAAAGAGCACTGACAGAAAACATTACAGAAAACACAAAACAGATTTTTGTGAAAATGAGCAAAATCTGAGTCAGTAAAAGAACATACCTGCCCAAAAGGCTGCAATAATTAAATCACAAATTCACTAACTATCATTAATTAACGGTGATGGTGGTCCTATTTTGTTTAAAAAAATGCTTAGACCAGAGCTGAGACTAGTTCTGGGAGGCACCCAGGTAGCAGGGCGTTATCCAATGGGAGCTCGCCTGGAGGAAAATGACCACCACTGGGAAGGGGTCGATGACTTTTCGTAAAAAGAATGGCACTATTTGTCCTGAAGCACAGCACACCTGAACTGAGGTAATATGATCATAGCTGTACCGCAGCTAAAGGGCAGAAGGCACAGACATGTTTTGCCTGCTCCTAAGAAATAAAAGTTTGATCTGAATGGAGTCCTCAGAAACAGACCTTTGGTTTGAGTGAGAAAGAGCCCCGGGGAGATGGGACAGCCTTCATTTACAGCATTGCAACACCCTCTTTGCTGGAAACATCCCAGGGGACACTAAGAAGCCACGATTTAAATCACCATAAAGGAGACTGAACTTATATGGTTGGACGGCTTTGGGGTCGTCAACCACGTGGCACAGGAGCTGCTACCCTCCCATGCAAGCTCATCAAAGGCATCGCTAATCAGACATGGCATTTTTCACAATGCTTCTTCAGAGTCCTTCCAAACTCAGCGCTCCAGGCGACCACTTCAAATGACAGAGCTGGCCTGTGGAACGGAAGAGCTGCCCGTAGTAGGCATATATGGAGTAAGGCAGGGCTTCTAAAGCCTAGCTGCCCATCAGAAACACCAGTGGAACTTCTGGAGCTTTTAAAAACTGCAGATTCTTAGGATCCACCCCAGTTCTACTAAAAAAAACACACCCTGAAGTTCCGAACCCAGGAATCTGTATATGAAAATTATCTCCCAATGACTCCGATGGGCTGAGTCTAGCACAGACAGGCAAACCGGCATATAGCAACAAATAAAATTAAAAAATGTATCCCAATCCTTCGTATCTGTGACTGTTTTGAAATCAAATGATCAAGAACAAAAGTGTGTGTGTGCCCACGGATACATAAATTCATCTTCCCTTTGTTTACATGTGCGTGGATCGGCCATGCAGGCCGTAGTCATGTTTCCAGGTTCTGCCTGTGAATGCAACTGTGCGTGCACATGTCTCCCAGCACAGATTTACACATGCATCGGTCTCCTGACTTACACTGACTGGGTGGCTCGCACGACCTGCTAGAGTGTAAAAGAGCAAACATTAGTAAAACTGATAATACGCCTTGTGGTGGTGACTCAACCAAAGCAGGCACATCTGTCACGGAGGAGCAGCCCACCAGCCTTCCGCCAGGGGAAATGCAATCGAATCGTAAGGCTCCATACACGAAGCAGCCTCCGTAGCGCTCCTGCCAAGCTCAGTCCCCTGAAGTCGGGAACGTGCGCATACGCCGGGCAAACGCGCAGCCACGTGGTGTAAACAGGCCGAAGGCTTTGTGCTCAGAATGTTACATCCTAAAGTCATAGGCTCACCCAACAGGCATTGGGCACTGTGCTCCAGACCTCAGGCCCGAGGAAGCAGCGGTGAGCGCTGCAGGCACAGTCCCTGCACCTTCGGTCCTTGGCGAAGAGCGGCGGAGACAGGGGACTCAGAGTTAAAGCCACAGAGGGACAAAGGGGAACCCGTAGTCTCATAAGACAAACAGGCCAAGGCGTCGGGTCTTTACCGCGGCCTAACATGGTAGGGAGGCGGGATTAACTGCATTTCCCGAGTGATGGGCTTAGGACTCAGAGAACTGAAATAACATGACCGAGACTAGATCAGAAATAACAGAAAAGGGGCCGAAAGCCAGAAGTTACCCTGACTCCTGGGCCAGTGTATGTCCATGGGGCATGTTGCAGTGTGTTCATTTAAGTGTCTGTCCATCCGTCCGCTCAGCGCTCTGCGTTAAATACCTGCTCCACCCAGGGCTGTTAGGGAGAAGCAGCAACAGCCCGAACCTGCCTTTGCCCTCACGGAGCGAACACTGCAGCGGCGAAGGGCAGAATCAGCAGGTCAAAAATGCCCAGCTAACTATGTAGTAAGTGCTGGGTGGTGACGAGTACTGTGAAAAATAATAAATGACCTCCGTGAGGGGCAGAGTGAAGAGGGCTGGTGTTTCGGGGAAGGCGGTCCCTGAAGGTGCCTCTGCGGGGTCTGTTCAGAGGGTTCCATGAGGAGAAGGGACATCTTGGGAGGAACGCTCCATACCGAAGGTACGGCCAGTACAAAGGTCCTGCGGTGGGAGGGTGGCGGTTATGACTGAGGAGTGCAAGGAGAGCACAGTAGCTGGAGAAAATGAGCCTGCAAGGGGACAGTGGTAGGAGACAAGACCAAAGGAACGATCAGAAGCCAGATCATCAAGGGCTTTAGAGGTCTTTGGTGTATGGCCTTTGGTGCCCACCGCTGAAATGTGTGTATTGTGGTGGACTCAGGTTGCGTAGAGTGCGAGGTGGAAGATCTCAACATTGTGAGAATCTTTCCCGTAAGCACAAGGAATCGTCCCATCACAATGCAGGGGTTTGTTGGTCTCTCTGGATTTCCTCAGTCTCTCTCCCTCTCCACTTTAATTTTTATTGGGTAAATGTGCATTCATTCATTCATTATTTATGATACACCTACTATGTGCTGGGCATTGTGCTAGCACCGGGGGACTAATCAGGGAATAAGACAGATCCCTCACCCCCAAGACACTGACAGTTCAGTAGGAAATACAAACATATTCACAGGTAATGAAGTGCAGTGACAAGAGCTATACACAGAGAAATATCCAGAAAATGCATGATGCTCTATGTCCCCACGATTCACACTCATAGGCACCTTCTTGCAGGCCATTCTAAAGTTCAGTTCTGTGACCCATTACAGTGGCAGAGCCTGTGCCTGCAGAGCACCGTTTGCTTTGCCAAGCCTGGAGAAATTAGCAGTAAAGAGAGGAAAATATTATTTTGTTATTTTTAACTAAACTCTATAACTGGAATAATATCACCTTTAATGAGGCTGGGGACCTTCCTTGGAGGAGTCTGAAGCCCTTTACCGATGTTATTCCATTAATTCTCCCTGTGTCTGGAACTTGGCACCTGAAGCAGAATGCATTATGCAAAACCAAAGCACACTTTGAATAGAGAAAGATTCTGTTTCGATGTTTCCCTTGTGCTCAACTTCAAAATGTTGGCAGATCTGCCATCAGGACATGTCTTCCATATCCATGCTCTTTATGTTAAAATCATCCTTGATGTCCTAAACTATCTTTCAGGGACACACACACACACACACACACACACAGGAGTTGGCAGACGTAGGCAAAAATGTACCTTAAATCCTTTGTGAGATTAAGGATAAGATCGTGGGAACTCTCTAATTCAACATCAGTTTATGAAAACCTTTTGTAAAGTGCTTTGTGAGTTCTGTTAAAATGCTAGAGAGATAACTGCATGAGGAAGCAGACTGATGCGCCCATCGTGTGCCCAGTCTGGTGCTAGACGATTTGTAAAAGAGAACTGAGATCAATACAAGTTCTCTGTCTCAGTCTGGGAGAAACCACTGCCTTACACAAAGCAGTTAATTTACCAGGCAAAATTAGAGCAAGTCCTAGACTGGGCGATCTAGCCTCCAAATGCTTCTTGGAATTCCACTAAGGCAGAGATCAGTGTCGGCTAGAAAGATAAGGAAATCTTTATGATGAGCAATAGCTTTGGACCGATCTTTGAAGACCAGGGAGGATTCAGAAACCTGATTGTGGAAAACAGTTCCAGGGGAAGGGGGTTGCCTAAATATTCCCAAATCCAGGGCAGCCTGAAGTCACCCATTCTTCCTGGGGTGTGGAGGGGTGGGCTCCATATCACATAAGTTAAGGGGATAGGATTCTCCTTATAATTCTAAGAATTTCTGGTGGTGCCTCAGTGATCCTGTGGGCTGCTTGTCTGCCACCTTCCAACCAGGAAGACAGCACCAGGATCCCCTGGGATCCCCCAGTCTCTGTGAGAGGGTAGGGACCTACTTCAGTAAGGGACAAACAAAACGTGCACAGATGGCCTGAGCACCATGACCAACCTCCTCACAATATCCTCCAGTAATTTTCCACTAGCTTACTCCTAGTCCTTAAAAACCAACCAACCAACCAACCAACCAACCAACCAACCAACCAACCAACCAACCAACCAGAGGTTCCTGCCTCTTGCTTCCAGCAGAGTTGAGCTCAGTCCTGCACGGGAGTCTCTTTCACCTGCTCCAGTAGGCTAAATCAAATCTTTAATGCTATTTTTCACGAATGTCCGGTGCAATTTTACTTTGACACCACACAGTCCAGGACAAAGGGTTGCTCCAGCCAGCTTCCTCTTTTGTTTGGGGAAGCACAAACAAGTTAACTGGAAGCCACCCAAATATTGTTTATTCATTTGCATTTAAATTGCCCAAATGGCATTTGGTAAGAGCTATTTGATGTCCAAGAAGGCTTTGGAGGCTTTCAAACTTCCAAACAGAAGGTTAGAATTGATCAGCAGGGAAAGAACCTCAGTGCTAAGTGGTCAGTTGAGCTCCAAGCTTGCAACTAGAAAGTTGGCTTCGGTCTGAAGCCTGGGTGGAGTGAATCTCATAGACTCACTCCAGGAAGCGTGGCCGGGGCTGGACTGGTGTGGTGTGTCATGGGGGTCTTACTTTCCAGGGTGCTGTGCTACAGCCGCCTGTCCCCTTCCACGGTCTGCTGGGAAAAGAGCAGGAAACAAATCTCAAGCATGGATCCTCTCACATTCCTAGAAAATTATGCCTCTTTACCAAACACATCTTTACCAAACACATCATTTATTTACCAAATTAAAAAAAAAAAAAATAGAGTAATTGGAAGTTGTTTCTTTTTTATTATTTGTAAAATGTAGATAGTGTTAAATTAGTTATACAAAGGGGACATTAGATGGAGGTGGCTCTAAAGCCTTGTCAGCCTAGGTAAGCAGACCTAAGTTTAGGCCTGTAAATTCTTCAAGGCTCCAAAATTGAAACCAAAGACAACCCATTACAGCCAACTCGGCTTTAAGCTATAGCCAATCAATAACTTCTTTACTCCTTTCTTTCCACCTTTTCTCTCTAAAAGTCTCTCCGGGAGCTACTGTATGTGCCCTGACCTGAAATCAGGTGAACAGGACGACATTCGAACCAACTGAGTCACCCCGGCCAGGGTAACACTTAACATTTTTAATTTGCCTCTGAGGGGAAGGAGGGAACTTCCCCTCTTTCCTCTCTAAGGTCTTCGGACTGGCCTAGGAACTCAACTGACAGGACACAGGTTAACGGGAGAAAAGTAACCAAATTTAATTACATTTGTACATACAGGGTTCCACATAAACATGGGGCCCATATGGCAGGTGAAGTTTCTACGCCGCCTGGAGTTAGGGTGCAAGGTTGGGGCTGGGGGTAGGGGTAGCATGGCTGGGACTTTAAAGGGGAGGAAGGCAATTCACATGGACACGCAGGAGTAAATGTCTGGTAAATGTTTGCTGGGCCAACTGTCGCAAGGGGACACAGAGAGGAGTTTGATTACAGGAGCCTTGCAGGGCTCCTCCCTGTCTGTCACATCTGGTTCATATCAGACTGTATGTTCATATTGTTCCCTATGACGACGACCCCCTTCCCGAGCAGGCCCTCTAACTATGTTCTTTAGGGAGTTAGGGAGAAGATCAGAAGAGGTTCTTCCTGAGTCTTTCGTTTTTTTAAAAAATAACCAGCTTAGAATAATTAATATCCCCAAAAGGCATATTTTGGGGTGGCAAACTCTGCTCCCCCTCACCTCACTTTATCTTTTAACAATAGTAACTATTCGTATAAGATTGACCTCCAGTGATAATAATAATAACAATGGAATGATTAATTGAGCACTTTCTATGTTCGTACTCTTTAATATTTTTGAAGACCGAGGAGTCCAGAACAAAGGGTTGTCCAGCCCCACTCCGTTTTTTTGCACACAAGTTATTTTTTTATTATTCTCATTTACAAAAAATAAAAATCTGAGGCACAGTGAGGTTGAGTAACTTGCAAAGGTCACACAGCTAGCAACAGAAGGACCTGGATACAAATATAGACACACTGGCTCCAGACAGTTAATAATTTATGTAAAATATTAAGTTAGCTATTTTGTTTATTAAAAAACTCAAGAAATGGTAATATCATTATTGCTGAAAATAGGTTCCACCTGTGTCCTTATCAGTCCTGAGTTTCCACACCAAACACCTTCTTTGGCTTCTAACTTCTTGGCTAGCCTCTGGCCACACTAACTCTCCTTCTCTCATTCCCTATACAAATACCCCAGCCAACTCTAGACCTGGTAAGACTGTCCACTGTCACCGGGTGGACCCAGCTCTCCAGCTCAAGTCATGCCTTCTTTGCGGATCAAACTGTGCAAAAACCAAACACAATGGGAGTGGGACATCTGCAAAATCAGAGGATATAGAAAGTAAATAAAGGTCCACTTCACCCTTGGCGCTTGATAGGGAAGATGCTACAGGCAAACTGAATGGCATGGACAAGGTTTTGGGGACAGAGAGCACGAAGCAGAACAAGGCCTGACTGTGCCCTTCTGATGGGACAGGAAGGTGACGGTTGAGGCAGCCCCGCTGAAAGAAGATGCAAAAACCGAGTGCCACATGCCCGCCTCGCGGGACTTCTGAACACCAGGCGAAGGACGCAGAAGGATTCAGGCTAGATTAGCATCACTGAGAAAGCAAAGAAAACGCTTAAATGCTCAGGTTCTTGCCTCCCCTGGCAGGTCATTTAATGTCCCCAGGCTTCTGAGGCTCCGGTGCATTTATCTACCACCTGCCCAGTCCCCATATACTTACAGTTTATCTTATCTTGCTTCATAGAATCGCAGCTCTAAAACAAGCCTTAGAAATCATCCAGTTCAAATTCTCTATTTTACCAGTAAACACAATTTAGTTTAAAGATGGAAAGTGGGGAAGGAAGCCAAGGTCACACAGCTCCCCAGGGGCAGATGAGGGCAACAAACAGGGTTAGGTTCGTTTAGGAAAGGGGATCAATGAACACCTTGACATTGTTTGCACCGTGCTTTAGAAACTCACTTATTTTTCTCAATGAAATTCATGAATCAAGTATTTTAAGAACCACGGTTATGAGTTTTTCCAAGAAGAGCTGAAGAGATGCAAGTAAATTGCATTTAGACATCATAGTTTTCATTGACTCATTTAAAAGTCATAATGGGAGGAGAGAGCTGGGAAGGAAACAAACTAAAATAAAATAAATAACCCTCCTCTAGTTCCTTCGGTTTGCTGACTGGGGAAGATATATTCTCTAGAAATACTGCAGTAATACTAAAAACCACACACACACACAGAGATTGTTGCTGGTCCCGCAGTTAATTGCAAACGATTCCACTACCCCACATCTCCCTCTGACTGCTTAAGCACCTGGGCCATCTGGCATCAGATCTACAACAAACTGGCTACCGTGTGACATCAGTCCTGGCTGCGTGTGTCACAGGAAACAAAGGCTTTACCTGGAGTCCTCCTCAAAACCCGGCTGGCGGAGAGAAGGGCGGAGTCTCTCTTCACTTGGGAGCGTCATGCACAGTATGGAGGTGGGGGAAACATGTTCCAGGGTTTACTCAGAGGAGGATATCATAATGACACCAACAGCAATAATAATTGTGATAAATGTATGCAAGCAGAGACCCTGCTAAGATGTAAGGGAATGAAACAAGAAGTGATTTAGCCCTGGCCGCTGTGGTGCAGTTGGAGCTTCCTGTCTGGTACCCCAAAAGGTGGTGGGTTCCATTCCTGGCCTGGGCACATATCCAGACTGGGGGTCAGGGTGTGTGCTGGAGTCAACCGATCAATGTCTCTCTCTCTCTCTCTCTGGAATCAGTAAAAAAATATATTTAGGAATTTACATATGAACATGCAAAAATGAAAATGATGGTGCAGAAAGCTGAGCTTGAGCTATCGCCTCATATATTTATTTGTATTCCTTCACTTCCTTATTTAAGAAAAAAAGTGACATCCTTACCCAGCAGATTCTGCGCATGCGTTGCCTTTAGAGGGGTCCTAAGTGAGTGCGTGGGCAACAGGCACTCAGGCCAGAGTCTGCAGAAAGGAGGGCCTTAAACAGCTTATCCATGCCATGGCGATAAAACTCGCAAAAGGCATAATAATAAAGGTGTTTTTTTTCAAACTCACCAAAGACATATTAACACAGATATTTTCTAGGTAGGTGTCAATGACTCCATTTTACAGAAGAAGGAACAGAGACTCTGAAAGTAAATAACTTACCCAAAGCCACATGGCCCGTTTCTGACAGAGCTAGGATTTAATACCTCACCTGTCTACCAAGCCCCAGTATGTCCGAGGACACCTACGTTTACCGGACTGCCTTCTAGCCCTTGCTCAGAGTTTCCCCCTGCCTGAAATACATTTCCCACGCCACACTCTGGTTCCACAACCACGTCCCATCCTTTGACACTTGGTCCAAAGTCCATCTTCTCTGCAAAGCTTTACCCAAATGTCCCCAATTACTAGTCTCTTCCACTGTTGAAACCTCATGTAATTTTATATCTACATTTCTTACAACCGTCTCGCTTTCTACTTAGTACCACAGCTAATTATATAAATGTCATTATCTTCTCTGGGGCAGAAAACTCTTATTTTGCATCCCAAGCCTCACTGTAGCTCTAACCGCAAGGTTCACAGAGCAGCGATGACGTCATGTGTGAGCAAGAACTTTGGCCTTCGTGTTCCAGGTGCTACGGGGCCCAGATCTACCACATCACCCAGCAGCCTGCAAATCAGTTAAAATGCGTGAGCCTATCTTCCTGATGCCTGAGACACAGATAATAGGCCACGGATGTCTCCCTCCCATCATTCCTGTGAGAGCCGGGTTAGCTGAATGGGCAGCGATATTGTTTTCATCAGGTTGGAAGGAGGGTCTAATTTAAGATAAACGTTTGGCGGCTGTAAGACAGGGACCCCCAAATAAAATGGCAGATGAAGTAGTCAGAGAAAAACAAATACCCTATGATTTCACTTCTGGGCGGAAACTGAAAGACAAAGTAAACAAGCAAACAAGCCCTGGCCGGGTGGCTCGGTTAGCGCGTCTCCCGATACACCAAGGTTGCGGGTCCGATCCTCAGTCAGGGCACAGAAAGAAACAGCCAGTGAGCGCACAAGTGAGTGGAACGACAAGCTGATGCCTCTCTCTCTCTCTCTCAAAAATAATCAATAAAAACAAAACACAGAAATTCATAGATAGAGGAAAGAGGGTTGGGGGAACCAGGTAGAAATGGTGAAGGGATTGAGAGGGAAAGACTGGCAGTTACAGAATAGTCGTGGGGATGTAAAGAACAGCATAGGAAATATAGTCGATAATATTGTTATGCCGGGTACTGGAAATATTAGGGGAACACTTTGTAAAGTATGTGACTGTCTAACCACTATGCTGTACAACACCTGAGATTAAAACAAAATAATATTGAATATAAATGGTAATTGAAAAAAATTAAAGAAAAAAAAAAAAAGACCATGGAAGGTCTTCTGTGACTTCAGAGGAGCCCTGCAGGCTGGGAGTGACTCCAAGCCATGAGTGTGGGGGCCCGGGCTGCCTGCACCTTTCTGTCCCCTCATTCCTGCTGGCCTTGTCTGCGCACTTGCAGCTGGGCCCCAGGCTCATCCCTGTTCCAGCCAGCAGGAAAGGGCAGTTGTGAAATCAGTACCAACTATTCCCACTATAAGCCAAATGACACAGAAGCCACACACGTCACTTTTGCCCACATTCCGCTGTTAATAACTTCGTTTCTACGGCCACGCCAACTGTGGGTTGATATAAAGTGGAGCCTCTAGTTGGGCAGCCACAGGCTCAGCTTGGACTAAACTATTAAAAAGAGCGAGGTAATGGATTAGCGTGGAAAACAAGCAGTTTCTGCCAAAGAAGTAAAGAAAAAATGAGACGGTATTTTAAGTACCAATAATCGTTAAGGCAGGAAGGCTAGATGAAGACCGGCAGACAGGTTTCAGGTAGGCAGAAGGACAGAGCAGACCTTTCAGTGCAGTTCGATATGCATGAGGAGGTGAGATGGTTTGTAGGGAAGAGCAGGCTACTTGGTTATGCTATTTGTGGGTATCTGGGAACAGAGCTTAGTTAAACGCTCAGTGAAGAAGTACAGCTCCAGCTTATAGTAAAGTCATTGCAGATGATGCCGCGGAGTTTCCACACTGTACCTTTAGCAGTCTTCAGGAGATGAGAAATGCCCATTGTTGCTTGATTTCCTCTGAAGTGACCAGTACAGCCATCACTCATATGCATTCACTACTGGGGGGAAAAAATGAAAAACACTTCAGTTAGACATCAAGAAGAACTTCCTAATTCAAGGTAGTGAGACATACTAACATTTCCCTATTGAAAGATACACAATTTCCTCCTCTGGTTAGAGCCCTGGGATTGATGGGACAGCCTCATGATAACCTCATATATGTGTAACAAAACTTAAAAAAGAAGCAGAGATATGGGGCTGATACCATGGAGACATGAGGGGCTCTTTCAATAAATCTTTCAAGAAACATAATGAGGTTGACAGAAAACGAGAGCATCTCCATATCCTATAGTGGTAATAATGACTTGTTATTTCTTGTTTATTTCCAATAAAGTCATGCTTTTTGGAAACTGCTTGGCAAATATTAATAATTAACAAAGGTAATAAAAATATTTATAAGAAAATTATAAAGTAAATGAGGGAGTACACCAACAAATTAGCATTTAATTACCAAATACTGCAAGAGGCACCTAAACACAGAGCTGCAGTAGAACAAGACGGTGGAGGCAGAGTTGAACATGAACTCCTCCAGGAATGGGCAGTAACCACATGGCGCTGTTTGGGGTTATGTCCCCACAAATAATAAAGGGGAGAATCCTGTTTGTGTTCATTTGCAGGCAAAATCTATTTATACAGCTCAGTGCCAAAGCTCTACTCAAAATAACTTATCAACTAGACCTAACTTTATCTCATAGAGCCTTTTTGTTCAAGTTAAGAATCTTCCAATCACTTACTCACTGATTCTGGATAAGACACTGAGCTTTCCTGAATCTCTGGGCTTTTATTCTGCAAAATGATGATAGAGGAGGTACTGTGGGTAGAGGGGGGAGGAATTGACTCAGGTGCTTTCAAACAGATCAAGCCCCTAATATTTGGAGACTGTAAACTCTTCAACTTTTGATGTTTCCAACTGAGTAAGTCAATTGCTTTATTAGAGACTAGACCAAAGACCTGGTCCAACATACTGCTGTGGAACTCTGGTCTGGGCTCTCATGGGCATTGCAGACTGTGACGCTTAGGGGAGCTCATGCACCCCTGTTATGTGGTTGGGTTTTCCTGGGGCTGTCTCTGAGAGGGGAGCAATGTCTTCCACCCTCTATCAGCAGTGAACTTACAGTCAATAACTGCAGCTCTGGTATGAGGTAGGCTCCATCAAAACTTGGCACTACCATCTTTATTTTGAATATCTTAGGGGAGGTATTAACTTCTCCATGACTTAGTTTCTTCATCCATAAAATGGAGATTATAGTGCTATTCCAGGAGTCTGGGGAGAATTTAAAGTAATAGCTACTTAAAATGTTTAGTGCATCTCCTGGCCCTTGGTAAGCACTGAGTAAGTGCTTTTATGATCATTTTAATTCATTTAATTAAAATCACAATCTATGGATACGGGACATGGCCATTAGCACTGGTAAATCCCTCTGAGTGATTTCAATGGGCAGCTATGCTTGGAACCACAGTTCTAGTCCTTCCCGAGAGTCCATCTCTAGAACTGACCATGTGTTACATAAGCCATTCCAATATCCTTGTAACAAATTCTCTGACTTTTGCTTAAGCTCTGCAAATTGACTTCTTTTACTTAAAATAAAAGAAAAGAAGACGATCTAATCTGATATTTAGGAATTATGTACTTTACCAACACTGGGAACTAGACAGGGACCCGACTGTATAAACTAGTGTACAAGGTGGGGATTTACCTATTCAGCGGAGTCTTTAGTTATACACTATAATAGAAAGCAACCTTTAAAGTTGCACTCGAAGGCATATAAAACACTGTAATGTAGCATGCATAACTGGGTAGGTAAGAAACAGGGGTAACTATCAGATCCTAATAAACCAGGCATCTGTTAATGGTGTTCCATGATTTTTTTTCCTTCAGTTTCCTAGAAGTCAAATAGAAAGGGGTAACTAGTTTAATCAACCAACTGAATTTGTATGTGACAAAAGAAGATTATCTAGAACTGCAGATATTGTTGGTGTAAAAAGCATCCACCCATTTCTCTCTTAGGTCCTTATTAAGAAGCAGTGATGAATGGGGAACATGGTCAAGGAAATACGGCAGAAAACCAAACACAATGGGTGGGACATAAGATTGGGCCAGAACAGCAGAAAAGTAGATTACCACGAATCAAGCCAAAGAGCCGAAAGAGGGCTGTGGCCTCTTGAAGTCAGTCCATCTCCTAAGGAAAGGATTGAGCTGACTTTGTTTTTGTTTTTTTGTTTTTTGTTTGTTTTTAAATATATCTTTATTGATTTCAGAGGGAGGAAAGGAGAGGGAGAGAGACAGAAACATCAATGATGAGAGAGTCATTGATCGAGCCCACAACCTGGGCATGTGCCCTGACCAGGAATTGAACCCTGATTGCCTGGATCCCAGGTCGATGCTCAACCACTGAGCCACACCCGGCCGGGCAGGATTGAGCTGACTTTGTGATGTAACTAACACTCTTCTCTGTCACTGAGAAGAAAACCACGGGCCTGGGAGCAGGCATCCAAGCAGGTCCTGAAGCCTACTGGCTCGCAAGCTCCTGACACACTTGATGTTTCCACCCCCTGGGGCTGCCTCTCAAGGCCCCTCTAGGTAGAATTTCAGGTTCTGCCCTCTGTTCCGTTAGCTGAACGCCTCACTACCTAGTCAGTTCCAGCTCCTTCAACATGTCCTGTCTCCTCCATTAATTCTTCTGCTTGGGACCTTCCTGGACTTCTAAAATCCTCAATGAAAAGGTAACGGCATCACCTGCAGACTTCTAAACTAGTCACCCAAGTATGTACAGGCATTGGGTGTGAGAGAGAATGTTACAGGGCACATTCCTCGGTCACAGCTCCAGGACTTTGATTCATTTGGCCATCAGTGGGCCACAAGAATCTCTACTGAAGTATAAAAACACTGTGGATATCACTGGCTCGGCTGGAACCTGGACTGGACTGGGAGAGCCCCGTCTTAGGAAGTTCTCAGAGTGTGGGTGTCTTCACTACCTTTGTTCCTTCCCCTTCTTTATTCTCACCTTCAGGCCACATTCCCTGAACAGTTATTATATCCCTGGCACTACACAAGGCCCTTTCTCACAAATCAATTTAATACATTTTTATGAAAAATCCTTGTGGTAAATATTATTTCCCCCATTTTACAGGAAACGGAATCAAGGCTCAGGGATCTTGAAATGTAAATAAGCACTGCAAGGTCACAAAGAGGTTTGGGATTTATCGAGATAAAAAAGACACTTTTTCTTTTAAATGGAAAGTGCGAGATCCAGCTGTGAAGGAACTCCAGCAGCACGGAGCTGTGAGTAACATCCACTAAGCAAGGAGAGCCGATCGATAGCTCGTGCCTCAGTTTCTCCGTTGTCCAATTAGAAATGACACTGGCTTTAAATGAAGTCAGAAGACTTGAGGGGAAACATGGTTTTCAGGTGCAAAATATGATTAGCATGACAAGAAGCGTAGCAAATTGATCAGACTGCTGTTTAGACACCCAGGGTTCTCGCAAAACATCATCTTGCCGCACTAAATGCCAATCAATGAGGCTTAAGTGGATTGACTTTTCCTTGGAGAAACATGAGTTTTTAAAATGAAAAGGAAAAAGGCTTGGATTAATAGCTACTAAGGGCGTTGCAGGCACAATACTAAGGAAATCAGTCACTTGACACGCTTTCTATTAGCAGGGAAAGTATGTAGTTCAGAGTCATGAAAGTATTGAGTATAAAGTCTGGAAGAAAACTATTATGTGAAATATCATGACTGCTAAAGTATAATCCTCACTGTATCCTACATACATGCAGGTAAATTTAATCAGATCCCTGTTGTAAAATTTTCATTGTATGGAAATATATCTTAGTGGAATATGAAAACATATAATATGATTAATATAATAATATATTATATACAATTATACATATAATCTTTTTCGTTTTGTATCTCCATAATGCAGATGCAAGTTTAATAATGTGATTAATAACTGAGGTTAAATTGATGGCACTCTCAGAAATTTATTTTAAATTTAGTGCAATCTTGGATATGAATTTGGTGGCCATTAGACTTCTGGCAGAAGAAGGGGAATTTTCATTTTACTATAATTCAGTGCCAGCACATTGTTTTCAGTCATTCCCGGGCAACTACATTTAGAAAGGTAGACCACCCATGGGCAGAGTTAAGTTGAGCCCAAGTGGACTGTATCAATATAGCTCTCGGTTTATCTTCTTCACACAGTCCCTGCCCAAAGACCAAATATTATTATTAGGTATCAAGAGGAGCCTTTAAGCCACCCTGAAAAACAGTTACCTTGCATGAACCAATAAAAGCAATTCCAGGTAACAAAGGCGCAATGTGGTGGAATTAACCAGATGTTAGGTGAGGCTGTTCCTTGCAATTCTTGTCCCCATAGCTTCATTGTCTACCTGGCTCCTTAGTCTAGGGTCCTATTTTCAAAGAGAACCTTTGTCACTACCTGGTCTGAACTGTCCGTGACTTTTTTTGATCTGTCGGCTTCAACTGGCTGCTACCAACACCTGATTTTTCAGATTATGGTCTGCGGCTACCACCTAGGTATACATGCCTGGTCTTGATCCCCAATGTCCGTTCCTCTATTTTGTTTAGGCTTCATATTTAAGAGCTCATCGTTGATTCACTCCTTAAAATATAAATATCCATTGACTCTCCAGGGTCTTGGGAGGGCCCTCTGGTGATTAGCATATTGTCTGCCCCAATGAAACTTACCGTCTAATGAAGCCACCTGTTCCCATTAGAAAGACAGAAAATGAAGCCACCTGTTCCCATTAGTGTGTCAAGCAATGAGGTGGGAGGTGTGCAAAGGAGGCAACTCTGACATGTTCTCTTGATTGATGTCAGAGAAGGACTCCTGAGGGAACTGAAATATAATCTAAGACTAAAGGATAGAAGGAGGCAGGGAAAGCAGAAATGTAATCTAAGACTAGAGAACAGAGGAGGCAGGGAAAGCACAGATACACCTTCAAGTAGAGTAAACACAACATATTCAGGCCTGGAGGCGAAGGGGAGCCAGGGTCTTACAGGTAGAGAAGGAAATCATGTGTGGTTTGGGGAAAGGTGCAACTAGAAAATTGGCTGAGAAGGATGCTAGAGGTATCAGTAGGCAACAGATCTGAAAGGGCCTCGAAATCCATGCTAAGGAGTTTAGACTTTATTCTGAGGGCACAGAGGGCTTGTTAAAGAGTGTTTAGCAGGGTCAGGTAAGATGGTGAGAAAAGTCATTTGAAAAATCATTCTTGTGCTAGACAAGAAAAAAGGCTTCCTGTTCACATATCCTGCCACTAGCAATATTGAAACAGATTCAGACAGGTCGGATTGTGGGAAGGGCTGGTCTACGCTGAAGGTTGGTCCACGCTGTCTCCTCCTCGGATGACGTTAAAGAAACAGCGAATCTGAGCCCAGCACTGCTTTCCTATCACTATTTCATTGTCAGAACTGGGAAGACCAAGTAAGTGGAGTCTCTGATAATAATCCTCGTGAGATACGCCATCCCTTACATAAGCAAGCAAGAAAAGACTGAGACAGAAGCCAAAAAACAGAGACTTTATACATCATGCCAAAGACCTCTGAGGGTAAGTAAAAAGTCTAAGAATGTCATCCATCATCCACCCAGGCAATTGTCTGCTCTGACAGCTTATGCAGGGACCAAGGACATATTGCTGGAAATCTTTGGGGTGGGGGTAAGGGAGTACATTCCATGCCTCTGTGTCCTTAAAGGTGAGCTTTGGCCTGGGAACGTCCTTCAATTTCTCTTCTGCAAGTCTTTGTTTATTTAATAATTGTGCGAGATTTTTCTCAAATGATCTGCACTTTTAATTTGCATTAAAAATATTATGAAAGCTAGTATGTCCCTTGCCTGGTAGCTTGGTTGGTTAGAGCATCTTCCTGATACACCATGGTTGTAGGTTCAATCCCTGGTCAGGGCACATACAAGAGAAAACCAATAAATTCATAAATAAGTGGAACAACAAATTGATGTTTCTCTCTCTCCCTTCTCTCTCTCTCTAAAAGTAAAAAAAAAAAAAAAAATTCTAGCATGGATGAACCCAGTAGATTTTCAACAACAACTTTCAGATCCCAGGACTTAGGGAATTATGTTTCAGTTCCAGAGCCCCAGTATATGTCGTATATTTCATTAAAGTCATATATTTCAAACATTGTTTTGGGGAAAGTCCTAGAAAGAATCAGTATGAGGAAAAAAAGAATCAGAAAACTTGAGCTTAGCTGGCTGTTCAATCTTGAACAAATCCTTTCTCTCTGAGTTACTATTTTCTCAATGGAACATTGAGGAACCAAAGTAGATAAATTCAGGGGTTCCCTTTAGGTTCAAGATTATGATGTATGTCTTAAAAGCCAAAGGAATTCACACTAAAAAGTATACCTACTTTTCTTCAGAATATCCCTTCTGAGGAGAAATTTTTCTCTAATTTTTTACTTTTGAAACCCAGTTTTGTGTTAAGCTTATTTCAATCCCACAGAGTCTGCCTTTACTTTACGATATCATTCTCCTTATTCCAAAGTATAGAATCTCATTCCTACGGTCAGTCAGGGGTTCCTAAAATAAGAAGGAATTCTGAGCCTGTTCCCCAACGCCGTCTGTATACACACTCAGGTTGGCATGCAGCTCCAGGCCCCAGTGAGCTCCTTCACGTACTTGCCTTTAAAGAACTCGCCTCACTCCATGCATTAGTACATTCATTCATCAAATATTTACAGACTATCAATCAATGGCCCACATCGATCTAGATTCTGAGGATCTCAAATAAACAAACAATTTTTTTATATGATTGTATTTTATTTTTGTAGAGCCTCACAACCCAGAGAAAAGACAAATCCGTAAGCAAGTCAAAAGCCAGAGCGGCAGCTATTGTGACACAGACGTGAGGGAACTGACAACATATGCGGAGTCACGCAGCTAATAAGCTGCAGAGCCAGGGCCCAGGTTCATCGAATCTTTGCCCCATACATTTTTGCTTTCATCTAAAGATTACTAAAGTCACTAACACTTGAGTTCTACTTTTCTTCCTTCCTGAAGGACATTAGAGGCTTTAGAAGACATTTGATGGTCCTTGAAGGAGCATTAAGACACTAAATTACACTGACGTGGTCCATAAGTCACCTAATGAGTGAGATCCAGACAGTGGGCCAGTGTGGATAAGAAACATCAAGAATGACAGCCGCCTAGATCAGGTTGGAAATTTGCAGGCTGCATACGGAGTTGGGCTAAGCATGCAAGATGCGTCCCCTGGTGTGCACATTGTCCAGGAAGGAGGAGAGAGGAGACGGTTCTTCCCCAAGTCTTGATGAAGACTGTTATAGAGCTAGTCGGGCTCCGCAGTTGAGGCTGAACCTCCTGGTTTCATAGTCATGCTCTACCATGTGCTTTGTGACCTTGGGCACCTAACTTTCCCATTTTAAACCTACTTTATAGGGTGAAACTCCAAGCTGAACAAGGAAATTCATAACGTGCTTAGCTTACTACTCATTTGAGTGTTCAGAAGATGTGAAGAACATATAATGACAATATTTTTAAACTTCATCTTGATCTGGTTCATTTTAGTTTACAACATCACGCTGGATGTTGGTGGGAGAGATACACCCCAACTGTATTTTATCACTGACATTTTTAAAGGAAATCAAATTTTATTCAGTTGTATCATTGCCTTTAAGTCCTCTACAAAGGCTATCCCAGCTATCCCTTGGAGCTGTGAAAAGCCATTCCCCCCACCATGTGTAAGCAAGTGATGGCACTGTGTCCCAGAGGCCAGTTTAGATAGAGGGAAATAGTCGGTGAGATGACAGGAGTGAGCAGGGTTGGGGATCTTTGATTCCTGGACCAAAACAATTCGCTCATTGTTCTATTTGGGATCCATATCTGTCTAAAGAACTTCTAAATTGTTCAAAAAATTTAATTGCGTGTGTAAGTTGTTCAGCTCTGAATTAAACACGGTCATTAATACAATATTTAAACCAGTTGTTGAACTTGAAGGGCGCTGGTTTCCCCTTTGCTTTCTTTTTAACACACCTGTAGCCTGTTTACATTCATAGTACCAATTCTGTCTTTCTAGTGGTTAAATGCTGTGATATTTACTTAGATTCTGAGCTTTTTCTCTGTTGGAGTTTTGCATATGGCCGGGCTCATTCAGCCTGGAGTTTAGGGAGTTTTATAGGTCAACCGGTACAAAATGCCCTGCAATTTTCCTTATTATTAAATGTTTTTATATCAGAACGAATTTGTCTTTCAAATTGGTCAAGGTTGCTTGCAGTTCTCATATGTCTTCCCAAGACTGTGGCAGTAGTTTTCCACATTCTCTGCTTCAAATAATATTTTTAAAAAACTGGGGGCAAGCATCATTAAGAAAAAGATGGATAGATCCTAGCTGAGGAGGCAAGTCACCCCTGTGGGAAAGAGCCATTTACGATCCGGCATATGGTGAACACTCTTCGGTGCTGGTGATGGGAGGTGCTTGTTGGGTGTAATTCACAACTGATTGTGCTCAACATTCAGTAATAATTTAGATGGAAAGAGAAACGCAGACGGATTCTTAGTTCCTGGGTCTGCACTGGCAACAAATAGCCAGAAACTGAGTTTTACTTTTGGGAACTGAGCTGCTGGTTTTTGTTTGTGTGTGTGTGTCGCTCCTCCCTTTGTCTCTGTCCCTCCCTCCTCCCCCCTTGGCTTTTTAACTCTGTGTCTCTGTCTCTCCCTCTTCCTTTCTCCCTTTTTCAGTCAGTCTTTGAGATTCCCCCTCAGCTCCACCTTCTCTCTTTTTTTTTTTTTTTTTAATCCACACCTGAGGCTACTTTTTCCATTGCTTTTCAGAGAGAATGGATGGGAGAGAGAGTGAGAGAGAGACAGAGAGACAGAGGGAGAGAGGGACAGAGAGAAACACTGATGTACTGGGGCCAGGATCGAACCTGCAACCGAGGTACATGCCCTTGACCAGAATCGAACCTGGGACCCTTCAGTCCGAGGGCCGACACTGACCACTGAGCAACACTGGCCAGGGCTCGCCCTTCCCTGTCTTCATCCTACTGGCCACGGAGCCGCCTCTGACTGACACTCTCAACCCAGAAGAGCAAACCAGACACTAGCTAGAGCAGGTCTCGGCACGCGAGGACGGAGTCGGGAGGAAAGGCGTTATTTCTGCCCATCCACGTGCAAGCCAACCGCCACAGCTACTCCATGACCATTCCCCTGCGTGCCCTTTCCCAAACGTGCCCAGTGAGAAGGTGGGGGGTAATTGAAAGAAGGGGTGGGGATTCTTCCTACAGGGTGACAGACAACCAACAGACATCCTGTCCTCTGTCTACAATCTGCTGGGAGGAGAAAAACAAATTCAGCAGTTTTTGCAAAATTACCAACCCAGCAAGAAAGGCAGAGGCAGGCAGACAGATTGCTCAGATGGACTGACTCTTAATAACTAGATCTATCAAGTTCCAGATTTGCTGCTTGCTGGGAGACCTCAAAGTGGGTCTGCTTTATCTATTTGATTTCCCCAAATTAGCAAAGTGGGACACACTTTGAGCAACACAGGGGGACTTACTTTGACACCATCCTCAGTGACATGATTGCACAATTTCTCCAAAGAGTTGTCATCATCTTCGACTCCCTTTCTTTTGATTTACCTATTACCCCATTTGGTTGCCAACTTGCCAACTGTCTGTACGGACAGACCTACTCCCTAACCCTTTCTACCCTGCTCTGTGCCCCAGGAGGCTGACTGTAATTGATTACGCATAAGTCCCTTAGCCTATGGCTCCTAGTGGGTTTAGCCAATGGGAGGAATGGACAACAGATCTGGGTGGCAGGGGAAAATGAGACTGGGGCATTTGTTCCTCAGGTCTCTTTCCCGGCTCACTGTGGCCTAGCTGCATTCCTTTAAGATGCCACTGCCCCCGTTAGGTAGCCCCTCCTATTATAAAAACTAATCGCCACAGGTTCCTATAACTGCTTCATTACCCTGTCCCTTTGGTGTACCACTTGAGTGTACCGCTAATCAGTACCCTGACCAATAAACACAAGGGTAAGGACAATTCATTCAGTCGGATGAAGACGGTAAAGGTACTGATATCATCCATAAGTAGATTTGAATTTACATATGAACCATAGAAGCTTGGGGAGGTGAAATGCTTTACTCAAGGTCACAAAGAGAGTCGTCAGTGGAACCAAGGCTAAAACCCATTTTTCTTCAGAATCTACATCCCACATAATCCTCAAGTATGTTCCATGGGCCATTAGCCCCATGGGTTTGCCACAGTCTAGAAGATGGAAGTAACTATATATACTATAAATATCGTGGGAAAAATCACAAAACACATTTACCAACTTATAGGCTTTGAGAAATCCTCTCGTAAGGCAACTTGCTAAGATCCATGTTGTTTAAATTAGAGTTTAGCACACACATCACTACCGAGCCCCCTTTTTTCTTTCTTGTAACACTCATTTGCATCCCTTGAAGTAATGCTCTGTGAAATTCAGATTGGATTTCTCTGCTCCCTAAGCATGCTTAGAAAGAGGACTATTCTAGCACTTCAGAGTTCATGTCTCCTTTTGAGCTCTCAGTACAGAGCGAGTTGAATGTCTCAGCCCAGGTCTAATAATGGGTCAGGGATGATGACGGAGCTTGGCTTGGGACAGGTCCAATCCAGCGAGTCCACAGCAGTGGGTCGCATTGTTGAAACACAGCTGCTCAGACAGAGCCCTTGAGTTGGGGGATGTTCTCAACAACAGAGATGGCCTTTGCGGACACCTTCAAATATATCTGCATCATTGTTTTCAAAAGACACAGCCTAATGATTTGTGTAACCTCAAAAGACAACTTATTGTTGTTTAACTATCTGGATAGATTCATTTTCCTACTATGAAGTCAAGACAAGACATACCAATACCAAAAATGCTTGTTCTACAAGACACTGGCTTTTCTCTCCCATTCTATAGGTGGATGATTGTCTCAACCACACACGCACACACACACACACATATGCAGTGTTCGACTCAGTACCCCTTAGGTACTGCTTTCTGTTTCCTCCTGGTCAATAATACCACTTAGCTGTACCTAATGCAGTTTCCGCTTCAGTCATCACAACTCAAAATGAAGGGAAAGGAAGGGATCTAACAAGTATTGATACCTGTACGTGCCAGCTCCTTTGCATCTCACTCTTCTCATTTATTCCTCAGTGTTCCCCACGTGAGGAAACTGAGGCCTGGTACATTTATGTTCCTTGCCCGAGGTTTTAAAGCTAACAAATGTTCCAAACTGCCGGCTTCCCTACCCAACATCCATTCCTTTGTCCCATGTATTTTCAGTGCTGCCTGCTGTCAGGCATGCATTATTGTAGGCAATGAGAAGACAGATATATATATATGTGTGTGTATATATATTATATATTTAATGCAACAGAGATGACCTAGATACAACAACCAAAATATATCCATGGGAATGCGGAGACCACAAGAGGGGCAGGAGGCAATTCTATAGGAGTAGGGAAAAAATAAAATGAGTTGGAAGTGGAAAGTGTATGGGTTGAACATGGGGGGGTAAGATAGCCCAGGCAGAGGGAAGAGTTATGAGCAAAGAGAGGTGGCATAATTTGGAAGGGCATCTAGAGGAAATTCCAACTTATTTGAGTTGGTTGGAATGCAAAGAGAAAAAGGAACATAGTGAGAGATGAAGTTGGTGTTGGACACAGGGTTCTGATCTCAGAGGGCCTTATAGACCATGCTAAGGGGCTACCTAATGTGCAAAATACACCGAGGAAGCCCAGGAGAGCAGAATGCATGATGACCGTGAGGACTTGTGCATATCACAAGGAGGAGATAGCATTCTCAACTTGGTATGTTGTAAGATAGATAAATAAACAGAAAAGGAAGTGTTATAATAGCATATTCACTCCCAGTGGCTCAAGTGCTCTTTAGATCCAAGTATACACAGAGGGGGCTGGATTACATAAGCATTTCCCTTAAGGTAACTACATCTCATCTGCTTAAACAGAGCATTCAGTCTGAACTTTGACACAAATGACCCGTCCACAATGAACATTTCGTCAGCATCAACACGAGTCAACTTAAAGAGTGTTCAATAGGTGACAGTTTTCTCTTAACAGCCACAGAGTTTTCCCCCCACGTCATGCTGTTTTCCAAATGAATTTACAGGGAAATAGAAGTGTTTTGCTTTCAGACCACTAATAGGGAGTTGATTTTCTTTGCTCAAGCACCCCAAAGGGGCTGTAAACTGGGATGTTGAGCGCTGGTCCCGCCTCTGGGCTGCTCCGCTCTCTCAGGACCTCTTATCCAGAAACAGTGTCTGCAGTGCCACTTTTGTATGCTAATTGATAATACTTATTTCTCAGTAATGCTTCTTTCGCACATTATTAGAGTTGGTTGCGCTGTAAATTAGTATGAGGAAGAGAGCAGTGCCGGTGGAATATCTGCAGCCGACGCAGCCTCAGAGGGAAGGCGGGCTGTGAAGCTGCTTCGGAAACCTGCTGAGAAATTCCAGCCTTTGGCTTCACGCTTCCATCTTAAAACCCAAAGACGGCATTTTCTTAGGGAACCTCAGCTTATTTCCAAATCTCACAATGTGTAGAATTTATGGGGGAAACCAGAGAAGAGAACCTTTTGTTATTAGACCTCAATTTGGCATTTGTTTCTCCAAAGCTGGCGAATCCATCTATTCAAGATGTGGGGCAAAAGTCGGCTTAAAGTTGTGAGTACGTGAAACACAGAGCTTATTCTTGGATTATTACTTATTAATTATTGTATTATTTTCTATACAAACAACTGTAACCTACGTTGCCCCACCTTGTACGATGAATGCACACTTTGTAGAATACATTGAAGTAGACGCTGCTGCGCTGAGATCATCAGATGTGATTGCTGCCCCTAAGCCCTGCTCCACTAGACTGTCGGCCCTCTGATGGTAGCCCTGTAGCTCTTTGGTCCGCTATGAAGTCTCCAGAGCCTAGCGACACATCTGGAGCATGGTTGGATATCAGAATTTAGATGGGGTTTGGTGATCACCACTCGAATTTCCATTGGTGGAGACAATATAAAATCTCCTCCTGATCCCATCTGAACAAGTACCATAGATGAGGAAAAAGAGCTGAATTTTTACACAGTGATTTTTTGATTAATACTCAGGGAAACATCAATGTTCAATGCGAAGTTTCTAACAGGTTGAGCGGGAGAACAGAAATTCCACTACCCTGCTCGGAACTGAAGACGACCTCTGTGGGGAAAGCACCAGCCCAGCTTATCCAATTGCAGGTAACAACCGAAATGAAGAAATCTGAAGGTGGCAGACCTGTCCTAATTTTTTGGATTCTTAGACAATATTTGTTGCCAGCCCCGCTGCATGGAGATGGAGAGGGTAAGAATGTCCAGAAGTACTCCTCCAAAGGTTACCTACATCAGTGGAGCAAGTTCAGGAGGAAACGAACACCTGAGCATTGATCTTTGAACTCCCAGTGGCTCTGCCGATAGGTAAGCCAGGCCCAGTGAACACATGGGGCACTGCCAGTTCAAAGTAGTTCATTCCTTTGGAATGGCTTTGACCAATAGGCTAAGAAATTTGAACTTTATCTCTGCAGGAAAAAGAGAGCTATCATGCCCACGTGGCAACCACAATAAAGGGACAGCGCCAGGGAGTTCCTTTGTGATAAGGGAACGGTACTGTATCTGGATTGTGTGATGACTACATGCACTAGACATGGGATTAAATCACATACAACTACACACAGAGACACACACACACACCCCTGGTGAAAACTGAGCACGGTCTGTAGTGTAGTTGACAAGATTATACCAGTGGTGAGTTACTGGTTTGATATAGTACTAGAGTTACATAAGATGTCACCACTGGGGGCCGCAAGGTGAAGGATTCTTGGGCTTCTCTGTGCTATTTTTGTAACCCCTTTGAATTTTCTATTTCAAAATGAAGAACTGAGCCCAGCAGGCTTGGCTCATCAGTTGAGCATCGACCTAGGATCCAGGAGATCTTGGTTCGATTCCCCATCAGGGCACAGGCCCTGGTTTCGGACTCGATCCCCAGTAGGGGGTGTGCAGAAGGCAGCCGATCAAGGACTCTCTCATCATTGATGTTTCTCTCTCCCCCTCTCCCTTCCTCCCTCTGAAATCAATAAGGAAATATATATACATATATATTTTTTTTTTAAAAAAAAGAAGAGTGAGAGACAGAGACAGAGGAATTACCTCCCCCTCCCCCCTCACTTGAACGCTGATACTTCAGGGCGTGGAGACTTCCTGCGTTAAGATGAGTTGCGACGGGGAGAGACCAGAGGCTAAGTGTCCATATGGAATCTCATGCCTTTTTCCCTCTGTTGATACATTAGCAAAATTCCATTTTCCTAATTCAAAAACTTGACTCTGGGGAGAGAGAAGTAAACATACCACAAACAGAAAAAAAAAAGATTCAAATGTAAAAATAATTATTTTAATCAGTCTTCAAGTGTGGTACAGCCCACAGGAGAGCAGCCTGAAGCCAGGAGGCATCTGTACGTGCCGGGGGGCCGTGTTCGGGAAATTTAGAAGGAATTCCTTTGAAATTTACGGGTGCAGTAGAGGCAACTGTCTGTTCCTCCGCGTCGCGATCTTCATTACTCTTTAATAGCACGTCACCTTTAGTTAAAGACTTTATGGACCCGGGACAAAATACGGCTTTAGGGAGCAGCACGCCAGAACAATATCTTTATGCGAAGGCGTTTCTAACATTTTAATGTGCTGTCACACATATTTTTTATTTCTATAATTATAATTATTTGAGGGAATTATTGGTCAGCTCTTTAATTAGCTTAGAGATATATGTGTGTATATTTGCATACACACACATATGTATATAATTAGCCTTTTATTAGCTTGATCTCACTCTGAGGAAACTGGGCACCCAGCTCTTAGCTGCCTCTGCCACATCTTTTCATTTATTATTACCTCTTCCTTTGTAAGTTCTACAGAGTAAACTTCCTAGAGTCAAGAGGACACCACAGACATTTCAGTGGGTGACAGGCCATGGAGAGAAGAAAAACAACCTGGAAGAAGACCAGCATAGGCGCCGTCCAGACAAGCCTTCCCCCTCCTGAATTCTTAGCTGCAAAACCTCAGGACACTCAGAGGCCCCAGTGACAAAAGGTACAACCCGATAAATCCTTTGGGGTTCATGGGGCTGAAAAGCTCAGGCTCAAGGCAAACCCCTACATTAATTAGGAGAGTGCTGAAATACACCTACATGCACCGTATTTATATGCATTTACTTAATAATTACTAAGTGCCAGGCACTGTGCTAGGTGCCAGAGGTTAAAAAAAAAAAAAAAAAGATTGAATCTTTTGCTCTTATGAAGCCCACAGTCAAGTTTTAAGTGGATTAAAAAGCTCAAAAATATAGTGGTAAAATGCAACAGGAACAGAACCCAGCAATTTCCTTCTTGTGCATCCCCCCCAAAGAAAACATCTGTTCACACAGGAGTGCTCATAGAAGCCTTATTTATAAAAGCCGGTGGTAAAAACCCAAACGCCTCCACTTTTTATTCAATGGGGGTGGTTAAGCCAACTGTGGTATGTTCATACCATGAAACACGACTTGTCCATAAAAAAGAATGAACAACTTATATATATGCAAAAACTTGGTTAACTGTCAAGGGAATTGTTCTGAGTTGAAACAGCCAATCCCCAAAGGTTACCTATGATTATTTCATTTATACAGCATTTTGAAATGACAAAGTGAGAGAAATGGAGAAAAAATTAGCGGTTGCCAGGGGTTAGGGATGGCTGAGGGTTGTGGGGGGGGGATTGCTACCGAGGGGCAGCACCTGGGACTGTGGTAGTGACGGACGCGTGGGACTCGTCTCTGGTGGTGGATACATGAACCTACGTATGTGATAAAACTGCACAGAACTGAACACACACATGTGCGTATGTAAAACGGGGGAAATAGATGTAAGATGGGCGGAGTGTGTCAATATCAATATCCTTGTTACTTTGGGGGGAAATTTGGTATGGGGTACACAGGACCTCGCTGTATTATTTCTTATAACTGTGTAAGAATTTCTAATTATCTCAAAATAAAACAGTTAAAATGCAATATGAGCTATTGAGCTATTTGACAGGGTCCAGGAGAATGACAGAAGGATCTGATCTAGCATGGGGGGGCCATTAACACCTCCCCTGAAGACAGGACGTGTGATCTGAGGGCTGAAGGATGAGTGTGTGCTACCTGAGCAAACAATGAGGCTGGAAACGCCACGGGGATGATTTATGTCGCAACTCCGTGAAAAAAACAGAAGCTTTCTACACTATTTTTTCGTGTGGGGCTGTGCTATAAAGCAGTGAATTTCCCTCATCTTAACAGAGTCAATCGGAGTGGTTGACCGCGGTGACGTTGGGCATATGTGATGATCACGGACAAGACTGAAAGAGACAATGTCTAAGCTTCCTCTCCATTTCTATGAGATAACGTCTCAGTGTTCATTTTGCACAGAATTAAAGGAAAAAAGGGCAGGCGGAATTGGGGAAAATGTCGGGAAACGGATCACAGCCCCTTCGTTTGATTTAAGAAACTGCTGCAAAGAGTACACGTAGGATTCGGGCTGCAAAATCCTGAAGAATGAAGAGTGGCGAAGAGCATTCCATCACAGGGACTTCACACGAGGTCCCCGGGCCCCGGGCCCCGGGGCCCTCTCCCTCGGGTGGGCGAGTCCTTCCCTAACGGCCTGCATCGCAGGCCACTCATTCTCAATCGGGTTATAAACACAAGCCCTCCTATTAATTTCAAATGATGCATTTCTATCTCCGGCTATGAATAAAACAGATCAATGCCACCCGCATGCTTTATGGGGCCTCCTGTGAAATGAATCTGTAGGGAGACAGCCAGCAGGATGGAGCTGACATGCAGATGAGATTTGTAAGTGAGGACATATTGATTATTTCCATCTCAGCTCAGGCAGTAATTCCGCTCAATGCCGCTTCCCCTGTTTGAGCTCATTATTTATGCCATAAAAACACTATCTCAATGATAATAACAGGCTTCATTTACAAGCCAGAACATAAAGCATCCGTGCTGGAGATTTCAGAAGGCAGGAGAAGAGGGAGAGAGAAAGAGAACGAGTCCCGGAGAGGCGCAAGCTGCCGAGGCTCATCTTAGAGCTTGCCTTCCCCCAAAAGCACAGGCGAGGGCTGGTACTGGAGGGCTGGGCTCTGTCTTAGTAACTCCAGACCCGTACAAGGGCCGATTGATGGAGCACTCAGAACTTTCTTCACAGCGGAGCTTTTCTTATTGCGGCCGGAATTTCTGTGCCAGGCCCCTGCTTCGAAGCACAGAGAGCCTCTCTGGGTGCCGTCCTCTCTCCGGTTTGGCAGTCCTCAAATATCCACCCAAGTGGCCATTCAGATGCAATCACATGCAGCAGAAACTGAACAGCTCTTCAAAGCAAAGGTTTTTCTCCCCCTTCTCTTCCCCCAGTGGGTTATTTCAGCGGCGAACACAGCCTATATCTATTGTTTTGCCATCGATAATTTTATAATCTTCTTTTTAACTAACTGATACCGGTAACTGTATGCAGGTCAACAAGCAGTCATGGCACACAAGTGCTCCTTGCACCACTCTTGGGAGCTATAAGGGTTTCCCTGTTATATAAGACACGTCCCTGCCATCAGCGAGTTTGCAGCCTGGGGCAGGAGTCATACACATAGCAAGAAGCTCTAAAGACATGTGGAGGGAAAGTCTGGGGCACTGAGAGATAATTACAACAAGGAGGCATGGAAAGACTTCCCGTAGTAAATGATTCCTTAGCTGGGCCTTGAATTTGGTATATTTCCCTTCTGCTATATTTTTCTGGGGGTAGAAATACTGAATTTTTACCCAAAACTATATGCCTAATCCCCTTTAATAAAGGAATAGTATATGTCTATTAGAAAATTTTGAAAAAAATATAGCTATGTAGAAAAATGTACAAAATGAAATCTAGGTCAGTATCATACAGAGATAACTGCAATTTATAGTTTAGTGTGTAGCCTACACCTTTTCCCATTTAGACTTTATATGTAAAAATAGATGTATATTACACATGATGTTTGCACCGAGGGGCTTTCCACTTAAGGGTGTGTCGTGAACATCTTCTTAGGTCACATTCTGCTCCATCACTGTCATGACTGCAAGGTTTCCTCTGTAGGGATGCCCCATACCTTAGTTAACCAGGTCCCTACTACTGACATTTATTATGAACAATGCCATTGTGAACAAAACCAGTATTCCAATGAACATCCTAGAAACTAAGTCTTTACTCACCTCTGTGACGACTGCTTTAGGATAAATCTCTAAAATTGGAATCGCCGGGTTGAAAGGCATTTTTAAAGTTGTTGAGAGATACAGCCATGTCATTCTTGAAAAATGGTTTATCAATCTTCCTGCCCACCCGTGTCACAGGAGTGTGACTTCTTAGCTAGTTTTTTTTTTTTTTTGACAGGCAGACCTGATGGAAGTGTTTTGTCAACTGATCAGATAGCCTTGGCAGGGGTAATGTAAATATTTGGTGGTATCCAGGCTTCACATCTAGGTGTTATCTGGAGATAAGGTTGGTAAGGAGGTTTGGAGCAAGTGAGTGAAAATGAATTTGCTTTTTTTAATCAGTAGCAACAATCAGGCACTGACAAATGGCTTACATTTAGCTTTATTACTATTATAAATAATATATGCACATAATAAAAACAAATCTGAAGAATACAGCAGATATAAAATGAATAATTATAGTTGCCTCAAGTTTAGTTGCTTTCTACAGGTGTAACCAATTACTAGAAGTTGTTCATCTTTCCAGAAGAATTTGAATTACTGGAGTATGCTTTGTGGGCCTAGGTGGTTGTTTGTTTTGTTTGTTTTTTACCAAAATGGAATCACTTATCTGATACAGTGAATGGTCCAGGAAGCCAATCTGCCTATAGATATAGGCCACATCCTCTAACACAGCCTTTATTGGTTTTTTAAAGGAGATATTTTAGTCTCTACATACGCTATTTCCTCAATTGATTCTGACTCGGGCAGGAGAAAAGTGTGCTACTTGCTGGATACTCTCTCCAAGAACTCAGCTTATTACTGCAGAAAATCTAGTGAACCAGACTTTGTTAATGGATATTTATGTTGTTTACACAGATTAAAAAAAAAAAAAAATTGTACACAATGTTGCAACATACTTTCCTGAATAAGCAAATGTGAGTATATCTGTAAGGTAAAATCTGACAAATAGAATTACTCTGTGAAAGGGTATACGTTTTTTAAAGTTTTGGTAAAACCAAATTGACCTCTATTTTTTAACATCATATATATATTTTAGTTTTTCTAAGTTTTCCCCCATCTCATCAATAGTTAATGTGAGAGGGTGTTCTCAGCCATTGTCAACATGTAGCAATCTCAAACTCTGTTCTGTATCATTCTGGTAGGTAACAAATGGCATCTCCTTAAAATTTTAATCGGCTTTTCCTTAATTACATGTGAAATTGTGTGCTTTTTCATGTTTATTGGCCACTCATATGATTCCTTCTGTGCATTGCCTGTTCATAGTCTTTGCCCATTTTTCTATTAGGCCATTTATCTTTCTCTTATTGATTTTCAAGAGCTCTTTGCGTATTAATAAAGTCAGCTATTTCTCTGAATTATGTGCTACAAACAATTTATTTATTACTTGTCGTTTGATTTTGTGGTAAGTATTCTTGTCTTTTTTTCAAGCATCCTGGAGTCAAATTTTCAAATGCTTTTATGACTTATATACATTGACCAAATGCTACCTAAAAGGAGATACCACTTAAACTGGAAAAGGAAATACTAAAACACAGGCATGAATTAGAAAAATATTGCAATTTCTTATCCAAGATTATGGTTGTGGTGAATAAACGGAGAAGAAAATGAGTATAAGCTTCATAGGAAAACAGATTCTGTTAAGGAAAAACAAAGGTGAATGGAAATTAACAAGGGTGAAATTCCATGGTCAGAAAGCAATTCTTTTGTTTTCCAGTCTTCCATGAATTAATTAATCAGGACTTGGAAACAAGTGTAACGTATCAGACTATATTCAATGCACACTGCTGTACCGTTTTCTTAGATGTCAACTACTTCTCTTCATCTCCTTAGGGAATGAGAAATTTAATAGAGTAAGGTTGGCATAACAGAATTATCTTAGGCAACGTCAATTTTATAACTGTCAGTATTTATTGATAAGTAAATCAATATTATGTCTCTTCGACAACGACATATAGTACTTCTTTATAATGCTTACCAAAGGTAATCATGATATATTTATAGGAATATTTAACATTTGTCTCTCTCTTACACAACAAGTCCCACGACGACATGGGCCGAGCCTATTTTATTCACTGGGTCTCTTGTACTTAACACAAAGATTACACATACTAGGTGCTTTATAAGCCCTTTCACATGAATGACTAGTAGTGACCACTCACATAATGTTTCCTTAAGTCTGAATGAAGTTCTGGTACTTCTAAAATATATCCACATACAGAATTTTATTTGAATGTTGAATGTCACTACAACTCCATGAGTTTGGCTTTATCTCCATTTTATTGGGAAGGAAATTTAGGCTCATAGACATGACATGACATTTCCAAGACCACACGGAGTGAAGTAATTACTCCGAGCCATGACTTCACCCAGTGCTTTTCCCACAACGTCATACTTCAAGTTTATAATCATATAAACTTCAATATGAAAAGGTTAAAAACTTTCTAAATGCAGCCAGACTTGGTAGTTCATAAAAAATATGTGTTTGCTGTGTACAAATAATGAAATGATAATACATCTTTACTAGGTGGTTCATCCAATTGCTGAGTGGCTTTGATGCTCCAAGCCAAGGGTAGTATTTACCTACAGTCAGTTATTCATAACACGCTGCGGGTGTGCCACTGGGTTTCTTTTTCTGAAGTCAGTGCAAAACGAATGTGGCTTTATGGTGGAGAAAGAAGGGTTGGGTTAGGTACTAAGATGATTACATTAAGTTATGAGCCACTGCCATCGCTTACGATTGCAGCTCTTAAATTGACCGGATGTACCAAGAAAGTAGAGTTATTATGATATTGCAAATTGGACAAGAAGCTGCTTCTGATTTCAGCAGAGCCTGTCCGTTGGGGAAACCCACCACCAGGTTCCTCGTTTAACAAGTGTGTATTGAATGCTTTGAGCCAGGGACTCTGCAGTAGAGAAGATGGGCAAAATCTCTGCCCCCGGGATGCACATATTCCAGTAGGATGCTAGACCATAGACAATGGATGTATTCATTAACAAAGCATAACAGTGTCTGATTTTCGCTGCCAAGCAAATGTCCTGGGAGCTAAACTGGTGAGTGACAAGATGTGAAATGTGTGAAAAATATCCAAGGCAGAGCAAAAATAATAAAAATCAAAGTTCAGAGGGGGATCCCCGCTCTATGTTCACAAAATAGAATGAAGGCTTTGATGCCAGCCAAGGAGAAGGAAATGAGAGGTGATGCAGACTAAAGGCCAGCAGGAACACCATCTCGCAGGGGCACAGGGACATGGTAAGAAAGCTGGTCTTTCTCAATGAAAGGCCAGATTTAATTGGTCTTTAATTAGGATGACTTGAAGAGTTTTAAGTAGGGAGATATTGTAATCTTGTGCATTTTCTTTTAATCCACAATGCCTGAGACTGAAAAGGGATCGTGTTAAGTGAGATGGACATCAGCAAAGTTTGATAAAATTCTCGCTTTCGGGGAAGCACCTAAAATCCAGTGGAATCAGAAAACTTAAAACTAGGTTAGAGTTTAGAAGAGAAGGAGAGCGATCTCACTGTCAGGGATTTACTGAAGAGGAAATGTCGCTGATGGGGCGCTCCTGTAAGCACCTGTGCTTCCAAGAACCTCTTCTAGCCTCTTGTCTCTAAAAATGATCTCGGCACATCCTGGCCACTCACTCAGGAGAGGTCTGAAAATTACCGGCGGGGAAATGGAGGGGGGCATGGCAGCATATTCTTTACTCGGATGTGAGAGAGAGAGAGAGAGAGAAACAAGGAATATAACTAGAAAAAGCAAACAAAACTATCCCCAGGGTTTCAGCTGGAGATGAGCTATAGACTGGAGCAGTGACTGTAAACCTACCTTACCATCAGAATCATGTGGGAAACCTTCTAAAGATTAAAATTCCTACGTCTCACTTGTGCGGGTTCTGTCCTACGGATCAGTAGGGCTGCATGCCCAGGAATCTGTATTTTTTAAAGGTTCCCATTAAATGTTGATGCTCAGCCAGGTTTAGGAGCCATTGGATTAGATAAGCTTGCCAAGTCCCTTTCAGCCCGACGCGTCTGTAAATTACCAGACTGCAGTGGAACCAACATGGGACTGTTGCTAGATGGTGCTAATGTGGGTTGCCAAACGGTTTCATTTTAAATTTCATTTGAGGAGAAAGCCAAATGATATTAGCAAATAAAAAAAAAAAAAAAAGTTACTGGCGCCAACTTCTCCCAGCTGCTGTGCACTGAAGGCGCAAATCATTACACGTACATTCTGACTGCCTGAGAGAGAGCATGCATCTTCCAGGGAGACGTGCCTTACGGTCAAGGGAGCATGTAGGCCCAGGGAGAAGGGATGTAGGATCATCGTACATTATTTTTGTAAAACGCCCCGTGTTGTCACATTGGAAGAAGGTTTTGCCCATTTGGGGCTGTGTCTTCTAAGCTGTAAGCTGTGCTAAGTGATGGGGCAGCTGGTGTCAAAGTCGTACATGGGTTCAAGGTCACAGAGTGAGTCACTGACCAAAAGGGTTTTCGGTCACGGGCTCTAATTGTTAAGTATAAAGGTAATCTCCCAAGACAAAGCAACAGCACACACCAAGAGAAGTGGGTAAAAATTATATTGTTTTACTGTACCAGAGGAAGCCCCCCTAGGAGAAATGAAATACCCTGAGGGAGCGCTGCTAACCTCTGTTGTTCAGAAATACTTCTCCTTTTCTACCCTGACGTCACAATATTTCAAATGCCACCAATTGTGACTACTTTTGAAGGCGCATATCATGATTTGCGCCTTCAGGCCACATTTGTTTTAGAATTCCTGGATGAGATAATACAGTAAGTATCTCATACGTGTTTTTACTATATGGCATTCTTTTTTTCATATTCACTTAGAGTTTTAATTGAGAACTGGTTTCTTAAAAAACAGCCCACATATTTATGGCAAAGTTGTCTACATACACTATGTACTCTTTCTATAGGCATTCTTTTAATAGACCTTGAATGTATTTATTTGTTAAGGCAACACACACCTATAGGGCACCCGCAATGTACCAGCCCCTGTAATACGCGCTAGAAGTGCAATGGTGACTGAAACACAAATCCCGCTCTCAGGAAAATCCTGGTGAGTATGGTGGTCAGATCCTGTGCTTATAAAAAATATACTAGACTAATGGGTGTATGTCTATTCAGACTTTGTGCCTTTATTTTAAACATTTCTGGGATGGTTTTGTAACAGATTCTAATTTGTTAAAGTATTACAGAATATTTTCCATCTCACACGCTTCTTATGTGCTTCATTTCCGAGCACTCTTTCTTGTAATTCAACTGTCACAGTCCAACTAGCACAATCTATGTGGTGAGACCCCAGACACGTCATCTGGCCCACGGTTCAGTTAAGCCAGGACATGAGGACATCTCTGACCAGGTCCTAGACATACAAAAATAAAAGCCTCTAGATCCTTCTAGTCCCCAACCATCCAAACCTTCCCAGAGAACAGCCCCAACCTTGCAGAGCAAAGACTAGCTATTTCCACTATATTCTGGCTGAATTAAAAAAAAAAAATAGTAATAGGAAATACTTATTGGACTCTTCCTACTTGTCAGGCACTCTACTAAGGGATTTATATAATTAGCTCCCTGCTCATTCAATCCTTAAAATGACCATGTAAAGACAGTTACTCTATTTATTCCCA
Organism: Miniopterus schreibersii; assembly: GCF_964146895.1. NCBI lineage: Eukaryota > Metazoa > Chordata > Mammalia > Chiroptera > Miniopteridae > Miniopterus > Miniopterus schreibersii. The sequence goes on along the minus strand of NC_138111.1, from coordinate 13,381,900 downwards.
TTGTACAGATGATAAAACAGAGGCTTACAGTGAATGTGACATTGCTGGTGAAAAGTCGGGCTGAGGCTGAAACCCAAATCTGGTTGCCCGTCTGCATGCTACGAGTTATTTTAACCAACAGTCAACTTGACTTATCAACCTGTATGAGTATCTGGCTGAATTCTTGACCCATAGAATCCATAAGCATAAAACAAGGGTTGATTTTTCACACTGCACTCTTTAGCGCTGGTTCATTATGCAGCAATAGCTAACCCGAATAAGCCTCCCCTCATCCTGCTGTTAGGTAACAAACCCCCACATCCTTCCAGGGCCAGCATTTTGGTTGTTATCACAAGAAGGAGACAGTGACATTTACCGAGCACCTACCATGTGCTAGACTGTACTTTGCTTTAGGGACCTTGGACATTTCCATTCTGGACCTCATTTTATAGGTGACTACATCAACTCCGAACAGGGAAAAGTGCTCAGAGGCATTACCTACCGTGCCCCTTTGTTCAGGATTGATGTCTTAACAGGCACCCTCCTCTGCGGGTAACAGCCCAGCTTTGATTTCCTCTGGGAGGTTTTCCATGGTCTCTACAATCTGGTTGGGCCCCTCTGGGCTCCCACGTGCCCAGTTGTAGCAAGGATTTCTGAATTATCAGCATTTTACTGCCTATTTCCCACGCTAAACTATAAGGTTCGTGAAGGCAGAGGCAAAGCCTTGCTCACTGCTCGACGCCCGTAACTTGCTGTCATGACTCGAAGATAAAACGTGAGCCTAAGAGTGAGCATCCAGGTTCCCAGGGGCCTCCCTCAGACACCTTGCCTGACCACTTCTACTTCTGTTCTGTGAAAACCTCCAGTATTTTTCTATTACCATCATCTTCTTTTTCACTCCCACCACCCATTCAAATTGAAACCCTGGCATAAGGGACCGTCAGTGCTACTTAAGGCAAGAGTGGAGGGGGCATTGGGAGGGGCCCTGGGCGGGGAAGAGAGAGCGCTGGGTGGGCTGGTGAGATGAGAGCACCAACTACCTTCAAGGGTCCTAAAGTTACACCACCCTGGCTCAGGTCCTGGCTTTATCACCTTCTTTCTGGTGATCGTGGTCAATTTACTTAACCTTACCAGAGTTAGTTTTCTTCATTTTACACTGAAGTTAAAGGGGGTTGTTGGGGAAACAAATATAGTGATGCCTATTAAGAGCTGGCCCTGTGCAGGGTGAACAGGAAGCGTTAGTTGCTGCCGGTGATGGTCATCACAGACCCTGGTGGGACAGCAGGGGTAACGGTAACAGAAATAATAACCTGAGCGCCAAACTGACCGCACATCCCCATGAATTCAAACCATTTTTTTCTTCCTCGATCCAAGTCTTATAGTTTTATGTCTGAGTCACCCTAACGTGATTTTTCATAGCATCTGGGTCATTTTATTGTCTAGACTGATCCCCCTCCCGTTAATTCCATTCAAATAACAGAATAATGGCATCTCACAGCTCCAACAGAAAGAGAAAAGATAGTTCCAATTTTTGAGCACCTACTATGTGCCGGGCTGTTGCTATGGCTTTTGCACTAGAAAATGTCAAATTGCAATTTAAATTCTCAACTCTCAGGGAAAAAAACAACCGAGAATGAATAAGAAAATCTTTAATGTAGAGTCCAGGTGAGTAAAAAAGGTGTGGCGCCCGCAGGCTTTCCGATGGTGAGCCGCAGAGTATGGGTGAGCTCTAGATGCGGTGGGGAGCTGCAGAGGCAGAACAGAAACTTCAGCTCACAAGGAAGGTTTCAAGTGGTTCTGTTTCCTTGAGAAGCTGGTGTCGTATAAGTGAAGGAAGAAGACTCTCTAAACACAGCGTCCACACCCTCAGTAACCGGAAACAGAGCCCCTGGAGGTGGAGAGGAGCTGTCCTGTGGCTCCTCCCAGGGGCCTGGGCCGGGCTGACCCTCTGGAGGGTTATTTCCAGCTCTGTGTGAGTTAATCATTCCCGTGTCATCAAGCCCACTCGGAGACGATGCAACATCAAGAGCAAACAAAAGAAAATTGTTGGGATTGCGCAGGAACTCTCTTTGGACCTATGCGGGCTCACAAAACTAATGAGTCCCCCATTCAGGCTCTCCGGCGGCAGCCTATGATAATAGCCCTGAACGCTGTGAGAAAAGTGCCACCAAAGGCTTGGCTATTTTGTGTGAACGCTGCAGAAGAGGCAGTTTGTCCAGAGGAGGTTTTTGTCCTGCAGGCTGCCTCTCAAAGGCCAGGGAAGGCGACCGGGGGCTTTGCCAGGACTCCCGTAGCCTCTATAAAACCTCCCCGGGATGGAGAGGGGACAGGGACGGGAGGGGGCCGAGAGCGCTCAGCCGTCCTGCCGCAGGAGACCCGGGGCCTCCCTGAGGTGTGGATAGGACACTTGTGGGGAAAATCAACCGCATTCAAAGAAGGGCAGGGAGCGTACAAAACTCATTACACACAGCACATAGAAACAGCGCCAGGAAAGCGAGGAGGCTGTTGATTGGCAACCCCACTGTTTGCGAAAGGAAGGGAGAGATATTTTAGATACATTATTCTTCTTCTGTCTCATGGAGCAAGGCAGAGTAATGTAGTCCAAGGTTTTTTACATTTTTAAAACAATGTTTTCTCTCTTTTAGTGTCTTTTCAAATTAGATGTATCAGGGTGCCATTGGTCAATAAGATTAGATGGAAGATGATGATTTGACTTTGGGTGGTGGGCTTTTCCCGTTTTATAAAACATCAGAAGCTATTTATTTCTGAAAACCTGTCTGGAAATCCAAATCATAAAACACATTAAAACAGATCTACTACGTTCAAAGAAAAGGGGGACGCTGGATCCAGTGCCCTTTCCTCACTGCCTGGCCCCCGAAGTTGACACACCCATGAAACCCACGAGATCAGATAACTAAGCTTGAAAACCTCTTTGGACTGACAGAGCCAAATATAATTCGGGAAATACTAGGCAAGTTGCTCAAACTTTCTGAGCCTCAGTCTTTTCCTCCTCCGAATGGCAGTGAGGGGAACCTACCAGCAATGTGGGGAACTGAATGAGTTAAGCAGTTCAGCACGGGGCACCTAGCAAGCTCTGAACCTTATCACTTCTCTCTTTTCTAGGAATTTACCTCAGCATGGATTCAGCATTCTCTGAAAATCTTTCTCAGCACTTGAGCACACACAAAGCTATCTCTTCTTGAAGTCCTACTGCACTTTTATTTGTGTAGCCATTTACCATTTGGTCTTTTGCAATTGTTACTATTAACAAAATAATCATAGCAGCTACTGTTTCATTAATTATGTACTATGTACATAGTATAAAATGATTTATATTTATTTTCTGAAACTTCCACAACAACCCATCAAAATAGTTATTATTTCTGGTGTACAGATACAGAAAAATCTGTACACTGATTTTAACCATTTTAAAGGGTACAAGTAAGTGGCCCTTAGGACTTTTGCAATGTTGTGCAACCACTGCCCCTAATTCCAGAACATTTCATCACCTCAAAAGGAAACCACACCCCATTAAGAGACATTCCCCGCTCTCCACACCTCTCAGCTCCTGACAATGCTTTCTGTCTCTAGGAATTTGCCAATTCTGGATACTTCATAGAAATGGAATCTCTGATGGTCTTTTGCATTTGGCTTATTACATTTGGCTTAATGTGTTCAAGGCTCCTCTGTGTTGTACATGTATGAGAACTTCATTCTTTTTAACGGCTGAGTAATATTCCATTGTTTGGCTATATCACATTTTGTTTATCTATTCATTAGTTCATAGACACTTAGGCTGTTTCTACCTTTTGGCTACTGCAATTAGTCCTGTTATTAATATTCTTATGTACTTTTTTTAAAAAAATACTTGCTTTTTTAGTTCTTTTGGTTACAATATTTAGGAGAAGGATTTCTGGGTCCTATCATAATTCTATGTTTAATTTTTTGAGGAAATGCCAACGTGTTTTCCACATTTCATATTCCCACCAGCGATGCATGAGGTTTCCAGTTTCTCCACAACCTCCCCCAAACATCATTTTCTATTTCCCATTATACGTCCTAGTGAATGTGAAGTGTGTCTCTGTGATTTTGATGATCGTTTCCCTAATGACCAGTGGCTGCATCCAAGATCTTAATCCCAACCCTGAACTTGATTCCACATCGGATTTCCCTCCCCGTTTGGACCTGACCTACCGGACGCCGACATCAGGAAAGCAGAGAAGGGCTGGGCTGGTGGCATCTCCTCCGTTTCGCTTCCCTGCATTTTGCCCCCTACTTCTCAGAAGACATCCTCTCTCGGGGGGTGCTTAGGATTCCCGCCCAGCCCCAGGCACTCCCCGCCAGCTGGAGGCGGAGGTCCCCCCCGCACTAGGCGGCCCTATTAGACAGGGTCCAAGGCGCCCCGGCTTCCTCCCTCTGGTCCGCGGGGACATGTGTGCCCCGCCCTTGCCACCTCTTCTGTGCACTGAGTCACTGTAGCTGTAGTCTCATGTTTTGTTGTCCAAGCTCACCCTCTGGTTATCCTGGGAGGGAGCCTCACTTCAGGTCACACTCCGTCGACCACAGGGACACACAGGCCACCCTCCCTGAGCAATCCCAAGGCAACCTACTCTCTCGAGGCTGGGAGGGGAAGACGTCGCCAACCTTCCCGCCCCCCCCAATCTCTCCCCCAGCAGCGGGGTCAGGGAGACACGGGGCCTCACACACTCAGAGGGTCTCGATATAAAAAGGCCTCTCTTTACACGCCCCTCTCCTCCCTAGACTCTTTCTGGCGCTTCTCTTCTTGTCCCCTTAAATTTACTTTATAAATGCTACATTTGAACATAATGATGATTTTGTGGGGTTTTTTTGCACGCTCATTTATTATTGGCTCCCGTTTTTGGTTCATCATTTTCTCTTGTAATTTATATGTTGAAATCCTAATCCCCCAGTTCCTTAGAATGTGACCGTATTCGGAGACAGGGCCTTTTAAAGAGGCCCTTAGGGAGGGCCTTAATCCAATCTGACGGGGGGCCTTAAAGGGAGGGGAAGCTGGACACACAAGAGGACGCCGGGGCACGGGTGCAGGGAGTGACCGCCCCGTGCAGAGGGGGTAAGAGGGGGGCCGTCTTCAAGCCAAGGAGGTGAGCCTCAGAGGAAAGCAAACTGCCCAAACCTCGGTCTTGCCCATCCAGCCTCCAAAACTGAGAGAAAATAAATGTCTGTTGCTTAAGCCACTTAGCCTGCGGACGTTTGTTACGGCAGCTGGAGCTAACTGACGCGATCCCTCGGTGGAGACCTGGGTGGGAAACGGCCGGTCCTAACCTGCCACAGGCCTGAAGCTGGGTGATCCCAGCCCTGGGATCCCCCACCTTTGATGAGGGACTGGCTTTAACCCTTCCCAGCTGTGTGCCCTCGGGAAGGTGACCACAGTTTGCCGGAGCTCTTTCCCTATGTGTGAAATGTGAATAGGAATGGGGATATTGTGGTCATCCTACGCCATCCATTTCAGAGGGTTTCACATCCATGCATGACCGGTTATTTGCTCACACAAGCCCCACTCCAGCCTCTGAAGGATTGCGAGGCTTAAATGAGAGAATCTATGCGAAAGTGCTTTCAGAATTCTAAAGTGTTATAAAAATGCTCATTAATACAATCACAACATCCACAGAACCGTCGGCGGTGGGGGGAGGAAATCAGTGGGTGCGTTATTTTGTTTTGAGCGCTGGGTCAGGGTGTAAAGTGGCACACACGCCCCTCCGTCTGTCAGCAACTGACAATTAATCTGTCTCGGGGTATTTTTAAACATCGCGAATCATGTATTTTCCATTCACCAGCTGGAAGACTGCCATCCAAAACAGCCAGCCTCAGCTATCAGCTAAATTGATACTTGCTGCTACTAAGAACTTAATTCCTCTGCCACCTTCATTTCTACCAGCTCCTGCGAAGAAGCCAACGCGAAGTTCCCGGGAGGTGAGCTCGCGCACGTGTGTGAAGCCTGAAACTGCCGAGCGGATACCCGCGGGGGCAGGGGTCCGTCACAGACGGAGCGTCCAGATGTCCCAGGAAACGTCCTAGATATCCCCCCACACGCACTATCTCACTGAACACTCACAGCAATCCTTCACGTTAGGGGGTGATACTTTTATATTAAATGTAAGCAAATTGAAGCTGAGAGGGGTCGGTGGCTTTCCACTCGCCCCCCTGACAAGCTGAGGCCTTTCTACTGGCTAATTCCTGAGCATGCACCAGGGACTATAAGGTGGAAGCTGCGATTTCGGTTGGGAGAGCAGACCATGAAAAAACCAACGAGCAGACACACAGGACTTCAGGTCTGTGACGGAAATTCACAGCATAGCCACTCACAACACGGTAACAGCCTCGTGTGGGGGAGCAGAGGGCAAACCAACATGCAGACAAACCCGGAGTTAAGTTTCCGGATGGACTTTACAGAAGGAGAAGCAAACATTCAGGCCGGGGGCTGAGGAGAGAACTTGGTGGGAAAACCGAAAGGCGGAGTGTAGCCATCTGTCCAAAAGGACACGGAGACAAAGCCTGATGCTACACTGTAAGCTTCTGTGTCTGCCACAAGAACCCTGTACTTTCCAGGCCTAGGAGTTGATACATTGTGCTTTTTACTGAGGTCAGAAAGTTAGGAATAGGCCCGAGGACAGAAGAGTATGCACATTGTAAGGCTTTTTGTGGCTTTTACCAGCTGGTATCTTTAGGAGATTCCTTTCATCCCTCTGAGCTTCAGCTTGCAGATCTGCCTTGTGACACTGGGGTGGCGTCTGAGGGCCTGGGAAGGGGGGGCCCTGTATGTGAAGACGCCTGGTCTGCGCTACACAGACGCAAGAGGTTACTGAGAAGCCAACACCCCCTGTAGCAAAGTGCTCCACGCCTGTCACTCGATGTGAGGATATGATGGTCACCCAACAGGTCAAACCTCTTTCAGAAGAGTTTACCCAGTTGGATTCGAAGAGACAGCCCTGATCACAAACCTGCTGACAAACCACAGTTAGCTACCACCTGGCTCCAGGATAAGAACATGGCACCAGCTCATCACCTCTCTCCCCTTGTACCCCATCCCAGGGGCTGACATTGTTTCCCTAACGTCCTGTACTTAGGAGTTGCTCCTGGTCCAAGGCAAAGAACTGAAGACAGGTGATCAGCCTGAATGACCCTTTAGAAAGTACACCTGTGTTCACCTCGTGTACCCCGCTGGACCCCCTCTTCTGCCACCTTTGATGGACTTAAGTTTTTAGTAGCTTCCAATGCTCTTCTAATGAAGACTAACAAGACGAAAGAGCCCGCAAGGATGTGTCCAATCAGGCCTCAGGACCTCTGAAGCTCGCCCCTGCCCCCACCCCATGGTCTGCCCATCCCCCACGCACTCACAGCCTTGTTTCACCCCTGTTCTGCAGTCAGTGCTCAGCTGAAATGTCTTCCTTGAGAAGCTGTCCCCAGAACAGTGCAGGCTCTCTGGGAAGTTAGTGATTTCAGCTCCTGCATTTCTCCTCTGCCACCGCCTCAATTATAATGAAAACAATAACAGCTGTGGAATTAGTTGCTTAGCAATTACTGTTAAACCCTCTAGTAGAATGTCAATTCCATCAGGAAAGGGAACTTTCACTTGTATAGTCTTGCTTTTGACATCCCCAGAGTTTAGTAAGATGTCCGGGGCCCAAGAAACATGTTTTGAAAGAATAGCAAATAGAAGAAAAGGACTGTTGTTGGGAAGCCTCTGTGTTGGTTTCCTTTGGTCTCATTCGCAGATGTGCATAAATTAGTAGAGCAGCGGGAAACTTCCGATGTTCAAACTCTAGGCAGACCCGGCAGGAGCCCCTGATTCCAAGGGCCTTGGGTATCTGAACGCGATCATCCCTGGAAATCCTGTCTACACATTTTCAGAAGGCCCCCTCCCCGCTTTGAGAATCTTGACCTTCCATCCCTGATTCCTGAAGAGTTCCTCTCCTTTGTACCCCAGACCTAAGGCTAACTTCCATCTCTCACTTTATAAATGTGTGTGTATATCTAAGCCGTTTCTGAATATGGACAATGTCACTGAAGATTTCAAGGTGCGGGGGAGGCAGAAAAAGTGTTTACATCAAACAACCCCCAGGTCTCCAGAAACCACCCTCATTCACCGAACAGGCCCCCGCCCCACGCAGGTCCCCACCACCACGTCCCAGCACATGTGCGTTCTCCGTTCTTAATCTTTTTTCAGCCTCCATAATAAGTTTTCTTCTAAAAACTCCTTTCTCTTCATCTATGTCCTTTGTAAGCATATAAATATATATATATGCGTATAAATATATAAAATTTGTATAAAATATAAATTTATAAATACAAAAAATATGTTTTCTATTACACACCCCCCTTGCTTCTTTTTTGTTGCCTATCAACACCCTTTCCATCTTACCCTTCTGATCACCCCGAGATTTTCCCTTGGGAAGCCAGGCGCTTCTAGGGCCTGGCAGCCAGGCGAGAAGTAGGACTGACTTTCGCCCTAATCCAGTTCAGACGAGTTCAACGCGTGGCCTTCTCCGGCCCATGGTGTTGGTCCCTAAAAGGCCCAGTCAGAGCTAAAGTGGGATGCTTTGCTGAAAGCTGCAGGAACCCGCCTGGCCCGCCCTCTTGACGGGGAAGGAAGCCTGAAGCCCTAACTGCTGGTGGCACCCGCCTTCCCATCACCAGGAAAACCAGTCTGACGGGGAGGAGGCAAAGCCCAGAGAACTACAAAGAACTGAAGACTAAATAAAGCCTTGACCACACTGTACCTGAGCCCATCCGTTTCTGGCTTTTTCAATTATGTAAAGTATTCAATCTGTTTTTATCATTTAAGCTAATCACAAGTGACAACCTATTCCATCGAATGCTGGACCTCTCGCCTACTCACACTTCCAAATACATACAAGATCATTTCATTTCAAAGATACGACGGGTTAGATCTTTGACTTAAATGAAATCTAAAGATCAAGGTTAATAGAAAATTGCCCAATATTTTTCTCTTCCCATTTAAGAACCTAGTTTATCCAACCATTAAATCAAATCTTCTTTTAAATTCTCTCTAATATGATTTTATAGGGTTATTTATGACTACATATTGCCCATTCAATTTAAGCCTCCATATTTCACATTTTATTGCTATTATGAAAGGATGTTTAAGTATGTTTTCCAAATGGTAATTGTTATTATATTAATATTCTTCTTGGCAGTTTAGAGTAGTTTTCAGAAGTATAGAGTCTTGGAAGCAGACTGGCTCTAATCATGGATCAGCCACCGACGACTTTCATGTCCCTGCAATTTCCTCACCCCTGTGCACCTTAGACCCCATCTGAAAACGGGACATTCCTCGTAGAGATGCTGTGAATATTAAATGAGTTAATACACGGAAAACACACAGGACAGTGCCTGCCACATAGGGAGCCCTCTGTAAATCTTAGCGATCGCCACTGACCATTGCTCTTCCTGTTATTGTTGATGTTACCGACCTCATTACTTTTCATTGCTTTTGGGAAGCTGACCTGGGATTGATGTTTTTAAGTGTCTCTCTCTCTCTCAATATATACAGGGTGGGGTAAAAAGTAGGTTTACAGTTGTGAGTATGAAAACACAGAGTTTATTCTTGTATTATTATTTATTAATTCTTGTATTATTTTCCATATGAACAGCTGTAAACTTACTTTTTCCCCACCCTGTACATATAGACACACACACACACACACACACCCCTTAAACTTTTCTATGTTAATGTGCCTTTGTGATAATGTATAAGATTAAAACTGACAATATTAACATTAGTGGACATGGTATCGAGCCCATGGCTTGTGCCCTGACTGGGAATCGAACCCGGTGACCTCCTGGTTCATGGGATGATGCTCAACCATGGAGCCACACCAGCCGGGCACATCCCTATTTTTAAAGCTGTGATTTAAAAATGTACATTCTGTCTAAATTTATTAATTGCCTGTGGGCATCCATTGACACACGCCTATGCATTTTCCTCTCCCTATTTCTGTGGTTTATTATGTTAGTACATTCTCCTAAATTGGACCATTAATGTACTCCTATCCAAAATTACTGTGCATTTTGAAAGGTAAGAAAACCGTAGCTAGGATGGGGTAAAGAGGAAGTATGAATGAAAACACAACACACGGGAGTTCCCTGAATTCCAATTAAATAATTGTTAGAAAATACAGAATTATATGCGATCACATTATACTAATCAGATACGTGAACCTGGAAAAGGCAAAGGCATAAAATGCTTTGAAAAGTCACTAATGGGTATATGTCATCATTATGTTTACATGGTATTAAGAATGTTTATCGACCATTTTCAGATAATGATGACTAATTCTGAAATAAAGTGCTTACCTGCTATAAATCATTCTAGAATAATAAACAAACAAAAATCTATACACCCAAAGGCAAATAACAGACAAAAACCAGATGCGTTTTTAACTGGATGAGAAGATGATGGCTGACACGTTGTTACAATTCTCTACAAAGCTGATCCGAGTTTACCCATCAAAGATGTAACGAGTGTGAATTATCTGGATGGAACATAGTAGTTCAGTAAGAGTTTCTAACAAGAAATTCATCTGATCCAAAGTCACAGAAATGCTAAGCATATGGGCAAATCAACTCTTACGAAAGGGAAGCAAGGGTGGCGAAAAAATACGCTCGAAATCGGTAAAATAGACAGAAGGCCATTGTGCTATGATGACAGGGACACTTGGAGATAATATCCAGAATTGATAATCTTAGAAAGATGAACTAAAACATCACCATAATACATAAAGCCAAAACTGCTCCAACTAGGTAGGGTGTGCCAGCGACATAGAGTCATCAGATTCAGATCATTGTTATCGCCCTGTGACAGTTATGGTAGGAGAAAGCACTCAGAGAAGCCGTTCTTAAGGGGTGACTGGGAATAGCACAATCCTTAAAAAAAGTATTTTTAAAAAATTAAATAGACTTTTGTCTCAGTCCTGACACTTTTATAGCTCATTTCTCTTCTTCGTACTGAATGTCATGTCTAAAAAGTTGATGTGGCTATTGTCACAGCCTCAGCTGTTAAGGGAAGGATGTCAGTTTCTTCAGGTTCATAGCAGGAGAAAACAGCTGAAAACCATAGAAGTGGTCGTTTATTTTTAAAATGAGAACATGCACACACACACACACACAGGCACACGCACACCATATTCCTTAATAGGGAACATATGTTCTTTTTCTATAAATAGAGCTTATATATATAAAAAAATTGAAAATTTGTCAGCTAAATTGCAGAAAAGAAATTCACATACTTCAGATTCTAAGGACGGTTCTTAAGAACTAGAAATTAATAATGTAAAACTTAATCACAGAAGACCGATGATTGAAAACAATTTTGAAAACTGAACCCCAATTAATAGTCAGGTAAAAGATGAAATGAGGAACATAATGAAGAAATTTTTAAGTATATAATGTGGAAAGTGTTTTAAAGTGTGTTTTTTAGTTGTTAATTGAAATGGATTATATGTTTAAAAAACAAAATTTATTTTTCACCTAATAGATATAAAATAAATTAGATATTACATAATTTAAAAATTTTTTTAATTAAATATGATAGAACACTATAGAAAGCCCTTTACTGAATATCTATGATTAGGGTCCAAGTTGTAAACTCTAAAATAAGAGCAGTGCAAAGATGATTTCTTTCAGGCAAACTTGCAAGTGTCATTTAGTGGTTCGGATCTATTATTTTAAACTCTGGGCTAATTTTGATGTTTAAGAAAAGCAAGGTCACATATTGACTCAAGTGATGCGGAAGCAGAGCGATGCTTCACAGGGAGCCAATTAAATTTTGCAAGGATTTGACACTAGAAAAAACACACAGTCCCAATCCCAGTCTGACACTTTACATTTTTGGGCTAAAGTGTGACACTTGCTATATTGTTTCACATTGACTTTTTGGAACCTCCCCTCTACCTTCTGTAAAAGAGGGTATAGGAAGAGAGGAATGTAAGAGTTTTAGCAAATCACACGCATTGATTATTTCCAGATTTCAGAAGCACTGGACAAATGGCCTGAGGGGCATCTGGTAAAAAAATGCAGGTTGGATCAATGCGCTTATGTCTGTTTTTTCTTTAAATCTTATGGTAAAGGGGTTTTAAAAAAGGGTAAACCATCAAAGACAGCAAAATTGTCACAGCCATAATGCTGGAGTAGTAACTGACTTAACACAAAACCAAAACTAAACTACAAAAGCCTAGGACATTGAAATCTAAGGGCCTGCAAAGGTTGGTGGCAATAGGAAACCAGAGAAGTGGCTCAATTCTGTAAAACTGGAAAAAGACTCAGAAATGAGAGACATGCAGTTTCTCAGAAGTCAGAAGCCAAGTTTTGGCTAAAAATGAGAAGGACTGGATGGAAGTATGAATAAACAGACAATTCATTCCCAAATTCTCCCTCCTACCACATATGGCCAAGAAAGGAACCCCCAATCCCTCCTCCATAGGTGGAAAAATACAGTTTACTAGTTAAACTGAACCATGGAAGCAAGGGACTCTGTGATGCCCGAAATAGCAGAGAACAGATGTGAAAAGAATTGGATTAAGTGGAAATCTACATAATTAACCATGACACCCCAAGGCCCCTTTTTCTCTAACTCAGCTTAGGATAGTTAGTAGCCAGAGGCACTCCCTAAACTAGAGACTGGAAGATTCCTAAAAATAAACTGATCCAACTTACAAATTAGGACATTTAGTGCCAATCTCCGAGCTCTGATATATTACCCTGAAGTCAGCACAGCAGCGGACAAGTCTCACCAGGAAGAGATGGGTTCATTTAAATACTTCATTTAAGTATGAGTAATACCTAGGGACCACCAGAAACCTAAGAAGAATTTTTATCCAAAAGGGGACAAAAAACAAACTCAAAAAGAATTGGGGGAACACAGAGGGAATTCCCGAACCACAATGCTATATTTACTGTAATCAAGATCATTGGGTACATAAGAGAAAATATTAAAGCTACAGAAAAATTACGAAACAATAAAGTGTTCTTTCAAATTAAATACATAGCAAACATTTTAAAAAGGGAAACAAATATTAGTAGAAATGGAAGGTACATTTGAGGGAATCTAAAAGACGAAGAATGAAACTAAGAGAAAAAAGACAATAAAAGATAAAGCAGGTGAAAATTTGAGACCTAGTGTAGGAGGAACAAAATCTAACTATTAAGGATCAGAAGGGGAGAATAGAGAAAATGGAAGTTATGAAATGATCAAAGATAAATTTCAGAACATTTTCCAGAAATAAAGAATATATCTACCAGGATTGAAAGAGCCAAGCAATTACCCAGCGCAACATATTTTAAAGCTCCACATCCTTGGACATCAATACAAAGCTTCAAAATTCCAAATATAATAATAAAATCTTAAGAGCTTCCTAACTGGGGGGGGAGGGAAATCAAGGAAATTATATTTAAAGGATCGGGAAGCAGAATGGCATCAGGCTCCTTATGGAAAAACAATTTAAAAATGCCTTCAAATACCTGAAGGAAAATAATCTCCAACCAGTACGCTAAACCCAGACAAACTACAATTAAATATCATTTAGATGTTGACATAAATATCAATTAAGTGTCAATTAAATTTTAAAATGAGTTTTTTGTTAGAAGATGTTTCAAAGATCTCTAAAAGACCACAGATACCTAAATGGACAAGAAATAGCACACATTATTTTTAAAATAGGAAAGTGAGAGAAAGCTGGCTTGGGAAGAGGTGAGTTTGGAGACTATTTCTACAATAATGCATGCACCCCAAATTCATGAGAAAGGAAAAGCAGGCATGCAAAGATTATACAGGAGGCCGGAAAATAGCGTCCCCGGGGACCATATTTATGTCTGTCAGAAGCGTGATTAAAGAGGAAATGTAGGCGAATAGCAAACACTGTTTAACACCCCAGGAGGTGGAGGGTGTCCTGCAGAGGACAGCAGGGCGGGGGGCAAGGAGCTCCTCCAGGAGAAAGAGGCCTGCGGATAGTGCGCCCTGGCCGGGTAGCTCAGTGGGGAGCCCCCTGTCCCCACACAGCAAGGCCGGGGGTTGGTCCCGGTTCCCCTCTCTCTGACCAATGAAAAGCATGCCCTCAGCTGAGGGTTTAGAAAAACAAAAATAAAAAACAATAATTAAAAAAACAAAGAAAGAAAATATCTGATTGGCCAAAGCCACCGAGTCACCCCAGTTTGGAGTAAGAAGGACCACAGGTGGCTTGGTGTGTGGGGACTGCATGGCCGCATTTATAGAAACACAAAAAGTTATCTAAGTTTTGGTTTGCTGACGTGGCACCCAGACAGGAACGGCTCCATCTTGGGCCTGGAGCTTCCCCGAAGTGAAGACATGAAGGGAAACAAGACAGAGAAGGAAAACAGGCCAGGGATTGGCGCCCAGGTCAAGAAGACATAGTTTAAAAAAAGAATATTTTTTAATTTACGTTAAAAAAAATGACACATATGCCAGCTAGAAAATGAAAATGTAAGGCAAACGAGATACTCTTCAAATATGCCTTGAAATATATTGATTTTTAGCAAATAAACCATTACGATAGGAATCCAGAGAACACTGCGCTTAAGAACGGGGGGCTGCGGGCAAGTTGAGTGAAGTCGGCTAGAAATTCAGATTAAACAGATGCCGGTCCCTGAACGAGCATGACAATACATGTACGAGGGTCCCGGAGCATCTGCCTCCCGCTCTCGCTGGGGGCGTGAGACGAGTTCTGCCCGTGTCACTGCTGATTAACCCGCGTCTCAGCTTCCAGCCGCTTCACACTGAGCTCACTGTAACTTTAAATATTGATAACCGGGCTCATACATCACAGAGCTGAGAGAATGACAGTTTCAATGGCTCAAGCTTTCCCCAATAACCAGATACTCAATAATTCATGAAAATATATCATCCCAAATCAAATTGGAAGCTTTTGTGTGTAATATATTATTTAAAATTCAATATTATAATGCACACAACTCCTCCCCAGCCAGAGGAGCACCATTTCAAAATGTGATTATGTGCAGACTCTATTTAAAAGTGACAATTCTGCTTTTCATTTGTTTAACGGCTTAAGCGGAGGAGCTGAACTGGAACTAAGTCATCTGACAATGAAACCCGGGAGGCCACAAGTGACTTTGAAAAAGTGACATTGGAACCTAAAAAATGCACCTACATTTGGATGGGAGAGACATGTGTATTTGAGGGGGAAAATTCTTAAATTTTTTTAGGTCCAACGTCAATTTGTTCCAAAACAGTCCCCATCAAGTTAACTGAAATTTGCCGTCATTGTAAAATAAATTGTGAATTCTTACATCTGACGGTCAAGACACCTCCACCCGCCCTAAGGTTGTAAGAGTCTCAGTTGCCTTCAAAGCCATCGCGTACTATGTTTAATTCTAGTGGATTGGGGGGCATTGTCTCACAAGCACATAGTCAGAATTCTGGCTGCCTTCATATTGCTTTCTTTTTGGAAGCGCCCTCCCACATCTCTCTTGTGTATCTGAGACCTTCTTTTACCTGATACATCACACTGAGCGAAGGCTTTCCCGACTTTCCAAGCCAGATATGGCTCAGCCTTTCTCAGGACACCCATAATGTTCATTATGCACAGCACTCGTGTCATTCCAGTAGCTGCTGCTTCTTAGGCACTGATCATATGTCAGGCAGGTGTCAAATGCCGTATCCTTACATTGCTTTAATCGGGCACTAGACCACCACTGCTACCCCATGTGATAGCTGAGGAAGCTGAGTCTCTGCAGAGTTCAGTCAGTTGTTTAGGGATACAAGTCAGAAAGTACTCGAGGGGCAGAATGTTGTGTGGGTTAGCATTTCCCAGGTGCCTGGCGTGGTGCACAGTCAGGGCTCCGTACAGAGTGGGGCCAAAGTAGATTTGCAGTTGTTCATATGGCAACTAATACAATAATTAATAAATAATAATACAAGAATGAATTCCAGCCCGGCCGGGCATGCCTCAGCGGTTGAGCATCGACCTAGGGTCCGGGCGATCGGGGTTCGATTCCCGGTCAGGGCACATGCCCGGGTTGCGGGCTCGATCAATGACTCTCTCATCATCGATGTTTCTATCTCTCTCTCTCTCCCTCTCCTCTCCTCTCTCTGAAATTAATAAAGATATATTGAAAAAAAAAAAAAGAATGAGTTCCATTTTACATACTCACAACTGCAAATCTACTTTTGCCCCGCCCTGTGTTTGCTGAACCACTGAATCAGCTAACAAATCCCTGAGCATTCAGTTGTGCTCCTGCCTTGTAGGCACCGTGGTTGGAAGAGACCAGCGTCGTTACACTGAGTAAACACAGAGAGCTTGCGTAGGAACAGGGCCTGGTGTTTTAGAGCAAGCACTGAACGAGAGCCCTGCCGACACCTGGACTCTGGCAGTTTGTAGTTATCTGGCCCTAAACAAAGACACTGACTTCCCTTGTTTTCAATATCTTCATCCACAGTAACTTCACCCTCCTGCACAACAGGGAAACTTCCATGAAGCAGCACAGAATTGCAGTTAAAAACTAGGCTCTCCAGCGTAAAGGCCCAGGTTTGATGCCAGCACTGACCTGCAGGACACTAGGCAAGTCCTTTACTGTCTCCAAGCCTCAGGTTCCTCATGTGGAAAATCTGCATGCTGGTACCTCTTATAATAGGCCTATGAGTTTTACACGGCTTCCTAAATGCAAATCCTCTAGGGCAATGTCTACGGAATGAACAAACTGAACTACCAAGTAAAATAGACAGGCTCATAGGTAGAGAGCGGGCAGACAGCTCAAGAAAGGAAGGGGGCTCTGTGTGTGTGTGTGTGTGTGTGTGTGTGCGTGTGTGTGTGGAGGGATTGAGCTAAAAAGGAAAAAAAGAGAGAGAGAGAGAGAGAGAGAGAACTTGTGGACATGAACAACAGTGTGGTGATCGCCGGGGTGGAGGCGCATGAGAGGAGGTGAGAGAGGGCATAGAGGGATAAATGGTGATGGAAAAAATAAAAAAGGAGTTCTAAATAAATGGGCCCTCATTGTTATGTACACTTATGGCCACATACACATAGTAGGTCCACAGGGAATGTTTCCTTTTTTTCTTCCTCAACACCTTGAAAAATTGACTTAACTTTGTTGGAACTCAGTTTGCCTCATTTATTAAATTAGAATAATAAAACTGACCTTTCTCCAAAGACCAGGCTAACTGACATTTTAATAATATTTTCAACACTAAGATGCCAATAACAGGCATGCTGTTCCGCATTTATAGGCAAACATCATCCTCAGTAAAATACTGTTAAAACGGGAGGTACAAACTCAAAGCTATAAAAGGAGAGCAGAAGAAAAAATAAAAATCTCTTAGATGAGGCGATTTAAAAAGAATCTACGGGAACATCCGAGTTGAACTGGGTCCTAATAGGTGGATAAGACTAAGAATGGTGGAAAGGATATATAATTATGAAAGAAGCCTACTTCACATAGATTTCTGCCATACTTTCATTAAATATTGACTGGGTTAGATAATTTGATTACATCTTACAATGTTTTCTGGCTGTAGACAGCGTCAGACAGAAGGATAGCTTAATTAATATAAACATCATCATCATCGCTTTCTTTACTGGTTGTCTGCTGCGATCTGAGTGTTGTGCCTTTAGCAAGTTTCATCATTTTATATACTTAAGTGTTCAGCATAATCGTCACCACTCAGAAAGTAGGAGCAGGAGATTTAGCAAGGTCAAGTCAATTGGCCACGATCCCCTTGCGGGGGCGAGGCTCGGACGTGAACCCCAGCTCACTGCTGTACCTCATGGCCTCCCTCTCTAGGTTTCTCGCTATGTCATTTTAAAAGATTAGGAGTTGAATGGATTAAAAATATTATGGAACTTGTCTGCCTCCATATGACTCCATTAGCATAATGAAAATATGCAAATTATTAATTGTAAACCATCTAAACAACAGTAGCCACGTCTTCCTCCTGCCAGGGAATAATGAGATTGGACTGGCCCAGTGGCTGGGATGCCTAAGCCAGAAAAAGACGAAACAGTGAAAACAGGTATACGAGGTAAAAAAGGGGGGTTGCTGGCCCCATCCCAGGACTTCAGAAGGATGTGGACCACAATTCCCATAGGAAACCACACAATTTCAGCCTCGGACCCAGGACTACTGAGGACTGCCCTTTCGCCCCATAGGGTGTGATTTGCAGGTCACGGAATAGTTCCCGTTATTCTGACTCAAAGTGTAAAATTCTGAATATTTTCCCCTTTCTTCCATCACACCTTTAGTCTCTCCTTCCTTCTACAGTTATTCCTTAACCCCCTGTACCAAACACTGTATTTAACTTTTGAACTGTTACATGATCCCCAACAGAGGCATGAATCCGGCCTTCACTGAGCTTATGGTCTACTCGGGGAGATGGTCAGTTAGGCAAGAAATTACAAAACACATGCTGTTACATGTCGTTCCCGGAAAAGCACTTAAATATCACTTAAAGTAAGTTGAGACCTAACCAGGTAAATAGTAGCCGAATAAATACTCTGGGTATCTGGGTGTGGGTAGGATGTGGGGGGTATAAGGATCTATGTTCTAGACAGAAATAAACATGTGCAAAGGCTTGGAAATGGAAGAGTAAACAGGAGAAAAAAGGTCCAAGGTTATTTTCAAAATAAGTAAGGCTGAGCGTGGCAGGCTTGGTAGGCGGTCAGGTGGGCTCAAGTCCAAATATGAGGCTAAAGAGGTAGGTAGGACGCAGAGCAGGCCAAAGCACGTCTCCACCTCATTCAGAGGGCAAAGGAGGCCGCTGAAGGGCTGTCGAGAGGGGGATGGGACCATATTTGGCATGAAAACTCTCCCTGCGGCTACATGTGTGTGCAGAGCAGGAGTGCACCAAATGATCAAGGTCTCTGGTGAGGTGTAAAGGGTACGCGATGCTATTTCAAAGATGCCCCTGGGAGGATTAGGAAACTAACTTGGAAGAGAGGAAATCTCAAGGGGTCTCAAAGGCTCTCTTTCAATATCTGGGAAGCTGTCTCTGGCTGAGAGATGGGGGTATTTCTGCTGCACCCAAGAAGTACAATTAGGACCACTGGGAAGAAATCAAAGCATCTTTCTGTTGAGCAAAGCAATGGATTCCTTCAGGGAATCCACTGGCTCTTCTTCCAGGGGCCACCCTGTGTCTTTGCCTTGACATTGCTCCTGGCTCACATAACAACTCCATGAAAAGAACCAGACATCACAGATCTTTGGTTGCCCTGTGGCTGCAAGAGCATGTCCAGCCAGAGGCACAAGTAGCCTCCCCAAAATGAAGAAAGCAGCCCCATCTGTCAAGACTGAGCATGGAGGGGCCTAGAAATCTTCTCTTCCCTGCCTGTCCAAGATGACCAACACCTCCAGCTGTGGGGGGCATCACACACCAGGTGTCCATCCCCAAACCATCACAGCTGACTGAGCTGTTTTCAAAAGCCGTGTTTGAAGAGGCTCCCCCAGCCCATCCTCCAGGTCCTCACACTTTTAAGAAGGAAGATTTTCCCAAGGTCTCTGATAAAGAATATAGACTTTGAAATGATTACCTACTGCCTTAGTCTGCTCAGGCTTCCATGGCAGAATGCCACAGGCTAGATGGCACAGACAACGGAAATTTATTCTCTCACACTTCTGGGGGCCAGAAGTACAACATCAAGGCGCTTGCCCATTTGGTTTCTGGTGACCGCTTTCTTCCTGGTTTACAGATGGCCACCTTCTTGCAATGTCCTTGTTGTGTGTGGGGGGGGGGCGGGGGAAGGGGGGGGAGTAAGGCAGGGAGAGAACATGACAGAGCTCTGGTGTCTCTTTTTATAAGGACATTAATTGTATCAGGTCAGGGCCCCAGCCTTATGACCCAACACTGGGGATTGGGGCTTTAATGAATGGATTTTGGGTGGAGTGGAGAGACATATACATTCACCCCATAACACCTACTTTTTATTAAGGCCTCAAGTACTCTCTGTACTTTTTTATCATGTTTGTTCGGCATCAGTTCACACATATCCACCATCCCATGGGCACTCTATGTTCTATGCACTACTGCTCTCCTGTTTCCATTCCTCTCCACTCCAGCTCTTTTCAATAATCCCTCTGGACTTCATGGTGTCTCACAAGCAGAGTCCCTTTCATCCTCAAATTCCTTCTGAATGTTCATTTCACCTTCTTTCCTAATTGGTCCTTGGTACAATTTCTTCCCCTCAAGTATAGTCCCTTCTTTCGCCCCTCAGGGGTTGCTTGGATGTGGGTAAGTGTCCTCCTGTCTCCCCACTCCAAATCCAATCCCCCCTTGCCTTCTTCTTTCCAAAATGGTTAAAGTATATTATCAACCACTCTGCCACCCATTATTATTCCTTGTTGCCAGCTCCATGGGTGTACAAACTGTGAAGTCACACTGTGCTTAGGAGAGCCCACGTGGTGCCTGGTTTCATGCTCTGCTTATTACCTTCTTGGAATGTTTACTACTTTTTGATAAGTGGGCCCCACAATTTTTGTTTTTTACTAGGTTCTGAAAATTATGAAACTATAGGTTAAAAGATTCATTGTAAGGAAGCAGCTTACATGATTGTGGGGCTAGTTAGAAATGTAAAAAAGAAAAGCTGCAGGGCAGGCCATTTGGAAGGACAGAGCTATCAGGAAGGGCAGGCTGAAACCCTTGGGAATGAGCTGAAGCTGCTACCCACAGGAGGGCTTTTTTCATCTTTAGCAAAGCCTCAACTCTGCTCTGAAGACCTTTCAGGTGATTAAACAAGGTCCACTTACATTATCTACAATCTGCAACATAAACTGACAGTCTGGAAACCTGGAGACCTTGGTGTCAGAAAAGTGAACTGTATCTGTATCCTAAATAACTTAAGATGAGATTGTCACTAAGAACATTTCCATTAGCAAAGAAATCAGATTAAAGGTGATGCCTCTACATTTCTATATACTCACCTGTTTCAGTGGCTTCACGATAGGAGTCCATTGAATTGAAGGAGATGGGCATTATATAATCTCAGAATCTAGTAAATAATAAAAGACCATGCACAGGATGAAGAACTATGAAGATAAGGAGTATTTGGTTGTGGAAACATAAGCACGGGACTCACTGTAAAGCATAGATTGGATTAGATGTCTATTTACTAGTTACTGCCCCCTCTCTTAGTATTTTATTACCAAAGAAATCAAAGAGGGCATGCAAAAGTAACTGTTCACTTCCAAATCAACCTCTGACGCCCTAACCTTGTACCAAGGTGAAGAAATTGGCCACAACTACTAGCATCTAAAGACATACTGTCCAATTTTATTTCCATGTATGAAAACAAGAAATATCAATAAGGAAGTCTTATCCAGATGGTAAAGCCATGGGCCATAGAGGATACTGGGCAAATTAGCGCTTTTTAGAGAGCAAAATCAGGGTCCAAAACAAGTGACTTTACTGCCAGGAGAGAGCAAATTTGTAATTCTTGACAAGTATTATTTCATTATTGCTACAGAATAATGACTGTTTTATGTTTTAAATTTTTTATTTTATTTTCAGAGTTTTGCTTTAATTCCAGTCCTGGTACCCTGTTTCCTCATTGTATATTGGACATGTGAAGGATCAGGAACAGGGTATGGTAGCTATTGTGTACTTAATAATAGGTTTCTACACTTACAAAAGTTACCAAAATAGACATAAAGAGAGCCTGACTTTGGGCTGCATGTGATTCAAATAAATTCTCCCCTGGGCAGAAAGTGCATGTGTACAGTATACATGGATACTTGAGTGGCTAGAGGGGTGGACTGTGGCACAGAATAAAAATTTTCCCTCAGAACACATTCAGTTACTATTAATACTAGATTTCCTCTCCTTGCCATGGTTTTGTTTACAATCCTTCAAGGAATTTTATTTCCTAAACTTATTTACAGCTAGGTGTTGCCATGTGAAGGAGTTTGAACTAATAGAATGCCATTGGAAGTGACTGTTACAATTTCCAATTCCCTTCCTTAAAAATGAAGCTGTTTGTCCCGACTCCCCCTACCTTTCTGTCAAGAAATGACAATGATTTGATCCTTGGATTCAGAGATTAAATTCATATTTTGAGAAAAGCAAACCCAATAAACCCGTCTAGATTCTCAATAACCTAATACGGAAGAACCACCTCGAAGTCTCTGCACTATTAAGTCAGAGAGGAATAACCTTTATCTGATTTAAATCACCAGGAAAAGACAGAAGTTTGAGACTCATAAACTCTATGTCATTCCTAGTAGATCAACCCTCCCACAGGTGACAACTATAAACTCCAGAAAAATTATAAAAATCAACTGCACAAAGACACTGCTGAGTGAAACAAAACAGATGATATAAGAGGGCCATTGAACCTTGGGAGAAAGTAATGACCAGTGAGCAGGTAAGTTTCCTGTTATTATGTCTGTTAACTTAGATTGTCCTCAGGTGTCATTACATGGAGAGACTAGTTCAGAAACCCACAGGTTTGCTGGCTTAAGAACCATAGAATGGAGTTTGGAGCAAACATACAGATAGAAAGTGGAGACAAGCCTTAGGTATGAAAGAACTTAGGAAGGGGGGGAGCTACAAATCCTGAGTAAGAAATCTTCTGAAACAGCTAGCTGACCCCTGAACTATGAATGCGGTGAGTGGAATTCTAGCATTCCAATTAAAGAAGAAAAATATAAACTGGGATTTTAGAATCTAGAGTTTGAGTTCAGACAAATCAACTGCCTATTAAAATGTAAAAACACCAATAACAAAAAGCAGAACCTTTTAAATAAATCTAAGCTAATTCCGTCTTTACGACATATTATTGAAAATGTTTAGGATCCAATCTAAAGTTACCAGTCATCTGAAGGAACAGGAAAATGTGACTTGTATTAAAGAAAAAGGCAATTGATAGAGACTAACCTTGAGCAGCCACTGTAACTCTGCTCAAGGGCATGAGGTAAAATATTTTTATAACAAGTAAAAAAAAGGACACTTGAACGGACAAGTAGAAACTATAAAAAGTTCCAGGTGGAAGTTGTATAACTAAAAATGGCAAACATCTGAAGGAAAATTAATGGAGGAGGTCAATGGGGGAAAAGGAAGACACCTGTAATACTTTAAACAATAAAGGTAAATTAAAAAAATAAAAGGATAGGCAAAAGAACAAATCTGAGATAGCAGAAGGAGCCAATGAAATAGTAGATTAATAGAAACCATCCAATGTGGGAAAACAGCATTAAGAAAACAGAATCTCTGGGTCCTCTTGGGGAATCTTTAATGGTACAACACACGCATAACTGGAGTCCCATTACAGGAGGAGAGAAATTGGAGTAGCAAAAGTATCTGAAGTCTGAAGAAATCACAGTTTATTTTTTCAAATTAACTGAAGACATATATTTAAAAGTTAAGAAGTCCAGTGAATGCCAAGCAGAACAAACATTTAAAAAAAAACCCTTGCCTGCACATAACCCATTGATTGTGATTACAAGCAAAAATAACTGAAGGCCAAAAAAAAGAAGAAGAAAAAGAGGGGGCACATAGCATATAGAAGAAGGGCAATTTGAATGGTCTCTGATTTCTCATTAGAAACAATGAAATGGCACTTTTTAAAGAACTGAAAGGAAAAAAACCTCTGAAACCTAGAATTCTATATCCAATAAAACTGTCAAAAGTAAAAGTGGAACAAAGAATTATTAAGTTAGAGGAAGGCTAAGAGTATTTGATGACGACAAATCTGCACTACAAGGAACCCGAAGAAAGTTCTTCAGGCTGAAAGGAAATAATAGCAGATGGAAATATGAACCTTTTTGAGGAAGGAATAGCAGTGGAAATGGTGTGCAAATGAAAATAATAAGGGTAATTGCAAATATTATTGTTCTCTTAACTTGTTTAAAATATAGATGCCTATTTAATGCAAAACTAACATTGTAATGAGCGATTTATCTGTGCTAAATACAGGGCGTGGTGAAAGTAGGTTTACAGTTGTGGATATGTGAAACACAGAGTTTATTCTTGCTTTATTATTTATTTTATAATTTCCCATAAGAACAACTGTAAAGCTACTTTTGCCCCACCCTATATAATATACATAAGAAATATATCATAAAGAGATTTATACTGTTTCAAGTTTCTTATATTTTATTTGTAGTGTCGTAACTTTATAAGCTAATTTTAAAAGTGAAAACTTAAGAATGTATATTGCAGTCTTTAGCACAATGCATTGACTAGTCTAGCAACAAAGTTCCTCAAAATGGGTGCCTTAAAACAAGAAAAATTGTTTGTTTTGTTTGGAGACTAGACATCAGACATCAAGGTAGGGGAAGGATCTTTCCTTGCCTTTTACAGCCTCTGGTAGCCTAAAACATTCCTTCGTTGACTTGTAGACGGCATTGTCTCTGTGTCTTTACACCATCGTCTCCTCTCTGTGAATGTCTTTCTCTGTCCCCAAATTTCCCCTTTTTATAATGACACCAGTCATGTTGGTTTGGGCCCTCACCTAATGACTTCATCTTAACTTGATTACCTCAAAGAAGGTCCCATTTATAGGTACTTGGGGTTAGGACTTCAACATCTTTTTGTAGGACTAAATGCAATAGATAACAAGTAATTACTAAAAATAATGCAGAGAGGGACATATATATTTAAGTCATGGTATTTTAGGAGTTTCTTCAAAAAGAAATTCAGCCTGTATCCTGAAAGTAATAGAGAGTTACTATGATCATACCCATTTTACCGATGAAAATCCTGAGGTTTGGCTGAATTCAGTAGCCTGCTTGAAGTCTCGCATCTAACAGCTGGATCACATTCTTTGTGATTTTAGAACACGCACTATTACTCACTGTATTCTATGGTTCAGCCTCACTGAGATTCTGAGCAGGTAGCTCAAGGTCACAGCCCTGGCTAGGATTGAACAGAAACTAGAATATAGAAATTAGGATTCTCAGGCCAGCGGCCTTTGCACAATAGCAGCCTGCTTCCTCTCCCTCTCTTAGTTTTCAGAGACCTGTAACAATAGGTGTAACAATAGGGAGCTCATGCTTAACAAAGTAGATTACTTTTTCAAGAAAGGTGACAGTCACCATCGATGTAATTCACTCGGGCTTCTAGTAGGCTTTTGATACAATGCACATCAAAGGCTAATCCATAAGGTTAATGTCGAGGGGGCGGGTGGAGAAATCATCAATTGGCTAAACATTTTACAATGGGTATCGTAATGGAGGGCAAAAGGCCTACAGAAGTGGCCTTGGCTCAGGTCATAAAGATTACTCTGCCAAGCTTCATCTAACTCAAGCATCGGTTACCTGGGAATGTTCCCATTGTGTTCTGTTTTAAAAAACACAAAGAAACATAAGCTTTTGTTGGGGGAAAATCAATAGGTCTTCTAAGAAACTCATATAGGATTTTTATTTTTTATCATTTCTTTAAAATATCAGAAAACTGAGGTTCAAAAGAGTTTACAAGTAAGACCAAGATTCTTTGGTTAGTAAGTGATAAATAGGAAACCCAGAATTTAGATTCAGGTCTTGATAATTCCAAAGCCCCTGCTCTAAGCATGATTCTATATTAATTTTCGACATCCTATTTTCTTAAAGGGAGCTCCTCTCATGGGAGGCATTGTGTGACTACCTATGGAACTGGGCCCCTCTATATGTGTTCTAGTGTGGTCACCAGAGAGATATACAGGGTGGGGCAAAAGTAGGCTTACAGTTGTTCCTGTGAAAAATAACACAGTAATTAATAAATTGTGTAAGTCACCTCTGCAAACCTACTTTTGCCCCACCCTGCGTTCACTTCTTTGATCTCTTCCTGAACTTTACAATAAGAGAAGATCAAATGAAGTGAAATCCAGAATGAAGCTCCCTGGGGATCATTAGGCAAAGCAGCAGGAATTAAAAACCATATCCATGTCACAGGAAGACCCTTTTACATCAACCCCTTCACAGTTAGGGTTCAGGAGACCAGATCCCTCACGTTGGCCCTGTGATTAATTCATACATCAACTAGAAGCTCGTCCTTCCCTTCTCCAGTTCTCAGTTCCTGCACTTTCAAGTGTAGGGTAAGACCCAGATCATCCCTCAGTGTCCTCACAACTCCAAGGTTTTAGGATCCTGTGAGCATGATTCTAGAGGCAGAAGAACACTTTCTTGCTGCTGAGAAAAGAGAGGAGTGTCTTGGATACATAAACATTTTGTTATCAGAAACACACTCATTTTCTTCAGTTTTGAGAATGTTTCCACGTATTTCTGAAGGACAGACCAGTGTTTGGCCCTGTGTGGCCGCAGCCACAGTCCCTCACATATCATCGCCTTTGGAGAGCCTGTCTTTCTGATTTCTAAATGTCAGTCTACTTTCCACCTAAGGACATGATTTCTAATTGAAAGAATAACTAATTTAGAGTGGCAAAGAAGAAAGATGGTCTTTGGTTGTGCCAGTCACAGGTGAGTCAAAGGGTAGCCCCTGAGCTAAATCATAAATAAGGGCATAATTATGAAAGATTTTAGGGGTAAGCAAGCCTCGTTTTCTAGCAACTAGTTGTCCTGCGTGACCCAGCATGTGGCCCTTGCCCTTACGCATGAAAGTCTCCAGGGATGGAGACAGGGATTTCATGCTTGGGCATCACTGACTATTGGGACCTTCTTTTGTTGCTCTCCTATAACCCTCATTAATATTTTTCATTTAAGAAATAAAATGTATTCATTTGAATCAGTTCCCTCTAGTCCAGGATTTGTCCTCTGGTAGTTCTATGGTTCACTCTTTACTTTGTCTGCTAGGAAACTCAAAGGTGAGTTTTAGATTCCCTTTGTATGTCTTTCTTTAGCCAATCTGGCAGCCTGAGTGAAAAACAAAATTTAACTAACATCGCTTAGTGGTTAAGTGGGCTGAAAGTTCACCCTCTCGTGTGGAAGATGGCAGAAGGTAGGCCGCCCAGGACTGGCATGGGCGGTCCGTGTGGCCTCGGGGGCTCTGCTCCCTGCAGCTCACACTCTGCCCTGCCTGGCTGTGGCAGAGCAGCCCACATCCTCGGGGGCCAAGAGGACTACGAAGTTCAGCAGGTCTCTGCTTCAGGAGACAATAATAGGAAAGGGAGGTAAGACGGCTGGGGTGGACAACCCCAAGTCTTCGTCCTGGCCAGGTTTCGGAGTTGTCCTTTGAAGTTATAACCCACATTCGCACTAGTACTATTTGCTTTCTTTCTACTGTCTCTCGCTTTCCAAATTCATTTAAGAATTTGAAATGTGCTCATTTTATTTCTAAATCCAGAGTGTGAAAGAGTCTCAACTGAAAAAAAAAAAAATGTCACCACCGAAGTAGGTGATACCTAGAGATAGGTGAGAAGCAGTTTTCTGAGTTAGTCCTTGGCTTTCTAATTATAGAAGCATAAAAAGGGTACAGCTAGTGACGTCAGCTGGCTTTCTGATTCCTTCAGGTCCTCCGCTGGAGGGAATTATTCGTTCACATCCTATCTCTTACCCATGATGATAATAAAGAATACAGTTGTTATAGGTAATTAATTGTAGACACATTCAACTCAGTCATGATTTTTTTTTTTTTACTATGAAGAAAATGAGACATATCAAAAGTCACAAAATAAATTAAAGGTCAATATCAGTTCTTATCATCCATGACGCTCTAGCATAGCAACGTAGGGGTAAGACAGCTGCTTGACCCTGCGATCCTATTTCTGGGGTCAAATCCTTCTCTTCCACTTACCTGCTGTGTTGGGCAGGCCACTAACATTCTTTGTACTTCACCTTCCCCCTCTGGAAGATGAGAGTACTAATAGTACCAATCTCAGAGGGTTTTGGGTGTAAATGAAACGAGATCATTTGTGCAAAGCATTGAGCCCAGTGTTCGGCTTACAGTCCCTGCTTAGTAAGTTTTAGCTAAGATTCAAGAAATGGCAGAGACTGGGAAACACTTTGTCAAGGGACAAATGAATACAATACGTGGGACGGGCTTTGCCCTGAGCACAGAGGAGGCCGCGATCCCTGTGCCCGGAGATGTGGGGAGCGTTCCCAGGACTCCCCCTGAGTCCCCTGGCTGAGCATGCCTGCTTAGCAGCATTTTTAAAAAACTGCTGCCCAAGCTGTTAGCTGGAATTGAAAGATACAGTGATGGTTAGAGGGCCTATTTAGTAGGAGCAGAAAAATGCGCTGGGAGTGAATCATTTGTCTGGACACGAAGGCTGAGTCAGGGAGAAAAGACCGTCACGTAGGCAGGTTGGGCCAAAGCCAGAAACAGTGGGCAATGCTTGCTCTGAGGGACAATTTCAGGCCATGCTTTAAGACTCTCTCCATGCCCCTTCTTGCTCCCCAGTTCAGGGTCTTGCAAATAGTCCCTCAGTTAGAATTCCACGGACGAGAGCCCAGACTGGTAAAAGAAGGAAAAAGCCAGCTTGCCATCCACTGAATACTAATGATATTCTCGGTTTCCTGCCCAACAAGCTCCATATGATGGGGGAAATATTAACATGAGAAAAAATAGACTAAAACTCATGACTCTTTAAAGACAGAGAAGCTTCTCCTAGATAGTGATGAGTTCTCCAAAGCTAGAGGGGTTCAAATAGACACCGTACAATTATACTCAGAGGAAACTATAGTGGGAATTCATCCATTAAGGAGAAGCCCTGATTTGATGACCTTCAACCCAACAAATCCATCATTTTATATTCTGGGTTGAATTGAGAGCTATTACTGAAACATTAGCTTTCCTGGCTGGAAAGTGTAAAGACTGTGGCGGAAGTCAAGGTAAACATAGTAATAATAATAATGATGAGTAAAAAATTGTTGCTAAGAACCTGTTTGCAGGGGACAGTGCCTTAGGCTTTACGGATGGCAGAGAGCCCCATTAAGCGCACGTCACTGACCTCAGAGCTCCCAGTGAGGGTGGGTGGGAGAGAGTATTTTTACATCATTAGATCGTCCATTCTTTCTTCCCACCTGAAAGCAAACAGCATTTATGGGCAACTATATTCCAAGTTCTTTTCTAGTCTGTAAAGACGAAGCAATGACTAAACTCAGGCCCTGGCCTCAGAGGAAGGACAGCTGCAACCGGTTTGGGAGGTCAAGAGCTATTTCTTGAAGGATGTCTGTTCAACAGGAGAACAGGCTAGGAGGGGACCTTTCCCGTTACGCCCATATTGTGGGCAAAAGGGAGGGAGAGGGTGTCTTTAAGAATCTGAAGGAAGCTCAATATCTGGGCAAGGTAAGGGAGGGCAGGGGATTTGGATGGAGTTGTATTCAAGAGGTGGATCAGGGTGGCTTTTAGAAAACTGTAGTAAAGGATTTGGGCGTTAGTGTGAGATTAAGGGGGATTCACTAATGAGTTGCAGGAGAGGAGTGACGTCACCAGACAGATGCCTTGTAAAGATCATTCTGGCTGCCGTGTAGAGAATGGATTGGAGACGGGTGATTCTGTCTGCAAGCTGTTGAAACAGTCAAGGTGGTAAGTGAGATACTATAACTCTGAGGCTAAGACAAGGTTATAGCGTCTGCTGATTATACTTGAACCCTAGTTCTCTTGCTAGCTGTGTGGCTTTGGGCAAGCTCAGTAAACTTGCTAAGCTCATGTCCCTTCATCCAGAAAATATAGATAGTAAAAGTCCCTGCATTATAAGATCACTGTCACATCAAATGAAACAGGCATATCAGGTGTTGAGTATAGTGCTTGGTGCATAGTAAGTACTCAATAAATACTATTTATTATTACTTCCTCTCTTCTTATTGTTATTAAGTGTGGGTGATGGTGAACTGGGTATTGAGTGGTAATCTGAGTAATATGTGCATTATTACAGAGATGCTTCAGAAGGTGGGGATTAGGTAGTGGTTGCAGAGCCGGGTAAAGGCATATTTAGTTAGAGTTCATAAGTTACTAACTAAATATGGAGGAGTGCACCCACACACATGCTGTATCATACATACACATGCAATCTCTCTCTCTCTTTCACACACACACACACACACACACACACACACATGCACAGAGATTCCTGTGGGCTGGAGCAGTCAAAGAATGTTTCATAGAATCACTTTGATTATCTGATAAACTTTGAAAACATAATAAAGATTGAGATTGGGAAGGAGAGCATTATGGTCAACAGAAAAACTCAGAAGAACTGTGCACCAATAGATAGAGGCTAGACTAGGAGGAAAATATTTGTCAGGAATTCCTTCATTCTTTCAACACACATTTGCTAAGCATATTCTATGAGCCAGACACTGTTCTAAGTATGGGGATAAAACAGGGAACAAAGCCAAGAAGTCCCCTGGCCTTCAGAAACATATTATTTTGAAGAGCCAGAGTTAGTTTTAACTTAGCTAGCATCCATAGGAAGCCTGCTTTATTATATGTAATAAATGCTATCGGTGTCAAACCCAGCTCCCTTATTACCTGGCAGGTAAATCTCTTCCTGAGCTGCTGTAAGTATTGACTGCCAATGACTGACCCATTTACTTCCCTCAGCCAATGGATGTCAGTGTGCCTGAAAAAGCCTAGGAAATTATACCTTCTTCAAGCATGGCCTGAAGACAAGGGCTGATTGATAGATATTGGGATAAAAGCCAGCACTGTTGCCACAAGGTGAAATTAGCTCTGTAATGCAATTCATACTCCACAGCTCTACGGGGATCAGGTTCAAGTTAGACTCCTGCTGAAACCACAGCTCTGCTTAGCTGTATCCCATGCCCTTGCCGGCTTCTATCACTGCCTTATGGGCTTGTCCTATGAGAGCTCCTTCAATAAGTCACTGGTACAACCCTCCTCAACTAAGGCTCTGCTTGTAAGAAAGCCAACCTAAGATGTTATGGACACCCCATCACTTATTTTGACTGCTTTCTTTCTCAAATACAGTTATTTCCCCCAGCCCTAAAAATTAGTTTGTGAGTCCTGATTAAAATAAAGGCCTGTCCACCTAGGATGCATATATCACAGCATCCTCACCATGCAAACAAAACAGTTACTTGATTTGTTTGCATCTATCTTAAAGAAAAATATGCTGATTTATCTCTCTCTCTCTCTATATATATATATGTATATGTGTGTAGATATCATATATATGATATCTACACACACACACACACATATATATATAATTTTCCTTTAAAGTTATCTGATACCAATGATTTGCAATGCTCTTGTGGCTACACATTCCAATAAGCAGCGCAGCATATTAACCTACAACCAGGGCCTTCCCTCTTGCATATTAAAAACTGGACCCAGTGCTCCCATTCCTAAAAATAAACAGATGAGGTCACTGGGAGTATTTAGAGGCTGAGTCTTACAACACAGAGTCACAGAACCAGAATTAACATCAGAATTTCCTGAGTCTCAGCCCCCTACAGCTCCCATTACTGCGTATAGAGAAAGATGCCCAGTGTCCATGGATGCTACCTGTTTGTTCACTCTCATATTTTGGCACCATGTCTTTCCAATGAAAAGGAATTTGGATCCCCACTTGGCCATTCCAACAAATCAGATGCTTTAGATATGAACCCAGGTGCTTTAGGGAAAGACCCAAGTGGCAGGACCCCTTCAAATGCCTGCTTTCTATCAGCAGCTGTCACAATGCAAATGGCCTCTGGAAGTAGGAAAAGAAAACATGAAAACCCTGTGATCAAATCTTTATCCAATGGACACCCCAATGATACTCAAGAATTCCTGGTATTTGGACATTGTTGGGGTCACACTTCTCTCTGTTGCACAGAGTTGGGACGGGTGTCCTTTGTTACACCTCTTAGATAAGCTGCTGGCACTCCCTTTGCGCTAAATGCAAATGCTCCTGGTGACAGGGCTACTGCACACACATCAACACACACACATTTACCCGAGACGATGTGGGAAGCTGGAAAGGTGAGCTGAAGGGGAGGAACAGAGGAACTGTTCCTAGGGGTACAGAGGGAGAGCCTCAGGAATCCAGACCCAAGCTAATGCTGCTCTAGAGCCCCAGCCAGCATTGACTGGATACCTTTCATGCGTACAGAAGAATGTGTGGGGCTGTGGCAATAGCAGAAAAAGTATGAACCACGTTTATTCTAATCTTACAAAGCCAATGTGTGGCACAGAACTGGGCACACAGCACCCAATAAACGACTGTTCACTAAATGTTTGAATTTTACATTCTACTTGAAGACTAACACCAAGGAAGACATCATCATTAGGAATAAACCCTTTTTCAATGAATTATAATCGCAGAGATGGGAAATGTTCTTTTAAAGACGGAGCTGGCCTGAAGGATAAGAAACTTCAGGCCCACTCGGGCTGAATATTACGCTGTGCAACTAATTAGGTGTGTTGAACTGGCAGGTGACTTCTCTGGTTTCCAGTTATCCTGAATATAAAAGAAGGGGTCAAGCCAGATGATGGACTCCTTAACAGCGCCTTGAAACTGTACCATTTTCTGAACTGAACTTAAAGATCCGACACCGTGTAGAAGTTTCCCTGGCCCTACAAAGAATTCCTATGGGCTCTGAGCTCCGTGGCAGCGTCTTCTAAAGGAAGGGTGCATTTCCCCTACATATAGAATTTGGTGATGAGCAGGTTGCCTGAAAAGACATTTCACTGCAATTAGTTTTCTTTACTCCCTGACAGAAGGTTTCAGAGCCCAGAGGCAACTTCCACCAGGATAAAAATACTCTGCACTGTCAGTAGAAGATAATCTTATACAACATACATTGATTTCCTTCCCCCATTTTGCAAGACCTCAGAGGAGTGGTGTGGCTTGCTGACATTCCCGAGCAGGTCACCGCGCGTTCGTGCTTTGCGCCTCTGTCTGGTGTAACCAGAACACTGCTGATCTCCACTGTTCTCTGGGTAGCCGCTGAACAGGACGCTAGGTCAAGGGTAAAGATTAGACTCGTTTTTCTATTTATCGATGTTATTTCTTTTAAAATATATTTTTAAAATAAATGACAGAGTTTATTAAAGCCAGGGTTCTCCACCAGGGGTGACTTTGCTTCCCCTCTCCCCCAGCACGGGACATTTGGCAATGTCTGGAGACACAATTGGCTGTCACAACTGGGGAAATTCTACTTGCATCTGGTGGGTAGGAGTCAGGGATGCTGCTACACGACCTGTAATGCACAAGACACCCCCTCCAAGGAATTATCAGACCCAAATTTAAAGTTGAAACACTGTGCAGTACAATTATAAACCATATATATATTTTTTTTCTAACACAGCAGTTGATTTTATTTTCTACGATTCTTTTCTTATTTTTTTCATAAACAAATATGAATTGTATATGATAATCGTGGTTTACATATAATTTAGCATTTTCTTCTTTTTATTAATACCACGTAATAAACATTTTCACATTTATGTTTAAGTCTTCCTAATTACCATTTTAATGGCAGCAAAAGAACCCATTGTGTAGATGTACCGCAATATTCAATACATTATCCTATCGTTGATCGTTTAAGCTGCTTCCAACATATCCCCTTATTGTAAGTGATTTGTTACAATAAGTTTTCAGGGATGCAAATTGCTCTGTCAACATTATCAGTATTTTTAAGGCTTCAGCTTTCCAAATATTTTTCATAGTTAACATTGAAAGTTGAGATATCTCTGAAACGCCTTGACCAAGGGCACTTAAAAGTGTTTTACAATATGTAAATGTATCAAATCAACATGTTCTACACCTTAAACTTACACAATGTTATATGTCAACTACATCTCAATAAAGCTGGGGAGAGCTTTAAAATTAAAATTAAAATCACTAGGCATCCTGTGTAAAAACATAAATAAAAGTAATGCCTGGCAATGGCATGACTCAAATTTAGTTATTTAACTCTTGTGTTTCTCATTAAAAATACAATGTGGAAGAATAAAGTCAAAAAAGCATGAATAAAGTACTTTTTCTAATTTCTAGAAATATATTTATTTCCCAGACAAAAGGAGAGGAAAAATCCAAGCCCTCATTCCTTCCTCCATAATTTTCCAAAAATCATACATATTACGAAGCTCAGCAAAGAATCAGGGCTAAGCACAAAATGCAGGACACATTTCAAATCCCCCCGTAGTTGTGCTCCGAGTCCTCGAAGAGGGAAGGAAATGGGAAATGAAATCCCCCTGCTGGAAGTAATGATGGAAGTGTTTATGGTCAGAAATCACTTTTTCTCAAAAACCATCTTTTTTTTCAACAAATAACTTTTTGATGGTCTGACATTGAATTATCTCTAGTCTTTCTACTCCATTCTGACCTCACCATTGTATCCTGAAATGCAGCAAACTGGCTCCTTTCCTCCCCAACTATCCCTCTTCCCTTGATGAATGGAAGAGCCAAACAAGCAGTGATCTGAGAAACACTGGAGTAGACGACGCGAGGGGGCGCTGGGGAAACACTGTAAAGGGAGACAGTCAACCACCTAGACAGGTGTGGAGGGCGGCCCAGAGAAAGGAGAATCCAGGCTGGCTCCTCTGGGGTGAGTAGCATTTGATCCTGGGAGCAGCGTAAGACAGACAGGCTCTCAGTGGGGGAAAAGCTCAGGGAAGACTGGATGGGCACATGCACGTCTAGTTTATCTTTCAACATTTCGGCACAAAGCGCTCCCTTTCCTGGCCCTACAAGTAGAAAGTGACAGCTCCTCCTCTTAACACAGGGAGACCCACCCCTAAGAGCATCCCTTTTGCGACATACTTCATTTTCTACATTTTTATTTTATTCCCAGTGACAGTATTTTTGATTGCCGGAGGCATATTCCCTTGTCTGCTCCACAGGGCCGCTGATACAATGCATTAAAGATAGTAGCTTACCCATTAAATAGTCGTGCTGAAGTAAATTAATAAAAAGTTACCAAAGACTACAATGAAAGAAAGGCCGGGACTGCTGACCTTTCCAGGGTGCGGATGATGTTTGCGGACACACGATTTGGTTTGATGGATACTAAGAGCAACGCATTCCGATTCCTGTAGTTTTCAGTGTCACACACATATTTGAAATCTGTGTCCTTAAGAACTGAGACAGAGGAAAAACGTAAAAAATAGAAAGAAGTTCAATAAAAGGAGTCAACGAAGAGGAGGAACATGAAAGGATATAGGCTGCGTTAATTATCTATCGCTCTGGGACACGTTGCTCCAGGACTTGGTGGCTTAAAATAATAAACCGTATCCCCTAGACGCGGTGGGCCAGGAAGGCAGGTGGGCTTAGCAAGGGGTCGGGCACAAGGTTTCTCCCGGGGCTGCGGCCACAGCCAGAGGGAAGGCATCAGGCTCAGGGCGCCACGCGGGAGGAGCTTCTCCCGGCTCAGTCCGGCGGGGAAGGCCTCAGGCCCCAGCTGTGGGCCGCACACCTCGGCTCCCTGCCGCATGGGCCTCTTCAGAGGCACAGGGGTGGCTCCCAGAGACAAGGTCAAGCGAGATGGAAGTCATGCCATAGCCTTGTCATAGCCTCAAGTTAGACGTGGCATCCCGCAGCTACGATCGCAGTCTCTTGATGAGAAGCGGTCCTTAGGCTCAGCACATACTCGGGGGGGGGGGGGGGGCTCACCATCCACGGGGCGTGGATGCCACAGGCGAGGGTGGCTGAGACCGATGTTGGGGCTCAGAGGATGCTTAGCGTGCGGGTCGCCAAAGGAAAGCGAGGAAGCTATGAGCGGGCCGCAGGAACGAAGAGGCGGAAAGGAGCCGGTGGGAAAAACGACTGAAAGCATAGAAAGAGGGAAAGAGAGTACAGCAAAAATAAATGAAAACTTGGGCAGGGAAGTAGGAAACGCGAGAGTCTTCACCCCCACGCTCCCCAGTTTATGTTCAGCACTTTTATGCCTCCAGCACTTGACCGATGCGGGGAACAAATCCCCAGGGGAGCTGTCTGCGGGGCGAGCCCACCAGGGGCGCGCAGGCCGCCCCGCCGCGCAGGACATCCAGGGCTGCGGATATTCTCCATCACGGCTCCCTGTCACCGGGCCGCCAACAACCTTTTCAAAATGAAGGTTGATCTCCTAGCCTGGGGAAGCACGTGCCTCAAAATTCTTGACCTTTCCCGATGTCCCTAGGGGCCAGAGGTGTTTGGAGAAGTGAAAAATTCAATTTCTCTGCTTGGCTTGTCATTCAGACTTTGAAAACAATAGAGAGACAGACAGACCATTGCAAATTTCTCCATGGTTTTGCTCCAAGTCCCTGAGGGATGGGAAACATTGGGAAACAGAAACCACGCACTGCCTTATGCTGGACGGACATACCGGAGCGATGGACGGACATACCGGAGTGATCTTTGGACAGGAATGGGTAGTTCCTCAACAGCAGCCTTAGGATTTTTTTCAACTAAGAACCTTTTAGTTGTTCTAGCACTGCATTATTATAAGTCATCTGTATCTCCTTATATTTAAAGTTTTAAGCAATTTTTACATGCTTACCCCAAACCAAAAGGAAATAGAGCAATCCAAAACCTCCGTCTCATTCCAGAATCCTCCCCTATCATTAGATGACTACACACCAAGGACAGAGCTAATTTCCTGCTCACTCTTCCTTTTAAGAAGAACACTAAGGATTTAACAGATACCTGTATCAGAAAGGCTGATGCTGGACTCTATTTCAAATAGTTTCCTATGTTCTTACTGGTTTATGCTGATATTTTAAAACCAACGATCAGCTAACAACATCGTTTGCACACATTTCTCTTACTGTCTAAAATTTCTTCCCCTACAGCTTTTTTTCTCTCCCCTGTTTGGATAGCTTTTTTTTTTTTTTTTTTTTTGGTCATTTAAGGATTAGTTTAGTATTTCTTTCTTTCATAAAACCTTTCTTGCCCATGCCCCACATGTGATCAGACTGAGTTTCCTGAACCTCCTACACAGGAAACCTGGGCACACCAATCACAACTTATAGAGTGCACTCTAATTATACACTGAGAGCAGAACCTGGCTGGGCCTTTCATCTGTAAATCACTGGCACTTAGCTTATTGCCTTACGCATAGTATATGCTCATTACATATTTGTTGAATAAGTGAGTGAACAAAAATTAGATATGTAACTAGATTTTAAAGCTAATCTGCTAGAAAAATCTCTTGGCTTTCCTGGGATTCCTTTGCAAAGAGGCCATGCCCGCCAAATTGGCAATACCCAGGGGTACTATAATACCTGGCCAATGGGCTATTGATTAGAAACAGGAACTACGTCTAGCTTACACTCAAAGGGAAGGAATTACACAAGTACATCAATACCACAGGGCTGGGAATGCATATCTGATCCCATCTGAGGCAATTACATTATGCTCCATGGGAAATGCAAATAGAGTCTCAGAGATCCTATCTAGTCTCTACTGAATATTTGAACTGAATAGTCCCATGGAGCCCAAGCTGAGGCAGCCATTGTCACACTAGATGTAAGTGGAAAGACCACTGGGCAGGAGCTCTGCTAAGAACCAGTTCCGATGACCACAAGTTTTCACTGCTCTCCATCTGTTTGGAATATTGGAGTGCCAGGCAGTGGAGAGAGCAGAGCGCATCCTTTCATCTCTGTACAGCCAAAGTAGATGCAAACCTGTTTGATCCTGGGCAATGGTCTAGGCCCAGGGGTTGTGCACATAAACCTAACTTTCAACCTCAGGTCTGCTATATGCGATATACAAACTCCAAGTGGACAGGGGACACCATCAAGTGCAATGCAGACACATCTTGAAAAATAACTGGGGCTCGATAGACCTTCCCTTGTCAATGCTCAGTAAACTTAAACCAATCACATGGCATTTATGAAATAAGATGTGCATAGTGAGCAGAGGATCCTGAATGCTCAGAAGAAATTAACATTTAGTTTGAGATTTTAGAAAGGAAAACCTTATGTGTCATGCGCTGTGATTGATTTTGATGTTGATACAGTTTTCGCATATATATTTAAAAATGTGTGTGCATGCATAGGTATATATAATTTTTCTAAATTTGCATTAAAACTTTCTTATACGTACATATGCATGTATACTTATATGCATGTTTGTATGCATGTACATACACATGTGTAAGCATACATGTGTGTATGCATACATGTGTGTGCATAGATAAATAGATAGAGACAGGCGGGCAGAGATGGAGAGATACCTTTTCCATTTGGAGCTTGCAAGGTGATTTTGAAGGTGTAAGACTCATCTTGGCTTCAGAGAAAGCTTACGTGGAGGGGAAGGCTTGGCACACTCCCACAATTCCTAGGGCAGCAGGAAAAAACAAGTAGAAAATGTGCGCTTGGAAGGCTCCTGAGGCCATCTAGTCCTTCATGGACTTTCATGGGTCTAAGAAGCTGCTGCCCACAGGGAGAAAGTGAGGGAAAAGACCCAGAGGGACATGTGACTCTCCTGATGTTCAGGTAAAAAATAAAAGGAACCCTAGTTCTTCCCCTTACTAACCATGGCGGTAATTGTGCGGGGTTTAAGAACTCCGTTTTGGAAGGAGAACCTCAGGTTTGGATGTTGGCTTTGCCATTTGCAAACTTTCCTGTACAAACATGGGCACACAATAAAATCGCCAAGAACCTCTATTTTCTTGCCTTTACTTGCAGGTTTGTTATAATTATTAATCGACTAATATCCATAAAGCTTTTAGTCCGGCAAATAATACTTGCTCAGTTAATGTCAGCTATTATTCTTACTATTATCATTATTGTTGCTATAGCTCCTTATGACCATGGCCATATATCAAATACTTTAAGATAGAAAT
Organism: Miniopterus schreibersii; assembly: GCF_964146895.1. Lineage (NCBI taxonomy): Eukaryota > Metazoa > Chordata > Mammalia > Chiroptera > Miniopteridae > Miniopterus > Miniopterus schreibersii. The sequence goes on along the minus strand of NC_138111.1, from coordinate 13,343,314 downwards.
GATTCATTAAATGGCTCCCTGATGTGACCTATTCTGTGAAGTTTTTTTTGGGCTTCCTTCCACCTCATACTTTGTAAAGGCCTTTATTATAGAGCAAATGGTGTTATTTTTAGACACCTGTAGCTTCCTCGGATTGTGTGCTCCTTAGAGTAAGGACTGTATTTTCTTCTTTAATTACTCCAGGACCAGCCAAGGGCCTGACAAAGGTTCTGATATAGATTTTTTCTGCTTCAGAATGAATGCTGACATTGTGATTGTGTTGAGAGGCCTAGTGGTGTGCTAGGACAAAAAATAAAACTGAAGGAGCACATAATAGCTTCTTTTATGTAATGGGGCTCACTGGAAAACTTTGAAACAGCACATTTTATATCACCATCATCATCACCACCATCATCATCTTCTTCATCTTCATCATCACCATCATCACCATCACCATCACCACCATCATTACCATCACCATCATAACCATCACCATCATCATCTTCTTCATCTTCATCATCACCATCACCATCATCACCATCACCACCATCACCATCACCTTCTTCATCTTCATCATCACCATCACCATCATCACCATCATCATAATTATCATCACCATTATCATCATCACCATCATCACCATCATCACCATCATCATCACCATCACCATCATCATCACCATCATCATCATCACCATCATCATCATCATCATCTCCATCGCTAAAACAGACGGAGAACTCAGCATATGAAAATTGTCATTATTAATCCATCACAGCTTGGGCTATAGGAATCATTATCTCCTCCCCTAAAAATAAGACAGCGTAGTATCATAGTTTCCCTAACTAAGCTCGTCATTGTCTGAGGTAGAATTCAAACCTATCAATTGTTTTTATTTCCAAACTGAGGTTCTTAACCTTCATGCCATGTTGTCTCTAATCTATTTTTCTATTCACCGACTTACTCAGCCGATCGTTCATTCAATACGTCACATGCACTCAGAATGTGGCAGGATGGGTCCTGAGAGCAAGTTTGTTATCCTCCCATCTTGCACAGAAGTGAGTGTTCTCCGAGCGACGGCACGAGATACTCCCGCTTGGTTTTGCCGGGGCGCACGTATTTCACCCACAATCCGTCCTCATGCCTCTGCCTCCACCATCCCATCCCCTATGTTCTCATTTTCCATTTATGGACGCGGGGAAGAAAGAAAGAAAGAAACCCAACAGCCCCGTTAATTTTCTTAGTGACAGAGCCAAGTTTTCTTGGCTCTGAAGGACTTGCCCTCCCGACTCAATGCACCATGTACCAAAGGTAATTAGGGCAACTTATTTAAAACTTACGATCTAATTAGTGGCTTTTAATGGCAGTTAATTACATAGAGAGCAACAAAGCAGTTACATTTCCGACCAAGGTTTTTCCCTGACTGAGACAGGAGCAGGTATTTATTTGAAATCATAAAGGAGAGGGGACACTACAGTTAACATCTAATTACACAGAATTGTGCCTGGTAATTATGAGCAATGTGATTTTACTTATCTGACAATTATAGGGACTTAGCAAAATCTTTGACCTGGGAGACTTGGAAAGGGGACAGAGGAGGAATTAAATGCTATACGGTATCTAGGCATATTTAAAAATTATCCAGGTGACTGGAAGCTGAAATGGCCAGGTGAGAGAGAGGGGGGGGGGGGAGAAATGCTCTCATTTCTATTCGAGAGGTAATATAAGGCACACTGGAATATGCAATATAAATAATACAAGTTTAAATTAATTAATGAAAACTCAATTCAAATACCAGCTCATCACTTACTAGGTTGGCAGAAAACTAATCACTCTGAGCCTCAGTTTTCTAAAATTAATATTTGCCCTGAATCTCTCTTAGAGACATAACTCATTTGTCCCTTAAATATCTGCTGCACCAGTGAATATACTAGATTTGAGATAAATAAGACCTTCTGTCTCCCCGCAAGAGTCTTCAAATTTAGTAAGAAAGACAGGTATGCAAATAAATAACATTAATAGCACATTTTAGTTTCTAGAGAAATATTCTGAGATCATGTGAAAGTTATTTAATATTATAATTTATTATTATAACGTTATTATAAACAATTATGATGACAGTTATACAATTATAGCATAATTACAACTCAATGTAACAAACATTCATTGAGAACTTAGTCCCATCGCCTGCCTGCCTGTGGGAGCCTCTGAGAAGCAGGGCCTCAGCCAGATGGGGAGCCTCCCTGCCCTTTACATAGGTCTCCCCCTTCTTCAGCGTATCCTCTCTAAAGGGGCTGAGCTTCGGAGTCAGATGGCTCTGGATTCAAATCCAGTTGCACCCCTTGGTGGTTCTATGATACTGGGAGACTCCGCTTCCCTGTCGGCAAAACGCCAGCCACGCGGTGCTGCTCCTCGGAAGGACCACATGCTCCCACCTGACTTCAAACCCGCCCAGCGCAGCCTTCACGAGGTGTGTCAAGCAAAGCACCCCTAATGACACACACATGTCCCTGATTACCGTAAATTCTAGGCTTGGAGGCAGTATGGTTAATGAGAAAAGGAGAGTGGCTGGACTCTCCTGGGTGTGTTCTCTAGACTAATGTACCTTCTTTTACAGCTTGGCTTCTTTGGCTTGGGCACATGTCCTTATGCCACTGCAAAGACACACGTAGCTCTTCTCTGTGGCACCTCCGGATTTTATTAAAATGTAACCTTGAATTTTGATTTTTTGATAAATGCAGCTTAGCGTATGGAAATAGCACAAAACAGGGAAAGGGTTCCAAACTGAGAATCCCATGATTTGGGTTCCTGCCCCAATCTGGTCCTAGAACGTGCGATAATAGATGAGTTGCTGTTACATGTTTCTGTTGGAGTGCTGGTGAGAGGAGAGGGGGACACTCCAGGGTCCCTTCCCTAATTAAGAATTGATGGTTCTAAAAAGATTTTATTTTCACTTTCTTCCCCCACTCCCTCTCTAGAGAACATGAAAAGAGAGTTCGCTCTGCCACCCCACCCCTCAGCATAGTATTCATCCTAAAATCATTTTTGAGAAAATAGGCATTATATGCTAGAATATTTTGCAGGAGGGCTGAAAAAAGGTGAAGGCATGTTTTTTTCCACGTTTTTTATTTTTGATGTTTACCTCATCAGTGAGATGATAAGACCAAGAAATGTGCCAGGAACTGACTATGTAACCTCCTCAGTGCTTTACCTTAGAGCTGTGAGCCCATGATCTGTCTGTCACCTCAACATGAATGAGGCACTAATGGGGTGGGGGCCATAAAGAAGCCCCTGTGATCCTAAGGAACAAAGAGTTAAACGTGTATATAGAAGATTTTGCTGTAACGGTTACTTTATACCCATACACCTCTGTAACCTACATTTCTATAACTTTCTACCTCGAAACTGCAGGCTCAGGATCAGGGGAAAACCCAGAAGCTGGCTCGATCGCTCGTTATGAAGCCGGGGCACCTGTGGGGCGGGGACAGGGGTGGGGGGTGAATGAGCACAGGCGCTGGCCCGAGGCCCAGCTGCCACCGAGCCACCCGTCATCTCCAGCAGTCACTTAACCTCTGCCCTGAGGAGCTGGCTGTGCCCTGGCAGGGCGCTGGCCCAGGAAGAGTTTCAGTTTATGTTCCCAGGCAAAGCTCGCTCCTCTCAGCCATTCCAAGGGCTCCTTCCAGGCCCCGCTGCTCTCCACCCCTCCCTCCTTCTGCCCCTTGCTTTTCCCCTTCCACCATCTCTTTATTCAACACGCAGAGTGGGGCAGGCGCAGGTTTACACTTGTTCGTATGGAAAATAATACAGTAATTAATAAGCAAGGATGCAAGAATCAACTCCGTGCTCCGAGCACTCGCAACCGTAACCCTCCTGCCCCACCTGCGAAGTGTCGTGTGTCATTCACAGGCTAGACACTTTACTAGCACCAGGGCCTCCGCCAAATAAAAACAGACAAAAAGTCATGTTCTTATGCAGCTTACAGTCCATTGGGAGGAAGACCAGCACTTTAGAAAACTGGGTAAACTATATGTTTTAGGGGGCAGTGAGTGATCCAGGGAATAATTAAGCAGGGAAGGGGATCAGCAGGGTTGGGAACATGGCAGCTCTAAATGGGTGGTCAGAGAAACCTTAGTGGGGTAGGTTAAGGCCCCATGGAGAGGAATGAAACATGAGGTAACGGGAAGAGCATTCCAGGTAGAGGTGAGACCAGGTGTAAGTGGTGACACGTGTCTCCATGCCTGAGGGACTGCAAGCAGGGCCGACTTGCACCTGAACAGCGTGGGCAAGCAGGGAGGAGGCGCAGAGGAGGTCAGAGACACTGACAGCCAGCTTGAGCCTGGCTTTAGGCCGTTAGCTTTTCCTTTGGGGGGAGCCATCGAAGGGCTTTGGGAAGGGTGTCACATAATCTGACTTTTGTTTTAATTGGATCACTCTTGCTGTTGTAAAAAGACCAAAGAGACTGTCTGGAGGTCATAATCCAGACTATCCAATATGATGGCAGAGACCAGGTGGTAGCTGTAGAGGTGATGTGAAATGGTCAGATTTTGAATAGATTTTGAAGATTTATTTTTACCTGTTAAGTAGAGAACTTGACTTCCTTCAGTTACTCAGCAACACTCGGTGTTACGAACTAAACTACTAAGTATTCAAAATGTGAAAATGAACAGGAAATTCCCCTTTTCTTAGGTGAGGTAGCTATACCTATAGATGATAGTTTTTAGCCTACCAGTAAGCCTGCTATGTGTCTTCTTTTTTTCTCCCATTCAACAAATATATATTTTTAATAACCTACCATGATCTGGGCCAAGGTTGGGGAACCTTTTTTCTGCTAAGGGCCATTGGGATATTTATAACATCATTCGGGGGCCATACAAAATTATCAACTTAAAAATTAGCTATGAAACCAGCTCCTAGGTTTATGTTCCTTGGCAGGAACAGACCAAATGATTTCGAAGGCCGTATACAGCCCATGGGCTGGACATTCCCCATCCCTGATCTAGGCATATGAATCAGTCGCCATCTAATAATTAAAAATTTACAAAATAAGTTTAATGAAATATTATATGTAACTGATATCTCAACATACTGCTCAGGACCCAGATTATACCGATTCTTCCTCGACGTCTAGTATAGCACCGTAACTACAGACTGGTGCTCCCCTAAGCACTGCAAAGCCCTAACCAATTTGACCCCAGAGGCAGCTTCACCTTGTTGCATCCTGACAACTGCTCTGTATACCTCTCTGTTCTCTGACACCCTTCTGTCAGGGCCCCTCCTACTCAAGCCACATTTCCCCCAATGAGAGTCTCTACTCAAGAATTTCATGAGAGTCAATTAAGAACAATTCTGTGAATGCAAATCCAGGGATACATAAACCCAGGATTTTAAGGTCTATACGTAGAGAAGCAGAATATTGCACATTTTTTATAACCTGGGGCTTGCACAGTATTTGTGTGGGTAGAGCAGAACCTTAAGCAGGATCAGTGCCTGTACCATCTAGAACATGTTTTCTAGTTTCCAGACAAGGCAGTTAATGGGAAGCAGGGGCTATCCCGATCACAATCGCAAGAGAAAGTGGCAGAGCAGGCCTCTGGCTCTGCTCCACTGACCTCTGCCTTACCTTTTCCCTGTCACACTGCGCTGACCATACCCTTCCCGATCCGGTGGCCACACAGAGAGCCCTGGAGGAAGGGACCCTCCTTTGTTCTCACTGTAATATATTCATGTATTGGGAAAATAGCCAAATCTTAAGAACTGAATACTGACGCTCGAAGTTTCACTTTATTTTTTCCCCTACAAAACACATGGGAAATCAAGACAGTTAAAAATCATCAGCTCATTTCCCCAGGATATTTCGGTTGGAACAGATCTCTTTCTAAGCAAGTAGCTCTACTTTTAGATTAGCTGTAAATATATTTTAACCTTAATTTTTACCTAATAATTTTACTATTTTTAAAAAATTTGCTGGCTTTCATGAAGATTTCTTTTATTGGCAGCTTGGCTAGTCTGATTCAGGAAATACATGCACACACACATGTGATACGCATACATACACAGTAACATGCGCGTACACTTTTGTGTTCCAGTTACACTGTCAAATTTTGGAGTCAACATCTCGATATGACATTTTCAGGAAACACAGTTATGCACCCTGAGTTTGCAGGTACACATTTGGAGAGCAAGAGAAACGTTCCAAAATAGAATAGTTTTAACAGGTTAGACATAGATTTTAAAGCACTATATGCTTATATTTACCATATTTCTAATATTGTATTTTATATATGCCTTTATAGATTATAAGAATAACTTATTCTTGTTATTTTTTAAATTAAACAATTTGAAGCTAGTTAAGGAAACTAATTTTATGTATTTTACACAGTTGGAGAAACTGAGTTAGACAGTGACCTGGCTTGCCTATGGTAATAGCTAGTTTTGAGCCAAACTGAGAGTGGTTTCACACTTCCTCCCACTTTGTCTATATCCTGGCCATGTCTGTATATGCCAAGGTTGTACTGATGTGTAATGTGAAGTGATGCTGGCTGTCCAATTGAGGACAGAATGTAACAAGAGCCTAGTCTCTAAGGCTTCCTTAATATCCTTTGGGAAGTCTCTTAGAGTAATGGGTTCAGCAAACATAATCAGCCTGTGAAGGTCATTAAGTTTATACCTATGAATTATAATGGATTCCTCTCCAAATTGTCAAAAACTTCAGCACTTCCAGCACCCCTGTCCCCCTCCCCACACCTCCCCCCACACAAGGAGGAATATCTCTTCTCTAAAATCAACCAAGTTCATAGCAACTCTACTACACTGCTCATCGCATTTCTGTTGTGTTTGCGCATTGTGCCATGGGAAGGAGTTATGAAGACAGCCCGTCAAGACAGGGTGAGAACATTAAAGCCATCCATCACACTCCACAAATGTCGATGCTAAATCCTAAGGGGTTCAAATGACTTTCCCTGCGGTAAAATCTGAACTAGATTGAGGGAGTCCTGCTTTGACCTATGAGGGAGTAACTGCTACAGGATTTTCCCTCCTGCTCTAAACTACCAGAAAACTGGACAAAATATATGAAATATTTTTTTTCCAGATACTGGACAAACAAGCAGTACAGATTATGACACCTGAGAAGAAAAGCCAGTAAGGTGTGATCTATGATCATCCAGACTTTCTGTCTGGAGGAAATTGTCAGGCCAATATGCCAGCTAAGTCTAGCGAACCCACACTGAGCTGAGGAGATGGAGATCAGAATTCAGGGAGAGTGAGATGGCTGGAATTTTCAGGAAAGAGTTTGAAGAGGAGAGAGCTTCACAAAGCAACAATTCCAGACGTCAGTCTAAAGACTCTTGGGGCCTTGGTTGAATAGCACCTGCATGTGCATAGGACAGAAATTCCATGAAGCCATGTGACAGGAGCAACTCCAGAAAAAGAACCTGAGAGCTGTAAGCTTAAAATTCTCTAAGCTCATACAAGGCTAGGGATTATTTAATGACCTACCAGCCTGAATGGAGAAACTTCAATGAATACAAAGACCTTTCAGTAAAGACCCCAAGAAGGCCACACTTAGCTCTGGAGTAATGGTTACTCTAAAAGCTTCAAAATTATCAAGTTTACCCACAAATAAATTATTCACTGCATCAAACTACATGCAACATTCTTTAAGGAAAACAACAGAACTCGACCCGCAGCAGTGTAACATTCACAATGTTTGGCAGGCAATCAGAACTTATTAGATAAGCAGGAAAAAAGTGACACATGACCAGGAGGAAAAGAAAAAAGGTCAACAACAATAAAGACTCACCATGACAAGAAATGACGGAATTAGAAGACAAGAACTCTTAATTAGCTTGTACATATTTTATAAATATGCTCAAGGAATTAAAAAAAAAATGTAGACATAATAAAGAATCATTACCTGAAATAAAATATATATCAATGTGCCTTAACAGCAGAAAACAAATCAGTGAAGTAAAAGACAGAGCAAGAGAAAGTATCTAAACCAAAGCACAAAAAGCAAAAAGGTCGAGAAAATTAAACAGAGCACCAGTGTGTCACAGGACAATAGCACACGACAGCTAAAATTCGGTAAGGGGAAGGAAAGGGGAAGGAGGGGAAAAGTGATGCAGGAAATAATTTAGCTTCAAATTTGGTGAAAATAATATATCCACGAATCTCAACAAAAAGGGCGGGGGGGTGGGGCAGAAAAACAGAGAGAGCCACATCAAGGCATATCACAAACAAATTGTTGAAAACAAGTGATGAAAAAAATTTTTAAGAACGACAAAGGCAAAAAGGCACATGACCAACAGAACAAAAATAAGAGCATCTGCAAAATCATGGAAGCCAAAGGACAGCACAATGGGGTGTGTGTGTGTGTGTGTGTGTGTGTAATATATATATATATATATATATTATATATATATATATCTTCCTCACCTGAGGACATGTTTCTATTGACTTTAGAGAGAGAGACATGGATAGAAGCGAAACATATCAGCTTCCTCCTGTAGGCACCCCAGCTGCGATGGAGCCTCCAACCTGGGCGTGCGCCCTGAGCAGAATCGGACCTGCAGCCTTCTGGTGTCCGGGACAGTGCACCAGCCAGCTGAGCCACCCACCCAGGGCACACGATGGTATCTTTAAAGTCCCAAAATTAAAACAAAAATTAACCTAGACTTCCATATCTTATGAAAAACAAGGACTTCTTTCAGCAAGACCTATGAAAATTTGCCACCAGCAAACATGCTCTGCAAGAATTGTTAAAGGCAGTTTCTGAGGCAGACTGGAAAGGCTACCAGATGGGAAAATGAAACTATAAAAAGGAGTGAAAGCACAGAAATATAAAATAAAAAAGATATTTATTAACTGAATTTTATATATAATTAATTTTAAAGCAAAAATAATGTTTTATGAGGTTTATAATATTTATAAACTGTGTGTTCTCGGCACCTCTATTCAGCATAGTGTCAGCAGTCCTAACCCATCCAATAAAGAGGAAAAACGTTTAAAAGCTCCTAGAACTATTAAGGGATTGGACCAAACAGCAGGATACAAAGACAGCATCTAACACCAGAAGTATTTCTATACACCGGGAAAAAAAAATGAAATTGAGAAGAACAACCACTTTTCAATTCCATGTAAAATTATAAATAATTTGGAATCCATTTAATTAAATATGTATAAGACCGGTACCATGAAAACTATAAAACATTTCTGAAAGAATGTAAAGTGGATTTAAATAAATAGAGATATACAATGTTAATGAGTTGAAAGACTCAATACTGCTAAAATGTTAATCCCAAATTTAACTCTCATTTTCATGCAATCTTGATTAAAATCTCAGCAGGGCTTTTAGTAGAAATTGACAAACTAATTTAAATTTTTACATTAGAAATTAAAGACAACGCTAAAATAATAGAAAATGAACAATATTTTAAGGCTTAATACCACCTGTTTTTAAGGATTAGACTTAAATTACAATAAATAACTGTGTGACATTCCCATAACCAAGATATAGAGATTAGAACAGGACAGGGACATACACATATACGGTCGAGTGATTTTCTAAAAATCGCTGAAGCACTTAAGTAAAGTATATAATTTTCAACAAATACTGCTCAAGTGACTGGATATTCCTATGAAAAAAATAAATCTTAAATCAACCCTTACCCCATATCATATATAGAACAAAACAAAACAAAAAACTTAAAAAGTTGATCACAGACCTAAATATTATCACTAATATTATTAGCTTTTAGAAGAAAATCTTTCCAACTTATTCTAGTAAACACACTTATAAATAAGGCAAAATGCACAAAGCATAGAAACACTGATAAATCAGACTTCATCAAAATTCAAAACTTCTCTTCTTCAAAAGACACCATTAGGGACATGAAAATGCAGTACACACACTGACAAATGACTAATATCCAGAATATATATATAGAGAGAGAGAGAGAGAACTCTTACAATTTTATAAAATAAAAAGATAACCCATTAAACACTAAAAAACAAAGGGTTAAACACACTGTTCAAAAAAGTAATTATACCGACAGACAAATACAAAGTTTTAATGTACAATGTACATTAAGAACACAATGAGACACCACCTTCCCTGAAGGCCTGTCCAAAATGCCCCATTCCCGCCTCGGCCCCAACGTCCTGGCCCCTTTCTCCACAGCCCTTACCATCTAACCTGCTCTTCTACTTATTTTATTACTTCTCTGCCTACCTCACCAAAACGCAAGCCCCGTGAAGGCAGCGATTGCTAGTTTTGTTCACTAATTTCTATAACAATCACTAGCGCAAAGCAGGCACTTGGTGCCTTTCCTGCACTGTATTATTATTTAACTTTTTTTTTACTGCATTCATATTTTCTTCTGGCAGCACAAGCTTTTAAAATCCATATCAAAGAAAAATGACAAAAATCTCCCTCTGTAAAATGTCCTGGTGACATTTTTCAAGGGCCCAGCTTTAGAAATAAGGGTAAATGGTGAGAATGGGAGGTGGCAGTGGTGCCATTTAATGGTTTCATGCCGAAGAACCTGGAAATAATTAAATATTTCCTGATACCACAGAAATCCTTGATAACGAAGCTCTTAAGAAAATGTCTGTGTGTGAAACATTTCCAAATGGTCAACAGTGTAACACTTTATTTTTAGTTGGATCTCTGACCACAACCTTTCTAAAAGGCAGCTCTTGGGCGTATGGAGCCGTTTTAGGCCAGCACCTGCCCTTCCTCTCCGTCGCCCTCTGAAATCCAGCCTCGGGTCACGGTCACATATCTTACCAAGGTAGTGGCAGGCCTTGCGAGGTGGGGAGAAGAGGGAAACAGAGGCAGAGGAAGACAGAGACACAGAGACAAGAAAGAGGGGCAGAGAGAGAGGGAGAAGGCAGACAGGGAGAGAATGCGCAGTTGGGGATATTTTAATGGCAAGGAGCCTTCACACCCACTAGTCGGAATGGCCCGGTCAGCGACCTGACATCTGATTAAATACAGTGGTATTTCTTCTCCTTGGAAGAGCACAGACAGGGTGAAAATAAAAAAAATCTGAAGGTGAAAAGAAAGGACGCTAGTGCCTCCCCTCCCTACAGGACTCCAACAATAGTGAGGAAGAAAATGAATGCCCCTTGTAAGGGGTTTTTCCAAGAAGTTCCCACAGACCCTCGGTTACTCAGAAAGCTGAATCCTAGAACTGGTAGTGGCCAATTAGCCAACACTCTGACGATGGGATGACATCACCTTAATGTCATCAAGATGGGTGGCCATCTCTCCAAGATCGGGTCTTGCTGTGGACAGATTTGCTGCCATTCTTATGGTTCAGCACCTCAAAGCAATTAACAGTGAACGCGTGAGCTTCCCCAGCCTTTTCTAGAAACGGCGGCTGTTGATCACTCTTGGCAGATTCAAGAAATCTGAATTTAACAGGTGACTGCTCCCTCTACGGCTGATTGCAGCCGTGGATCTTCAGGAGACCGACTCCCAGGCCTGGGATCCAGACCAGCAGGACAGAGTGCTGGGACGGAAGGGCATGAACGGGGCCCACTTCAGATACAAGGGCCTCTACACAACTCCTGCGCTCCTGGTAATGACGTTTTCCATTGATTTCAGCAGCTTTTGATGACTGGTTCCAATATACGCTGTGGTGGCAGAAAAATAGCTGGATGGATATACAAATTGATACATATACAGATAGGTATAGAAACAGACATAATATAGATATCGATGATATAGATAGAGATACATAGATATATAGGTGATATAGATACAGATATAGATATAAAGATATGGATGTAGATATATAGATATATAGATGATATAGATACAGATATAGATATAGAGATATAGATGTAGATATAGATATATAGATAAATAGATGATATAGATATATTTTATCATTACCCTACCTGATTTGTATATCACTAATGGTTGTCCTCCTGGACTAGTTTAAAATAGCTTTATTTATTTTAATGGTTTGAGGCCAAAATGGAGACAATGAAGGCATGTTAATCAATATTTAAGATCCAAGTCCATCTGAATTGGTCGGCAGGGTCCTAGGTATATTGTCATCGTAAAAAAACAAAACAAAAACAAGCAAACACTATTTTCTTTTATGCTCACAGCGTGGCAGGTGATGCCTGGCACTGATCGGTGTCTGCGCTGGTCAGGTGGTAAAGACCGACGGTCGGGGCTCCCGGGGAGGCCCTCTTTCACTGATGCGGGGGGAACGATTCCCAGGGAGTCTGAACAGGCCGCTCTTTCTCAGGAGGGTGAAAACGAGGAAGCACCAGTGCAACCCTGGGCTAGGAGAAGGTCTGATATTGTCTTCATAATACACCTGCATCAGAGGTATTATTATTCCTATTTTACAGATGAGGAAATCGAGCAGAAGAAAATTATATTTCTTGCCTAAAATCATGCCAAGCAGAAGTGGCGAAGCTTGCTTTGAAACGCAGGCATCTGGCTCCAGAGCCTGCGATCTTAAGTAACATGCAACAGCATCTCTCAGCATTAGGTCTAATGCAACCCTCTACCTTGGGGATCTGAACATAAGCAGTGATCTGTGGTTTTTAATTATTATAAAATTGTACATTTGAAATCTATATAACTTTATTAACTAATGTCACCCTAATGCATTTAATAAAAATTTAAAATAAATAAAAATAAATTTTAAAAAAAATTAAATGTTATCCATTCTCCTGAGCTAATTCCATTTCTTTTTCATAAGAATATAGTCAGGTATAAAAAAAATATGATCTACCCATATAATGGAATGTTATTCAGCCATTAACAAGGAATGAAGTACCAACACATGCTGCAATGTGGGGGAACCTTGATGTGTGAAAGAAGCCACGAAAGGCCACATAATAGTGTCTGAATCCATTTCTATGAAATGTCAAGAACAGGCAAATCTATAGAGACAGAAAGGACATTCATGGCTGTCAGAGGCTGAAGGGAAGAGGAATGGAAGAGTGTCAGCTAATACGTATGAGGGATTTTTTAAACGATGGGTTATAAAAATGTTCTGGAATTAGTAATGATAGTTGCACAACCTTGGGAATATACTAAAAATAACCCCACTGAATTGCACAGTTTAAAATATCAAACTTTATGGTACGTGAATTATATCTCAATTTAGGAAAAAATAATATAGTTATAACTGAAAATACTAGGAAGTAGAAGTAGGAATTACCACTTACTGAATATACATGCCAGGAACTGTGCAATAATTTAAATATACCATCTCACTTAACTCTCGTGAAAACTCTAAGGAGGTGCTGTTATGATGACGCTCATTTTGCGGACGAACAGCGTGAGGCTCAGAGAGTGTTCACGACCTGACCGAGGTGATCAGGCGAGGGCTGAGGCGGGGGATGCAGCCAGCTCCGTCCGGCTCCAAGCTAGCCCGCCGTCCTATAGCCACCCGCACGGCATCACCCTCTGCATCCCCTCGCTGGCCTGCGAATGATTTGTAAGGAAAATAAAGGTCGAAACAGATGGTCCTGATAAATGTTTCATGCCCTCCGCGGGCAGGGCTGCGAGTGCGAGCAGCGGGAGGGGGAGGCGGGGGGCTGCCCTCGCTGGAGGCGGTGTCTCCGAAGGCAGAGCCTCCCCAGGGTCTCACGCAGGCCCCACTTGCTGTGTGTTTTTCAAATCGCCAAGGGGTCTTGCGCAACCCCTAGGAATTGTACAAACTCAAGCTTCGTTAATAATATAAAAGTTTCCGACTTCAGAGAATTTACGATGTGCCGGTGACGGTGTTTAGGCGATTCCTAACAACCCTATAGAGTTAGGTGCTTTTAGTAACCCACTTTATAGGTAATGATATAGGCTAATTATGTAGCTAATGACGACTTGGGCACTTACTATATTATTGGCAATGATACAGCGCTTCATGTCTCAGGTATATGAGATTTAGAAAACAGGCTCAGTTAATATGTCCAAGTGAACACGGCTAATAGGAGCTGGAGCTTGGATTTAACAGCCAGTTCGAATTTTCACGAAGTAAATATATACACTATATAATCAATATCCAGATCAGAAAATTGCACATACCCGGCATTCCCGAAAATCTCGCATATCCTCTCCTGGTCATCTCCTCCCCCTACCCAAAGGTAAGCACGATCTTGACTTCTATCCCCATCGACTCACTTTGCTGGTTTTGAACTTTACATGAATGGTTCCCACAGGGTGAGCAACAATTTACATCTGGCTTCTTTCCTCAGTGTTTATTTCCCTTCTTTGAAATCTTCTCTGTTTTCCTATTTAGCAATAGTTTGCTCATTGCTGCATAATATCTCGTTACATGGATGTAGCACATTTGACTGATTCTACTCTTGATGAACATTTTCGATACACTGAGGTTTAAAATAGTTCTACTGCTACAAATATTATTTTATGTGTCTTTTGGGAGTGCATAAAGGTATGTACTTCCCAGGAGTGAAAATGCTGGGTCATGGGGTGCATGTGACCAGCTTGAGCAAACACTGTTAAAACAGCTTTTCAAGGTAGATTTAACCATGGATGCCCTCATCAGCAATGGGGGCAAGTTCCAGTTTCTCTCCGTCTTTGCAAATATTGATGGTGTGCATGCTTTTTTAGTCTAGCTCTGCTGGTGCCTGTGTAGTTTTATCAATTTATAGTTTTAATACGGATTTTACTAATAACTAATGATGTTAAACACATCCATTATTTTTGAAATGTTGGTTTCAATCTTTTTCCCATTTATCTAATGAGCTCTCCGTATCTTTCTTCTTGATATGTAGAAGATATTTATTAACCTATTTGTACGTGTAAGATTGCGCATTTTTCTATATGAGTGATATTTCAATTAAAAAATAATTTAGTAACTAAAACAATCTGATACCAGAGATTATATATTTAACCACTAAGTTCATATTTTCTTTACCTTTATTAGAGTATTTATTGTTTAACTTCATTCTACCTGATGCCTCTACAAAATATTTGGCAATTAGGTTGCCTCATTTCCATTTTAGATGGGGGTGGGGAAAGCTTAGTGAAATAAGTTCTCAGAAATAGTAAAGGAGAGAGAGGTGTTGGTCCTGGAAACCATACCCTCCAACTTCTGTATTTACATTTCATCCACATTTTCTTCAACAGTTTTGTTGAGACGTAATTGACATATAACACTGCATTAGTCAAAGCATGCTACCTAATGATTTGCTATATGTATATGTTGTAAAACGATCGCCCCAATAAGTTTACTTAGCATCAACCACCTCACATAGCTACACATTTTTTTTGTAACAAGAACGTTAAAGATCTTCTCTCATAGAAACATTGACACTTATTTTTAACTGTGGTAAGAACACTTAACATGAGCTCTACCTTCTTAACAAACTTCTTTTTAATTGTTGCACACAACACAGTATTGTTAACTGGAGGCACAATATATGCTACTTGGTAAATTCCTGAGTATACAGTATCTTCTCTGAAGCCTCTCGCTTACTATTTAAATGTGACCAAGACTCGCTTCATACTCCACCTGCTTCTAGAAATGTTTTCTGACCCTTCCCCACTCTCCTCTGGAATTCTGCATAACCGCTTACCAATGCCATTCTTTGACTTAAACCACCGGTTAGTTTGCAGGGCATGAACATCCCATCTCCCCAAGTAGGCCTTGAGGACAAGGGTCATGTCTCTCATCGATTTGTTCCCTGCATGGCTATGGTTCAAATAGCATTTATTATCACATCCACAAACCCCTGAGAGGGTGGAGCGCAGCATCCTTACCCATGGAGGCCATTGACCATCCAGTCTCTGAATGATGGTAGGCACTCAATCTTTCCGCGTAGTTGGGAAGATAAAATGGTGAAAAAGGTCACCGAGTTTGGTGTGTGAAGCCTCCTCGGTGACAGGAACACTCAAGGACCAACACCTTCCTGAATGGTGGAATATCAGGCACTGTAACTGTCCGAGGAAGGAGTTTCGGGGCCTGCCTGTTAGTGCTGAATCAGCCTCTATGGAGCTCAGCCGCCTCTGTCTACTGAAAAGTCCTCCTGGGAGGGGCAGCAGAGGGAACACTGGGTAGAGAGGGCTACTGGATACAAATGAAAGAACAGCAGAATTTGGGGGGTGGGGGGTGAGTAGAGATATTTATGTCGATAGAAAACAAATTAAATTATGGTTATTGTCGAGATTAAAAGGCGCCTTAGAAAACGTGTAGCTGAGGCCTCCCGGTAGATGCTCATTTGATCCCTTGAACAGTGTGTCCCAGGAAAGCATTTACAAACAGCCCTCACTCCCAATTTTATATTCAAAAATCTCATACGGTGAAAACACAAAATCTCATTTTGGATTCCATTTACACCAGCCTGTGTTTTCCTGGCCACGTCCCAAGGTGCCACCTTGCCTCTCGGTACCAGCGGCCAGCCCCCAGCAAACAAGAGGGAGGCTCTGACCTTCCCCGCAGGACTCGGCACCTTGGCTTCCCCTCTCCAATCTGTTCCTTCAGACCTGGGCCAGAGGAAGAAGGGCCAACCGAACCGCCTGTTATTTGCAGAAACACTGCCTGCTTTTGTTAATGCTTGTAAGCCGGGGACAATGAAGGTTGCTGCTTAGAAACACTGGCCCGATGTTGACGGGCCTCAGCAAACGGAGAGAGGGCACGCAGGGCGAGACTGTGAGATCCACGAGCTTCTCTCACCAGCTTATGCTCAAGGCCAGGGGGAACCAGAAGGAGATCAAGTCTTGGCAACAGCCAGCTCCCTGATCCTAACCTGCCCCATCCTTTGTTCCCTGTGCCACGCTGAATGCCAGCTGGACATGCCCCAATTACCGCGGCGGATCAAATACGGAGAACTTTCAGGACAGAGCTTTGTTTTTCCTTTCCCCAGACTGCTGTGAAGTCAGCTGTGCTGCTGTACAAACGTGGCCAGGAGCCCTTTGTGTGCCAGATGTGAGCAGATGCGCACTTAGCAGGGCTTCTTTGCGCCAACCACCAGCTAGTGGAGCAGCTGATTAGAAGAGACAAGATAGAGAGGAAAGTAAATGTGGCTGTGTAACTGGCTAACACAGCAATACAGCCTTGCAAGCTAAGCAAAGGTGGAGGGTGCAGGTAACACAGACCAGGCTTGCATGCGCAAGGCCCAGGGGAAACACAAAGAATATAAAGGAGGGCTGGGGAAGACAGGTAAACCTTTATTTACTCGGTCATTTTGGTCTTGAAAACATGCTGGTAAGCCAGAGCTCTGCAAATTTAGTAATATGCACATGCACACACATACATAGGTGCGTTTATTTAAATGCTGAGGCCGTTAGGAAACAGCAAATATACCACTAAGACTGAAGCGTAGGCTTCCTGCAGGAGTTCAGGACAGTAAAGAGGTGACCTCCAGCTTGCAGAGGGCTTTGCATGGCCCATGGAGCAATTAGGACTTTGGCTTCGGGTAGGCAGGCAAAAGACAGTGGTGGAAGGAGGTGTGACGCTCAAATTATGTAGTCTGACTGACAGTGCAGAAGGAGGTCTCTCTACGATGTGTTGGAGGGGTAGATAATGCAGGTGGGGAGGCAGGTGAAAACCTCAGGCAAGGGCCTAAGCCAGTGGTGTGAGGCTCTGAACTGAGGCAGAAGAGGTGGGGCCCAGGGGCGGTGGGAGGTAAGGGAAAACTGCAGAGGTTAGAGGAGGAGGGCTGTGGACTGTACTAGAGGCAGGGGATTCAGTAAGACGACAGAATTCACAGCGTGGGCAGCTGAGGACAGAGGGAGGCGTGACCAGCCTTCACTGGCTGCTGCTCCGCGGTCGGTGCTGTTGCTGAGCCCTCACAACCACCCCATGAGCCAGCCAATGCGGCCCACTGGTTTTCCGCTTCGTTTTCGTCTCTTAGCAGTGGTGGCAACCGCAGTGCCCAAGCTCTCGCGTTTTCCCAGGACTAAAGGGCTCCGGAGCCACGGCTCTTTCGGGGCCCTCGTGGGAGAATTCCTGAGCCCGTGGGAACCGGCTGCTCACTCCAGCGCCTGAGCGCATTGTTTCCACCACTCGGGAAAGTCACACACTCCCTCTCCACAACCACACCCTCTCCACAACCACACCCTCTCCACAACCACACCCTCTCCACAACCACACCCCTCTCCCCACACCCCTCTCTCCAACCCACACCCTCTCCACAACCACACCCTCTCCCCAACCACACCCCTCTCCCCACACCCCTCTCTCCAACCCACACCCCTCTCCCCAACCCGCACCCCTCTCCCCAACCCGCACCCCTCTCCCCAACCCACACCCCTCTCCCCACACCCCTCTCCACAACCACACCCTCTCCACAACCACACCCCTCTCCCCACACCCCTCTCTCCAACCCACACCCTCTCCACAACCACACCCTCTCCACAACCACACCCTCTCCACAACCACACCCTCTCCACAACCACACCCCTCTCCCCACACCCCTCTCTCCAACCCACACCCTCTCCACAACCACACCCTCTCCACAACCACACCCTCTCCCCAACCACACCCTCTCCCCAACCACACCCCTCTCCCCACACCCCTCTCTCCAACCCACACCCCTCTCCCCAACCCGCACCCCTCTCCCCAACCCACACCCCTCTCCCCACACCCCTCTCCACAACCACACCCTCTCCACAACCACACCCTCTCCACAACCACACCCTCTCCACAACCACACCCCTCTCCCCACACCCCTCTCTCCAACCCACACCCTCTCCACAACCACACCCTCTCCACAACCACACCCTCTCCACAACCACACCCTCTCCACAACCACACCCTCTCCACAACCACACCCTCTCCACAACCACACCCTCTCCACAACCACACCCCTCTCCCCACACCCCTCTCTCCAACCCACACCCCTCTCCCCAACCCGCACCCCTCTCCCCAACCCGCACCCCTCTCCCCAACCCACACCCCTCTCCCCACACCCCTCTCCACAACCACACCCCTCTCCCCACACCCCTCTCCACAACCACACCCTCTCCACAACCACACCCTCTCCACAACCACACCCCTCTCCCCACACCCCTCTCTCCAACCCACACCCCTCTCCCCAACCCGCACCCCTCTCCCCAACCCACACCCCTCTCCCCACACCCCTCTCCACAACCACACCCCTCTCCCCACACCCCTCTCCACAACCACACCCTCTCCACAACCACACCCTCTCCACAACCACACCCCTCTCCCCACACCCCTCTCTCCAACCCACACCCCTCTCCCCAACCCGCACCCCTCTCCCCAACCCACACCCCTCTCCCCACACCCCTCTCCACAACCACACCCCTCTCCCCACACCCCTCTCCACAACCACACCCTCTCCACAACCACACCCTCTCCACAACCACACCCCTCTCCCCACACCCCTCTCTCCAACCCACACCCTCTCCACAACCCGCACCCCTCTCCCCACCCCCCTCTCCCCACCCCCCTCTCCCCAACCCGCACCCCTCTCCCCACCCCCCTCTCCCCGCACCCCTCTCCCCAACCCGCACCCCTCTCCCCACCCCCCTCTCCCCACCCCCCTCTCCCCAACCCGCACCCCTCTCCCCACACCCCTCTCCCCACCCCCCTCTCCCCACCCCCCTCTCCCCACCCCCCTCTCCCCACGCCCCTCTCCCCGCCCCCCTCTCCCCGCCCCCCTCTCCCCGCCCCCCTCTCCCCACGCCCCTCTCCCCACGCCCCTCTCCCCACGCCCCTCTCCCCACGCCCCTCTCCCCACACCACCCCGATTCTCAAGGGGAGGACCATCCTGTTGCCAGAACAGCAGTGCAGAGGAAAAGCACACGTCACTCAGGTCAGGGCATCGATGGTGGTAAATAAAGCGCTCTATTTTGGAAAATTGACATTGGATTTTTCTAAAATAGAGACTTTCCTTATTAACTTTTCAGTCTTTTTTCTCTCTTACCCTCAGTGTTCATCAGACCCTCCTCCCTCGATTTGCTTAAAGGCTCAATGCCGAGTGGTTATTTTTGTGACTGCATAATTATCTGTATTTTAAGCTTAGGATCCAGACTCTCAGGAAAGGTGTGATGTGCAGCTAATGAATAAATATCTGCCGGGTTAATGCGATCCACCTGCGTCAGGTTGTCTTCCTAGTTTTCTCCAAGGAGCAATGACAGGTCAAGTATTTGTCAGGGTCAGGCAGCAACGGCTGGTGGGTCTAGGGTGAGGCTGAGGCCCTCAGGCGAGGTGCTGTGACGGGAACCTTCAGGGAGCGATGGATCGGCACCCTCTCAACCCTCCCTTTGCCTGGAACTCTTGCTCTCTTTCTTACTGGGGCAGAGAAAATGAGGCCTCCTGACCAGTGGTGTCAGAACCATTTGGGAGTTTGTAAGCAATTCAAATTCACCGCCTCACCTAGACTTACTGCGTCAGGGTATTTGGGTCCCCACAATGTGTGGTTTTACAAGTTTTCTAGGTGATTCTCATCATCACAAAACATTTTAAGCTCTATGGGCCGAGAGACAAAATCAAGGATATCACTTAGATACTTGTATAAGGCCTCCGTCACAACTACTCAACTCCAACATTGTAACAAGAAAGCAGCCCTAAACGATACATAAGAGGACGAATGTGTGTGTGGCGATAAGGCCTTATTAGTGAACACAGAAATCTGAATTTCAGGTAATCTTCACTTCTCTCAAAATACTATTCTCCTTGTGATTTATTTATGTCAAAAATTTTAAACACCCAAACCATTGCTCTCCATTTAGTGGCACACGAAAATGACCAGGCAGGATCTGGCCTGGGCTACAGTTTAAGGAATCCTACTTTTGAGAATCTAGTTTGGGTAAAGGAAGATAAGGAATGACAAACAATGTGACACTTCCGTTAGTAAATATCAAAATGTCCCAAGAATACTAATAAACTGCCAGAGTCCTACTGTCAAAGAAAATGTGAATTTCATAGCCACAGTGTTTCAGAGTTGTCTCTTTCGAGTGTGGGAGCACTGGAAACGCCATAAATATTAATATGAGTTGGTTACATTAAATATGGTATAGTCATGTCTGGCCATTAAAAATGATTGAGACAGGAACATTTAAATACCAAAATGGATATTGAATTATATTAAATAATTGTTATTTTTACCAACTGGAATGGCACATATTTTAAATTTTCTTCTTGTTTTTTAGAATCGTATATAGAAATACTTCTTGAGTAAATTATATAATATCAGGAATGCAATTGGCTTCAAAATAAGGTGGAAGGGGGGAGGGGCATCAATGAAAAGTTGACCGTGACATAATTGTGGGAAGTATATGATGGGCATGTGGGGTTAGAATTTTATTTTCTATACTTTTTTGACATCTAAAATTGTTTATAATAAAAAATAATGATATCCCCCCCAACATGATGATTGAGGCAGCCATAGATGTGTTGATGTGGAACCATGTGCGTGCTCTGTTGTTGACTAAACTCAAAGCAGGCTACAGAACAAGAGGGTCATATATTTATGTGTCTCCCAAATGGTTTTGCACCAGGTAGATTCTCGACAGTCTATGTCTCACAACCCTTCACCTAACTTTCTAAAACACAGCTTAGTACCTATGTTTAGGAAACTCTAGATGTCATTTTTTTATTTTTTTTTTACTAACAGAGTAAAATCCAAATTCCATAGTATAGCATTCAAGTTCCTCCCAAACGTGTCCATAACGTATCTTTGCAGGCATTCGTCCTTCCACTCTTTTGGTACATGCTAGACTTTATCATCAGCTTGCCGTGTGCACGGAATTTAAAGTCATGAAGCCACACAATAACCAAAGTCTGGCCCTGACACTGGCTTTATGACTCTGAACAGGTTCCTCTGCCTCTCTGAGCTTCAATAAGCTCATCAGTGGGAACCATAACAGTACTCATCTCACATGACTGTGGTGGGAAACTAAGAGACATAACACATGAAAAATGCTTAGTGTGAAGTCTGACACTGAGATGAATTCACCGAGTGTTAGCTGTCCTTGTCAATAATGATGATTGTTCAGCCATTTCTGCCCTCATTCATTCCGTATGTATTTACTGAGCTCTCATTAAATACCAGGAACCATCCTCGGCGGACACTGCAATATCCACTATTCCAAAACTATGCCATGGGCTTTGACAGCATCATGTCTTTGATGAACCATTTTATTTTTTTATTTAAAAATTATTATTTTTTTAATCCTCAGAGGATATTTTTTCCATTGCTTTCCAGAGAGAGCACAGAGAGAGAGAGAGAAACATCGATGTGAGAGAGACACGTCGAGTGGCTGCCTCCCCCACGTGGCCCAGTCCGCGGGCCTACACTCTCACCACGGAGCAAAACCAACTACGGCCGCTGAGTCATTTTAATTTCATGGTTTTTCCTTCCCACTTCTCGTCTGGTACATTCATAACTTATTCACTCTCATGACTGAATTAATGCTTTTCTCCCAACGCCACTGTTCCCTAAGAATCACTCATGTGTTCTTTCCCGATACCATCACAATGCTGTTCGATCCATGACTTCATAGCGATAAGCTGGCTTCTTGACTTTTGTCTAACGTATCAGCCTTTTTCCAGACGGTGCGATCCTCTAAGGAAGGGTGCATTTTTAATTTACCTTTATCTCTTCAGAGTCTAGACTACGGCTCGGTTAGAGGCCCCCCAAGGAATCCCTTGGAAAGAGATATACCTTCCCTTTAATAGGGGGAAGTGAAGTCACAAGTAAATGGCTGTCAGGGTCATCAAATATTAAAGCAAAGGAATCCGAGACATTACAAAGACTAATGTCTTCACTCTTTAGATAGGCACATGAATGTCAATAAAGCACACAGAGTTTCATGACTTTCAGCTCACTCCATTCATTCATTCATTCATTCATTCATTCAATAACTATGTACTTTGTATCACTCTGTGCTTAACTCTACCAGACACTAGAGATACTTTAGGGTTCTTTCCATGGCACCACATTGTCTCTATGCCCATGAATAGACCTTTCCCAGAGGGGACATGTGGATATGAAGGAGACGCATGGCTGCCAGATGGGGGGGGGGGGCAGCATTGCCACAGAAAGGAGAACTGGGTGGGGAAATACCGTGTCCAAGGAACCACACCCGGCTGAAGTCACATTTTGTTCTGGGGTGGAACATGTAAATAACTTCCTGGCTGGCTCGCGAATTCCCGTAATCCATTCCCAGCTCTTCCTCATTAGGAGTGATGGAGGGAAATTAACATCCACTCTCTGCTCCCTCGTTTTTAGAGTGGGTTAGACCAGCCAATCGTTCAAAATTTTCTTAGGTCACAAGAACAAATGGAGATCTAATAAAAGCTGTGGATTTTCTCCCCGGGATGGAAAATTGCACACATGCAATATACACACACACACACACACAAATACACACTTTTGCAGCATTCATGGGATCTGTTTTCTAACACAGGGAGCATGATTTCCAGGTTAAGAACTCCTAGGTTCAGGGGCCTCCTAGCGACATCTAATTGCATAATGCTGCCTTGTCAGCTGCGTTCAAAACATTCTTTCCTGCTGGATCTTTCACAGGGTGTGGCTGAGAATTTCTGCTCCACCTGCCTGTCGCCCTGAGCGTAGGCCCACAAAGGAAGGCATTTGGGAAGCAGATGTGCACCTAGCCATCAGAGCCTGAGTGCGGTGGGAAGACAAGGGAATGGGGATTCCTGCCACAGCCCTGTATATGTCTCCTGCCTGCCTTGCTGGGTTTCACTTATTGAATTAGGACAAATTGGAACTTCCATAAACTGTGATATAAATCATTATCTCGAGTTAGCAGATGCAGTCGCACCAGGGTAGAGCTCTGTTAATAACTCTGCTGGATTAGGACTGATTGGAACAATTTGAAACTTGTTTCTCTCAGCTTGATCAGCCTCATTGTAACCACAGTAATTATCCCATTTCACTTTCAATGGCTCAGCGCAGACATGTTGCTGCTTTATATCCATCCTTCCTAATGAAGCCAGCTTAGACTTTTGTTCACTTGTCAAAGAGCTAACTTATGCAAACAGTAAATGACTCCACCCCTTGGGGAACAAGGTGGGTGCTTGCAAGGCTGAGATACCCAATGGGCTCCGCAAATAGAATCTATATGTTGGGAATTTCATAAATTGATGTATTTGTTTCATTCTTTCACATTTTAGCAGCTGCTCTGTGCCAAAAACTGATGTGTTAGGCTGTGCGACATCTAGGATCAGAATAAAATATATTGCGTTGCACCTGTGCCGTTGCTATTTCTTTTGATGGGTATACATTTTTGAGGGCAGGGAACATCCTTGACTGTGGATGTGCTGTTTGCATATGAAATAGCTATACTGTATCAGTTCTCTGCAATGGCCCAGGAACTAGGGAGCTCAAGGCAAGGGATGCCACAGAGTTGCAAAGGAGTTTATAAGAGGGAGCACCATCTTTGTACTGAACTCATCAGTAAAGACTTCACAGAAGCAGAAGTATACGTGCAGGTTTTAATTAACAGAATAGAGAGAATCTGCTAGGTGAAGGGTGAGAAGGTTTGCTTCATACAGACAGAAGGGCATGCTTTCCATTATTTTGATGAAATATTAGGTAGCACAGACAGGCTGGAGAACTGACAAATAAGGATTCATTTTAAAATCTTGAAAGCTTGGACTAGTTGCCAATGAAATAGAAATAAAAATTAAACATGTGTTCAGCATTTAGCATATTTGTGATCCTCGAGGTACCTGAGGTCTTGGACCTCTACTTTCCTTTTCTTGTGTTTACATTGGTTTGTATAATTAAGTTGCAGGTTACAACATTATCATTTAACACCTGGATACACTACAACAGGTTGACTGCCACAGGTCCAGTTTCCATCTATCACCATACAGCTGACCCATTTCGCCCTTTACCCACTTCACACTTATCCCACTCTCATCCCCTCTAGTAGCTGCCAACCTGTTGTCTACATTTATATGTTTGTTTTTGCTGTTTATTTCTTTTTAATAGTCCTCACGTGAGTAAGATCGTACAGCAGTTGTCTTTCTCTGCCTGACTTTTTTCACTTAGCATAATACCCTCGAGGTCCATCCATGTTATCACAAATGCCAAGATTTCATCTTTTTTATGGCTAAGTAATATTCCATCGTGCATATAAACCACACCCTCTTTATCTATTCATGCACCAACGGACACTTAGGTTGTTCCTAGACCTCTACTTTTATTAGTGCTCAATATAATGTAACAGTAATTTTGCTCTGTGCTTTGGTGACTAGAAAGGCAAATAAGACTCAGTAATTCAACAGGCTTCCTATTTAAAAAGATGAAATGGGTTTCAGGTTGGAAATTTACACAACACTGCAAACAAGCAGGTTAATAAGAAATAGATGAATTTAACGAAGCATTTTCCCTTTCTGTTCTTTGCTCCCACACTTCAGGTTAAAGTCTAGGGAAGGGTATTTCCATAGACATCCCGAGACATCCTGTCTTATGCTACCTCCCCAATCAAGGAACCCTGATTCTGATTTAATATTGCAGTGTCCTTTAAGGCACTTTTTACAGCCTGTGATATATTTTTGTAGGGATATTTTATTTGAGAAATATATATACACATATATTTCATACACTCACCTTCTAAAGCAAGAAATCCAAATTTCCCTTATATTTGGTCGGCTTCATTGGCTTGTGCTAGGTCCCTCTCCTCTCTTTCATTCTTAATCCCACCCTAAGGTAAGCACTATCCCAAATCCGATTTCTAATTTTCTTTGTCTAGACTTACAAAAGCCATGGCAAGATAACTCAGTGTCCTAACATTGCACATCCTTTGTCCATTCACACAAGTCTTTGAGATGTGGCAATGTTGACAGGTATAATTTGGTTCACTCATTTTTACTGCTGATATTCCAGGCGGTTTAGGTAAAGCAGGATGTTCATGCAGCCTCGTGTACATTTGCCTCTCCCACTAGAGACAAATCTCCACAGTATCTTAAGGCCGGCTCCCTTCACCTCTGCATTGTCCGTGCCCCGCGCAGCACCCGGCACAGAGTAAAGGCGAGGTGGCCACGTGCTGAGTGATGAATATGTCCATGAGGGAACAAGAAACTCATTCCTTATGGGGATTGTGGGAAGATACGGTAGCATTTAAGCTTCGACAGTCGCAATATTTTCTTAAATTGATTTTTAGTTAGAGAGAGGAAGGGAGAGGGAGAGAGAGAAAGAGGAACATTGAGATGAAAGTGACACGACTGGCTACCTCCTGCACACCCGCCCCCACCACCGGGGATCGGGCCCACACACAGGCACGTGCCCTGAGCAGGGATCTAACCGGCAACCCCTCGATGTCTGGGACCACACCCAACCACACTGGCCAGGGCCGCTATATATATATATATATATATATATATATATATATATATATATATATAGTCTTATTAGGACTGGATATAAAATAAATAAAACCATGAAGGAAGCAAATTAAGGGCAAATATAGGGATATAGTAGACTGGCTGTGACCTATGTAAGAAAGGTAAGTGAAAAATTGAGCTGGATAGAATTTAGGGGTCTTAGATGGTTTAATACTGGCACTGACACACAAAAGAGGCCTGTGATTTTCCTACCAGTTTGCTCTGGTGACAGCTGCTGGTTCTACTCCACACTTACTGAGAATAGGAAAAAGGGAGCAGGCGTCCACTTCGGCCACTGTCAATAGTGGTCAAAGTCTAAACATCACATTATAATGCGCCTTTGAATTAGAAGGAGTCTTCAAAACCTATCATTTAATTTCCTAATACTTAAACCTCTGCGACTGACCCCCGCCCCTCCTCCAGCCCCATTCCCACATGGTCTCTGTCGGGATTTGGCCAGTGACAGAGAGCTTCATACCTTTGTGGACAACCTCTCTAGCTCTCTGACTTTTAGGAATTTATTTTTGGTAATGGATTAGGTAAGAATAATAATAACAACAACAACAGAGATAATCACTTTTAGAATATGAGCCATCTCCAGGCAGGCACTAAGCTAAGTGCTTTCTAAGAATTTGTGTATTGAATCCAGACAGTATCTCTATTTGAAACACAACAGACACAGTAGAGTTTCAATAAACATGGAATGAAGGAATACCATATTAACCCTACTTTACAAAGAAGGAAATAGAAGCATAGGAAAAGCAGCGTCTGCACAGCCACACAGTTAATAAAAGGCAGTGTTCCTATCCGATCTCATCTTGACTCGACAGTCAGGGAGATTGACAGCCATAATGCACAAGTCTCCCCGAGAGAAATGCCTGCCAATAACTGTCTCCTGGCGATTACGCTCCTACACATCAGTCCAACCTTAAATTTTCTTTCTCATGCCAGCATCTGACGTGTTTGAAGATAGTTAACTTTAAGCTCACAGCGCACCCTCTTTCTAATTATCCCAGAATTCTTTGTTCCTGCAAAAAGGTTTCTTTAGGACGTGGTTTTCTTTACCCACATCATCTTTGTATGGGATTTAGAAATGAGCGAGGTCCGTCTGAATTCAGTCGGGGTTAACGAGGAGCTGAAACACTCCCACAAAGGTGGTCCCTTGGCACCTGAGAGCCTCGTAATATGTCTTATCTACTGCTGTTGGAGGGTTCCCGCAAAGACCCTTTCTGTTCTAAGTCTCTGCCCTGAAGAAACTGCTGGCCGGCCCTGCCTGCTTGGGGTAGGAAGTCTACCTTTTTCAAAGCCGAGCCTCTAAAGCAGGTCACAGGAAACTGCCATAGGAGTTGCGACGTCCTGAAGGGCACAGAGAATGTCATTAGGGGTCATTATGTCCCAGGTGTGGGCTAAGATCACGTGCCTGTGTAGGTCACCATGGAAACAGGGCCGCAGGGACCTGCCTCTTTGCCCCTACCTGGATCTCTCCCCGAGAAGTTGATTGAAGAGGAGGCTTTGGATGGTGCTCGAAAGAGTAAGGACCCATTAAATGACCTTTTATTTGGCAGTTGGGGCCCTTGAATGAAGGCTCCCATACAATGAACAGAGGAGGGATGATTGGTACCAGTTGGAAACCTCACAGCATCAGGAGATAGAGTGGTGATTACCCAGTAAGTTGGGGTAAAGTAAACGGCAATTTAAAAAATGTCAATGTCTAGTTTATAGAAATGGCGTTGACTCCTCACAGCCTAAACTCATTAGAATTACATCCAGAAAAAATTACATGTTAAGAAGCACTGGAGGAGAGATTTGATATTTCGCAGGAGAAAAAGAAAAGTTGTACATTAGTTTCATTTGTCTTTCATCCAGCAAACTTGGAATGGCTCATAGAAGACCCCAAAGAATAAACGCATCAGAGCCAGAGGAACCAGAGGTAAAATCCTGCTTCACTAATTACCAATATCATGACTAAGTCTTTTCAACTCTAGGAAGCTCGATTTCTTTGTCTGTAAAATGGTAATAATTGTATAGGCAATTATTAAAATGGGCATAAAAAAATTTGATGATGATTTTAAACAAAAATTTATTGAGAGCTTTTAATGGTAAGTGGGTAACTAGGTCATCTCCTATAATCCTGTCAAGTCTACCCTACGTATTAGCCCTGAGACCTTGGGCAAGTTACCTACATTTTTCTAATCTGTTGTTTCATCTGTTAGATGTAGACAATCTATCTGAAGGGAGTTATAATGCTTATATGACAAACTACATCTAAAGGGAATATTGTAGCATACTGGACATAGTAGCCGCTCGACAAATGGAAACGATTATTTTACAGTTGGGGAAACTGAGGCACAGAGAGATTAAATAACTCTCATGATCAGTAGTAACTTATTGCCAGAACGTCTTTCTGGCTATGGGAGTAAACAAACAAAAACACAAATAAGTCAGTGACAGCATATGAGAAAGCACCCAGCGCCTTTCTGGAGGAAACTAAGGGGAACAGCATGACAAGGAATTGGGAACGGGTGGTGAGGGCGATTCATCACGGACAGGGGGATCAGGCTGGGCCTCACGGGAGTCATGTCTGAGCAGGACCGTGAAGGTGGGCCATGGGCACGTCTCCTGGAAGACAGAGTCAGAGGGAGGGACGAGCCCTGGGCCTTCCAGTGGCTCCGGTGTGGCCAGAACAGGATGAACAAAGGTGGGGGAGGAGCCGAAAACAGAAGGGTGCCCAGTGGTCAGAATGGTTGTGGCTAGACGGCCCCTGCGAGGACCCCGGATTTTCCTGAGAAATGGGGAACTACAGCAGGGTTTTGAACACCAGAGTGACACGATCCCACGTATGTTTAAAAAGGGAGTCAGTTTCACGAGTAAAAGCAGAACGCACACATCCTGAAGCGCGCAGAGTCAAGGAGCAGAAGGCCCCGTAATCTCTTCCTTGGAAAACGTCTGTCTTATTTCTTACAACCGCATGTGAATCTACAATTATCTCAAAATAAAAAATTATTAGAACAAATAGGAAAAGCAGGTGAAGAAGCGGATGACACGCCGGAGATCCCTTTTAGGATAGAAGCCCACACATAAAATAAGCTGCAGAATCACAGCGTAACAGGAAACGCACAGGAAAGGCAAAGGGGAGCCACGTCCAGAGCGGTGTCCCCCCGAAACCGGAGCCAGGGGTCAACCACAGGCGTCTACTCGGCGCTGGAACACGGTGCCATGGAAATGCCTGCCAAGCAGAAAGCACAGGCCAGGCTTCGAAGACTCAGGATGAAAGGCAGACTAAAAAAAATCTCATTAGTGATTTTGTATTGATTATATGTTGAAAGGACAGTATCTTGAATAGATGGGGTTAAATAAAACATCAAATTTTGAAGAAACAAAAACCTTCTGGAAAAGGGAATCGGGTAAACAAAATGATAAATGATGACAAAGGAATTGAAAACGAGGAAGCCATGGAAACGGGATCAGGGGTGAACACAGACCCCGATTCAATATACAATTAAAATGAAACAACAGTGAAAATCGTGGTTTCAGACCAGCATATGTAAATGTCGCGAAGCTTACTAATAATAGCATAAGAGAGGGGAAAAGAGAGAGGCTGTGGGAATGCTAGTTGCCTCCCAGCAGAGATTCAATAGGTGGGTCCAAAAGGAAACATGTAGCTTTGTTTGTGTGTTTGTTTTTTAAGATTTTAAGAACTTAAAATTTCTTCTTACCTTTTTTTGTTCTTTAACTATAGAGATATTTTAGACAATAATATCCTCTTGTGGTGACTAATACGTTGTTCACACTCACCACTTTTTTCATGTTTCCTTTAATATGTTTTTCTGAGTGTTACATTCAAGTAAAACTAAATTTGTCACTTTACTTTAAAACAAGCCTTAGAGTAGCACCACACTTTAATCTATTTGTCTCTCTACTGACCTCTATATAATAAGTCTTAAGTATTTTTAATGTGAAATATTTTTTTTAAAAAAATCAATAGCTGGGTTGGAAAATAAGTTTGAGAAAATCGCTAAAAAATTCAACAAAAGAACAGATATAGCAAACAGAAAAGAGAATATCATTAGAGGATATATCTAGGAAGCCCAATATGTGACTCATAAGAATGGAAAGACAGAATATAGAAGATGTACAAAAAGGAAGTTATATACACACTCAAGAAACAAAGGACATTAGATCTGAGATGAAGGCCTATGTCAAGCTCTCATCTGAAAAAACAGCCACAGCAAGCACATCCGAGGAAATCCCGAGGATGCAGGGAAATGAAGAGTCTCTGGCATCTTCCATAAGGACCACCAGTGTTCTTCTGCCCCATCTAGTACCATCACCATATATGATGATCCGAACGGCAACGGCAGTACAGAAATCAGAAGACTCCGAAAGAATCTCATCGAAATTCTGAAGGAAAGTTATTTCCAGCAATATGAAATTTTAAAATACAGATAATCCATTATCATGGATCTGGGTAGAAAAAAGACATTTTTAGACAGGTAAGATCTTAAAAATATAGGGTGTTCCCCCAAAATGTATACACATACATTTTTTGATAGCTCCACTGATGTCACATTCTTTTCAGATTTAACCCACTGGGATTAATAATTATTCGAAGTGTGTATACATTTTGGGGGGAACACCCTGTATACTTCCCATGCAAGAAGATCCTGGAAGATATGTTCTCACAATATAAGAGCATAAAACAAGAAAGAAAAGACACGGGGTGTTGAACAGAAGGTTCCACTCAGAAAGCAGAACACGGCAACTCCAACGTTACGGCGGAAGGGATCCCCAGGTGACTGTGAGTTCCTGCGACAGGATGAAGGCCAGGGCTGGGCAGGCCCAAGAGCACAGAGGGAGCTGTTTCTAAACACACACTGTGCTGTTTGACCGGAATAGAAGAATCTCTATGGTTAGTTTTGTTGGGAAATTTCAGAATGAAATAGCATCTGAAAACTAAGCAAATGTTAAAAATGAAGCAATTATCAAATCCAGAGGGGGAAAAAGTCAGAAAAGAAAGGAAATGAATCAGCTGTGCACACTATCCACAGAGGCAAACAACATAAAATATGTCCATATTGTGAGGCAGCGATGGGCAACAGTGAGCACGGGAGGAGCGCATGTTTGTTCTGGAGAGCAGGCAGGCGAGAGCATTTCTTAGAGGCTTAATACCTCCCCTCCTTTAATGGAATCAGTAGCTGTTACCAGAAATTTTTAAAAATAGTATTAAAACTAAGTGAATATTATTTTTGAATTAATGTAAATACCAAAAGAAAGCTGAAATAAATACGTAGTTATGCATTCATTTCATATATGTGTGTATACGTGTGTGTGTGTGTGTGTGTGTGTGTGTGTAGAGAGAGAGAGAGAGAGAGAGAGAGAGAGAGAGAGAGAGAGAGAGAGAGAGAGAGAGAGAGAGTGGTATGCTCCGGGCATTTTCAGGAGTAAAGGCTGGAAGGACACACAAACTGATACTGATTTCCCAGAACTGCAGATGGAGCCGGGACCTGACGGCCGGGAGGTGGGTGCTCGCCCTGGGCGTGAATACGGGGTAACAGGGAAACAGGGGAGCAGTAAGCGCGCCCAACAGCGCACTCAGCGCTTGGGGCAGATGAGACGGGCAAGAGCCGGCAGGACTCCCCTCGTCTCCCCTCTTCACTCTGCTCATCTCGGGGTCCCACCTGGGCTTCTCACGTACTCCTGTCTGCAAGACCCACGCTCAGCGTCTCAGTGACCATGTCCCTTCTGCAACACTAGTCCCAATGGCTGGGTGTCCCCTGAAGCATTTTTTAAATTCCTGAAGACGCAAAACTTTTCTTTCTCTGAACTTCTGTAACTCACTTCCAGCAGCATTCCTGCTTTCATTATGTGTGGGTACTGCCTCCCCAGGTAGAGTCTGTTCTTATCAACTCGGTCCCATTCCCTTGCTTAATTTTTCTTTATAGCTGCTGTTATTGCCCCCAAATAGGTCCACAGCCAGAACAGTGGTTTTCATTTCAAAGTACCTTCAGACTAAGTGGAACATTTAAATGCATATAAAAATTTTGGAAAACTATAAAGTAAAAAAATAAAAGCAGGGTACTTTGGCAGAGGGTAGTGGGATGTGAACAGCATTCATAGCACTTTCATGTTTAATCTACTTGCATATTTCTTACATATTTTTAAATGGGCATATTTCATTGTTGCGCTTTTAAAACAGGAAGAGGTGATTTTACCATTAAAAAACAGGAAATGTGTCATTAGTGAAAATAAAGTACAGTTGAAGCAAGTGAGGAATGTCATTTCTCTATCGAGAAAAACAGAGACGATTTTGAGGGCACTGTGGCTTCTGAGTGGCTCCCGGTAAGTGGAGTGAGCGTGCAAGGGATGGAGGTCATGTGGGATGCATCCAGGGGGATACTTAGCTCACAGAATTACGGAGGCAGCAAAAATAGCCATGGAGAGGCATTTAGAGGGAGTCTGGGATGCACTGGGGCCTGATGGCACACAGGAGCCGAGGGGCCAGGCAGATGCTGGAGAACCTCCCCGGGCAGGTACACCAGCGTCATGGGACCTGGGACCTTCCGAAGTGACACGTGCCCTTTCTCCATGAGAGGACTCATGACGTCCTAGATTGGTTGATACAAATTCTAAATTCTTGCTTTTGTTTAAGTGACTGTTTACAAAGGAATCAGGGAGATGTCCAACTTTTCTGTCTCAGTTATCCACACCACATCTATACTCTAAAATGACCAAAAAATAAAAGTAAAATAGCTTGCTATGCATTTCCATCATTCAGGCTGTGAAAATCAGAAAACAAGAACCATTCACCAGGCGGATAAAGCCTGTTTAAAGGAAAATTAAGCATCTAGGAAACCGTTATGGATGTGTGAAGCACGGAGTTCTCTTCGTCTGAAATGACTATTTGTTGAATGTGACGGTCACCTGGCCTTTATATGTGCCACCTTGTGGATTGCTAGGGGAAACATAAGCAAGTCTCTTCTGAAGTATGATGTTCTTTGTCTTTTTTTAATTTTCTTTTTTATTTTTTTAAATTTATCTTCATTGTTGAAAGTATTAGAGATGTCCCCCCTTTCCCCCCATCGGCCCCCTCCGCCCTGCTCCTGCCCCCTCCCCAGGCCTTCCCCCATGACTGTCTGTCCATGGGTTATGCATATATGCATATATGTTCTTTGGTTGATCTCTTCCCCTGCTCCGTTTCCTCTGAAATTTGTCAGTCTGTTGCATGCTTCAATGTCTCTGGATCTATGTTCTTATTTCAAAGCTCCTTTGCCTTTCTTACACATCCCCCCTGAGATAAATAAGGCAGTGGTTATGGGCTCTGCAAAGGACTGGTTATTCAGCCAAGGCACAGAGAGGTGAGATGGACTGCCTCAGGCCACACTGCAGTTGTGGGCGAACCCAGGTCTGCACAAGGCACAAGGATACGGGCTTTGGAGAGAAACGGCTGAGGTTTGAGGTTGGCTCTGCCTTTCCCACAAAGCTGTGCAGCTTTAGAAGGTAACTATACATTCCTGAGCGTCGGTTTTTCTCATCCACAAACCTGAGGTTAATAAACCTACCTGGCAACATTGCCAACTGAATGACCTTGAAATTACTATTGCAATTATATGTCTATAGTGCACACTTTTTGGAGCAGGTTGTGTGTTAAACAATTTACAAGCATTATCTGATTTAATTTTGTTAACAACTTGTGGTGTAGAAACATCAGGTTGCAGAGTGATCACATCAAAATAGTCTTGGATCCTGGTTCTACTGCCTCCTGGCTGGATGCCTTGGGTAACTACTTCATCTCTCTAAGCCTCAAAGTATACATTTTTGAAAACAAAATAATAGTGTTTATTCAATATGATTTTGTGTGACTCAAATAAGAAAATGAACATAAAGCACTTAATTCATAGCAAATACTCAAAATCTACTTGCTATTATTGTGAAGATGATGATTATTTGGCCCATTGCCTAAGGACTTTTTCAAATAGGTAGCTAAAATATTATTATTATTTCCATCAAAGATTAATGACATCTGAAACTTCCCATGGGGGAAAAAAAATCAGTGGTTTTAGAGTCAAGAGAGGTTATTTTGGGAGAAGAGAAAGGGGTTAGGTCTTTGTAATGTGTACAAACGGGACTTCTAGGATGATGTAATTATATATATATATATATATACACACACACACACACACACACACACACACACACATACACACACATATATACATATATATGTCATATACACCCACACAAATCCATTTCTAACATGAGTGATTTCACTTATGAAAATTATTCAATCTGTACACCTAGGATTTATATTCATATCATTTTTCAATAAAATGCCTTTTAATTCTCATAAGCCATATATATTGGGATCTATTTCTAGGTTCGTTGTACAAATTTTCAGATCTATTTTATAAACAAATTTAGCCGATATTTCTTGAAATTCTAGGGATATATCCGATCTTCTCTTTTTGGCTTCATTGCTTGATTGTGTGTGTGTGTGCGTGTGTGTGTGTGTACATGTGTATGTAATTATTCCACAATTTCCTAAATAGCATTAGGCCAGGTTTTGGCTTTAAAGTCCTAGTGGCTCCACAAAATAAATTGAGATGATGTATTTTCTATGGAGCAGCATATTTTAATAATATTGAAATTATTTTCTTTAAGAATTAGATAGACTCAGTTGTGAGCCTATGTTTTCTGGTGCCTATATTAATGGTAGCTACTTAATCATATGTCCTATGTTTTTTATTGGACTTGGTTTACTTATATTTTCTATTTCTTTGAGATTAATTATAATGATTTACAGACTCCTAGAAAATTTTCCTTTTGCTCGAAGTTTTCAATATTTCACCATGAAGTGTATATAAAGGCCTCCTGATCACATGTCTATTTGTGGTTATCCAGCCTTAATATTTCTTCACTTTAAGAATTAGACTATTATCAGAGAATGCGGCCTGTGGTAACAACACTGTGCTCCTTTTCTTCAATCATGAGTAAGTTCTGGCCCTTTTTAGATCTCTTTGCACCTCACTTTCTGTGTTGTGTGTGTGTGTGTGTGTATGTGTTTGTCTAATTGCTTCCACTAGAGTAAGAATCCCTGGAGAGCAGGGAAAGTGTTTTACCCCATTTCTATCCCCAGAGCCTAACGTAGTTAGCTACTCAAGAATTCATCTGATTTGAATTTAATTGAACACAATGAATGTACCTCTTAAGCAATGACTCTCAGACCCCAGTACAGGCTGTAATGGTGTGAGGGGTACATTCAGGGGAAGGTGACACTGAACAGGAATCTCCCCACATCTCGTCCCTCCTTGCCCTACACTCCCCACACCCCACTCCCGGTTGCCAGCCCCCCCAGTTTCCATTCCCTGCAGCCAACATGCCGGGGGAATGCAGGGGCATATTTGAAAACGTTTGGATGTAGCCACACAGTGTTTAACAAACAGCATAACAAAGGCATCTGTCAGGACGCGTCGCCTTCTGTCCTGGGAGACGTCGCCAGCACAGCGGCCTCGCTGCCTCCCCGCTCGGTCCCTCTGACTGTCACGGCAGGAGAATGGAGACGGCCGCGGGATAAACCCTGCCACCAGCAACGCTTCCCTCCCAGACAGAGAACCCGGGCCGGGTCACCTGTAGGGGCTGATTTACAGGGACGGAAAGCCACTCCGTGCCTGAACAAGCCCTCTGACGGACAGGAAAATATATGTCTCTATTTCCTCACTGTTGTCATTAAAGCCCCAAGTCTTTAGAACCACATCTCACGTCACCATCAATCTGATTCATACCCCCTTTCCATCCAAACCTCTCGCTGCATTTTCTCCAAAACAGAGCTGGCTTCTAACTTTTCCATTTTACAGCCTCCTTACTCCCCCCAGCTTGCGCCGCCCGGATGCAGGCAGAAGTGTAATAATAACATCAATAACAACAGCGCCAGAAGCCCGCCGGGCGAGCGCAGGCATTTATCTCGCGCAGTGCTCACGGTGATCTGTGAGCTGCGGTCCTGTCTCTCCATCTGGTAGGTAAGAAAGCTGGGGCTTAAGAAGAACTTAAATAGGAAGCAGAACAAAAAATAGCACCATGTGCCTAGGAAGCGAGTTGCAGAAGTATGGTTCCTAATAGGCGGGTGTTCTAAACATAGAAAGGCCATCACCAGGCTGGCCCTCTGTTCCTGCCTGGGTGGATCCCTCTCAGCCCTGGTCAAGCCCACCCAGGCCAGATGCCACCGCTCCTGCAAAGCCTGCTCGGACCCCACCAGCAGGACTCTGTCCCCATCCCTTCCTCACTCCTCCCTCCCCAGTGCCACGCGGCTGAGCCCACTCTGCCCGGGAAGAAAGGACCCCTCGCGGGCCGCCTGGTGCATGGATCTTATCTGTCCTTGCTCCTTGGGATATGTATTGTTTTTCCTCCCATTACACTCCCTGGACAATCGTGCGCATGACAGCCGGTGTTCTTGATCTAACAGGCCAATGATGCCGACGGCATTTGGGCCTTTCCAGAATATTGCTTTACCTCCCTCTTTGTTATCCAACCCATTTGTTAATTATCAAATGCTTACCTATTATATTCTAGGCACTGCCTAGGTGTTGGAGACTTGGAAGCAAACAGTCTAGACCAGGTCCCTGTTCAAATGTAGTCGCCCCTTACCTGTGGGAGATACATTCCAAGCCCCCCAGTGGATGCCTAGAACCATGGCTAATACCAAACCCTCCCTGTACATACATATATCCATATACATAACGTTTTCTTCTCTACATACATACCTATGATAAAGTTTAATTTACAAATTAGACATAGTAAGAGATGAACAATAATAACTAAAAATAAACAGAAGAGTTAATAATATGCTGTGATAAAAGTTATGTGAGTGCCGTCCCCCAAAATAGCTTATGGGACTGTGCCCACCTCTCTACTTAGAGGAAGCACATTAAGGCCTCTCTGCGGCATGTCCCAGTTCCAGCGTCACTGCTCTTGCGCTTTGGGCCATTGTGAAGTAAAACAAGGGTGACTTGAACACAAGCACTGAGATACTACAGCAGTCATTCTGATAACTGGGACGGCTACTAAGTAACTAATGGGTGGGGAGCATACGCAGTGCGGATAACTGGACAAAGAGAAGGTTTATGTCTCGGGCAGGGTTGTGCGGGACACTGAGATTTTATCACGCTACTCAGAGTGGCATGCAATTTAAGACTTATGCATTGTTTACACCTGGAATTTTCCAGTTAATTTTCAGACCGTGGTTGATCATGGGTAACTGAAGCCACAGAAAGTAAAACCATAGATAAGGGGGGGCTACTGCACTGTCTAATCACATTTGCAGCCCAGCTATCAGAAAGAAAATACAACAGATTATAGAACAGGGCCAGGGGTTATTAAGACTAATAGTTTACATTCATTCAGCTTATTATCTCTGTAACACTGCGCTTTACAAAGATTAGATTATTGCATCTTTATAGAATCAATTCCATCCTTGTCTCCATTTTATAGATTACTTTTTAAAATCAATTCTGTCACTATTCTTATTTTAGTGACAGGTGTGAAAACTTGAGGCTTTGAGAGGTTAGGAAACTCCATCTAGGTCAGTGTTGGACAGTGAAGGAGCTGGGATTTGAACCATGTTGGGGTGACCAGGTCTATGCCACTCAGGGCCACACTAACACCAGAGCAGCACAGACTCCCCGAAGGACCTGGCATTCTCTTTACGCTGTGAGAACAAACCCCTCGCCCCTGCAGGGCCCAACTTCTTCCTCTAGAGAAGGCTACTCAGCCTGCAGTCCACTCTGATGCTAAAAAGAGCTATAAATTAGGAACATTTATGCTCAACCAGGGGAAATGTTGCCCCTAGGAGACATTTGGCAATGTTGGGAAACTTTTTTTTTTTTTTTTACTGTCACAACTGGAGGTGGGGGTAGGTGCTACTAGAGCGTAAAGGTCAGAAGTGCTACTAAATACCCTACAAAGCACAGGGAAATCCCCCCACTCTAAGGCATTTATATATCAAATATGTCGCTGTTGAGAAACCCTGGGACAGAGGAAGGAGAGCATCTGGCCTACAGAAAATACTTATCTTATAGTTGAACATATGTATAGACCTCACAACATTTCCTAGAGTCTGCAATGCTAATTCTTGGTTGTCTGCTTAAATATGTAATTTTTAAGCTCACTCAACAAAAACAGCCTAAACACCTACACTATATGAAATGTTACTAGGCACTTTTCATACACACAAAAAAATCATACAAAGTTGGATTCTGCTGCAAAGTGTAGTAATTAAGATCTCAAGGTCTGGATTCAAAGAGTCCCAAATTGAAATCCAGGCTCCAGCCTTCCAGGCAGTATGACCTTCCTTCAGCGAAGCACCTTCCCTAACCCCCACTGGTCTCAGCTGAGGATTGGAAAAAATAAGGGTTTCTTTCTCATAAGTTGTTGGGGGTCTGAAATAAAATAGTGCATGTAAGGTGCTTACCAATATGAGTCTGGCACCTGGCCACTGCTCAATAAATGCCAGTTATCATTGTTAGTATAACAGGTAAACACACAGTAGGTCTAAGAAGCTAAAATTACTTTCTCAAGATTGCACAGCAAATAAGTGTCAGAATTTGACACAGACTCTAAGACCTACTTAGTGGATCTAAAGTACATCCTTCTTATATATATCTTCCCTGGTACATGTCTGCATTCCTTTCATGCAGGGCCTTTATACTTACCTTGCTATTTCGATTACACATCCGGATGATTTTTCTCATTCAGCTGGATACACGCATCACCCTTGGGACATCACAACTGAAGTCATGGCTACCTTTGGTTTGGAAACATGGCCTTGTCTGGCTCCTGAGCCAGCCTGACTAGGGCAGATGGTACACTAGCCTCAGGCCCACCAGAGTGTGTGGTATGTAATGAATCTTACTGCCTTAAATATCCACCTGGTATCTGGTGCTTAGGACACACTCCCCAGACCTGTGTGCACAGTCATTTTTCTTCTGGTTTTCCCTGCTGTCTTGGTCGCATTTGTATCCCTGAGATTCTGCCTCAGTTTCCCTGTCTGTCATTCCAGTTTAGTGATGCATCTGAATTTCTACTCTCTTAGCCCATTCGATTATGGACCTGACACTTGGCTAGCCATTAGAACCTGTGCCTCCCAATTCCTTGACGTCCTGCTATAAGCCAATGGATCCCTCTACAAAGAGGTGCTGCCACCTGTTTCTTTGTGAGCACCAGCTGCAGGACCTCATGCCGACTCATCCATTGAATTATCCTTATTATATTTGTTTACCGTAATTGAGAATGTACCATGTGCCAAGCTCTGTGAGAAGCACTTTAAAAATATTAATTCTTTAAACTGTACAGCAATCCTGAGACATATTACCCCCTTAAACAGAAGAAACACATGCTGAGAGGCATTAGTGACAAAACTAGGATCTGACATAGTTCTGTTCACTCCCCGAATCCATGCTTATCTCCTTGAAGCTGAGATGCTACCTCAAATTACTTAACTTATCATTCTAGAAATCATAGGGATCTGCTTCAATAATCAGGCTCACATGCCCAGCCTCTCTTCCACTTGGTCCCTCTAATTTCTCTCTTGTGGCAGTCTAGGTTGCAACAGATTAGTTTCCTTTACACCAGAGCCCATTCAGTCACACCAGACTCTGAACTTAAATGCACTGTTGAACTCTCCACACATCTTTTCTGTCTTCAATAATAATTTTCCATCTATCCTTTCTGTGACTATAATCTAGGCTTCTCTGGTTTATTATTGGTCCATTACTACCCATGACCTAGAGCTGGCAGGTTTTATGATCATCATAATCACTATTAGCAACAGCACTGTCACTGTCATTGCCACCACTACCATCACCACCACCACCACCATCATCATCATCATCGTCATCATCATATCCCTCTTAAAATGTACCAAGAATGGAATGATTAATGCTGACCCAGCTCACAAAGCTCTGTTTGGTTGGAGATGGAAGCCACAGATAAGCAACAATACAAAAGTCAAGAACCAAGGTCACCTGTAGATATTACAAGTGTTTAGGAAAGGGTTAAGTGGGAGCCGTGCAAGAACAATAATCGGGAGGGACTAGGAGAGAAAATAGCAGAGGATGGATATGGACACATGGGCGCAGCTTACCTGGATGTGCGGGGTTGGGACGATTCCGGCGAAATAACACAAACTGGGCATAGCAGGAGATGCAGCGACAGGAACAAATATC
This sequence comes from Miniopterus schreibersii, assembly GCF_964146895.1. Taxonomy (NCBI): domain Eukaryota; kingdom Metazoa; phylum Chordata; class Mammalia; order Chiroptera; family Miniopteridae; genus Miniopterus; species Miniopterus schreibersii. Next base: position 13,302,807 of record NC_138111.1, on the reverse strand, counting down.
ACAGGCAGAAGGATTCATGAGGTTTTCAGGTTTTGGTGAGGAGACCAGTTTTGCTATCACCAGGTATCTATTCTGGAGGAAGAGTGAGAAACAGTATATAAAGTGTGGGAACTGAGAACAGAAGGAGCATTTGCCTAGAAGCTCTCTTCCTGGTCCTGGACAGACAGGTAGATAACTTGGAGTAAGTACCATTCACAGTCATATGAAAAACAATGGGCAGAAGCGCCTTAAAACTCTTTAATACTTGGTCGTACTAAACATTTTAAAATTCATCATTTCACATGATAATTTGGGCAACCAACCCTTTGAAATAAATAGTGTTGATTTCCCTGTGAGCTAGGTATCATGTTAGGACTGAGAAAATGAGAAATCGGGAATATTAAAGGATTTACTCAGGGTCATGCACCTATGAAGTCAAGGAGCAGAACTTGAATTCAGGTCTGCTGGCTTTAGGTAGGAGCAACCTAAAACCAGTATTACCTTTCACAATAAGATGTGAAAAAAAGGGAAAGTCAAAGTTGATTCCAAGCAAACCAGGCAATGGGAAGCATATGGACAGATGTATATAGCACACCTGGACTTTGGAATACTAAAGTCACAAAGACTTGGGCTTCCCAGCCCACTTCACCCATTTTAACCAGATAGTTATAATAACCTCTATCACCAGGGCTATGCACAAACAAGAATCAGAAAAAAACAACTGACATTACAGGTTGCTATTAAAAATAAAATACCTGCAGCTCTGGGCTTAAAAACAAATTACTGCTATCTTCAAATGTTTCAGTTGGATGAAATCCTTTGTTGTCTACTTCATGATCATATTTGCTCCCCCCAAAAAAGTGAAGGCCAAAAGGAAGAAAACCCAGCTAACATATTTCAATAACAAAATCGCCACACTGGGTCCCCATGGTGCTGCTATGCAGCAGAAAAGCAATCAGAGGGAAGGGGAAAAGTTCAGTGGGAACTAGCCTAAAAAATAGCGAGATGTAGCTTGACAAACACCAGCCTGCCAGAGCCTCTGCCTTGGGTGGCCGTTTCCCCTCAGAGTGGCACTTTTCAATTATGAGATGGAAGCTGAGAGCATCCTGGGCGTATCTGCAGCTGGAGGCTATTTCCTTGCCCAATTTTTACACATGCTGGGAAAATAAACCCTTGTTTCTATAGCCACTCTTTTCCAAATAGTAATATAAAAGGGCGGGATGGGACAGACATACATACACATACAGCATAATGGTCGTCTACTAGGTGCCAGAGTGGCGATCAGGGAGGCTTCCCAGGAAAAAGATCCCTGATCTGATTTTGGAGGGCTGATTCAAAGTACTGTGAGCTTTAAGAAGAAATGAAAAACATTTCGGACAGAGGAAAATGAATGCATATTACTTCGAAGCTTCAAGAAGCCCTACCTATTCATAGTAAAAGGCAATTTAGTGCCACTAGGTTATAGTGTGTAAGTTGGGGAGTAAAAACAAGAGTTGGAATAGTATTGTGGAGATGAGTAGATCATAATCGACCACCTACTCTCCCATTGATATACAGGGTGGGGCAAGAGTAGGTTTACAGTTGTTCATAACGAAAATAATACAATAACTAATAAGAATATGAGAAAACACTGCTTCATATACTCACAGCTGTAAACCTACTTTTGCCCCACCATATATGTTATATAAAACACGAACAAAACAACAACAAAAAGCGACTGATCCAGTGCTTAGAACAGTAACTTGCTCATTAATAAGTGAATATTTGGTAAATTAAATGTTATTAACTCTGCAAATCTTATCAGACTCATACTAAAAAAACCCTGTTATGGATGTGGGCATTTCAGATGTTTCCTGACTTCAAGAAGCTAACAGTTGACTACAGAAAGAAAGTGAAAAATAAAAGGCGTATCCACAAAATGCATACTTGCTGAAGAATGATGGAGTCGAGGGAGACCCTAAGGGGTTGAATCAGCATGGATGGGAACTTAAAACAAACAGAGACGCAGAAGAACAGCAGGAGCTGGAGAACAGTGTAGAGGTGTGAGGGATGACCCCGGATGGTGGCACGGGCCTCGGGTGAGTCTACGGTGCGAAAGACAAGCTGCAGAGCTTGGCTACTCAAACGGTGGGGTGACTCTCTGGGTGGGAGTAATGGGCATAAAGTGGAAGACAAAACATTTACTCTGAAAGAAAGGCCTTAGATTTGAGCTTCCCTGCCACTTACTATGGGACGCGGAGGCAAATCATCTACCCCTTCCCAGAACAGACACCCATTGCTTCACCTGCCTAGCAGTCCCCCCCTTCTCATAGAGCTTGTTTCTTTTTCCACGCAAACTCTACGTCTGCACTAAGTCTGACATACTCTTCAAAGTTTTATTCCACCCTTCGACCACTGGCCACACTGATCGGCGTAGGGGTGAGCACCAAACCCAAGCTGGGCTAACCAGAGTCCCTTCCAGGGAATTTATATTCAAATTGCATTAAGGGAAGATGTTGTGCCTTCCTTTCGGGATGTGAGTTACAAGATGTAAAACTAGAGAGCTGTCAGTATCTATGTTTTTACAATATTGAAATAGCTGTTCTGCAATGACAGAGAATAAATGTAATATACAGAGAGAAGCAGAGACACGAGGTATAAAGAGAGAGTGCTTGGTGGGAGTGAAGTCACTGAGTTTTGTTGATTCTGAAACCTAGATTTATCTATTTCTTCCTTGTGGTTTATGTGCCCATACTTTTGTTTGATTTTATGAAATTCTTCCAATAAATTCTCCATTTTGCCTAAGTTAGCACAAGTTGAGCTTCTGTCTTTTGCAACCAAAAGAATCCCAGCTAACACATTTCTTTAGCAATTTCTCACTCCTAAGACAGAAATAGCAATCCCTCATCTAAACCAGCTTTTGAAAACTGAATGACTGAACATGACAGTAATCCACTAAACACAAATAAATTGTTCTTATTGTTGATAATATTAGAATAGAAGAGTAGGTAGTTTGGCATTATTATTAATTATTATTATTATTATTATTATTATTATTATTATTATTATTATTCAGTGAAAAGTGGGTAGTTTGGCCTCATTAGAGTGTGGTATTTCTGGCTGAATAAGAACTTTGACCATGTTAGAAAGTAAGATGAGACTGGCTGTACTATCAAATGTTATTTTGCTGGAGGATCTAGGAACATGCACAGATGATTTTGAGTCAGTAAACGTTCCACATCATAATCCTAAATCATAGATGTGTGTGTGTGTAGAAAATGGGAAGTTGGACTACAATGTAATTATTGGCCTGTTGACAAAGCCTCAACACAGAACTCTCCTGTAACCAGCAACAGCATATCACTTAGCTTCAAATCCAAAATGAGGTCTCCTAGTCTCCCCATAACGTTTTCCACACCAATCACCCAAAGAGATGAATATCTTGGAGGGCATGAGTCAAGGGAAATGGAAATGGTATTTAACCATCAAACACCCAGTTCTTGGCCCGATAAAGCAGCCAACTTTGGACACATAGTGATCCCACCTTCTGGTAAACAAGTCTCCACCATTCTGAGTCCAGAGGTCTCCCCCATCATGTTACCCTATTGTCCCATGAAGATTGGCAAGAATAGACTGACTCTCTCACTCGGGTCCAGGTCATTAACTATTGCTTTGATTTTATTATTTTAACATTTTTCTCACTTTTATTGAGGTATGATTGACAAATAAATGTGTAAAATATTTAAAGTGTACAACATGTTTTGATAAACATATACATCGTGAAAGGATTCTTCCCTTCCCACAGAGTTAACGCATCCGTCGCCTCACATATTTACCTTTTTCCGTTGGTGGTGAGAAAATGTAAGTTCTCCTCTCTTAGCAAATTTTAATTATACAGTTCAGTGTTATCAATTATAGTCACCATGCTATGCACTCGATCCTCAGACCTTATCTTAACAACTGAAAGTTTGTATGTTCTATTTCTTCAGGGTAATTTTCTCCTATTAGTCTGGGTCAGTGAGATTTGGTAATTGAAATCATTATGGAGGGCAGACAAATTATGAATCACTTTGAATAAGTGATTTAACTACTCTGTAGCTCGGTTTTCTTAGATTTAAAATGGAGATCACAGTACTATATGTCTAGTCTCTTACAGGTTCAGGCCTGGTCTGAATCGTTGTATATGCGACCACATACTTTTATGTGATTTCTTTGAAATAAGATTCCTCATCAAAATCTCTCCTATATCCCAGAGTCTGACACATAATTGGTGGTTCATAAATGTCACCTGAAATAAATGGAAGCAGCTTTGTAGCAGAAATTGTACACAACGCCGTATGGACGTAAGTTACTATTATGCTGAAAAACATCATCAAGGTGGCCTCCTTTTTAGAACACTGCAAAAAGAATGCTACAAACATCCATAAAGAACACAGAAATATTGCGAAGGTTCCGGTATTTCCCACAGGCACAAAGTGTGTATATGAGATAGGAAATGGCCATTTCCTTCCACGTTGTCTCTAAGAGTGACTCAGTCCCCAAGGCACAAACTGGCTCTGTGGTCATCTGCAGCTCCAAAGAAGACTGAAGAATCATGTCTGAGCTGCTGCTAATACGTATATGATCAAAATCAACTATTAAATCATCCCTGACTCCACAGAGGGAGGACAAGTGTCTCAAATAAGGGACCTCAGAGTCAACGCCTCCTCCGTTGCTGTAGTAAAAGAAAACACGGAAAATGACTACAGAACAATATCATCATCGCATCTTGGGTGAGAAAAGGTTGGATGGGAACTCCTAAGAGACGAACAACTTTACCGAGAGCCTGTGGGGTTACAGGAGCTAACACACGCCTTCCCCTTATCACTCTGAGCCTGAAAGAAAGGCATTGTTTTGCTCATTTCAAAGATGAGACAATGAAGGAAAGTGAAATATCGAGAATGACTCCCAGGCCTCTGACTGGAGTACAGACGAGAGTGTCATATGCTGAGACGGGAAAGAAGGCTAAGGCGCAGACACAGAAGGGAGGAAAGCCCTCCGCTGGGTTGTGGGAATGCCTGTCTGAGTTCAGCGACTGTCACTGAGGACTTCTCAGGGGAAGTGCTGTTTCAGATCCACCAGCAGGAGCAGGAGTTGGCTGGGAGATGGTGCAGTTTATGAGTCTGGAGAGGGCGCCCCGACAGTTTTAAGGGACTGTGTCTCTCGGCCCGACAGCAGAAAATATGGTAACTTGGAAACATGAAGGAGGCTTAGCATGTCCCCTACAGTGAAATATAGAAAAATGGGAGGAAGTGGGAGTGGGGTAGGAGTGAAGGTGACAGGAGCCAAATCAAAGAGAGTCTTTTTTTTTAATTCTCATTGGAGGATATGTTTTTATTTATTTTAGAGAGAGAGGAAGGGAGAGTGAGAGGGAGAGAGAGAGAGAAACACCGATGTGAGAGAGAAACATCAATGGGTTGCCTCCCATACTCACCCAACAGGGGAGCGAACCTGCAGCCCAGGCATGCGCCCTGACCGGAATCCAACCCCAGACCCCTTGGTGAACTGGACAATACTCCAACCAACTGAGCCACACCGGCCGGGGCTCAAAGAGCGCCTTTTAAAGCGTGCTACCAAGTTTGGATTTTATCCTAAGAGCAGTGGGAAGACATTAAAGTTTATTAAGCAGGGGAATGGCAGGATTCATCTAAACTTTTGGAAGAATCACTCTACATGCTTTATGAAAAATGAATTAAACTGAGCACAAGAATAAGAGTGTGTTTCAAATGCTGCACTTTGGGGAACACTGACTCCTTTCAGAGAGAACAAAATTTAGGATAAAGCTTAGCCTAATGAGATATTAATATAATTTTCATGGAAAGACCATTCTGGCACCAATACCAAGGCCAGGATAAAGGGTGAAATCCTTCAGCGATGTGGATGTCTGTGACCACTCTCTGCTGTTTTATAGGTTAGAACGGTCTGTTGGGATTGTCTTTATGGGGTAATAGGATCAACTCCAGGAATTTTCCAGGGCTCTCAGCTCCCAGTGGCTCCAGTTACCCTTTTCTATCATAAGAATTTCCACAATTTCATCTTCCGTCTCATTTTTTGAAGGGAGGGATAGTATTTCTCTGTTTAGATCTCCCATTATGGCTGTTTGGGGGTGATTTTCTAAAAGAATTAAGAGAGTAGAACAAGTTTACAACGTTTTATCTAGATAAACTGTTTCCGAAGTCCCTGTGAAATGGCTGATTCTGGCCTTACTCCTCCCGGACGTGTCCTGAAATAGATGAGGTCGTCTGACGTCCATTTGTATATTTCTCATGAAAATGTCCCTCTCTCACCCAAAGATAATTAACTAAGGTTATTTTAACAATCTAATGAGCTCATTTCCAACACCATCAGCCACAATACTTTGAGTCTCCAACAAGCCCATAGAATAAACTCCAGCGACCCCTCCTCCCCAGAAGAGGGGAAAAGAAGGGCGGTGAGCCAGAGGCAAGAACTCCGAGTGCAGTTAATGACGACGTACCATTTTTAGACCCAATTATGTAAATTCATCTTGGAATATTGTGAGTGAGGGTTGGGTGATCATTTTCCCCACTGCCACCCACCCACCCACCCACACACCCCGGGATTTATAGCAATTATGTCAACTGTCCTATTTATGGTTCTTGCCACGTTTCATGTAAGAAAGGGACAATGCATCCTATTACCTCTTATTATAATGCAGCATGGTGATGAATGATATAATCGTGATGATAATTAAAATGTGTAGTGCATACTTAAATGTGAGATTCAAGGTTTGAAGATGTGTCTATTATTCCAGCCCTTTGTCTCCAACTCGTCTTCTAAAGAAAGACTCAACATCTTCCTCTGCTTGTCTGTAATTACTCAGGTGGTTCAGAACACACTCGTATTACCTGCCGCTGATTCCCCTTGTGCAAGTCTTTCTTTCTCTCTATGGCGCTGCGTGGGACTTCAGAATGCCCTAAAAATCTCTATCTTTAGCTCCTGCTGCCGACAGTCCTTCAAGCAGAGGCCCCCTGAACTCTGGCATCTTCAAAAGTCATTAGATTTAAATGGCCACAGAAACGCCGGGGAATAATGTTAAGGCTCTGAATGTCAATTTTCTTTCTTCTTACTTTAATATATCTGTTCTTGTTCTCTGACCAAGGCCTGCAAAATGTAAATCAACTGCCCTGAGTTTCAAATAGAAGCCAGAACGGACTGGGTGACTTTGGTGAATCCCTCCAACCATCTGAACCTTCATCCCCTCCTCTACTAGCTGCCCTGGTCCACACACAAGATTACGGAAGAGACAAAAAAATTCAAGAAATTAATTTATGCAAATGTATATTTTAAAACATAAGATATTATATAGAATTCAAATGGAAACAGAAGAAAAAAGACATGTCAGTGTGGTACCTGCAAGTAAACAAAGCTTTTTAATGTAGAGTAATTTTTTAAACTTTACAACAGTGTCATGTAGAAAATTACAACCACGTGAACAAAAAAAAAAAAAGGAAACTAAGGTTTAAGCTTAATAATTCCAAAGTCATAACGCTACTAAAAGGCTAATTTGCTGTTGGGATCTAGTATTTCCAGGTTTGGACAAAGGAGGTAGCCACGGACTTAATTTTCTCTTCTGTGCAAAAGAGATTAAGAAATAGGACAATTAAAAAGAGAGAAAAAATAGCATTAAAAGAGGTGCAATGGTTTTAAGCAGAGTCAGACTTAAGCTCAGCCCTCCGCTGCCTGGCGTCCTCTCATGGGTCAGCCCTCTCCGAGTCTCCTGCGTGGCTTTCTCTCCCTCTCCTGTCCTCAGCCCTCCAACCTCTCCGCCTCCATGCCTAGTCTCACGCAGAGACATTTATTCTATTTCACTGAGAAAAGGGACAGCAATTAGGAGAGGATTTCCATAAGCTCCCACCTCCGTGTCAGCTGCGCGCCCACTTTCTCTGATCCCCCATCTAAGTGAAAGTTTAGACCCTGCCATTTCTCCCCAGCAGTTCCTTAGCTGTCTAGGCTCCTGTCCAAAGCCTCCTCCTCCACGCGTCCAGTAGCTTCCACCCCTTCTCACCGTCTCAAAGACGCTGTACCAGCCACCAGTCCTTCCCTTTCTCTAACATCGTTCACTTCTCCTCTCTGCCAGGCTACACTTATCCCCACACAAACATGCTTAGTTAACACAATTAAATAGGGAAAATGCATCTCTTGACGTCCTACGTCCTTCCACGCTCTGCCTTATTTCTCTGCTTCCCTTTTCTGCAGAATATCAACACCCTGTCTCCACCCCTTTTCTCCCACTTGCTCTTGAAGTACCCCAGTAACTCACTAAAATCTGCTCTTATCAAGGTCGGTAACAATATTCACATTGTGAAATTCAACAATCGATTCTCCTGGAAGGGATTTTTGTCTGTTTGCATTTTTCCCCCCAGTGCTATCTTCCAAGTGACTAGAGTAAGGCCTACTATCCGGACAGTGCAAGGCAAACATTAAGTGAATGAATAAATGTGCAGAAGGCAGACCTGGGTTTTAATCCAGATTTTCTCACCTTCTTGCTGTCTGCCACGGTGAGTCCCTTAAACCTCTAAGCCCCCATTCACCCTCTTTGAAATGGGGTAGTAATCATGACCCGCAGTGGATATTGTAAAGGGGAAATAAAATCAAGTATGTATATTAGTGGCAAACAGAAAACGCTGTGTCGTTCCAGGTCTGTGTTCAAATGCTGCATTATACATTGTTTGTAGCAAGGCTGGTTAATAAATGTGGGGTTTCTAAGGATGTTTCTGACACCTAAAAAGTTTGCTTTGAAGACAAAATAAATTGCATAATAGTGTTTTCGGTTTGTTTGCAGTTGGAATTTATTGATGAGGCTGGGGCCTCCCAAACATAACTGTTGAACATATTGAGACGGCGAGTGTCTCTAAGGCGAGACAATGGGAAGTTTGGTGCATCATTATCTTGTGTGATTGTTAAACCCACAAAAATCAAGCACACTGCCCATTAAGACTTCCTGAGGGTGCAGTGTGGGAGACAAGTAAGTAATTCATTCCAAATGGGCGATGACTGCTAACTGAGGTCTCGCTCATTTAACAGCCTAGAAAGGGTATTCTGTCAGCAATCCACGCCATCAGTGGGTTCGGTGAAATCCCTGGTCTTTAATTAGTGGAGCTGATGACCTTTTGGAGGTCAGTTTGTGTAACCAAGGCCCTGATCTTACTGTTCCTCTACAGGAAGCATAAGATGCCAATGCTCAGTTTTGTTAAAAACTTATTCGCAGCCTCCTTACAAATTCTTTCAAATAAAAGGGGCTGATCTGTTGATTTAAATGATGGCCCCTGCCTTCTTTTAGGGCTGTGAGTGCCCTGGGGTGAAGGTTACACATGAACACATAGAATACTGAATACTGGAGGGCGTGGGAAGCTTGGGGACCCTCTTGTCTCTTCCCATTTTTGGTACTGCCAGGAATGTCAAGGCAAGGATGCTCGGATGCTCAAATTAAGGACATGAGAAGTCCCCACTTCACTAGGAACAGGTAGTGAATATGCCGAGTTATGTTTCATCAGCTCCATACATGTTTCTCTCTTCTCCTCACCAAACACGTGCACACACACATGCATGAACACTCTAAGGATAAAGGTGCCCACACTGTATTCATATTTTCTGCATCTTCTCTTAGCTGATTGTAGTCGTGCACCCGTGGATGCATACACGCACACGCTAACACATATGCTATACCTGTTCACTAAGATGAATATTTTCATATACAGCAACTAAGGCATATATAGTCACACCTATGCACACTTATGAATATCCATGAAACATGCATAAACTCATACAAAAATGCACACAACTTACATGTGCTACCTATATACACTTCAACATGTATGCATACACATAAATATGTACATAATGTGGTAAAAGAAAACACCAATGGTATCACCAGAGCTTTCTAAAATTTTTAGTAGAATAGTACTTTAAAATGGGTAGGACTTTTATTTATTTTCCCTTCTGGGCATATTGATGGATTTAGAATATGTAACTGTGGCAAGATATATATATATATATATATATTTAAACATATCTTTATTGATTTCAGAGAGAGGAAGGGAGAGGGAGAAGGAGAGAGAGAATCATCAATGATGAGAGAGTCATTGATTGGCCGCCTCCTGCACACTCCTGACTGGGGTTCGAGCCCGCAACCCGGGCATGTACCCTGACCAGGAGTCGAACCACAATCTCCTGGCTCCTACGTTGATGCTCAACTGCTGAGCCCCGCCCCGCTGGGCACAAGACATTTTTTTTTAACATGCCATTATATTTCTATCATATTACCTTGCATAAAATAAATAACCAACAGAAATTTGATGAGTGAGAGTGTGAATGAGCGGGTGGGCAGATGGGTAAGGGTGGGCAGGGGAGGGTGTGAAGCAGCGGGCAGTTCTGCAGCCCCATGGTCAACGGGGGAGAACAGTTAGGAGAGGGGGCGTGAGGAAGGAAGCGAGCAAGGCGGACTGAACTCAGAGTACACAGGGAATGAAGCGCTGGCCACCCTCCCATGTAGCTATTAAAAGAATAAATCTGTTTTAATTTCGAGGCCCATAACCACTGGTCGTTTCCACATCATCATATCATACTTAAAGATGTCACCAACCTCAATCCTTTCATCCATGTTGCTTGGTAGAGAGAAAAACAGAAAGGCACTTAGGAATTCCCTTGATCTCCACGACCGAAAGTATCATTCATTTATCTACTTCTGTGAAACAAACTACTGCTTGACTTAGTGACTTAAAACAACAGTGATTTATTTCTCACAACTCAACGGGTTGGCTGGACTGCTTTCACCTGGTTTAGTCATGAGTCATACTCCATTGAGCTGGAAGGTCCAAGATAGTCACACTTTTATGACCAGCACTTGGTGTAAGCTCTCAGCTGGGGCTGCTCGGTTCTCTTTCTTACGGCTTCTCAGTCTCTAGTACTCTAGTCTAGCTTCCTTGCATGGTGGCCTCAGAGAAACTTTCTAAAAGTGGAAACCCAGCAATTGAAGGTATATTGAGGCCTAAGCTGTAGGACCCACACAATTACATATCTGCCACTTTATATTAGTGGAAGTGAGTCACAAGACCAACCCAGATTCAAAGGGCTGGGAAGTTGCCTCTGTCTTCTGATAGAGGAGCTTCAAGGAATTTTAGGCATTTCAAGCCTACACACCAAACTTCTCATAGCTATAATTTCTTTCTGCCACCTGGGGATTTCTGAAACTTCTTCCATGAGTTCCATCTATCCTCAAGGCATGAACACATTCCGAGGCCAGCTGATAGAAGGGGGACACTGTGGCCCACAAAGACTGTCTAAGCTTTGGAAGAGAAGATGGGAGTTTGACGGATTCTCTTTGCCTTGGTCTCATGATCTAACAGCCAAGGAAGGAATCCAGATATGACCATTGTTAAAGGAGGTATTTGTCACCTGGACAGGTGTCCATTAGAAATTGGAACAAAGCCATGCACTCATTTGTCATAGTTCCCAAAGGAGCCTTCACTTGTAATGAGTTCTCGGCTCTAGGGCTACGGTCAATGTGATTAAAAGGCTTCCTTGACATAGGAAAAAACCACGGGGTGAGTGTGTGTGTGGTGTGTGTGTGTGTTTTTACTATGAATTGGAGTTACTCTATAGAAAAGATACATAACTTACTTCAACTTACTTTAGATTCTTTTCTACATATTTGTATGCTTTTACATATTTGTAATCAGGGCATGCATTTGTTATTTTATGCTCGCATTCTCTTAATTAGCATAACATTTCCCTTATTATTATGTATAAACATATAACTTCCTCTTTTGAACTTCCCTTGTGAAATATATAAGCTTTTTGTAAGGCACTCAGAACATCACACTGCCTTATTGCTGTCTATGTGTGTCCCCCTCCCCCTAATGCATCATCAGTGTGGTTTTTATCACCATTTTCATCATGATTGTCATCCTCATCCTCAGAGGCATTCATCGAGCAACCACCATCAACCATACACCATATACTTTACAAATGTCATCTCCAAAGCTCATAAAACTCTAGAGAGGTAGTTACTGTCCCCATATATTTAATGAAGAAGAAAGCTAAGTCTCCAAAGAAATGTACTAACTTGTCCAAAGTTCTGTCACTAGTAGGTAATGGAGGAAAGTTTTAGTTCCAGAGCCTATAGTGTGATTATAAGTAGATGATACGAAATCTGAGGATCAGATTCATGTCATAGTAAGTTTCACGCCCTCCGTTATAACTAGCAGGGTCCACGCATGTAAGATGCACTAATAAATAATTCTAGAAGAATATATTATTTTATATAACATGCCATATATGTGATGTTCATTTGGTGTTTTATGAATAAAGTTTGCAATGATGTTTAGTTACTCTATGACATTATACAATATACTATATTATATCATTACAACACACATTGCTTGATCATTTCCCTACTGCTACGAGTGTCTGTCATATCCATGTTTTATCTTATTATGAATACACTGATATCAGTTCAAAGACAGGAGAGCAGAGTAACTAAGAGTCAGTTGGACCTGGTTTGCATCCTGTTGGCCTCCGGAGAGTCAGTTATCCATCCACGCCTTAGTATTTTTCATGATAAGATATAAAGTATAATAGTACCAATCTCTTAGGGTTGTTACAACTATTGGCAAGTAATGGGGCCTATAACAAACATTCTCAAACACTCAATGTGCACTAGGCTAGGCTCTGCTGGGGGTAAACAGGAAACAGAACAAAGTTCCTGATCACAAGGAGCTTATTCTCTGGTGGGAGACATGTGACAGAAGCATGAAATCAAAATACATCTAACATCCAATCAAAATGAGTCTTCATGAGCAAAGGTTTGCATTCTCTCATCAGGTCAGCTCATACCCTGCTCAACTCTTCAGGTTTTAGTTGAATGTACTTCCTCAAGAAAGGCCATTCACAACCTCAGATTGGCCAGATCCGTTTAGATTTAGGTTCTTTTAATGCCCTTATTCCTGCTGTAGCATTACACTTACTTCTGTGATTATTTATTTCACTTCTTTTTCATCTTCCCCTAGACTGTATAGCACAGAAGGGCAGAAGCTAGAACTACAGTGCCTATATCGTGTCTCTAGGGCCTCGCTGTGAAGCGCCTAGCAGAGGACAGGCGCTAATAAGCATTCATTGAGTAAACGAACTTGATGGATGACAGAAATGAGTACGGTCAGTTTTTATAATAAGAACAAAATTCCCAATTTCTTCTCCTACAACCCTTCTACTTCAAAACACCGTAAAATCCAATTCTTCGGATGTTCACAAAACCCCTTAATGCAATCGCAGCAAGAGACAGAATCAAAGAGTGCCAGACCAGCAAAAAATCAAGATCATTTTTAATCACCATCCAAAAGGAGTTGAACACATCTAGAGAGAGTTTCATCATCATTTGTTTTATTAAATTAAAAACCTAGGGACAGAGCTTAGAGCTTAGCTTTCTGCTGTCCTGTGAAAGAATTCTTTAACTCAGCAATGACTTATGATTTACTAGATGGTGTCTAACAGACTTTCATCAAGCATCTGAAGATGTTTTCACAACATTGGTGTTAATGAAAAATGGATTCCTGACAACAAGCACATGCCCACTTGAATTTGGATAGCAAATGACATATATCAATCCCAGGGAGAGGAAACAGGTCCAGAAAGTGAGGAGAGCGATGACTTTGTAATTAATATTATATAGTGAGAATAAATAAATGGGTTTGTCATAGAATTACCATAAATGGGCTTTCTGGACTTGATTTGGGCGTTTAAGTGTAATATTTTATTAAGTATATATGTCTCTAAACAGCTACATGCCTAAGAGTTTCTATGTGTGTGGGGTCCAGGGATACACACGAGAATATGGAAATGGTACATACCCCTATGTATGTGGATATGTAGCTGTGCATGCATGCATGTGTATGTATATATGTGTAACAATGTTTACTTTATGCATAAACATATGAGTATGTATAGATAAGTATGGCTATTATTTTGACTTTTCATCCTGACTTTCATTCAAAGAGGAGGAAGTTAGGTGGGCTCAGAGAGGAAGAGAAAGCATGGACTTCTATCAATTTCCAATCATGCCAACGCAGTTCTTTGCCATTTTAAATAGGTTTGTTTATTTTTAATAGCAACCAAAAAATAAACAAAATTTTTTTAAGTTGACACTTTATTTTCTGCTGTTAGTGAACATTCAAGAAAATCAAGTACATGATTTGGGAGAAATGTGCTGCCACTAAAATCTCCCCATAGCCCCGCTTCCCGTCACCAACACACATTTGCAGAATAGAAAGCTCTTGAGCAACATTTCTTTACATTATTGATTAGAGTATATTTTTAAATTAAAAGCAAATAAATATGTTTCTATTGAGACTTTGGGAAATGAAACACAACAGCATAGTCCCTGAGACAGGGAATGTTAAACACCAGAAATGAGGGATTCCGACCACTCCCTGCCCATTGGTCCTGCTCAGCAGAATGCAAATCAGGATGCTTCTCATCTAAGGCATTGCTCTTAATTTTACTTCTAGATGTGTGTGCCTTTGCCACTCCAGATGCATTTGCAAAATTAAAAGCATAATTTATCTCCAAAAAGCAATATTCCAACAGCCTAGCGACTTAGTTATGATGAAAAACTGCCTCTAAACAATGTTTGTTCACTGTTTGGTCTGATCCCAGGACCAGAAGTGGGGTAATCATCTCCAATATCCAGGATGGGTTATGGAGATTAAACTGGTTCCTCTCCCTCCTTTGAACAAATCTAGGTAAGTCACACCAGACTTTTCTCTTCCCCTACCCTTCACCCCATACCATCTGCCAAGTGGTTCAGCACATACATAATCTGCCAGGAAACTTTATGAGGGTCTTGCCACCAGAAGAGCCTAAGGGCAGATGCTTTTCCTTCCACTAAGTAGCCAGATAGTGCTCTTTTATTCTGTGAGCACCAAAATGGGAATGGAAAGCCACAGACATATTCTAGTCTGAATAGCGTCAAAGAGGAGCTTATACAAACTAAGTAGAGTTCTGGAGACTCCAAGGTGCAGTACTGAGTTGATAGGTTGAGGCTATCACATCCCAGGAAGGGACATGCCCATATGTAAATCAGAAGGTATAAATACAAGACCAGAACTGAAGTAGAAGTTATATAACAGTCAGGTGCTAACCCCAGAAGACTCTGAGTTGAAATATTTCTGTCTGTCTGGGCCTGCTTTGAATAGTCTTCAGTGTCACTCCAGAACCTCTACACCATGTGGTCATATACTGATTAATATGCTTCAGTCATAGATGTAGCATAGGATTTAGTCATGTTTGTGAATGTTTGCTGCTTTGTTCTACTATTTTATAGTTATAAGGATTCTTAGCAATCACCAAGGAAAGAGAGTGAAAGGTATTTATCCAAGGTCATAAAACAAGTTGAAAAACAGCCAAGCTTGGAAGACATTAACTAGATTCACGTCTAGTAGTCCCTCCTGTGTACTTCCTATTAAATAAAGAACCAATCTCACGGTGAGTGTGACTATGAATTAAAGGCGATGATAGGCAAGTGATTATGCATTAGGGAATTAGGGATGTGGGTCAACCTGTTTTTTAACTCTAAAGTTTTCTAGGACTGATACATTTATAGCATCGGTTGAGAATCAATTTAGATAAAAGTGATCACAGCTGTTGCCTTAGAATAATGGGATCATCTTTATTTAATATAAAAATAGCTACCTTTATTGATGTCAGGATATTAGTTTTAAAATAAAATGTTTTTAAAAAGTCAATGCCTGGAATGCTCCTAGAGTTGAAGAACCAATGGGGGAACAAATTACTGAGGTTATTTTATGAGTTTGGGCTCTTTTCATTCTTTATTCTCCACTTCCATTGCCCTGGTTTTAAAGTTCATATGAGACTTGTTTTTCTTGGTGGCATGTACATGTCCACATTTCCCAAAGTTTATGAAAGTAATGGACAAGCAGGGGCCAAAGGTTTTCACTGCCAGCTTCTGATATGGGCAGCGCAAAGTGTGTAGCTCATGCTTGGTTCCTATCCAAGAGCGACAGTATAAGTTGGGTTTTTCAATTAACACTGGACACTAAATTCCAGGCTTCTCCTCCAAATTTCCCCAAATCGCTTTAATTCAGTATTTCAAAGGCAGGGTTTTGTGCACACATGTGTTTTAGACCTTCCACAACCAATAGACTGAGCTAAGCACCATGAGCCAGACTTGAAACTTGAATAAGAGAGAGTGAACTGGCACATTCTGTAAGTCAGCAGGGCCAGAAGTCATGTCCAAGAAGGTCATCCAAAAGCGAAAGAAAGGCAGGCTGACAAGGTCCAGCGTCAGTGAGAAGCAGCAGGGACACATGCTCAAGCAAGGATGCTGGTGGGGAAATTAGCCAGAGAGTGGGATTAAAACTCAAGTGACAAACCAAGGTCAGCCTTGGCTGCAAATGTAATAACGGCATGTGCATTATTTCTTTGGCCATATGGAGGAAAACCATGGTCTGGTGTGTGTGTGTGTGTGTGTGTGTGTGTGTGTGTGTGTGTGTGTGTGTGTGTGTGTGTGTGTGTGTGATGTCTGTCATGACTTGCATCTTAGGTGTGATCTGCCCACATTAGGTGGGCAGGGTTGTGGTTAGAAGTTTTGACCTAGGACCGATAAATACAGTCTTCCACAATGGGTATTAAATGGAATATTTCTGATATAATGGATAAAACAAAGGGTATTACTGTAGTTAAAGCTTCAGGGACAGAAATACGGCTTCTCTGGTTCAAATCTCAGCACAGCTAGCTATTAAATGTGTAGATATCTGAATGCTCTTTAACTTCTTTCTCCAGTTAGCCGGTCAGAGAAAGACAAGTTCCATATGATTTCACTAATATATGGAATGTATTGAACAAAATAAACTAACAAACAAAATAGAAACAGATTCATAGATAGAGAGCAGACTAACAGCTGTCAGAGGGGAGGGAGGGTTGAAGGGCTGGGTGAAAAATAGCCAAAAAAAACCCCCCAAACTCACAGACAACAGCATGGTGATTATCAGAGGGCAATTGGGGTGGGGGGAGGAAGAAGAGGGTAAGGGGGGGGATAAGTGGTGATGGAAGAGACTTGACTTGGGGTGGTAAACACACAATACAATATACAGATGATATGCTATAGAATTATACACCTAAAACATATAATTTTATTAATCAATGTCACCCCAATAAATTTAATAAAAATAATTTTTAAAAATAGACAATGGCTCAACCCCACAGAATTTTCTTCTCATTTATATAACACATTGAGTGTGATGTTTCTGGTCATCAGAAACCTCTCTTCACATAGTGATTCAGGATCCTTATAGCTCATGGCTCCATCACACTCCAGGACCTTATAATCATTTGCAACCACTCAGTCAAACTGGGGGGGGGGGGGGGACATGAAGGAGGTTATCCTTCTTCTGCAGAGTCTTACTTTTGCTTACATTCCATTGGCAATAGCTGCTGACATGATTACATCTAGATATAAGGGTATCAGAGTATGTAAAATCTGATGGGACCAATGTTTCCCAGGGATGGTTCTATGCCGTAGTAGACTAAATAACAGCTACCCAAAGATATCAGGCCTTAATCTCTGGAACCTATCAATTTTACCTCATAAAGAAAGGGAGTCTTTGCAGATGCTTCAAAAATAAGAATCTGGACCTGGGAAGAGTACCCTAGATTATCCACTAAGCCCTAAATAGAGAAAGTACAAAGATTTGATAACAAACAAAACAGGAAGAAGAGATCAGAGTGATGTGGCCACACGTCAAACAATGCCAGCTCTGACAGAAGGGTCTCAGGGCAGCCTGATGTCTCCCCTGGGTTCCCAATAACCTTGTGCGCCATGCAGGATGCTTTGGGAAGCTCACAAGTCACACCGCATACGAAGAGCTCAGAGCAAAGACAGTACAGTACAATCGTTTTCCTTCTGTGTGGGGCGTATGTAAACTTTCCTTGGAACTGCTTAGCTATGTGTGTCAGTGCTCCTCAAGCATGCCCCCAGCTTTCTTTATTTCAGGAGAAGGGTAGAGGTCCTTCTACTGCAGCTGGAAGCAAGGTGTGTAGGCTGCAGAGTGGATCCACTACCCATGAGCTATTCATAGATGGCAAGGAATGGATCTTACGTGCTCTCTCTCTCCTCTCGCGTCTGGTGTGTGTGTGTTTTCTGTTCTCAGCTACCTCAAATCATGAACTGGTCTCTTCCCTGGGTGGTACTTACCTGCCTTTTGATCTCAGCCATGCTCACGTTATCGTCTATACTGCAGCACAGGCTGCTTACCTGGTAAAACGTCAGAAGCCACCAGAAGCCAAAAGGGGCAAGAAACAGATTGTCCCTTAGAGCCTGTAGAGCAAGCATGGCCCCAATAATACCTTGATTTCCATTCAATGAAACTGATTTCAGACTTCTGGCCTCTAGAATTGTAAGCAATTAAATTTATCTTGTTTTAAATCAACTAATTTGTGGTAATTTGTTACAGAAGCTACAGGAAACTAATACATACTCTGTGCAAGAGGAGAACATATTTGTTTGGATAGCTGGTTACTTATGCCACAAAAATATTCTTCCTCTACATACCATAGTTTTAACAGATGAGGAAATAGGTAAAGAAAATTTAGTAATACTTTTAATTAGCAGGATAGGGAAGGGAAAGTCAAACTGCAATATGCTGATAACAAAGACCTCAGCTGATCCTGTGAAGCCTACTGGTAAAGTTAATTAATACATGTCCATGGTCCTTGGCATATAGTAATCATTCAATAAGCATCGTCATAATTTATTACTATTAAAATTAAGTAAAGTTCACAGGCATGCATCACTGATGTTTAAAATAAGATAAAATAGGATTAGGTGAGTCAAGAAAACCTTCTTCAAGGAAATGTGAAATGAAGTGTCTGGAAATTTACAAGGTGGAAATAAGCTTTTGTTTAACATGTAAAGATTATCTGGAACTAGAACAGCCTGCTTGAACGTAGATGTGAGCTATCACACAACATGATGGAGTTAACGACCACAATTCAGAAGCAATTTTTTCTGGGCTCGTGCAATTTATATTTCTTTTTCCCTTCTTTTCCATCTTGGGGCTTAGTAGGAGACAATCCCTCATGGAGTTCCAGTCAGCTGTCAGCTCTGAAATATGACTTTCTTTTCCATTTAAGTTTTGAGTTATTGATGGGCTAAATTTTCCTCAACTTTTTCAGTTTGAAAAAGGACTCTTTAGTCACTCTCTCATAATTCAGAAGAAGTTGTACAGGATGTATACGTGTATGCCTGTGTGTGTGTGTGTGTGTGTGTGTGTGTGTGTGTGTGTGTAAGTGTGTGTGGGGGGGGCTTATATAGTGCTTATGTGTATGTATCTGCTGGTAATTTTTTTTTTTAATTAGTATAAAGCACATATGATTTGTTAGCTTTCTTGGATGTGCAAAGCATTTTATTAATTGAAAATTGAGGTAGCAAAACATAAAGTCATGAAATCTGCTTCCTGAGCACATGTTCCAAAAGAAAGGAAGTCAAAGTTGACAATGATCTTAAATGTTAAGCACAGAATGGCAGAGCAGCACTTCTGCCACATTCCAGTAGTTGAGCAGTCACAGGGCTAGCTAGATTCAAATAGAGGAATAAACTTCAACTCTCATTAGAAAGAGAGACAAAGAAGTTGTGGACATCTTTAAGAGATCCATATTTTGTACTCTGCTATAAATTACTTATATTCCTTTCACTTGCAAGATGTACTCCCTCTTTCTCCCAAGACTCCATAAGTCTCATTCTATAATTTGATATGATTCTCAGAACAGGATCTTGTCATTTAAATGAGGTCCAGGTTTTCTGGATGTGGTTCCTCTCAATATGCAACAAAATTAACTAAAGAGAATAATCTGTCCCGCACATACCCAGCACAAAATGATGAGGCAGGGACAGGAGAACCACAATTCTCACTCTCATAGTGTTGTGCCCATAACAGGAGGAGTGCTGATGTGTAGTGTTGGCTGATTTCTCTGGTATAAATATTCCCAACATGGCCAGTTTTAATGTATCAACATGCTGTCCACTAGCTGGAAACACTGTTGAGAATTTAACTATTGGCTCTTGTACCACATTGTGTCCCATGGAAGAAAAGTCAGAAAATAGGGGGCATATCAATGGTCCACAGCAATTTTGAAATCAAACTGGGTACATGTTGACAATTATTTTATTAGAGTGGTTCTCCATGGCTCTTGCCTCTACTCTCTGGGCTATTGACTCTACCTTCAAAGTCACCCTTCCCTTTGTACAAGAAATTCCCCAGGCTTGCATCTAATTAGCATCTTTAGCCTTCTTCCTGCACACAGGAAGTTAGAGATCCAGAAATGTCCTTTCAATTCAAACTGTCTCTGTTCCTTGAATTCTAAACTTATATAACTCCTTTTAAAAATGTGTGGGTTTCCTATGTATCATTTTATAATTTACTCCATAAGATAAAGTCTACACTAACCCATTATCCAAAAATATGGACTCAAAAATTATTTTGAGATTGGCCCCTTCTTAACTTGGGCTGACAGTCAGAATGCTGTGGAATAATGTTATTAAGATTCTTAAAACCCATAATTTCTAGCAGAAGTAGTCTAAGATAAATGTCCTTTAGAGTATTAGCAGTCTCATTGCCTGGCTGATAGGTACTGCTTTAAATCTTTCTAAGATCCCAGCAGAGTCTAACAGATGCACTTTTTTTCCTATTGTTGACACTATTACAGATGTCCTCCATTCTCCCCCTTTTGTCTTCCTCCAGCCCCCACAACTCTTGACACTTGACATTGAGACCACATTGGGTTTAATCTTTGCCTTAAGGGCAATTTTTAAAAAAATTTGGTAATCTTTTTCTGGCATTGATGAAAGAAAATCACTTATTTTTGGACCCAACAAGTCCTACTTAAAAATATTTCTTTAGATTCTACTTGAAAATTGAATGATTCCTTCTATAATTTACCTCTATGTGGACATTATCACATGTAGTTGAAAGAAATTAGTGGGCCCCTATAACATCCTGCCTGGAAATATTCTTAGCTAAATCCACAAGTTTGTTAGGTAGTTGTTCTACTTTAAGTGTTACCTTAGGTGACAGTGTACCAAGCTTTCACCACTATATGGCATGAGCAACCATTTTCTCAGACTGAAATACAAAATCTCTCCTGTCCTTCCTATCTCCCCTAAGGGTTTTCTTGAAGTGCTATGACATTCTGCCTATCACTTAGTTCCAAAGCCAATGCCACATACAGTTGACCCTTGAACAACTGTTAGAGGCACCAACCCCCATGCAGTCAAAAATCTGCATATAACTGTTGACTCTCAAAAACATAACTATGGTCATGCCTCAGTATCTGAGGGAGATTGGTTCCAGGACACCCCGTGGATACCAAAATCTGTGGATGCTAAAGTCCCTTATATAAAATGCTGTAGAACAATGCATACAGTTGGCCCTCTGCATCTGCACATTTCCAACTGTGGATCAAAAATTCTGGTTTTGACTTGTGATTGATTGAATCCACAGATGCAAAACTTGGGGATATGGAGGGCCAATTGCATATTTATTGAAAAAAAAATCTACATATAAGTGGACCCATGCAGTTCAAAGCTGTGTTATATATTTGGCTAGGAGTTCAGTGGGCTTTTGTGGCAATACATGGCCAATCTCTGTGGCTCAGGTTTCTCACAGTAGCTGGGTTCCGAAAGAAAGCATGCCAAGAAAAAGTATTCTAAGAGGGAAGAAATAAACAATTTCTGCCCTCTTAGGGGGTATGCCTATGATTCGTATAATATCACTTCTTCCTCAGTCTTGTGGCAAGTAGTCACAGGGCCAGCACAGATACAGTGCAAGAGAGAATAAACTCCAGTTCTTAAGAAAAGCATAACAAAGAAGTCTTGGCTATCTTTAATCCACCAGGCAGAGACGTTTCCTGGGACAAAAATATTTCAGGCAACCAGAGGAGTAACGTTTTCCCACCATTTCTGATGAGTCTGCTTAGGTTATACACGCTGCTAACTGTAATTTGTTCTTTCTCACTTCTTAACTGTTATAACAATCAATGTGGGAAAATCCCTCCTCCTGGAAAGGGATCATGCCTAATACAATGCTTGCTTCAAGTGACTGGACTATTATCTTGGTGTCTTCTCTGATAACCCTCTCCCTAGGATTTCCACGTTGGATATCAAGGATTACGTTCCCCATTTGTTCACTATGGTTACTCCTACAGCTAGCCTCTCTCAACTCTGCAGAGGAGAGAGTATCTCAGACTCAGGATATCTAGATGTGAGACCCAGCTCAGATATATTCTAGGTCACCTTGGGCAAATCAGTAAACTTTCATCAATTTCCTAGTTTGTGATGTGTTGATAAAACAAAACAATACTTTGTTATAATGAGACACTGAATGTGAAAATGCTTTGTAAATGTGTTATATTCATGTGAAAGATGACAATCTACCTACTGGGGGTCTTCCTGCTGAACCCTCTGGGGGTATAGCTTGGTCTTGCATGGAATGTTGCTTTGGCTGGTTAAAGTCAGCCAGCTGACACTGACTATATCATTGAAAAAGAGGCCTCCGTCCACAGCCACTACACACTCTACAGCCTCTGGGAAGAAGGCCATACACCAGTGGGGTCCCCGTCTGCTTCAGGCAGCCAGCCAGACAGCTCCAACCTGTCAACCTACCATCTCCTAGCTCAGTTGGTCTCCTCAAATTACATCCCAAACCCTAGTAATTTCAATCTGTTTTGTTGATGATTTAGATACTTGATCTATAGGATACCAAAATGTCAGTTTGACTAATTTGGGTACTGAATTCACCAGGCATTCTCGAGCTACATAAGCATGTGGTTCGTATGGGGAGCACTGGGTGTTCCCTAGGGCTCCTTGGGAGATGACAAAAGCTTTTTGTAACATGTGCCATTATAGCTTCAAAGTCTTAACACCGGCACCACAGCTGTTGGAACTTGGGAAATATTATTAACTTTATGCATAGAAAGAAAGTGATATTCAATTCCCGAGTCAAAAATATCACCCTTTGTCCCACATTCCCCTCCCACCCACCCTGGGCCTAGTCACTCTGCATGAAAGTCTGTCCTTTTGCACACTCTGGAATTGAAGGCCAAAACAAAATTGCCAATTTGACTCAAGACAGCAAATCATCATGAGCTGGCAATATAGTTAAATGAATTAACTATTAGTTAATAGGTGGCTATGTAGTTGAGCCCTGAAGGAATAAAATAGGACAGGTAAAAGCATCCTAAAGGATGGAATAATAAAACATGACAGTTTTTACAGCTATAATAGGACAAAAGAGTTAAGTACAAAGGAAGATAAGAACCATAGCCACTGGGTTAAAAAAAAAAAAAAAAAAAGTCAAAAACAAGCAAGTAAAGCAAATGGTAAAAGGGGAATGGCATTCATTCCAAAGCCATAGGAAAGGATTTCCACTAAGATGTAGTGGATAGGGTGTGAGCTACCTGACATTACTTGGGCCATGGGGGTAGCTGATTGCTCCAGATTGCTCAGAGCTGACTGCTGTATTTGCTAACATCTATCATACTGTCCTCGAGCAATTTAATTTTAGTTGGTTGCAAAAAAAGCCACAATACTTTGGATCAATTTCCACTAAGAAGTAAAGTTGACTTCCCCATTATTTGAATCTGGGCTGCCCATGTGACTGATTTTGACCAACAGAATGCAGAGGAAGAGATGGTATGCTAGTTAGAAGCCTAGGATTAAAAATATATATATATATATATATATATATATATAGTTTCTGCTCTTGTTGCTCTTAAAACCTGCTATCTGCATGTCAATAAACCCCAGCCAGCCTGCAGGAGAATGAAAGTCATGGAACCCAGGTGCCCCTGACTTGCTCAACAGGCAACCAGTCAAGTCCTAGAGACAAAGATGTATATCTAACCAGCAGTGCCCACAGTCTCATGAGTAAACTCAGACAAGAACAGCAGAAGATCTGCCAAACAAGTCCAGCACAAATTGCTAACCCACAGAATCATGAGCTAATTAGGTGGTTGCTGTTTTAAGACACTAAGTTGTAGAGTGTTTTATTATATATCAACAGTTAACAAACTGAGAAATACAACAAAAATAAATCTGATTTGGGAGTTATTTATAAAGTGTTGTGGATAGGGTGTGAGCTACCTGACATTACTTGGGAAAACAGGACCTTTCCTCTAGAAAAACATGAACTTTCTGAGGACAGAGTGGAATGCAGAGGAATAGTTGGGTATAGTCCTCCCACAGCTTGATCTGCCCTGGCTAAGCTCCTTACTCCCTTGGAGCTTAGGGTTCTTCCACCCAAAGATAAGAGTCTTTGGAAAGAAGATTATAGGGAGGTGATAATTAACAATGGTTTTACCACCTTGTGCAAGTAATAGTCACATCTTCAAATACAAAAGCCTTAACCCGAAGTAGTGAAAATAATGATGAGAATGTCAGGTGCTTAGGTAGTAATGATAGTGTAACAATGGTAGTAATTATAATGACAATAAAGTAAGCTTTTATTATTGAGCATTTTCTATATTTGGGGTGCCATATTAAGGATTTGAACAGGACACTCTCATTTAACTGTCACAATAACAGTGTAATATTCATTTTATAGATAAGAAAACAAAGTCTCACAAAGTCGAAGTGATTTCCCCAGGGTCATAATGGTAGAGAATGGAATAGCTAGGACTTGACTCTAGCTTTCTAAGAGTCTGTGAATTATGTCCTTAACTGTTTACTTACTCAACAAATAAAAACTGAGTACCCACAATAAACCAGGCACTCTCCTAAGGAGGAAGAAAGGTGAGATTAATAATGTCTGTGATTTCATAATGCTTATATTCTAACCAGGGGAAGTGAGAAATAAGCAATAATCAAGTAAATAATTTAAGACTGGTGAGTGCTGAGAGGAACATAAATATGATGATATGGGAGACTTAAGATTTGGTGCTGTGGGTGCCACTGAGATATGAAGGACAGGAAAGAGTAACCATGAGATATCTGAGGGGAAAGGATCCTAATCAGAGGAAAGAGTTAACACACAGGCCCTAAAACTATGATAAGATTGGACATTATGGCTAGAACTCAATGAGGAATGCAAAAATAGTAAAAGATGCTGAAAAGATAGAGAGTTGATTCTTTCAGGGCCTCATAAACTATTTGCAGATCATGGTGAGTGAACAGTTTAGATTTTATTCTAATTATGGTGAAAATAATTGGAAAATTTTAGGTAGGTAAGTTATATAATCTGGTGTATATTTTTAAAAAATCATACTGGCTTCAGTGTGGAAAACGCATTTTTATGGAACAAGAGTCTGAACAGTGAGACTATTAGAGTAATCCCCCAAAATAAAGATAGGGCAACAATAGGAGATGAAAAAAAAGTGAATGAATTTGAAATACCATTTTGAGTATTGAGTTGACAGAACTTAATAGAATGATGGAGTCTAAAGGCGGACAAATCAAAGGTGACTTGTAGATTTTAGGGTCAGAGGGTCATGTACTAAAATGAGAATGACTACGGTAAGAGCAGGTGGTAAAATAAGCAAAGGTTCAAAATTTCAGTTTCTGATAATTCGTGGTATTTCATATTCAGGGAAGATATTTAGAAAAATCTTTTATACATGAGTGTGGTGTTCAAGGAAATACCAGAGATAAAAAGACGGTGGTTATCTGTAAACAGATAGTAATTAAAGCTATGGGATGTAGGACTGGACAAAGTCACTTAGGAAAAGAGTTCAGAGACAACAGCAGAGAACTGATCCCGTGGCCACACCAAAAATTAGAGCTCAGTCTGACAGTGACCAACAAAGGTAACTGAGAAAGAGAAGCTGGCTGGTGAGGCGGGGTGAGAATCAGAAGAGTGTGTTGTATAAGAATCCAAGGGAAATAAATAGTGTTTTTCAAAAAAAAAACAGGAAATGGCCAATTGTGTTGAATGCCTATGAGAGCTTGAATAATAAGAAATGACCATCTGACTTGGCAACGTGAGAATGACTGACGATCATACCGTTTCAGAGAGTTGCTGATGATAAAAAGCCTAATGAGAAACGGGTTAAGGAAGGAACAGAGGAAGAGAGTAGATTAGTACTCTGCTCCCTGCCATATGTTGGTAGGGAAGGAATGCATTCTGGAGAAGTTGCCAGCTAACTACAATTGGCTTGGTTAAAAATGTCACAGAGAAGTGAACGAAAAAGAGGTAGCATGTATCTCTGAAATGGAGAAATTGCAGTGACTCCCAAATTTTATTAAACTGTACTGTAATTTCTTTACAACCCCAACTCGAACTAAACAACATGTTTTAGAAAAGTAGGAAACTCTTTTATTTCCAGAGAGGAGCAGCCGATGCATAAAATAAGTAACCAGAATGCAAATTAAATTCTAGGATAGGATAAGTTGCTTTTGACTAAGAGGAAGAGTCCTATGGGAAAAGTCCATGTTGATAAAACTTGTATAAAGGACGATCGCCGATGCTTGGATAAGTTAGAAAGAAACAGGAGTGGGAGTGTAGCTAATGCATAAGTTGGTAAGACTTAATGAGGCCTATTAAAGTCATCACATGAAACATCCAGGTTCTATCAAATTTACAATGATGTAAATGGGGATCTGGGAAAAGAGTATTAAAAAGAGAGAATTCCATAATTAGTAAGTACAAGATGATTTCGAGGAGAAAGAGAATGGAGGTGGGCAGACCTTCTGTAGGTTACAGAAATAGACCAGATGAGAGGTAATGAGGTATGAACCAGAGCGCCGAAAATAGGAGTGGAGAATGGGGAGAAGTTTCGAAGATGTTGCAGGGGAAAAAAATAAATAAGGCCATTGCCGTGGGCTCCTAGCCATGCAGTCCTGTGGCCTCGTCCATGCTGGGACAGACTGTTAGTACTCCGCAGTGCATGGCTCAGTAATCTGGGGTTTACTGCCGGCTGAAATGTGTGAACGCCACGAAAGGGTAGGGCTGAGGAGCTGTAATGGGAGACAGATGTCAGGAGCAGCACTGCGAGCTCTCTGCAGCGTGGGAACTGCAGCATGTGATTGGTTTACTCATAGGACGCTCTTGCATAAACTGCAGCCATCATAGAGGATTTTGCTTACTTCTGACCATCTGCTCCAGCCCAGGCAATCCTCTCGTTTACCATCCACATTCTCAGGATATTTTCCTAAGCAATAATGGAAGAAAAACTTGGAAGGAGAAAAAAAGAAAAAAAAGCCATATAAAGCCCTATCTTGTTCTCAGCCTTAGTCCTATATTGGGGGGAGGGTGCATGCACTCACAGTCAGCAACACTTGGTTCCAACACATGAAACGGCTAAACGCGGGGTAAAAGTTCAAAAGTCAAATCTTCCTGGCTGCCCATACTAGGTCCTCCCTAATGACCTTTGTTGGATTGTGAGGGGTGCAGCGATAAAAACATTGATCGATCGCCCTCATTTTTATGCTGGCAAATGTAAACTCAGAAAGATAAAGTGACTTGTCAAGGGCCCATAGCTTTTCAGTGACATAATGATGCCTGAAATCAAGTCTGATTCTGTACTTTGTTCATAATAAATTTATTCTATCCAGAATTAAGGGTCGTCTCTCTGCTTGCCTGTGGTTTCTTGTCCATTGTGTTAAACATGTCTTTTTATTCTGTTTTCCCACCTGGAGCCTTTCTGACCTTGAGGAAACTGCTTCTCAGGGCTAGCCAATCCCTAGAGCAAAAAAAACTCATCTGTGATTGTGCCTTTCAGATAAAAACTAACCCATGCAAATTCCATACCCCACCTCTCACCCCCAACCTACACCTCTTCTAACTCTTACACTCCAAGCCAATATGCCCCTGCCTTAATCACCCCCTGTTCAGGTACCAGACAACTCAGGACAGCCTCTGCACCCCAGAGGCTGCTGAAATTATCCAGACTAACCTATCCTAAACCTGCTCACCCTGCCTCACCCCCCCCATGGAAACCACAGTAAAGGCTTTTACATGTTTTGCTCCCATTGCTTCTGCTTCCTGACCAACGCTGGTGCCTTCCCATGTGGCCCTGCATAGTGTGGCACGCCTTCTCCCTCTTGGGAACCGTAATAAACTATATTTTCATTGGCAGTTATCTCATGAGCTGTTGGTCTCACAATACCTGAATAATAGTAAGACCTACATTAAAAATACCCATGCCCTTATTTCTGATTTTCATTGTCTTGTCTATCTCACCCCCTGCAGTGTGAGCCCCTAAGAAGGCGGAGAGTATTCTGTTCTACTATGGAGCCTCTATGTTCCTAGCACAAAGAGTAAATGCCTAACACACATACGCTACAATCGTGTATGTGAGTTTTTAAATGGTGATTAGAAATTTACTACATGAACAAAAACTCTTCTAGGCATGACCACTGTTATCCATGAGCTCACTGTCAAATCTCACCTAGGAAAAATAGGAAATGCATCCAGGCAACTGATCCAGAAAGTTAACGTGTATTATGTCTAACTGAAGGCTTGGATAAGGCTGATTCATATATATCAGGAAATAAAATTACCACAAGAAGGCACTTAAGCGGAAAGAGGTGTTGATGTACACTGAGGGGCACGAGGCATTTCAGTTGGCAACTGTGATATAAGTAAAGTCACAAATGTAGAGAAACAATAGGACATTTCATTACCCTGCTTCAGACACCTCAACATCTCAACATTTCCTTTAGAAAAATGTTCAAATGCATTAGTGTGACTTGGAAGATAAAAGTCTCTTCTTTCTTCATCTGACCAACTGTTCACTTACTCCTCTGAGAGGCCTCCCATACTCTCCAAGTCCAAATTTCTTCGCCTTTTTCCAGTTCCCCCCTCTCTATTCTCTATCAACAATAAAACTTCCAATATTGCATAATCATGACCGATTGCCTATATTTCTTATTAGACTCTAAACTCCATAAAGGGTGTGTGGGGAGAGAAGGGTACCAGTCTTGTATCATTCGTTGGGGTACCTGCATCATCAGCACATGGTGAATATTCAGTTAAGTACCGAGTGATCAATTGATTGGTTAAAGAAGGAGAAGGGGGTTTTCCCAATGTGGCCCCGGCCAGGATGGTGGGAATTATCTGTGAGATGATCATATAATCTATCACCCCACCTGCGATACACTTAGGGCTGAAAGGGAGTGAAATTATTAACTCTACTGTGACAATGGGAATAGTCTGGACCTTTCTGGCAAACCAGAGTTTAAGTTACAGCTTGTCTCAACTACTGCCTGTATTTAGCCTAGTTTAATGCAAAATTTCACAGGAGACAAAGAGGTACCCTTAAAGATAACTCCTTAGAGCTCAATCATGGATGTTTCCTCCACTGTCTTGAGCACCTTTACTGTAAAAGGTTTGAATGACTTTCAACCTTAAGTGCAAAAGGTTGCTAGAGAGTCTAAGGTGAAGTAAATTAATAATAATAATAATAATATATTTTATAGCTTTTGACTGCTCCATTATGAAGTACTACAAACTTAGTGGCTTTGAGCAAGACAAACTGATTATCTCACAGTGTCAGTGGCTCAGAATCCCCAGGTATGAAGTAATCGGATTCTTCACTCCAGATCTCACCAGAACTCAAGGTGCCAACTATGGCTGCGGTCCTCATTTAGGGTTTTCGGTCCCCTTCCAAGCTGGCTCGGTGTTGGTAGATGTTCTTTCTCTGCGGCTATAGGACCGGCATCCCTGTTCTGTCAGCTGTAAGCTGAGGACCCCTCTCTCTCCCTAAAGGCTGGTTTCAGGCCTTCGCCACAGGCAGCTCAAAGGGCTGATGGCTGCTTTCTCCCGGCCAGTCAAGCACATGTCTCTGGCTTCTTCATCTACAACCAACCGCAGGAAACTCTGTGCTTTGGAAGGGTTGATCTGGTTAGGTCGGGCCCATCCAGGATAACTTCCCCTTCACCATATAACGTAACAGAACGACTGGAGTGTTACCTCATCTTGTTCACAGGCTTCACCCACACGTAAAGGGCGGGGGGGCTTATGCAAAGATGGGGGTCATTTTAGAACTGCCCCCACTGCATGTATTACTGTTGCACAAGTCCCAGGAGGCGGACACTGTGATAAGCACACTGTCTTATAGGACACGACCATTTGATGATGTAGATGTTGCCATCCTTTACTTAAACCTGGAAAAAATTTGTACGGTTGACACTGTGGTGCCATCCACATGGCACCACCCTTTATCCGGGCTTCAGGACGGAAGCTCTGTTCTCCCAGCTGCTGGGGGACCCTCTGAGCTGAGTGCTTCTCCGGGAAGTGCCTTTAGCCAAAGGGACTGCTCCCCTCAAGGCCACGTTCCTTTCGCAGGGTCAGCTGGCATCCAGTGACCGAATGGGCTATACAGGTCTACTCCCCTGGCCTCCACAGGACAGGGCTGATAGGACACTTTGGTCCCGGAGGCCCTCGCGGACCTGCTGAGGCCCTCGCTGTGAAGGCGCCGCAGCATGGCTCCTCCTTCCCAGCCTGGCCTCCCTCGCCCCCCATCAGTGCTCTTCTCGAGAGCACTCCCAGCGAGTCTCCTGCAGAGCCCGGGGCTGCTTCTCAGGGCGCTGATCTCGTACAGAGACGGAAAAACAACAAAAACAAAAACACGTCCCAGCTCACAGTGCTAGTCAAAGTTAGACCCCATATTTGAACCCACCCTCTAAATCCCCGTGCTGCACTGATTCTTGAGCACCTCTTGTTAGTCACGGGGGTATCAGAAATGAAGAATTTAGAATATGAGCAGGGCTGTTTCCCCAGGAGCCTGAGATGAATTTGGGCGTCTTATTATTTGCACAAAGAAGAAACGGAAGAATTTTTCACTTTCCTTTTGGAGTCAAGATACATAATAAACCTGGGATTGATTTCTTCCAATGTTATCAATTCAAAGAATTTTGAGAGTTGGACAAGAAATAATGGGCCTTCTAGGCTCAGTCACTTTTTAATCTGGAATTTCATCACCAATGTCACTGCTTGAATGCCTGCATTAATAGGAAACTCAAGCTCTGAGGTTAGTGGTTCCCAAAAGCTGGTTCGTGTTTCAGGTCAGTGGAAGCAGAGGGAAAATTAGGTGTTTCACAAATATCTGTTAAATAAATTAATTATTAAGCATCACTCTAGATTTTCTGAATAGGCATCTCCAGTGTAAAGTGCCACATGTATATTTTTCCAAGGCCTCCCAGATGATTCTGATTCGGGACCAGGTTTCAGCAGCACTGTTGATGTCGTTGGTTTATTGTGGCAAAACACACGTAACACTTAACCATTTCATTTTTTTAATTGTGGTAAAATATGCATCACAAACTTTTAAGCCACTTAAATATGTACAGTTCAGTAGCATTAAGTACATTCACAAAGCTGTACAGCCATCACCACAATACAGCTCCAGTTCTCCACCACCCCTAAAGGAAACTTGTACCCCGCAGTCACTCTGCATTTCCTCCTTCCCCAGCTCTGAGACAGTTCTTTGTTGTATTGACCCATTTAAGTCCATTTATCTCTTGGTAATGCTTGTATTTCTTGTTTGGCCTGAGCCTAATCATATCAGACTAAACTCACCCATATGGCTGCTTTGGAAACTACACATATCACTATTTTTCTCCTCCTGATCTGTTTCTATTCATCTAAATCCCTTTAAATTGTGCTCTGTGAAGTCTGGCATGGTTTTACCAGGAAGGAAAAACAGACCTATCTCCTACCTGGAGCCTGACATTGTATTTCTTTCATTTAGCCTGAAATTGTTTTAGTTTTGAGAGAGCTATTTTGTACTACTTATCCACATTGAACTTGACAACTAATTTTTCATATGTGCTCCTGGTAAGTCTTATTTCCTTGTATATAAAGATGTTTTAGGAAACTAAATGAAGGA
Organism: Miniopterus schreibersii; assembly: GCF_964146895.1. Taxonomy (NCBI): domain Eukaryota; kingdom Metazoa; phylum Chordata; class Mammalia; order Chiroptera; family Miniopteridae; genus Miniopterus; species Miniopterus schreibersii. The sequence goes on along the minus strand of NC_138111.1, from coordinate 13,270,959 downwards.
TTTAACAGTTATCCTTTTAAAATTTGTTTAAAGCAATTTTTTCAAACTTACTGAGATCTTTTGAGATCTGATTTTACAATTTAATTATCGCCTTGATTCAAGTGAGTTTCAAATGTTATCAGGTTGAATCTTTCAGGGCCTCTGACAAGATTAAAGAATGTATATAACATGTTGAATTTTATGAGTCTTGGGAAGCCTTAAACAATACTTTGGAATATCTGTCTCTCTATTCAATAATTCACAGTACTTACTTACAACCTCGCATTTGCCAAGCATAGCAATCGTATACTCTGCAATACTACTGTGAATTAGGAAAATTTAGTCCCTTCTTGTATTAATCAGTGGGGAAGCCTGAACTTCTACAAAGGTCACCCAAAGGTGTACTGCTCTACCCTAGTCCCTGGAACCTGTCATTATGAAGACATATCACTCCCATGGTTATGTTATGTGACATGGCACTGTTGGCCTTAAAATGGAGAGATTATACTAGATGATCTGGGTGGGTCCATTGTAATCATATGAACGCCTGAAAGCACAGCACGTTCCCCTGGTGGTAGCAGAAGAGGAGACAGATTTGAAGTTTAAGAATAACTCCATGTGTGGTTGTCGCCCTGAACACAAAAGAGGAACCATGTAAAAAGAAATGTGGGCGGCCTCAAGGAGCAGAAAACGACTCTGGCTGACGGGCAGCAAGGAAATGGGCTGTCAGTCCTACAACCTCCAGGAAATGAATTCTTTCAGCAATCTGAAAGACCTTGGAAGTAGATTCTTCTCCAGGAACTCCCGATAAGAGCTGATTCCAGCCAACACCTGGATTTTAGTCTTTAAGATCTGGAGCAGAGAACCCAGCCAGGCCAATCTGGAATTTTTGACCAAGAGAAACTGTGATAGCATATGGTATTGTTTTAAGCCTCTGTTTTGTGGTTATTTTTTTATGCAGCAATAGAAGGCTAATACAGTCAGAGCATGGTCAGAAAATGCCAAGCTTTAAAAATAGATGGGATTTCATTTATTTGGTCAAGCAGATATCAAACAAACAAAAGCTAAGGTGTCAAATAAAGGAGGATTTCAAGGACAGGAAGCCACCATCACCTCTCGGACTGTAGATACAATGGGAGGCAGGAGAGTTGCCAGAGAACAGAGTTGGAATTATGGTGGGAGCAGGCCATTGGGAACTGGAGCCACAAAGGACAGGGAGACACTTTGGAGCCACTCAAGGCAGAGAGAGAGGAGGAGAACCACTCTGAAGTTTCCCCTTCGTCTGCCCTCCAACTGTCCTTTAAATCTTCTCAATGGCTAAACTATCGGGGGGCCAAGAACAAAGAGCACCTAGGAATTATTGTAATGCTGTTCCCTGTCATTCTGAACAAAGCAAAACAAAAGAAAAAAAGTCGAGGGCAAGGGAATGCACTGGAGAGCAAGAGTCTAAGTGATTTTATTATAGTTTCTAAATTAGCAAAATGGACAAGAAATCATTAGGTGCCATCTAGTGCGTGTCTTACTATTTGCCAAGCACTATGCCCAGTATTTTACATGCATATCTCATGCAGTGGTCTCAACAATCCGGAGTGAGTTGGACCCAATTTTTGACCCCTCCCCTATCTCCCCACTCATGCTAAAGCCTCATGCCTAATTTCCCCTCCCCACCCCTCACTTCAAGGCTCAACCATCTGACTTTCTTTGGCCATTGACACAGAGTGGTTGTAACAGTGTCCCAGTTCCAGACCTCAGCCTGAAGAAGCTTCATGTGTTTTCCATGACCTATTCTGCCTCTGCCACCCCAGGGGAAGAATGAGTCCTAGCTAACCTGCTGATCCGAGGAAGATCAGACAAGAAGAGTCACCCAAGCCAACAACCAACAGGGAGAAGCAGAGCTGCATCCGAAGCCACAGCCTGAAGACAAGCTCCCCAGCTCAGCCCTGCCTCCATCAGCCAAACCCTTGTGATTATAAGTGGCTTAAGCCACTGAATTCTGGGTTGGCCTTCTTTGCAAAATTACTGTGGCAATAGTTAACTGCTACAAGTCTTGATAATTAGATAGCAGGGGACTAAAGTACAGATGGTTAAGAAATTCATTCATGATCACCAGAGTTAGGAAGCAGCAGAGAGGGCATTTGAGCTTAGCTCCGCCTGACCACAGACCCTGTGCTCCTAACCACTCATTGTACTAATTACAATAAACCTTGGGTTTTAGCGTTAGACTGGGGAATTGGAACAGGAGTTGGTGATCACATTGAGGTTCATTATACAAATCCCACCTCTTTATATAGACCTGCTGTCAGAGCGGCTCCTCTTTTCTTAAGAAATGAGACATCACCAGGAGAACTCATCTCCCACGGAGAAGACGCAAACACGGGTCCCAGCAGCTGCCTGACGGAGATCACGTATGTCATCCATCGTCCCCCAAGCTGCTCAGAGACAGTGATGCAGCTTTCCAAGCTGCCTCTGAAACACGCGAGCATCTGGGCTTGGGCATGAAGCTGGTGATTTAAGGTGGTGCCTGTCCCACTTCATGCTGCCGTTCTGCCCTCGGAGAATTCACATAAGTGGGGAATAGATGAGCTCTCCTGGGAGGTGGCCAGGCCGGGGGCTGAGGCACAGAGAAATTTACGGCCGTGTTTCCAAAGGGCTACCAGCAAACCAGCTAAGCTTCATGTTCCTGGAAAGCCTCTTGCCTTGCTTTACTCCACCCACACTGCCACCGCCTAGTTGTGACTCCTAGGACCTCGATATCCCTTAGCCCCCTCTGTGTCATTCATCCTGGTCAGAGATTCATATGGAGACAGTACAAGATTAGGAATCAGAGACAGGGATTTGGATCCCAAATAATAATAATTATCATTACATAATTGTTAGTGTTATTAAATAACTGTTAGCTATTAGTATTATTGTTATCATTACTATGACTGTTATTATTATGACTAATAATTTATATATTTAATTATATGTGATTACACATCATTATATCATGTATATATTATAGTTTATGTATATTATATATACATATATACCTATGAGGTAAGGGCCATGACCCTCACCTGTATAAACAAAGAAATCACAACTCAGAAAATATAAACAACTTGTCCAAGATCCTATAGGTAATGAGTGATGGAAATGGCCTTGAACCCAGCACTCTACTCTGTCAAACTGCTTAGATGCCCCACTTTCTAAGGGTACGTACGCATTGGGGTATTTACCTGATTCCTTTTAGACTCATTTCCTTTATCTAAAAAGGAAAATCATTATTATACTTCTATCAGTCCAGATGCAATTAGTTACAAGTCATAGAAAACTCAACGGACACTGGCTTAAAACAAAAAGGAAAATATTGATTGCCCAGCTGGAGTGGCTCAGTGGCTGAGCATCGACCTAGGATCCAGGAGATTGCCGTTCCATTCCGGGTCAGGGCACATACTGAGGGCTTGATCCCCAGTGGGGGGGGTGCAGGAGGCAGCCGATCAATGACTTTCTCATCATTGATGTTTCTCTCTCTCTCCCTCTCCTTCCTCTCTCTGAAATCAATAGAAATATTAATATATATATATATTGATTTATGTCATTTGTTTGGACCAAAGGCTCAGTCAATGGCCTCTCTCAACACTGTTTTTTTTCTGGGTTGGCTTCATTCTAGGTTGGGTCCCTATAGATGGTGATCATGGCAGCTACAGGCTTATACCCTAGCGGCCAGAGCGGCTCCAGTACAAGAAAGCACCTTTTCCTCAATAGTTTCAATAACTGTCCTGATAGGTTGATCCAAAATCAATCCAGGGGACCTCAATCACAGTAGCAACAAAGGAGAGAATACACTGATGGCGTGTGGCTAGGTTATGCTTCACCCTATTGAGATGAGAAGTGGGCTGGAGAACCACCTAAACTACACTGACTCAAGGGAAGTATCCTATTCTCCAAAAAAAATCAACATGTTGCTACTAGAAGATTAAGGAGACTGGCATATTGTAGGCATTTACTAACGCATAATCACATCGCAAACCGGATTCTATATTTCTAGCAACGTCGCCAAGAGTAAGTTGGATGGGAACTCTCATAGGAGCCACGTTGTGATTGAAGGAACTACGGCTCAGAGAAGGTCAAGAACTTCCCCAGGATCTCTAGATTACTAGCTGGTAAGTTTCAAAGTCAGGAATCACATTCAGATATACCAACTCCAGATTTTGGGCACTAATTTTAGAACTGCAACACGTCATCTTCTTAAATGGTAACCACTCTGTTGAGTAACAGTCTCTTGGACTTAACGTGGTATTTCTGAATGTATGTAGCATTGTCTCCTCGCAGTCCATACAGCGAGGAACTTTGCGCCACTTACTAGGAACACACCATTCTGGAATACCTAAAGGTTGAGAGGTGCCACTGGCATATTGCATTTCTTACCTCCGATACTCCTTTCCCAAGTGGAACACTGGATCATTTGTAAAGGACAGAGGAAAAAAACCATCTTGACCCTCTGTTGTCTATTTTACCCCCTCAACAGAGCAGGGGTGATGGCAGCCCAGGAGCCAAGCGGGCAGACAGCTTTTGCTTGCTGAGCATAAGTTCCTGGCCCGGAGTTTGTCATCTTTATAGATATGGTGTAAGAAGGCATTGAGGGGAATGGAATCTGAACCGGAGAGGAGTCATCAGGAAGCAGCAGCTGCGCGAGTGACGCTCCCAAGCAAAATCCAGCTGAGAAATCACCCAGCAGAAAGCAAGCAGACAGAGCAGTCTGCAGGTGGTAAATGCACGAGGAACCTCACACTTGCCTGTACAGCCATTTGTATAAAATCCATTGGAATATTCTATTATCGTTGAACACGGCGCTGGAGATGTACACTCACTGAATTGTGGAGATGCTCAGATATAGGGAAAAACAGGCAGTCGCTTAGCAATTCACACCCCCGGTCTCCTTAACCCACAGGCACTTGCTGAGGTAGGCCTATCACTCGTTCCCATTTTGAAGGTGAGAAAGTCAAGGTTAGAAGTGTTGTTATATAAGCAGTTCAATGTTTCCGTCACCTCAGAGACCAGAGCCCAGGCTGACTCTCTGCACCAAAACCCAGAGGGCCAGGAGGGCCCTACCCGCAGGCGTTAGGACTCATTGTCTGTGAAAATGCGGTATCGTGTGTTTGCTTTCTTTGTTTTGTTTATCTTTCTTTTGCTTATGTGAACTTTTATTTTTGATATAATGAAAGTAATAATAATAAACATCACGTAACTCAAACCCTTATTATAAGTCAAATAAAATGTACTCAATTTCTATTAAGAAATATTAAAATAAGCATATTTAATCAAATACCAAACACCTAATAACTTTAATAACTCGAGTTATTATTATTCAAGTGAAATTAGTTAATTTCTATTAAGAAGTATTAAACTTTTTAAATCTATATACCCAGCAATTTTCTATGTCCTATGAGTTCAAAATGTGTAAAATAGACTCTTTCCAAAACAACCTCAACATCTTGGGCTGACAAGATATGACTTTTACGAGTAAACTATAAGCAAGTGCTCATACTGGCTACAGAAATCTAGCTCAGGGAGTGATGGATGCGCAAATTCCTTTGCATCTGTAACACTGATAATTGCTGATATTTATAGAAAACCCAAAGACTCTTAAAACCCACGAGATCTATTACTTCACTGGATTCTGAAGGTACCTATGTAAAGTATTTAGGAAAAATATTAAGACCAGCTGATTACTAATGGGACAGCAAAGCTCAGAGCAACCCAGCGATTCCTGGGGGCCAAACAACTAATGTAAGGAACGTATGCTTTTGAAGGCTGGGAGGCTGCCACCAAGCCCAGGGCTCTTGCCACCATAGAATGCAGCCTCCTGTGTAGCAAGTTACGCTTCTGACAATGTTTCACATTTACCTTATTTTTACTAAGGCAATTAACTGGCTTATGTAGAGTATTTACTATATAATAAGAAATTTGCTGAGTTCTGGGAATACAAAAGAAAATAAAACCCAGAAGAAAATTATATTTGGGGGATTAAACATTGAAAATATTAAAAAAAACACACACATCACTACAGAAAGAAAAGTATTAAATAGTTTTTCCACCTTTCATTTAGTTCTTTTACAACTCCATATTTCCATAAATATTAAATTGAGCACATTCTATTTTCTTATAAACACCATAAACTTCTCCCAATTCCCTACCCTCTTTTCATCTAAATGCTGCATATTAATAATCTACTCCGATTTCTTTTTAATATACATAGAAACACAATCATAGCATATTAGACCTGGAAGAAACATGAAAACAGAGTAGATACTCAAATATTGTGGTTTAATTAATGAGCAACTGAATGAAGGAAGGAAGGAGATGCCTGTTATTCAAAGAATCCAAGGAGAAGATCGAATGTTTTCTATTAAATTGTGGCTGCAAAATCTCTCGGGTGAGTACAAATTGGCTAAATTCTATCTCGGCCCCATTGTACTTAACGGCTTTTAATTTCAGGACAAGAGATCATGGTTAAAATTGGTGAAATCTGAATTTCTTTCCCTATATTATATGTTTTGTTTTTTTAATTTTCACTCTTTTTTTAAAAAATATTTTTTAATTACAGTTGACATATAATATTATGTTAGTTTCAGGTGTATATGTTTTTGAAATTATAAAGTAATATATGCTGTTTCCAAAAAATTAAAAGTCTCAATCAGTGGTATATACAATGTTTATACGATAGTTACTTCTCAACCCGTCCTGATTTCATATCCATTATTGTCATTTGGCAAATAAACATCCATTTTTTCAATGTATCAATTATTATTTGCATTATAATTTAATATATTTCTACTGCAATTATAATCATGGGTATAAGTCTTAAAAGCAGAAGTGGCCTCATAATGTACATATGGTAGTATAAAGGGCTTTCTTTCTTAATTTAAAAAATAAATTTACTGTGTTGGTTTTAAATGGTGCCATGGTTGAGAGCATGGATTCTGCATTCAGGCCGATACAGTTTTAATCCCATAGTACCTCCATCATCTAGCACAACCGATTTACCCCACGAGCTTCAGTTTCTTCATCGGTCAGCAGCAATTATAAATATCGCTTCCTCGCCATGCTGTAGCGAAGGGCATCTGAGGTCATCTTCATAAAGGCTACAGCACAGCACCTGGCACGCAGGACCTGCACGGATGTCCACTATAATAATCGATATCACCACGTGTACAATAAAATAGTCTAGAGCGTTGACGTACTGGGTCGAATAGCAGTCCCTCGAGATTAAGGTCCATCCAAAACCTCAGAATGTGACCTTCTTTAGAAATTAAATTAACTTTGCAGATGTAACTGGTTAAGATCAGGTCATCTTAGCTTAGGGAGTGCGCCAATCCAGTGACTGGTTTCCCTGTAAGAACAGGGAAATTTGCACACAGAGAACATCGCGGACGCCGGGGCAGAGACAGGAGGGAGCCACGCACAGCCGGCCTCCACCCGAAGCCCGACGGGCCCACGAAGGGTCTTCGCCTGGAGCCTTCGGAGGGAACACGTCCCTGCAGCACCTGGATTTTGGACTCCTTGTCTCCAGAACTCTAAGGCAATGCCTTTCTGTGGTTGTAAGCACTTCCTTCGTGGTAATTTGTTATCACTGCCATAGGAGTCTAACACAGTGGATGTACTTTTAGCCGTTTTAAAACTGCTACACATTTCGAGTGTCTTGCTATTGTGTTTGCCTGTTGGCATATACGATCTTGAAGATTTTATGCACAAGATTGCCACATACAGTCTTGCATATACAACCTTTCTTCCATGGCAGGTTTCAGAAGTGGATCTGTTAAGTTACAGGCATCGCATTTTGCTATGTGACGCCACAGGGCCCTGCCAAGGGGCTGCCAGTGAAGGCAGCGGTGCCAGCCCACGGCGCCCTTCTCCACGCGCACCGCCTGCCACCCCGTGCCCTAGCTCCTGCCACCCGTAAAGCAGGTGGTGACGGTGTCTACCACTGAGGCTGCTGAGAGAATGAAATGCGCCCAACACGTAGGCACGTAAAGCCAGCCTCGTGTGACTGTTCCTCATTGTTGTCACTGAAATCTTCATGAAGAACGCCTTCCGCCAAGAAACCAAAGCGCCTTCCACTTAAGAATCTTTGCAGATATTGGTGATTATACACACTTCTCATTCCAGCTGCTTCACAGTCAACTTATTGCTTATCAAGTAGAGGTTTTCCAATCTTGGTCAAGCACTAAAGATACCATTAAAGAGAAATGCAAGAGGAATGCCTTGCCTCTATAGTTTTCCTTCCTTCCTTCCTTCCTTCCTTCCTTCCTTCCTTCCTTCCTTCCTTCCTTCCTTCCTCCCTCCCTCCCTCCCTCCCTCCCTCCCTTCCTTCCTTCTTCCCTCCCTCTCTCCCTCCTTCCCTCCCCTTCCCTTTCTTTCCCTCTTTTCTTTTTTTTTTTTATCTCCTCCCTCTTTCAAATAATGAACTGAGACCCAGAGAGATAGCACTGTATTTTGGATAAATACGCCTCCTCAAAAATATGCACTGGACACAGGATTAGAAAACCTGTTTAATGTTCATCTCTGCCATTAGTAAGCACATTTAATTGGGACAAGTCATTTAATTACTGTGGATGTTAGTTTCATGATTTTTTTCATTCATTTATATTCCACAAATATTGCCCGAGAACCTCCTACGTGCTGATAGGTAAAGACATAATCGTGAACAAGAGAGATGTAGCAATTGCTCCCATGGAACTTTAATTTTATTGTGAGAGAGATATTGAAATCTAAAACTCGATGATTTTTTTATTGTTGTGATAAATCTAAACTAGGGGAGTAAAAAGGCATGCAGCAGGGATGTTTATCTCAGGCTGGAAACTCAGGAAACATTCCTTTGAGGAAGCGACATTGAATCTGACATCTGAAATATAACTGGGAGTAATCCAGACAAAACGGCAGGAAAGGAGAAGCTGTGAGCTGAGGGAACAGGCGTGCGAAGGGCCTGAGGCTAGGTGAACCGCTTGTCACCGAGGAGCTGAGAGGTGGCGTGTGCAGTGACAGGCAGGGGGGAGTTGAGTGAAATGAGGATGGTTGGGGAGGAGGGGCTAGATTATGTATAGTTTATAGGATGTGTTAACTGCTTATGTGGGAAATAAAGAAGTTTGTTTCTACTGCATACCACAGTTGAATGATTTTATGACTCTGTTAGCACAGAATAATAGTAACATCATCTAAAATCATACCATACGTTGTTTATACTTTTGTACTTTCCCACTGTAATTATGGGGGGGGGGGGCTAGTAAAGCATTTAAGGAAACCCTGATAGTGGTTGTGGAAGGAAGTGATACAAACTTGGACTAGATATTCACCATGCTGATGGGAAGGAACAGATGAGTCATGTGTAAGAGACATTAAGGAAAAATTTACTTAATTAAAAAAAAAATGTCAAGGCCATTGAGCTTCTACAAGAAGATTAAGCGCAATCCCTGCTAGGTTGGCCGTGGCTCCCTGAAGCACTGCTAAGAAAGATTCTGAAGATACAACGTGGAAAGCGAAGTGTGTCCTCACCAATTAATTAGTGACGGCTATCAGGGGGGCAGGAGGGATGAGTGGCAGCAGGGATTCCCCAAATACGCTCTGCCTGTCAGACACTTATTTTACAGGCCGATAACTGAGACGAGAGAGACCGAGTAAATGGTGAGATTTCCATTTTCACAGTTAGTACTAGAGCTGAGGCTGGCCCTTTCCCTTTCCTGTTTCGTATCCTCTCTTTATGTTGTTTACTTTGCTGGACCATGTTGACTGAGGCTATCACTCCCCTCGTTCATCCTTGTGCAGGTCCCTCCTAAGCGTATGAGTCGGATGGCCCACTACTCACATCAGCTTTAAATAATGGAAATAATGCTATAATGGGCTCTCTACGTAACAACCATAAAACGCTTATCAAATAACAACTTTAAATTATATTCTAAACAATGGCTGGAATTAGGTTTTATTTCCTGTATAAGTAAGAACTAAGTACTGTTAGTAAGCATTGTTTTATATTAAACGTATTAAAGGTTGCAGTTTTTACCAGCACAGTCAGTTTGGGATTGCTCTTGCATTGAGATGTACAGAGAGAGGGGAGGGTGCAGAGACGGGCTGGGAGGGCAGGAATAATGGTGCACAGGAAGAGTGATGGAGTGGTGTTAGAAATAAAGATGTATATGTATTAGACATATTTTGGTGGCAGAATAAAGATTCATTGCCGAATTGGACCTACATTAGCTTATTCTAAGAGTGCCTTCTTGGGCATCCATATTTTTCCCCCCATCAGGGGTGAAATTTTGATAATAATGCCTAACTCGCAATGTTGTTCTAAGACATAATGAAAGAGCATGTGGAAATAACTGGCTATAGGAGAGACCACAAAATGGTTTTCTGTCAAATAACTTCACGAGACTTATGGGCTTTATTTCCTGGCAAACAGCTCTGAGCCCAAGCTCACTTTTTCCCTTCCCTCCCGTGCGGGGCCTGCGCCGCACGGTGCACCTGCCCCAGCCCGCCTGCCTCGCAGCAGAGCCGCACGGAGTGCAACGGGGAGCAGCCGTGCAGGGAGCAGGGGTGAGCTGGTCAGAGCCTCAGGGGACCGACCGCACAGCCCACTTCCCCAGCACAATCCTGCTTTCACCGCGGTCTCAGTATCGATATTTTCCTCCATGTTCGCTCTCTAAGTTTGGATGATCAATTATATGATCACCTTACCCTTTAAACTTCTCTGTCTCTCTGTCTGTCTCTCTCTGTCTCTGTCTCTGTTTCTCTCTCTCTCTCCCTGTCTCTCTCTGTCTCTGTCTGTCTCTGTCTCTTTCTCTCTGTCTCTTTCTGTCTGTTTCTCTCTGTCTCTCTCTGTCTCTCTCTCCCCTACTCTCTGTCTCTCTGTCTCTGTATCTCTCTGTCTGTCTGTCTCTGTCTCTCTCTGTCTCTTTCTCTCTGTCTCTCTCCTCCTGTCTGTCTGTCTGTCTCTGTCTCTCTATCTCTCTCTGTCTCTTTCTCTCTGTCTCTCACCCCCTGTCTCTGTCTGTCTGTCTCTGTCTGTCTCTGTCCGCCTCTGTCTCTCTCTGTCTGTCTCTGTCTCTCTCTGTCTCTTTCTCTCTGTCTCTCTCTCCCACGCTCACTGTTTCCTGTCAGGCATTTTAATCTCGTTGTATTTCAGTGTTTCCACTCCCTTCCAGCCTCCCTTTTACTTCTGAGCTGCATCCCTCCTTCTTTCCCTTCATCACTCCCATCTCACCTTTCTCCTATCGAATGGCCACCCGTTTCTTGCTGGTCGCGCTGTCCTGTTTCCCTCCTCGACCCCATCTCTGTCTCTGTCTTCTCGTCAGTCTGACTTCTTCCTACACCCCCCTCCCTCCCGTTTCGTATCTCCATCTCTGCCCTGTCCTGGAATTTCCATCGGCCTCACACAGGGTGGAGTCTGGAGAAGCCCCCCGGGTGGACCAGTTGTCTCAGTTTACCTTCGGTCTCTAGATACAGGCCCTGGGAAGACAGGTGGACTCACAGGAGGGTGAGTAATGACAAGGAAATGATATATTTGTCACAGCTTGCTAGCTACAGAGGAAAGTTTAAAATAGGATTTGAAAAGCCAGGGTGGCCCAAACCCAGAATAGATGGCCTCAAAGCACTGAAGTTTCATTTCATTTGCCAAAGGGTTGGGGTGAGGTTACTCAGACTTCACCACAGGCTCACACTCCTTCCGGAATCTAATCACAGAGCAGCAGCGTCATAAAAATAGAAATAGCTCACGCATCTATTTGTCATCCCTGAGGATGCAGCTAATCAGAGCATCCCTGAGCTACACCCAGAGACCAGGGACATTAAAGCAAATGTGTTGGTGCCACATGATTGAGTTCTGGGCTGGAAGAGAGGGCAGGGCAGGTTCTATGACATGGTCAGGCAGACGACACGAAGGGCTTGCATCTTCCTAAAATTTGAACACATGTGACTCTAAACTCTACCTTCTGACATTGAAGTCAGAAAGGCGGGCTGTATCTTCCTATCAGTGGGACATAGGGATTTGGCTGCTGACTCAGGCCACTTTCAAGTTTCCCAGAGAAGATAAGGGGCCACCCAAGGTGACTTCAGTGACATTGGGTAGCTCAGATATGAACCAGGAAGGCCCCACACTCTAGGATAACACCCTGCCTGATCTGAATGAAGAACTACAGCGAAGGTTGCCTGAGGCTGGAAGAACGTTAGATTTGAAACAAACCTCAACGACCAAGAATAATATTTTTCAAACTTTAAGGTGCAAACAAATTACCTATGGATACTGTTAAAAATGCAGATTCTAAATAAATAGGTACAGGTGAGACTCTGCATTTCTAACCAACTCCCGGAGCTGTTGATTCTGCTTATTACAGACCCCGTTTTGAACAGCAAGGACCTAAGATGCTTCCACGGCCTCATGGATTAGAAGGCTTCAGGGAGCAAGACGCCGGCATCGCCATGGGCACTGCTCACTGAGCTGGACTAGACTAGACTGAAAGAAGGAAGAGTGTGTTTTTGTTTGCTTTTACTTGTATATTATATTATTCCCATCTCACTAGCACTATCTTTAGAGTCAGACAAGTCCAAGTGCAAACACCACACTACCACATCCCGGCACAATTTAACCTCTCAGCCTGTTCATCCATGAAATGGGATAATTAATCCCTCTACCTTAGTACATTTTTATAAGAATTACATGAGAAAATACAAATAAAGCAACTGGCATGGGGCCTGACACATATTATATATTTTCATAAAATAGCCTTCATTTTTCTTACTGTATTCAGATGAAACTAAGGATGAGCAGAATTACCAAACAGCACAACAAAAGTTACTAGGTACTAAAGGGAAGAGAGCGCCATTTCTCACAGAAACTCCCTCTTCCTTCCAAACATTGAATCTCCAAAATATAACCTAATTTCCAAATTAAAAGTCTGGTTCTAAGAGCTACAGCACAAGACTGTGCACACGGAGCTGTGTCCACGTCCAACAGCCACCATTCACATCAGAGTATCCACAAAATTGTATATTCACCACAACTGTCCGGCAGGCATTAGCACAGTATGCACAGTAAGAGGCACCTTTTCTCTGATTTGCACAGACATCCCTTTGGACTCGCATCAGTGCTGCCTTCACTACAACCTGTAGGTACCATCCCCAAGGGGCTGCACAACTTTATAAGCATTTTGCCTAGTCTTCCCGTCTCTCAGCTCTTTGTCTATCCTCAGAGACACAGGAAAAATTGTTTCTAAGACTCTTAGTAGTCAAATGCCCATCTTGTTTTTCTCATAAATCAAGACAAAATTTTAACTATTTCACCTCTACCATTCACCTCATTTTATCCCATTCAGTTTTCAAAAAACATTCAACCACAGTTGACTATGGGGTCAATCTCTTTAACAAGTAAGACCCGCCCACTACTAAGATGTCTCGAAACTTATCTCTAGTGGGAAGCCAAAAGATCTCTAACCATAGCAATAACATTTATTGTACATAAATCATACATTAATAATAAACAGAGGTTAATTTTCTCACAGCGTTTATAAGGAAACATTGGACAATGGTAGAAAACATGAGGGCACAGTAATACCAAAATTCTGCCCTTGGGCACAGAAATGTCTCCCTGTATGGTGTCCATACTGTTAAAAATAAGACAAGAGGCCCAAAGTGGAGTTACTTGTGTCGCACCACCAAACCGAAACTTCATTACAGTGCTGGCTCTCCCAAGAAATGGAATCTTCATCTAGTCAACCAGGAATCACTGGATAGGCACCAGTTAGGTCCTCTCCCGGATAGACACCTGCCATCTCCTAAAAGACAGTAACTTCGCACTAAACAGCCCACTTACTTTCCTACTATTACATCTTCGTTTCTGCTCCCTTCTGCTTAAAAGTCTTCCATTATGTACCATCCCACAGAGCTCCTTTCTGCTAGGTGGGATGCTGCCCAATTCCCAATCAATTTTTGCTCCAATAAACTCTTAAAATGTTTCATATGCCCCTGTTTATCTTTTAACAACACAATGCAAAATAAGATTTTATTAATTGAATATACTTTTGCTCCAAACCCCAATGAAGAACTCCAGTAAGCTGGACATTGTAAGTGCCACTTTGCATCAGACTCAACCAGCATTTTGTGGTCTCCAGCATAGCTAGCTCTTTCCATGTACTCTTTAGTTAAGTCTCGGGACAACACTGTAAGTTAGGCGTCATTAACATTTTACCATTGATGCAACAGTACCAACAGAGAGGTACAGCATGTTGCTAAGACCGCCGGCACATACTTTGTAGAGCCAGGATCCCAAACCATCTCCCTAGGGTTCTTCCTTCTTTTATTTTTATTTTTTTCCAGATTAGGGCACCCTAGAGATTTGAGGAGACTCATCAGAGCCTGAATGGGTGGGTCACAGATGTTCCCACTTCTTCCCCACAGTCCATGCCACCTGGCACCACCTGGCCCTATGGTCCATTGCCAGGTGGAAAGGCCACCTCATTCTATAACAATCAGAGCCTACAATGAAAGCAGTGAAGCAGGCAGCTGCCCTTTCCTGTGTTCTGTTTTCATAGCAATCGCTGCTGAGATAATCAGATGTTTGCTCCAAGTGATAATTTCTTGTTTGTTTATCCTGGCCATTTGATGCCCAAGCTAGGCTGTGGCTGGCAAGATGAGAATTCAGCAGGGTAGCTGGTGACATCTGAGAGTCGGGAGGCAGAATTGGCACCATGAGGTGCATTCATAGCCAGCAAAGAGCAGCAGGTAAGGTTCAGATTTTTTTTTTCTAATATTCAAGACAAAAAGCAAAGTCCCAGATCTCAGGAATGAGCTCTGAAAAATTCAGTTCTATCATCATGACCAGAAAGATTATAGGCTCAGATAACTTGAGGGTGCCTCTGGCAGTCCCTTACCCTCTCTTGGCCTTTTCTTCCCCATCTGTAAAATAGAAGGCTAGCAAACAAGTATGCTGTGATCATGAAACTATAAAATGTAGTCTTCTGTTTAAAAATAGATATTTATTGAGTATGTCTATGTCTCAGGCACTGGGCTAGCTGCAGCAGGGGCAATGGAGACTAAGACAGACATAACAACTCTTCACATAAGTGTCACGGTTTTGTGAATGTCACAGGTAAAGAGCAATGATTATTTGTAGTCTAAATGATAGTTTAGAATGCTATTAAAATTCTCCTTGAAACTCTCTCTTCTCTTGGCTTCTAGGATGCCGTGATCTCCTCGGTCCCTCTACATTTCTGACCTCTTCATTATTTCCAGGCTCGACAGACCTTTACAATGGCCTAAAAGTCCTGTAAGATCTGACCCCTGTCGACTGTGTTCACAGGATGAAATGCTGCCAAGCCCGCTCCCCGGTCTCGGGTTCAGGGTCCCCCACCAGGAATGCTCGTACCCTAGGAATCTGCATGGCGCCATCTCTGTCTCCCCCCCAGGCCTTTCTCTAATTTTACATTTTTGGCATGTTCTTCCCCAACCACACTATTTAAAAACAAAACTTTCTTCCCATAATTGTCACCCACCCCTTGCATTCTTTTTCCCCAAGTTGGTTACCACTCCCTGACATACTTTATGTAAAGCAATGAGCAATAATCTGGTAAACTAGTAACTATGAACGCGTGCGCAGCGAGGAGAGGGTCTTCACCTGTTTCCATGTGTTGCTGTCTCTCCAAATACTGGTATAGGGCCTGGCACAGAGTAGGTATTTGATAAATATTTACCAAGTGCGGATTTGGATGAATGAATGAATGGATGAGTGAATCAGTAGAGTATTTAACAGGACCATAACTTCTCTGGGATTATTCCCTAATCCCTAAGGGTTTTTTTGGGTGTCTTTAGCTATAAAAAAAAGTTATATACCTTTTATAATGTTTTAATAACCTCAATTATAATTATTATTACCTTTAGTGGAGTTAGTAGGTTGTGGTATCTGCTTTAAGTAAGTAAAAGTGAATCAGTTTCATGCTGGCTGTACCCCCCTTTCCCCCGTCACGGTATCAGTCAGTCAGTGTGATAAAATTCATTTCCTTCAATGGCGAAAATACCTTTATTTCCTATTTATACTAGACCAAACGTGTCTCTCAAACACACTGGACAATACAACATATATTGTGCCCTATCAGGGATCTTAAAAGCGAGGGCAAGTTTATGAACATTAGCATGTATTGTAGATTTTCCCACATACATTTTGGGAAAGACGTGTTATGTATTTGATCAGGCTCAGAAAAGCCATGCAACGAGGTTAATCTTGTTTTGCACCCACCTCACCATTCCAAGGACAGTTCCAAAACACATTCCCTATATTTAATAAGCTGCCCAGTGCCCTTGTGCACTGGGCACAGACCTCAACATTACTGCACAAGGAAAGGCAGTGGTTTGCTGTGGAAACGAAAAGGCCAAGTTGGAAATAAAGCTGAGGTCCACATTTTCATAGAAGCATTATCTTTACCTCCACGTAATTCTGCTTTCATTCTAAACAACGCACAGATCGGCTGGAGGGAAGATGGGTTACCCTTTGTGGTACTTATTTGTGTCTCACTATTAAGGCTGTTAAAATTGGACTAGGACACCAATCTGATATGTTTGTCCCAGAAAAGAAATACTGTGACCGGGTATGGGAATATCAGTAATGGAGGAAGGATGACTAGATTTCAGTTTGGTTCTGCATAACAAGATAGTTACGAAAATTACAAAAACCTGCTGAACAACCCATCCACAACTTCCTCAGTCTACAACTCCAGGCATCTAAAAAATGAAAAAAAGAAACAGGGATCGAAGTACAATTAAACGTTACTATTCAGTAGGAACATCCCTTGGTATACACACACAGCCTTTGCTCTTCAGAAGTTTTTGTTGAAATCCACTGATTTGACTTGTCAGGTACTCATGGACAATTCTGTTTTCTTATCTGTAAAACTGAGATAGCAAAACAGGGTTTGATTTTCATAAAATGTGAGTGTAATGGTCAACTGCAGTCACATATATGACTGATCTTTATAGATTAATGAGATCTGTGCAGTTATGACTAAGCCCCATATTTTTGGTAAGAGAAGATAAAGCACCATTTTGGAATCGTTTTTTAATTCAAGATTACGTGTTAGAACAGCATTTCAGAAAATTATTCTTCACCAATATCATCCATTTTTAGAGTTTCGGTACAAAATACGGTGCTCCATGGGCAGGGTGAGCACATTTATCCAGAGCGGGTACTGACTTTAAAGAGAAAAGAATGAGTGTTAGGGTAAGAGCATAGCCAGGGGCTTATAGCTCTGCTAATTTTTATAAGCACATCCTGCTGCCTCTTGGTATCCACAGGGGATTGGTTCCAGGATCCCCAAGGATACCCAAGCCCTCCGATGCCCAAGCCCCTCATATAAAATGGCAGCGTTCTTGCATATAACCTATATCTGCATACAGGCCACGCAGGGGCCGCCTACTACCCCTCATTTCACTTCACCCACGTGATTCAGTGCAGTACTTGTAACCAAGCAAATTCAAGTTTCGCTTTTGGTAATTCTTGGGTTACCCCCGGCAAATATCTTCAATTTGCTATTAGTTGAATCCAGAGATGAGAAACCCACAGATATAAAGGGCCAACTGTGTGTGTGTGTGTGTGTGTGTGTGTGTGTGGTTTTTCACTCACACGCACACACACATAAACTAATTTCACACAGTGAGATAAGTTTATGTGATCGAAGCCGTCATTAACAATATTGTTACTTATTAAAATGCTAGCTGAGATTTAAAAAGTATTTTAAAGCTCTAACAGACTAAATTCAACTAATGAAGGCTAATATTAAAGAAAAAACGCAACTCTGTGGAGAAATATTCTGGAGCATTTTTCAAAACCTCAAGAGCACTTGTAACACATTTAAATGATCATTGAACTAGACCTGATGGATCAGATGTGGCCATCAATCTTCCAGTAATTTAACGCGGATGGTTTACTATGATCATCACTTTTGGACCTACTGTGATCTCACTTCTTTGGTGTAATACTACAAAATTCCTTGTCCCCAGCCTCCACGGAGCGGAAGGACGGGGAAGTCGGGGACGTCCCCTGCTTCACATGCCCACTGAGTGGGCGCCTTCACATTGTGGGGAAACCTGTGGCCTCTAGGGTCGTCCTTTTAGGGCCACGCCCTGCCTCGTCCAGTCCACTCGGGTCCCCCGGCCTCTGATGTTATTCCTCAAAAACAACAGGTACGTCCTGCTCAGAGCCCCGTTACTAACTACAGCAGTCCTCCAAGTCCCCTTATCTGTCACCTTATTAAGGGTCAGGTGGTGTAGGATCCTGTGAACTAAGATAGGAAGACAAATTCTTTTTCAGTGTAGTGGGGGGCTTTATTCACAGATGTACAGGCGAAATCATGGAAGCTGTATAATATCACAGTAAAGGAGATTTTAAAAAAATGAACCCCCCCACACACCCTGAGGGGTAAATGGTGATGGAGGGAGACTTGACTTGGGGTGGTGAACACACAATGCAATATACAGATGGTGTACAATGTCACCCCAATACATTCAACAAAAAGAAAAGAAAAAATAAACTTTCTTTTAAAACTCAGGCCCAACAAAGCAAAACAATTGTATCAGGCTTAATATTTTGAATTTGTAAGAATTATATTTACGTATGCAGGTATACGGCTATAATACTGAGTAAGCTTCTTTAAACCACATGGCCTGCTTTGTCACAGACTTGCCCAGAGGTGTTGCCTACCAACCCCACTTGAATAGCAGCAAATTCCAGTTTTCCTCATACTTGGAGATTTTAAACAGCTTCCTTTATGTACCTGAAAACTGGAACAACAAATCCTTGATGTCCATCATATCCACTGGTCTACAATTATAGGCTGTTTTTTTAATTTTCATTTTGCAAAAAAAAAAAAAAAATTGGCGAATGTGCTCATCTAATTTAGCCTACTATTAGAGTATTTTCAGAACCAATTAAATGATTACACTGTTGAAAATTAGACGATTAAAACTAATAATGTTAAGACTCCTTCAGTGAGGAAAATAATGCCAAAACAAATAAACAAAAAACCTTGAAACCCAGTAGAAGGTACTTATAGAGACATCCATATTTTGGTAAATAAACACTGAAGAGTTAGGTGTACTAAAAAAAAACACAAAAAACTACACACATAAAAATTAAGATTCCTTTGAATAGAACACAGTATTCCAGATACAATCCTAGTGAGTGAAAATGACTAAGATATACAGGTGTGTGTGTGTGTGCACGCATGCGTATGTAACATTTTCCCTATTTCTCTGGTCACTGCCCATTAGTCCATGTGTAAGCCAGTACCAGTGGGGCCCCTCAGCCTCTGACCTGTGATACAGGTGCACAGTAGATGTCCTTTGTATATCTGTGGCACTTCATAGCTTACCCAAAGCCATCACATAGACCACCTTGCCCAACATGAGAACTAAGTGGTTTTATTCTCATGAGCAAAAGACCATTCCCACAAATAACTGCAGAAAATTAAATAATAAATACAGTTGCTGCAAAAGCGTAAGCACTTATTGCTCTCATCTTGGTCTCTGATAGAATTCTAGGGTGAGGGGGAAAAAAAGAGGAGCCATTTGAAAGGGCCCCCAAAGGTTAAAGCTGGAAAACTTTTAACAGCAAAATAAATCAAGTCATACTGAATTATAACCCAAAGTGTAAAATTAAAGTTCGTGATAGCCCCACCCTCATGGCCTCGTCTAAACCTAATGACCTCCTAAAGGCCCAGTCTCCAGATACCGTAACATTGAGTGCTAAGGCTTTAACATATGAATTTTGAGGAAAGACATACTTCATTCACTTCATAGCAGTTATCAAAAAGAAGAAAAATCATATAAACTGTCATAGCCAAGAGGAGCCTAAAGAGAGATGATGTATAAATGTAATGCGGTGCCCCGGATGGGATCCTGGAGCAGCGAGAGGAAATCAGGGAAAAAACTAGAGAAATCTGAATAAAGTGTGTACAGTAGTTAACGATAATATAAAAATATCCATTCATTAGTTATAACGAACGCACCATACAAATGTGAACTGTTACTATATAGGAGAAACTGGCTGTGGGACACATAGAAAATTAATGAACTAACTGTGATTTTTTTAAAAATCTAAAGCTGTTTTAAAAAATAAAGTTTATTTGAAAAAGTACAAAATCAGAAGGTCATTTGAAAAGCCCAAACCAGGATATGCTAGTTAACGGAAGGTCCTTTTCTCATTACAAACTGTAATCTCTTTAAAATGTTCTGTCTAACTCATCAGCTTTGAGACCGTGAGGTGGCAGAGGCCTCTCCAGGTTAATTAAGCTGTTGTGTGTGTGTCTTTTTAAGCATTTGCATTTGTGGGGGGTGCACTCCTTTCATTCTTCTGGCCATTCCACCCTTTGCCCTCCATTTCGCCATTACAAAGTGCTGGTGAAATGGGCAAAGTCCAACGGGCCCTTTCCGCAGCCTTTATTAGTAGGTAGACCTGGTATCGTAGAAGCTTTATCACACCGCAAACATCAGCTAATTAATCTGTGCAGTTCCCTGACTTGACTATTCCATTCACTCTTTTTATAGTGCAGAAAACTAACAGCTAAGTGACTTTTCCAACCCTTCTCAGTACGTTATTAGGACATTAACTGAATTCTTAATCCCAAAGTACTAACAGACAAAAGAGGTTGTCGGACCTGGAGGGAATCTTAAACATGTCTCAGGTCATCCTATGTGCACATGTAGAATTTCTTCCTCGACCTGTTTGGTGGGTCATTTCATGTGCTCCTGAAATATGTTCAGTGCTGAAGAACTCAGTGCCTCATATGGAGCACGGTCACCAGAAATGGTAAATAAGTATGGAGGTAGAGCTCACCTCCACTGTCATTATTGCTTTTTTTTTTTTATTAGAAAGCACTTGTTTGTAATGACTTGGAATATGCTCCCCAGTGATTCAGCTTGTGGTCTAGTTGTGCCTTTCAGAGCAATACAAAGGAAATCTACTTTGAAGTAGCCAAGAGCTGCGGAAGGTCATTGGCCTATAAAGAAGACAGTGAGACCCTAATTCTATTTCTGGAGCAATCAATAAAGATAAATAAAGATAATTTACAAAAATAAGAGACCTTAAATCACTGATCGAAGAATCACATCAGGAAATTTTAATAAAAAATAACAGTACTCAGACGTATGCTTCTAAATTACTGAGCTTCAAGATATTCTTTGTAGTCATGATTGCCTCTCTTCAGAGAAGGGAAGAAACTCACTGAGGGTAGATGGAAAGTCTTGAGTTTCACAGTAGACCCTTTGTTCTCATTAAATGTTGTACTTTTGCCTGCCTTAAATATTTTAAAAATTGGTTAATTTCTTTAAAAATGAATTGGAGGTTTATGCATTATAAAGACAGGTAAATGTTTGGGAAAGTACACAAAATTACATAGAAGAGAGAAAAACCTTTATTATTGCATGATCCAAAATCTCGGCGGTTGGTCAAATTTTGATAATTTCCTTCTAACACTTTTGAACATTTTAATTAACTGAACATTTTAATTAACTGAAGTCATGTTATATATACTAATTTTACCCTAATTTATTGGTTTAACATCCATTTCATGTGCATGCATTTTTTTTTTATTTTATAAAATCACTATAAATATTTTAATGGGTAACTGATATTTCAAAAGAATGTGTTACAAATAAATTCATATTTCATTCTTTATTGAATTGGCTCCGTAATGCTTTCTCTGTGTTCAGTGTTATTTCCTTAGGATGGATTTCCAGATGGGGGGAGCTCTGAAGTCAAATTGTTTCAGCATTTTAAGATGGCTAATTCATTTTTAAATTGATGACATCTGTATTTCTTTAGGAGATGCTCCAGCCTGAACACTCTTTAGTAAAGCAATAGTTATTGGAATGTATTGACCATTTGCCAAGTGCCTTTCATACCATATGCTTAGGAGAGAGAGAGTGAAGATGGGGAGAGAGAGGGGTAGAGAGGCAGAGAAAGAGGAAATTTGAATTGTTATGTGCTTATGTGCCTGGTGTTTTCTGAATATGTACCAATATCTTTGATCTGATTTAAGATATGAATATCTGGATGAAAACCAGAAACAAAAAAAATGTACGTATGACAATATTTTAAAAAAAAAAGAATATGACATTTTTAAAGATGGCAAATCAACTATTTAAAATAGTTTTTTTTTTTAAAAGGAGGCTGGTATAATATTTAAACATATTTTTGAGAACTTTTTAAGCATTACATATTCAATTTATTGCAACATAGGAAATATATCTTTCTGAAAACGGCGCACACTGATCCTGTGAGTTGCTTAATAGTTATAGCTTGGAAATTTTATATTTTTCTAAGGAAAGATGAATCTTCACTAATTCTGTAAAGGGCCCTGGGGATCTTCAGGCATTTAAAGGGAAAAATGGACCTATAGTTTTATACACTTGTTAATTTACTTACATCCTGAAATCTTGTACCTTCATGTACAAACCAAGGAAAAATAATTTATGTTCCAATGGGTATTCTGAGGAGTGGAAGGGATAATGCCATTAAAGCCTATAGCATGTTACCCAACTTATAATACAGGTTTAATTCCAGGCAAGTCTCCCTCTTTTTCTCAAATGAAGTCCTATAACGTACAATTATGGCTACCTGTTGCCCTTATATTTTCTTGTGTTGTGGAAAATATAGCCATGTTTTTTCTCCACTTCTTCTTTGACATGGTTTCTAGGCCCTTCGCTATAATGACAAGCCTTTAGATGTATTTTAGTTTATCAACTTATCCATCACTCCTTTCATTTCTTTGTTATTTGCAACAGATATTTTAAAACCTAAAATGTCCTCAGTATCTCGAAACTGTCACATCATTATTCTAAAACCATTTCTATTTCTCCTCTTCATGTTATTAACCTGAAAATATAATCTATGAGAATGATTTATGTAGCAGCTAAATACAGTTCTTTTTATAAAACTCACTTTGCCAACTGTCAGTGCACACGGATCTCTGAAGTCCTTATTGTACTTCTTGCCATGATTTGTCCATCTCTTTCATAAAAAGCTTTCACCTAACTCAGCAGCCACCCTCCAGGAAAGAATCATTGAAACCATAATTTCCACCAGCCAGCACATTTGCTCACCTATCCAGAATCCCACCTGCTATTGCACTGCTGAGTGTCTTGGACCTGTTCAGAATTTCCCTGTCTTTACCAGAACTAACTGCTTTCAGGTCAACTGGATTGGATCATCTCCTGATTTCTACCTCTGGGGATAGATGATAATATCAATATGTTTCCTACTCTTCTCACTCCTGTTTATTATAGATGGAAGCTAGAGATGTCAGCAGGTCCCAGTGCTGTGCTTCTCTTTATGAGACTCTGTAAGTCCCCTAAATGGACCTGAAACACTAGGACATCACCATATCCCTTTGCTGCCGTTCTCATTGGAAGCAGGTGGCATTAGCGGATAGTGACTATTATCTAGGTACTTGACTAGACCTCGTTGTATGTAAATTTTCTCCAAGAAAAAAGACCACACTGAGGGAAGAAGGCAAATATAAAGCCTGCTGAGTCTTGTACTTTAGACTTTTTGTTTGGAGATGGTAGCACTTGCTTTTTAAAGTTGCCCCTTGGTACACAAGCTAAGAAAGTCATGAACTGATTTCACTTTTACCCAAAATTTTTATTGGGAGAGGGCAATAAAAGAGATCAGAGCATACCTCCCCCATTATAAAGGTCTGCAGAAACTTAGCCACAAGGAAAGTGGCTCCCTTCTGTTGTCCACAACCAAATATCAAGAAAAGGTATCTACTGAAGGATAGGAGAGATTCATGAGAAAAGACTCTACTTTTGTTCAGAAGAGTGATGCTGTCTGGAAAAAAAATCTGAGTGTTTATTACATTGCATTTCTTAGGGAATGTAGAGGGAGTAGAACCTTGGATTGGTTTCTTCTGTATGTGTGCGCATGTGTGTGTGTGTCCCCTTAACTTTCCATATCAACGTCATTCAAAGAATTGAAGTCCTTTCTCAGCAAGGTCTTGCCCAAGTTTGGTGTTTTTAACACAGAAGCAGATTATTTCCCTATGATAAATATCTATTCACTAATAACAGAACTTAGATAATATCCCTGGTTATTGTACCACTTACAGTCTTTTGATATAAACCATTTATTGCCCATTTATTTTACCTGCAACACAAACCAGAAGCGGACACTCATAAGTCCCATTTTGCAAATGAAAGGACTGAGACAAATTTAAATGAGTTTTTCAACATTAAGCAAATTAATCAAGGAGTCAGAATCAAGATCTGTGTTACTTTTTAGTCCTAGCCTGCTGTTCATTTTATACCATTCTTGTATTTCTTTGAGTTCTCTATTTCCACTTTGTCCATTTAAAAATGTATTAATAATTTTGTCTTCATGACCATTTCCTAATAAATTTCCAAAGAAGGTATTCATTCACAAATGTAATCAATGACTATCTGCAACATGGTGAGAGACCTTCAAAAACCGTTGAGTGGTTTTGTGGTGGCACCGCTGTAGCCCTTATATAAGTTTTATAACATAGAGGCACATTTTAATTAAGTTGTGACTCCCACAAAATCCTTCTGACTTTGGAAGACAGGCTGAAGCCACAACCTTCAATGCCCTAAAATTATATTCCATACTCAAGGTTAGGGGTTTTTTTCTTGAATAAATAAAGTATCTACTAATTAACTCACTTCAGACACTCCACGCTTTCTGCCTCTCTGCCCCCATTCCTCCCCCGTAGCTACAACCTCTTGCCTCACTCGTAGAAGCTCTGATTTTTGGTAGCTCTCTAGCTGACAAACCTTTGGGGATTCTCATAATTTATTCTTAAACCGATTTATTTTGGATTCTATGGATTTTAATTTTATAACTTTCCCTTTAGGCAGTTTTTAACTCACTCATTTTTTTTTCTCTATAAGTTCATCGAGCCAGCAGTACCTGATATGATTTCCAGTGAAGATGTCTATGGATGGAAAAGGGGCCACCTACTAAACCTGATGAGCTCAGGGGAGGCCTGTATGGTGGCCTTACAAACCCAGAGACCTAAAGTAACCGCACAGGATGGTCTGAAATTAAAACTCCCTAACTAAAAGCGAGTCACGGCGAGTAGTCGTGTCCTAGTCTGGTATCTTCCATGACAAAGGTCAATGTTTGCCTTAACCGAGCCTGCCTGTTGTCGTTTGCATCTATGGTAACATACCTTTGGAAGGTCAGAGTAATTTCCTTTCCGCAGACCCCTCGGAGCACCACCTCCCACCAGAGCAGGAGACCACAGAGGCCCTCACTGTTGCTGTTAAGCGTCGTTAACTGGGAACTATCCTGCACCCACCAACGTAAAAGAAGTCTGTGTCTCTCATCTTACTTTTTACCCAACCCCCGAGGTGCCCGTGCTTTGCTTTCTCCCGCCCCCTAACCCATTGCCAGTGAACTTCATGAAGCCCCCTAACATCTGCTCCCCTGATTCTAACGTATAAAATAAGGTGCATTCCTGGGAGCATTTTCTCAATCCGCTGAGATTTTGCTTCCGGGCAATTGTCATCAGTTTGGCTCAAATAAACTCGTAACCATTTGTACAGAAATGGACGTTTCTGACGTCGACCTGTCAAACTTAATTATATAACCATGGCCGTGCCTTAGCGCTGCAGCCTCTCAGTGCGCTGAGGACACCAGCGTCGTGCCCAAGACGGAGTCAAGAATAGCTCCGTGCCTTGCACTCCTCAGTGTGAACTCTTCCAGGAGCCAGTTGTTTATGGCACCTCGGAATTAGTTCCACAAACTCTGCCCCAACCTGACATTCATCATATCCATTTTATTGCAGCCCACTGTTCTCTCAACATTTTGAATCTGCCATCGCTTCTCGTTTGTTCATTTCCTTTGCCATGTGTACTGTGATGTAGTGAAATAATACACAACTGGGTCAGAATTTCCAGCTCTGTCACTTACAGGATGTGTGACCTTCAAAACGCCATTTAACATGTATGAGACTCAGTTTTCTCACTGGCAAAACAAAAAAGATAATTATACCTGCTCAATGGTGCTATTTTGAGTATTACAGAGATAGCACACGTAAAGAGCCCAGGCACCTCTCCTGAAACAGAAGAGGCATTAAGTGATTTTTCTCTCTCTTTTCCTTGGTTGAAGGGGCTCATGAAACCAAATTCAGAAGTTCAGTTTCTGGATGCTCTACGGCAACACGCCCAAATCCTATGTATCAATGAAGCTGGATTAAGATACACTGACTGATATATGATTAGGTTTGGAAGGACTCTAAGGAAAAACTTAGTGTAACCTCTGACCTACAGATGCAGGGACTTTTCTATGACTGGTGGGGAGGTCTATGGGTCTATCATCACAATGAGTTTATAATTTAGGAGAAAAAAATGGATGTCAGCCCATAACTGTACAAGGGAGTACCTATTTCTGATTAGGGAGAGGCAAGTAGGGCTTCCTGGAGGATATTTCATTTAGTCTGAGCCTTGATGAATTAGTGGGGTTTTGGCAGATGGGTATGGGAAACATCTATGTGCACAGGATGTTTAATTAAGATTTGATTCAAGTCGGATTACCTGGACCTCAAGTTGTGCACTCTCCAGTGATGGGAAAAATCTTTAACATATCCTCTAGTCTTCACCAGAAACTCCACCATAAGACAGACACAAAGAGCAGAGATTTTCTATCTTTATTAGAATATAACAATCAAGGCCTCAAAACTGACACTTTCACAAGGTAAGCCTTTTCTGAAGGAGATTTTTAACCCAAAAACAGAGTAGACCTTCTCCCTCCTTCCCATGGTAGTGCCTGGTCATAGCTGTACATGCTACATTTATGTATCTGTTTCCATGGGGTTGGGACCTCATTCATTACCTGTTGGGTGTCTACTCTGTGCCAGCTATTCCTACAGGAACAAAAAGAGATCCCCACCCTCATAAAAAGGAGCCTTCTAACGTGGACAGACAGACAATACACATAATAAATTAAATATATATATATTATGCCACAAAGTAATATAACCTAGGCAATAAAGAAAAAGGAGAGAAAGGTAAAGGTACTGGAGAGGCTTCCCTGGAGACCCTCTGCAGTTTTAAATAAGGCAACAGGATAGGTATCCTTGAGGAGGTGATGTTTAATTAGACTTGAAGGAGGTGAGAGAATCATTCTTGCTAATGTCAGTGAAAGAGAATTCCAGAAGAGAACACGTACAAAGACCCTAAGTTATGACTGTCCCCGGTGTGTGGCCTGACAGCTAGACAAAGCAGAGAAACAAAGAGCAAGGGAACAGGGAGTGGGAAGTGCTAAAATGTTATCTTGAGCAGTAATATGGTGATGATGGTGGAAGGCTAGGGCATTATAGAGGTGACAGATGGTGGCGATGCAGACCAGGAGGGTAAAATGGGCTTTGGACATATTGTGATGATAGAACCAATGGGATTTGTGATCTATGTATTGAATGTGGTGGGTTGAGAAGGAGGGGAGCCACAGCTTTATCCAAGGAAGGAGAGACACCACCAATTTCAATGGGAAAGCCTACGGGATTAGCAGATTTGAGGGGAAAGGTTCATGCCCTGTTGGATTTGTTGGTTTGAAATATCAATTCTCTAACTATGTGGAGTAGACAACTACATGTTTGAGAAGTCAAGAGAAAGGTGTAAAATAAAAATATAAATTTGGAAGTCTTCAGCACCAAGACAGTATTTTGATGCAATCATCGAGCAAGTAGAGCTGGTCAAGAGAGAAGGTTACGGACGGAGCCCCAGGCACTCTGGCCATTAAGCAGGGGGACGGACGGAGTGGCGGACAGTGGGAAATCAGGCCGCAGAAGCAGCAGGCAAATCAGCAGAGGCGTAAAGGAAGCCTAGGGACAAGTGACAAGACACAAGGAGGAGGAAAGAGGGAAACTGAGAAAATCCTGTGAGAAAACCAGTAGGCTGAAGGCCGGCCACCGGCTGCAGCAGCGGGGGAAGGTCACTGGCGACCTTGACACAAGCAGCTTTAAGAAAATAACAGAGGCAGGGCCTCACCGGAGTAAGTTTAAGAGCAAATAGGAGGAGAGGAATCAAAGGCAATAATTATCAAACACTTTTTGGGACATATTTTATCCTAAGGGGAGCAGAAAAATAGGGCATAAACTGAGTTTTCTTCGCGGTCACGTCACAGAATTGTCATAGCAGCTGGAACAACGCAGCGATTTTGAATGAACGAAGGAAGAAAACAGAAGCCACATTCACTAAATTCACCCTCCTCAGCTCCAGGGGGAAAGGGGTTTGGTTAATGCTTTTCCCTCCCTTGTACAGGTGCCCCACGCCCTACATCCCACATTTAAAGACCTGTTTTAGTTCTCTGACACGTCTCTCAGATTCTCGGTGGACCCCAGGACCCTGCACCATGACGCCCGCCCGACCTCCCCGCAGCCACCCTCTTACCTCTGGCCCCCCTGGGAAAGGCGACCGGATGAATTCCCCCTCAACAGGCCCTTCTTCCCCGCGGGGTTCCCTGCCTGCCTGCAGAATAAATGCCATCCCGGTCCCCACCGACGCTCCAGACAAGCGCAGCAATGCTCTTCCCTCTGTCCTAGGAATACCCTATGGCTTCTCATACCTCATTCTGCTCCCTCTTCTCTACTGCTTAAAAAACCTAATCATCTTTAAATAATTGGCTACAGTGACCTTCCTTCATAAAGTCTCTCTCCCCATTCTGCATTGTTTTCTAAATCCCAAAGGCTTGTGGAATTTCTCTGGAACTCTTCATGCAGCCTTTCTTGTTACTCTATGGCGTGTATTATATTCACCTGTATGTTTTCCACATCCATGCCCTACTTATGTCCAAATGTAAATAAAACACTGTTATCTCACGTATTAATTTTTTTCAAAAAACTTTAAGAACAGATTTACAACTTAGGTTGGTTATAAAGACCACACTCAAGGAATCCAAACACTCACTTCATTACCAATTTTTTATCTCCTTTCTTTAACCGCCAAAACTTAGATGATAATAATAGAAAATGAAAAATTATGAATCTTTAGGATTGTGATATGCTATAGATATGCTATAGATATTAATATTAATATCTAATAGTTTATTAATATTATAATATGTGGGTGCTCTTCTCAGCTCTTCAACCTCTAATGGCCCTCACCCCCTGATATTCTTGTACTTGTGTAGTCTCTTTCCAGATTGAATATAGTTGACCTTGTAACCAGTAGGATATTGCAGAAATCATGGTGTGTGACAACTGAGGTGAGGTCTTAAGAGGCCTTGATCACCTCTGGGTCATTCATTCTTGGGGATGCCGGCTGCCATATGAAGGGGATGTTTAAACAACCTATGGTAAGGACTATATGGGATGAAACTGAGGCCTCCTGCCAAAGACCATTACCAGTTTGTTGGCCTTATAAGTGAGTCACCTTGGACACAGATCCTTCAGCCTTAGTCAAGATTTCAGGTGATTAGTTCCAGTCACCATGCTGACTGCAACCTCATGAGGGATTTGAGACAGAAATACCCAGCTAACTCTCTCCAAGATTCCCCACGCATAGAAACTGTGATAACTCTTACAGGTTTCCTGTTGTGTTAAGTCATCATATTTTAGGGTAATTTTGTTATACGATAGATGACTATCCCTTTATCTCATTCTATGATGTTGGGTAGATGACATAACCTTAAACCCCTAAGTTAATGATGGATTGGAAGAGAGTATGACAATGGATCTTCACACATCAAACACTGCACTTGTTCATGTCCTCCCTACCATATATCAGGGAAAATAATTCACTATTCCCTGAGTGCAGCCTCTGTTGATGACCATTCATTTACTCTGCAGTGGCCTTTTGCCATACCTAACTCATTGGTCTTTAATGCTGTTTTTTGATATATTGCCCAATCCATCCATAAACCTACCCCAGAATGTTATATAAGGCTGGCATAATGCTAACTCTTTTAAACCACAGTAAAAGCAAATGCTTCTAATTTATGCTGCCTTTTTAGTCCGTACATAATTTTCATTTTAGTGCTCCATCTTGGCCATATTAATATCCTTTTGATACTGGCAACTGAAATGTTACTTTCCTCCTCTTGGTCCACTAAGGGGAATGCTCATGGCTCCAGGCCTCGATATGAATGGAAGGGTGTATGGTTAAGTTTGTAGAAGAAGGGGTTTAATATATTGGCAAGCGCTGTGCCTGAAAGTCTGGAGATCTGGATGCTGGTTTCTACTCTGTCACTGCCAACCTTCAAGATCTTTGCCTACTTTTTTTTAAGCTATCAGCTAAAAGTGTCGGAATAGCTTATTCGTATCTGCATAGAGTAATTGGGAGTATACTGTTTGAGGCAAATTACACTATGAGGGAGTCCAGTGGTAAGAGGATCTTTATTAACACATAGCTCAGAGGCCATAGCCCACTGCCATAGGAATAATTTAAGGTCTACATCCAAATCTAACTCAAAAGGAAAGAGAGGCAACAAAAATGTATAAGTACTGGCGTTACAATAAATTCCTGTATCTCCTCTCAACCCAACACCAAGATTGCGCCTTCTTTGTAGCAGAGGGTCAGAAGCGTGAAATAAAGAAAATATTATTAGTATAAATATGATTAGTAAGTTTTTAACCTTAAAGTGTTTTTCCTATGAGGATCTTTTCCAACTTTTTTCTATGTAATCTCTGGGCATACCTAGCCTGCCCATTCCCTCTAAGGGATATAGGCTTACATAACTGCATCTAGCACACACAGGTTAGCAGTTACTGTTTTTCTTTTTTTTTCAAAATCAAATAGACTGTACACATGTGCTGCTAGGAGAAGGGGAATCTATTGTGGAGTGCTTCAACACAAAAATATCTAAATATAGGAGAAACAGGCTAAAGAATGATAGTATCACTAAGTATAGAATGGCACAGAGCCGAAATATTGTTTAAAATTCTAACAAGGACAACTTCAGACCTCAGATACTGAAGAAGTGAGCTTAAAGGTACTCTCCCAATGCCAGTGAAACCTTTTACCACAGGAGATTTTCAAAGTCCCATCCATAAGTGTTTGGTACTTGACCTGGATTCGAGAACCCGGTTGCCTTTCAGTTGTTGTTTTACGTTACAAAAACCACGAGAGCTGGTTGATATTTCTGAGCTATAGAAGACTATTTTGGCACAGAAGATATGAGGTAATTTCCAACTCTGACAGAGTATGATTCTTAACTTTGTCCCCTTTTTCACCTGAGCCAAAACCAACTAATATTATAATTGAGAAAATTAATGTCATCTATTAGAACAAAATCCGTTGGCAACTGGGCTGCAAATACTGAAAACAGGGGCAACAATATGCATCTCATATAATGGTCTGAGCGAATCTTTAAAATATCTGTAAGAATTAGTATGGGATCAAGGACAGTGGATTGAAACATTAGATGTTCTCAGGGTCAAAATAGACCTTAGGATACATGATAGGAAGGCAATTTCTGAAAAGGACAGGCAGAATCACCTAGGGACAGGTATTTGCATTAGGAACCCACAATTCTGAGTTCTTACAGCATCAGTAGCAAGTACAGTTTAGTTGGTAATGATGGTTCTGCAACTTCCTGTGGAAAGAATACTTTGGCCGTGTTACCTCAGGAAGGAAAAGTGGCCCACTGTATTGGCCATGTCTGCCATGGCCACAGGAGTGAACAGGGACAGGGTATGGAACAGAAATATGCCAGACCTGGAAGGGAGCCAAAGATCTCAGAAGATCAATGGGCTCTTTGATGTCCAAAGTCTTCATTTTACAGATGAAGCGGTAGAGAACCAGAAGAGTCACTTAATCTGCTTCAAGTCATAGAATAATTTAATCTCAAAGCTATTTCTAGGATTCAAGTCCACTGATGCAACCTCTGCCCCAATTCAGGATGCTTTCCTCCTTTGTATTTCTGTTTCCAATTAAGAAGGTAAATCAGAAAAAAAATACAGAAAGGTGTTAATTATATGCTGGTTCACTATTGTGAGGTCAAGTTCTATCCTTACCTCATATTCTAACTGCAAAATAACCTTAGATGGATTAAAACGTTAAAGAAAAACATTGTAAAAGAAAGAAGAGGTGCAAATGAATCTGATTTTTAGGGAAGGGAAGGACTGTTTAAGCAGAAAGCCAAGGAATAAATTACAAAGAAAAATGATAAATTTGACTATATGTGAATTTTAATATGCCATTTATCAAAAATAATATAAACAAAGTTAAGGGAAAATCAGAAGAAAAAAAAAAAAACTAACCTTGATGGGTAAGATATAGATGCTCTTAATAAAAAGATATATAATTCATTCCAAATGACAAAATATGATAGGAAAATAGGGCAAGGATCCTAAATAAACCAACCCAAATGGCACAAACAGTGAAAATATTCTGAGTTGCACAAGTTAATAAATGCATGCATTTAAATAAGCTATGTTACCATCTTCCCCTCTCACATTTGCAAATACCTAGATTGTCATACTCGGTATCTGTGAAGCTGTGGGAAAATCAGAATAACTGCAGTGTTTGCATGTCATATTATTTGTCCTAAATATTCCCTGCCTCTCTCTCATCTTTACAAGGCCCCTGGCTGTGCCCTTCCCTGGGAGGAGTATCTTTCCCCCCTGGGCTGCACTGGGCCTGAGCACCTGACTTGCTTCGCCAATGGCATGTGTGCGCAAGTGGCTCGCGCTTTATCGGAGCCGCATTAAGAGGCATCGCGTGATTGTGCCATCGCTCCTCTCCCTCCACTCGAGATCAGCGTGTCCCAGGTACAGAGCTGTTGCTTTAGCCTAGATTCCGGAACGACGGAGATGCATGGAAAAGGCTGAAACTGCTCCACGGCCCGCAGATAGTGACCGCAGGAAAAGTCATAGTTGTTGAACTCACTGACTTGTTGGTGTTGGTTTTACTGCCCCACAGCCTAGCAAAAGCTAATGAACATCGTGGGAGTATAATCAGCTCAACGTCTATTCAGAACATTTTAGCTCCTTATATCAGGAGTCTGTAAATTCGTTGATACTATTGACTTACAAATTCCCTTCCATGACTCCATGTGCCAAGAAGTTCATCGCAATATAACCCTTGGTACTGAAAACTGGAAGCAAGCCAAACATCCAAAGTTAAGAGAACGATTAAGTAAGTTATAATAAATGCATGCTCGAGAGTGTTATAGGGCCATTTAAATGGTACGTACAAGGAATATTGACAGGCATAAGAAGACAGATATAATATCAGGTGACAAAACCGTACAAATTTGAAAATGCAGAATGATGTCGGATTTGTAATATATACAAATTAATATGAAAAAGTTCAAAAAAAATATCAAAATTTTATGAGTGCTATTACTCGGGTGAGAAAAAAAGGGTTATTTTATTCTCTTTTCTAAAAAATATTCCTGTACTTTTAAAATCATTAACAGTAAGGATGTTTATTTTTATAATCAGAAAAAAATACACACTTAAAAAAATACCAGCCTGACCTCATTTTGCAAATGAGAGAATGGAATCTCAGAGAGGCTGAGTACGTCTTAGAGAAGCCAGATTTAGAAACTGGTTCTGTCTATGCTTTTAACCACTACACATTTATTGCTGTAACATTATATTGTCTTAACTGTTATGTTTCTGGTAGTTTCTTTATCATGCAGATGACAGTTTTATATCTATTAACCTACTTACTGCCTTACAAAAAATTATACCAAAACCAGAACACAAGGATAGGCCTTCTTATCTTGTACTTCAGGTTTCTGACATACACACACATGTTCATTCACTCATTTGAAACTGTTCAGTCAGTGATCTTTACATTACAAATGCCCGGTAAGTATTATTTGTGTGTTTTTTGTTTGATTTTAAATCCCCATATTCACCTGGCGCAATGCTAGCACTTTTCCCCGTAGAGTGCAAGACACCGTTTACTCAAGAATCGACAGGAAATGTACCCTGAGCTTTTTCGATGGGGATTAAGGAGAATTAATAAATAATAATTTTCCTTAATAAATAAATACATATTATTTCTCCTTAATCCCCATGGATGGACGTTTACCATCTGTCCAACCTTCACTTTATAAACAGTGCTTCAGCGAGCGCTGGTATAGAACGGCAGCTGGCAGGTAAACAGCTGGGCTTTGCATGTTTCTCTTTTAGGGGCGCCCTTCCTAGTGCGCACCCGATAAGCTCAGCTCTGTTCTTGAGTGACTCCCTGATGCTCTTTCTCTCTGAGGACATTTTTTACCCATTTGCTTCGCTAAGCATTTTTACCTTAGAGCCTGTATTAGTTTGCTAGAGCAGGCTTGGGGGGGGGGGGGACCTTAAACACAGAAATTAATTTTCTCAGAGTTTTGGAGACTGAAAGTTCAAGATCAAGATGTCTGTAAGTTTGGTTTCTTCTGAGGCCTCTGTCCTTGCTTTGTAGATGGCCACCTTCTCTCTGTGTCTTCACGTGTTTGCCCCTTGAACTCTTATGTTTTGGGAATCCTGACCTCCTCTCCTAATACAAACAGCAGTCCTACCGAGTCACAGTCCACCCATGTTATTTCACTGTACCTCTTTAAGGGCCCTATCTCCAAATACAGTCACACTCTCAGTTTTGGGCACCAGGATTTCACCACGTGGGTCCTGAAGGCATGCGCTTCAGCACAGCGGCTTGCCTGCCTGCCTTCCTCTCTGGTGTGTGAACCCATCTAATGGCAAAGTCAAGTCTCTGGCTAGAATCTCATATATTGCAGGTACTCAAATGCTGGATGGATCAATTAGACTGAAAATGTTACAGAGCGTAGGGCCAAAGGATTACTGACCAGAGGGAGGGCAAGAAGAAATTGTGAATTCCAGGGAATGTTTCCCATGACATGGGCTAACCTTTGAGTGAAGGGCAGATTTGTACCCACAGCAGATAGCCCCTCCCACCCTCAAAATGAAATAACATATCCAAAATCACGGAGGGCAACATGACTTGACAGATTACTAGAATTGGAACAAGGAGGAAAATCAAGGTTTACGGGGGCTGTGGGGGCGCAGAAAGCATCTAATCTATAAGGCCGCATCCATCATCACCCAAGTTTACTCAGTCTTCCCATGAACATTTGCAAATGTGAAAGTGCACTTACGCCGGTGGTAGGGTTGAATTATTTTAGTCACTGGCACAGTAGTTACCAAGCTCCCCCCGTTTGAGTATCACCTGAATGAGTTTGGCTGCCTTTGCACACCTAACCTCCTAATATTCATTTGACACTTATCTTTAAATGGACTCTCATTTTTCATACAGGGCATATAAAATGGAACTTTATAGTATTACTGCAATACTTTAAAACCAACACCTGTTGTCCTAAATAGAAAATATCAGTATAAGTAAATCCATAGCTATTGCTGTTATGAACTATATAGCCTCACACACCCACATACCTAAAACCACGCCACTTACCACAAGCGCCAGGTGAACCACGCTCTGGGAAAACACTGTTAGAATAAGCCTCTCTAAGTGAAGCTAGAACTAGTCCGTTTTCATTTGGCTAACTTACCAAATGTAACATGTCCATGTTATTACCAGGAAGTAATCCTGGTTTTAGAGGGAGGTAGGAAGGGTGTTGTTTGGCGATGAATAGTTGGAGGAACATCATTCATTGGAACAATTCTCCCTGAAATTCTGCAGAAGTGCAACAGCCATGAGAAAGGACATCGCTGCGGTGGGAGCCCCAAAGGCCAGTCCCTTTGCTCAGAAAAAGGCTCCTCCTAGTTCATGCTTTCATTTAAGCTCAAAAATAACAGAACTCTATTTTAAGTGATTAAATGCAGATTAAACATTTCTCTTACAATCTGATTTCCTCTGTAAATTTGCTCAGCAAATCCTTTCTCCATAAAGAGTAGAAAAGGAAATTTCTAACGAGCTCCAATTTGAATGAGAGCTTAAAAAGAAAAAGGTTTTCCTTAAATGTCTCCTGCATTTTTAGTCCAGGTTAATTTCGATTAGCTTGGTGACCTTGAGCAATCATTTCACTTCACTGAATCTCAGTTTCCAAACATGTGAAACAAGGCTTGGGCTAGACCAGTGGTTCCCAGAGTGTGGTCCCTGGAAAAAAACACAGCCTATCAGCAGGGACCCAGAAAGAAATGCAAATTCTCAGTCCCCACACAGACATACTGAACCAGAAAGTATGGGGTGGGGCTCAGCAACCTGTGTTTTAAGGAGTCTTCCAGGTGATTCTGAGGCTAAAGTTTGAGAGCCACCAGACTAGGAGATAAAAAAATCTCCCCCAGCAGACCCTGCCATCTGGGAAGCGCTGTGACCTTGTGGTTGTTGAACGAGAGGGAGTGAGAGACCCTGTGTTATGAGTGCGGATGAATTTGGTCTTCCGAGGAGAGTCACCTGGCCTAACTAATGACTACAGATCCCACGGGGAGGAAATGCTGGGGAGGGCTCCGCTGGCCACCTGGAAAGGAGGCAGGGACAATATGGAAGGGCTCTCTCCCGGTGCTGGGGAGGGAGGAGGCCGGCAGATGACATCTTCATTAGGAGCAGCTTGGCCTGCATCATGCACTGTGTAGACAAACAGAGGTGCTGTGTGATCAGGCCCCAGGAACAGGGCTCCCAGAGATATGAAAACTCCCATCAACCATGGTCCTCAAATTTTTTTTTTCCTTCTAAATTTACAAAGAGTGGAGTTGTGGGTGAATTGGAAAGCTGAGGGAGCTAAATCAGTGCACGACCAAGGAAAGAAAAAGTTCCACAATAGCCGAGGCCACAAGGCATTTTCTGTCCCACGGATTCCTGAGGGAGAAGCGGTTTTCCCAGCAAACAAATTCATCACAACCCCAGCGGAGCCTGCGCCATGCGAAGCCCAACGGGCGGGAGGGAGCTGGCGGGGGCCCAAGGGGAGGCGGGAGAGGCAGAAAGGAATTCTGGCACCATCTAGTGGCCCAGACCAGGCTCTTATCCTAACAGTCACATCCAAGGGCGGCTGTGGCACTGAAGCAGCTTATTCAAAAGAAAGCCTTTCATTCGGTTTAATTGCCATTCCCCAGGGAATTAAGTAAACCCTGAGCTCCCCACCAACCATGAGCAGAAAGTGACAGCCCTGATGGTAATGGCAGAGATCAGTGGGCAGCGGACTGCTACTGGATCACAGAATCCCGGATGTATCAACAATTCCTTTCAATGGAAAAGCACTCCTCCACGATTTACATGTCGAATAGCTCATTCCATCCTCCAATTAACTTTGAGAAGCAGGCACCAACAGAAGAATCATTTCCACCCTGTACATGAGAAAACTGAGTCCCAGAGAGAGGTGGCAGCAGGTCACATAGAGCCAACGGCAGGGTCAAAATGCTCAGCCCAAAGGGCTCTGCTCTTTAACAGCAAGTGCCTGGCTCTCTGGGCCGCACTGAAAGCACTCTGTCAAGTTCAGGGCGTCTGAAGCCCAGAAGTGCATGCCCTCTCAGAGGCATCACCTGAATGTTCCAGATATTTCACGGCTTTCAAATGTCAGAAGCAAAATCAATACTTTTACCACTTTTCCCCCCTTAGGATCTCTCCTACTTTCCATTCTGAAGACTACATGGATGAAAGTTGTTCTTTCCTTTTAAGAGTATATAAGTCGATTGAGCAGCCCGGATTCAAGCACATGGAACAATGAGGTTAAAAGGCAGGATCCTATGAAAGGACCTCCCAGACTGGGTGGAAAACAACCGCAAATGCTCAGATCCTTTAGGGACAAAGAAAAAGTATGGTTCTTCGATAAATGGAAAACAAAATTCTCAACTGAGAACACTGATGGTGAGTCATCCTTGGTCCCCCGCTCTGTTGAGTTGCGGGGCCAGAGCAGCAGAACCTCACTTTTTCTTTTGCTCCGATGCATCTCCTTACACACTGTATTTTTATGCAACTATGTAAAGCAGATTGTGACATTTTCCCCAAGTTCTTCCTGTAAATGATGCTGGTTGGGTTCCTGGGATACCTACATTTTAAAAAAGCACGTGGAGTTTCTACAACTCAGTTTACTGCTGGTGGGCAACAGGTTAACCCAGCTGCTTTGCTAAACCACTTGACAATATCTTCTATAAGTGAAGTTACTTACCCTATGGCCTTACAACCCCTTTCATGGTTATACACCGAAAGCCACAGGCAGGGCTGTTTTCCCAAAAAAGAAGTGCAGGAATGCTCATACCAATAGTACTCTTGGTAACAGCTATTAGCACTATTACTAGCACTGTCAGTACTACCACTAGTAGTGTTAATTATAGTTCCAAATTGGAAATAAGCTAAATGCCCACAAACAGCAGGACTGATAAGTTTTGATACAGTCACAGAATGGAGTAGTATTCCGGGATGGAAAAGAACAACTTACTGCTGCACCAAACAACTTCAATAAGCTCCACAAGCATCACTACCAGGTAGCACAAGCTAGCAATACACAAAGTATTCTGTCTAGTGAAAGCTCAGATGCAGGTACAGCTAATCCCCAGTCGTAGGAATGAAAACAACAGTTGCCCTTGGGGGCGAGGAGGGGAACAGGCCTGGGGGTTACTGAATTTTAGCATGCGGATGTCATTCTGTTTTCTAACCTGGTGGTGGTTTCATGGGTGCCCCGTCTTTGTGGAAAATCATCCAGATTTGTGCACTTTTCTGTATATAAGTATACTTCAATAAAAACGTAAAGAGTTAGACAAGCAAATATTTCTTTGATGAAGGAAAAAAGCTGACTACAATTAGCGCAACCTTAGAGGTGCGTAATCAGAAGGCAGGGCCACCGGAGCCAGCCCATCAGAGAGATGGTTTCCCAAACTGGGAAAAGAATCGGTTTGGGGCAAAGAACTCGGGGGCGTCTGCGCTGGGAACACCATTGAGGTCCTCTCCCGTCTGGTCTCCCACCGCCTCCTGACTGGGAGCCCCCACAGCTGAGGCCTTCAGAACTGGCAGCTGTAAAGGGCGGCTTATAACAGTCCTGCTCTAAGTGGTTTTGACGAAACGGGGTTATGATAGTCTGAATTAGCGGGACCCAAATCCTGCTGCTCTCAGAATCACCTGGGGAGCTTGTTCCAAATGTGTTCTCCACACCTCACCCTAAACTTGCTGACTCGGGGACTCTGGGGACACATCGTATTTAGCAAGTTTGCCGGGTCACTCTCATTTAGCCAAGGACAGGGGCTGTTTTCGATAGTCAGACCTCTGCCGGCATCCCAGTTGTGTCATCTCCTTTTTGCACAGATTTGGGCACTTTATTTAACTTTCTCAGCCCTACTTTCCGTATTAGTAACAGGGTGATGATAACCAGATTTATCTCTCAGCGCTGCTCTGAGTTTAAAATAAAGTGCTGAGCCTGGCAAGGTATTTGACAAGTAGAAAGAGCTCAAAAACGTTGTGCAATGTGTCCAGCACTGATGTAAAATCAGTATTAGGAAATCACTGTTTTAAAAGACTTTCCCTCCCCCATCTACACAGGGGATGTTAGCACAGCGATTATCAGCTTACACTGCGTACTGACAAATTTATGCCTCAGCGGTATGCGCTCCATCCACACCACACTTTAGGGCGTTTTCCTAATTGGAAGTTATTTATTTATGAGACTGTAAGCTAAATGAGGGAAAAGTTCAGATCTATTCAGCTCGCCACTGTATCAGATGTATTTAGCCTTCTATGTAGCACTGGGCCTGAGACAATAAGCATGCAAAACTAATGCTGCATAAATGGATGCATAAATTAATGATCGGAGCATGAACAATTATACAGCCCTACCTCTCAGGTTTACATGACCATACAGTTTAAAGCACAAAGAAGGAAAAACAAAAAAGTATCTCACCAAAATTCTCTCTGAGCAACGTAAGACCCATAGCGTTGCCAGGTTTTGTAAATAAAAATATAGGTTGCCCGGTCGTTTGAATTTCAAATAAACAACAAACAGTTTTTAGTATAAATATGCCCCATAAAACAGTCATTATTTGTCAGAAATTCAAATTCAACTGGGCCTTCTGTGTTTTAAATGTGGCAATCCTAAAGAACAGTCTGGCCTAGTGTTGGAAAGGAAGAACCAATAGCTAGAACCAAGAGGAAAAGGTAGTTAGAAAAAACTCAGTATTGTGTAAAGATCTGATTAACTGTTTGTAATGTGTGTGTGAGTGTGTCTGAGAGAGACAGAGAGAGAGACAGAGATGATTTTCAATAAAAGCCCACCTTTATTAAAGCCTTCCGTGGCCACGGTAGAAGGCTAGCTTTTCACCCTGTAGGTTGAGTTTCCTGATGGCTTTCTCAGGCTAGGCAGGTTCCAAGCTCTCAGCCAGTCCTTTCTGGCGCTTGCTTCTCTAACTGAAACAGACCTGTGGTTTAGCTCACAAGTAATTAGCCTTCATCAGAGATGTGTAAACAAATCATTGACTCGTGAACTTCCCAATTGTTCTCACCTATTATTTGATCTGAGCTCATCACCGCTGCCATAGAAGATACTCCGGTGC
The DNA here is from genome assembly GCF_964146895.1 of Miniopterus schreibersii. Taxonomy (NCBI): domain Eukaryota; kingdom Metazoa; phylum Chordata; class Mammalia; order Chiroptera; family Miniopteridae; genus Miniopterus; species Miniopterus schreibersii. Next base: position 13,230,571 of record NC_138111.1, on the reverse strand, counting down.
TGGCTGGGGGATTAAATAGATTACCTTAAAGGTTGTTCTTCCAGCCAGGAGGTACACATTCACATTCATTTGCATGTATGCATACATAATCACGTACGTCCAAACACATTTTTGAGAAAGAAAAGATGCCAAATAAGATGTTTAAATGGGAGACCTGCGAGAGTAGGGGCCACGCCTGAACTACTCTCTGCTCGCCTGGCCACCATGAGTGGCACCTTCTTTAACGCTGCCCGGGACGTCCCATCCAGTCTCCTTAACAGCCCTCCCCCTGCTCTACGTTTTTCTTTCTTCTTTATAATATTTATGACCTTCTAGCCTACCTTAGAGATTGACTAACCTGTTACATGTATTGTTTATTATGCATCACCCTTGGAAGATAAGCTCATCCTCTATAAATGGCCAGTTTAGGCATGGGTCCTGTTTTCAGGGGAAAGCAGCACCGTTGATGACAAGAATATTTAAGATCCCCCATTGCCCACCCAATATCATCTTTACCACCCATGAGTCAAAAACAACTGAAACTGACCTGGTCCTGCGATACCCTAGGGTAAAGCACCCCCCCCCCCATTCCCACTCCCCGCCCCCTGAATAATTTGGTCTGAGGCAATGGCAGATAGGAGTCAGTATGGATTCCAGTGACCTGTGTTTCAACTTTAACTGTATGCACTAAACGGCCCTGCCATCGGCAGGTTCATTTTCTCATCTATGCAATGAAGGGATCGTGCCAATTGAACTCCGCGACACCCTCTATATTTAAAGGCACTTTTTATTTAAAATTCCTGAAACCTCCCATCAGTGTTGCAGCGACTAGAAACAAGAGGCTGGGATAAAATGGGTGTGTGCCTCTGCGCCAAGGCAGGGCAAGCACAGTAATGACATCGTAAGGGACCAGAGGAAAGCGGGACCCATCACGACGCTGCGCTGACTTTACCTGTTGTCCTGGACAAGCTCTTTGTGCAGATTCTGTTTAGAAGTAGCAGAAACAGAACACTGTTCCCAGCCATAAAAAGCAGCAACTAACGATGTAAAGTCATCTGTTATAATTATTTTAACACAATTTTGTATAGCCAATTACTCCGTATTTATGATGTAATAGTGCCTCATTTATAATGATGACAATAATAAATTTTAGGACTTCTTGGGAACAGGCAGTATGCCAAACACTAGAGCTAATCACTTTGCGCACTAATTCGAAGCTGACACCTGTTCCTTGGAGGTACTGAGTATGATCACCATTGAAGGGAGGGAGAAACTGAGGCTCGGGGTGATGAGCTCATGTGCCCTTTGTTCCACGGTGTGTAAAACAGAGCTGGAAGTGCCCCCCATCTGCCCCGGCAGCAATCGTCCTGTGTTAGGGCTCCCCAACGCTAGCCCCTCCGTGCCCTTGAGCACAGGCGGAAATAATACCATGGCTCCTGCCCACCTCCAGTCCAGAGGAAAGTCCTGATACATCCACAGCGGGGGCAGCGTTTGTCTCTTGGGATGACTCGAGAACCGAGGATACTTTCATTTCCTCGTCGATATCTTGAAGGTTCTGTCTCTGTCACACTTTATTTCCCTGACTGTGATCAAATGACGCCTAAGCGCTTAAGCAACGTGCATTAAATTATGTAACTGATGAGACTTCAAGTCCTTGAAAAAAAAAGGAGAGGAGGTTTGGGGATAATAAAAGTTTAAATATCGGCCCTAGCTATAGATCCATAAGAAAAAGATTAAAATAATCCTGGAAACATCGACTTAATGCAAAATTGATTTTAAAGGTCATTAAGAGAAAGCCCCTTTATTTAAAAGTATTAATTCACATAGGACTCACTCATTCTACAGGTAGGTGTTAGATGCTGGGAATGGGAATGGGAGTGACAGAGACGTGTCCTCTGCCCTGACAACACGTTTCTTGTGCCGGCTTCTCTTACCAGGGGTTTATAATACGTCTGTGGGGGGTGGGGGAAAGGGAGGCATGCAAGGGGCACTGATTTCTAGTGCAGCATAAAAGGGCTGTTGTAAGAAACTTCAGAGGCCCATGGAAGCCCAGGAGCAGGGCCTTTAGCCCAGACTTGTGACAGGAGGGGTAGTCAGCACGGGGAAAGGGTAAGGTCGACACTGTCCTTCGTCTACCAAAAACTCACTCACCCTTCTTCTTTTCAGGGTTCAGAGATGTTGGATCTAGGAGATATCAAGGGAAGCCTACCATGGGGATGACGGCATTCAGAAAAAGTTCCCTTGCTGCCTGTTCAGAGGTTGGCACGTCCAAGGAGCCTGCCTGCCGGGCCCAGCCGCGGCCCCGGGCCTCTGAATGCTGCCGCGGCGACCCTGTGACCCCAGGCGAGGCGCCCACGGAGCCATCGAGCCAAACATCTCAGCCCGCGTCCTACTGAGTTACTGAAGCAGCTCGAGCAAACATGCATTTTTAAACGTATCTGCAGGTTGAAGAGAACAAATCTCTATTTGTTCAAGACACTGTTGTGATTTCTGTTACTTGTGGCTCAAAAACATTTCCAATCCAAAGAGGAGCTGAGGGGCAGGAGGCGGTGCAGGGAAAGGGCTTGAGGATAAAAGTCTACTCGCACATTTCAGGATGGAGAGGGGGTCTCGGGGGGTGGAGCGGGCATTGGGCATCGGCAGCCGAGCAGTGACGGCAGAAGGGAGGGCCTTCGCCCGCCCGGGCCCCACCCCCCTTAATGTGGCAAGTACTTAAGGAGCAACTGCTTCCTGCTGGGCCCCACTGCAGGCAGAGGGAGCAGGATCTACAGCAAAGTGGGGAGGAGAGGCTGTGCCAGGCACATTCAAGGACTCAGGAGGCCGGTGTGGCTGGAAAAGTGAGTCAGAGGGAGTGGCCCAGGAGGTAAGCTCAGAGGCAGGGCGGGGAAGCAGCCACCGTGTGGGGCCTTGTGAGTCACGTCCAGTGAGTTGCCAGTATCTTGGAGGGGGAGGCTTTGCACAGAGGGGCAGCATGGTGCATCCCTACACCTCACCGGATGACACGGAAGGTCAAACTAGAGAGAGGGGGTGGGGGCAGAAGTGCAGAGACCAGGTGGGGAGCGCCTGTAACAGCGCAGGCCAGTGGCACAGGTGTTTGGCCAATGTGGCGAGAGGAGTGTGGGGTTTCCACCTTTCTTGATGATGGAATGCCAGGGTTTAATGATGGGTGGAGTATGATCTCTACAAGAAAGTAAAGAGTCAAGGCTAATTCCAAGGGATATGCACTGAAGAACGGAAAAGGAAGAGTTGTGATTTATAATGATAGGAAATACGGCGAGGAATCAGAGTTTGCTTTTGCATTTGTCAGTCTCGTTTGGATATCTAAGTGGAGATGTCAAATACCTGGGTGGGTGGATACATGAGTCTGAAACTGAGGAGAGTCCTGGGCTAAATATAGAAATGTGAGCAATCTTCCACGGACAGATGGTACTGGAAGAGATCACGGGGTGGGGGGGCAGGTCAAAGGCTGAGAGCTGGGGCATCCCCACGACAGGAGATGCTAGAGATGGAGAGAAACACACAGGGAGCTGAGGAGGAGTGACCTGGCAGCAGCCACCAGAGTTACGGTGAACTGGAAGCCACGTGAAGAAGGCGTTTCAGGAGGCAGAGAGTGAATAGTGAGTTGACCTCACACCATGCGTTCAGTTAGGGCTGATTTGTGATCTCAAACCTACTGATTCTAACTCCAAGCACCGGGGAGAGATGGAGCGAAGCCCCAGCCTGCTTCCATCACAGACCCAGTGAATCGCTGGAGTATTTTCTATTGATTGGGCAGGATGGAGAAAGGGTCAGATTGGAGTCCGCATTCTGGAAGTAAGAGAGAACGCCACTGCCAGGATTAGTGAAAGTTCAGGGCATTATAGCCACCCACCCCACCTTTTTTTAAAGATAAAATGGTCCTTCTATAAAAATGACAGCGACTGCTTTTCCAGCCACACTGGATGAGCCAAGATTGCTCAGGAAGCATACCAGCCGGATCAAACAGCCCTGGTGGGTCTTCATCCTACAGCCATGTGTGTCCTGCAGTGTGAGAAATGCCTAAGACACAGGCGGAGAAAACTAGAGAGAGTTAAAAGTCTCAGCTTTGTGCATCAGTAACGAACAGGAGGGAAAAGGGAAACGCAGCCCTCTCTGGTACCGAGAAACGATGGAGCAAGGAACGCACATCACAGCAGTCTCCGTGCTTCATAAAATATGAGAAAGTTCTGGCAACCAGTCAAAATGAAAGAGAAAATATGCAAAACACACACGTAGGGCTGTGCACACACAGGGTGAGACGGGAGAAGCAGCTTCAAGGTTGATTTGCTGAGGACGGGGCGGGAAGCTGTTCTATATAAACACATATGTGTAATATTCTGGGTGTTTCAGCAAATGTCAAACACATTTTCTACACTGGCTCTCTTAGTCTGCGCCTTCACATGCTACTTTTAACTTCTGAGAAATAAAATTACCCGTTACCAACCTTTTTCGTACACACTATCCATGAATTTTGGCGCCCAGAGCGTTCAGAAAAGGACAACAGGGAACTTTGCCTTAATTTAAGATAGTCCTTTCATTTTCACAAGTAGGGGAGTCAGTTGTGTAAATGTTAGACAGCTCAAGGTAATTTACTATTCTGAAATAGTCCAAAGCACATTCAAGGCATCCAGGAATACTTTACGGTTGACAAAATAATTGTTTGTGCTTACAATGAATCATTAAAATAGGCCCCCTAACAGCTTCTCTCCCAACACACTTGGTTAGGCCTATTTAAACAGGAACCACAAATGGTTATATTTGGAAGGGCCTATGTTACAACTAATTTTTGTTAAACCTAACGTAACTAAAATAATTTTATTTGTTAAAGAGCACTCTCGTATACTGTTTCTTATCATTAGTCTCATAGTAGACTTATCACCAAAATATGATTGGACTTTTCCAAATTCTGTGCAAGTTGAAGAGATTTGGCTCAAGTTGTGAATTTTTATTATGTGTGGAAGGAATATGTTTCAGCTATGATCCGCATTTCTACTGGGCTTAATATCAAATCTCAAAAAGCAATTTTGAGAGCTGGAGAAAAACCTTAGAGATCATATATTTCAAACTATTTTTCTTATGTGTAAACTACAGTTCAGAGAGGTTAAGTGACTTGCCTGAAGTTGCACAGTAAGTTAGCAAAATCCATAGTTGCGTTTCACTTACTGAGAGTAAGGGCAACTCCCTCAGGCAAGGCCTCAGCTCTTAGTGTGAATTCAGTCCAGCTGCACATACTCCAAGGATCTGGAGTGTGATTTACCAAGAAGTCTATCTGGTACCTTTGAACATTCTTTGGTTTGTAGAGGACTTCAAAGAGTTTTTACCTGCAAAGCACTCTCACATCCATTCTCTAGCATGATTCCCTATGTGAGTACCGACAGATGTAGTTAACCTGATAACAGATAGGGAAACTGAGGCTCAGGTTTAGAGACATGATTTCCGTGACTTAGCCAGGCAGTGATGGAGCTAAACTGAATCTAGGTAAGTGGTTCTAAAAGCAGTCAAGTGACCTGAAATCAGTTCTTAATTCTGGTCTTGGAACCTACATACAATAGACAATATGGTCCTCCCATGCCTTGTGGTTTGAGGTCTTCCAAGTCCATTCAGTTCCTTGCTAAGGTTACTAAACTAAAAGCAGCAGCAAACGAGAAAACCCAGGTTTAGGTCTGTCTTTGTTACATAGATGCATATGATACGTGAGTGTCATCCACATTATACCAAAAATATATATATTTTCCCCAAACCTTCCCTTTTTTCCAAAGAGCTACTAAATAAGATGGTTTATTTCACATGATTGATTACAGGAGTCCTGCTCATATATCCAAGGGCTGACATTTTAAATCACATCTTCTTTTCAATTGAAGGGAATGAAATGATTTTCATATCTTGACATGATTGATTATTTGGAAGCTGAAGCCAGAAATCTATAAGAGTTCAATCTATAGCTCCTACCAGCTGATAGCATATTATCAAACCTTATTAAAATCATGCCTGACTTGCAACTGCAGCTTTATGTCTGACAGTAAGCAAACATAATGGCCTTCTGCCTCCAGAATGCACTGCTGTATTAATGTGGTGGTTGATATATCTATTTATGAAGGGATTATAGGTGGTGTAAATTTTACCTTTACAGATAAATGGTAATTCCTTTGTGTTTAATCTTCATAAGAGACTGGGGAAATCTAAAATAGTGATGGGGCTGAATGTTTATCAGAGGCAGATCTATAGAGTCTTTAATAGTCAACTGCTAATCCCAATGGGATACCTCTTCCTGATTTTTCTAAAGGTCTCTTCGTTTAATCCAAACCCTGAGAGGTATCTCAGCTATAGAGACAAGTCACCAGGGTATACAGGCTGAAATTTATACACTCCAGTGTAAGTCGACTATCAAAAGTGAAGCTTTCAATTCATCTGAAGTAACACTGCAGGATATGGGACACAGAGACCAGCCACTATTCTGAGGGTTGGCACGTTTATGGGAAAATCAATGTTTAAGTTATCATTTCCCCTGCTTTAATTATAATTTCAATTTTCTTTTCGGATGGTGCAGATCAAATAAAAACAGGTCGTGTCTCTTCATTGTAAACACCACCCCATAAATCTGGGCTCTGTCGTTGCAAGACTCCGCCACAGGCATTCCACCCTCCTCCTTTGTATCTAGAGTTCATTTTGGTTGTGTGGTTTGCGGCATCAAATAGCAAGTTTCCCAGTGACCCACTGACCACTTGAGTCCACCCATAAAGAAAACACCCAAATTATTCTAAAGGAAGCCAAAAAGTCAAGCTGAGACTCTGCTCATCATTTAATAATTAAGTAAAAAATTCCCTTGAAAAAGATACTCTGTATATTACAAACATCTTGAAGGAAGGCTCTATATCTCTTCCATTTCTACACTTCTCATACCTCCAAAAGATGGATTAGGAACTGCTATCCTACAAGCATTGTTCTAAGCACTAGAGATACGACACTGAGCAAGAACGCTGTGTATGGCCCTGTACTCCAAGAGTTTCCCATCCAAAGTGTGGACACTGGAACTAAACACGAAAGTGAAATAAGGAGTGACGAATGCTCTATCAGAGAAACATAAAAGTTAGCACAGGAACACAAAGAAGGGTCCCTTTAAAGAGTGCATCATGCCTATGGGGAAGATCAAGCAGCGTGCCGATGGGTAAGGCACAGGGGCAGGGGGTTCCCAGGAGGGAGAGGCAAGTGGAAGGATGGCACTGGGAGCTGGGCCTAGAGCCCGGCTGGTTCGGGCGCCTGGGTCGGATCAGGAATGGCCCGACAATCCTCAATGAGAAAGTCTCGCCTTACCAGGAGGGAGGTTAACAGGCAGTCATAAAAATATTTTGAGCAGGAAAGTTACGTGACCATTTTTGTGTTTTAGAATATAGTAGTTATGCAGTAAGTGATTCTGGAGTGAATTAATGAACAAATGAAAACATTACTACTATTTATGGTAAGAATGATGAACATTTGGGGGCACTTCTAATTGTTCAACATTTTCCCATCAAAAATCTTCTCTTACCCTCAAAGTACCTTTGAGTGAAAATGATTTAGATATTAGAAACACTTCAGAGATAATAAAACTGAGATTCCCAGAAATTTGATAGCTTTATAAAATGTCAAAAATTTAGTTGGTTATGAGTTGCTATTTGATATAAATCATTCTGTTCTCAAATCCCCAAAATGATATCGCACCCCAAAATTCCAATAACCAAATGATGGTAAAAACATCAAATTAGAGAAAACTGCAAAAATCAAATGCTAAAGAAAATTTTACATTTTGTTCACTGATCTGATTACACTAAAGGTGGATTTATTGCTCAAAACAGCTAAGAAATTACTTGGACGTTACATTAAGAGATGAATTATTATTCATTCAATCAATGTGGAGTGTTTGTGAAAAAGTTTTGCCATTTCCAATGTTTTCTGTTTGTTTTATTTTGTTTCGTTCAGGAATGCATGGTTGGTGGGATCAAGAAAAAGGTTGACTGTCGTGGCTGGACTAACAAAACAGTGTCAGACAAAAGCAGCCCATGAGCAAGCACAACCACAGTGCCAGAGGTGAAAATGTGCCCTTGGAGATTTGTGGGAGTCTTGGAGAGAGTTGTGGATTTCCACAGAAAAACTGGAGGTTGAAGTGTATAGAATGTAGAGAGTCTTGCTGTAGTCCGGGCTACAGTCACCTGAAGTCATATCCCATATCTTCTTATTGTAATGTTTGCCTCTCCTCCCTGGCAAATTTCTCTACAACCGTGGCTGCAACCATCCCCTCCATGGTGATGACTCATATATTTCTCATATATTTATATTGTCCACACTGATCTCACTGCTTAGGACTAGAGTCCATCCCCCAAACATCTGCTAGACATTTCCAGATGATCCCCTCTGCTCTCATATTCTGAACTAGTTCTGCATAATCTTATTGTCTTAAATTATTTCAAAATAAAATTTTCCAAAAAATCTATTAGGATCTAATTTTTTCTCAGACTTTTGTTGACTTTCTTTGACTACAGAATAGAGTCCAAGTGGATGAGCCTGATTTAAGATCATAGTTTCTCTTTAGTCACAATCTTCCATACAATTTTCTTGTAGTTATTTTATTACAATCAAAATTTATTCCCTGAATAGGCCATGTAGTTCCCCTAATCTCTGCATTTTCACCTGTACTCTTAATTTGGAGTGATCTTTTGCATGCATTATTTTACGAAATTTTCACATAACTGTCTAACAGGCTTCATATGTTTATAGCTGAAGTTTCTGAAACTAAAGAAAATTTGTTAACAGGGAAAGAAGGATTTGAATGAGTTTTTAAATGCGCCTCTGTGCCATATTTGTTTATGTATCCCAATATTTATATTACTTGTGTGCACGCAAAACTAACATGGCCCACGCGTTATGCTTATTTCATTTCTTGCATTGCTGTATTGCGTGCAGTGGGTTTTCAGTAAATGACTGTAGAACAGAACTGACCTGCGCCTCATGGTGCACTGTTTTAGGCACATACAATTCATCATTTTGCACAATGAGTTGAAAGGGCCCTGATAAGTATAAATAAATATTTGAAATTAAAAAAATAAAAAGGTTACTTGATAGAAATAAGCTAGTGATCTGAAATCAGTGGGTGAGGACCTGAGTATTTTCAGAAGCTTCTCCAGGCCACTGGGAAGTCCTGCCACTGAGATGTGAGTCACACCAGAAATGATGGACTTGGCACTAAAAATACAATATTTCTTGTTCATTGGTTCCTGTGAAGGGAGCCTCAATTTTCACGGCCCGGGGCAAGAGATGGGAAAAATGAGTTGGCAAGGAATCCAAGTGTGACACCTGAAAACAGCCAGGTGTAAGACGCTCACAGGGTCCTTACCCGAACTCAACATCAAACTTTTGAAATTAACACAGATTCATCTGCAGGAACCAGGTGAATCAATAGCCTTCCAATCTCACATGTTCATCCACCCATTAATTGTGGACAACATGGCACTGGTATGATGACTATAAACCACGCAAACACACACACACATACACACACACACACTTATACACACACAACACTGCAGTTTCACAGGCTTCATGGGATATACCTCGAACCCTCACTAGGACCTCTAGTACAAATTCCTTGAGATAGAGAGAAGTGCCTAGTTTGAAGGTCAGAGAATTGTGCAATGCAACCTTGAGCCAATTATTTTATTTTCTGACCCTTGACTCTTTGACTGACAAACCATAGCAAATAATAACTCCTCTACCTAAACTGAAATAAAAACAATTTCAGAAACTATAGGTATGCGAAAGCCTCATATATTCTGCAAAGTTATAGAAGACATTAAACGTGAATGCAATTATTTGGCCTACTACACTCAGCAAAGGTAAAAGCCTTTGAAAAATAATGAGCATTTAACAAGTTGTGAAACCCAGAAGAAAATGGTCGTTTCCAATTTCTCTGCTTTCTCCAAATTCAGTCTGGTCCCAGTGTATAGGAAATTATATGACATGACAGAGCACTATTAGGACCATTTCAAAATACTCTGATACCCCTTCTGGGCACACGGCAGGAACATAGGCAGGGCCATATGACTTGCTTTGGACAATGAGATGTAAGAAAACGATGTCTATCACTCCCAGGTGGAGGCTTCCAGATACAGAGTGCAATGTACTATGTTTCCCTCTTCTGCTACACTGGTACCAGAAATGCTCCTGGAGGTAGAGTCTAATGAGATGAAACTCCATCAGTCTGAATGCCTGAGCAACTACCATAAGCATACTCCCCTCGGACCAATTTCGCACACGCAGTGTGAATGAGAAGCGAGTTTGTTAAGTCCCAGTGGTTTGGGGCCGGTTACTTACACACATAATATAGCCTATCCTGATCTCCACAGAGTATATCAAACACTAGGCCCTGTCCAGCTTTAATCTCCACCCCCACGAGTGGATGTTCATAAGCTAAATGAGGTACTTATGAGGTATTCTCAGCCCCTCATAATTTAAGATCACCTAGAAATAGGATTTTTATCTTATAAATTGACATAACACATAAGACTGCAAAGATGACCACCATGTATTAGTTCCCTCCTTATACAGGCATGTTGTGCTATATGGAGACGTGTGTCTAATTTCCCTCCCCTTGAACCTGGGCTGGGTTATGTGGGGTAGAAGGGGTCAATGGGGGAAAAAGGGGACATCTGTAATACTTTCAACAATAAAAATAAATTTAAAAAAATAAATAAAGTGAATCATACAATTAAAAAAGAAAACACCTGACCTGGCCTTAGTAATTTGCTTTATTAATAGAATGTGGTAGAAGTGATATTCCTGGACTTCCAAGGATAGATTATAGAACCTATATCTTCTGCTCATGCCTCTTGGAGTGCTCCCTCAACAACCTCAGCTGCCATGCTTGCAAAGCCCAAGTCACATGAAGAAACCACAGGCAAGATTTTCAGTTGACAACACCTGCTGACGCCCCAGCCCAAGCCAGCATTCATTTTCAGTCAGGTGCCTGAGCCACCTTAAATATTCAGCTAAGTCAAGCCTGCAGATGACTGCAACCCCAGTCAACATCTGGGAGACCCCAAATGAGAACGTCCCACTTCATACAAAGTCACCTATGAGAGATGAGAGATGAGAACCTTGAGAGATAACCACTTGTTTTAAGTCACAGGGTTTTCGGGTTATTTGTTATATAGCAAAAGGTAGCTTGAGTTCTGTATGACATGCTTAATGTTTATATAAAATGGAGATAATAATGCATATTGCAGAGGATTGTGGTGGATATTAAATTCTGTAATGTACATGTGTTTTCTATAGCGTCTGTAACATAACATGCATTTATCAAGACATTCTTGGTCATGAAAGTTATTGAAAAGAAAAAATCTCAATATTAGTGGATTAAAAGAACATGTTGTTTTCTCTCTCATTCTATTTGTCCATCAAGGTTGAACATAGTCACTCGGGGACCCAAGACAACAGGGCAATAATCACCTTAAACTTGGCTGGTTCCTGTGCAAGATGAAAAAGGGAGCTCTGGGCACTAACACTCTGGCACTTGAATGTACTGGACTGAAGGCAACACACATCACATCTGCAAACAATTCATTAGCCTGGAGCACAAGAGTCAGC